>NC_141670.1:32915800-34300175 GCF_028749965.1 Puma concolor
TTGTCATCAACACCCAAGTAGGATAGAAACATCTGGGACATTTCCACTGTTGTTCCAACTAGGGATAGCTATCATCATGGAGTTTGGCAGGGCCGTCTTCTCGATCCAGGCGCTATCTGGGGAGAGAGCCTCAATTAGCAAGCTGGGGCATTAGTGAGCATGTGTAGTCAGACTTTCTGTGTTGAGCCTCAATTTCCTTTTCGACAACACGAGGGGGTTGTCTGTATGACCTTGAAGGCCCTTCTAGCTCAAAACGCCTTTAGCCTTGTGTGGTTGTTGATGTGTGTGTATGGAATGTTTGACCATCGAAATCACCCCATTTTCTTCTTTGGAAAGGAGCACTGACATTAGTACCATAGACATGTAATCGAATTAATTCCACAATCACGAGGAATAAATAATCAAAGGGAGATATTGCACTGTATTCTCCAGGGTAAAATCAGGTTGCAGAGAGGGGCTGCTGAGCCATCCAAATGGGATCTGGAAGGGAAGCTGTTGAACCTGGGGCTTCTAAGGCCCTTCTGTCCCGTGATTTGAGCTCAAAGGAGATAACAGGACAAGAAACTGTGCAAAAGAAAGAGCTTCAAGTGAGTCTGTAGCGGGAAGGAGTTACTGCCTTGTGCTGAGGGCCGTTAGTCGGGAGCATGAGGGGCTCCTGGGAGGGGGTGGGGGCAGCTTTCCCGTGCCACACATGGCGGGGACGGGGGGTTGGTGGTGCAGGAGCTCAGACCTCACAGTGGAGTCCATGTTTTTTCAACAATGATAACTATCCACACTTGAAGGTAGCCAATCTTCATTACAAAGACATTCTTTTCCTCAAAGGAGACACAGCAGACCTCAGAAAGATAGGATTATTTTGGCTACTGAAGTACTTGAGGTGGGTCTCTTCCAATGTCACTTGGGACACGATGTGCCCACGTGAGAAAACGAAGTCTCAAGCATAGTTTTTCAGAAGCGACGCAAGAAATCCTTCCAAAGAGTAGGTTCCTGGGGTGCTCCGCCATCACCACAGAAGAACTTATCCAGGCTTCTGTAGGCCTCAGTGGCTCTGCATTGGGGGCTGAGTTTAATAGTGGTGAGGGAGATCTCTCTTTTGAGAGACACACAGGACGCGGCCAATTTTAGAATTCCACGTGGAATGGAGGAGAGGCAGCGTGGCCTTAGGCTTCTATCAAAGAGAAGCCTTTCGAAGACCAACCAGTTCGGAGCTGGTGAATCTGACCCCGGATCAGGAAAGGTGGTCAGCAAGGGGCCCCAGGGAGTGAGGACAGTTTCACCTCTCAGGCATCAGGTGTTCAAGGTGTTCAGGAGTTCCAGAGAGAGAGGGGACAAGATCCTTATTGGGATCCAGGCTCAGAAGAAAGCAAGCCAGATTTCCGAGTTTTTGGAGGTGGTGGGGGTGGGACTTTGGCTTCTCTTCTGATGGGCAGTGGGGGAGCAATCTGAGGGAACAGACACAACAAGAACCAAATGAGTCTTCCCTTTTTTCCTAACCTGCCTTCTCCGCCACATTTCTGACATTGTGCTTTAGCTTCTAACTGATCTGAGTTTGTCTACACAGGCAAGAAGGGAAAGAAGACTGATTTATCCTCCCTTGTCCTCTTTGAGTTATCAAGATATTCACCAAAATGTTATGTCCCCAACACTAGGGCTCTTGGCACATCTATGGTACGTACTCAATAAATATTTGTTGAATGAACAAAGGAAACTCATCAGAGGTCATTCCGTTCACTCAGAAGGAGTAAACTCTTCAAATGTGAGCCAGAACTCACGTCTTGGGTCACTCGCCTGTGCCCACAGTGACGTACAGAGAAAACCTCTACCTTCAGTCTGATGAAAAAGTCTACTTGGATTTCATTACTTCCCACTGCAAACTCCCCTGTTTTTATGGTTTCAGGAATGAATCAAGAGTTGATGAGAGTGACACATCTCTGGGAAACCTGCCCAGTAAAAAGCTTGGAAAACCGACCCTGCATTCCCACGAGTGGTGTTCTCTGACCCCAGGGCCGGCCGGCGTTCCCTACCTCTGTGGAGTTCCTCTGGCCGCTCTCATAGGGCTTGCTTTTGGGGGGAGGGGGAGGCGGGACACCAGTAGTCATCAGCCCATCTGTCTGCAAAGATGGCGAGCCTAGAAATGATACAAGTCGATGAAGGCAGAGAGAAGAATTCATCAAGGCATCTTATAGAACCTCTGCTTGCCAGTTTACCACCTCAACCTGGTCAATCGAATTGCTAAGATCATAGGCTATGGTTTCTGTGGCCAGAATGGAAAAGATCTCTTGCCCCATACATGACAAATGTAGTGCCGTTTACTCACCAGAAGGCTTCACACGAAGTTCTGAAGTAAAAATCCCATTTTTTGTTCAGGGTTTTTACTATTACGCTGGAGATAAAGACATTTTCTAGAACTTATGGTGTTACTCTATTCTCTGATATTTCCCAAGGGCTTAGGAAAAAATGTCACAAAGTAAGTGGTCGATAAGTATTGGTTAAATTGAACTGAACTTAGTTGTATCATTTGAATGGTGCAATATCCATTTCCTCCAGGAAACCTTAACCTAATTATCTCTAACTCTTGATTGACTATTATGTCCCATGTGGCACAATGATTTACTCCTCCATTCTTCTTACCAAGGATACCTTGTCATTCTTCTCAGGCACTGTGTTATTGCTGATTCCCCAGGCCTGACTGTAAATGGTATATAGAACAGGTCTATTTCTTGTCCTTTTTGGGGATCCTTTCCTATACAAAGTACAGGGATATCGACCCAATAGTTTGTAAGTTACTTGCTTCCTGTCTGGTCCCCATCTGACTCTATCTCATTTATACCTTCACAACTGGAAATGGAGTAGTGAGACCCTCTGGGTCACTATACAGAGAAGGTTAACGAGTCCCAACAACCCAAACACTCCTTCTCAAACTCTTGATTGTCCTATAGCACCCACCGTGGAATGAATCAACTTTATAATAATCTCATATACAGTGTGGCTGTTCTGGCTAAAAATTGCCCAGATCCATAAACATACTCTATTTCCTACTAAAACAGATATAAAGGATACGGCTACATCTCTCTATCTATCTCTATATAAAACTTACTTAGGGTCCTGGTAGCTTTAGGAGTGAGTGGAGGCGGGCTCAAGGGTGTTGACTGAGGAGGCGAAGAACCATGAAATGGCGTCAGCCGATTGTCCGACAACTGGAGACTCTTTGGCCTTTGTGCTTTTCTGGCTGGGCTCTAGTCGGGGTGGGGGAGGGGACACAGCAAAGCACTCTCATGGTGAAAAAGGCTGAGCTCATCAACGCTCTGAACAATCTTGCCTGTCAGAGGGAACAATTCCAGGAGCCATTCTTGAGCTTGCCGCCCTGCCATGTGGTGACCGTGGCAAAGACAAGCACAGGGAATCACTGAATCATGCTTTATTTTCTGGCCAGCCACGAGCCTGATTGTGACCACAGTTGGATTATATTATTTAGGTTGGAAATGAGCCATCTTGATTCTCAGGGAAGGCTGGTCTTGCCTTCCTTGATGCGGCTCATGAAGAAAAAAAAGCACCTTTTTTTTTTTTTCTTTTTTTTTAAAGTTAAGAGAAGAGAAAGGACTGTGTTTGGACCAACTCATGGAACATGGTGGTGAGAACCACAACTCCAAGCATCAACCCACATGTTTACATTGTGGGTACAAGGTCTTGCACCACTGATTTAGACGCTCAGATTCTCCATATGTGCTTTTCCTCACCCAGTCTAAGATCTGACGTTGCCACAGGCTGCTGGGTCCTGAGGAGGCACGGCCAGGCTCCCCCCTGGTGACTCCCAACTGTGACGTGAACGGCGATGTGCCCAGCTACGGGGGAAAGCACTAGCAAACCTCTGCTGCTTGTTTGCTTACCCCACCCCCCCGTTTTTGTTCGTTCATTCATTTGTTTTTTTACCATCAGATCAGGTTCTGATGCTTTCTCTGCAATGACCTGGGACTTGCTCAGGCTCCAGTCTTTTCTCTTGAACTTGCTGATCCGGTTCTCCGTGTCCTCTTTGAGGGGGAGATCTTCAACTCTGGCACCTGACGAAGCTCTGCGCTCCAAGAGTGGCTCCAGGACTGACCTATTGGCCGAGCACAGGGGCAAAATCACAAAACACTGACCACCCGACAGTCAAAATGTGCTCCAGAAAGACCAGGGGTTATGCCCCCTCAATCTAACCTTGACCTGTGACTTCCTTCTCGGGCTCTAAATGTGCATTTCGAATTGCCAATTAAACATCTCAAGGTATACGTGTACAGAAATGAAACCGTCACAGTAGAGGAGGAAAACATCTCTGAATATTCATCTTATCCCAGGAAGAGAAAGTCTTATTATATTTACAAGCAAAGACAGAATTCATGCAGTAAAAGATGAGTAAGCAGCCTTCTGCAGTGGATAATAACACATGCCCCAGGGACAGCCAGCTGTGCTGAAATCCTACCTACACTTGCTTCTTGAGTAATCTTGGGCAGATAATCTTTCCATGCCTCAGTTTCCTTATCTGTTAAACGGGGACATTAACAGTACCTACCTCACGAGGCTACTACAAAATGCTTAGAATAAGTGCCTAGTATATATGTGTCCTCCTGAAATGGTTTTATTACAGTGACAGGTTTTTCAAGAACCATAGTGACAACTAATTCATTCAAGAATTCCGATTGAATGCTACGGAGAGAGAGCAAGAGTTTGAGGACAAACGGGAGAGTCTCACAATATTTCCCCATACGTTACTTATTAACTACAAAGGGGAAAAAAAATAGTAACCGTACACGGAAAAGAAAATGGTCAAAACCTTCATCACGTACACAGTCAATTAACATCATCAATGGGGGACAAATGGACATACTGTGCTTCTGGATATGATACCTAAAAAGGAAACATACAAAAACGTATAACCCGAACCCTAAGCACAAGGGAAAATAAGACAAACCCAATCTCCCAAATGAAGGGAAATCCTATAAAATAACTGGCCCGTCAGTAATCTTCAAAAATGTCAACGGTGCGAAAGCCAAGATAAGGAGGGGCCAATCTGCTTCAGATTAAAGAAGAAAAAAATTCAACATGGGATCCTTATTGGATCCTGTAACAGATGTTACTAAGTATAAAAGACATTGGAGGGACCACTGACAGAACAGGAATATGGGTTAGAGCTTAAAGTATTGTATCGATGAGAGACTACCTGAACGTATGGGCTGGACTGTCGTACGTAGTTCTGGAAGACGATATGATTGTTCTTAAAACAGCACGTATGCAACCTACTCTCCCATGGTGGAGTAGGGGTTGGGGGGAGACAGGGACAGAGGGAATGACTATGGGATAATGTAAAAACAAGCAGGGTTAAAAAAGATATTTTACCTTTTATGATGGGTATTGCTTCTGGCTTCTGAATGGGTATTTAGTAAGCCTTGGTTTGATTAAAAATTGATAGATTTTGCTCCATAAGAATAGAAAGTTTGGAGGGATGAACAGGCAGAGCACAGAGGATTTTTAGGGCAGTGACATCATTCTGTCTGATATTACGATGGTGAACGCATGTTATTACACATGATACATCTGTCCAAACCCACAGAACTACAACACCAAGAGGGAACTCTATGGTAAACTATGGACTTTGGATGATTATGATGTGCCAGTGTGCATTCCTCAGTGGTAAAAAATATACCACTCTGGTGGGGGATGCTGATGATATTGGGGGCTGGGCCAGTGTGGGAGGACAGTTTACTGGGAAATCTCTGGGCTTTCTTCTTAATCTTGCTGTGAATTTACAACTGCTCTAGGGGGCGCCTGGGTGGCTCAGTTGGTTGAGTCCCACTCTTGATTTCAGCTCAGGTCATGATCTCATGATCCTGGGATGGAGCCCTGCATTAGGCTCTGTGCTAAGTGTGGAGCCTGCTTTAAGATTCTCTCTCTCTCTCTCTCTCTCTCTCTCTCTCTCCCTGACTTCTTCCCTCCCCCTCCCCCACTTATGTACTGTCTCTCACTCTAAAAAATAAAATAAATCATAAAAAAAAAAGCTCCAAAAAAATAAAGTCCATAAAACACACACACACAAAAGCTGTGGTATGAAATAAGACAACACAGAAACAGCTACGAGCTATTAGTATTAAAAAAAATAATAATGGGGATGCCTGAGTGGCTCAGTCGGTTAAGCGTCCGACTTCAGCTCAGGTCACGATCTCACAGTCTGTGAGTTCGAGCCCCGCGTCGGGCTCTGTGCTGACAGCTCAGAGCCTGGAGCCTGCTTCGGATTCTGTGTCTCCCTCTCTCTCTGACCCTTCCCCGCTCATGCTCTGTCTCTCTCTGTCTCAAAAATAAATAAATAAAATAAAATAAAATAAAATAAAATAAAATAAAATAAAATAAAATCATTAAAAAAATAATAATAAAGGCTTTCATTTGGCAGAAAAGCACCATCAGTCAACTAAAACTATTTGCTGGACATATTTTAGATGCCAAATATCTTTAATATATAAGAAACTTTTATAAACCAAAAAGAAAAATAGGAGTTCAATTTTTTAAACTTTTCATATTTTTTTTAGTGTTTATTTTTATTGTTGAGAGAGAAAGACACAGAGTGTGAGTGGGGGAAGGGCAGAGAGAGAGGGAGATGCAGAATTCGAAGCAGGCTCCAGGCTCTGAGTTGTCAGCACAGAGCCTGACGCGGGGCTCAAACTCACAAGCTGTGAGATCATGACCTGAGCCGAAGTCGGACGCTCAACTGACCGAGCCACCCAGGCGCCCCAATTTTTAAAAATTTTCAAAGGATATAAATAGGTGTTTCATGAAAACAGAAACCCAAATAATTTAAAAAAGTTAGTGTCACTAGCTATTAAATATATAAATATTAAGACAAGGTATTTGGAGGGGGCAAAGACTTTTTCACATTTTATTATAGAAAATTCCAAACATATAAAAAAGAGAAGAGAATATATAATAAATTCCCATGTATATATCACTCAGTGTCAATAATGATAACTCATGGCCAGTCTAGTTTCTTACGCTCACCTAAGTCACATTCTGAGTCCCTCACTGGATCATTTGGAAACGATTCTTAGATGGCATTTCATTCCATCTATAAGTATTTTAGTATATACCTCAGTCAGGCAAAGACTTACTGCATAACATAAGTACACTCCCATCATCAGTGCTACAAAATGAAATAATTCCTTAATTTCATCAAGTATCCATTGTTTACATTTCTCATAAATTTTTGAAGTGGTTTGCTTGAATCAAGATCCCCAACAGGATTCACTCTGTGTTTGGTTGATATGCTTCTTAAATCATTTAAAAATTTTTAATAAGAATTTTATTTATTTTTTTTTAGAGAGAGAGAGTGTGCAAAGGGCGGGAAGAGGGCAGAGGGAGAAAGCGAGAGAGAGGGAGAGAGAGAGGGAGAGAGGGAGAGAGACAGAGAGAGAATGAATCCCAAGCAGACCAACATGGGGCTCAATCCCATGACCCTGGGATCATGACCTGAGTCGAAATCAAGAGTCGGAAGCTCAACTAAGTCACCCAGGTGTCCCTCATTTAAAAATTTTGACATCTGTAGTCCACCTTTCTGCAAAGTATGTTTGCCTTGCTCTGTGAATGTAAAGGGTGAGAAAGTTCCAGGGAAGTCTGAGTAAGGAGTCACTGGGAAATGCCTGTTGACTGCAGTTTCTTTTTCTGATTTCAAATTATTCTCTCCTTTTCTATTATTATTATTTTTTTAAGACAGCATGCATGGGTTTGTAATTTTTTGGTATTGTTTCAACTGCTCATATATTTAAGGGGAAGCCACTCATTATTACTTACCTTGAATCTGTACTAAATAAATATCATAGAACTCCATTCCAAAAAATACTCTTACTGCTCATTTTTCTTTTAAAGATTTTATTTTATTTTTTTAAAGTAATCTCTACCCCCATGGGGCTCAAACTCATGACACCGAGATCAAGAGTTGTACGCTCTTGGACTGAGCCAGCCAGGCACCCCAGGACTCTAATTATTCTTAAAACTGACTAAGCCAAATCAAACAAAGAAACAAAATCACCTCAAACAGTAATTGGTCAGGGAGAAAGAAAACAACCACCCCAGATTCTATGGAATCAATTATGACTTCACCTGAGAGACTGACACTCAAGGCTGAGGGTCACTAGACCAACAGTCAAAGATGTGAGTTTTCACTAGGGCCTCATTAGGAACCACACTAAACCATAAAATAACTACGGTGGGGTCCCCCAGGGTCTGTGTTATTTTTTTGCTTATAATGGTTACTTCAGTGATTTTTCTGAAATATCAAAGATTACATTTTTTCTAAACAATTTTGTTCTGGGGCCCCGACTCGGCTGGTGCTCTAAGCAGGTAGCCCGTAGTTGGCCTTCTGTGTAAATCTTCTGGCTTCCCCTTAACACGAGCTGGGTTTCCAAAAGTAATTCTCTTTCTGTGCCTAAGCCTCCCATATGCCAAACAGGATGGATACAGTCTACCTTCTTACCAACAAAGAACTGGCTCTTTATAGACATCACATCCAATAATCCCCATGAAAGTGTTCATGAATACTGTGACATAACATCGGTAATGGGGAGAGTCGGGGTCATTAGCTGAGGATCAGTTGGAGCTGCTTTAAAGACACATCCTAAATAAGTGTCAGACAACAGTACAGTGACTTCTTACTCACTGGGGAAATCTGGGCAAGATCAATAATCCACCTTAAAACTGGGTCATGGCAAGAAAAGGACCCTGCTCACCTGTTCTCTGTTTACTGCCCTAGGGTATCAGCAATCATGGGGTCTTTGACTTTCAACAGCTGTTTCAAACCTTTTCTTTTTTGAATGAGACAGTTTATGTAAGAAAAGTATCTTACTGAACAGAACTTCTATACTTTCCACGAAGTAGTTAGTGTCTCTTTATGGCGTGAAAAAAAAAAACCATAGAAGAGACAAAGTCAATGAATCAAGGATTATTTAATATTTAGTAATGCTAAGGATTAGCAACAGTGCAAATAACCTAGTACTCTATTGCGTCTGACATTACATATTGGTACTTGTTTGACATCAGAATTGTAATGAATTGCATCCTCTGACTAGGTAATGTATACTTCTAGAAATGCATCCTACACTTGGTCTTAACCAAAAGGCCAAGAAGTGATAGGAGACTGTATCCTAAATAACCAGAAAGCTGTAAGGACACGTGTTTGGTACAATTCTTAACAATCGAAATGCACTTTATATTGATATAAGCTAACTGTTTTCATATTAAATTTATGATGAACTTTGATGATTACCTGTTTAGAAATAATGATACAACTTAAATATTCTATAGTAGGGGGAGGATTAATTAGGGCACATTCATGGGATGCAATGGTTAATAGCCATCGAAGATGATAATAAAATAACACAGCAACATGGAAAATGCTTATAATAAAATAAGAAAGGAGAAAAACAATTTACCAAACTATATCTGTGCTGTAACTGCAACTATGTAACAATATCTGCCAGTGGAAAAGGACGGATAATTTAGGAAATATTAAACACGTGATTTCCAGGGAGGGGCCGTTTAGACAGGGTATTTTTGTGGTATAATTATTACAATACAGAATTACAAATTTAAGATGAAACGGTGAGTCAACTGGACTTATATTTAACTCTAAAATACATAATGTTGTTAAAGACTTATCATGTACATTAAATTAAGCAGCACGTCACATAATGGTATGCACAATGCTTTTCCAATTGTATCAAATGTACATATGCTTTTTAAAATTTTATATAGGTAACTGTTAACGGTGGTTACTTCTGAGTGATGACATAATAAGCATTTTTCTCTTAGGTTCCTAGTACTTTGAAAAATTTCTACGTGTATATATACGAGTTATATAATTAGTAAAATCTTTTTAAATAGTATTTTTAAACAGAAAGAATGCAATTATAAATTCATCCCTGTAAAATATTTTAAATTTGAACGTATGGAAGGGCACTTCCATGATTTTGGCAAGAAAGGCTCAGTGTCAAAAGCCATCAATCCTCCCAAAGTTAGTCCAGAAATTTAACATGATCTCAGTAAAAATAGCCATGGGATTCGAGACAAGTTAATCCAAAAGCGAGCATGAGTAAAACTAGCTAGATAGATTCTGAAAAGGACTATTCAAAAGTAAAAGCCTTTTAAATCTACAGTAATTAAAGCTACCTAGTACTAGTTCATAAACATATAGGGAGATCAAAGAAATGGGGGAAAAGTCTACAAGTAGACTAAAGAACATCTAGGAATTTCATTTTTTAATTAGGTTGACATTTCTTATTTTTTTTTTTTTCAACGTTTATTTATTTTTGGGACAGAGAGAGACAGAGCATGAACGGGGAGGGGCAGAGAGAGAGGGAGACACAGAATCGGAAACAGGCTCCAGGCTCTGGGCTAGCCCAGAGCCTGACGCGGGGCTCGAACTCACGGACTGCGAGATCGTGACCTAGCTGAAGTCGGACGCTTAACCGACTGCGCCACCCAGGCGCCCCTAGGTTGACATTTCAAATCAGTAGAGGAAAAAATGTAATAGGGAGAAAAGGGTTGCTGTATAGCCAAAAAAAAGAGTTAACTTCATACCTCACACTTTATACTAGAATAAATTTCAAAGAATCACAGATTTAGTGGTGAATAGTGAAACTAAAAAAAAATTTTTTGTAGCCTGAGAATGGGGAAGGCCTTTGATTATGATATACAACCCAGGAGTCATAAAATCAAACATTAAGTTATTTGGCTGCATAAAAAATGTCAGCACAACTAAATGAGAAATTAGAAACAAAGTCAAAAGAGAAAGGAGAAATTGGAAGGTGTATTTCAACTCCCAGAACAAAGAAAACACAACAGAAAAGTGTACCCCAAATACTTGACCATAGTTCACAGAAAATAAAATACAGCTACTAAAAAATGAAAAACTCAGCTTCGTACAAAACAAGAGAAATAAAACCAAACCACACTCCTTTACCAGGAAAATACTCTCCACTTATCAAACTGGCAAAAAATTAAAACGCCTGATAATACACAATCTGGAGGCCAGATGGGGGTGACGGGGCGCCCTTATATGTTGCTGGGGGGGCCTGCAAATTGGTCTATGTCTACGGAAGTCAGTTCAGGAATAATTTTGAAAACTGCAACTATAGATGTTCGACAAAGCAAGTTCACTTCTGGAATTTTTCTCACACGGATATACTTGTGTATTTGCGAAATAAATTATTTTTAAGGTGAGTCACTGCCCCACTGCTGCGACAGTGAAAGACTGGGGTCAACTAAGCATCCAACGATAGACACCCGTGGAATGTATCCTGATGCAGACATACCACGGGATGCCTGCAGCTCAGAGAAAAGACGAGGCTCTTTACATTCTGAAACAGAAGGATTTTCAAGACACAGTAAGTGAAAAGAGCAAGGTAAAGAAAGAATTCTATGTTTCCATTGAATATAAGCAGAAAGTGCGGGGAAGAACATACATTTAGGTATTGCTCGTGTGTGTCGAAAGAGCTTGGAAAGGCACCAGGGTCCTGCAGGCCAACACCACTTGCCTCAGGAGAGCGGTACTGGTAGGACAGGAGTTAAGGACTGATGGGTGATGCCTCCCGACATATCCCTCTAGTGCCTTGGAGTTCCGTACCATGTAATTATATTGCCGATTTATAACATAAATGTAAATTTTAAGATGACTTTTGAAAATGGATTCAGGTGGAAAGACACTCAAACAATGACTATAATATGAAAAAAAAATAATTCAGAATGTGATAGGGTGGCTGATAGGATGTGATAGGATTATAGGTGATGATTATCCCTTTTTTTCTTAACTATTATCGTTATGTACATAATATGGAAAATAATGATTTTCCTCATGAGGAAGGTGATGGGAATGGTATACAGGATTATAACCACAGACTCCAGATTATTTCCCTCATGAGGATGATGCATCTACATTGACCAAGTCTCCCTTTGGTGACAAAAGGCAAAGGTTAGTAAGGAGATAATCCACCCCCGCCTCCCCTGGCAATTAAAAATCAGACTCTTACCCATCAGATCCCGGTCTGGAAGGAGCATTATCAGATGAGTTAGAAGAGGTGGAAATCACAGAGGAAGTCACCGAGGTGATGGACAATCTCCGCAGCGTAGACGACATGATGTAGGGTAGTACAATGGATCCCGTGCGGCTTTGTTTCCGCTCAGTCAAGTTGGGTGGCTGAGGAACACAGAGCATCTCATGGTTAGCAGACCTGGAATTCAGCCCATAGGAACTGGTGCAGCTCCCCATCTGTTCGTGACAAGTGCCATTTGTATTGGCTGGCACCCACTGCTGCCTCAGCTGTTAAATACTGCAAATAGTTATATTCTATTTTTTTTTTAAGTTTATTTATTGAGAGAGAGAGAGAGAGAGAGAGAGAGAGAGAGAGACGGGGGCTGGTGCGGGGGGGCAGAATGAGCCCTGATCAGGGGAGGGGCAGAGAATGAGAGGGAGGGAGAGGATCCAAAGCAGGCTCCGTGCTGTCAGTGCAGAAGCAGGCATGGGGCTCGAACTCACAAAACATGAGATCATGACCTGTGCTGAAATCCAGAGTTGGATGCTTAACTGACGGAGCCACGGGGCACCCTGCAAATACTTATATTCTTAATTATGAGCACAATTAGGTTAAGTCTACCTTGTTTCTAAGACTTAGAGAAGAATTCCCCATAATTTGTTGTCGGCCATGTGAGAAGAAAAACCGAGCTGTTCATTACCCCCCACAAGAATAGCAAAACCCTCTGCTTCTCCAGTTCCTCCAGTTTATCTTCTTTCAGCCGCTAAAAAGGTAAAATACTGGCCTAATAGAAACTTTCAGATGATACTGTAGACCTGACGCTTAACATGTAAATGGTGAATCTTTCTTAAGTAAAGGAGCATCAATTTACTATCATTAAGAGAGGTCTTCAGTTGGGCTGATCGCCCCAATTGGCCACCATATCAAATTTACATGCCAATATTGGCCTGGATCTAATAAAAAACGACTTAAATAGGTGTAAGTCACATCCTTCCCCTTGGAACTTACATAAAAGACAAATGTTCCTAGAAGAAAGCTCTTAAGTGGTGGTAGGCTAGGAAGTTAGGCACAACCGAACCCTTGGATGACTGAAAGCAATGATTACAAAGACGCTCAGGAGAAAAAGGTAGCGGCGGTGGAGGTGTGGGAATGGCAGACAGGACTACACGGAAAGAAATGCGGAGCTTTGATTCAAGGAAAGAGAATCAGAAAATCGGGAGTTCGAGAGTAAGACAGTTAAAGAGAGCAAGGTGAACGAACTCTCATTAAAAAGAGCAGAAAAATGAAGCTGGATCCAGGCATTCAGTCGATTGTTGCAGAGAAAAATTAGGCATTATTTACTTTTTATTAAGTAATCTTTATGCCCAGTGTGGGGCTTGAACTCATGATCCCAAGACCAAGAGTCGCACGCTCTCCCGACTGAATCAGCCACGTGCCCCAGACAGAAAAGCTTATTGAGCGCGCGCATCAATCCACCCAACTTCTCGGGCACAAAGACACTGTGGGGAGAGATGTGTCAGAACTGTCGGAACAAATGACGAAATCACTATCTGCACTGCAAAATGAACTTCACGATTCTTTCTCCCCTTCAGAGGTGCGAAGAATGTCAACTTTTCGTCAAAATAAAAAAGGAATAAAGGCTAGGAAAAACACTAAGAATTGGGCTAAACGGGACAGTAATAATCAGCATCTGGGACCAGCAATGCTCCCAAATGCTAGTAGAGTGGCCCGGACACTATGGTCCCGGACCAGCAGGATCAGCACCCACTGGGAGCACGTTAGAAACCCAAACCCTCGGGGTGCCTGGGTGGCTCAGTAGGTCAAGCGTCCGACTTCGGCGCAGGTCATGGTCTTGCGGTTTGTGAGTCTAGAGCCCCACGTCTGGCTCTGGGCTGACAGCTCAGAGCCCGGAGCCTGCTTCGGATTCTGTCTCTCCTCCTCTCTCTGCCCCTCCCCTGCTCATGCTCTATCTCTCTCTGTCTCTCAATAATAAATAAACGTTAACAAAAAAAAATTACAAAAAAAAAAGAAAGAAAGAAAGAAAGAAAGAAAGAAAGAAATGCAAACCCTTGGGCACCCCACCCTAGACCTCCTGAATCGGAAGCTCTGGAGATGTGGCCCAGCAATTTGTGTTTTCGTAAGCCTTCCAGGTGGTTCGGACGGTCACTCAAGTCCGAGAACCCCTATCTAGTATGTCAACTGCGGAAGGTCACCAACAGCACATCACGTCTTCTCCAGACCCGCCCCCCGTGTTTTCCTGCCACACCTCTGCTATTTGGACTCATCTGGCAACTGAAAACCTGATCAACATCGTAACCGGTAAAGAGGCTGAGAAAGTCAACGGGCTCCTTAGACAAAGCCTACCAGTGTTATAACGCCGTAGAGCTTTTCCACTTTCTCCTTGAGCTCCCGGAAACAAGACGACAACCGGTCATGCAGTGGCTTCAGCTGCTCTGTCAGCTTCTCCCCGTGGATGCGGATCCCCTCCGTCAGCAGGGGCATCTGGGAAGAAAGGGGCATGAAAGGAAGGAGACACGGTTTACGAAAGGGGATTTTTTTCAGATTGGGAGGCTGGGGAGGGATTGGGGTGAAGGTGGACAGGTAAACTGGTAGACACAGCACGTATCGAATGAGAAAGCTACGTGTCAGTGTAGGGCTTGGGCACCGGCCACCCTGGGGTCAAGGGCTCAGAGAAATACACAAGGATACAAGCAGGCCCGTGACTGGGGAAGGGCTGACAGAAAAGGCAAACCCTCCCGAGCCGGGGAGCACGTCTGTGGATAAGCCCCTGCTAGACTGGGTGGGATGGCTGCATTTTCTCTCACTGGTCACTAAAGTAGAGACAGAGAGAGAGCGAGCGAGCGAGCGCTGTCTGGCCATACATGTCGCTAGGAGCACACCTGTAATGCTATCAGTCGCTTCAGCAGCTCAATCTTCTCCTGGTCTTCTGGATGTTCCTGCAAGTACTTCTCCGTAAAAAAAGCCTAAAAACGGGGCACAGGAGAGCATTAATTAGAACACGTCCCCATCTGTGTATTTGACCCTAGAGGGAGGGGAGGGGAGCCTGGAAGGGGGACAAATGTCTTGTTCTAGCTGATAAACCAGAAATGACTAAGGCAATCCTCCTTCCTTACCTGGGACAGCCCTTCTGCCACCGTGGACGGTTCTAAAGGTATGTGCTCTTTTGCGGTCTTTCTGGAATTGGGCAATGCCTAATCCAAGCACCTTCTTAACGATCACCAGACACACACAAGGGCACAAACCAAATAATCAGCAGCACAGCAGACTGGCATTCATTGAAAGAACTTGCCCCAAGGACCAATGCCAATGCCAATATCTGAAGGCTGTTCAGGAGATTAAGTGCACGGATATTATAAAGGAAAAAGCAAAAAACTAACAGGCTGGATATGCCTGATAGTTTTCCTGCTGCTATAAGCTGTATCACATTTTCCCCCCTATACTGAGGGAAGATTAATATCCACACCTTTTTAGTTCTCATCGATCCAGAAGGCTCTTTTGAGGACAATGTTTCACAAATATTAAATGCACACAAAAATGTCTCGTAAATAGTAAATGCAGTTTGCGTTGCGTCTTATTATACGTCAAAACCATGTCACATGTAACACTGTCAATCAACATTCGTGGTCCCAAGGGCTAAGTCCCTCTAATAGTGAAACAAAACCCAAACTCAAATTATAATCGTAGATGTTACAGAAGAGACCATTTTTAAAGACAAAATTGGGGTGCCTGGGTGGCTCGGTTGGTTAGGCGTCTGACTTGGGCTCAGGTCATGATCTTGCGGTTCATGGGTTCGAGCCCCACATCTGGCTCTGCGCTCACAGTGCAGAGTCTGCTTCGAAACTTCTGTCCCCCTCTCCCTGGGCCCATCCCCTGCTCGCACTTTCTCTCTCTCTCTAAAATAAATAAAGAAAACACTAAGAAATAAAATAAAACAAGTAAGACAGAATGAGGAAAAAAAATTAAAAAGCCTGTGGTGAACATTTCTAACAAAGTCAAAACAGGAAAACTTTTTTTTTCCTTGTACCATAGCCATCATTTCTGAGAGTGCTTTCAAAGACCAACCCTCAAAGTTCCCTTCACTCTTCTGTTCCAATACTATGGAAGTCACCTCAACCTGTAGGTAGACTTAAGAGCTCCTGAAACTACAGGATACAGTTTAAAAAAAAAAAAAAAAAAACAGCAAAAAAAAAGGGATCAGCGACCAGCCCATTTGGTATGGAACATAGAGCATGTTCAGATTCAACCTTGCGTGAAGATGTTATGGGTTGAACACTGGCTTCCTCCCCGCCCCCATTCATATGTTGAAGTCCTAGCCCCGGTACCTCAGAATGTGACCTTAGTTAGAAACAGGATTATTGCAGGTGTAGTTATGGTCACCATGGAGTGTCAGAGTGGAGTCACAGTGGAGTAGGACGAACCATCGATTCCACGTATCTGATGCCCTTATAGAAAGGGGAAGGTTGGACACTGGGAGGACGCTGCGTGAAGAGGGATAAGGGTGCCAAAGGTTGCCAGCAACCCCTCAGAAGCTAGGAGAGAGGCTGGGGCGCCTGGGTGGCTCAGTCGGTTGAGTGTCCAACTTCGGCTCAGGTCATGATCTCACGGTTCTTGAGTTCGAGCCCCGTGTTGGGCTCTGTGCTGACAGCTCCGAGCCTGGAGCCTGCTTCTGATTCTGTGTCTCCTTCTCTCTCTGCCCCTGCCCCACTTCTCGCTCTCTCTCAAAAATAATAAATAAAACATTTAAAATTTTTTTTTTTAAAGAAGAAGCTAGGAGAGAGGCAGGGAACAGATCCTTCCTCACAGCCCTCAGAAGGCACCAACCCTGCTGATGCCGGATTTCAGGTTACTGGGCTCCGGGACTGTGTTTGAAGTCACCCTGTTTGTGCCTTTGTCCCAGCGGCCCTAGCAAACTAACACCACAAGGGCTATAAATATATGCAGGCTGAGTATCACAAACAGGAAGCAGGACAGCACATCTGGAGAACACACCCTGTAGCCGGATTCATAGTTAGGGAGAAATGGATGAAAAAGTAGTATGGCTTTAATCTTCATCCACTTTCACCCTCCAAACAGAAGCAGTGTGAAGCTTCAAAAGTTAAAAACGATTTTTTGATGTAAGATGAAAGGCACTGAGATTCCGGAACATTGGTTGAGTCAAGGACCACTGCAGCAGAGTGCCCTGAAATTCCGTTTTTTTTTTCCGAAGAGTCCTGCCTTGCGAGAGAAAAGGGCTGATGAATTCCGGCAGTGATTAATGGGCTGCTTTAAGAGAGGTCACCTGTACTGGTAGGTGATGATAGATTCCCCAGTTAATTGCCATGGGGGTCATGGGGGTCATGGCGATCAAGGAATTTACCTTTTTTCCTATGCTTCAAAATATACAAATGCATACCATATTAATTAAAAGTGCAATGTAGTATTTTTAAAAGTCTTGAAATCTATCTGTGTACGTAACCAACTTCCCCTTTAAAAATTTTTTTAAATTAGAAGTCTCTGACATTGGAAAAAACTTCATAGGAAATTACATACTATTCACAGACTACTGGCATATATGAATTTGAATTCGAACAGGGCCATTCTGTAAAAAAAACAACACTTGAGGGGCGCCTGGGTGGCGCAGTCGGTTAAGCGTCCGACTTCAGCCAGGTCACGATCTCGCGGTCCGTGAGTTCGAGCCCCGCGTCGGGCTCTGGGCTGATGGCTCGGAGCCTGGAGCCTGTTTCTGATTCTGTGTCTCCCTCTCTCTCTGCCCCTCCCCCGTTCATGCTCTGTCTCTCTCTGTCCCAAAAATAAATAAACGTTGAAAAAAAAAATAAAAAAAAAAAAAACAAAAAAAAACAACACTTGGAAAAACACATCGAAATTAGTACTAGATAGTTTACAGGACACAAAAACCCACCACAATCCTTACAACGTTATATAAAAAAAAAAAAAAAAAGGGATTATATTCTGGATCCTAGTTTTGTATTGAATTCCATGATAACACTGGAGGTTATTATCAACACTAAGCACAGGCAAACTAGAACTGATCTCTGGTGTTGGGTCTTTCCCAGCTGCTAGGTGTAGTGATTCTGAAGGCTGAAAGGTTGAAGGGAAAGGAGAAAAAAGAAGATTGTTATAGCAACAGCCGCAGAGCACTGCCCGTTCAGATCACCTTTGTCTCCAAGCAGACAGGAGAGAGGAAGAAGTCAACACCGATCAAGCCTCAACTATAAGGCAAGTGTTCTGCGATGTTCCTTATATACAAGATAAGCGTCCAGCCGCTTCTGTGTGGTAGGCATTTTCCTCATTTGCTTGGGGTACGAAGCTTGGGGCTCAAAGAGGTACGAAGGTTGGGGCTCAAAGAGGTGACGTATCTCACCCGAGAGCACATGGTGGCCAATGGGAAGCTGGGATTGGGTCACAGGAATGACTGATTCTAAAGCCCCTGGTCTTCTCAGGACATTGTGTATAAATGGAAATAACAGAATCAGCCCACCTAATAACCACTCGCCCTTCCCGTTCATCTCCTTTTCTTTCCACTCACTCTCCCGGCTACTCCACAGGAGTGTAGTAGCCAAATGTTTGTTTATATTCAGCAAGAGGACTCCAAAATTACTTAGCCACTGGACACATAGTGAATAATTAAAAATCTTGCCTCCATTAATTGCATTTTTTTTTACATGTTGGATACATTAACTCCGTTAAACACAATTTTTTTTAAAGTTTATTTTATTTTATTTTATTATTTTTTTTCAACGTTTATTTATTTTATTTTTGGGACAGAGAGAGACAGAGCATGAACGGGGGAGGGGCAGAGAGAGAGGGAGACACAGAATCGGAAACAGGCTCCAGGCTCTGAGCCATCAGCCCAGAGCCCGACGCGGGGCTCGAACTCACGGACCGCGAGATCGTGACCTGGCTGAAGTCGGACGCTTAACCGACTGCGCCACCCAGGCGCCCCTTTAATGTTTATTTTAGAGAGAGAGACAAAGACAGAGACAGAGGGTGGGTGGGGGAGGGGCAGAGAGGGAGGCACAGAATCCAAAGCAGGCTCCAGAGTCTGAGCTGTCAGCACAGTTCCTGAAGCAGGGCTCCAACCCATGAGCTTGAGATCATGACCTGAGCCGAATTCGGACGCTTAACCGACTGAGCCACCCAGGTGCCCCTAGAAGCCAATTTTAGAGAGAGCACAGTTCTGCCTTTCCCACGGGTGCTTCTTCAGTTCTAGAGCATCTTTACCTCTGGGGCCGCCTGTAAGCTTTCTACTTCTCGGTGGAGAAAGGGAGAGGAAACAACAGGTAAATCAACCAGAGATGGTATATTAGATTGATCTGTCAGTGACTCTGTATCAGGCAGTGGCCCAACCCTGCCTGAGCTGCTGAGGATCTCTAGGAGGTGTGAGGTCAGGGATCAGCTTTTCATTAATTTCATTTGCTCATTCGTAAAAAGGGCACAGTGAAAAACTCTCTCAGCCAAGTCATAAGAAACTAATGCACCAGCCGCACAGAGCCACAAGGCGAGAGGCACGGAATGACATGGGATTCAGTGGGGATTCCAGGGCCCAGCCCACCTTTTCATAGTTGGAGTATCCTCCCATGACAGCCGGGTCTACGATGCCACTGAGCAGCATGGAGAGAGGATGCACAGAGAGGGTACGGTCCCAGGCGTGTTGTTGAACACAGTTGCTGATCTTCTCATTGGTGAGTTCCATGGTTTCTATGGCATTCTCCAGGGGACTGATTTCTTCCTGCGATAGTGGACAAGGGAGTGAAAGGGCATTTTGTGAATTCACAGCAAGTTTTGAAAAAATCCTAAGTGTTCCTCTCATTTTATTTTTAAAAGTATTTATTTATTTATTTTGAGAGGCCGGGGACAGAGAGAGAGGGAGAGAGAATCCCAAGCAGGTTCCGTGTGCTCAGTGCAGAGCCTGATGTGGGACTCGAACTCACGAACTGTGAGGTCATGTCTTGAGCCGGAATCAAGAGACAGATGCTTAACTCACTGAGTCACCCAGGCGCCCCCTAAGTGTTCCTTTTAAAAGGTTTAAAATTCTCACCAGGCTATAAAACAGTAAAGTTGTGCTTGTCAAGGTTATGTCTATTTGGATCCCACACTTACTTGAAATGGTCTTGCTAAGTTGTGAAGTAAACTACTTAAAATGTCCTTAGAATGCACAAGGATGACCTAAAAATTAGAGCTATAGTAGTGATCATTTCTCGGGGCAAAAGGTCTACCAGAAATCTGGGGGGGAAAAAAAAGGTAGATGTAATAATGAGGGCCTTTTAGGCAAAGCTTCCTCAGATATTTCTGAGAAGATAAGTGACAAGCCAGTAGCAGGATATCTGATCCAAGATACTTCTGCAACGTCCCAAAAGTTCACTGGCAAGGGGCTCGATGTTTCTGCCACGAGCAAAGGTAAGTTTTGGAAGCCACACATTCAAACCATACCTAAGTCACCTTAGTATGGGTTCTGTGGTCAGAAGCAGCCAGAAATAACGGGATGTATTAGAATATCCAAGCTGGGGTCACCTGGGTGGCTCCGTTAAGCGTCTGATTCTTGATTTTGGCTCAGGTCACGATCTCATGGTTTGTGAGATCGAGCCCTGCCCCCGGGCTCCGTGCTAATCGTGCAAAGCCCACTTGGGTTCTTTCTCTCTCCCTTTCTCTGCCCCTCCTGCTCACACGTGCTCTTTCTGTCTCAAAATAAACAAACATTAAAGTTAACAAAGAGTATCCAAGCTGAATCTGGGACGAAAATGAAATTAAGATTCAATATAGGTTCAAGCAATTCCTGTGGGCAAGTGTTCAAAGTCAGGTTTCAAGAAAACCCGCGTTCTTCATTTTAGCCACTGCCAGACAAATGACCTCCTACCACAGCCTGATTCCAAAAGTCTCTGTCCAAAAATCATATTCACACTTGAGGGACAGTGATATTATTGCTAGTGGCATGGAAGACATCGGATTTCCGTTCAGATTTGTTCAGGATATACTTCTTCAAAGTGTATTTCATGCCAAGTACCGGGCTATGCTCTACAGTTACAAAAGTGATTAAGACAGAATTCATGGTGGGGAGGAGCCTACGGTTTTAGTGGCGTCTCAAGACACGTAAGCATGGTAGTAACTTGTTAGAAATAAACCCGGGTTGGGGCGCCTGGGTGGCTCAGTCGGTTAAGCGTCCGACTTTGGCTCAGGTCATGATCTGTGGTTTGTGAGTTCGAGCCCCGCGTCGGGCTCTGTGCCGACAGCTCGGAGCCTGGAGCCTGGAGCCTGCTTCAGAATCTGTGTCTTCCTCTCTCTCTGCCCCTCCCGTGCTCATGCTCTGTCTCTCAATAATAAATAAACGTTAAAAAAAAATGTAAAGAAATAAACCCGGTTGCAACGGGGCACAGAGAAAGGGCATCTAATCCCAACTGGGAGTTTCAGAGATGGCTTCCTGGCGAAGCAGGTACCTAACTGAATTTCAGTGGGAGTTAGTTAGGTTGAGAAGGAGCACTTTGGGCAGAGAAAATGCTGCATCATCAAGGAGGGTTGAAATAGCACGGAATGAGCAGTTTCGTTCCAGAAGATTCCTGAAGAGATGAGGTGGCAGAACCGAGTCACAAAGATTCTGCATGTGTGTCCTAAGGAGCAGGGGCTTTATGCTCTAGGCACTGGGGAGCCACGGCAAGGTTTTGAGCATGAGAGTGATACGCTCAGCTTTCCACTGTGGAAACTCACACTCTGAGACAGTGTGGAAAACAAGCCTGTGAAGGCCCAAGCAGGAGCCCAATGAGGGGGCTTTTTCCGTGGCATCCACCAGAGATGAATGAGGGACTAAAACAGGGTACAATAGGAGAGCTGGAAAACAAACAAACAAACAAACAGATTTAATAAATATTAAGAAGGTAAAAGGGTCAGCTTCGGGAATGCTGGAGAAGGGAGAGCGTGGGGGGACTGGTAGACGTGATCAGCCACGAATGAAAGAAGAGGAAATGTTTTGGGAGAGAAGAATCTGATTGGCAGGAAACTCCAAGGAGACGTTCTGAAAATGGTTTGGGGCGCTTGGTGGGATTATGAGGAGACAAGACTCATTTGGTCATAAAAGAGTCATTCACTGTGAGTAACCTTTAGGGTTGGTTTGTAACATCAGTTTTACAGAGGAGTTCTATTACACAAGCATGCCTTTTATTTCTCTTCTGGAAAACAAAGTTGGCCAGAGGAGGCTGGCCAGCCTAGTGAGAACCGGAGGGGCACTTAACAAAGGCCCTTATTATATTTGGAGACACAAAAGAATTTTCTGAATCCCAATTCCGAGTGACTCACCGTTGAAATCTGTTTGACTTCAAACCACTTGAGGATGCCAGGAAAGGTATACGCAGTCGTATACGTGGTCCTTTCGATCCACATGGTCTGGTGGAAGGAAAGACAATAGGAAGGGTCAGTTCCCAGGCCAAAATGGCCAGGGTTGAGTTCAGTGAGATTCTGTTCTCAAATGCTTCCTTAGTGAATGGGCATCAAAATGTTTAAAGCTGCAAGGGATCATCTACTTGGGCCCTCTCACGTTCTAGAGGGGAAATGTGAGGTCCAAAGAGGCGTGACTTGCTCCAGTCATACTCAACGCAACATCGGAGCCCCACGGTAGAGCCCCTTTTTTCGGATGGGTGCCAGCCTAGAGCTTTCCACTGAGCTGGCCTGCTGTCTATGCAGTAAGCACGTAGAACCTCTACCCCTCGGGCCGCCATGGTTTCTGCTGTCTGTGCCGGTCAGGTGGAAAGCCTCCATTTGGATGGCAACTTGACCTTGTTTTAGAGGGCAAAGTGCGTGGACTCACAGCAAATTCATTATCTGGATCCTTTTCTCCTTTCCGGAATGGCCGGGAATACTGGAATTGTTGTACTTCATTGGCTCTGTAGTAGCTGGGGAGAGAGAGACATCGCCACAACGCTGGAGTTTCTCTTACAACAAGCGCTCCTTGAGCAAACTTCAAATAAGCCCTGGGCCGCGTCTTCCACAGACCGAGTCTTATCCCCTAAGCGATCTCAAAACAGACACAGTCTTCATAAGGAAGGCGGCAGGGGGTGCACATTTTATTGCACATCTTAATTTTCTTATTTACGGATCCATTCCACAGCTCGCCATTTAAAAAGGCGTATGTACTCGTATCCACGTTTGTGATCGCATTTGTAATAGCTTTATCACAGTTCTAGCAATCCTTCTAATATTTTAGCTTCTGAGGAAAAAGACCGGGACCTGTGATCACTGGGGAACCCACCAGGCAAGGTGAGGTCAGCCACTCCTAAGTGAGTGCTTCCCGGGTGGAATTGAGATCCAGGAGATCCAAAACCTAACAGTGAAATTCTTGATCTCCCTCTGCCTAAAAAAACCCCAACCCCCACCCCACCTGCCCCAAATCCCTTCGAGTTACCAAGCTCATATTTTATACTGAAAATAAAGAGTTGCTGCGGTCTGAACACTTGGGTTCCCCCCAAGCGCATATGTTGAAATCCTAACACCCCCCCACCCCCCCACAACGTGATGGTATTAGGAAGTAGCCTCCGTGGTAAGTGCTTATGTTCTACCCTCTTGAATGGGATCAGCGCCCTTGTAAGAGACCCGAGAGATCCATCACCCTTTCTGCCACGTGAGGACACAGCAAGAAGTCGATGTCTGTGAACCAGGAAGCAGGTCCTCACCAGACACCAAATCCGCTGGAGCCTTGACCTTGGACTCCCCAGCCTGCAGAACTGTGAGCAATGAATGTCTGTTGTTTATAAGCCACCCAGTCTGTGGTATCCTGTTAGAGCAGCTCCAGAGGTTTAAGACAACAGAAGGTTTTCCAAACTGTAATGAGCTCAAGGCTTTGGTGTTGAGGTACTTCTAGATCAAGTGTGTCAGAGAAAAAAAATGCTTCTAAAAACAAACCAAAAGAGCCCCTCCTTACTTTAAGATCTGCTCTGGAACTGGTTTGTCCTTGTAGCTGGGAGGCAGGCTCATCACTGGCTTTACGGTGAAACACTGCATGTCTGACGAGCTCATTAAGGAAAAGGGGCTGGGCCATGAAGCTGTCACAGGCAGAAAGGACTGCTTGTCCCCCCCACCCCCCCCCCCCCGGCTTTACAGATGGGACATGGTACCTGCATTAATTATTCTTTTTCACTGAATGCCAGGACTGCACGGAAAACAGGGTTTCCTTATGTATTATCAAAATGCCTGATTAAGCCACAATCCTAGGACATTTTTTGGTCAGACACCTGGCAAAACAACCTTGCCATAGGAAAATAGACATCAATGAAATATCGGGGCGGGGGGGATTAGACACAGTTTTAAATAATTTCTTTTCGACAAGCATGCCTCTGAAATAGCCAGACTCCAGAGCCTGTGCAATAGGAATTTCTGGGATCTTTGGATAGCACTTGTTTATTGAGGGCCATAGCTGGGGACTGATGTAGATTTTGTCTTTCCTTTTTCTTCCTTCCTTCCTTCCTTCCTTCCTTCCTTCCTTCCTTCCTTCCTCCCTCCCTCCCTTCCTTGTGAGGGAGGGGGAAAGGGGGAGAGGCAGAGAGAGAGGCACAGGAAGACAGAATCCCAAGCAGGCTCCGTGCTGTCAGTGCAGGGCCTGACGCAGGATTCAGTCTCACAAACCATGAGATCACGACCTGAACTGAAATCAAGAGTAGGACTTAACTGACTGAGCCGCCCAGGCGCCCCTGAAGTAGGCTTTCCAGACGGTACCTCTAATAAAACACAACTAACAGGTGGATGTGATAAATCTTTTACAGATGAGGAATCTGAGGCTCCGAGATGAGCCAGAGCACGTAACTGGTAAATGGTAAAGTCAGGCTTCAAAGCCAGCTCGGGGGTGAGACCTGAGTCTCTGACTTGATAGTCTGAATTAGTAATAACCTTTTATTTCTGGCCCTTGCCAGTGCAGATCTACCGTTTCGAAATCTGCAGCATTTAAACTGGAGTTTCAGGCCATGCATCCGGACAGAACAGTGACTTCCAGGATTTCTGGGTGAAGTCTCTAGACCCTGGCACCAGGACACGTACTCAGAATACAGAATTAGAACTCACAGCTGCTGGGGCGCCTGGGTGGCTCAGTCGGTTAAGCGTCCGACTTCAGCTCAGGTCACGATCTCGTGGTCCGTGAGTTCGAGCCCCGTGTCGGGCGCTGGGCTGATGGCTCAGAGCCTGGAGCCTGCTTCCGATTCTGTGTCTCCCTCTCTCTCTGCCCCTCCCCCGTTCATGCTCTGTCTCTGTCTCAAAAATAAATAAACGTTAATTAAAAAAAAAAATAAAAAATAAGAATCCTCAGCTGCTGAGGGGCGCCTGAGTGGCTCCGGGCGTTGAGTATCCAACTTTGACTCGGGTCATGATCTCCTAGCTCGTGAGTTCAAGCCCTACATTGGGCTCACCACCGTCAGTGCAGCAGAGCCTGGCTTCGGATTCACGGTCCCCCACTTACACACGCACGCTCTCTCTCTCTCCAAGATAAATAAGCAGTAAAAAAACCAAAAGAGAAAACAATTCACAACTGCTCAGTGAGAATCTCTCCGTGGCGATCCTCACGCATGAGAAAATCTGAGCACCACCAGGCTGGGCCTCACACCGGTCTAGCTGACAGAGCGTTTTAATGATCTCCTTTCTATCTGGATCCTCACAGAAGTGTTACTAGGTATTTAGGGAAAACAGACTCACACCTCGTATATGAGAAAGCAAGACCTGGAGGAACGAAGAAGTTTCGACAAGGTCTAGTGAATACGCAGGAAGGGCCGGGGGCCAAGTGACAGGAATTCAGTTCTTCGAAGACCTCTTTTCATTCCCACACCACAGAGGCAGCTCGGTGGTTTTCTGAACCCTCATAACCCAAACAAGGATTTATCCTCAAAGACTAGTCTTTTTCCAAGCACCTACTGTGTGTTAATGGGTCGCTGTTCTCTTAAAGGTCTATTGGTCTGTTGTTATCGTGAATCTTTCTACACCGGTACCTATGATAATAGGCAATATCTATTGAATTTGTATTAATACCAGGCATTGTTACTAATCTTTGACATGTATTTGCTCCACCTTTACAAAAATTCCATGAGAAAGAATGAACACCATCCCCATTTTATAGATGGGAAAACTAAGGAGCATAGATCATTAAGGAACTTGCCCTTAAGAGACATAGTACATGATAGAGCTGAGACTCGAACCCAGGCACTGAGGCTCCAGAGACTTTTTTTTATCTACCATGCCACACCGGCTCTGTCTTACCTACCTCTCTTTATTCTGAACACTGTTCAATTTTAGAACATCTTTATTTTAGTACAAAACACATGAAAAGGCTTCAAAACTAATTTTGTCATGGAGCTCGCTTATTTACTTATTTATAAAAAAGCATGTAATAGGGGTGCCTGGGTGGCTCCTCGTGGTTCGTGGGTTCAAGTCCTGTGTCGGGCTCTGTGCTGACAGCTCAGAGCCTGGAGCCTGCTTCGGATTCTGTGTCTTCCTCTCTCTGCCCCTCCCCCAGTTACACTTTGTCTCTCTCTCTCTCTCTCTCTCTCGAAAACAAATAAAAACATCTAAAAAAAAAAAAAAAAAAAAAAAAGAAAGCATGTAATTAATTTTTCAGTAAGTCATTGCATGTTACAAAAGAAGAGCCAGGCATCTTCATCCAGGATCCAGGATCCTGAGCAGGAACGCTCTGTCCTCAAGCTCTCCATCTGGCTCTAAAACATCCTTTCCTATTCAAGATCTGCTTACCATCTCTCTCCTCTACTTCATAACCATGAGCTAAGGACATTAGGGCCCCAAAGCTTTGACACAGAATGGGAGGCTGAGTCAGAATGGTTACACGGGTGGTCGGGGGACCGAACCCTTAGCTTCTGGGGCCGGGCCGGGCCGTGTCTCCCCAAGGCAAGGATACACTGTTTTGGGGACGACTTGATTTCCTCTCCCGGGGGCGTGGTGCTGGTCATCTTCTCGGCATTGGGGAACTGCGTCAGCAACCTCAGGCTGAAGTCTTCTCGCCTCTCGTACTCCTTTCCCCGATAGATAAAGATTTTGTTCTGCAGGTCAGAGACAGCAAGGCGGGTCAATATGAAGCGTGAAGGAGCCCTGGAGGAGCCCGGTGCTGAGGAAGCCATGCCCTCCCAGCCAAAGCGCCATCAAGTTCTCACTGAATACTCACTGCGCGCCCTGCACCAACCATCCTATCCGGCAAGAGCTCATGGGTGATTTGGGCATTAAGGTCAAGGGCATAAAGCTGCTTCCGCAGTGCTTCTCGTAGTGTGGCCCAACGACCACAGACCAGAGGAGTGCTCTGCACTCAGCCACAAGGCAATGAGGGGCTTGTGCCCTGATATGGATCTGTGATGTCACCGGGCACAGTGTTGAATTCAGCGGATTTTTTTTTTTTTCCCCAGAGCAAGACATTCTCAATGAAGGAAGGAAGGGCAGCGATTTCTTCCCAGGCAATCCCTCCTCCCGTCAAGATCCAGTATCGGTCTGTGGACCAGCGCTTGGAGTGGCACTGACATACAGGACGGGAATGCATGAAGAGAGTCAACACAACAAACTTTCACTTGGGAAGAACAGGAATGCATTAGAGCTGTCCCTAGATTATCCCGAAAACCACCGTGGAGGGCAATGTCAACGTCTCAAGGAAAATAACTGCACTAAATACTGTTCTCTCCATTCTAACCTACATTCTTCTTCTGTTTAACAAAATTAATAAAATTGGGCCTTTTTTTTTTTTTTTTTTTTTTAAGAAAGAAGTTTCCTAAGTCTCAGGCTTAGGAGTAATCTGATTCACGGCTGATGTCGCCCAAGTTAAGTTCTAACGCAGCCACGGTTTGAAGGTTTCTGCTCACCTGCTCATCACAGATGAGTACTTAGCATTGGCAGCCCAGACATGAGCCATTTTTAACTAAAACTGGGGCCCATACTGTCCGGGAAAATCGCTTTTAGAATTTACTTGTCCATTCACATAACCAACACGCATTGGACAAACACAGTGGACCTGCTAAGACACGAGGGATATGATGATGCCCCCATGCTCACAAAACTCAGCTTCTGACAGAAACAGAAAACAAGTAAATATGACAGTTGATACAAGTAACTTGAAGGCTATGTATCTTGTAGGATACATGCTGATGGCAGTCGAAATTGCCAGATCTTTGGGAAGGGATGATGACAGTTTTTCCAAGCCGGGAAAGATTTATGTGACCAATTCCTGCCTCGTGAAATGCCATCGTTCAGGCAAAGCGGCGGCAGGCAAGGAAGCTGAGCACAGGGTGGCACGAAGTGTGGGACGTGGGCAACAAGGTGAACGGGAGCAGACAAGCACAAGGTCAGCACGGACCAGCCCGGATTGCAAGGGAGGGCTTCAGGGACGACGTTGAGATTGACGGGGCCCAGGTGGACAGATAGGGTAAGGAGAGGAAAAGAGAAGGGCTGGACCACCAAAACAGGCACGGTAGGTGAACAGAAGGATAAGGCCACGGGGCAGACAGGATGGAACTGAGGTAGAAGAAATAAGCTTGGATGAGCCAGACCAGTGAAGGGCAGGCACAAGTTCCGAAGGCCCAGGGAACGTACTGGAGGTTCTGCAAGGGGGGAGTGATAGGATGACAGAAGCAGTCTGGACAGGCTCGTCTGAACAGTGGAGTGCACGTTCAGCTGCAGGAATCCTAGGCAGGACTGAGTGGGAGGAGAAGCTACGAGATCTGGTGTTTGACTCTGGTGTTTGGTGAAGGGCCAGCAGATGGGGAGAATCAAGGAGGATTCGGGGATGCCTGGCCCAGGAGCAGGAAGAACATGTGCCGCTGACAGAAACGGGGACGAAGGGGACCGGGCTGGGCTTGGGGGGAGGCGGACAACACAATTTCAGATAGTCTGAGTTTGGGGAAATAGTCCGTAAGACAGAAGGGCACGTAGGTTAGATCGCTGAGGAGGCATTTATATTTTCCAGCACCTTTGATAACACAGAGCATCCACAAACCACTTGACGGCGTGTAAAGCACTCCTATGCGCTATTTATTTCCTTCTGAAAACGGCCCTGTGGAGTGGGCAGTATTTCTCCAATTTACACATCAGAAAAGGGCGGAGGTCATAGGATTTGGCTGACATCACAGAGTCACCCAGACGATGATCTGGACCCCGATGTCTCAACTGGAAAGTCTAGTCTTTTGGCTGGCCCACCGACCCACGTCCGTTATGTCACGTGACACAGCAGTCACACAAGTATGGCAGGCACCACTGCCTTACCAGGACTCGAGTGCCGAGACTGAGGGCCGATTTAAGACTAGAACCTACTGCAAGGCTCCTTCCTAGACCCTCTCCCCTTGGTGCCCCATTCTCTTTCCCTATGCTACCTCATCCAGGTGCAAATAACCCACCAACTTTATCTCCAGCCGGGAACTTTCCGTTGAGTTCTGGATCCATACATCAGATTGTTGACTTGCATCTTTCGGATGTTCCAAATTTCCCTCACACGGAGTATGGCCGAAACCAGACTTTCACAAAGAACGTATAAAGATGGGACAGGCCCTCTGCGATCCGGTACCCAGAGCCATCTGCCCCCATTCTCTACTTGTCCTCTTGGTCATGTGCTTCCAGGCTCAAGGCTTCCGAACCTGCTGTCCACACTGCCTGGTACCCCATCTCATCTCTTGACGGTTACCTGCCTTATTCCCTCTCTTCTTTCAGGTTTTTGCTCAAGTGTCATTTTCTTACTGACACCTTTCCTATTCACTCCATTTAAAATTGTAGCTCCACCCCCATCACCTGCCTCTCTATTCACCTTCCCTGACGTCTTCTCCTTGATACTTATGGAGCGTCTACACGGCGTGAGGCATTGTTCTAGGCCGTCTGACATACCAAATGTCTCACTTACATTTTGTGTGTGTTTCCAAGCTAGTATATAAGCTCCATTATTTCAAGGATTTGGGTTGCTTTGGACCGTGCCCCCATGCGTATAACAAGGCACAAAGTAAGAGTTCAATAAATATTTATTCAATGAACGGATTGACTCTATCCTTTTCCTTTACTGCTATCTTAGTGGATGGCTCCACAGCCCCTCTAGTACACAGGCCAGAGACCTACTCCCCTCCTTCCTCACGCACATGGCCCAACAATAATCACCAAGTACGAAATCCCTCCATTTTTCCTACAGCTACTTCCCTAGGCCATCCCAACATCCCTTCTCTCAAAATCTGCGACAGTTTCTAGTGGCTTATCTATACACAACCGACCACTGCCCATACCAGCCAGACGATGACCTTGCCAACACCTAGAATCCACAATGGCTCCCTCCTGCTCTTGGGATGCTGACAACACAGCTGGGGCAACCCCACGGCCCTGCCCGGTGTGATCTCCCCCACATTTTGTGCCTCAACTCCCTGCTCACCTCACTCTCTCTGTGACCACCGTGCTGGTCTTTCATTCCCAGGCACAGCCATGCCCTCGCCTGCCACTTCCTCTGCCTGGAATGTTTCTTCCTATCACCCTGATCTCCATAACACCAAGCTCACATTGCAGTCGGAACAGCAATTTCCCAGGAAGTCTTTCTCGACTCTTACGAAACGCAGGCATGATTCGCAAAGAGTAAAATCTACCCCCCTGTTTGCTGTAAAATTCTGCCAGTTTTGGCAAACATAACCATGACCACAATCAAGATACAGAACAGTTTCACTACCACTCAAAATTTCCTGATACTTGTGAAGCCCAACCCTCCCCAACAGCTACCAGATGACGGCTCATCTGTTTTCCATCTCTACGTTAAGCGTAACAGATGCCATATAAAGAAAATCAGAGAGGGGCGCCTGGGTGGCTCAGTCCATTAAGCGTCCGACTCTTGGTTTTGGCTTAGGTCATGATCTCACGATTGGGGAGACTGAGCCCCGCATCAGGCTCTGCTGACAGTGTGGAACCTGCTCATATTCTCTCTCTCTCCCTGTCTCTCTGCCCGTCCTCCACTTGCGTGCTCTCTTTCTCTCTCAAAATAAAAAACAAATGTTAAAGAAAAAGAAAGAAAATCAGAGAGTACGTAGACCTTATGCTCTAAGTTCTTTTACTTATTAGCACAATGCACCGGGATTCACCCACATGCTTGTATGTATCAGAACTTCATTCCTTTAAAAAAAATGTTTTTTAAGTTCATCTATTCATCTTGGGAGAGACAGAGGCAGCACAAGTCGGGGAGGGGCAGGGAGAGAGGTGGGGAGAGAGAGAATCCCAAGCAGTCTCCATGCTGCCAGTGCAGAGCCTGACTTGGGCTCGAACTCACGAAACCTTGAGATCATGACCTGAGCCAAAATCAAGAGATGGATGCTTAAGCGACTGAGCCACCCAGACGCCCCAGTACTTTATTCCTCTTAATTACTGAGTAATATTCCATTGCATGGCTCTTTTGACATTTTTTTTAATCCCCTCATCAACTAAGGGACACCTGAGTTGCATCCAGTCTTTGGTGATTATAAATAATGGTGCTATAAACAATCATGTGAATTTTTTTTTCATGTGAACCTAAGTTTTTATTTTACTTGGGTTAATATTTCAGTAAATACTTCCTGGTTAACCAACGCTTACAGCACAGGATACCCGTTTTGGTCAGTTTCAATTTCCATTTGTTTGCATGATTATTCAATTAACACTATACCCATTAGGCTGTAAACGCCATGAGAGTAAGGGCCATATCTGATTATAATCTGCCTAGTATGTGCCTGGTACACAGTAGGCACTCAGCAGACGTTACAGAATGAATGAATGAGTTACCTCCTCCTTGGGAATGATGCAGCATGCAGAGTACTTCCTTTCTACATTTTCTTAAATTAGGGGACGGAAAATGGATCATACATCCAAACACGGCTACCTCTAAAGAGGCTTCCGTTTGTGCCGGAAAAAATACGATTTTGCCTGTTTTTTAGATTTTAGAATCAGTGTCCCGTTATAGAAAAATTTGGGGAAGGAAAAACACGGTCCTTTTCACTATTACAACGCCTGTTTTTATTTTTGTGAAACTTTCGCAGTCCCGCCCTTGGGATATTTGCTTTCAAACTGGCTCTGGCTGGAAATAAAATAAACAAGGAAACACATCAATCCACACTTCCCCCCAGCCTGATCTGTAGCAGCAGACCAGTGGAGGGGAGGGTTCTGTTTTTCCCCTTTTCATTCCGCCTGGGAAAAGTCATTTTACAATCGAGCTGCCAGAATACCAGAGGCTGGGGGCGTGGGGTGAGGACGCCGGCCACGCAGGAAGTGGTTTCCCTCCCCGACCTCCCACAGTGAGAACATGGGCCTCCAGCTGCTAACATACTAGGCCCATCTGGAACAGAGATGAATACCTTCCCTCCTTCAGATGGCATGGCTTAATGGCTTAGAGGACCACCCTGAGGATTCTTACCCGTAGGAAAGAAGGAAAGCCCTGTCCATAGTATCCAACGGCAAAGTACTCAGGCTGAGGCCTCATTGCCTTAATGATGTTCTCATAAAACGAGGCTCTTTTTTTCTGGAAAACAAAACAAGGCATTCCACAGGGAGGTTACAAGGGCACCACTGAGGGGTGGGGAAGATCAGAGTATTGTTCGCTTTGTTGTTTCTCATGGATCAACAGATAAATGAAAAGTCTTTGGAAAATATCTTGTGGGCCAAGACGTTATCCTTTTCTTGGATCGAAGGGTTTGGACGTGGGTCCGTGAATGAGCCTTGGAGGGTCTAGCAATCTCTGAAGCTGCATGCAGAAAGATGAACACGTGTGCATATGCCTCTATGGAGGGGGGCAGTGTTTAGTGATGGACAGTTTCCTGAAGAGGGTTCAGGACCCCTAAAAGGTTCAAAAGCTCTTTCTGAGATTCACGGAGGGTGGCTGCACTGAAACAGAGACCCGTGAGGAAAGATCAGGAATCTTCTGGTTCTCACAGGTGGTTTGGATTAAAGTCCTTGGTTCAGCCACAAGTGCCCAGAAGGTGGTGGTGATGTTCTGTTTTTCAGGATCTGGTACCAGCCCTAATTTCAATCCTTCCCACGGGAATAGGTTTCCCGGCCAGGGCTGAGAGTCAGACTTAAAGAAAGCAAAACAGGTCGCCAGACCTGGGGTCTTTGAGGCATGTCCCGGCCCCTCCCACAATGGTCCCATGACTGCATTACTACTCTATTGAGGTGAAGGTTTCTATCACAGTGTTTGCTTCGAAGGGTAACACGTTACATCATGAACAGCTCGGTTAAGTTCAGGAAATGAGTAAGTGATTTTTGTGTGTGAGACTAGGAACTGGCACAGCACACGGGCAAGCTCTTTTCCAAGTGACCTTGACAACTATCCCCTCAAATAAAATACACTTGACCCTTGAACAGTATGCGTTTAAAATGTTTGAGTCCACTTACAGGCAGATTTTTTTTTTGATAAAGACAGTGTAGGACTGGAAATATTTTCTCTTCCTTTCAATCTTCTTAATGTCTTTCCCCAGCTTACTTCATTGTAAGAATATAGAATACACGTACAAAATACGTGTCGATCAACTGTTTATGTTATCAGGCAGGCTTCTGGTCAGCAATAGGCTATTAGTAGTTCAGTTTTGGGGGAATCAAAAGTTATGTGCGGTTTTTCAGCTGTGTGGGGGGGTTGGCGCCCCTCACCTCCCCACTCCGCGTTGTTCAAGGGTCAACTGTATTATTACCTAACAATGGGTGGCCTGACCTTTTGTGATTCCTCTACTAACAATTATCAAATGGAATGCTGTGTTGGCCTACCACTGGACATTTAGAGGGTTATTTTTGTTTTGCTATATTAAATAGCTGATCTGTGCCACCAGTAGGCCCCTGAGGATGTGGGCCACAGAACAAGTAATTTTGATGCACAGAAGATGTCAGAAAATATCTGAAATATGGGGCGTGTTCACAGAAGGCAGAGTAACTGCGAGGGGAGAGGGGAGATGGGTCAGGAATACGGAGGGTCCTTAGAGAGACAAAAGGCACAGACAAGGGCAAGAGGTCTGTAGGCAAGGATCTCGAGCTCTTTATCAGAGATAATCTGGAAGATAACGCAAACGTTTTTTGGACCTCATCTTTTTTTCATTTTTCTTTTGAGCACGGTTTACTTTTCCATGGTAAAGGAGGCTGTTTATCTTGACTTTCTCAAATGTTCTAAAACATGTGCCTGAATGCTGATTTTCACACTCCTTCTGGAGGCTTGATATATTCTGACCGGGACTCACCAGCAGGTTGCCAAGGCCCTCGTAGTCGAATACTTTGCTCTCGTAGGTCTCAGCCAACTCTTTGCTCAGTTTGATGGCCTTCTCCCACATCTTCAGAAAAAGAAAGGTAGGGTTACAAGCGGAGAACAAAGCAGTCAGTGATCCCTCTGTGAAAGTCAGGGGAGAGTCGCTGACAGTGACTAAGGAGTCAGGTGGGTTGAGTTTCTGCAGACATTCTCACCACGCCTCACCTCCTGGATCAACCAAACCTTTGTCTTTTTCTGACATGATGACGCTACTGTATCTTGGCTGCTTTCCAGGCCACATCTTCTATAACTCTATTTGCAAGAACATGAAGAATACCGTGCGTCCTAAACAACGCGATACAGCATTGAAAGGGCAAAGCACGAGAGACCACGGAGAGTTGAGAGGAACCAGTTCCCAAACCTGGGTTTTGAAAGCATGGAAGTCTTGTCAGAGGGGAAAGGAAGTTGGTGTGAGCTCTGGTTCTGATTCTGGGGTGCGTGTATGTGTGTGTGTGTGCGCTTTGAATAAGGATGTTTGGGAGGAGAAGAAAATGGAAGAAAGGCTAACCATACTGTTGAGTGCAATTTGGGAAGCTGTTTCTCTAATTTAGAACACTGACTCCCTATTTTTTTTTTTAATTTTTTAATGCTTTTTATTCATTTTTGAGAGAAAGAGACAGAGCGCCATCAGGGGAGGGGCACAGAGAGAGGGAGACAGGGACAAAGCACAAGCAGGAGAGGGCAGAGAGAAAGGGAGACACAGAATCCGAAGCAGGCTCCAGGCTCTGAGCTGTCAGCACAGAGCCCGACGCGGGGCTCGAACCCACGAACCGCGAGATCATGACTGGAGCCGAAGTCGGACGCTTAACCGACTGAGCCCCCCAGGCGCCCCCGATTCCCTATTCCTAACCAAACTATCTACTTAGCCAACGGGAGTTTTAAGAAAAATGCCTTTTTAAACCATTTATGACTGTCTCAGTTACAGCCTACTGCACATATGTGGTGCCTGAGGCTGGCATCCCAGATTGAGCCCTCGGTTCATTTTGATGGTTCATGAAACGCCTCTTAGATGGACACTATAAATAACACAGCATCTGGTAATTTCCTACTTGATCCTTATTAACCAGGTGCTGTGATCCATTGTTTCTGGGTGCTGAAGGACTGTAGGGACAGTTCACATACGGTTATAACACCTTTTAAAATTAAGTCTTCTAAAAATCATTTGCCAACTTCGGCCCCTCTGAAACTTCAGTGCCTGGAACCCTGCAAAGGCTCTGCAATCTGCCATATGGAACCCATTCCAGATCAGGTGAATCTGGAGCTGGAAGCCAGTCAACAGTATCAGAGAAGTTCTCTCCAAATGCTAAGTTATGTAAGAGGCAGGGAGATGGCCGAGCACGGCGCTTCTCAGAGTGTGGTCCCTGGTCTCCGCGAGTCCCCAAGACCCTATTAGGGGGACCAGAAGGCAACGTTATCTCCTTAGTAACAATAACGCTATTTGCCTTTCCCAAGCCCCATCCTCTTGTACGATGGGGTTTCCCACGGATGACAACAGGTGTAATACCGCGAGAGACTGAACACAGAAGCAGACAGGAGAATCCTGCTGTCTCCTGTTCAGCCAGATGCTGAAGAGATTTGCAAACGTATCAAACGATGCTACTCGTATCACTATTTTTATGGAATGTATAGTTATTTTTTTTTAACATTTTTAAATTTATTTTTGAGAGACAGAGAGCACAAGCGGTGGAGGGGCAGAGAGAGAGAGGGAGACACGGGATCGGAAGCAGGCTCCAGGCTCTGAGCTGCCAGCACAGAGCCCGACGTGGGGCTCGAACTCACAGACCGTGAGATCATGACATGAGCGGAGGTCGAACGCTCAACTCACTGAGCCACACCCAGGCGCGCCTGGAATATATACTTATTTTTAATACATATGATTTATATTAGTAGTAAAAATGGCCTTAAGAGAACAAATAAGCAAATATTTTAAGATTTTCTGTTTCAATTTCTAAGAGTAGAAGTATCAATAAATATAATATAAAGAGAGGGCTGTTGGGGCGCCTGGGTGGCGCAGTCGGTTGGGCGTCCGACTTCAGCCAGGTCACGATCTCGCGGTCCGTGAGTTCGAGCCCCGCGTCAGGCTCTGGGCTGATGGCTCGGAGCCTGGAGCCTGTTTCCGATTCTGTGTCTCCCTCTCTCTTTGCCCCTCCCCCATTCATGCTCTGTCTCTCTCTGTCCCAAAAATAAATAAATGTTGAAAAAAAAATTTAAAAAAAAAAAAAAAAAAAAAAAAAAAAAAAGAGAGGGCTGTTTTACTGGTGACTATCTCCTTCACCTGAGGGGTCTGTGCTTACCGTGGGTAGTTAGCATCAGAAAGGCATTGCAATATTGCAGCCAATTTCTTCCCTCCCCTACTACAAAAAAACAAACAAACAAAAACCAAACTCACTTTGCCTTTGTCAAAGTATGAAATGATCTCTTGATACAGCTTTTCTTTGAGCTCTTGCTGGGTATAAACATAGTAACTGTCCCTCTGAAGCAAATGGGGTACACAGGGCTTGTCAGACCACTGAAAAACAAACAAAAGGAACAAAAGAAATTAACATAACGTGGTGATTAACTAAGTCAATTAATCAAAGGAGATCGATGTAACAAGTACTCAGCTACTAAAAGTCAAATTTGTGTATATTTTCAACTTGGCCGTATTGCAGTAGATTATTTATTAAGCACAAAAATTACCCCCTCCCCCCAAAAGGCACATGCCAGCTTCAAAACACGTGTCATGCTGAACGTGAAAAGTTAGGAAAAAGGCGAGGGTGCCGACCAGCAAAGCTGCCGTTCAGGGCAAGTGTCACTCAGACAATTGGATGAAAGAAAAAAATTAGAAGTATAACAGTGGGAAGGAGGGGGTACACCTATCACTGTGTATAGACCAAGACTCTATTCTTCATAATCCATCCCTTCATAAAGCATGTCAACAGAAAAACTACCCTCGAGAGTGACAGAATTAAGTAGCGGCACAAAAATTAACAAACTCAGAAATAACTTAGAGACGAATTTCCTATAAACAGACGACCACTCTGAAAAATAGAAGACCCCAACAGAAAAAACGCAAAATGCGAAGATAATCCAGGCACCACAACGTGAATGCACTTTTTTTTTTTAATACAAATTTTTAAATGTTTATTTTTGAGAGAGAGAGAGAGAGAGAGAGAGAGCGAGCGCAAGCATGAGCAGGGGAGGGGCAGAGAGAGAAGGAGCCACAGAATCCGAAGCAGGCTCCAGGCTCTGAGTTGTCAGCACGGATCCCAATGCAGGGCTCGAATTTACCAACCGTAAGATCACGATCTGAGCCGAAGTCTGAGGCTCAACTGACTGAGCCACCCAGGCGCCCCCACAACGTGAATGTACATAAAGAAACTGAATGGTACACTTAAAAATGGTTTAAATAGGGATGCCTGGTGGCTCAGTCAGTTAAGCATCGACTTCGGCTCAGGCCATGATCTCATGGTTCGTGAGTTCGAGCCCCCATCACGGCTCACTGCTCTTAGCACAGAGCTTACTTCGGATCCTCTGTCCCCCTCACTCTCTGCCCCTCCCCTGCTCATGCTCTCTCTCTCAAAAATAAACAAACATTAAAAACAAAAAGTTTACAGAAAGGTTTAAAAATGGTTTAAACCAATACATTTTATGTTATGTGCATTTTGCCGTAATTAAAGTAAAGAGAAGAGGTATTTAGGAATCACCATAACAAGGAATATGCAAGACTTCCATCCGAAGACGTTTAACACATTCACAAAAGCAGACAAATGGAAACAAACGGAAAGTCCTGTCATGCTTTTGGATGAGAAAACAGCGACTCCATAAGCATGGAAATTCTCCCTAGATCTCTGGTTAAATTTCATGATTCCAAAGTCCTTATGGAAAAACAAACCAAGAGGACTGGGGTGGAAAACTCGGAAAAAAGCACAGCCGTGAAGAGTAACTACCAGGGAGTAAAACATACTATGGGGCAGTGTGGTGCTGGTGCATGGAGTACTCATTCAGACCATGCAAAAGTTGAGCAAATCTACAAAAGAGACTTGCCCTGTATAGCCCTTTACTACGTGATAAAGACGGACTATCATCCCAGTGAGAAAATTACGGACCGTACTTCGTAAACGGCACCCGAAATCCAGTAGCCACCTGGGTGGGGTGTAGTTGCATCCACCCCGCATTCTTTATGCCAGGGTAGGGTGTTTAACTTTCTGAGCAGCACAAATGAAAAGACCTACAGTCACCGACACACGGGAGTCTCTTTGTGATCATTCCACAGTCAACCAGCCCTCCCCCACCCCCCCACCCCCCCACAATAAGTTTTTTAGCGCCCTGAACTTGAATATGGATTGTGAATGGTTGCCCTGGGGACGTGGTGAGGCAGAGGAGTCCTGTGTTTAATCACAGAGCTAAGAACAACGTACCTGTGTTCTTTTAGTATAAAATAAAAATTAAGTTATACAAGAAAATTAATTGCTGGGGCAAGAACAGAGACAAAGAGATCCGATAGGAGGCTATCATGGTGCTCTAGGGGAGAGACAATGGACCAGGACGACAGCAATGGAGATTTAAAAAAAAAAGTGGATAGGGGCGCCTGGGTGGCGCAGTCGGTTAAGCGTCCGACTTCAGCCAGGTCACGATCTCGCGGTCCGTGAGTTCGAGCCCCGCATCAGGCTCTGGGTTGATGGCTCAGGGCCTGGAGCCTGTTTCCGATTCTGTGTCTCCCTCTCTCTCTGCCCCTCCACCGTTCATGCTCTGTCTCTCTCTGTCCCAAAAATAAATTAAAAAAAATAATAATAAAAAAAAAAAATTAAAAAAAAAGTGGATAGAAAAGGGGTGCCTGGGTGGCTCAGTCGGTGAAGTGTCCGACTTCGGCTCAGGTCACGATCTCACAGTTTGTGGGTTCGAGCCCCGCGTCGGGCTCTGTGCTGACGGCTCGGAGCCTGGAGCCTGCTTCGGATTCTGTGTCTCCCTCTCGCTCTGCTCCTCCCCCCCCTCACGCTCTGTCTCTCTCTCTCAAAAATAAATAAACATTAAAATAAACAAATACATAAAAGTGGATAGAAAGGACATGACATCAGGATCTCTAAAAGATCTCTACGCTCCTGCGTTCACTGCACCATGATTCACAATAGCCAAGACAAGGAAACAACCTAAGCGTCTAGCAATGTATCGATATATGGATAAAGAAGCTGCGGAAGATGTATGCAATCGGATAGCATTCAGCCACGAGAAAGAAGGAAATCCTGCCTTTCCTGGCAACATGGATGGACCCTGAGGGCATTATGCTAAGTGAAACAAGCCAGACCGAGAAAGGCAAATACTATATGAATGCTATGTGGTATCTCTTATGTACGGAACCTAACAAAGCCAAACACATGCAAACAGAAGGCACCAAGGCATCAAGATGTTCTTGAAGGGTACCAGTACGGCCAGAGAATAAATAAATCCTGGACATCTAACGCATAATGATTACAGACCACAATACTGTACTACAGACTTCAAATTTTCTAAGAGACTAAATCTTAACTGCTTCCCCCCCACCGCCACCCCCCAACCCCCCACACACACAAAGTCTGTGCCCTGACAGAGGTGTTCACTAACTCTACAGGCCCATGATTCTTGCTCAGCCACGACAGGGGGGCGGGGGGGGGGGGGGAGGGCGGTGAAAAAAAGATTACAACAGGTATTTGCCAGAGTCCCTGGGTGGACCGAGGTGCGCTTTGGTAAAATGGGCAGAAAGGAGAAGGTAGGAATGGATCATCCCCCACCCACAGTGGGAAATAACAGTTACTGCCGGGTGAAGTGTGAGCTGTCTCTTGGTCACTCCGACACTGCAATGTTGAAAGAAGCGGTTCATACGAGAATCCAAAGTTAGAGGGCTGGTGGGGACCAGGAATAATTACACACCATGATGTACAGATGTGCTTATATCCATGGCACGCTTTTACCCAGCAAGAGAGTATAAATAGGAAAGTACTGCTATGTTCATTTGCAACTTATTTCTTGACAGTGGCACAATTTTTCTTTTTTTTTACATCTATGAATATGCTGCGTATATTAATCAACGTGTTTGGTTTCTTCAGTTAGACTGTCCATTACTAGAGACCTGTGAGCTGTGCTCTGCTTCCAAAGGAGTTTTAAATAAATGATAACCGACATTTTCCCAACACTGGTCAGGAAATTCGCTGTGCTTGTTTTAGATGGTATTCGACTAACTCTTGGGTTAAAGGGGTCTCCCTTGGACAAGGCTCTTTCCCGTCAGAATCAGGAAGCCTGCGGGATTTGGTCCCAAAGGGCTGGCCAGTTGGCTCCCACCCAGTGGAAAAAAGCCTCCCCCACCGACTTACCTGCAGAAGCTCAGCATGTAGGAGAAGCGTGTAGGCGGCTTCTGTGTAGTTCTCTGAGTCTCGGTGCAAATCCCGCAGCTTGTACAAGTACCTGGTAAGAAGGGGACACAGGAGGTGCTCTGGGGCTCAGGGTCACCTCATTAGGCAACCAGACCACGGCCTCTTCCCCATCTTTTCTCCCCTCCTCCTTCGCACAGACCAAGGAATCTATTACTTCCCGTCTTTGCATCCACTTAACCCACTGTGCCGCTTCCTGCCTGTGTGTCTTTCCCATTCCATCTACTCTACTGTACTTTTTGTTTAACACAGGCATGCTTAATTTTTTTCTTTTTTTAGCATCATGGGGCGCCTGGGTGGCTCGGTCGGTTAAGCGTCCGACTTCAGCTCAGGTCATGATGTCACGGTTCGTGGGTTCGAGTCCCACATAGGACTCTGTGCTGACAGCTCGGAGCCTGGAGCCTGCTTCAGATTCTGTGTCTCCCTTTCTCTCTCTGCCCCTCCCCTGCTTGCGTTCTCTCTGTCTCAAACATAAATAAACATTAACAAAAAAAATTGTCACGGACCCCCCCCCCCCCCGCCTGCCCCGAGAAGCTAATAAGAACTATGGAATCTCTCCCTAAGAAAATACATACAGTTTAAATCCAAGTTCGTTTTGTGGTCAGGACTTCAGCAGTCCTGGACAGGAAGGCACATGGCCATGCCTCTGCTGACTGCTTCCCGACTGCTCTGGCCAGTCTTCTATCTTTTCCTGGAATCGCGACACCAGTCTCCCTATGTACTGTGCTTCCATATCTGTCTAGAGAGTTTACCCTTTCGGGGGGGCCCGGGGCAGATGACACACTTTTTGGTGTCTCTCAAAGCAGCAAGCGTGGTGTTGGGACTTAGTATTTGTTAACTGAAGAAATAAATAATAAGGCCATGGCATAAATGGCAAAAGCAGAAATCTCCTTCAGCTTACCTTATGTATATGTCCTCTCTCTTCTTTTCTTTGTAAAAATTCTACCGAGAAAAGGGAGTCAAAAATACCAATGTAAACCAAAGGTTATCAAAAATGGCCAAACCACGACTTTTGCTTTTTAACAGAGTCACCTTTCCAGACTTAATTTTGCCCTTTAACAAATACCCCTACAAAGAAAGGAAGTGATCATTTATAAAGAAGATAAACTGCAGAACGTTTTTAGGACCGTTCGTCTAAAAAACACGAGGGAAATCCTCTAAGTGAACAAATAGCCAACTGATACTCAAGTCAACTGATGGTTTCTTCTTTCTCAGGCAGTCAGTGGTGCCAGGTTCTTCCTGTCTATTAAGCAGAGGAATTCATGGCAGCCTATGCTTCTGAGGTCGGTGGTCCCAGTTACATATATCTGGGAAAGGCAAGACCACAGAGCTCTGGCACCATGAGGATTCCATGACTTTCCCCTCATGGTACAGGGTTTCTGATGCATATTCACCTATGCCCAATATTTCCAAACAATAAAGCAACCAGATATAAACAAGACACAGAAACAGGTGAAAGATGGCCTTCAAGTAAGAGCTGAGTTAAGAGCTAATGTGGCATTTTCTATCCCTGTGTCCACTTTTATTCTCCAGGTCTGTGTGGCAGCTGATATCGGAGTCCAAAGCTGAGTCAGCTGCTCCCATTAGACTCAGCAGGGCACAGACTCTGTAAAGGTGGCCTCAGGGCACCTCTGTGCCTGTGAGACCGACTCAGAGCTGAGCTGTGCTTGTGGGGCTGGCCCTGCAATGCCCTCTCGCCAACCGAGGGTCTTGGGACCTACCAGCACGTTAACGGTACAGCTCATGCGGTTCTCCTTGCTCTCGTCATGCATGATAATGGTTCTGTAGTCCAAGAGGTTCTCCAACAGGCTGCTGACCAGGAGCGCAAACACTTCTCCAGAGCTGGAGAGGTATTTATGTTTCCGGCAATGTTCTAGGAGCCTGGAAGGGTGGAAGTAGAGACAAATGCCCGCGTTCCGTACTCTGTCATTCCAGCACCGTTAATGAGCACTGTCCAAGGACCTAGCAGCGGGGGGGGGGGGGGGGGGGGGGGGGGGGGGGGGGGGGGGGCGGGGCGGGGCCAGGCTAGGAGAAACACACCCTCTCTCTCGGCGCCTTCTCTTACGCTGTACCTCCTGGTGGCTCAAGTTCTATGTTGTCTTCAGGGCTGTGGCTCAAATCCCACTGTCACTTAGAACCCCAGCCCACAATGCCCATCTTTCAGCTTCTATCTGTCTTCGTTTTTTGTCTTTTGTCGACGCCACAGAAATGGAAACCTTTGCCCCAAAGGTGTGTGTATGCTATCTGATCACTCTAACTGAAGTTGAAAGAGACCATCTAGAATTTTCTATGTCTTTATTCTCCCTAAGGCCTAGCACTTCGGGGTATCCTGTGGACGTTCTGGAAAGCCTTGGATCGACGCCCGGTCTAGAGGAAACAAGGAATCTAGTGCACATCCAGACATGTGGCTCTTCGGACAAAAGTACTATTTAAACCGCCACCGCCACAAAACTACAAAATTGTAAATAAATAAACTGAGGCTTGGTATGAATCCTATTTTGTTGGACTCAAACAGAGAAAAGCTTCTATAGGGGCTTCTCAGATTTGACAACTGGAAAAAACACTCAGAGAACAAGAGGAAAAAAGAGAAAGAAACGGGTTCAAAGAATTAGCCCAGACTTGAGGATTATTCTTGAGCACTGGAGATTTGTAGAGTCAAATTGTTCTGAGACTCAGAAGGAATGAAACAAACCAACAAACGAAACACCAGACAGTGAAAAGTCAGCTTGGGATTTAAAAAATGGGTAGTTTATCATTTGTAAACTGTGTACGTGTATATGTACATAATTTCTCCATTTAATCCCCTTATGAGATCTGAATCACGAAAGTGATTATGTGGCAGGTGGGTAACTCAAACAGGTGGACTTAATGGAAATGGGATGAAAAGATCAACAAATGGGTCTTGTCATCCGCTAAAAATGAAACAAGAAAGACGTTTGGTTCTTGAAAATATATCTGAGGGGCACCTGAGTGGCTCAGTCGGTTAGGCGTCTGACTTTGGCTCAGGTCATGGTCTCGTGGTTTCTGAGTTCGAGCCCTGTGTCGGGCTCTGTGCTGACAGCTCGAAGCCTGGAGCCTGCTTCAGATTCTGCGTCTCCCTCTGTCCCTCTGTCCCTCTCTCTGTCCCTCGCCCGCTCACGCTCTGTCTCTTGAAACATAAACATTAAAAAAACAAAAGAAAAGAAAATACAGCTGAGTTATCAATTCAGCTCCATTCCTGAGCACCCAGTGTTCTGGCTTTTTTAAATCTTAAAAAAAAAAAAAAAAAGAAAGAAGAAGAAAACGACCTTGGGAGTACCTATCCTCAAGCACGGTCTAGTACGAGCCACACCCACAAAAGAGGTGGCCAACGAAGCCACCGGGGCGCATATCCAATCAACAGGTGACACAGCTGGTCAAAATCACAAAGGCTCAGAGGACACAAGAAATGACTAGTCTAGGGTAGTGAGCGCCGTGGACGACAGAGAACGTGAGGATGACAGCAGTGACCAGCACAAACCCAGAGCAGGGACGCTCAGTCAGCATGGGCTCTGTAATAGACACTATTCTGATGCATCACCTCATTTACACCTCAACCCTTACCAAAGTGTACATGCTGTTAGTGTAGACGAAAAAAAAGAGGGCCATCGGAGAGATTAGAACACTTGTCCAAAGGCACGTTTCTAGAATATGGAGAAAACGGGATTTGAAGGTTTCTTTAACTCCAAATTCCACGTGTTTTGAACCACACTTTTACACTGTAATTCCATTTGAGCAAAGGAGAATTCAGAGGGCAGGAGGGGTGTGCGGGGTAGGTGTGGGGGGGTAGGGAGTAACTACAGAGAGAGAATAAAAATGTTGGATGCGGGGGAGGTGCGTAGGGCAGTGCAATGACCAGCCTGGCTGGAGATGTAACAGGTGTTCTTAGAGGCCCTCTATAGGGCATAAGGTATTTTTAAAGGTAAAGTGGACTTTGAAATGTTTTTTCCTTCCTCCTTTAAATGGTGCTTTGAAGCTATAATTAGAGGCGATAGCACTTTTGGTGAAGTTCAGCAATTCAAACACTGGGCAAAATGCCATCGCTCTGTATATCCCCCGCCCCCCTGCACCTTCCATCTGCTCTGCTCTCGAGGGGCCGGGCTGGCCAGGAAAACACGGACATTTGACTCACATCAGACAAACAAATGTCAACAGTGGATGGTGTAAACTCCATTAAACCCCCCCCCCCCCGGGACCATTTGTGGCGGTGACCCCAGAGCTTCCCGGGACTCCTCGACTAGGCTGTCCATGCTGCAGAAGCCTGCTTCTCTCCCTCACTACATGATGCGTCAACTTTGAGGCTTTGTTTCTGTAATACTCACAGTTTTTCCAGAAGGACCTTGTATTGTTCATCTCCTCTGCCCCCTTCTACCTCTTGGTCCAGCTTTGTGATCAGCTCATTCTCAAACTGAAAGCAGAGTTAGAATTTCCCAGGAGAACGCCAGATACCCTTCGAAGAAGCCACGAAAGACGCCCCGCCAACCTTTCTAGATTTGACACAGCCCCTTTATTGAACTGTGAACACTTTCCAACATATTATAGGGAAGATCATAATTCATGTCATCCATTAATCAGGTACCAGAGCCCCATCAAAACTCTCTAGACGAGTCTCATGTTACTTTGTCCTTTGCTTTACATTTGGAAAAAAAAAAATCCCCCAATATTATCTTCCTGTTTTGACTAATCCTAATAATTCTAATTATCTATTTTATTTTTTTTCTTGGCTGTCTTGGCAATGGAATTTGCTTTTGCAGAACTTCACAGCTACAAGACCTCTTTGGTTCCAAAGCACTCTATAGATAAGGAAACTGAGGCATGGGAAAGACATGCAAATTGAGAGAGACCTCAAAACCAGAGAGGCCTCGGCATCTTTTCCCCAACCCACTGCATTATGTTCTCAGCTACACTGCAACCGGCAGGCTTAAAACGCATGATGTCAAATTTTAATTACCCAGAGACAGTTAAACACATGCAGTGAAAAGGGTTTCTAGGCCACGTGGAGAAATACCTGATTCTCCCTCTAACTGCTTTACGGCGTGAAAAGTAAATAAAGTTTTTAAAGCAACTTCGATTTGTATAATTCAGGCTACTGCTTCTTGGTGGAGAAAGAAACCAAGCAAGAGGCAACTATCTGCACATGAGTAAGATTCAAGTTCTGCCACTCCTTACCATATGGAAATTGCCGTTTCCGCTGAAGTTGAACTCACACTGCATCATGTCAAAGAAAATGGGGATGGTGGCTTTCCGGAGCTCTACTTCGGGGGTCAGTGTGACCTCCAGAATGGGACCCACCATGGAGGGGATAAATTTGATTTTGTGGGGACCTGAAATGAAAGTAAGCGGGGATATGAAAAAGTGATTTCAGTGGCAGTAAAGTGTTCCCACCTTCCTCTACGGAAGAAATGGAAAAGGTCATGTGGGTACACCAACTCAAATTCAGAAGTGAGTGACTAAACAACATCGTCTTCTGATAACATATGGATGTTATAATGAAAGACTGACAAGTCAACTTTCTCTTCTAGACACACAGGCAAATAAATGTCAGGGTTATTGGGAGTTAAAATAGAAAAGAACCCATCGTGGGATGCTTATTACACGGGAGTTGTACGGTTCAAGGTCATACACTCACCCAGGTTATACCACATGTCCCGGATTCTAAAGCCGATTTCCTTTCTCATGTCCCCATATCTAGAAAGAAGATCATAAACAAGAGAAAGATCTGAGGTGGAAATGAAAATGATGAGGCCTGTGAAAACAGCCTGTGCCTCTCTAGGACCACCTTTAAGACGGGTTCAAGGCAAGGCCACAGTCAATACCGAAATGAGCCCCCAAAGAGAACGAGGCCACATGGAGAAGGGACGTAACTAGCAGGAGGGGGCCAAATGCAAATGCGGAAAAATAACTGAGAAATGAAACTGTCAAACTTACTGAAGAGAGAAGGGTGAGGGATATTCTGGCTGCTGTCAAGCAGAGAAACAAAAGAAAATATAACAACCACTAGTGAAAAGAGAGAGGAATGGGGTATGATTTATACGGTAATGTGACTGATGTCTAACAAATATGCTGACTTTATACATTTTTATTTGAAAAACTCACATCCACACCAGTATGTTCTACAAAGGACTCACGTTGAGAAGCTCTAGATGGTCCCCAGAGGGGTGAAAGTTGGTCCTTGGGGGCAAAGAAGGCTTACTATTCTTATGGACAGAGTACAAATATACATATAGTACCTAATCAGATATGCAGCGTATCTGTGGTATTAATGTTTCATGGGGGGGTGGGGAGTGGGATTAGAAAAATAATTTCTGAGAAGTTTCCTTACAGGAATCAATAACGAAAAAGATAAAAGAAAGAGAGAAACCATGGATCTATTCAGTGGTTCGTGGCTGGGGATGGATGAATCAAAATCCCCTGGGTATCTCTTACAGAAAACATAGGCCTGAGGCTACCCCACATCACACACGAAAGAAGCTGGGGGCTTGGAAAAAAACAGAAATAGGGTGGGCCAAGGGTAGATGTGGCCAACGTTCCCAGGGAACTCTAATATGGACCCGTGGCCCATGCTGTGGCCACCATTCCCCATTTTATACCCATTGCATCAAACATTGTTTTCAAATTCCACCTGTGTAAATGCCTGCAGAAACCAGTATAAAAATCTTTAAAAACTTTTTGTTTAAAACAACAACAGCGGGGTGCCTGGGTGGCGCAGTCAGTTAAGCGTCCGACTTCAGCCAGGTCACGATCTCGCGGTCCGTGAGTTCGAGCCCCGCGTCGGGCTCTGGGCTGATGGCTCGGAGCCTGGAGCCTGTTTCCGATTCTGTGTCTCCCTCTCTCTCTGCCCCTCCCCCGTTCATGCTCTGTCTCTCTCTGTCCCAAAAATAATAAATAAACGTTAAAAAAAAAAAAACTTTAAAACAACAACAGCAACAAAACCAATTTCTCTTACGATTCCATTTTCACAAAAATACCCCATTTTATTATTTACATTGGGTAAGCGGATGTTAGTTAATGTCTGGCACATAATAAAGAATAAATGATAAGTATTCCCATTGTTTGTTAATACTGCTATTGATGCTAATTCTACTGAAAATAAGAGAAATCCTGAGGAAAAAAACAATTCGTGTTGGTATAACATTAATAAAAATGTTTTCCCAAGGTACATCTTTGCCCATATGCATATATATTTTACAGAGACTTCCCTTTGATCAAAACCCTTAGGCTATTAAGCCTAACTAGCCACTTTATTTATCAGACTTGGTGTCACCTAACTTCACTTTTGATTGTTTGACCAATATCAAATCCATCTTTGAAAGACGTTATGTCATTTAAGATAATCTAAAGAAGGAGATGCAGGTATTATCATCTTGAAACTCAATTCTTTCTCCATACCTGCTGCAGGGAAATCTACAAAACCTGATTTAGTCTTATCTTTGAGATTGAAATCTCAGTCTCTTAGCCAACAATCTCAGTGTTTTCGGGAGAACCCAGAGGTAGATAATTTGCCTAGAATCCCAGACATCCCAGCAAGGGATCAGAACTCAAATTTCGCAGCCTTTCAATGGTAAATTTCTCGCGTTGTATTAAACTACACAGCCTTGAGTTTCCAGGCTCCCTGTGAACTCTGAAACAGACCGGAAAGGAAAGCAATGAAAAACTTCCTTAAATCTCTCATCACTCTTGCACATATGTCCCTGTTGAATCCCCAGCCAGGAATGTGGAGGGCCTTTTTAGGTGATGTGTTAGTTTTGGCTCCTCTGCTGAAGTGACTGAGAGGTAAAACAGTGGGGCCAGAGGACCTTGCTTTGTGATGCCTGAGTGGGAGGGGTGCTGTGCCTGCAATTTGGGTAAGCTGCCAGCAGGTGGGCAGCTGTTGCTGGAGACTGGAGTCCTGGCAAGCCTTGGTGCCTCTCCAAGTTCCAGTTAAAAAAAAAAAAAAAAAAAAATGCAATGGTTGATGGGAAAATGAAGGGGGCCTTGAGAAAAGAGATGTGAATCAGAGGAAATTTAAAGCCTATAAAATAATTACATTAAGACCTATCTCGGGGCGCCTGGGTGGCGCAGTCGGTTAAGCGTCCAACTTCAGCCAGGTCACGATCTCGCGGTCCATGAGTTCGAGCCCCGCGTCGGGCTCTGGGCTGATGGCTCAGAGCCTGGAGCCTGTTTCCGATTCTGTGTCTCCCTCTCTCTCTGCCCCTCCCCCGTTCATGCTCTGTCTCTCTCTGTCCCAAAAATAAATAAACGTTGAAAAAAAAAAAAAAAAAAAAAGACCTATCTCATGGGGCACCTGGGTGGCTCAGTTAGTTAAGCGTCCCACTTCAGCTCAGGTCATGATCTCGGGGTTCACGAGTTTGAGCCCCACATCAGGCTCTGTGTCTCCCTCTCTTCCTGCCCTTCCCCTGTCACACTTGATCTCTCTCTCTCTCTCTCTCTCAAAAATAGATAAAAACATTTTTGAAATTAAAAAAAAAATTAAAAAAAAAAAACCTATCTCGCTAACACCTTGCAGGGGTGGGGGGCCGGGGAGGGACTCTATCCAGTTAATTTCTGGGATACCAAAATTCTTGCTCTGAATACAAATGGAAGAGTCATCCTCCCAACCGTAAGCAAGTTTTAAGGGGACACTTACTTTTTGACAATTTTGTTGCGCTTGGCTTGAGAGAAGGTTTCAAGTTGAAGGGACTCGTGGGTGAGAAACGCTACCGCCAAATGGAAGTAATTGTTCCAGAGCTGCTCAAATTTAACGGTGTGGGTGAAAAGCAATGGAAAGTAACATTAATAAGGGTCAGGGTAAGATCGCGCCACATGGTAGAAATTCACTCGCAGAAACTAATGAGAAAAACAAAATAAAATCCACAAGGCTCCTTTTTCTTTCTCGGGTTTCATTTATTCAACCCTGAATAGTTTTAACACTTAATAGTAATATTAAGCTTTTTTAAAAAAATCCAGACTATCATATTGGTCTTTACTCCTGAGATAAAGGAAAACCGCTGCCAGTAAATGCACCTATTTATAGTAAGCAGTTTGGCAACGTGTATCAAGAGCCTTAAAATTCTGCCAAACTTCTCAAATAGTAAATACTTTAGGACTTTATCCTGGCAAAATAATGACGGGTATTTAAAAATATTTAAAGCAAGGAAGGCCCTCACTGTTTTATTTAAATAGCAGAAGATGGAAGCAATCTAAACGTTCCTAAGAAGAATCTGGTTAAATAAATCATGGCCCGGCCATGCAACGGACTGTATTCAGCCATTAAAAATACGGTGGAAGTGTTTAATATCATTGAAAAGACGAGAGAAAAATAATTACATTAACAGGTTGCCAAAGAACTGCATAGCGTGATTCCGTTTTGGTGTGTGTGTGTGTGTGTGTGTGTGTGTATATATATACATATATCTGTATATATGTATGTCTGTATATATATATGTCTGTATATATATATGTATGTGTATATATATATGTGTATATATAATATATATATATACACATACATATATATATATATTATGTTTAGCAAATATATGTGTTCCATTTTGGCACAGATACACACACACACACATATCCACGTATATGTAAGTGCACATGTAACTTTCTCTTCTTATGAGTCTCCACTTTTAAAGTCTCACAGTTATAAACGAAGCCCCATGACACAGCAAAAGCGTATCACCAACAAAACGTTTGCTGGAATGAGAGCTGGGAACTTGTCTGGCTTCATCAGGGCCTAAAATGGCACCCTGTGCCGTCTAACATTTGTTGGACGAATGAATGAATGAATGAATGAATGAAGATGAAGCTCGCGGGCACCTGATTTGCCCTCACTTTGGATTTTCAAACAAGCACGTACAGAAACCTCTCCTTAGAAACCAAATCACTTGTAGGCAGAGAAATATCTGTGTGCCTAGCAGCAAGCACAAGTGTGCATGTATTTGTGTTATGTTAACAACAGAAGGTAGGGCTATTTGTCTTTCAATGTTCTTTTTGCTTTGCTGTTTTCTGCTGCTACTTTTTTTTTTTCTTTTTAACCTGTATTACTTTTACGGAAAGAAGAAAAAAACTCGACTTGACTGTCTAAAGGACGGAGTGACAGGAATGTGCGCTTTAGGGAAAGGAGAGAAAAACAAGAAAACTGTTTGCATCTGGAAACGATAGGGGCGCCTGGGTGGCTCAGTCGGTGAAGTGCCCCACTTCAGCTCAGGTCATGATCTCACAGTTCGAGAGTTCGAGCCCCGTGTCGGGCTCTGTGCTGACAGCTCAGAGCCTGGAGCCTGCTTCAGATGCTATGTCTCTCTCTCTCTCTCTCTCTCTCTCTCTCTCTGCCCCTCCCTGACTTGTGTTCTGTCTCTCCCTCTTTCTCTCTCAAAAATAAATATTTTAAAAAGTAAAAAAAAGATTAGATCTTTAAAAAAAAAAACAGTAAGAAAATGATAAAATGTGAAGTGACGTTTTCCAAAATGCAACAGTTCTCTTGCTGTGGCTGAGAATTTGAGGAATAATGATGTGAGTAGCCATGCTTACCTGAAGTTCAAAGCTTGTCTGATCCATGAAGAACTTTGTGAGAACCTCAGTAAACTGATTTATAGCACGAAGGAAAACCCTGAGGGAGAAAACACCAGATAAAGAAAGCACCTTTCTGTCTTTAAAACATTTCCCATCTATGTTAAAAACCAAAGCAAACCAAACTTGGGCTCTGCAGCATAAGACCTTTACATCTATTGAGGTCATCAGAAACCAATGACACAGCAGTCTGGAGATGGCACTGTTCAGTTTCTAGAATGGTCTATGAGATCCACTGGGGGCTGCTCCACAATGTAGCCACTTAGGGGTAGAGCTGAGATGATTAACCAGGTCTCCTGAGCCTCAGACAGGGCTCTTGCACTCTACTGTGACACCTGTCTTTCCAAGTCTGGTGATACTGTGATGCGATTTTTTTTCTTTAATCTGTACATAGCTGGGAAGGGTTTTTCTAAGAGTTAACAGCTCTTAGAATGATTTACTTTATTTAGTTCTTTAAAAAAATTCTGAAATCTTAATATTATATGTATAATATATAATTCTGAAATCTTATTATACATATGTATATAAATAAAATTCTGAAACTATGGAAAAAAAATATATATATGCAGTTTTTTTGCTTCCATTCCATTGTGGTCCAACAACTGGAAAGCACTGGCTTAAGGTCTGCCTTGAAAGAGAGGGTTTCTCGTCTTAAGAAGTTTGCCACTTGGTGGGGGTCACCTGAGACCTGTGAACAGGACCATGACCCAACAAAGAACACGGAAAATTCTGTGGAGGGGGTGTCAAAGAGTTACGGGGAAATCAAAAGGAAGAGGACGCGACATCCAGGTTGGAAACGTTTCCTTTGGAGATGGCATTTGAGAAGGACCTTGAGGAACGGGTGGCAGGTTGACAGCCAAAGGTCATGCGGAAGGCGCTGGAGGTGGAAGCAGCCGCCCAAAGGAAAGCACAGCACATGTTTGGGGACCAGAGAGAAGCCAGTTCGGTTGGAGCGCAGGTTGTGCTACTGAGGGAAATCGTGGAAGACAAGGCTAGAAAAGCAGAGCGGACCAGGCTGCAGAGGCCCTGAATGTCATGATGATGAGGGTGGTGCAGAGCCACCAAGGGGCACTGGGGGAGAGCCGAGGATGACAGGAGTTGGGCAATGAGGGGACCACACCTGAGCAGAGAGCCTCAGGTGAGAAGTGAGCAAAGAATCGGCAATCCAGAAACAGGAGGCTTCTTGCTCTACGGAGCATGGATGGGCCGCAGAGATTTAATAGCACTCTATGGGAGGGCCCATACCTGGTCAAGAAAGCCAAGTAGTTCAGAGTCAAATGACTCATGCCCTGCCCTGGGGCTGTCTTACCTGCTCTGTGTCATATTCATGACCATCCAGTCTTTGGCGTAGACATTCTTTCCAATCAGATCCTTGAACATGATAAAAGTTTCCATGAGGAAATCCTGCAGAGAACAAAGGAGCAGTTGTGGAAAAAGTGACTGGAGGGAGCTCCCCATCAGAACACAATGGCCCTAGCCCGAAATTACAGCCTACCTTTTTAATAAGGTTTTTAGGGATCTGACAAGGACAAAACAGTTGTCCACATTTTATAACTGATAAAACTGAGGCCTGTGAAAAAAGTGAAAGACTTAAGGCCGTAGAAACTAGGAAGTGGGAGAGCGGGGAAGAGAACTTGGGGTTTTGGGCCCCAACTTTAGATCCATAATGCCTTAGTCCTCTCCTGCCAAGCGTCGATGGAACAGATCTACCGCACTTAGAATGAATTTACCAACAATGGTGAGACTGCTGATAACTCTTGAGTCCAATCCTCCTTTATTATTATTAGAACAGAACAAAACCGCTATAAATAAAAAGCAAAGTCAGGATTCTTCCTATTCCAGGAATGTTCCCATGGGTAGCTTGGGGGGAAGGGTCCTAAAGGGCCCTTAAAAAGAGATGGCAGCCACGCCCTGCAATGATGGTAATAACTAATAACAAAAGAACACAGAGCGCGATGTCTGAAAAAGAGCTCTTCTACTCAAAGGCGGGGGGGGGGGGGGGGGGGGGTGCTGGGAGCAAAACTCAGCTTAGGAATAGAACGACTCGAGCTAAAATTCAAAGCTAAAAAGTTTTGCAAGCTTTGTATTTATTAGTTGGTTAAATTTAGATATTTTCCACTCGGATTCCTGAGATGAGAATCCGGGCCAATTCCTCCGGCACCAACGGCACAGTTGTATCTTCTGAGTTACATCACGCAGCAGGAGGCTCACAGTGGTGGGGAAGCAGGCGGCCTGGGCTCCATTTGTAAGGATGTTCCTCCGGGACGGTGGGCAGGGTGGCTAACTTCCGGCCACACAGCACAGGAGGGGGAAGGGTTCTGGCTCTGAGGTCTGGGCTACCCTTGAACCTTCCTTTGGCTCAACGGAGAGTCAAACTTTTCTATCCTTGGTTCTCAAATCATAGACATATTTCCTGAGTTTTAAAATCCATCATACATTTGGGGCGCCTGGGTGGCTCGGTCGGTTGAGCGTCCGACTTCGGCTCAGGTCATGATCTCGCGGTCCGTGAGTTCGAGCCCCGCGTCGGGCTCTGTGCTGACAGCTCAGAGCCTGGAGCCTGTTTCAGATTCTGTGTCTCTCTCTCTCTGACCCTCCCCCGTTCATGCTCTGTCTCTCTGTGTCTCAAAAATAAATAAACGTTAAAAAAAAATTTTTTTTTAATAAAAAATAAAATAAAATAAAATTCATCATACATTAAAAAAAATTTTTTTTAAGGTTTATTTATTTTGAGAGAGAGAGAGAGAGAGACAGACAGAGTGTGAGTGGGCGAGGTGTGGAGACAGAGAGGGAAACACAGAATCCGAAGCAGGCTCCAGGCTCTGAGCGGTCAGCACAGAGCCCGACGCGGGGCTCGAACTCATGAACTGTGAGATCATGACCTGAGCCGAAGTCGGACGCTCAACCGACCGAGCCACCCAGGTGCCCCTCTTCATCATACCCACAACGCATTAACTAGTCTATTAACTCTTTCTCTCAAATCAGTATGAATTCATGGTGTGTGAAGAAAGGATTAAGTTTAAATGCCAGTCATCCACTTCTTATAAAACAAAAATTTTTTAGGGGTACTTGGGTGGCTCAGTCAGTTGAGTATTCAACTTTGGCTCAGGTCACGATCGCATAGTTTGTGAGTTTGAGCCCCACATTGGGCTTGCCGCTGTCGGCGCAGCTTTGGATCTTCTCTCCCCCACCCCACCCCCCACCCTTGCCCACCTCTCTGTGCCTCTTCCCCACTTGTGCTCTTTCAGAAATAAATAAATCTTAAAAAAATTTTTTTTTATTTTAATTTTTCATTTCAGAGAGAGAGAGAGACAGAGAGCGCACACAGGGGAGGTGGGGCAGAGGGAAGGAGGGCAAGAAGGAGGGGAAGGAAGGGAGGGAGAGAAAGAGAGACAGAGAGACAGAGACAGAGAATCTTAAGCAGGCTCCACACTCAGCGCAGAGCTGGCTGTGGGGCTCGATCTTGTGACTGAAAGATCATTGGATGCTCAACCAATTGAGCCACCCAAGATGTCCCCAGTTATCCACTTCCGATGCTGATTCTACATTCAACTCTTGATAATCTAAATTAATTGTAAACAGTGACAGTATAATATAATGGAGACAATTCATAGGTTATCCCAGATCTCACTTTATCTCCCAATTCCCAAAGTCTTCCAAGTGATTTCCTCAGAAGGTAGCAGGAGGAAGGGAAAGGAGTCCCTTGGACACCAAAAGGCTTAGCTGTCCCTTGCAGGCTTACCCCTGATGACCATAGTTTTCTCATGGGGATAAGAATCCTCTTTTAGTTAAACGACACATGGGGCGCCTGGGTGGCGCAGTCGGTTAAGCGTCCGACTTCAGCCAGGTCACGATCTCGCGGTCCGTGAGTTCGAGCCCCGCGTCGGGCTCTGGGCTGATGGCTCGGAGCCTGGAGCCTGCTTCCGATTCTGTGTCTCCCTCTCTCTCTCTGCCCCTCCCCCGTTCATGCTTTGTCTCTCTCTGTCTCAAAAATAAATAAACGTTAAAAAAAAAAAAAATTAAAAAAAAAAAAAAAACGACACAGAGGGAAGAGCTTACCATTGTTCTAGAAAACACAAGGCAAACCTGTTCTTTGGCCTACTTAATAGCACCAAATTGTCAAGAGCCTGAATTTACTAGAACTTCCCTTGTTCCACCTGCTTTCTGAGGGAAATTTTTAGCGTCACTAAACTATTTTTATGTCAACTTTATCTTACATGACAATAATAATAATAAAGTCATTATTATAGCTAGTCCTCATAGTCATTAACTACCTGCCAAGTACAAAGCTAGGTAATTCCCAGGCGTGGACTCAATCCTTTACATTAACCCTCGACATAGGTACTAGCTTTACAGATGAAGAAACCGAGCTTTAGTGACATTTAATAGCTGGCCCAAAATTTCATAGAAGGAAGTAAAATAGCCAGATTTCAAACCCAGATTTGGATGCTCTAAAGCCTGTGTTGTTTTTCGTTTTTGTTTTTTTTCATGTTTGTTCATTTTTTTTTTTTTTAATTTTTTTTTCAACGTTTATTTATTTTTGGGACAGAGAGAGACAGAGCATGAACGGGCGAGGGGCAGAGAGAGAGGGAGACACAGAATCGGAAACAGGCTCCAGGCTCTGAGCCATCAGCCCAGAGCCCGACGCGGGGCTCGAACTCACGGACCGCGAGATCGTGACCTGGCTGAAGTCGGACGCTTAACCGACTGTGCCACCCAGGCGCCCCTGTTTGTTCATTTTTGAGAGATGGAGAGACTGAGCGGGAGCGGGAGAGGGGCAGAGAGAGAGAGAGGGAGACACAGAATCCGGGGCAGGCTCCGGGCTCTGAGCTGTCGGCACAGAGCCCGATGCGGGGCTCGAACTCACGAACCGTGGGATCGTGACCTGAGCCGAAGTCGGACACTTGACCGACTGAGCCACCCAGGCGCCCCTAAAGCCTGTGTTCTTAAACCCACTACACCATCTGCCTCCATCGTTCCCCTGCCCTCCTCTCATCCTAACTCCCTCGCACTTGGTCTCTGCAGCCACACCTGCCTAACGCTATGGGCCCCTGTACGCTATGGGCTGCCTGGCAGAGTATGGCCTAAGAGGAGGCTCATGGAAGCCTCCAGATTAAGTGACATAGTTTATCCCTGAATCTACTACTCCTGCGACTGCACCGCACTTTCTGTGCAGTTCCTTGTGTGGTTTTCCATCGTGCGGGCCTCACATGAAGGAAGTCGATTGGCCAAGAATGAGCTAGATATCGTTGGGTGCACGGACCACATACTACGAGTAAAACAGAGACAGAGAGTAGACAATGTAGAGCCTAGACTACAGCACTGATCGTGAGAGACTGGCCGCCGCAAGGACGTGGGCAAAGGGACACTGGGTTATTGACGCCGCCGTGTCCAGCCCACCGCTTTACAAGATTAAGGCGACACGTTCAGGGATGTTTGAACGGCCACTAACAATTGCCTCCAGGGAAGGATCCTGGGGAAGCAGCCACCTTCGGCGGCCTGCTAAACAGTCATCGCGAGAACGGTTTTCTCGCTGAAAACAAAAGAGAATGGAATGTTTTCAGCTTAGGATACCTTGTGGACATTCTAAGGGGCAAGCATTCCCTCTTCTTGTCTCCCTTTCCAGCAAGTACTGGAAACAATGGCAGCAGGCACATCACAGACACAGTGCTGTACACGTCTTTGCCTCCTAGAATCCTTCCCAGGGCGTGACCGCTGTCCCTGAAGATGAGGTACTCCTCTCTTCTGAGAGCAAAAAGGATCTTTTACATGTTTCTAGATAAGGGTTCTCTCCAAATCCAAGAGACTTGGGAGGCTGAGTGAGGGCTTCCTGGGACATGTTTTGTAGTCTCCAGAACCTATCACAGACAGAAAGTGAGAATCCACCCTTTCCTTTCTGTTCCTTTCCATCACTGTGGACAGACATGCAGCACTGGAGGTAGGTGGGAAGGGAATCACACGCTCAGTGTGGGTTACCGTCCGGGTGTGCGTGCGCCGAATATAAGAAGACTTAAAGTTACCAGGCCCCGAGGAAGACAACTTACAATGATGTCTTGTCTGGTTTTGAAAGTGCTGATATAGTGGCTATAGTGGCTGTCGTCCATTTGCTGCAGAATCGCAATCATACAGGCCACAAAACCCCCCTGGAAGGAGAGAAGAAACACAAATCCAGAAGCCTTAGGCCACCGACTGGCAAAACAAGACCCGTGCGCACGTACTTTGGTTTTCGCCACCCAGTTACCGGAAAACAGGGACCCTACCAAACTGGCAACATTCTGCGCCCTGACGGTCTACAAGGCACACGCTTTGCTGTTGCTGCTGACAATGATCTCCTTCCAGGTTTCAGTTAAGGAATGTGGAGGGCTTTATTCATCCCTTTGCTAGTACGGCTTGTAGAGAGACCTGTAGGTCGATGGACACTGACTCTAAGGTCTCAGCTAGACGACGAGTTACAATACAAACGACCTGGGGACCCTGGGTTGCTTTTTGAGACAGAGAGAGTTGTAGTCCATTCAGAAATGTGTGAAATGGCACAAATCGGACTGTGGAGGGATGCAAGGAGGAAAAAGAGATCATAAAACTGAGAGTGGATGAGCAGAGAGGGAAATGAATGCTCCCGGTCTTTCCAGCTCCAGAATCTTTCAGTTACTTCTGGCATGTTACGCACGTGTGATTAGGGACGTGCCAGGGAGAAAGGGACTGAATAGCTTAGTATTTTTGTCAATTTATATGTATATTTAAATTTTTTTTTAACATTTGTTTATTTTTGAAGGACAGAGAGAGACAGGGCACTAGTGGGGGAGGGGCAGAGAGAGAGAGGGAGACACAGACTCTGAAGCAGGCTCCAGGCCTGAGCTGTCAGCACAGAGCCCGACGCGGGGCTCGAACTCACCAGCCGTGAGATCGTGACTTGAGCCGAAGTCGGAGACTCAACCGACTGAGCCACCCAGGTGCCCCATACTATAATTTTTTAAAGTATAGACTAATTTATGTTTTCTTCTAGCTGCTTTAGTGCTTACTTTTTTTTACACTGACCTTTCATTCCATCTGATGTTGATTTTTTTTGGTTATAGCATGAAATAAAGGCAAATTTTTTTCCACGTTGTTCATAGATTTTCCAAGTAACATTTATTAAAAATCTCCACTTTCCTAGAAACGGGAACCCTCTTGCACTGTTGGTGGGAATGCAAATTGGTGCAGCCACTCTGGAAAACAGTGTGGAGGTTCCTCAAAAAAATTAAAAATAGATCTACCCTATGACCCAGCAATAGCACTGCTAGGCATTTACCCAAGGGATACAGGAGTGCTGATGCATAGGGGCACTTGTACCCCAATGTTTATAGCAGCACTCTCAACAATAGCCAAATTATGGAAAGAGCCTAAATGTCCATCAACTAATGAATGGGTAAAGAAATTGTGGTTTATATACACAATGGAGTACTATGTGGCAATGAGAAAGAATGAAATATGGCCCTTTGCAGCAACGTGGATGGAACAGGAGAGTGTGATGCTAAGTGAAATAAGCTATACTGAGAAAGACAGATACCATATGGTTTCACTCTTATGTGGATCCTGAGAAACGTAACAGAAACCCATGGGGGAGGGGAAGGAAAAAAAAAAAAAAAGAGAGATTAGAGTGGGAGAGAGCCGAAGCATAAGAGACTCTTAAAAACTGAGAACTGGGGCGCCTGGGTGGCGCAGTCGGTTAAGCATCCGACTTCAGCCAGGTCACGATCTCGCGGTCCGTGAGTTCGAGCCCCGCGTCGGGCTCTGGGCTGATGGCTCAGAGCCTGGAGCCTGTTTCCGATTCTGTGTCTCCCTCTCTCTCTGCCCCTCGCCCGTTCATGCTCTGTCTCTCTCTGTCCCAAAAATAAATAAACGTTGAAAAAAAAATTAAAAAAAAAAAAAAAAAAAAAAACAAAAAAACCTGAGAACTGAGGGTTGATGGGGGGTGGGAGGGAGGGGAGGGTGGGTGATGGGTATTGAGGAGGGCACCTTTTGGGATGAGCCCTGGGTGTTGTATGGAAACCGATTTGACAATAAATTTCATATATTGAGAAAATAAATAAATACATAATTTAAAAAATTTAAAAAAATAAAAAATAAAAAACTTTGAATTCATGGTCAAAAAAAAAAAATCTCCACTTTCCTTATTAAGAAATAATAGAATTGTCATATAATCTAAAGTCTCCTTTTAAATGCTCTCAGTTTTGTTCTGTTGATGTATGTACTCTATTCCATGAGTCCAACACTATTTTTATTGTAGCATTATGTTTTCAAATCTGACAGCACAGTCCCCTCCACTCTTACTTCTATGTGGCTCTTCATTTATGTGTGTCTTGTATTTATTTACTTTTTAAAAAGTTTTTACTTATTTATTCATATGACGTGGGGCTCAAACTCATGGCCCCGAGATGCAGAGTTGTATACTCTTCTGACTGAGCCAGCCAGGCGCCCCATCTGGCTTTATTTTCACTCTCATATTTTTGCGACTAAATTAAATGAGATTCTTCCTTTATAATCCCTCAATAGGTACCGTTGTTATAAGAAAGGCCGCTGAATATTATCTGTTTATTCTGAAACCGGTTAGTTTAATAAGCTGTTTGTGACTTCTGTTAAAACTTTGTGAAGGTTCCCGGGTTTCCTAGAAATAGCAAGAGCGGAAGAGATGAACAACACAGTTATCAAACTGCCTTTCTTTATATGTTCTTCACATATGTGGCAGCAATGGCGTGGCAAGAACAATTAATTACCAATTAATACCTTAGTACAAGACCTGGATCCTGTTTCGGATCGCCTTGAGTCTTAATCTTAGCAGGCACGTCTCTGTATCCCTATTTGGACCAGCTCTGTCGCCAAAGCTGAAGCTTACAAGGGACATCTTAAGGTTTCTGCCTTGGCCACTGCTTCTGCCTGAAGGCCCCTCCCCACACCTTCACACTGCCCCCCCCCCCACCTTCTCCAAGTCTTTGTTCAAATTTTCCCTTCTCAGGAAAATCTTACACGTTTTTTAAGTTTATTTATTGATTTTGAGAGAGACAGAGACAGGGCAAGCGGGGGAGGGGGAGAGAGAGAGAATCCCAGCAGTGTCCGCACTGCCAGTGAAGAACCCAGGGCTCAAACTCATGAAACCGAGAGATCATGACCTGAGCCTATATATCAAGGGTTGGACATTCAACCGACTGAGCCACCCAGGAGCTCCTCAGGCAGGTTTCTTAAGCTCTCTCTGCAATGCTTCCTGATTTGAAAAATGGAGCTAATGATAGAACCACCCTGTAGGAGGTGTGTGAGCTTTCAGTGACACGTAAAGTGCTTAAAATAATTTCTGGCAGGTAAAAAAAAACAAAAAAACCACAAAAAAAAACTAGCTGCAGTGGCACCTGGGTGGCTCTGTCGGTGAAGCGTCAGCTCAGGTTGTGATCTCACTGGTCGTGAGTTTGAGCCCCGTGTTCGGCTCTGTGCTGACAGCTCGGAGCCTGGAGCCTGCTTCGGATTCTGTGCCTCCCTCTCTCTCTCTGCCCCTCCCCCACTCACTCGGTCTCTCAAAAATAAATAAATGTTAAAAACTTGAAAAAAAAAACAGCTAATGACCACTTCTATTAATTATCACTACAGCGGGAAGTACTAAATAGTGTTACTATTATCACTCCAATAAGGGTCGATCCAGACGGCGCGTGCACATCACATACTGAGAATTAGAACACAACTACTTGCGATAACAGAGGAAGCACTGAACGCAGCCACCAACACCCTTCATCGCCTGCTCACCAAGGTTTAGGTTTTCCTTAAATGAAATATTAAACAAATATTCAAAGAGTATGAGCTCAAATGGGGGCTGAGTTTGCCTACCCAGGGTGCTCACTGATTCAGTATCTGCTGGAACATATTGCAACAGGCTCTGTCTCATCGCTGATATGAGAATCGTTCCTCTAGAACGGACCTGCACTGTCGGGTTTACAAGGTCGCCAACAATGCTCCCCCCATTACCCTCCCTTCTCCCCCACCCCTGCTGGATCATTTTCCCTCAAGAGAAAAATCAGTGTTGCAATCAAGATCCGCTGGCGGTTAGAAACAAGGTCACCCGACGGGGAGGGCTGTGAGGTTCTAGAGCCCCCCCCCCCCCGTTTCCTCAGGGCACACGGCATGCAGGCACAGCTTGTGACCCATGAGAGGGGTCTGTGGGAATCCGGCCCCAAGACACTGGTCCGGAAGACCCCCAAAGGGCAGGTGGGACACTGAGAAGCGGTAGCGGTGGTGGGTCCCCTGTAGCGACACTCACGATCTGCGGAGACTGGCGGCTCATCCCGATCACGGTCCTGTTGATCCTTCTCAGCAGCCGTTCCATGATCAGCTGGACGTGCATCGCCGTGGGACCCTGAGGGGGAAACACGGGAATCGACACCAACTTCTTCCGACTCAGCTTCACTTCTCCCGCAAAGAACCTTGGACAAGTGAGTTTTCTCTTTAAATCTCATTCCGGCTCTTCCCTGCAAAGTAATCTCTTGTTCGAAAAGGGAAAAAGAATCTCACAGAATGATAAGGACACTGCTACTCAGGAATCCGTTGAAAATGATTGGGTGTCACATTTCAAAGATGAGCCTCGGGAGGCAGGGGAAGGATGCCCCCCCTAACAGCCCAGATCGTCCGCGCACTCTAAGATCAAGGGGGCTACCAACTCCACGTAGTTCTGGGAGGAAAGCCCCTGGCATGAGTTTTCAGTCCTGACACTGAGCACATCGGGTAGCCCAGGACAACGAGGCACATGCATGGGAAGTAAAAGGCAAAAATTCAAAGTTCTTGCCACCTTCTGTGTAGGAGGAAAAACACTAAGAAATTCAAGTCAAGGAGACTGCTATTGACTGAATGTTTGTGTTCAGAAGTCATACGCTAGGGTTGGGGCGTCTGGCTGGCTCAGTTGATTAAGTGTCTGACTCTCGATTTTGGCTCAGGTCGTGATCTACAGTTTGTGAGTTCAAGCCCTGCATCAGGCTCTGCGCTGACAGTGCGGAGGCTGCTTGGGATTCTCTCTCTTCCTCTCTCTGTCCTTTCTCTCCCCCCCAAATAAACAAATACTTTATTAAAACGAAACAAAACAAAAAAGCCATATGCTGGGGGTGCCTGGCCGGCTCAGTCAGTAGAGCATGTGACTCTTGATCTCAGGGTCGTGAGTTCAAGCCTCATGTTGGGCACAGAGATTACTTAAAAAAAAAAATTTTTTTTTTTTTTTTTTTTTTATAATTTAAACAACCCACAAAAGTCATATGCTGGTGCTCTAAACCCTCATGTGATGGTACGTAGACATGGGCTTTGGGGAGGCAAGTATGACCGGAAAGCATGGCCCTGATCTTGTAAGGAGAGACACCAGACAGATTGTTTTTTCTCTGTCCACACACACACTGAGGAAAGGCCGTGTGAGGACAGAGAGCAAGGAGCTGTTTTCACGCCAGGAGGGGGCGCCCTCCCCAGGAACCCTACCGCACCGGCCCCCTGACCTTGGACTTGCCATCTCCAGAACCATGAGAAATAAATGTCTGTTGGTCGAGCCCCCGTCTGTGGTGTTTTGGCAGAAGGAGTGGACCCACCCAGGGACTCAATACTTTGATTCTGTTACGTGTGACTCTGGGCAATCATTTACCTTTGCTGAACTTCCCGTGTTCCCGCACGGAAGAAAAAAAAGAACAGATCCCTTACAGGCATTAGGTGGGCTGGTGGGCACAGCAAACAGCACCTCGCAGACACGTGTTCTTACTTTTCCTTTCTTCTTTTTTTGTGATTTGATGTTCTACTCATTCGGCTCTACCTTAGCAATATTCAGCTTGTCTTTACAGAGCCTTTATCCTCGTGATAGACATTCCGAAACTCCCGGCTATTGCTTCAAATAGCCAAACCACTGCGATAGATAGTTTTATTAAAATACCAAGTATTCCTAGCGTCCCTTTCACACCTCCCTTCTCTGCTTCTTTGTTTGTATCATATATTCACTTGCTTCCCATTTCTTTGAATGAAAACGATCCGGAAAACCTCCCTCTCTCTTGAAACCGCTTTCTCCTCTATTTATGTAACGACACCACACCGCAGACCCAGCTCGGTGTGTTGAGTCCCGTGCCGGCCGCGGGTGGAGGTCGGAAAAGGAATCGGACGTTCTCTGATCAGGAGAGCTGGGGCTTAAAGATAAATGAGCAAAACGTACGGATCCTCGTAGAAGGTCCGCTCTGCTCAACTGCCGATCGCATGGAATCCTTGTAAAATAACACAAATAAACAAACACGTAGAAGGTCAGCTCCGCGAGGCTGGCTACTTGCTTCTCTTGTTCACTGCTGCACGCTTACTTACATCCGTCACAGTGCCCGGAGCATGGGAGCTGTTTAAGACGTGCCTGTGACCTGAATCACAACTGCAGGGCTTTACGCAAGATGTAAGGAGGGCATGAAGGGATGTAGCGGAGTGGGGGACTCTGGGCAGGGCTGCCCCGGGAAAACCGCCTGGGGTGTTACTACAGCTGGACTTTGAAGCATATGCACAGTTTGCAGATCTAGCTTCGGGACAAGAGGAATCCTGGATGACTAAAAAAAAAAAAAAGGGCAGAGGAATACATGTCAGTAATTAGAGCCTGAAATTAACTGAGGAGACGAGAAGGTATGGGAAGACAGACACAGTTAGTTTGTAAACGTTTGTACATTTATGTACAAACGTGTATAAACGATGGTGGGGGATAAAACCATATCATCGTCACCAAAAAAAAAAAAAAACAAAAAAAAAACGATTGAATTTACTACTTTAACAGAGCTCTAAGATCAATAATTGTGAACACTTTTCCTCATTACAGGGAACCTCATCAGGAAGACCAAAAAAAAAAAAAAATTTTTTTTTCAAGTCAATTAAATCAGCACAAGATGTAAATATATTCAAGTCATTTCCAAAGAGTCCTTCTACATGATAAGAAGGTAGGTAAAGATACTGTATTAAAAAAACAAAACAAGGGGCGCCTGGGTGGCGCAGTCGGTTAAGCGTCCGACTTCAACCAGGTCACGATCTCACGGTCCGTGAGTTCGAGCCCCGCGTCGGGCTCTGGGCTGATGGCTCAGAGCCTGGAGCCTGTTTCCGATTCTGTGTCTCCCTCTCTCTCTGCCCCTCGCCCGTTCATGCTCTGTCTCTCTCTGTCCCAAAAATAAATAAACGTTGAAAAAAACAAAACAAAACAAAACAAAACAAGGGGTACCTGGGTCGCTCACTTGGTTAAGCAACCGACTCTTGATTTCAGCTCAGGTCATGATCTGAAGGGGATTGAGCCCCGCACACAGAGTGTGGAGCCTGCTTGAGATTCTCTCTCTCCCTCTCCTTCTGCCCCTCTCCCGCTTGCGCTCTCTCTCTCTCTCAAAGTAAATAAATAAACTCTAAAAAACAAACAAAAAACCCCAAAACAACAAAAACAAACAAACAAAAAAAACTGGGTTAGAAGTGGAAGAGATCAAGAGGTCTAAGAGGTCATCTGGAACCATCCCTACATGTTATGGAACAGGAAATTGACGTGCCTGCAGATTTGCCTAAAGATAAAGAGCTACACGTGCGGGGCACCTGGGTGGTTCAGTTGGTTAAGTGTCAGCCAGACTTCAGCTCAGGTCATGATCTCACAGTTCATGAGTTTAAGCCCTGCATTGGGTTCTGTGCTGACAGCTCAGAACTTGGAGCCTGCTTCGGATTCTGTCTTCCCCTCTTTCTCTGCCCCTCCCCGGCTCGTACTCTGTCTCTCTCTCTCTCTCACACACAAATAAACATAGGAAGGAAGGAAGGAAGGGAGGAAGGGAGGGAGGGAGGGAGGGAGGGAGGGAGGGAGGGAGGGAGGGAGGAAGGAAGGGAACTACACGTGCTGACGCTGAAACCAGAAAAGAAGCAGCCTGATTCCCATGTTTCCAATCAACTCTGGATCATATAGATACACTTCTGGAACACCGGAGCTCTGCCTAAACCAAAGCCCCTAGTACACTCACTGTTGCCAACTACAGCTTTGGGCTTCCTTTTAGTATTTTGATGACTGAGTCATAAAAGTTACTTTTTGAAAATATTATTATCATGATACGGTTGGTCACATTATTTATGTGTTGTAAAATCCCTGGTTAGGAATCCAATACCCAATCACAAAATTCCTTGGGGAAACCTATTGTGTTTTATGTGGTTTCTAGAAACACATTTAAGAACAAAGGAGGAGGAGCGTGACCTATAATTAGTATCAGATAAATAGTACAAACAGCGAGGTGGGTTGAGGGTGGGGTTAGGTAGAGAAGGCAAGGGCGTCCTCCGGGACCTCTGTGGCTGAGGCGTGAATTTAGCAGAAACGCAGGCGTGCCCGTGGCCATCCTGGGGTTGACTTTGAAAGGCGAGCTAAGAATTCAGCCACGGGAAAAGGGACAGAGTGTTCTTCAATTCCTTTAGCAGAACCGAACCTAAAGATATTGGTAAGAGGACGGGCTTCGGCAAAGCCAAGAGCGTTTTCCCTGCTCTATAGGAACACTGGCGCCACGTAGCCATCGCGGGGGGGTGGTGAGTAAGGTTTGTGCTCAACCGAACACACTGCTAACTTCTGCGGCCTCTTAGAGGAGGCCATGGCTGGGCTATGGGCTGTGCTATCTCTAGAACACGGTAAATCCAGGCAGATGCAGCCCCAGGGTTTCGGGGAGTAGGGACGCCTAGGTCACAGAGGAAATGCGAGAGAAGAAAGCACACTGTGGCCGCGAGGCCCCAAAAAGGAAGGATCAGTGTGAGGACATAAAACTGAGAATGGCTCAGAAGCTCAGGAATGTCTACAATACTCCTGGAGGGCCGAGGTTTCTGCTTAAAACATCTGAACAGGGGTCCGGTTCTTCGAAGTCCCCTCGGGGATCTCCACCGGCGACAAGCCTGGAGAAGCAGTGGCTGCTGGCGCGAGCAGTAAGCGGACTCTCCTGGACCTCGGTGTACGGAGAAGGCTCTAGCAAGCAGCAGCCTCTCTGATCACCCCCAAACCAGCCGCAGCCTGCCCCAGTAGCCAGGCTTCTAAGCCCCCTGGGTGGGGCCCTCAGATAGGGAAGGCCGTGAAGTCCTTCTTGCCCTAGGGAAGGGACGAGCCTGTGCTGTGGTGTGCATCAGGTGACAGTGACGATTCAACTCACCACATCCTTCCTGTCCAGCACTTCCAGGATGTTGCTCAGAAGCTGCGAGCTGGCCTCATGGTCGGGCTTGCTGGAGTTGTCATCTAACTGGCCGCTGAGCTGGTCGATCAGCAGTGGCAGCAGGACATCTCTGCACTCTGGGAGGGAAGATGCACGCGGCTCACGGGCTGCGGCGGCACCCCCTGAACTGCCCAGCTTCTTGCCTGCAACTCCCTGACCCCGCCCCCTCCCCCCACTACAGCCGCAGCCCGACCTCTTGGCTCCGCCCAGTGGGGGGTTTGATCCCTGCAGGCAGCAGCATGAAACTTCAGTCCCGTAACTTGATTTTTATTTGTTGATGTTTTTTATTTTTTATTTGCTCTGAGGAGGGGGAGGGGCAGGGAGAGAGGGGGAGAGAGAGAATCCCAGGCAGGCTCCGCGTTCGGCACAGAGCCTGGCGCAGGACTCCATCCCACAACCGTGAGATCATGACCTGGGCCGAAATCAAGAGCCGGGACGCCTAAGCGACTGAGCCACTCAGGCTCCGCAAGTCCCGTGACTTGATTTTAAAAGCCAAGAAAATTACACCTGTCACGGGTACCTGTGCGAAAACGTTTGAAGTATTCAACAATTTCTTTAGCTTCAATAAAAAAAATGCCAGCTTGCTCGTTGAATGCTGAGTCGTACGAAATGAAAAACTTAAGCAAGTTATACTTAATGTTCGAAAGCTTCCACCTAATGGAGAGAATCTGCTCTAAAATTCATATAAATACTGAGTGAGCTTGATTAGTACCTCTCAATGTGTTTTGAGGACATTCGGATGTTTTTGCAGGCGCATGCACTTCACAAAATAAGGGCTTATCTTTCTATGATGTCTTTCTTCTGGGATCTTCACTACTATAAAACATTTTTATGATGAGGCCAGAGATCCTGGCCACAAACGGAAATAACTGTTAACAGTGAGATTACTTCCTCTAACTAGAACCACGCGGCGCATGCTTGCAAAACACCCCATCCTTCTCACATCTCATTTATCCTTTCTGCACGCTTAGCGGCACGGCATGTTAAGATGTTTCATGACATTACATTTTCTACTTAAGAGCATTCACCAGCTTCGCACACACTTCCAACGGTGTCCTTGCGACAGCTGGAACCTCTAAGCAGAAATCCACAGGGTTGGGAAATGTCACAGCCAAAAGGGGCTGCTGATATGATATAGCATGGTATGCTATATGATATAGCCGATATGATATATCATAGGTATATGATATAGCTGATATGATATAGCATCTTCCTTCCATGGAGATGGATGCTGACTCACAGGAGGCTCTTCGTGTGGCCAAAGTTACATAACTAGCCCCGGGGCGAGGCCAGGAGGCCTTCCACCGATAACCCACTCCCCTTTCCCTATTTCTGAGGAGTTCTGCGGGTCCTCAGACCCTCCAGGCAACACATGCAACATGGGCTCACCCTCTGGGAGCCCCTGACCTGGGAGTACTTCCCACAGCTGTCCCTGTTTTGCAAGTCTTGGGTTTTGGGAAAGACCAGCTACTGGACCTCTTCCTCCTCTCAGCTTTGGGACAGGAGCACAGTGATTTAAACTTGGTGGCTGCACTGCCTTCTCTCTACTCACCAAATGAAGAGTATTTCATCCATGTGAGAGTTTTCTCTCCTCCGTGCCCTCTGCCTTTCCAGTCGTATGCTGGTGATCTGGCTCCCCAACTAGCAGCCCTCCCCACTGCACCCCACCCCACCCCCAAACCCGTAACTCACAGTGCTTGCCAATTTCTGTGGTATAAATACTTCTACCGTGGTCCATTTTCAGCTCCTCATGTGACATGACAGCACGGAGTTGAGAGAGATCACCTAATATGCTCTCCTGAGCTGGGACAGATGGCCCCAGCACACCCCTGCACTACCGACCCGTGGCTTTCCAGAATACACAGGAAGTACAGGTCGAAGAAGACATACTTGTTTAAAAAGACTATCTTTCTACTTGCCTGCAACTTTCTGGGGGGGTCCATTTTTAGGACAAAGTGCTCTAATTAATGAAATACTGGATTGTTCTCATTAAAAAAATGCATGATTCTGGGGGGCGCCTGGGTGCCTCAGTGGATGAAGCATTAGGTCACAGTCTCGTGGCTTGAGTTCGAGCCCTGCTTCGGGAGAGCTCCAGCCCCACCTTGGGGGAGATTGAACCCTGCTTCTCTCTCTCTCTCTCCCTCCGCCTCTCACTCACGTGCGTGCACCCTCTCTGTCTCAAAAAAAAAAAAAAAAAAAAAAAAATTAAATTAAAAACGCATGATTCTGTTCTTTAAGATACTCTTGGAAATACTGAACTGACTTCGTCTTCTTAAAACCGGTTTCTCCAGAGGTCCCTAAGTCCTAAAATTCTACTGGCAAGGACATCATTGACATTGAAAAAAAAAAAAAAAATTTGGCTGAAGCAGCAGCAAGCCTGGGGTTTTGGTAAGCAGTAGTTGTTGGTGAAGACGTACCCGACTGCCGAAAAAGATTGCTCTCCACTATCTTGGTCATGCAGTTAAGTTTCTGGCGAACTAACTGGTTGTCAGGAATGCTCTGAATGAACTTGCAGAAGAGCATGCTGCAAAAGAAACCCCAGAGGTTGGTATTTTCCCTCCGTCACGCTCAAGGTATCATTACACGGTTCCCCTCTACTCTGAGATTTGGGCATGGAGAGTCTGACCTGGAAATCTCTCCCAGAAACCCTGAGAGTCTGTCCCTTGGAAGTAAAGGTGAGACTGTATTCCGTGAGGGCTACAGCGCTCAGCCTCGGGGCTGCCTCCGTGTAAACTGTCAGAGGGCGGTCACATCTATCCTGGCTTTGCGGATGTGCCTTAAAACACTCCTTCTGCACAATCCTTTTCCGGCTGACTTCGCTCCGGTGTCGCTCACCAACTGACTTAGCTGGGATACTTAGGTATGGGGCTGGAAGCGTATCATTATGTGCTTTCTTCTGTAGTTAATTTCATGTCTGCGCGTCTTGATTCCCCCCGAGAAAGTGCAAATCTCTCCCAGGGGCAGGCTTTGTGTCTCCTTTTAGATCTTCCACAGCAACGGAGCGCCAAAAGGGCTCAGAAGAATACGAGAACGCGTAAGCAGCCCAGGCCCCAGCCAAGCGGGGAGCTGCTTCTCTGGTAAAGTCCACAAACAAATGTGTTTTGCTATTTACCTGAGCTCAACAGGATCGAACACAAGTTTGACGTCATTAATTATGCTGGGAAGGTACTTCAGAGCTGCTCCCTGTAAGAAAAAGGTACCAAAAGGCAAATTCAGTTGCCAAGCAGGATGAATACAGGACGTACTCGTTAACCCCAGGAAGAAAAGGCTTGGCTCAACATAGGGAACTGGAAACGGATGATCTTGCACTGGAGAAGAGAGCTCAGTGTTGCTGGATGTGATCTCCTAAAATCTTTTTCCTTAAAAGTCAGGTGGCATGGCTTTTTGTTTTTCTTCTTCATTACCAACAGGCACCATTTGGAACTCATTTTTCTATCTAAGGAGGTAGTTAAAATCTTGACGTCTCCCTCACAAAGTGGCCATAAACAACAAAGAAGAAATAATAAAGCTCAGATCTGAATCCTCAGAGATTGCCTATTTTACATTAAACAATCGATAACGGGGGCGCCTGGGTGGCTCAGTCGGTTGAGCGGCCGACTTTGGCTCAGGTCATGATCTCGCGGTTCGTGAGTTCGAGCCCCGCGTCGGGCTCTGTGCTGACAGCTCAGAGCCTGAAGCCTGTTTCAGATTCTGTGTCTCCCTCTCTCTCTGACCCTCCCCTGTTCATGCTCTGTCTCTCTCTGTCTCAAAAATAAAATAAAATGTTAAATAAATAAATAAATAAATAAATAAATAATCGATAACAATGAATATGATGGTGACTTTTGGCTTCTGGGAAGAATGGGGGAACTTAGAATAAAAACCTGTTGCCTGTAACATCAGGATCCACGGGCTGAATTCACAGGGGCCACAAAAGCCATTCACAGGACGTCTAAAAGGATAGTCTTTTTTTTTTTTTTTTAAGTTTTATTTATTTATGTATTTTGAGAGAGACAGAGACAGTGTGAGCGGGGGGAGGTGGAGAGGAGAGAGAGAGAGAGACAGGGGGAGAGAGAGAGAATCCCAAGCAGGCTCTGCACTGTCCATGCAGAGCCCGACGCGGGGCTCGAACCCATGAAACCATGAGATCATGACCTGAGCCGAAACTGAGAGTCGGACGCTTAACCGACTGAGCCACCCAGGAGCCCCTCAAAGGATGGTCTTTGGCAAACTGCCATTTGAGAATATATTTGAGAACACAAATGTACATAAAAGTTAACACACAGGCTTTTCCCTTAACAGCTTTCCTTAGTCATACTAAAATTCACTAGCTTTCCACGAATTATGATTCACTTTGTTTCTCTCCCCACCATGGCCCAGTCTGTGTTGTCACCGAGCATCCTCAGCAACAGCACTGAAAGGGGCCCCCGTGCTACACCACACTGACCTTGATCTTGACAGCTTCCTCCAGAGGCCTGTCCATTAGCGTATTGAAAGCGAAAAACAACTGGCGGATTGAATTATTGAATTCGTCTCCATCTTCGCTTTGGCCATAAAATCTTAACAAGGGAAAGAGGAAAGCAGTCAGGTTTTCCGTCTTTAAAAAGACATGTTCAAAAAGATCTGTTGCCTCAGCAACGCTGGCGGTCCATGCGTCTCCCCCCCTTGATAATCCACTTTCCACCTAGGAGATGAGAGGATCCCTGGAAACGTAAGCCAGATTTCACTGCTTCTCCGACTGAAACCCTTCGACGGTTTCCCATTCCACTTGGGAGGAAATCCAAGCTCCCGACCACGGCTTACCTGGCCCTTCCTTGTTTGTCCTTAGCCTGCCACTCCGCATTTTCATTCCCATCTTAGTTCCCCTTGCTCCAGCAACACTGGCCTCTCCTGACTCCTCACACAGGCCCCACAGGACCCTGGCCTTAGCAGTTCCCGCTCCTGCACGCCTCTTCCTGCCCAGGCCGCCTCTCCCGGTTCAGTCTCAACCCAAACACCAACCCCTGGAGAGATCTCCCTCCCTCCCTCCCAGGTTATCATCTCACCAGCCCCTCCCCTGTCAGCCCTTACCTATCCGAATTTATCTTTCGCTGTCTTTCTTCACTCTGCCTTCCTGGCTTCCGCACAACCCACAAGCACTGTCAGAGCGGGAGCCTTGTTTCATCCCCTGCTAGATCTCCAACACCCAGAGCAACATTTGGCACCCTATGTGCCAGCACTTAAAAAAAGGGGGGGCTAATACAAGACCGAGGGATGAAGATGGAGTTCTCAGTGCCCTACGGTGGGCAATTTACAGTTTTAATTCTCCCCAGGTGTCTCCCCAATGGAGGTAAACTTCAGCCCGGAAGTGAGCTCAGAAGAGGAACGTAAGCTCTGATGAGGGCAAACAGGGTGGGAGGTGGGAGGTGGGGGTGTGGTGACATTTCTTTTGCAGCTCCTGGACAGGGCCAGTAAACTGATGTGTCTATCAGATCTAAGCAGCCAGAGAATGTAGATTTCTAGGCTCTCTCTCTCAGATCAAGTTCTTCCTTAATGAGAAAAAATCAGCGGGATGGAGGGGAACAACTATAAACAGGTGCTCAGGGACTAAGTTCAACACAGCAACTCCCTTAGTTAATTTCATGGGTTACTTGACCACACTAATCTTGGCTTTTCCACTGTTCTCTTCCTACATGATGTTGAAAAGGATGGTTTCGATGCGCTGCAACACTGTCAGTCAGGGGCGGCACCCTAGTGAATCATCAGTGGAAAAAACTTCTCAATTTCATAAATTACGGTTTTCTTTCTATGGTTTTATGATGATTTTCGTTGCTGGACATCAGAGTTCACTGCACAAACTTTCCTATAAGGGAATGCTCCCTCAGTGGGACACTCCAGGCCCTAACTGAATTTGTGGAAATTCAACATAATTGCAAAATACAAGGAACTAGCTATAAAGGAAGCCTGTCTGATGAGAGAGAGAGAGACTAAAGAGATTGTGTATAATCCAGGGTTTGGGTAAACCCTGCTCTCTTCTGCTAGGGAAGGAGGAACTGTCTCTCACCCAGCTGAACTTTTAAGTCATTAAGCGTTTTTAAAAAGTATAAAGGGGCGCCTGGGTGGCGCAGTCGGTTAAGCGTCCGACTTCAGCCAGGTCACGATCTCGCGGTCCGTGAGTTCGAGCCCCACGTCAGGCTCCGGGCTGATGGCTCGGAGCCTGGAGCCTGTTTCCGATTCTGTGTCTCCCTCTCTCTCTGCCCCTCCCCCATTCATGCTCTGTCTCTCTCTGTCCCAAAAATAAAAAAATAAAAATAAAAAACGTTGAAAAAAAAATTAAAAAAAAAAATAAATAAAAAGTATAAAAATGTACAAAACCACTGCAGAAACTTTAAAAAGGCAGAGAGAATAAAAACAGCCTGCTTAAAACCCTCTTACCTACAATTTTATTCCTATTAAAATTTCAGTTTCTGAACCTATTATATTTTTGAAATGGGATCATATTGCACTTATGTCTTATGCCTTAGTTTTATTATTTAAGAACACCGTTATCTTTCCTCATTAACATTTTTTTAAAGGGCTGAATATACATATTTTATCATTCATCTTTGTTCACTACCTGATGGATTTCTTTCCATCAGATAAATTCTTAGATGGGCTATTAGTAACCAACGTGGTATTTTCTTTTGCTTTTTGTGGTTTTTGTTTTGTTTTTGCTTTTCATTCATGGTGCCACATTTCTGCCCTTAATAAATTTACATTCCCATCAGCATTAAAATGCAGGACCGATTTTTGTCCAACTTCATCAAAGGATAAAGATTTTTAATCTTTATCAATTGTATAGATAAGAATAGTGTGTGTGTATAGATAGCATTTTGATATTGTGACTATTTTTTAAGAAATTTAATTTACCATTTGAATTTGCCTCTTGTAAATTATCTGTTTTTGTTTTCTATTATTCAAGGGTGTTGATCATTCTTTTGTTGACTGATAAGAGCCTTTCACTAGTAAAGCTAATTAAACGTTTTGACCTATACAGTATGTCACAAGCTTTTTAAATGGTAATTGTTTGCCTTTAGTTTTATGATTTTTTAAACATATCATATAAAAAACAACAAAAATGCTCAAATCTAGACTTGAAACCCTCTTACCTACAGTGTTATTCCAAATAACATTTTAGCATGCTATATGTCCAGTTTCCAAACCTGTCTTAACAATATATTTTAACAGTTTGGAAATCCTGCAATTACTGAAAGGCAGAAATGGCACGGGGCTGTGGGCATTCCCAGAGAAGTTATTTTCTCATTCTTCGTCTTGGCTATTTTTGACGGAGCTGTTATTCTAGAAATTCAAGGTGTGAATTATCCTATCTCTGTGGCTTAGTTTCATCACCTAGCTAAGCATGACGTCAGTAAAGAAACACACACCTGAGGCAACATCTCCCCCAGACATCTGCCATCGTTCACCATCCACCACCAACAAGAGCTCACGATCCTAGATTTGTACACCCGGTATCATCACGAAGTCCTTTACTGTGCTAAAGGTAGTCTTGCCACAAGAACCTTGTTTCCTAGAGCTGTCATCGCCAACCAAGGTTTTCACCAAGCTGCACACTGTAGTCACCCGCATCCCCAAGTCCTGTTGTCATTACTGCCCTAGAAATTCTGACTCGGAAGGACTTGGCGCAGGCCTTCTCTAGGGGTTTCAGGGTCTACCTCCATCTTCAGCCTTGAAGTTCTGAAATTTGGCAATTCCATGAGCCAACCATGACTCGCAGAGCTGAACATGAGCGTGAGAATTAAGGACAAGTCCATGAAGAGACAATAGACAGCATGCACATCTTATTACAGCTACCATTACCTCAAGTAGAGTACTCTCGATTGGATGATGAACCTAAACAAGTACTTTAGGGCTTTCAAAGCAGCAAAAAGCAATTCTGTCTTGCTGGAGTCCTCTGCATTAGCCACATAGAAGTTCAGTACCTTGGAGAGTTTCCTTAAAAAGGTGAGAAAGAAAAAGATGTCAATGGGGCCAAGTGGTACTCAGGTTTGGGGGATGCTATCTAGGAAGGGAACCTGGCATACTGTGGAAGCAGAGGTCACAGCTACTATTATCTCTTCTAGAAAAGGCCCTGAGCAGGGAAATAAAATTCATCTGCAGCTTTGTTTCCTCACTGCTGCTGGGTTTGGAGCTTCCCTTATGCATAGAAATAGGGGATGGTGGGGAGCCTGGGTGGTGCAGTCGGTTAAGCGTCCGACTTCAGCCAGGTCATGATCTCGCGGTCCGTGAGTTCGAGCCCCGCGTCAGGCTCTGGGCTGATGGCTCAGAGCCTGGAGCCTGTTTCCGATTCTGTGTCTCCCTCTCTCTCTGCCCCTCCCCCGTTCATGCTCTGTCTCTCTCTGTCCCAAAAATAAATAAACATTGAAAAAAAAAATTAAAAAAAAAAAAAAGAAATAGGGGATGGTTTCTTTCGCTTTGTAGGATTTTTTAACAGGATCAAGAAATGAAAGTGAAGGCATTTGAAATCATGAAGGTATTTTAATCTCCAGGGTGCCCTTCAGACATCTTCAGTCATTCCTGTAAGGAAAGGACTATCTGCCTAACGTAGTCACCCTGCAAGAAGTCTGATTCTCTCCAGTGTGCCTCAACTCTTTGGGATCCCCAAAATGGGGCCAGAGCAACACTCCAGTGACTGCGGGAGAAGCTCAATCGGACTCGGGCTCAGTTTGATGAGAATACCCATGGTTTCTGAGCATCCCAACAGACAGAACCATGCTCAGATGTCAGACTGCTCTTTGTCCGAGGCGAGGCATTTTCTTACATCTTTTTCTAACTCCCACGTTTGAGGACATGGATATTTTGGCCCCTCTGTAAATCTCTGGGTTTTTGTAGTACTAGGAAAAATCCACAGCACACATGTAGAGCTGACGAAGCCTTGTAAATCAAACCCAGATTACTACATCCAGGAGTGCTGCATTTGGCTCTGTGTAATGAAGATCCAGTGGTAGGATTTCCTCCCTTGCAGGTACTACCCGCTTGGAAAGGGAGGCTACTGGATGGAAAGAAACCTATCACGAGCCCATCTGCGGCTTTTCCCCATCCAGTGGGCACGATGTCCGTTGTGCTGGTTGGTGAATTTGCCACATAACACCTCTTTTCTGTCATTTATGTTTTATAACATTTCTGGACCTCCGTGCCAATAAAACCAAGAACCTTCTTGTTTAGCTCAGAAAGGACATAAGGGATCTATGATCTGACCTGGCGAATCAGGTCAGCAGTCAAACCGATAGATCGGCAACAGTAGTTGGCATGACCTGGCAGAAGCCACTGTCAGAGAGATCTCTGACGATCTTAGTGACATGCCTGTCACTCTTTATCACATCTCCTGGCACAACTGGAATGTGAGGGGGTGGGGGTGAAGGCCACATACAATGCCATGGTGAGCTGAATGGCAGTTGCTTTCCTTAGTCAAGAGCCCATAAACCAGACAGAAAGGAGGCTGCATTATGGGAAAGGCAGACACCATTTTCCTTTGTATAAAAGAAAAATGGTATCTTCTCATATCCTGTAAGTAATGAAATCTACAAAGCACTTGTGATGTAGGGGTGAGGGCATCATCCTCAGTTCTCCCAGACTTAGTCTTGCTTAATCCACTGTTTGATCCCCTTGGGGTTTCATGCTAAACCCAATGCCACCCAACTCTCCTAAGATCCTGAGTATGATCTCTGTTCTTGACTGTGTTCCCAGTGGCTTCAACTCCTCACCTACGTATGTTCTGGATTCTTCAAGAAACATGGCCTTATCTCTTCTGGAACTTGCCAGAAGGCAGGGACTGAATTTAATACCTTTACCAGGGTTGGAATACTTAGATGGTTTCCTCTTTCCACCTGCAAGTTCAGAACAAGGTTCTGCACTTAGGGGCACATTTACTTAGCTTATATCCCTCTCATTTCTTAACAACCCAGCCCTAAGAGTGTAAACCCAATAATCCAGGTGGTTCCAACTGAATAGTCAGGTATTTCCCCTGAATACTTACACGTATGCCAAAGTGGCACTGAAGTGCTTGTAAATGTAGGTTTCAAGGACAGGATTAAAATGCTGGAACTTGATGTCTCCAATCAGTGAAATAATAAATACCTGCCAAAGGCAAAAAATATGAATAGCAGCGCTGTACGGCCCCAGGCATTCTGTCAATAAGCTGGTTGTTAACATCCTGGTGCCTTCTTTTCTTTCTTGACCATTTTTGTAGCGTTCCCACTCTACTCTTCCAAAGCTGAAGTGAAGTCTTGGAGTTTCTTTTGATTTAACGTCAATAGAGAAACGATCACGTGTCAGGCACTGAGCTAAATGCTCTGAGGAACCTAATAAGAGCCAGCGTCCCTGGCCTCAGAGAGCTCACTGTCTTAAAGAAAGGCCAGTGCGCAAGCAACATGAGTCGGGGGAAAAAAAATGGGAGAGTCAGAAGATGCAGAAAGGGGAATCCTGTGGGAAAAATAAACTCTAACCCAAGGATACAGCTACTGAAATATTCCATGACCTAGTTGTCCTGAGTGCAGCACGAGTGCCCTCAAGAACTGAACTTCATCAGAGGTGCCTCTCAATTTCTCCTTCTTCTGTCACCGTTATCGCTTTCAGGCATGTAATCTACAAATAACCACACTGCACCTACCGAACACAGAAGAATGCAAACCACGGGGGATGCCTGCATATAACCAACCGCTGCCAGCTGCTCTGTCCCAGGAGAACCTTAGACCTCGTCCCCTAGAACCCACAACCATTCTTTCCCATAAATCTGGCCAGGTGTGAACTTCGCTGTAGCTTTTATTCTCTTTAAGATCTTACATCTTTAACACCCTGATCATTTCTGGAACTTATCAATTTCTCCAAGCTGGTGCAATACCTATTATTCCTTTGCTGCAACATCCAGGTATAAATCTACATAGAATTTTCACCTCAACAATGAGAAAACAATGCTTGGTTTGGATGGGACTGCTTCCTCCACTCCAGTACGATTTGCGCCCTTCCAAGATTTTAACATCAACTCTCATTGTCTAGATCTCAGGGTTTGGAATGCACTGTATGTTTAAGTACTTGGTGTGGCCTATTTAATTGTCTGCTGTGCTATGTGTTGTGCATAATGAGACTGATAATTCATTTCTGATGTAAGAATTCAGTCTCCCTTGTGCAAACACACAACACGGCCACGATCATCCTGGTATCTCCTGGCTTATAATTAGGTAATTAAAAAAAAAATTTGTTTTAATGTTTATTTCTTGAGAGACAGATAGGGAGAGAGTGAGACGGAGGGAGGGAGGGGTAGAGAGAGGGAGACACAGAATCCGAAGCAGGCTCCAGGTTCTGAGCTGTCAGCACAGAGCCCGATGCAGGGCTCGAACCCATGAACCACAAGACTGTGACCTGAGTCAAAAATCAGGGCTTAACTCACTGAGCCACCCAGGCACCCCAAAGGTGCCTTTGTTTTTGAGAGAGAGATCGAGCAGGGGAGGGGAAGAGAGAGAGGAGATAGAGGATCTAAAGCAGGCTCCACACTGACAGCAGAGAGCCCAATACGGGGCTCAAACTCATGAACTGTGAGAACATGACCTGAGCTGGATCAGACAGTCAACCAACCGAGCCATCCTGGCACCCCTATAATTAGGCAATTAAAAAAAAATTTTTTTTAACTTTATTCATTTTTGAGAGACAGAGACAGAGCATGAGCGGGGAAGGGGCAGAGAGAGAGGGAGACACAGAATCTGAAGCAGGCTCCAGGCTCTGAGCTGTCAGCACAGAGCCCGACGCGGGGCTCGAACTCACGAACTGCGAGATCATGACCTGAGCCGAAGTCAGACGCTCAACCGACTGAGCCACCCAGGCGCCCAGGCAATTTTAAAGTAAGCTGTTTCTAATTTAAATTCTAGGAATTTAGGCTAAAGAAACAATCAGAGAGATGTATACAAGTATTTATGCAGGAGAATATTCGTTGCAGTCATTTATAATAGTGAGATACTGGAAACCACCCAGTTGCAAGAATAAAACTGCTTACCAGTGCATCAAACACAAGGAAGTCGTAGGTTTCGTTGTCCGACATTTCCATCATTATGTTAAAAAGTGCATCTAGCGTATCTTGCAAAAACTGAAGATAAAAAAAAGGCTATGTCATACTTTACGTTCAGTTCTATACTGCAGAAATTCAGGGAAAATTGGGTTTCAATAGGAAAGGCTTAAAAATAGCATTTCTTAAAAATCGGCACTTCTACTTCCTGATGTAGATAACAAGTTTACATATACATATGTATAAATATATATATCAGTACATAAAATACTATATTATTATATGTAACAGTATTATTATATATTACCAACACATTATTAATAACAATGTTAATATTATATTAATATATATATATATATATATTTTTTTTTTTCTGGAGAGAGTGCCTGCATACACGTGAGGGAGAAGAGCAGAGGGAGGGAGAGAAAGAGAGAGACAGAGAGTCCCAAGCAGGCTTCGAGCTGTCAGCTCAGAGCCCGATGTAGAACTTGATCCCACAACCCTAGAATCATGACCTAAGCCAAAAGCAAGTGTCCCCCAGGTGCCCCACAAGTCGTATACTTCTAATCACTGATTTAATGTGAAATGTTGAACTAGGGATACAGTGACTGTGTTTCTAAGCATGAACATACCTTAACAATCTCACTGCCATCCACCTCCATTAACTTCTTCAAGTTGTGTTTAATGTTCTGGGAGTTCGAACGCCAATTTAACAAGCCCAACAGGTCAACTGGGAAGAACGAACACCAACCATAAAATCAGACACTGATTACAAGAAGCAACCCACGCTATTTCAGGATACAACTCCAGAACTCTCTAGAAAAGATAACTGCTCTTGATAGTGACTAATTCCTTACGTATTCTTCAAAAATTTTATTGTCTCCTATCTAGATCAGAAAAACCTTATAGTCTTTCGTTCATCAGAGAAAAAAATTAACCAATAATATAGAAAGAACATAAAACTGAATTCCTGAATGGCATTCACATTTCTGAAATAATGGCATCATAGTCATACAGATGAAAACTTGAAAAACAATACTCTTAAGTAAACTCCCTACCTTTGATTCGGGAAGTACTATAAATGGAATTTAATTATAGATTTATCTGATTCCAAAAAACCTTGACCTTGCTGCTCTACCATACTGCCTTCCCAGAGTTCTTCAAAGGAACAGATGAGATAGGTTGGCATTTCAAAGGAAGGCGGAACAGACTTGCATAGTCCTTCGGGTAAGACTGGGACAGAAATCTTCAAGTGTATTTGGACTTGAAGTGCGGAATTACGGATCTTTAAGCCATTTATAGCTTTAATTAACGTTGAGTTAACAAAAGTGTGACAGAAATAGAACAGGCATCTGGGCTGTTACCCTTTTATCATTTTGTTTAGTTTATCAAGTTACTCTTCTAATTTACAGAGCATTACCTAAGTAGCAATACATTCTGTTTAATCCATGGACTTGTATAATTATATAGAAGTTGTTGAAAACACATACTCTTCATTAGAATAGCCAATCTCCTTCCTGAGTGTTTTTTTATTCTTTTTTTCATTTTATTTATTACAGAAAGAGAGTGAGTGAGCTGGGGAGAGGGGCACAGGGAGAGAGAATCTCAAGCAGCCTCCCTGCTCAGCATGGAGCCCGACTCAGGGCTCGATCCCATGACCATGAGATCAGGACCTGATGGGAAAATCAGGAGTAGGATGCTCAACCGACTCAGCCACCCAGGTGCCTCCATGAGTGTTTGTTTTCTTAGCTTGTGTATTGTTTAGTCCCTGGGAAACCTCCAAAATCCAGTGCCTAAAGACTCCCCAATGTCAACAGAATCAAGTCCCAAAACCGCTCACAGCAGGTGGTAAGGCCCCACCTGTGCCTTCCTGTCACTCCACCGCCCCCACCATTTAAGATCCACCTCAAACTTTATTCCCTCTGGGAAGACTTAGCCAATCATTCTGTGCTATTTGCACTCCTTTCTGCATATGCGCGCGCGCGCGCGCACACACACACACACTTATAACCAATAATAAAGACACACTTGGTACTTCTTTGGCTCTTCCCATAGATGTGAGCCACTTGAGGGCAGGAACCATAGTGCATACATTGTCGCACACCCTCATATCGCTAGGCGCCTAGTAGGTGTTCAACACATGTTGGAGGAAAGAATAAATGGGTGGATGGAAAGGGAACTGGTAGCCCTGAGGAAGCTGGTAGTGTGCTCAACACAATTCTTAAATGTATTCATTTGTTCAGTTAGCATTTAGTAACAGACGCTGTGCTGGGCTTATCCACTAGGCACTGTCTATTTCCATCGTCCCGTCTCCTATTTCCACCAGAGGCCAGTCAAGGGTACCGCTCCATTTGTTACTTCATCCCACCAGATGCCGCCTGAGGGCAAGGATTTTAGGTATTTCATTGGCGTCAAGAGTCACCCAGCAGCTTTAAACATCTGCAGACAACCCTTCGATCAGCCCTCAGGTTTACACCCTAGAAATATTTCCGTGCCACATCACTGCCCATGTTAGGAATATACTTGGCGTCTGGTGAATCATAAGGTCCTTGGGCTAGAAGACGGGCAGCAGTTTTAGAGTGAAACTCCCTAGACTTCCTGCACTCCTGAGATTCACGTGGGTCGAGGCATACACCTCTAGTTAATTCATGTCAATTGCTGCACAGTATCTCTCCTATTGTGCAGACGTACCACAATGTGTTTGTCCATTCCACTGTTGATAAACATTAGAGCTGTCTGCAGTTTTTTTTTTTTAACATTTTTGAAAGTTTTATTTTGAGAGAGGGAGAGGGAGAGGGAGAGGGAGAGGGAGAGGGAGAGGGAGAGGGAGAGGGAGAGGGAGAGGGAGAGGGAGAGGGAGGGGGAGAGAGAAATCCCAAGCAGGTTCTACGCTGTCAGCAAGGAGCCCAACGTGGGGCTCAAACTCACGAACTGCGAGATCATGACCTAAGCCGAAATCAAGAGTTGGATGCTAAACCGCCCGAGCCACCCAGGCGCCCCTGTTTGCAGTTTTTCTATTAATCACAAACAATTCTCTGCCGTGAACATTCTCACGCATCTTCTGGTATCCAGGTACAGCAGCTTCTCTAGGGAATAAAACTAGAATGGAATTTCAGGATCATCAGGAATGACCATCCAAATGTTATCCAAAGTCCCCTCAATCTATGTCCCTCCCCAAAGTATTTGAGAATTCAGGATACTCTGAATGACAATCCCCAAATTAAGGCTAGTGACCATTTTAGGGAAAGGATTAGACGCCTTAACACTTAAAAAAGGAAAGAAAAATAAAGAAAAACCGTAAGTTTTGGAGTTACAAATATCTATTTTCAGACATGAACTTAGGCAAAATATTTTAGCACTTTTAATTCAATTTTCTGAGCAGTAAACAGGATAATAATAGCAACACTGATGTCTTCATGTGCTAGTGTGTTGGAGGGTAAAAGAAATAACCAGGAATCGCCCAGCCCAGGGCCCCACCTGCAGGGACTTGAACTCCCCTCTCCCTTTTTTGGAGACACAAATCTACGGTCACCCTCCATAAGGACCCGGCAACAAATGATCCCATATAAATAGAGCCTGATCTGGTTTTGAAAAAACGAATACATGAAGAGTTTAAAAGCTCTGTTTGTAACAAAGGCCAGTGGCTTTTAACCTTTTGAGTCTGAACAGTCCTCATAAGGCTAAGGAGAAATGCCCTTGGTCATGGTCTCTATGTGAAAGAACACTACCCTCTTTATCAGTAAATGCCCTCTTAGAGTTGATGGTTTCGTACTGTTTTACAGCTTTTTCTTTCTCAGAATTCATTGAATTGGTTCCTTATGATTTCCATCAAATTAGAAGAAGGCAAATACATAAGCAGCCCACGATCCTTATTATTATTTGTCCCTTGGAATACCCCGTTTCCTCTGACGCTCAGGATGTCCTGCTGTCCTCTTAACTTCTCCCACATCTGTCCTCTCCCTCCATGGTCACGATGACAGCACATCACTCCTCCCTGGTTCTGATGAATTTGCCTCTTTAAACCTTCTTTGGGATGGGATTTTATATAAGACTTTAGGTTTTGGGGTTTGGTTTTTTTTTTCAGTATGTTAAGATGGGGTTTTTTTTTTGAGACCTAAACTCTAAGAATGGGGAAGACAACAAAACAGAGGGCAATTCCATTTGATGGAACTTTCTTGGCTGACGGAGAATCTGTGTATCTGCCGCCCCACACAAAAGCCCCCAGCAGCACGAATCCAACAGGACATCAGAAAGGGGACTGGCGGAAACCGAGGAACTGAATTCATACCTTCCTCTGACACTAACTGGATTTCACAAGCTCTGCATGTCTTGCGGCCGCCACAGTGGGACAGCACGGGTTTAGAACATCTACAAGATAAGCAGCGTAGGTATCAGCAGATCAAGTGTTTGAGTACGGCTGTCAGTAAGCTTCTATATTTTTTGACTGGAGATAATGAGCAATTGAACAATCCGGTTATCTCTGATGGAAATTCCCTTTGCTATTTGTTCGAAGTTAATTTTACCTACTTTTATCCCTTGCTTTATTTGAAGTCTAATCTCTGGAGGGCATCATCTACCAGGTAAATGCTATCTCTCTTGATTATCCCTGAATAGTCCTAAAAGTGCATTAATGCCTCGTGTCTGCTACCATACTTTCAACAAGTAACATTTTAACATGTCATAGTTAAAAGTTTGGAAAGTAACAGAAAGAATACAGAAAATAAGAACCGTCCCAAGTGTCTAGTGGGTTAGACACTTATCTTGCTTTTACTGACTTTAATTTACTTCATTCTTTGAAATATATACTAGTCTCACTCCCATGTTTTTAAATATAATTTATTGTCAAATTGGCTAACAGTGTGTAAAGTATGGTTTTGGGGGTAGATTCCTGTGGTTCATCGCTTACCCCATTTAAGTGTATTTATTTATTTTGAGAGAGAGAGAGAGAGAGAAAGAGACAGAGTGAGCAGGGGAGGGGCAGAGAGGGAGACAGAGAATCTCCAGCAGGCTCTGTGCTGTCAGAGCAGACCCCGACACGGAGTTTGGACCCATGAATTGTCAGATCATGACCTGAGCCGAGATCGAGAGTCAGGCGCTTGACCCACTGAGCCACCCGGGCACCCCAGTCTTGCTCCCATTGTAAAGATGAGGAAACCAAGTCACAAAGAGATCACGTGACTTGCCTGAGATGAAACAGCTAGTGTCAGAGCTGGGACTTGCATCCAGGCAACTGGCCCCAAATAGTCAACGTGGATCTGAACAAAACTAGGATTATACCCCTCATGCTGTTAAAATTTTCCCACGCCTTTGATTACATTTGGAAATACACTTGGCGGCTGCCCATATTTTATTTAATTACATGATAATGCCCCCATTTACTAGACACGTGGATTGTTTCCACCTTTCCCCTCTTAGGAATATCAGGAAGACATCTTCACACGTGAATCTTTGTGCGTATCTTTCATTGTTTCTTTAGGTTTAATTTCTAGGGGTGAGATGGTTGGGTCAAAGGGTCTGAACACATTTCTGATCTTTGATCCACTTTCTTTTTTTTTTTTTTTTAATTTTTTTTTTCAACGTATATTTATTTTTTGGGGGACAGAGAGAGACAGAGCATGAACGGGGGCGGGGCAGAGAGAGAGGGAGACACAGAATCAGAAACAGGCTCCAGGCTCTGAGCCATCAGCCCAAAGCCTGACGCGGGGCTCGAACTCACAGACCGCGAGATCGTGACCTGGTTGAAGTCGGACGCTTAACCGACTGCGCCACCCAGGCGCCCCTCTTTGATCCACTTTCTAAATCATCTTCCATAACTGCTGTACCATTTTAACCTTGTTCCGGCCGTTGATTGCATTTACTTCTTTCCCTAAGAAGGATCGTGCCACTGATGTAATACTGTCCTATCTTCTCTGAAGCTAGGAATGTTTTCTGGCTTGCTTGCTGTTTCTTTTTCTCAATAAAAAGACTTTGCTTTCCCGAGCGGTTTTAGGGTCACTGAAAAATTAAGTACAAACTACAGACAGTTCCCCCATCCCCTTTCAGTGCTCCCCCGACTTCCCCTACTAGCATCCTGTATTTTTTTTTAAATTTTTTTAACGTTTATTTATTTATTTATTTTTATTTTTTATTTTTTATTTTTTTTCAACGTTTTTTATTTATTTTTGGGACAGAGAGAGACAGAGCATGAACGGGGGAGGGGCAGAGAGAGAGGGAGACACAGAATCGGAAACAGGCTCCAGGCTCCGAGCCATCAGCCCAGAGCCCGACGTGGGGCTCGAACTCACGGACCGCGAGATCGTGATCTGGCTGAAGTCGGACGCTCAACCGACTGCGCCACCCAAGCGCCCCAACATTTATTTATTTTTGAGACAGAGAGAGACAGAGCATGAACGGGGGAGGGTCAGAGAGAGAGAGGGAGACACAGAATCTGAAACAGGCTCCAGGCTCTGAGCGGTCAGCACAGAGCCTGATGCGGGGCTCGAACTCACGGACCGTGAGATCATGACCTGAGCTGAAGTCGGACGCCCAACCTACTGAGCCACCCAGGCGCCCCTAGCATCCTGTATTATTGTGGTATGCTCGGTATAATTAATGATCCCATATGAATACAGTATATTAACTAAAGCCCACAGTTAACATTTAGGGTTTACTCTGTGTAGTACCTTCTGTGGGTTTTGACACGCATCTACGGAGCCATCACGGTATCATATACCCTGGTTTCACCGCCCCAAAAACCCCCTGTGCTCTGCCTGTTCCTCCCTCCTTCTCCCCTCGGGGCCTTTGCCACCGTGAAGCTTTTCACTGTCTCTGCAGTTCTGCCTTTTTTTCTGGCTTAATTCTTGGTGAGTGTGTTTTCACTTTCCCATATGTCCCGGCTCTGCACTTCACTCTGTTGAGTCTGGCCACTCGTCCAAGTTGAAATCCTATCTATATTCTCTAGCCAACCACGCTTCATCAAAACAAACAATACTGACCCTCTCTTTCTAAGGACCGGCCAACATCTGATCCCTGAGTGTACCTCATGTCTAAACTGTTTTGTCTACCCCTGAGCACTTCTGTAAGGCAGAGCCCTGGCCGTGTTCCTCTCCCAAATCTTCTAAGAGGCCAAAGGGACTAATCCTCTATACGTCACAGGAGCTATAGGATTTCTACGGCATGTTTCCAGAATTCCTAATTCTCGCCTAACTCTGCTCAGCAGAACTCCTTACACATAACCTAAGTTAAGTGAATGAGAAATGCCATCATACACAGAGGAGAAGTTAAAACTGATACCAGAGGTTTCAAGAAGGAACAAAGTGAATCTGAACTATTCGGCCGACTTAATGAAAAGTCCCTCACTGCTTGGGAAAAAAAGTGGGAAAGAGGAGGCTCTATGGGGGGAGGCAGGGTGGGGCGCGGATGGAATTCTGACAGGAAACCCTCCCTGCCCTTGGCCATACCTGTTTGGGTAGGAGACTGGTTCTTCTTCTCTGCCAGTGTCCTCCCCCCCTTATTACCAACATTTGTTGTTTCATCTATTATACAGAGTACCTTGGTAGACGACTTTGCTGCCTTGAAGGAAGGAAAAGTAAGACTTCTACAATTTTTCAGCCTCTGTTGATGAATACACTTAGGGGTTTTCTGGTATTAAAAACTACCAAGGGGCGCCTGGGTGGCTCGGTCGGTTGAGCGTCCGAATTCGGCTCAAGTCATGAATGATCTCACGGTCTGCGGGTTCGAGCGCCGCATCGGGCTCTGAGCTGACAGCTCAGAGCCTGGAGCCTGCTTCCGATCCTGTGTCTCCCTCGCTCTCTGCCCCTCCCCCACTCTCACTTTGTCTCACTCTGTCTCTCAAAAATAAATAAATGTAGGGGCGCCTGGGTGGCGCAGTCGGTTAAGCGTCCGACTTCAGCCAGGTCACGATCTCGCGGTCCGTGAGTTCGAGCCCCGCGTCGGGCTCTGGGCTGATGGCTCAGAGCCTGGAGCCTGTTTCCGATTCTGTGTCTCCCTCTCTCTCTGCCCCTCCCCCGTTCATGCTCTGTCTCTCTCTGTCCCAAAAATAAATAAATGTTGAAAAAAAATATAATAAATAAATAAATTAAAAAAAAATAAATGTAAAAAAAAAAAAAAAAAAACCCTACCAAGATACTTTTCATCCTATTTGAAAGATAGGCAAGATAACCTCAGAAAGAGCATTAGCTATTTGACCAGTAGTACCCACAACGCCAAGTGAAGAACAAAGAGAGGAATCCAAAGCACCTGGCACTCCACCTCAGAAGACGCAGCCCCATGTGGTTTAGCCCCCTGGGTCTAACAAAGAGCCCAGGGCAGCCAAACAGACAAGTCACTGTGGTGTCACTATGGTAACCACACCTACCGTTCTGGGTGAGCTTTGTGGAGCAAATGAGGGTGGCAATCTGAAAGCTGTCTTTTGTGCTATCCTTGGTTGGGGCAAAGTTGGCCAGGGTTTTCGATGCTTGGAGCTCTTTTTCTTCCATCTCTACCTTGGTTCCAGGCAGGGTCAGGTAGAGTTTAGCATCTTCCATTTTCTTGTTGTCACCCTGAAAAGGAAGCATGATAGGAACACCAAATGTTGGGCAAAATCTCGTAGATGCGAATAAAAATAGTTTCTACCATGAGCATGATGCATTTCCAGGGTGCGGAACAAGACTTTATCGAATTATACGTACATTCCCTCCAACTCTAAGACAACTGTGATATTCTTCCAGGGTTTGAGCCCAGAAATAATTTCAACACTGAATAAAAATGGAGTGAGTTGTGAACTACAAACTGAGAACATCCTAGGTCTCTGCTATAAATAAATATTAAAGAATGAGGTTGGATTTCATTTTCTTGAACCTGTAAATGGTCACAATTCTACCTCACTGGGTTGATAGGTTGACTGGATTCACTGGGAAGAAATAGTTTGCCATGCCTTCCAAAACCATCTTTGAACTAAGGAGCTCTTTAAAAGAAAAAAACAAAACAAAACAAAACAAAACAAAACAACCAGGCAGGGGCGCCTGGGTGGCTTAGTCAGTTAAGCATCCCACTCTTGATTTCTGCTCAGGTCACGATCTCACGGTTTGTGAGTTCAAGTCCCACTGGCAGTGCAGAGCCTGCTTGGGATTTTCTCCCCCTCCCTCTCTCTCTGCCCCTCCCCTACTCTCTCTCTCTCTCTCTCTCTCTCTCTCTCTCTCTCTCTCTCAAAAATAAATAAATAAACTTAAAAAAACAAACAACCCAGGCAGATGCATCTCAAAGAAGCTACCAACTCTGTGATATTGTTAGATAAATGAGACCGTCCCACATCTACTTTCGAGTGTAAAATCTCAGTAGAAGGGATAATTCTGTAGCAGTTAAAGAATGAGGACCACGCTGCTGGGGAAGGAAGCAAGGTCCCCTCGCAGAGAAATGGTGCTTGGCTCTCGGTGATATGGAAACCACATCCTCCCATGCCCACCATACTCTAACCAAAGCCCAACAGTGCAACTGTTCCACACAGGACGATGCAGGGGAGAGGCGGGAGGCAGCCCTCAACTGTTCACGGCCACAGAACACCATCTGCAGGACAGAGAGAGGTGTCCTCTAGAGGACTTACAATAATACGATCCACTCCTTCCAGAAAGGGGATGGGAGAGACCACGCAGCTGGAGTGACCAGAGTCCTCTGGTTTTTCTAGACTTGAAGGGACAAGCACTTCTCCCTCTAGAGAAGTTTCCGATGTTTATGTGCATAATTCTGAACCAATTTCAGAGGGGGTGAACACTTCCTAAGTAGTTTTCTGAGCCTTGTTCTATTAGCCCCACCTTATAAACCACCAGATCGTGCCTCCCATCCTGCAGCGTGGTGCCATCCGGGTTCATCAGTTTCACGAAGGCCACCCCAAAGGCTCGCTCTGATTTATCTCTGGCTGAAAATACAAAAATAAACATGTCTGAGCAGTCCAGCAAGATACCAGGAAGTGATGTCTGTGATGGATGGTTTCACATTTTGCTCCAGGGGGGTGATGTTCAATCATGCTATAATCGACACTGCTCAGCAAGCTACAATAAGTCACAGGTACTGTGTGTGGCACAAGCTCCTCAAAGGAAATATTCCCCAAAGTGAAAGCTTCTGGTGCCTCCACGTAAGTTTTTTTTTTCCTACATTTGAATGAGACCAGCAACTAGCCACTCGTCTAAATCAGAAACGTGGATGTCAACACTGAGTCCAACCCGGTGTCAGCTCCCAGTTCTGAATACCTCTGAAACCTGCACCTTTTCTCTCCATCCCTTCTGTTCCCACCCTGGTTCTGTTCAACTCTTCCCTAGATTTCTTTTTTTTTAATGTTTATTTATTTTTCAGAGTGAGAGTGAGAGTGAGAGAGTGAGAGAGAGAGAGAGAGAGAGAGAGAGAGCACGAGTTGGGGAGGGGCACAGAAAGAGGGAGACACAGAATCTGAAGCAGGCTCCAGGCTCTAAGCTGTCAGCACAGAGCCTGATGCGGGGCCCGAACCCACAAGCTGGGAGATCATGACCTGAGCCGAAGTCAGGTGTTCAACCAACTGAGCTACCCAGGCCCCGCAACTCTTCCCTATATATTTCTAGAGGATCTTTCCAAGCAGTCCTTTTCCACTCAACACCTTATCTACCCTGCCGTCAGAGACTCCCTGCTCCAAAACACCTTCATGAGATATCTCACTTCTGTTGCTTTAAGACAGACTCAGTGAAGTATTAATCACACTCCAAGGTTTTATGAGGCCACCTCTTACTTCTAAGATACTAATCCAGGTGCCAGGAGGGTCCAGTCTCCCCAAGAAAGCAGAGCACCTCCCTCCAGATCTTTAGGTGCTGGCCTCTGAGCTCACGGCGCCCCCTAGTTAGGTGCCGATGGCTGGGGCAACCTTTGGCCTGTTCTCATCAAGGGCACAACTCTGAGGTGTGCTGGGGCTATGTGCCCCTAGATTGAGTGAGCCGTAATCCACTATATGACTACATTTGCAATTTGTTTATCCATTCTCCTGGTGGTAGCCATGAGGCAAATTTACAACATTCCCAGTTTGGGGAGATTATGAATAAAGTTGTTATAAACATGTATCAAACCACAAAAACCTTTTAATGGCACCTCCGTAATATGGGTCAACATAACCTTCAACCTGCACGATGTGGCTCCAGCCGGCTTGAATTCGGGTTGCTGAGGTGTCGGTTAAGCTGGGCTCTCTCACTTCCTAGCCCTGTGATCCTGGGCAAGTATCTAATTTCTCTGTACTCACCTTCTTTTCTGTATACATGTGGATAAAAGCAGTATGTATCTTATCAGTTTACTGGGGACACTAAACAGTATGCAAATAGATTCATTTAGTGTCTTGTATAAACTAAGGGCTTGATAAATCCTAGCTCAGTATTATGTAGAACTGTATGAAATTGCTGATACTTGACTATTTGACACTGACCTACAAAAAAATAGCAACTTCATGGGGTTCGACCCAATATTATGACTGCTCCCACTGTTCTGACTTCAGCCTGCTGCGTTCACTTTGTGGGTTTCAAACACATTTCTCCATCGTCACTCTTGAGTGGGCTGACTTCGATTCCCACACCTTCAAGCCTCGGCGAGGAGGTAGAAATCTTACGCACAAATCCCAGACGGCATTGGATACTATGCTACGTGCTCCCTCACAACTCTTTGCTAGGGGAGCATTTACCACAATGTTCTGGCCTTAATCGTCTGTTTTATTGTTCATCGTCCTACCCAGGCCAACAGAGACTTCAGAGCACTACCCATGACCTATCATGGATGCAGGGCCTGGCCTGCAGCCTGGTTTGTGGAGGGTGTTCAGGAAATTCAGTCTGGAATGAAGAATTGCATGTTTATGTGGTGCTGAATGAGAATAAGACATTTCCAGAAATTTTATGATCAGTCTGAAAATAATCAATTTTGTTCTCTGTTTACACTTTCGAGCAGTCATTTCATGAGCTATGATCTAAAGCTTGAAACAGTTTTTCCATGAAAAGAGTTTATCTGGGGGGACAACAGATCAACAGGTTTCCTTGCTGCGGGACTTCTCAGCAATATGGCAACATACACTGTGAACGTCTAAGGCAGAGATAGAATATACAGCATTTCCTGTTCCCATTTGACTGGGAAACCCTTTTTGCCATAGAGCATCTATCAGCATGATACAGAACCTCAGTATTCACAGAACACATTTTGGGGACCTTCTTATATAGAACAATAAACACAGATCTTGGAAGCCCAGAAAAGTCCATTTTTCTGATTTCCTTAGCACAAGTGAATCCTGACTGAAGTAATGATGCTAAGTATCTAGTTTCCAAGGACTTCGCTCACCAGAACCACAAAAGTGTTGTCAAGCAATAGTAAATATATGTATACATATACATATATATATATGTAAATAGACGTAGACGTATACGTATATCTACTATTATAAATTGTATATTGTAAATAGTAAATATACGTATACGTATACATATATATGTAAATATATATGTAAATATATATGTATACATATGTATAATATATATGTATATACGTATAATATATATGTAAAATATATATGTATGTAACTTTACATACATATAATATATATGTAAGTAAATATATATGTAAATATATATGTATACGTATACGTATATTTCAACAGAAATACATTTTAGACATACACACACACACACACACACGTATACTAAATGTATATTTCAACAGAAACACATTTTAGAGTTTCTGATACTTACATTCCTGAGATGATCTGTGTCGGAAGGTAAATCTTATATGGCAGCGAGTAACCTCTTCTATAGCAATGGATACCTGAATAATAATAAAAAAAACTTCCAGTTTACATGTACATAATGTGTTGCACTCATGGCTCGTTTTTAAAAATCAGGCCCATTTTTAGTGTTTGATTGCAGCACTAATTCCTATAGAGTAAGATTTGGAGGAAGCTTCCGTTCAACGCAGATTTAGTTATAGTCAAAACTTAGAAAAATTTCAAGAGAAACCATCTTCGCTGCCTATTGTGGGTTCTGAGAATGGGGATATTACAAGTTTCTTGAACTTTCTCAAGTATGAAAGAGGAAATACTTCAGAGGAAAAAGATCAGCACTTGGGGTCTATACAGGAACTTCCAGCCTGCAAGGTGTATACTGATATGGTAATAATTAGGGCCTGTAACAGAAGGAAAAGGTAAAATGCTGGGGACAAGGAGTCTTTTGCTGTTTACATATACAGAGGGGACAGGGGAAAAGAGAAGTACACGGCCATAAAAAGAGCAGAGAATTTATGGCAAATAGTTAAATAAATTATGGCATGATTATATCACGGAACATTACGTAAGTATCTAGAAATCCATTTCTAAAGAACTTTCAATGCCTCGAGATAAGTAGTTTTTTTTTTTAAGTTTATTTATTTTGAGAGAGAGAGCAAGCACGCAAGTGGGGGAGGGGTGGAGAGAGGAGAGAATCTCAATCTCAGTGTGGAGCCCAGGGCAGGGCTCGAACCCACGAACCATGAGATCATGACCTGAGCCGAAACCAAGAGTCAGACGTTTAATCTACTCAGCCACCTGGGTGCCCCTTGAGATAAGTAGTTTTAAAAAGCACAGTATAGGGGCGCCTGTGTGGCTCAGTCAGTTGAGTGTCGACTTCAGCTCAGGTCATGATCTCGCGGCTTGTGGGTTTGAGCCCCACGTCGGGCTCTGTGCTGACAGCTCAGAGCCTGGAGCCTGCTTCTGATTCTGTGTCTCCCTCTCTCTCTGCCCCTTCCCCATTCATGCTCTGTCTCTCCCTCCCTCCCTCTCTCTCTCTCCCCCCCCTTAAATAAATAAACATTAAAAAAATTTTTTTTAATAAAAAGCACACTATAAACCTGTTATAAACACCACAACCCAAAACAAATGAATTATATAAAACTGTGGAAAATGGTTACTTCTGAATTGAGATGTTAGTGCAGTTTTTTTTCCTTTTGAGTTTTCTATAGAGAGCTCATAAGACTTTGACAATCCGGAAGACCTGACGGAGCCTGGGATTCAAGAGAAGTGGGATCCAATTTAGGTTTGGACACTAAACAGTTACAGGATCTTGGAAAGTCTACCTGGCATTTTTGAGTCTAATCAGAAAGGGTGTTGCAACACTGCTTGTCTCAGCCAGAGGGCTATTAGGCGACGCACAGGAGATGACTTATCTGAAAAGCACTTGGGAATTTGTAATACACATATTTAAATTGAGAAGAGGCCCAGAAAACTTGGTTAGAGGCCAAGAAGAAAAAAGATGTTAGGCAACGGCTTACAGAGAGTGAAAATTTCCATTTGGTTTTGGACCATCTTGGCAGCCTGTTACATCGTTACAACTACCAGCTTCCCCAGTCAAATTCCTACCCATCTATCAGTAAGAATGTTATTTAAGAATCCAGGGTTAGAGATACTCTCGTACAGAATCGCATCGATTCATTTCTCATAGGACACCGCAGGCAACCTAAAACTTTAGGATACAGAAGACATGATTTGTGGGTAAAAAGAAGAAAGGAAGCTAAATAGGGTCTCATGTATGCTAGAGAATACAAATGGCGCGTCTCACCTTGACAGTCTCATACCAAGAGGGCTGCTTGACTTGGTAATAGACCACTGACTTGTACTCGGAAATGCCTTCATATCCAGCACCAGGATGAATGGCTTTCTTTGGATGGAACGAAAAAAATGAAAAGGGGAGAATGTTTTCATTTTAATTCCGACAGAGTTAACATGGTGTTCTATTAGTTTCAGGTGCACAACACAGTGATTCAACACTTCTACACAATACTCAGTGCGCATGATACGTCACCTCTTAATCCCCATCACCTACGTCATCCATCCCCCACCCATATCCCTTCCGGTTTATTCTCTATGGTTAAGAAGGTGTCTCTTGGTTTGTCACTCTCCTTTTTTTCCCCCTTGGCTCGTTTGTTTTGTTTCCTAAATTCCACACATGAGTGAAATCATACGGTATTTGTCTTTCTCTCACTGACTTATTTTGCTTAGCATAATACTCTCTAGCTCCATCCATGTGGCTGCAAATGGCCAAGATCTCATTCTTTTTAATGGCTGAATGATACTCCGTCATATATATACGCCGTAGCGGGGCGCCTGGGTGGCTTGGTCGGTTAAGCGTTCGACTTCGGCTCAGGTCATGATCTCACGGTCCATGAGTTCGAGCCCCGCGTCGGGCTCTGTGCTGACAGCTCGGAGCCTGGAGCCTGCTTCGGATTCTGTGTCTCCCTCTCTCTCTGCCCCTCCCCCACTCATGCTCTGTCTCTCTCTGTCTCAAAAATAAATAAACATTATATACGCCGTATCTTCTTCATCCATTCGTCAGTCAGCGGACCCTTGGGCCGTTTCTTTAATTTGGCTATTGTAAATAATGCTGCCATAAACACAGGGGTGCATACATCCCTTTGGATCCATGTTTTTGTATTTTGGGGGTAAATACTAAAGGGGGATAATTTTATCTAGGAAACGAACCACGCGGGAGCCCTCTATCCTCCGTGTGGCCAGCACACGCCTCATGTAGGCACATAGCAGCCGATGACATCTGGGGGCTGAAGGCTAGGGTAAGGATGAGTTTCTACCACTTTCTTTGAGGGTCTAGGTATATAACTGTGGTCGTCACTAAGGGACCCAACGCCATCCTAACACCGCTCTTTGCCGCGACGTTTATTGCCTTCTCCTCTGCAGGCATACCTTCTCCTTCCCTCCGCTCCCCTCCCAGGGAGCAGAGGCGCAGCGAGAGTGACTAAGAGCTACGGCACGGGTGCAGACACGCCGGTGTGTGAGGTCCTGTCTACGCTCCGCTTTAAGGACCTGCTGCCCGGCTACGGCGTGTTCACTACAACTCAGGGCTCTGTCTCCTAGGAATGAGCCACTCGGTTCAGCAGGGGCAGGCCTCAAAGGGGGCACTTTCTGAGCTGGTTAGCAAAGCTGTGAAGTGAGCAGTCAGGAGAAGCCGTGGAGGGGCGCCTGGGTGGCGCAGTCGGTTAAGCGGCCGACTTCAGCCAGGTCACGATCTCGCGGTCTGGGAGTTCGAGCCCCGCGTCGGGCTCTGGGCTGATGGCTCAGAGCCTGGAGCCTATTTCCGATTCTGTGTCTCCCTCTCTCTGCCCCTCCCCCGTTCATGCTCTGTCTCTCTCTGTCCCAAAAATAAATAAACGTTGAAAAAAAAAAATTAAAAAAAAAAAAAAAAAAAGAAAAAAGGAGAAGCCGTGGACCTGAAGTCATGGGGCTCAAGGGCCCCATCAACAGCACACATAAATCATCCCTGTACCAGGGTCCACCGCACTGTTAGCCCCTCTAACACAGTACTCTCTACTCCACAGAGGAATGTGCCCTTCAGAGCCTTCTGGGCCTTTGCTCAAGCCCCACAGGAACCTACCAGGCTTGAAAGTGGCCGTATACCTTGGAAACGATACAGAACTTCTGGAGCAAAAGCATACACCTGAAACCATTAGCGGCTTGAGGCACTTCTTAGAACAGGAGAAACAACGAAAAGAAGCGCCTACGTGGGTTTATCAGTAAAGTCGGCCATTGCTAATCACAAATTTAACAGGTTTCCTATTTTTTCCTTATGAAAAGCCCAACGCACGTGCCTGTGGGGAACAAGCCACGTCAGGTCAAAGCCCGCCGTTGTTGGAAAGAAGTGTGTGATGGGAGCAGGATTTCGGGGCAGTCCCCCATACCTCTAAGAGTTTGCCCTCCTCGTCGTACACAGACATGGTCACCTCCACGTTCTTCGGTGTCTTCTTTTTCCCTTTGTCAAACTCGCCGTGGATCAGGGTGACATAAATATCATTCCGTACGTCGCCTGCAACGGCACAACCCATCCTGTGAGCGGTGCCGACAGAAGTCGCTTGTAACTTTCAGGACGTAAGGAGATATAAAATACAAACAAACTACGAAGCTTTCTGACTTTATAGAGAGAGCCATTCATATCGCAGAAGTTTTTGCGTGTATTGCCCTATTCAGCTTCCCTCATCCCACCTCTCCATACCTACCAAAGTGGCTTTGAAATGCCGTGTTTGAAAATGGACTCTTTTTGGGGGGGCTAAATGGGTGAGGGGCATTAAGGAGGGCACGGATTGGGATGAGCACTGGGTGTTGTATGTAAGGGATGGATCACTAAATTCTACTCCTGAAACCATTATTACACTATGTTAATGGATTTGGATTTCAATTTTTTTTTAATTAATTAATTAAAAATTCTTTTTTTGGGGGGCGCCTGGGTGGCGCAGTCGGTTGAGCGTCCGACTTCAGCCAGGTCACGATCTCGCGGTCCGTGAGTTCGAGCCCCGCGTCGGGCTCTGGGCTGATGGCTCAGAGCCTGGAGCCTGTTTCCGATTCTGTGTCTCCCTCTCTCTCTGCCCCTCCCCCGTTCATGCTCTGTCTCTCTCTGTCCCAAAATAAATAAACGTTGGAAAAAAAAAAAATTTTAAAAAAAAAATTCTTTTTTTTTAATTCATTTTCTTTTAATGAACTCTTTTTAATGGCCATCCTTTGTTCTCTTTCTTAACCACTGCTGTCTAGTAATAAGTACACAATGTATTTTGAGGTTACAGCGGGGTAGTTTTTTCAATAATGCCTTGAAGTTTGTTATTTTAACACATCTGATCATAAGGAAGGCTAGTATTTATTGGCTGCTCACTATGTCCCTGGGCACTGTTCAGAGTGTCTTCTAGGCAATCATCTATTTAATCCATATAATGCTCTTGATGAGATAGACACTATTCCTAAAAGCCTGTAGAATACGCTCATTTAAATCATTAGTTAGTAAGTGTCATTATTTGTAAGTGTCATTATTCAATAAGCGTCACTATTTTTACACTATCAGAAAAATTTCTGCTTGGCGTCTTCTTGGTTACCCAGAACAACATTTTAAAAAATTAGTTAATTAGCAAGTGAAGAGCCCCCACAGCGAAAACAAATTAAATATTCTTGAGATGCTTGAACAAAACCTAGAATGAATGAAAGGTGTATCAAGTTTCTGACTGGGAAGACTAGGTGTTGTTCAATTCGTCTAAAATCTATACTAATATTAAACTGCCTTCCAGGGGCGCCTGGGTGGCGCAGTCGGTTAAGCGTCCGACTTCAGCCAGGTCACGATCTCGCGGTCCGTGAGTTCGAGCCCCGCGTCGGGCTCTGGGCTGACGGCTTGGAGCCTGGAGCCTGTTTCCGATTCTGTGTCTCCCTCTCTCTCTGCCCCTCCCCCGTTCATGCTCTGTCTCTCTCTGTCCCAAAAATAAATAAACGTTGAAAAAAAAAATTAAAAAAAATAATAAAATAAAATAAACTGCCTTCCAGTATTAAAAAAAAAATGAAACCTTCCAGCCCTAGAAGAAAATGGGAGCTGCACATTTGGAGCACTTTTCATTTTCATCTCTTATCTGCTTAGAAGAAAGGAAGGTATTGCCCACAGTTGGTTAAGGTGAAGGAACGGGGGCTAATTCATCCTTCACACTTTGAAATCCTCATGGCGCACACCGTGTCGGTAGAGACACTGACAATTTGTGTTAAAAGCCTTAACTGACAAAGCAAGCTCACTGGTAATATTTATCCCAAAGTATTGAGAATGTGAGCAAACAGATCTTATAAGTCTGTAAGGATCTTCACTGTGGTGCTGTTTCCAAAAGCGAAAACCTGGAAAATCCTCAATTTCCAACAATCGACAGCTGGCTGAATAAATTACGGTAACATCGGATGAGATGCTATTCATTTATTCATTTGAAAAACCGACCGGGCACCTGCTCTGTGGCAAGCGCTGTGCTAAGCGTTTGGGAGACGGTGGTGAGCCATGCGCCAGCCTCGCTCTCACACAGCCTCCAGTCTAGTGGGGGAGAGAAGCATGATCAGATAACCACATGACGAAATGCATCACTACAGAGGAAAGAAAAGGCCAGGCTCTATGAAGGTATAACACTAAGTCCCAACTGTGTCTGGAAGGTGTGGAAATCTTTCCTCTGAACGTGTGTTGGAGGGAGGAGAGTAAAAGGGAAGAGCAAGTAACATGTGCAAAGGTCCGGAGGCAGTGGACATATGATTGTTATCCAAACATATGGTGGCCCAGGGAACTGATGGCAGTAGCTACAACTAAGGAAGTGGCAATGGAGACAGGGAGAAGGGGGTGGATTGGAGAGGTCTTTCAAAGGTAAGACCGGAAAGTCTTGGCCACTAATTTTGCGTGAGGTATAAAGGAAAAGGGAGGTTCAAGAGAGAGACTCAGGCTTCTCGTTGGCGCAACTGGGTGGATGAGGCTGCCAATCTCTTGGATAAAACACAACAGAAGAGCCAGTCTACATGCAAACGATTGCAAGTCCCAAGTGGGGACTGTGAGGAAGAATTAGCCAGTTAAAGAGAGGAGAGTGATCCAGCCGGGTAGGAGCAGTGTCTATGGAAGTCCTGAGGCAGGAAGTAGTTGGGTCTATGGGGCCGGAGTTCAAAGAAGCAGTCTTGAGGCCAGAGGTACGAATTCGGAGGCAACGAATCCACAGAGGCAAAATGAGTGGATGAGATCACATGGGAAGAAAACGGAGGTATGAGAAGGAAAAGATACCTGTCACGGACTGAACTGCTCCCCCTCAACTCATGTGCCGAAGCCCTCGCCTCCAGCACCTCCGAATGTGACTGTATTTGGAGTCAGCCCCTTAAAGAGGTGATTAATCCGCGTCAGGCTCTGGGCTGATGGCTCAGAGCCTGGAGCCTGTTTCCGATTCTGTGTCTTCCTCTTTCTCTGCCCCTCCCCCGTTCATGCTCTGTCTCTCTCTGTCCCAAAAATAAATAAACGTTGAAAAAAAAAAAAAAATTTAAAGAGGTGATTAAGGTAAAAGGAGGTCACATGGTGGGCACTAATCCAACAGGACCTGTGTCCTTATGAGATCAGCACACAACACAGAGCCCCCAGGGGCGACCATGTGGGGACACAGTGAGAAGACGGTCATCTCCAAGCCAAGCAGGGAGGCCTCAGGGTTGAAACCAACCCTGCTGACCCCTTGATCTCGGACGTGCAGCCTCCAGAGCTGTGAGACAGTACATGTCTGAGGCTTTCGCCACCCAGCCTGTGGTACTTCATTATGGCAGCCCAAGCAAACTAATCCGGGACATAAGGACCAAATACCGAGGAGCTCTTAACATTGAAAGGCAAAACAGAAGATGACAAGGCAGCAAAGGGGAGTGGAGAAAAAGAGGAGAGTGCGGGTCTCTGACGAGAAGGGTGGAACATTTCAACAGGGAGCGGCAGACAATGTCACATGCCGCTAAGAACACCAGAGACAATCAGTAGGCCAAAAACATATCCACCGGGTTTAGTGACACTACCATCTTTGGTGACTCTAATGACAGCCACTCTGGACAGGACGGGGGGGGGGGGGGGGGGAGGGTGACCGGCAGACGCAGAACTAGAGATAGAGAGTACGTAACCGCTTCCAAGAACCTGGCTGGGAAGATGAGGGCAAAGAGGGGCGCCATAGCTGGAGGGGAGAGTTGGGTTGTCCAAACGAAGATGAGGAGATGCAAGGCGGGGGACTTGGGTCTAGACCTCTGTTTCTCAACCCTGGCCGGTCACCAGGATCACCTGGGGAGCTTGGGCCTTACAAACTGAATCAGAGTCTGGAAAATGCTGGGAACCTGTAGCAGGTGATCCTGACGAGCTTGATCCAAAGACCAGCGTCTGGTGGCCATCATCCTGGATGGTTTTTTGAAGTCTATTATAGCCCTGGCAGTCAGGAACCAATCCCACTGGTTAGAAAGAGGAGACAAGTGGGGCGCCTGGGTGGCTCAGTCGGTTGAGCGTCCGACTTCGGCTCACGTCATGATCTCTCAGTCTGTGAGTTCAAGCCCCGCCATCAGGCTCCATGCTGACAGTTCAGAGCCTGGATCCTGTTTCAGATTCTGTGTCTCCCTCACTCTCTGCCCCTCCCCCGTTCATGCTCTGTCTCTCTCTGTCTCAAAAATAAATACACGTTTAAAAAAAATTAAAAAAAAAAAAAAAAAAAAAAAGAAAAGAAAGAAAGAGGAGACAAGAATCTTCCCAGCCAGATTTCAAAGACAAATTCATCTTGTCCCCCAAATAAACTCCATTGCATTGTTTCAGACTTTGCTCTTGCTGTAGGAGTAACAGGGCGTTCAGTGCGAAGAGTATTACCAAAGCTGCTTTTTTTTTTTTTAAAACAAGAAGACAAAACACTCTTGCAGAATGGAGATGAGCATGCGGAGAATACCTATACGGATATGTATATAAAGATCTTATACTAAGGTCCTTGTGCTGATTTCCCTTCATGGCTGTAAAGATTCAGAAACAAATGGCTTAAGTCAGTGAATTCAAGAGAACACATATGTAGATCTCACCCATATGTGGTGCCAAAAAAGACGAAACTCAAGTAAGAAAACCGCAGAATGTTTACAATTCTCGTCACCACGAGTACAGGGAGAGCCAAGCACACAGTTGGAGCTTAAGCAAATGGGGCAAAGGGCCTCGCGGAGACGGGGCTGAGCAGGTACCTCGCTGCCGTTCCCTGGCAAGCAGCCCACAAGGCTGAATGTCATCCTGAGAAAGGTCCACGCGATGAAGCCGATCACTCTGGGGGCGCAGGACCTATGCTTTCATTAGCTCTCCGTAACGGACAAGTCAGGGAGAATTTCAGAGGGGCTTATGTGGAACATAAAGGAAGAGAGGGAACAGAAAATTCTGAGTTACGTTTCGAAGCATTATCTCGGGCTTGTGCACTGGGTAGGTTGGTACAAGGCACTGCAACCCTATATGTTATTTCCCACTGTCTCAACACCGTTGGATGCAGGTAACGAAATGTCACGCGGGATCTTTTGTTGCCTCCACTGTCCTGTTAGAAGTAACAGAGGAGGCAGCACAGGTGAATCAAGCCAAAGCTTTTTACCTGGAAGTATTATTTCGGGAAAGCCCATTTTTCGGGCGATCGCAGTTGATCTATCCACCAGATGTGAAAAATTCTTCTGAACCTGGGTGAGGTCACCTGGCAACAGCTTCAAAGATATCCAAAGCCCTTTAAAGAAATAAAGCATAAACTCCGGTGCTCTTTATGATCTGTACCATAAACCCACATAGAAAGGCTGAGAAAAATACATGTGTCGTAGTAATATACAGATACTTTCTTAGAAAAATGTAAATTCTCCCCCAGGTAACTTATAATTTTAATGACACTCCCATCAAAATCACGTGACTTCCTCGAGAATTTGACAGAGGTGTGAACAGATGTTTACTCTGGGGGAAGGAGCACAAGTTAAGATATCCCCAATCAGATACCAAAATACAGATAGAGCTGTAGTAAAGTGTGGTATTAATGGCAGAAAAGGTATTTAAATCACTAGAAACAATTAGATTAAGTACTAAAATATACAGTATATATATATATATATATATATATATATATATATATACATAGTAGATAGTAGTTGTATATATAGTAGATGCATATATAGTAAAGATGCACAAAAATCCTGAAAAAAAGAAGCAACAATTTTATAAATATGCTGGAATAATTTTCTACTTAAAAGAGAATCAAACAAATCTGCCACCTCCCATTTTCATTAAACTAAATTCCTAATATACTAAGGAAGTAAAATGAACCTCTTTTCTAAGAATAGAGACAAATGAAGAAATCATACAGAACAAAACTATCTATATAGAAATGGAAAGTTTTGGTATTTATAAAGAAGCGAGGGGTGCCTGGGTGGCTCAGGCAGTTAAGCCCCCAACTCTTTTTTTTTTTTAATTTTTTAAGGTTTATTTATTTATTTCAAGAGAGGGGGAAGTAAAGGGGCAAAGAGAGAGAGAGAGAGAGAGAGAGAGACAGAGACAGAGACAAGAGAAAATCTCAAGCTGACTCTGCATTGTCAGTGCAGAGCCCGATGCAGGGCCCGAACCCGTGAACCATGGGATCATGACCTGAACCCAAATCAAGAGTTGGATGCTTAACTGACTGAGCCACCCAGGTGCCCCAAGCGCCCAACTCTTGATTTCGGCTCAGGTCATGATCTCACGGTTCGTGGGTTCGAGCCCTGCGTCAGGGTCTGGGCTGACAGCTCAGAGCCTGGAGCCTGCTTGGGATTCTAGGTCTTCCTCTCTCTCTGCCCCTCCCCTGCTCACACTCTGTCTCTCTCTCTGTCCCTCAAAAATAAATAAAATGTTAAAAAAAAATAAAAGAGAGACATTGTTATCTTCATAAAAACTGAGAAGGAAAACTCAAAACGTAGGGAAGCCTGCGTAATTCACTTTTAATTTTTTTTTTTTTTTTTTTTTTTTTTTAATTTTAGAGAAAGAGAGCATGACTGGGGGAGAGGGGCAGAGGGAGAGAGAAAGTATCCCAGGCAGGTTCTGTGCTGTTAGCGCAGAGTCCGACCCAGGGCTCGATCTCACAACTGCAAGATCATGACCTGAGTCGAAATCAAGAGTTGGATGTCTAACCAACTAAGCCATCCAGGTGCCCCAAGTAATTTTTTGTTTAAATGCAAGGGAACTACGGAAGTTGACTTTTCACCTTTCAAACAGGTACAGATTTGTAAATATCGGGTCACACAGCAGGCACTGTGCTAATTAACAGCCACTGATGAGTTCCAAAACAACAGAAATATATTTTGTTACTTGTTTTCAGATTCCTTAATGATTCCTCACATGTCTTTCCCACCCAGAACGACTGTGAATACATGGAAAACTAAATATGCTGAAAATAATGATTAGTGTGTTTCCTGACTGCCTCCGTTTCAGAAGACAGTCTGACAGGTGGTTAAAAAAAAAAAAAAGTACCCCATCTTCAAAATTATCCCCAAATCATCTCCATCTTGGTATTTGAAATTTAAAATTTTAACTAGTTTTTCTTATTATTTGAATTTAAAATGTAGTTTCCAGGAGAATTTCTTAGCTAAAACTGTGTCAACAGAATGATAAATGGAAGCACTAAAAACAATCAAATGTTTGGCTAGCTATCCCGTTATTCCATATTATTATCTATTCATTTGTATTATTTTGGTCTCTTCCCTCTTACTTTTTAGGTAATGTAACGGGATAAACCTTCACAGGGTGGAACATAATTTTCCCCAAACCTCCTTCACTTTGTGCATTTACCTTAGAGTCAGCATTGGGATTGTGGGGCAGACAAAACTGAGCGAAGACTCACGGGATAAAAATTTGTTTCACACAATTTACAAAATATAGCTGTGATCCAATTCGGCGCTGGATGCAACCTCTGTGCTCTTCAGTGTTAAAAGCCTTTACCAGGAAGCTGAGGTGAGCGATCCCCACCCAGCAGGGGCTGTTTTGTATCAGAGAAAGATAGCGCAAAAGGGCAGGAGTCCAAGGGCTCAACTCGAATGCCCACTCCCAGCTTAGTACGTAGGGCTGCTGTACCTTGTCCTTTGTGATTCACTTCCTTCGCTGCTATCACTTTATTCAAGACTGAAGTGAGTGGCTCATTCTCCCCAATCACATGGGATGTTATCAGGGGCGACATGATTAGCTGCCTCTGCCGGATATAGGTTTCCATTGCAATTCTGGGAAAGTCAGAAATGAGAGGTTAGGTAAAAAGCGGAAGCTTCTGTAGCAACAGCTTCAGATACGGTGGGTCCTATGGGAACAATCTGCAGCTATAAACATTGGACATACCTAACTTGAAGACTCTTTCTTCCCTGTATTTTTCCTTTGGGTGCCCAGCTTGGTCATTTCCAAGATGACGCTGGTGCCTAAGACAGGCCCCCAGTGGAAAAAGGAAAAACAAATTCCCCCAAGAACAACAACAACAACAAAACCAAACTGATGGGCAAATGTTAACAAAATCAGAGGCAATGCCTAATGCTCTTTCTGAGCTGGGAGAGGCTGATGTAATGGAATCGAAGAAGAAACGGGACGAGGCAGGAGACCTGGCCTCCAGGTCTGGTTCCATCTAACTGAGCCTCAGTCTCCTCATCTGCGAGGAGATGGGCCAAGATCATATGCCTCCCAAGGCCTCCCTCTGGTGCCAACACTTAACATACAGGAGCAGTATGCACGCAGCAGCTTTTGGAGAATGTTCTCAGATTCTCATGTGATGACAAACTATATTTGGAGTTACAGTGGCACAGCCAGCAGCAAACAAGTTTCACTTTAATGATCCCATCAGGCTGCGGCTCGGACAGGGTGATCCAAGAGCCAAATCCAGCCCCTCCTGACAGCCCGGGCACTCTCAGGAACTACAGGTCAGCCCGGTGCAGTACAAGAGTCTCTCTCTCTCTCTGCTGTGGTTTTCTTCTCTTGCCCACACGCAGGCCAGCGTTCTCTGCGGGGCTCTGTTCTGGACCCTGATAGTTGCAGGGAAACATACAGCAGTATCTCACTGAAAAGCGAGGTGGCTATGATCTGCGTGGGTGCTTTCAAAGGGCTTTCTCTTTGATGAACTGGCAGGAGACATATAGGAGACTCCCCTAATATAACATGCTATAAAGCTTTTGAGATAAGTTATGAAAGCATTTGCCATAAATCTTAGGAGTTCAAGCACCGGAGACTGTGATTTGCATCACGGAATGCTTTACAGTGGCTGCTGACTGCACAATGAGTGGTAATCAAATTAGGTCTGGGTTCCTCAGAAACTCAAAGCGCATATTATTATACAGTGAAGGCCGTTTCAGGGCTCGCTGTTTCAACGTAGCTCCCGGGTGGGAGCTGGTTCAGAAATTAGGCAGGGAGGCACATAACCAGAGGAAGAAACCCACCTCAGAAGTGAAACACACATACAGAATAACTTTCACGTGCATACATGCTGCTATTATGTAATGTATATACTCATATATAACACGCACATAAGACATAATGCATATATAATAGTGATACGCGGTAACCTTTGTAAACACGTCATATCTACATATGGGTGGATATAACAGGAACATCCGTGGTCATGCGAGTTGTTTATATTTATCATACATAAAATGCATGTTTTAATATATTCAAATATATATTCATATTTTTTCTATATATTATTTAACATTTACTCATTAATGTTTAAGGTATATTCATATATTTAACACATTAATACACTTAATGTATTAATAAAAATTATATTTGATATATTTATTACATTTAGTATATTATTTAATATACTCGAACACGTGTGTATATAATTATCATGGGATCAGCATTCACGAATTTGAAAGTTAGCTCATAATTCGTATTAGCATGAAGCTACATATTCACCTCACCACATTCTTGGAGCGTCAGTATATATGTGGTAAGATACTAGATAAGTGCACGATTTTTTTTTTTGTTTGTTTTTTTTAATTTTTTTTTTTTTTTAACGTTTATTTATTTTTTTGGGACAGAGAGACAGAGCATGAACGGGGGAGGGGCAGAGAGAGAGGGAGACACAGAATCAGAAAGAGGCTCCAGGCTCTGAGCCATCAGCCCAGAGCCCGACGCGGGGCTCGAACTCACGGAGCGCGAGATCGTGACCTGGCTGAAGTCAGACGCTCAACCGACTGCGCCACCCAGGCGCCCCGATAAGTGCACGTTTTAAAAAGTATTAATAGCAGCCTCTGGATGAAGGAGGTGCTACTGAGCATGAGCTATTGGTACTGTTATATCTAGAAACTGGTCCAAAGTGGTGGGCCTTAAACTGAAAGATAAAGATTTTTATACTTTAAATAAAATTACATACAATACGTGATTTTTGTGGGAAAAAACAGAAGCACAGAGTTAAACACAAATGGGACAAAATCACCTTTGGTTAACTCAACAGAAATAACCACTGTTAATCATGGAGTATATTCTTTGAAATACCTAAATTTTGAGGCTTTTAATGCACTGTAACAATTCATGTTCTTTTTTTTTTTTGGTAACGTTTATTTATTTTTGAGACAGAGAGAGACAAGAGCATGAACAGGGGAGGGGCAGAGAGAGAGGGAGACACAGAATCGGAAACAGGCTCCAGGCTCTGAGCTGTCAGCACAGAGCCCGATGCGGGGCTCGAACTCACGGACCGCGAGATCATGACCTGAGCCGAAGTCAGACGCTTAACCGACCAAGCCACCCAGGCGCCCCTTTATGTTCTTATAAGTACTGTATATCTCCTTACACCCAAACTCTGGATATTATATATATTTTTAAAACTCGATCAAACCCAGTACTAAACCTCCTTGTTTATTTTGCATTTCGTTGATTCTCCAGGAATTTATAAGCCGTTTCTTTCTGTGTGTGTATGTGTACATATTTGTGTGTGTCTATATATACACACATATATTCTTTTCTGTTGATATCCTTATGAATTACTACTATTAATTCTTTATATATTAACAATAGTCATTCTTTTTCATACACATTGCAAAGATTTTACTAAATGTTATTCTGTATATAAGTTATTTAAAATTTGGGGGTGGTTTAACCTATCAAATTTTTTTTTTTTTTGCTCAAATCTCTGGAGTCTGATTCATAAAAGGCACTATTACATAAAACTTCTATTTCCCTGTATATTTTGAGATTTGAGTTCTTACACTTATAAGTTTAATCATCCGGCACAAGATGTGAGACAAGGTTCTGACTTCAGCTTAATAAATGGTGAGCTAATTTTGTCAAACAATTCCTTTCTGCGTAGTTCATACTTCTCCATGGATCTGCACTATTATTTTTTTTAAAAAATCATATATTAACTCAAACGTCTTTGGGCTGGTTTCCAGAATTCTCAGTTGTTCCGCTGACCTGCTCTGGCAGCTGTAGGCTGGCTGAGACGGTCACCTTCCCTCACTGACACGACTGCCCTGTTAGGGGTCAGTTCCAGCATCGTCTGTGGCCTCATTCAGGCCACCACTGCCCGCACCTGGGGCAAGGCAGCCACGACTCATAGAGCCAGGAATGGTGTCCGCACATACACTTCTTCGGAGTCATGGATGGGGGTTGACCTTTGCTGACCAACAGCTCCCCAGTGGCCCAGCCAGGGCTCCAGCTCCTGAAGCTCGGTCTGGAGGCCTCAGTAGAGCTCTCCAGGGAATCCTTCCATGTACTGCCAGGCTGGCTCTTCCTCTCCAGCAGGAGCCCAGGCGTTGGGCAGCCTTTCACCCTCCTGGTCTCCAGCCTGGTAGAAGCAGCCGGAAGCTTGTCAGATGCAGCCTCCACACCTACCAGACCATGCTCTGCACTGACAAGACCTCAAGAGAAGCCCCGTGCTGTCCTACATGATGCCTTGTATTCCATGACACTCGTCCCACACGACAAAGTACAAATATACTTCGGCCTTCCTGACGCTTAAATGGCACCATTCTTGGGTTTCTAGAGCAGATAGAGATTTGCCCCTTATATTCCAAAGGTCTTGTCTGCAGAATCGGGAAAGTTAGGTTTACCCTCTTACGTGTGACCCCAACATAAAGGACCTTGAATAAAGTCTTCTGTCAGCTTCTATCTCGCAATCTCCCAGCATGAGACTTTTGCTTTTGTAACTGAGCAATGGTTCCTAGCACCTGCTTGTGTGTTAACAGATCATTCAAAGAACTATTCCAGGTGTCAAGTCACCCAGGATAAATGCCACAGTACTTACTGCTGAAAGGGGATAAAATGCTGCTTTTCTTCATCATCCACCTTCCCATGTATAATATCAGTAATATCCATCACTAGGAAAAAGATAAAACTTAATTAAAGAACTTAATTGCTTCAGGCTTCAGTACGTTACAATGGAAAATTACAGTATCTGCAAACATAGGCCGAGAGAGAGAGAGACAGACAGACAGACAGGCAGAGCAGGGACACTTCTGTCTTTGCCAATGATCATTCCCAGCACCCACCCTGCAGAACAATCCATTCATCAGGAGCTCGTGCAGGTGTTTAGATTTGCTCCGCTCAATCCTGCAGATTACACGCTTTTGAAATTTCTATGAGACCCAGCGCTCAGTTCTGGAGAAATTTAAACCGGTGGATTACTTGTTGGTAAGCCTGCATTCCCAGGCACGGGGAACACAGATTGTCGTCAGGAGTGTCAACAGAATGAAGACCTGAGAAACTCATGACTTGAAGTGGTCACCTGTCTCTTGGCCTTGACGTGGTCGCACCTGGTTTCCATGTAAACGAAGGGAAGCCAAGAGCACCAGCAGCATAGAACAGAAGATCATACGGTGATTTGCTTCTTTGTGCACAAGCAGAGTAACCAATAAAGCACTGTTCTAAGCCTATTGTATATATTTTCTTATTTATGCAGATACTTTATGCCCCTACTTTAAGAGATGAGGAAACCGAGCACAGGAAAGGTACGTAACTTGCCCTAGGTCGGAAGTCTTAAGCGGTAAAGCCAGGGTATGAACCCAACTGCGATTATTACCTGGCCAAATCACTTAAGCTAGCAAAGCCTTGCTGCCCGGAGAACTGATGAGCGGACCACTCTACAGCTGCTCAAACCAGGCAGGACCCGCAGCCAAGAGGTGATCCCTTGGTTAATGAATTACAATCTGGCCATAAAGCGCACGCTCACAATCCACTCCCCAGATAACCTGTTTGGAGATTAAAAGAAGTACTGAAATACAAGACCTTTCTCATTTGAAAAACGAGGGATAAGGAAGGAAATGCCTTCTCAAAGCAACCCGAATGACAATGTGTTAGGCTTGGGAAATAATAGTATTGGTGAAAGGCTGCGGTAAAAGCGGGCCATGCCATCAACTTGCTGTTAGTCCTTAACAGACCCCTGCAAACACTGTACACAAAAACAAAATACTGAAAAATCTGTGTCTGGCACACCCCCTTCCAGAGGCAGTTCTTTGTCAAGGCCATCACCTAGTTATCCCAAACCTCTTGGCATCGAGTCTCAGAGTAAATTACTACTGTTCTCGCCTTACATTTACGCGCATGCGTGCATACACACACACACACACACCCTGAAACAGAAAAACAAGCACAAGCCTCAAGCTTGATTTTCAAATCTCTATGGCCCATTTGGAATGACAATGACCTCGAACATGCCTTAAATCCTTAGTTCGGTAGATTGTCATCTAGATGGCTAAATAGTGCTAGGCCAGGGCTCCTTGCCTTTTCTCAGATTTCACTTTAACTCTCTATCAGGAGTAATGCTGTGCCCTCTTCACAGACCAGCAGACCCTGACAGCAGGTGCAGCGCAAGGCTGGTCAAGAGATGACGACATCCAGTCTCATGGAATACAGAGGCCGCCTCGTTATCCATAAACCCACCAGGTCAATCCTGGTGGCATTTTCTGGACATTTGTTCCAGGAGAATTACAGCATTTCATCGACAGCTTTCAAAACGTCTCAGGGAGCAAAACGTCCACGTACGACCAGGAATGTATTTCCTTCATTTAACAAACTACGGAAGAAAACGCAGGGCCTCTTGGAAGGTTGCGGGGTTTGATTTAAGCCAAGGACCCTCTTTGAAAGCAGTCAGCAACACAATGTTGCCTTTGATGAGTGAGTCTCCCAGACAGGCAAACCACTTCCCAGGGAGAGTTTTACTGGACCAAAATCAATACGTAGCCCACAGGCAGGGCAATGCCGGTGGTCACGACTGAGGCTTTCCTAAGGTCCTACCGTGTGCAAGGCATAGTGCTGGGCACTGAAGAAGAAACAAAGGAGGCGGGGTCTAGGTCTAGGTCTAGGTGATGACACAGGACCCAAGGAAAGAGAACTGGTAGCCGAGGGAGTGAATGCTGTGTGTCGGATACTAACATTGACAACCAAATTCATCTTGCACGGTCTCTGGGGTTCCCCACCCTCCTATCTTTAAGTGTGCGTGTGTGGTGGGGGTAAAACATGAGTAACGTCAGATCTGCTGTCTTAACTACTCTTCAAAGCCCAGTTTAGCAGCAGGAAGCACATGCACACTCGTGGGGTGCTGACAACGCCGTCCTTCTCCAGAGTTTTTTCATGTTCCCCACCTGAAACTCGGTCCCCAGCAAACACCAACTCCCCCCCATCTCCCCTCCTTCCCCCCAGCCCCTGGCAACCCCCATTCTATTTTATGTTTCTACGATTCTGACCTACTTCACATGAGTAGGATCATACAGTATTTATCTTTTTGTGTGACGGGCTTATTTCACTTTATACGACATCCCTATGGTTCATCCATGTTGTAACCTGGGTCAGAATTTCCTTCCTTTGTAAGGCTGAGCGCTATTCCACTGTATGTATGTACCACATTTTGCTTACCCATTTATCCCTCCATGAGCACTGGGCTTGCTTCCACCTTTTGGCTTATTGTGAATAATGTTGCTCTAAACCCAAGTGTACAAATGTCTTGAGACCCTCCGCTTCCAATTCCTTCGGGTAGACACACCCAGAAGTGGGATTCCTGGATCATAAGTTCTATGCTTAATTATTGGAGGCCCTGCCGTGCCGTTTTTTTTCACAGTGGCTGCACCCTTTACAGGTCTCTGGGACTTTCTGTACCTGCTACTCCAAAAGGTCTTCGGAGCCCACAGGTATGCTTTTTGCCCTCCTTCAGCTCCATGTGGCCCACCCGGACAATCTGGCACACGAGGCTGATGCGGGGCCGGATGAGGTCTGTGCTGCTGAGGTCCTAAAGGGGCAGAGACCAAGCAAGAGGAGATCAGGCGGCATCACCCGTCACCTTTGTTTCTCTTTTCACTCTACAACAGAACACCATTCAGAGCCTATTTCCTAATCCTGGAAAAGGAGAACGAGCCTTCCCTTCTCCATACCCACCCAAGAACTACCAGGGCATCGGAGCCCGTATTCCAAAAAGGAAGGGATTTTTTTTTTTTTTTTTTTTTTTTGATTCCTCAGTTCCTACTTCATATCGAGAAAAAGAAGATCACGTTCGGTCTGAAGTCTCTAGTTTATCAATTTAAGCAGGGTGTTTAAAAATCGGGACACCTGTCATTGCTACTTTATATTCTGCCAGGACAGAGCTGAGCACAGGCTGCACTTCGGTGTCAGATGAAATGAAAGCTTGCGTGACGCTGACATTTACTGGGTATCTACACATGCCGGTGTTATTTCATTTCATCTTCCAAATAATCCTGCGAGGCAGCTATAACACAGAAATTTACATGTGCTGGTTTCTGTAATTATTCATCTGCTTTTTGAGAGGTATTCATGGAGAGCTTCTCGGTGTATGTTGATCAATGGAAGATGTGTGGATGTCTCTGTTTTGTTGCGGCTCGTGTTCTACACTTGTTGGTATTCTCAAGGATGGGTGAGTAAATCCGTGAATGAGCCCACATAGCTCATTCTCTTAAACATCAGAAATATTTTAATTGCAGCTCAAATTCTTTTCATGAAACAGCTGTCCAAGGCCTCTTTACTGAATCAAGAATTACTTTCTAAATAATCATTCCGAATCCATCCTCTGTAATTGAGTTAACTGAGGTCTCCAAAATAGGGATATATACCAATGATGGCATCAACCCTGAATTTCTATTCTAAGTTTTGTGAGGCTTCTGTTAATAGAAAGATAAAGACTCCGGGTGACTAGTTACATAAATTGGGGCACACTGCAACTATTTAATAATGTGCTTTGTAAAAGAAGTTTTGGAAGGCTGCTTAATGATCAAGGACGTGGTCACCACATTTTATTTCACTGAAAAAGCTGGACATGAAATTTACATCCAAGAAGATCGTAATCGGGAGGGGTGTGGGAGAAACAGGATAAAATGCAGCTTTTCTAAAATGTCATTGATTAGAAGATGGACCAAAAGCTCAATAATTCCTTTTTTTTTTTTTTTTCCCCAGTGGTTTTTCAATGCACACATTGACCAATAAACGCTTTTTGATTTTAGGGGAAAATCCACACATCTTAGAATTGAGGAAGGGAGGTTTCGGGAAGAGTTTAAGCTCTTCTTCTGTCTTTGATTACCAGATGGTAAAGATATAGGTGGGTCAGCTCACGAGCGGTCATCACACCGTGCTCGTCGTGAAAATGAGACGTTAACAGAAGGAATAAATACTAATAAGAAGGAATGAATGAATGAATGAATGAATGAATGACTAGACTGTCCTGGGTCCACTGCTCCTTCCTATTGCTTCCTTTGGCATTTTACCTTAGACTGTATTTTCCCTGCTGCAGAGTGGTAACAGAACAGGGAGATAACATATATGTGCATGGGCTTAAGGAAAGAAGGCAGGAAAGGACGGCGTATCCCCTTTAGGCCTGGTTGGAGCTGGAGAAGCCTGCCCACCAACACCTCTCAGAGCAGGTGGCAGCGGCTCCGGGGCATTTTAAGCACCGATGTCATAAAAAAGTGAGAGAACCCCGAGAAAGTTCTAACCCAGGAGAAAGAGTCACCAGGTCTCAGCTCTATGACCCGATAAATTTTCTCGCTCTTGACCCAGAGAGAGCACCGCTCCTCCTACCTTGGAGAAGAGGAGAAATACAGGGGAAAGGCCATTGAAAGAGGAGCGAACCAAAAAACAGAGACTGTGCCTTTGCTGGAGCTGTAACCCCGGTCTGCAAAGCTCTTCATCAGCATTGCTCACTCTCGTCAACTTCAAGTTCTTGCTCAAATGGCCCCTTCTCAGGAAGGTCTGCCCTGACCCGCCTATTTAAAAAGGATCACTTCCCCAGGCCCAAAGCTCCCAACAACCCCCCCCCTCCCGAAAAATACTTATGACCCCTAACATTCTATACAATTTACTCATGTGTTTGATCACTGTTTCTTACTGTCTTCCCCTTTTGGACAAAAGCTCCTTGAAGCCAGAGATGCTTTTTCTTTTTTTTTCTTTTTCTAAACTGTATTTATTTTTGAGAGAGAGAGAGAGCGAGCAAGCGAGCACAGTCAGAGTAGGGACAGAGGGGAGAGGGAGAGAGGGAGAAAGAAGGAGAGAGGAAGAGAGAAGGGGAGAGAGTGAGGGAGAGGGAGAGGGAGAGGGAGGGAGAGAGAGAGAGAGAGAGAGAGAGAGAGAGAGAATATCTCAAGAAGGCTCTACTCCACGCAGAGCCTGACACAGAGTTGGATCTCATAACCGCGAGATCACAGCCTGAGATGAAATCAAGAGTCGGAAGCTTAACTGACTGAGCCACCCAGGCGTCCCAGGGATGTTTTTTCTGATGTGTTTACTGCTATATGTCCAGTGCCCAGATCAGTGCCTGGCATCTAATAGGTGCTCGATAAATATCTGCAAAATAAATGAGCGGTTATTCCTGCTAGGGGGATCATGATGATTTTTCTTGTCTTCTTTTCATTTCTGATGTTTTCCATATACTTACCATGTGCATCTGCTAACATCGTAAGCACAGAAAATTATTAAACTTAAGGTCGCACTTACAGTAAAAACTGCTTGAAGGTTATTAAGCTTCTCTATTTCCTTGGGCATCCCATTACTGCCCCAACGAATTAGGTAATTCTCACTGGGGAAGGAAAAAAAAAATATCCTTAACGAAGAGCTAACTGGGGATGGGGCTACCCTCGGTATAGACTTAACAGGGTGAAAGGAAGGCCCAAACAAGCTCTGTTGAATTTATCAGGCAAGTGTGAATATAGCGCACAGGTGGCCACTCCCTGGTCCCCTGGCTTTGGACAAGCGCGAGTGCCACAGCCCAGCGCTCAGAGGCACACCCAGGGTGGACCCGAGACAGACGCTGCTCAGGACGGGCACAGACAGACAGCACGTTCTCCCAGACGCTGTCTGGGGTCTTTCTTCCAACTCAAATTCTTCGTATGACGGTTTCTGCTTTGCGGAATCAGGAATATAATTTCAAAATATTCATTCCTGATCCATCCCCTGGAACTCACGCCACCCCACTCAGATAAAATTTCTACTGCAGAAATGAACGATTTGTCAGTAACTACTTTTAACCATCTAGTCAAAAACCAAATCGGTTTTCTTAGCTGCTCAGCCAAGTAGCAGTGTGACTGCAGGGTCAAACAAAGCCTATTATTCTCTACAGTCTTTTTAAAAAGCGCTTTTTTTTTTCTTTAAACAGCCTTTATTTTTTAGAGGAGTTTTAGGTTGACAATGAAGTTGAGTGGAAGGTACAGAGTTCCCATATAGCCCTGCCCCCGCCCATGCACAGCCTCGCCCACTATCAGCATCCCCCAGCACAGTGGCACATTGGTCACAATTGATGGACCAATACCGATAGGTCACTACCACGCAGAGTCCCGAGTTTACCTTAGGGTTCACTCTTGGCGCTGTGCGTTCTACGGATTTGGACACATGTATGATAACACGCATTCACCATTACGGTGTCATGTGCCTTAAAATCCTCTGTGCTCTGCCGATGCATTCCTCCCTTATCCTGTCCCTGTCTCCATGTTCTGATGAGTTTCCTGTGATTCTCAGACCCAGGGAGCACACACACTGTGCCAGCAGCCATACAGAAAGGCTCAGGAGCCCAAAGGATGTTACTTTCTATCACCTAGAGACCCTCCCTTCTTTTCTATCTCCCCCTCCCAAACCTAGCAAAGAGCTCCTTAGGTGGGTGGCACGTAAGGGTGGGTCTTTTTGCAAGGTCAACCGCAGATGACCTGGGACTCGGCTACCTGATGAAGGTGGACTGGTCCGGGTCATAGAGGGCCATGAACAACTCGGCGTCCTCCCCAATGTTGCAGACGAAGTTCTTGAAGTTCACGTAGAGGCCGTAGGTATGGACAGCGCTGAAGACAGACTGGCCCCGCAAGTCCAGGTTCTGAAGAACCGACTGGACACAGAGGGAAAGAGAGAAAAGCATCTTGGTTTCAGCAAATGGCAAACAATGGCAAAGACACGGGCTGACAAACGCGGGAAGAATATAATTACACCCCCCCCCCCCCCGGGGGAGAAGCACTGACGGAGAAGAAAGCGTGTGCACGTGGCTAAACGGTTGAGTGAGCAAAGCACCATCACTATTCTTTGAATGATCAAGACTGTCCTGTTGGGGGCCTTAAGCCCACCTCATTCATTAAGTGCTGTCTAAAGACGATTTGTGGCTTGGAAGCTTCAAGAACTTCTCATCTCTCAAATGGCTTCTGAATGAACCTCACAGGCACAAGAATCATGAATCATTATCCCTCTTTTGGGGAAGAGCTCTCATTGCAAACAAGAGATTCCTCTGGAAAGGCTTCACCCTCAGGCATGGTGAGCCACTGGAGCCAGGAACACAATTAAATATTATGACAACTGTGCTAAGTCAGGAAACAAAACTACCAACCAAGTAAAGAGAAGCCTTTACTCAACAGAACAGAAAGACTGGAAGAATATATATCAAAATATCAATATGGTTGGGTCTGTGCCGTCATACTATGAGCGATTTTTTTTTTCTTGTTCTCTTTCTCTGTACCTTTCCAATTTGTGTTTAAGGTCCAATTGTCACTTTCGAATCTTTCAAACGCTTTCTTTTTGAACATGATTTTATTTAGTTTGGAAATTGTATTACATACACCAAATACGAAAGGTTACGTGGTACAAAGGCTCCCTCCCACCCAGTTCTCCTTCCTAGAGGCAACCATTAATTATCAACTTCTCGTCTACTGTTTCAGAGTCAGTCAACGCATGTGCAAACGCTGTGGTATGTGTATCCCTTTTTGAAACACAAAGATGAATATATTGTACACCTTGTTCTCCATCTTGCTCTTTGTCTGTTAATGTAGATCTTTGTGATCTTTCCATATCAGAAGGTATACCCCTGACTCACTCTTTTTGTCCACTTTTGCTTTTCAAACGCGGCAATGGATGAGTTTCTAAACGCTTCTACCTCTTGTTGTCAATGACTCCCTTTCATCAAAGACAAAAAGCAAAAATGAAACCTCATCTGCACGTCGGAGGACGTGTACCTTTTCTTCTTGGATCTTTTCCTCGATCCTTTTTGAGGCCACTTCATGGGCCCTGAAGAGGGCGATGGTGCTGGTTTCATCTGGGTCCAAGATGTTCCCGTTGTCATCTCTCACCACCAGATCTAATCCCAGCATTCTAGAAAGAAAGGAGTGATCAGTGGGTTCTCCTCATTTAGAACAGACTCGTTCCTGAAGAGCCCAGGAAAGAACCCAGAGGACTGACAGTTAGAAAGTTTGGGTGGTACCAAGACAAGAACCGCTCCCTTGGCTTTTCGCCTTTCAATTTCTGCCTCCTCTCCACGTAACAAGAGATAGAACGCTTATGGTAATGTTAACGAAACTCATAGAATGATACGCAAAGTAATTTGTTCCACGGAACCTCAAAAGGAAAAGCAACAGTGGCACTGATTTTGACCAGATCCCTCTGACCAATGTCTCTTTCCCTAATCTCCTATTGTTTGGCACAGGAACAATGATGGACCGATGCACAAATATCTGGGGGCTTTGCTGGATTTCCCTACAAGTTTAGTGTTGAGGGGCGCCTGGGTGGCTCAGGTTCAGCATCCGACTTCAGCTCAGGCCATGATCTCCCAGTTCGTGGGTTTGAGCCCTGCATAGGGCTTTGTGCTGACTGTTCAGAGCCTGGAGTCTGCTTCCAATTGTGTCTCCTCCTCCCTCTCTGCCCCTCCCCCGCTCAAGCTCTGTCGCTCTCTCTCTCTTAAAAATAAAACATTAAAAAAAAAAAAAGTTCAGTGTTGAGGACAATCCTTAATTCAAGACTTGTCTTGGGGTGCCTGGGTGGCTCAGTCAGGTTAAGTGTCTGACTTTGGCTCAGGTCATGATCTCATAGTTCACGAGTTCAAGCCTCCCTCACATCGGGCTCTGTGCTGACAGCTCAGAGCCTGGATCCTGCTTCATATTCTGTGTCTCCTTCTCTCTCTGTTCCTCCCCTGCTTGCGCTCTCTCTCTCTCTCTCCAAAATAAAGATTAAAAAAAAACAAAAAAAAAGACTGTCTTAAAGGAGATCAATGAAGAAGGTCTCGGCTGCTGGAATCTCATAACCTATCTCTGAGCACGGGCTCCGACGTCACTAGATCAGGATTGGAGTCTTGGCTTTTTTTTTTTTTTTTTTTAAATTTTTTTTTCAACGTTTATTTATTTTTTGGGACAGAGAGACAGAGCATGAATGGGGGAGGGGCAGAGAGAGAGGGAGACACAGAATCGGAAACAGGCTCCAGGCTCTGAGCCATCAGCCCAGAGCCTGACGCGGGGCTCGAACTCACGGACCGTGAGATCGTGACCTGGCTGAAGTCGGACGCTTAACCGACTGCGCCACCCAGGCGCCCCATGGAGTCTTGGCTTTAATAGATGACTCCAGGGGCGCCTGGGTGGCGCAGTCAGTTGGCGTCCGACTTCAGCCAGGTCACGATCTCGTGGTCCGGGAGTTCGAGCCCCACGTCGGGCTCTGGGCTGATGGCTCAGAGCCTGGAGCCTGTTTCCGATTCTGTGTCTCCCTCTCTCTCTGCCCCTCCCCCGTTCATGCTCTGTCTCTCTCTGTCCCAAAAATAAATAAACGTTGAAAAAAAAAAAATTTTAATAGATGACTCCAGGTAACTTACTTACTTTTGTGAAGCCCTGCCTTCCTCATCTGTAAATACTGCCCACCCTTCAGTATCGTTGGGGAGAATTTAATGAGATAACATGGAAAGCACGTAACACGGTATGTCTAGTTACATACCAGATATACTTCTGGCAAACTCTGGCGCACTTCTGGCAAATAGCAGCTCTTCTACAGCAACCGCCACAAAAACACGCCTGGCTATGTTAAGTTGTAGCTCTGCGTGTTATACAGAAAACATTAAGAGCCGTGCGCTCTGCGCACGGCACGATCCCTACCAAGGCTCTTATGCCCGATGGGCACACAGGAGTAGGAAACATTTTGCTCAGCTCCAAGACGCTGGGGACTGTGGTGGAAACAAGATCCTGCTATCCGAATGCCCGGCGAACATTCCAGGCACCAGCAATTTGGGAGAAGGGATGTTCAAAGAGCAAGAAAGCTGAGGGATCACCGTGAGATGTGCCAAGTCTTTGGGAAGAAAGCAAACATGTCTAATTACCCTCCTCCCTGTTTTACAGCATCTCCATCAACTGACTGAATCTGGCAGGTTCCTTTCCACGGCAGCCAGACCCACAGGCCACCCAGATGCATGAGCCATGGGTCTTGGTAGCTGCTCAGAGACTGAGCACTGAGGCACTGACGAAGCGGCTTGATCTCTTGAACTGCTACTCAAGGCTGGAATGGGAAGGCAGGCATGTTCAACTGTTTGTGGGACATTAACATTCTACGCTGATGATCAGAGTCTTCTAGGCCCAAGTCACACAAGACTCAAAAATACAGAGGCAGCAGAGGCGCAAGGAGGGACCCGACATCCCACCATAGCTGTTTTTGAAAAAATGCCCCCAGCACGTGACTAGCAATACAACCCCTGTGGTTACAGTCCTGCGAATGGACAAGTGACGAGAGAGCAGTGCGTTCTTAACCCTAAGGAGGGAGCTTTAAACATGGAATCGTGGGGCGCCTGGGTGGCTCAGTCGGTTAAGTGTCCGACTTCAGCTCAGGTCATGATCTCGCGGTCTGTGAGTTTGAGCCCCGCGTCGGGCTCTGTGCTGACCGCTCAGAGCCTGGAGCCTGTTTCGGATTCTGTGTCTCCCTCTCTCTCTGACCCTCCCCCATTCATGCTCTGTCTCTCTCTGTCTCAAAAATAAATAAACGTTAAAAAAAAATTTTTTTAAACATGGAATCATGTGTTTGGGGCTCAAATTTAGCCTTTCCCACTTATGACCTATGTAACTTGGAAGTAAATCACTTAAGCTCATTTGGTCTATTTTTTTTTTTTTTTTAACCATAAAATGGGCTAGAATCAAGTAATATATGTGAAGGGTACACAGCAGATTTCAAATAATGATTGAACCTGAATCCTGTATGCTCTGTTGACCCCAGCTATTTCTGAATACAGCTGTCTGAGCCTATAACAGTTAAGTAAATAGGATAATGAGCTGTATTTTAACAGGTCTCAGAAGTAGATCCAAGAGTCCTGAGGTTGGAGAAGTAGGGTAATAGGGGAGGGGAGAAAAATCATGTATGCACAAGTTGAAGAAATGTAGAAAATGAAACTAAAAGGCAAAGAGATCATCAACAAAACTAATGAAGGAACCACCCCTGTCTTGTAAAAGGAGCTGGTCGGGAGAATGAACCCCAGACCACATGAACTCATGAACTGGCGGCTTTCTCACTTTCATAAGGTCGGTAATGTCTGGAACCTATGTATCTGCCTGAGCTAATCGGAAGATTAATGAAGTGATAAACTCTTTGGAGGTTACTGGAGACCTAATCAACAGGCTAAAAATATGGTTTACTCTTCTTGTAAATTTGGTTTTCATACACTGCAAACAACAGTCCCAGTTAGGGAGCATGGGGAGAAAGAGAATGAATCTGATGCAGATTTAAAATCCACTGTTCGAATAAAAGTTGATACGGTCCCAGGCCTCAGAAAATGTGACTTCCGATGTGCTGTCTCTTTCCGTCTGTTTGGCAGGGAAGTCTCCTCTTCCCTGATCATCTGTCATCTCCCTGACACACATCCAAGCGCAGGGTCTGGCCTAAGAAGGGACTGCCAAATTTTTCCAACAAAATTAAATGCCTTCCAACGCGAAAAAGAGGGCAGGAAGCATTATTCTTCGACAACTCCAAGATCAAAAGCTGATGGCAAGGTATGGCCTTAGCATGAATGCGCCCATCTCTTTCCAAGTCCTCAGCGAACTCATTCCTCGTTTACCTGTTCCCGTGATCAATTTTGGCTGTGACCTTCTTCTTGAGCTCTGCCAGTTCATCCTTGGGGAGCGTTCCAGACAGGATCTGGGACCGCCACTCAATCAGGCTATAGGTCATCTGCTGCAGCTGGCGGAAAAGTGTGACCTTGTTGTTCTAGGATGGGAAAGTGAGGCGGAGGAAAGAACAAAAATATGAAGGTGTGATGGAGGATGGAAATATCTTTTGACTCAGCTCTGACTTTATAAGGTGTTACTGAAGCCATTCATTTTGCCATGAAGTTGTGAACTTCAAAGGGATCTTTTAAAAATAGGGATGGCTTTGCTCTAGGCCACGCCCACTCCCTACCCTATTTCAACTTTCGAATCAGAGAAGCCAGTGTAGAATGGATGACTATTCTTAACGCATGTCAAATCACCCATGTACCCTAAGTTCAGCCATGTCCTACCTCTGTTTTCAACCCTCCAGGGATTTCCTCTGTCTTCCAGACACAGCAATCACATTGTAAACTCCCTCCTATCTTGGGTCCTGCCCACATTCCCAGCTACATTTTGCCCCAATCTCTACTTCAAAAATCTACACTCCTCCCATTAAAAGCTATGCCCATTTCTCTGGAGTGCTCCAGACCCTCTCAATATGGTACTTCCTCTACCTGGAACCCCTTTTCTCCCTTCCCCCCAAGCTTCCCCCCCATTTCACACCTCCTCACACGCTATGAGCTCCGCCAACTGCTAATTCTTACTTCTTTGGTCTCAACTTAGAAGTCTCTTGCTTGAAACCCTAACTGTGGGCTGGCTATCCCTACCATTGCTCCTGGGATTGACTCTCATCACGTCACTCAGAACCTGGACCATCCTGGCCCATTTCATTCTCTTCGTAAGACAGTCAGCTTCTACAGGACGAGGAGCTTGTTCATTTTTGTATCCCTAGGAGCTGGTGTAGGGTGGGCGTTCTATAAAATGTGCCACATAAGTAAATTATGGATGGAGAAAGAACTGTTATATCAGAGATAAAGGATAATGGAAAGTAAAATGGAAAATATTATTTAAAGTCCCCATAAAACTGTTAGACCATCCCAAAAATTGTTAGACCTACAATAATTAAACCGTTATTCTGGGCTTCGGTAAGAACTTCTATACCTGAACCAAACGAACTTATGACTAACTAATTATACGTACCTCTATCATTTTAAGTATCTGATGTCCAAGCCATTAAGACCTTGATTTTATCTAAATGATTAATATATGATTATATATGTAAATAATATATATCAATTATTTATACAATATTATTTACATAAATAATGAACATAGAATATTTATGTACACGCGAGATAATTTTAAATTATGAAAAGTGCCAGAAGAAAAATAAATGGTTGAAATATGATAGGGTGTACATGGGAGAAGGAAGACATTTGAGATACAGTCATCAAACAAAACCGTTTTGTGGATCGCTTTTCAAATGTTTATTTAAAATAAAAACTTGCACACTTCCAATCACCCCATAAATACTACGAAATCACTTCTTTTTTACTTATAGGTGAAAAGTCATGATATATTTATGTAACTATACATTTTCAAATTATAGGAACTATTTTTATCTGTTGTAAAGACAATGCAACCCCCCCCCCCACACACACACACATACACAAAGAAAATTGTCAATGGCTGTACAGTATGTTCTTCTGTGATGTTCTTCTACAACAATCCCTGGGGCAGATTCCTGGGCAAGTTATCAAGTACAATCAAGATACTGAAAACACCCAAGGTACTCCCGAACAAAGAGCAAACACAGAGCGAAGAGCCCTCGGTGCAGAAGTCGGGCCAGGACAGGGGGAGACAGCAGTGAGATTAGCAGAGTGTGACAAAAGCCCTAAAAGAAGTTCAATGTCCTGTGAGAACACTAAGGAGAGAGTCGAAGAACTGGCTTATATGCTCCATTAACACTATGGATCCGAAAAATACAGAACGCGAAACCTGCTTAACATTTTGCAATTAGCTACCTCTCATGCTTTTGGCATTTTCTGAATTGCCTCTTTCTCATCAGTCAGTCTTTTGAAAAGCATAAAGATGAGACTTTAAAAAGTTTCATTTTCAATAAGCAAAGGTAAAAACCCTGTTTTTTTTTCCCCATGTAATTCTATATAAAATATTGCCATCCCGCTGTCTTTCAACTTCACAAAAGGAATGAGAAATTGAGGCTGTAAAATTTTGCCTTTCAAAGCTGCTGGGCAAGAAAGGGATCTTTTTTTTCTTTTTTTCTTTCTTGCAACCTATTTGTCTACTCTTACTTAGCTGTTTTGGTGGGTTTTTAAAAATTCTAACGAAGATATTATTTCTCGTATTATGATAAAAAAATAAAGCGCTCAGACTCAGGGGATCCCTTCTGAGAGACAATGCTTTGTGGCACATGCTCACAAGTTCTTGGTCTCAATGATATCAGACACTATCCGGGGCGATTTAATTATTGCCTGTCCATATCAGCCTTCTTTGCCAAGTTCCCCCCCCCCCAAAAGAAGGATGAAGACAGCCATTCTTCTGTGATTCACTGTGCCCAATTAATTCTGAATAGACAAGCTGGAACACACCAAAGGAAGCCACTTCCCCATTTACTTTACGGACGTGAATTTCCTCGCCACATTTCTGAAATTGTTCGAAGTCGGATGCTCTGGGCAACAGCTGGACCCTGACACTTTACGGGTTCTTGGGGAAGCCCGTGAGGCCAGGTGAGGAGGAAACCGAACCCTCCCCACAAGCCCCTGAGCCAACGACCCGAATCTCCACCTGTTCTGCCTTCACACACCTCTTCCTGTCTTCTTTCCTAAATCCTACACTGCCCAAGCCTGCCTGTTGCAGAGTACCTTCTCTGTTATCATTAATCCCAACCTTTTTTTTTTTTTATTTTAATGTTTACTTATTTTTGAGAGACAGAGAGAGCACAAGCAGGGGAGGGGCAGAGACAGACAGGGAGAGACACAGAATCCAAAGCAGGCTCCAGGCTGTCAGCACAGAGCAGGACGTGGGGCTCGAACTCGTGAGGCGTGAGATCATGACCTGAGCTGAAGTCGGACGATTAAGTGAGCCACCCAGGCACCCCAGCCTTTTTTGCACTAGCTGCGCTGTCACATAATTTAAGAGAGCAGGGAATTTATTTAACAATCTCTCTGATCCTCTCTGCAAAAATCAGCACAATCCTGGGACAGGAGTGACTCAAGAATGAATTTTGACAGCTCAGATGTAAAACAACACTCTGATTTGAATTTCAGGTACAGCTGCGTGAAATAGAGAACTCGAAATAGTCTCCGACCAGACAATATAGGCATTCCTGCCCTTGCTTAGAAGTTCTCCCTCTTTTTTGCTTCGAGATCTCGAAGGTCTCACTTTTTACACTTGTATTATGAATGGTTTTCTCGCGCATGCTCTTTCTCTCTCTAAGAATTTCTAGAGATAAAAACAAAATCGCAAGAAAAAACAGCTTTGCCTTCAATAGTGGCAGGGATAGAGAAGCCCCCCATTGAGTATTTTAGAAATCCTAGGGGCCACTGAGACAGTGACGCCACCTCCCTGGGTGTCAGAAAACCTGGCTTCTAGTCACTTTCCCAAAGAATGCAGAAGACAAAGACTTTTCTCTGGTCCTCCACCTCTCCATCGGCAAAGGAATAGCTCCTCTGTCCACCAGCCTTTCCCCCCTTCTGTGCCGATTTTGATTCCGAGGCCAAAGCGCTGGACAGAAAGCATGGGGACTTGGTCACGACTTCTAATTCTGTCACTGGCTAGCGAAATGACTTTGGGCAAATCACTCCCTCTGAGATACACGCCCATCTGTAAAACAAAGGGACTGGGTCTGGGATCCATTCCCGGGGATGAGCGTCTGTGAGTCTATGGCCGAGATGTTAAACTTAATTACTCTTCTAAGCAACTTCCTGATTGACCGTATCCGACTCTGACCATCTCACTCCTGATGGGCTCACACGCTCTATCGAATTCCACCCGGGTAGATCTCTCTGCCGTGACTCTCCTGGCTTTGCCCGGTGTCTATAACTCCTGGGGTCTGGAGTGGCCTCTTGGCTCCTGGGCGCCCTCATGCTGCACGGACTCTGCTCTCTGGGCGAATGGGAACCCACGGGGCCCCAGATACTCTTTCTCTCCACGCTAGCGAGGCCTCTTCTCTTTCCCAGAAAAAGGCTCTGCCTGACTAGCAAAGGCTTCATTTTTCAAGACCAGGTTCCAGGAAGGCAATCTTGTGCCGCAGGAAGTAGCGCGAGAGAGCCACGCCCCAGAAGGGCTTGCAGATGAAATGTCCTGAAAACGAGACACCGTTTTCTATGGGAATTTTCTGTCCTTGGTAATAAGCAATCAGACGCTGGCTTCCAACCATGGGACCGAGCTTAATTACACTTCAGAGCATGTGCCCCGGCAGCCAGTAATAACCACCAGTTCAGAAAGATTAGACTTGAGTAGCTTTAATCTGCATGGATATGCAACGATGGGAAGAAAGGCGATCCATTGTGTCTGGCAAGTTCCCCGCGCCCACCTCAGCTCTGGGCACTTGCTCCGCTCCAGATTTTTGCAGAACTACATACAGAGCAGCTCAAGGTTTTATCGCACTGCGAATTTTAAATGAGAGATCAGTCCCTTCTATGAGCTACATTTTAGCAATTATGTTCACGTGATTCTACGTCACGCATTAACCACCTTCTACCCACCACCAGGCTTGTCTCCTATTTCTTTTCTGTGGGGAAGAAGGGTTAGGTTCAGCCTCCCAAAATTGCATGGGCCAATCAGGCCGGCTGACCAACACTCACTGAACCATTTCTCCAACCGGAAGCTGGGGAGTAGCACGTAGCTAAATCTCGGGAGGGGAGAAGTTCTAGAGTATGTTCACCATCACCAAATATCTCAGAATTTCCAGGACGGTACCTCTTTCAAAAATTTCCATCCATCTGTCCCCACAAATACACCCTAACCTGTCAGTTTTCAAGTCCTGATTATTGGTTGAGAAAATGGATTAGAACGTGGGGTGTAGATCCACACGGATTCAAGAAGTGTTGCTGGGTTGTTACTGAAAAAGGGACACCTGGGTATCACCATAGTCCCGTGATGTTTAAATCAATGCACAGGCGTCCGCCCTTGCGGCTGGAGGAACTCGAGTGGAAGATGTGTTGCTAGAAAGGAAAGAAGTTCAGCTCACTGGATGTACTTTCCCAGGCTGGGGAGAACGAATGACCCTGAGATGCAGCAGAGAAGAATGGACAGAATACGTGTGAAACCACTGACCAAGGGTGTTTAAATTCGCACAGAGCTGGAAGGGAGCCCACTCATCAGCCCCACGTTGGAGAGCACCCCGAAACGACTTGGGGGCAGAATTCCACAGAAGCAGTGCTGTAAGGGGATAGTTGGGGGCTGTCACATTTTGATGACAAAGTGCCAGGCGGTGTCCTGGGAGTTTTATACAGATTATCCTACTGAATCCTTGCAGCAAGCGTGCAAGGGGTATGTAATTACCATTTTAGGTAAGAAAAATAAAACCTAGGGGTCAAAGGACTTGTCTCAGCCTGCAGAATCAGCTTACTGGCATACCCTGGACCCAAATCCCTGCCTTCAGGATCTGAGTTCTTTCTGTTTCAGTTTGTTTGTTTGCGGTAACAATTACTGGGTTTGCTGTTTTTTGTTTTTGTTTTTCCTGAATATAAAAGTACATACCAAGTAAGGGTGCAAACCAGAACGTAAGAACTGGTCACCTATCTGACCCCAGCGTCCACCATCTTGCCATTTCACTAGGCGACCACCTCCTCATTCACAATATTTCCCCCTTTCCTGACTCACCACTGAAAACACACCCACTAGACAGGCTCCAGGGGAGAAACAGCGGCGTAGACGAAGCCAGAAACTGTGGGGAATTTGCACTCTGCGTTGGCATGCTTCCCTTTGCATTTCTGGAGTGATCCGTGCCTCCCAGACTTGAGTCTACACGAAAGAGGCTCACTATCTGCAGTGAGGAACAGCCTGGTTACTGAGTGCTCAAGGCCGCCCCGCCTAAGATGATAACACAAGGCAAAGGAAGTGGCCTTGGATGGAGAGGGGGCTCAGGGGGCACACACAAGGGAGCTTCAGAGACTCTGAGTTGGGTCAGAGGGATGCCAAGTCAAGGCTGCCCAGAGGGAGGACGTCCAGAGAGGCTACTATTTCAAGCTAGGACAGCAGCAAGAATGATATCTGCAAAGTCCCGGATGTTCAGTCTGCCCCATGATTTCACAGCTGCCATCTCTTTTCATGCCCTCACAACTCCATGGAGTCAGCAAGGCAGATTTTACGTCACTTTCACAGAGGGGCAGAATCCAGATGACGCTTGGAGACGTCAAGTGACTTGCCTACGAGCCAGGCAGTGCAGGGCCAAGCTTCCCGATTTCTAGCCCAGGGTTTGTCTCCCACAGCCTGCTTTCTCCCCAAAGCATAAAACCGCCATCACCAGGAAAGACAATTAAATGGGAAAGAAAAGAAGGCACATGTGGGTTGTCATTGTTTTTTTCTCTGTGCTTTGGACGAGTGGGTTCCCCTCTCTTCAATGAAACCTTTAAAACATATTTATGGTTATTTCACAAGGGTACAGTGTGACTGCTAAAAATAAATCCCAGCTATCCAAATGTTTTCCCTGTCTAGAATTACCTGTGTCTACATGGCTGGGCTTATACTGGTTAGTGGATGGCACCTTCCTCTCATACAAGACTCTGGATCTACTCCATAATTTCTCATGAGCACAGACTGAGAAGGAGAGAACCAGTAAATGTGCGTAGAGAAATATGGATGTTGTAAGACTCCACAAGTATCTTTACAGATATCAAACAGAACACCCGGTCTCAAAAGTCTGAAGGAGGAAATGCACAAGAAAAATATAAGTATTGATGTGGATTAGTAAAATCCAGATTTATCTTTACACAAATTGAAAGACTTTACAGAATCAGAAAAATCAAAAACACTGATAAAACTATGGGTGGGATGGGGAGGGGTGAAAACTACAGATTTGGGGTCCTTTTACCTTTTTTCTCAGTAAAGCGTAATATTTGAGGTTTGCTACTTTGATGCACAAATTTTTAAGAAAGGAATTCAGAAATTCTGCCTGAAGCGAACTGTCAATATTTTAGGAAGGAACAGGAAGAAAAGAAAGTCATGATTAATAATGAACCCATTTTAAGTGGCTTATTTTTTTTTAACTTTTTTTTTTTTTTAAGTTTATTTATCTTGAGAGAGAGAGAGAAAGAGAAAAGGAGAGAGAATTCCAAGCAGGCCCCACACTGTCAATGCAGAGCCCGATGTAGGGCTCGAACTCACTAACCATGAGATCATAACGTGAGCTGAAATCAAGGGTCAGATGCTTAGCCGACTGAGCTACCCAGGCACCCTTAAGTGGATTATATTTTAATGAACAAGCAAATATCAAAAGCAGAAGCAGATTGCTGAGCCCTATCAATTGATTAAGATTCCCACAATGAACGTGTTTTAGTCACCTATAGCAGCTATAAGACATTTTTAAATATTCACAATTAGCAAAATGATTACCTTATTAGCTGTCAATATTAAGAGAGGAAAAGTTAATCTTGTCCTCTGAGAGAAGACAGAAGTTATTTTCTTTGCCTGCCTTCCTTCCTTCCTTCCCTCCTTCCTTCTTTTTTCTTTCTCTCTTTCTTTCTCCTCTCTCTCTCTCTCTCTTTCTTTCTGCTATTAAATAGTGAAACACCCACATAGGAAATCTTCAACCTGGGCTTACCACCATTTAAGCAGTACGGGTTTCTGGAAGCCCAAATACACGAATCAGACTTCTTCCTCCCTAGTTCACTTATTTATCATTTCTACCAACAATCAACATGGTAGATTCACCTGTAAACATGTGGAAGACACAGATAATGAAGTGAGCACAAGCGTTGTGTCTCAACCAGAAAGAAATTCGACCACGTCCATATTCTCCACTCTCTGACATTACGACGTTAAAGATCTCATTTCACCGTACTAATTATCCGGTACGTGTCACCACGTACCAATTTCCAGAAAGAATGCATTAAGGCAGTAACCCGTGTATATGCAATTCTCATCTATCAAACTTGTTGCGCATCCAACACTAACTGGTCAATTAACCAGAACCAGAGAGTGCTTTCAACAGACATATCGAATGATTGATGTCGGCCAATGGGCTTAAAAGGGCAGGTCTGTCCTCCCGGAGTTCCTGATTTAAGAACCTACAGGTAGCTCACCCCTCAATTACACATAAAGAGATCAAAAGATCACTGGCATTACAATGCAGTATGCCCTAAGGGCCGGATGATGGCCTCAGTAAGTGCTCCAGCGGTCCAAAAGGAAACGTTATGGATTGGTGTGGTTAGAAGCCACACGATAAGGAAGAACGAACTTGAACTAGGCCTTGAAAGATGGGCAGGCAGAGAAAAATCCTGTGCTTGTCCACAGAAGGGGTTGGTGATTTCTGCTGCTGTGATCCATCATGGGTAACACCAGCCCAGGATGGAAATGAAATCATACATTAACTCTTAGAAGTTATGCTAGAATGAGCTTCTGATTACTGTTTTTAATATTAAGGGTCTAGAGGGAGGTGTTCTCCATAAGTTATTAAGACTGGCTTTTGAGAGTTCAAATGAAGAGTCAACACATGACTGAACAAAACCCGAAATAAACAAAGTCACATAAAGGAAAGAGAATGGCTTCCAGGACATCGGGTCCAGTCTCCTCCCTCACTGCACTCATGCATGCATCGAATGAGAGAATAAGCTTTTACCGTGAGAATTCCCGGTCAGCCGGGAAAGATACTAATGGAGGCAGGACCTAGTGACGCTCACTTACCTCCAGGTCTCCAAGAAAGAGGGAACGTCAGCAAAGGATATTTGTGCATTCTGATGTCAAGGAAAGAGCTTCCTGGTGTGGGACACAGATGCAAACTTGCTTCCCCGGGGACTTTGAACATTCCTGGCCTCTTGCAAGACAGCTGCCCCCGGGTGTTCTCAGCGCAATATTAAAGGTCACATCTACCTCGTCCTGATTGCAAACCTACACACAACTTGTGATTATGGTTTATCGTGGAGACAATGGGCTGGTTCCTGTGTAATTTCCCATTGCACTAGTGTATCTTACTAGCACTATGAGGTCAAACCACTGTCGAGAGAAACAGTCCTTCGAGTTGGCCTCAAAGAGAAGACTTAAGACAGTGACTTAATACCACTTAACTTGCGGGGGGTCGGTAAGGTACGCTGGCTGCCATGTGCCACCCTTACAGGAGTCCTCACGCGGCTGGGCGGTGAAACACTGACAAATTCCTATTCACTGGGTTACACATCAAAAGGCTAAGAGCGTTTCTACTGTTCCTTCCACCATCTCGTGTCATCAATGACCCTACCCCAGGACAATGAGAATATGACGGTTATCAACCACTGTATGGTCCGTTATACGGACCTTTTTCTTTTTCTCTCACCAATTTTATTCAGCATTGTAGGAGAGGTTCCAGCCAGTGCAAAAGACCAAGAAAAAGAAATAAAAGGCATAAATTTTGGGAAAAGAAGCAGACAACAAGATCCTGTATTTATAACACCCTATGGTTCTTAGGATACCAAAAGCACAAACAACAGAACCAAAAAATGGGACAACCAGACTTCTTCAAAATTAACAAGTTTCGTGCGTCGAAGAGTACCATCAAGAAAGGGAAAAAACAACCCACAGAGTGAGTTTTCAAATCATATCTCTGACAAGAGACAAAATGTCCTTACAAGTCAATCATAAAAAGGCAAATAGCACAATTTTAAGATGGGCAAAATACGTGAACGAACATTCCTACAAAGAAGATATCCAAATGACCAAAAGGCACATGAAAAGATGCTCACTGTCATCAGCCACCAAATCAAAACCAAAGTTAGATACACTTTACACACACTAGCACGGCTATAATAAAAAAGACAGGGCACTTGGGGGGCTTGGTCGGTTGAGCCTAAGTCTTGATTTGGCTCAGGTCATGACTCCAGGGTCATGGGATAGAGCCCTCCACTCTCAGTGCGGAGCCTGCTTGAGATTTTCTCTCTCCCTCTCTCTCTGTCTGTCTATCTTTCTCCTCCTCTCTGCCCTTCTCCCCCACTCATGCTCTCACTCCCTCACTCTCTTTTTATGGACTCCATCAGTGTGCTCCCCATCCTCTGGTTTCTGGCTGAGGTACGGGGGGTTCCATACAACGGAACACAACAATGGTTGCACCCTACTCCATGCAGAGAGCTCATACGTTGCTGACACCTTGCAGCAGAACAGACAGGACCAGAAAATAACGCCACCAGCTTCAAGACCCGGGGAAAGCTCACCACATAGAGCTTGCGCCAGATGACAGCCCATTCTCGCAGGGTCGACGTGAGCTCCTGCACCAGTGGGAGCTCACCAGGGATCACGGTCTCGTGCTGCCTAAAGAGAACCAGACAGAGGCTCGTGTTACTCTGGGTCGGTCATCCCTGCTTTTCTTGACAGAGGTCATATTCCCCACAGGTCAAAGACGGGAGTGGGGCTGGTTAGGCTGGAGACAAGACAAAACTCACCCGTTGTGGGGAAATTTGTTTGGAAGACTTTATTACCCCTAGGCATCTGAGGGAAAGAGAAGGACCTTACCGCTGCAGCTCTCAAAAGGAATCATTTCTGCAATGAGATGGACCCATGGCCCAGCCTGGACTGCCCCATTTCGGATCGTTACAGGAGCAATGGTTATCAGCCACTGCTGGCTTCGGTGATTCCGAGGGATGGAAGCCCCAAAGCCAGTATTTTAGCTCGTTCTGCCAAGCAACCGTTTCATTAGGGAGAGAGGGTGAAGTGTTCATGGCACAGGGGTCGTGGGGCTTGTAACCTCAACCAGGACCTGCTGCTAGGGACCGAGGCAGTGCTCTCTTATGAAGTGATGCTCAGGATTCTTATCTGCTGCCTCGCTGCACTGAAAACGCATACAAACCAAACTCCTCACTCGCTCACAGGAGACTTACAACAAAGCGGGCCCGATATCTATTCACATCAATCCTCTGCTATTTTTATGATGAGCAAAAGGAGAAAAGGAGAGTAAGCGCAAGCGAACAAATGGCAAATAGTGGTAGGATTGCCAGACTTAATTAAGACTACAAGATGCCCAGTTAAGTTTGGATTTCAGACAGATTAAAATAATCTATAATCTATAATCTGTATTATATTATATATGTAATATATAAGACATATAATATATAAAACATATAATTATATAATTAAAATTATAATATTTACTATATATAAATTATATAATATATATTATATATAATTATAATAAATATATCACCTATAGTATATATTATGTTTTATATATTATACATTATATTATATGTTATTATATATTGATATTTATTAATATTAATATATATTATATACCATGTTATATTACATAATATATATTATATTATACATCATATATTATATAATGTACGTTGTATATACAATATATATTATATATGATATATATGTATATATAATGTATATATACATATATATCATATATATGATATATACGTTATATTATAATTGTATATACAACATATATAATATACGATATATAATATATATAACATAATATAAAATAATTTTTTTAGTACAAGTATGACTCATGAAATACCTGGGTCATATTTACTGTAAACAAGTATTTGTTGTTATCTGATTTTCACCTGGGCACCCTGCATTTTTACCTGTCAGCCCTAGTTAATGGGATCATGCCTCCCTGCGTGCCCTTTCGCCAGCGTGACAATGGAGGCTTCCCCAGGGATGGCCCACTGGAAGGAAGCTTCTCCGGAAGGGCAGGACGCCTGTTTTCAGCCTTGGTTCTGCTACTGAAAAGTAGCCGTGTGAACTGGGGCATGTCTCCACCTCTCGTCTATAAAACACGGATGCAGAACTTACGACTGAGACTGTCCTTTGATGCCTTGAGCCTGCGTGACTCTGATCCGTTCCACTCTCTATGAGCCCTGGGATGCCAGGCTCTCCTTCCCTCCTTAACTCTCCGGCCCCTGGGCTCACCAACCACACCGTGTCTCTCTCTTCCACTTCAGGCCGAGCGTCTTACTCCTCTTACTGGCCACAGAGGAAGTACTTTCCAGGACACACGGCAGGGTGGATGAAAAACAGGAACATCCAAAACTTGATGGATATTATCTGCAGGCCACGTTCAGACACATTGTTTCATAATTTTACATTAAGCTCAACCAACCTAGGGCCAGATTTATCGCCCCCAATCTGCACTGGAAAAGTCCAAGGTGCAGTGAGGCTACCTGACTTGTCTAAGCTTTAGTGCTGGTTACTGTAGGGATGCAGCCTGCCCATCTCTGTCCCAAGGGTGACAAACTGGGGGCTCTCAGATCTTACCCGCAAAAGAGTGCCAAAGCTTCACGTATGTGCACACATGAGCACGCAAACACTCAGTGAGCAGACAGCACAAAAGGAAGGTAAGGGCCCTTCATTCATTCATTGCCCGTCTTTAGGATTCTAGGGAAGGATGCCAGGGAGGAACAATTGTAACAGAAAGAACCACGTCAGGAAAAGGTTTTTATTCACTTCCCTCTCATATGAGAAGAGAGAAATCCTGCGCAAAAGAAACTCTTTAATGATAATTTGACATCTTCACCAACTTCTAGGAGCCTTCCTGGAATTGGAACTTACCCTCGGTCTTCCACGGTTGCCTCCTTCAAATGGATATACGTTTCAGGGAAAATCCCCTACAGAGAGAAGAACTTTGGTTATGTGGCTATACGAATCTCAGCGTAAAGAGCACAGAGGGCATCAGGAATGAATGAGGAAGAAACAGGATGCCTGGACAGTGGCTAGAGTTTGCGGCCAGGCTTATGGGAGGCCAACCATCCTGACTGACACCTAAACGAAAGCATGGCTGAAAAGACAGAAATTAAGAGCTGGGTTCCCAGAGCCTAGGAGAGATGCTTCCCCAGTGGACAGGCAAACATGTCCGGGTCAGCTCAGGGCCGCAGTAATGTCAAGGACTTTCACAGTGAGATCCTAAAACCCTCCAGATCGTACCATGAAATGCTTCCCTTTAAATGGCTTCACATAATTAGTGACATGGAGGGCTATGTACTTAGTGGCCCATAAAATTACAGTGATTTTCTAAAACAATCTCTGTCAGCACTTTTACTTAAACCAAATGTGCCCCAAATCAATTAGTTCTAATTATCCAGTCTCAAATGGCTCTCCATTCTATATTCCTAAGGGGCGATTCTCCATCGCTATTGTGACACTGCCCATGGGAGAACCAAGGCCCAGACGGACCCCAGAGAAAGACTGGAAACCAATCAGTAGAAACTGAAGAAGCGAAGATCAGATCTAACCACCAGAAAGCAGGTCATGGATCTGAGTTTTCCTAAATGCCAGCGGCTTCTATTGTTTCAACTGGGTGATACACTCATCAAGAAATGGAGAAACTGCTATCTGAAAAAGGCGTTGCTGCTCTTTGTTTTAAGGGCAGTGTGCACGCCAGACCAGTAGAAGTCGGAAAAGAGCTCATTTAATGGGCAACCACTGGCCCAACTGCTCCCAGCCCAGCACCTGCAAAGGCCAGTGCGACCCGGCAGACGTCCTGTGTCGGGAGTGGCTGACCGCAAAGGTGGGAGAGGAATATCCTCCTACCTGGGGGACCGGGTCAAAGACGTGTATGCACCCAGCGAGCCTTAATGCATTCAGTGACCGACCACTGGGGTCAGTGTGGTGTCCGGTTTCGTGTGCTACGTTTGCCTGAATAATACTCTTTCTCCATTTTAGCCCTTTGTCAACAAAACAGGAAACAGCAAGAGAATCTGAGATGGAGCTGTTCCCACAAGTGGTGATGGCAGGACAGATCCTGCCACTGCTTGAGTCAAAGGCAGAATGGCCATCCTTTCCTGCCAGGCAGGAAGAACCCCCCCAAACAAGTACATTACCTTCCCCTCCACAGGGTGTCTAAGTAAGAAAGCACCACGCCAGTCTGTTACTGAGCAGCCCCAGAACACACACAGGAGCAAGGGGACACTGACCTCTTTCATTACAGAGGAAGGACTCAAAGTCATGTTGGGAAACCGATCAAATGGTTAGAAACAAACAAAAACGGGGAGTGGGAAGTTAGCAAGTGATGAATCGCTTAAAGCAATAGTTACGTGGAGCCATATTTGTAGGTTAAAATGCGATGTAACACTGCTAATCCCAAGGAATATCCTCACAGCAGATTTTTCTCATCAAGGAGGGTAACGGACCAGCTACAATTTTTGGGCGTTCGTAATCTGATGACTGGTCTCCTCCCAATACCTGGGAGAAGTCCAAATCAAAGACAGAAGCATGTGAAATAAAAACAGTGACTTATTTTATAACATCTAAGCAGACTACCAGCAGATGACTTATGCTAAATTTACAGACCTGACGGTTTTCCTGTTAACAGAATATTTGTTTCGTTGCATTACCACTCTGTTCTCTGTAGGCATCCTCCCTCCATGAGAGCATATGCCCACCTACGGCCATTTGATTGCTCTGGTAAATCTGAGCCTTGTAGAACTTTTCCTATGCCCATATGATACACAGAAAGGCAGGATGGGGCCCCTATGCGGCTCAGTCAGCTAAGCGTCCGACTCTCGATTTCAGCTCAAGTTATGATCTCACGGTTCATGAGCTTGAGCCGCGCATTGGGCTCCTCGCTGACAGCTCGGAGCCTTCTTGGGATTCCTTCTCTCCCTTTCTTTCCCTCCCCACTTTCTCTCTCTCTCTCTCAAAATAAATAAACTTAAAAAAAAAAAAAGGCAGGATAAACTTGGGGGATAGGTTACTGATTTAAAGCCTATCTCATTTTTGGCTTTCCTTTCTCATTGCAACTTAACTCACTTCAGTAAAAAAAAAATAATAATAATAATGACTTTCTAGATATTGCCCTTATCCACACTTCCACAATCATGCCGGGATCAATAATCAGTTTCTGCAAAGCTCTTGGCTTCTTCAGTTTGTAAAACCACAAGCTCATTTTATCACTGCTCTAAATGGCTAGGTTGGCTGATAAATGACACCCAAAATTTCCATTAAAATAATAGGCCTTTCAAAGAGTTCCTCCCCTAAAGACCGTCAAAGGCAGGAAAACAGCATTAGAAGGGCGTTTCAAATAGGCTGGATCTCTTAATGAAAGGGAGTCAGAAGCTCAACATAATTCATGATGACTATCTGAATTCCCTAGATTCTTCCTGGAGTTCTCCACCAAGAAGATACTTCAACTTAAAAATCAACAAGTAAATGCCAGGTCCTTGTTTGTCCTCCCATTTCATTGAAATGCAACGTTGAATTATCACCGACTTAAAAGAAGCTCTTCCTGAACTCATTCTTCATAAGGCTGAGATTTAAAGTTTAAGGATTTTAAGAAAATGAAGACAAAAAAAAAATTGAAAAACACACCCGGAACTTGTCATTTAGATCCTAGCAAAGCACTCCATTCACTCTTCAAAGACGACAAGGTCACTAGTTAAGACGGATTTTGATCTATTAGGACATCACAGGATGCCTTAGAAACCGCGGTCGTCTATGCACAAAAAGGATCCTCACATTCTGTAACTCTCTGAAAGGGGAGAGTGTGGTCTGGGAGCTTGTTTCAACATGATTCACAATCACCAGTTAAAAATCAAGAATTGTGTTTGTTCTTTAAGTTCATATGACCATATCTGAGAATGGGTTTTGGCTCATTTTTTTAAGTTAGCATTTTTTTTTTAAAGATTGGGGGTTAAGTGGCATAAGTATTCTTGCTCTTTAATAAACTCAGAACTTCAAAACTGTTAACTCCAACCATGTTTTGAAATAACTATCGTTTGGGGCGCCTGGGTGGCTTGGTCGGTTCAGCGTCTGACTTTGGCTCAGGTCATGATCTCACAGTCCGTGAGTTCGAGCCCCGCGTCGGGCTCTGTGCTGACAGCTCAGAGCCTGGAGCCTGTTTCAGATTCTGTGTCTCCCTCTCTCTCTGCTCCTCCCCTGTTCATGCTCTGTCTCTCTCTGTCTCAAAAATAAATAAACGTTAAAAAAAAAATTAAAGAAAAAAAAAGAACGAACTATCGTTTGCTCTAATTGTGAATAAAATAAACACTGATAGGGCTGACCCCATACCACGCGGCAGGAGTGTCTATAAACCGAGTGCAAAGATCCTAAAAGGACGGAAGCTCTTGGATTTAGTCTTATCATGCTTTCATTCACACAAGAACATCCCTGTCGTACATCCCTATTTGAAGGTCTGGAGAACTTAAAGTCAGCAAGAGATTAAATGAAAATAGTTAAGCTGGAAATGAAAACATGTGGCACAAGAATCAAACTATGGGCAGAAAAATTCAGCATCAGGATTTGGGGCGGGATAAAAAGAACCAAAATTGTGGGAGTTGATACTCGTGTTATGAGCAAATACTCCTTTATTTTGGAAGATTATGAAACGGTCAAAGTTAACAAAATGCGTGTGTGTGTGTGTGTGTGTGTGTGTGCGCGCGCGCGTGTGTATGTGAAAATACTGCGTATGACATAAAAGCCAAATATACAAAAAGCCTGACCAAAACAGTGGTCTCTAATGCCCTACGCTTCGTAGAAAGGGGCTTCTCTACGCGCTGAGCTCTCTTGAGAGTTATGTGCCCAGATTACTTGTATCTCATGCTGTGTTTGAAAAATAAGAACTGTGGGTTTTGGGTTGTTGTTGTTGTGTTTTGTTTTGTGTTGTTCACTTCAATGATAAAATCTGAAATGTTTCTCTTCCCCCTTTCCTAATGAGCTATTTTGCATGTGAACTAACTGGGAAATACTATGGCCCTAGCAACTCAGCTCTTTCAAAACAAAGTGCTGACTCCATAGGCTCCAGAGGGTGCTGCGTCAAAGGAAAAGCACTGACCAGACCTAAAATTAACTGAGGGGGGTATTAACATAACTAATAGATTTTCTTTAGCTTGCTGATGAGTAGTTTTGGCACTGGGTACAGGAACCTGCTAGGGTCAGTATTTTTCAAACTCTCTGCCCACGATGAGATACATTCTCATGGCAACCCGGTACTTAACTATACATAAAATATAATTTAAAATACAGAAAATACATAAACGTATGAGCCGCAAACAAAAGTTGCATGAAACAGGATCTGTCACAGTGTTCCATTTTCTTTTCTACTTTTCAGAGTTTTGGTTCTTGGAAAACGATGGTTAATAACCCACTAAGTTGATTTCATGACGTATTACTGGGGTTGGGAGGTTCCCGGTTTCGAAACGACGACGCTGGCTTATCCATCTTGTGATAAAGGATAGAATCAAGCAGAAATGGGGGGACGCTTTAGTTCTGGGATGTAAGCATTGGAGCCCAAGGATTAAGAAGCAGCGCGGGTCCCCCTGAAAGAGACGGCCAACAATAACAACGTCGCTGTATCACCACCCTTTTTAGCTTGAGGGACAGAAAGCAAAATGCCCGACACAGTGTGTGAATTCACCTGTGGCCTCTATCCTTTTTTTTTTTTTTTTTAATTTTTTTTTTTCCAACGTTTATTTATTTTTGGGACAGAGAGAGACAGAGCATGAACGGGGGAGGGGCAGAGAGAGAGGGAGACACAGAATCGAAAGCAGGCTCCAGGCTCTGAGCCATCAGCCCAGAGCCCGACGCGGGGCTCGAACTCACGGACCGCGAGATCGTGACCTGGCTGAAGTCGGACGCTTAACCGACTGCGCCACCCAGGCGCCCCGGCCTCTATCCTTGAGGTGGCAGGTAGGAATACGGCCAATGGGACTTGTGCCATTTTACCTAAACATTGAGGTCAGAGAATGTGTTTTCAGGTCTAAAGAAGAACCATCACAGAGAACACAAACGAGGTCTAGAAACAGCAATGAGCAGAAAATGATTAACACAGAACTAGCAGACAGATTCAAATTAAAAATGGAATGATCAGCCATACCTTTTTCGATTTATTGTGGAGGGTATATCCTCTGTACCAACCTGTCAGGGCATAAGAAAACAGTCTTTTATGTTATCTGAGATAATATAAAGATATCAGCAATATGCATCCTCCTATTCTATCAGAGCATTGGCCTGGAATCCAGGGGGCAATTGGCAGACTATTTAGAAAAAGTGCCGTTTGGGTTTATTACACGGCCAAAATTTAGATCTATAGGAGAGCTTTATTTTCTCCATAGGTAAAGGATTTAGAATTCAAATAGAATCATGACTCATCTCCGCCCCTTTAGAGAAAGGATAGAACAACAACAACAAAACAAGACGGAAGGTAGGTCAACCTCATCATATCTTAATACCTTAGTCATTCATTGTTCTTGCATGAATGAATAAGACTTTCATCAATATGTATAAATTCAAAAGTCATCCTACACTACTAAATAAAGTAAATAATTTAATCATTTATATAGTCTTTCTCTTATCTAAATTCTCAGGTGAAGAACCACTATTCTACAACAATTAAAAAAAAGTTTAATGTTTATTCATTTATGAGACAGAGACAGAGCATGAGTGGGGGAGGGGCAGAGAGAGGGAGACACAGGGAATCCGAAGCAGGCTCCAGGCTCCGAGCCGTCAGCACAGAGCCCGACGCGGGGCTCGAACTCACAGACCGTGAGATCATGACCTGAGCCAAAGTCGGACGCTCAACCGACGGAGCCACCCAGGCACCCCTCTACAACAATTTTAAATGGCAATAGCACATCTCACATACACAAACATTTGCACCTAAAAAAGTTGAAACAAACAAATCGTAAAACAATGTTTTAAACAATTCTTGGCAATGCTATATACACCCCCAACAATAGAAAAAAACAATTGTTTGCTTGATGAGGCTTTGAATAAAGGCTTTCACTTCTTTATACAAATTTCAATAAATACACATACACCAATGGATGCTTCTCTACCCTCTATCTGGTAGAGAGAATACACAATTTAATCTGTCCATCAACAGATAACTTACATTAAATATTTATTGGACACCTACTAGAGGTAATTTACTGTAATGATTTTCCTCATTCCCCACGTCCATCAGGCATCAAGCTGGTCATCTTGCCTAAGTAACCCCGGCTGTAAGTGGAATATATGTGTAAAGCAGCCATATACATACAGTGAGTAGATGCAAACCGTACTTAAAGCTTCAGGCATCTGCCAACAGGGTTCTAGAACCCTCTTGTAATTTGTTCCATGCGAAATCGCCCAGAAAACAGACGCACAATCTGTTCTGGGTGTATTGCAAGAAGAAAGCTGAATTTGAGCACAGGGTTAACAACATTTTCACAAGTTTCTAAGCTGTCAGCATTCAAACCTTTAAAGGATTCGGCTATACTTTTTTTATGGGAAAGAACAGGGTCCTATGTTGTGAAAGCGTTCCAGGTTTGTATCGGGGCCCAAGGTTGGGAAAAAGATATTTGAACAGGAAACCCTGCTCCCAAGTTAGGATGCCAAAGGGCACAAGAGAGCCAGCTGCTAGAACACCAAGCCAGACATCACTGGCTGTTTTTTTCTGCCACAGGACAATGCCTTCGCCTCAGTCAATGCTTCAGCCTCATCCTGGCGTGGGGGAGGGGCAGGCAAGCTGAGAAACAATAGTCTCTTCCAAGCACTTTTCGTCGCCCTGTGTCCTACCAAACCGAGATGGAACCGTTTGGACTTTGCTCCACTGTCAGAGAGGAATTTCTCTGTACTTCTGTAAACAGTATTTTTGTGCAGCCATTCATCACAGAATTATGCTTTCTAAACCCGTCATTTCTGAAAGCCTTTTTTTTTTTTTTTAAACCTCCTAAATCTTCTCTAGAATTGTGGTTTGCGTCCAGCCCCCAACTACAGGCACGAAATTATCACACTGAATTTGTAGCACGTTCATTTTGCTTGGTGTTCAGCGGCGGCACAGGACCCTCTCTCTGCAGTTTTCGTGTCACTGTCAGGACTCCGTAAGTTCACCTGCTAATACCTGCAAGGGATATAAATAAGCAAGAACACCATTTTCCAACTGATCCCAATATTTAAGACAAGAGAAGCATTATTAAAATGGAGAGAATGTTGAGGATGGTGAGGCCAGAGAGCTAGTCTTACCTATACGTAGGTGAAATGTCAGTCTCAAACAGTGAGTTTGCAAGCCTGTGAATACACAGAACAGATTGGTGGTTGCCCCGACGCAGGGGGTGGAGGTGAGGGCGAAATGCGTGAAGCGAGTTGAAAGGTACAAACTTCTAGTTATAAAATAATGAAGTCACGGGGATGTCATGTGCAGCAGGGCAACCATCGTTAATGATACTGTGTTGAGTATTTGAAACTTGCTGAGAGAGTAAGTCTTGAAACTTCTCATCACAAGGGAAAAGGGTTTCGCAACTACTATGCTCATGGATGTTAACAACACTTACTGTGATGAACAGTTTGCAATAAACGCAGATATGGAATTGTTATGTTGTACACCTGGAAAAAAATGTTGTGCTTCAATCACACCTCAAGAAAACAAAAGCAGGGCGGCGGGGGGGGGGGGGGGAGTGGGTGGTGAAGAGCTTCTGACAACAATGGTGAACACCAAAAGCGATTCCAGGCAAAGGGTGGTTCTTCCATTCGGGCACCCAGTCATTTCTGTTTTCCTGGGACTACCCCAATCCAGGATAAAAATCCATCCCCTCCGAAACGAACATGCCTGAGAGTTCCAAATTCCACGGGCAAAGTTGCTTCTTTTATCCCGTAGATGTACACATCATCTACGCTGATACAAAAAATAAAAATACAGAAATAAGATGACCTCATATAATGGCAGTACTGAGAAGCGTTCAAGGAGAGGAACATGGCAGGGGATGACTAGTAACATGGTACATTACTTTAGATAAGGTGATCAAGCTTTCCCTGAAAGAATCGGAATGGAACCAGTCATAAAATGGGAGAAGGCAATTAGAAGGTAGTCCGAGGGAGGCATGATTCTCAACCCTGGCTGCCCATTAGATTTACCAGAGAAATTTTTAAAATGCCGATGCCTGAGCCACGTCCCAAATATTCTGATTTAATTGGACGCAGGTGGGACCCAAGCCGAGCGCTTCTAAAAAGATCCTCGGGTGATGCTGATGTGCAGCCAGGATCGATCGTCAGAGCTATCACACGCCATGGAGGAACTTCGTTTGTTTTCTAAGCACAATGGGAAGCCATCGGAAGGTTCTAAATGACATCATCATGCCTTATGCTTTTAAAACATTATGCTGGCTCTTACATAAGAATGGACTGTGGCAGGTGAGACATAGTGGAAAGAGGAACCTCAGGGAGGAGACTAGTAGGTAAAGTGAAAATGGGGAGAGATGAAAAGATGCTGGACCCATTTTGAATCAACAGGCGTTGCTCATGATTTCGCTGGGAACAGCCATGACCCAAGGGATGAAAGGCAAATATTCAAGGGCATTCAAATGCTGGGTTTAAGCAACCGAGTGGCTACAATTAATTCTTCGGGATAGGGAGACTGAAAGGAGGAAAGCACTGGGGAATGGGAGGCAGATTCAGGACATGTATCTTGGCCCTTCTGCTTCCCTTCCTGAGCAAGTAAACCCTGAGCCATTTCGTAGGACAGGGCAATTTAGGCATTTGCAAGGGGGGTGGGGGAGGCCATCCACACAGGGACCAGACTGGCAGGGCGTGTCAGAGCCCAGGCAGAACAAAGTACACATCCATGGGGACTGGGGGATCTGCAAGAAGGTGAAGAGAAGGGCATCCACGCCCAGGCCGTGGGGATGGGGAATGGTGAAATGATACGAGTTATCAGAGAGAGGATAGGCTGAGGAGAATCTCTGTGAGGGAGAAGGTGTGGTAATGGAGACAGATTATTTCCATACTGCGGAACTGATGAAATCGGTAACTATAATAATTTACTGGAATATTAATACTGGAAGCCAGGTTTCTTACTCTGGAAGGGAGTTACAAGAAAGGAGAAAAAACTAGAATGAACTCTGAGATGCCGGAACTGGAACTGAAGGCGCCCATGTGTACGCGTGCCTTCAAAAACAGGCAGAGAGGTCAAAATCAATGGCTGTGTTAACCTGTATTTATACACTCACGCCCGTTATCCCTAGCTCTGCTGACACCTACTAGCTTCTTACTTTTCTAACCCTGATACAGATGATCGCGAGCTCAGAAAAGAAGCTATGGAACTGGACTGGAGAGCAACCAGTCCAGGATGAAGCAGGAAGGCAGAAGATTCCATGACGAGCAAATCCAGGAAAATGAGTGGAGCTGCAGGATCATCTCGTTTGTCTGAACAGACGAGGAGGAGCTAAATACTTGTGTCAGGAAGTCTGGATCTGAAAAAGAAGCAGGTCCACAGAGCACCACGTAAAGAAGACACCTCTAGAGAAACATTATTCAAGACGGGAAATGCAATCAAAGGACATTCCACAGCATCCGCTGTTTCTCCTACATAGACCCAATCATCTAGATAATAACTTTTCAAAAGAAATTATATTGCATTTATACTGGGAGATCTCTCTTCGGCACAGACAGGTATATGCGTGGTTGGTGGGGAGTGTAAGAGAGTTAAATCCTTATCTTCCGTAAGAAGCAGTTACTAAACAAAAATGCAAAGGGAAATATCAAGTAACAGAAGCACGGTTCTTTGGAAATGAAAAAGCATATATACTACAAAAACTGGCCGAAAGAGTTGAAAGCGGAACCAGAAACCAAGAGGAGGTGTGACGGGACTGCTGTTTATCATTATAAACTTGCTAGAAACGGGCTGGCCTTTAAAATTATATGCATTTCTGACAAGGATAAAATTGAAAATTAAGGGTAAAACGTAAAGCTGATAAGCCCTGGTCAGCCAGGACTAGGCAAAGGCAAAATTATAGGGAAAGAAAACAGAACAAGGCTGAGGGTGGCGTTGATACAGAGGGACGCTGGCGAATTTGGGGGGACGGAGGGAGGGGGTGCAGATAGGACTGTTCTGTATCTCGTGGTGGCATTTCCTGAGTGCATGCATTTGTCAAAATCTGTGCTCCAAACAGGATGAATTCAACTCAGTACCAATGACGTATTTTTTAAAAATGAGAAATGACTCTCCGCCCACTAGAATGGTTAAAGTTAAAAAGACTGTACCAAGTGTTGGTACAGATATGGGCAATTAGAATTCTCTCACATTGCGGGTAGTTTCACATCAGATTAAACATACACATGACCTATGACCTAGCAGTTATCTCTACCTGGAAGTATTCACCCAAGATCAGTATACGTAAGTGACGGATCACTAAATTCCACTCCTGAAGCTAGTATTACACTGGATTAGTGTTATACTAAGACACGCATAATCCCATTTATATACAGTTGAAGAGCCGAAAAACTTACACATGGTGACCTACTTTGGAGCGGCAGTTGCTTTTTGGAGCGGGAATTGTGTGGAAGAAGGCAACAGGGTGCTCTTTGGGGCAAGGGAAACGTTCTACATCTTGACTGGGAGTATTAGGTACATGGAGTGCATTCATTCATCAACATTCATTGAACTGAATACCTAAGATGAGTATATTTTCCTGTATATGAATTTCACTGCAGTTTTTAAGAGCCATGCAAAACTTTACACTATCAAATGAGCATTACAAAGTGAGCACCTCAATGGGGCACCTGGGTGGCTCAGTCAGTTGAGTGTCTGACTCTGGATTTGGGCTCAGGTCATGATCTCACAGTTCATGAGTTCAGGGCCCGCACTGGGCTCTGTGCTGACAGTGTGGAGCCTGCTTGGAATTCTCTCTTTCTTCCTCTCTCTGTGCCCCTCCCCAGCGCACGCGCTCTCTCTCTCTCTCTCTCTCTCTCTCTCTCTCTCTCTCTCTCTCTCAAAATAAATAAATAAACTTTATAGGAAGAAACAAACCAAAACAAAGTAAGCACCTCAAGGTGATCTAGAATTCCATGATAATGACATTGCTCCCAAATATTACTGAATATTTTTGTCCGAAAATGCCTCCGAAAGCAGTGAAGCATGTATGAAAAAAAAAAATCACAGGACCATTTTTCCACCATTTTTAATTGTGCCTCCTTAAAACATCATTGATCTTCACTGCTCATTCTGTGCTCCAAGGCGAATCTGAACGAGTTTTGCAATTTCCAAAAGTTCAGCCACAGATCGGAGATTCATTTACTCATTCAACAGAGACATGCCAAGAGACCGAGACGTACGACGTCTCCACCCTTCCGAGTCTTGCTTTATGATGGGAAGAAAAACACAAGTATCCGTAAGCCCCAGCAAATAACCAAGTAACTGCACATGGGGCTAAATGGTATTAAGGAAGGAGAGTAATGTGGGGGAGGGATGAGTGGGGGTGGGGCTGCCTTAGAAAGTGTGGTTACAAACTCTCTTGGAGGAGCGACTGGAGCCAAGGATTTACATCACCAACGTGACCATTCATTTATTATACATAAAAACACTGGGGGGGGCACCTGGGTGGTGCAGTCGGTTGGGCGTCCGACTTCAGCCAGGTCACGATCTCGCGGTCCGTGAGTTCCAGCCCCGCGTCAGGCTCTGGGCTGATGGCTCAGAGCCTGGAGCCTGTTTCCGATGCTGTGTCTCCCTCTCTCTCTGCCCCTCCCCCGTTCATGCTCTGTCTCTCTCTGTCCCATAAATAAATAAACGTTGAAAAAAAAAAAATTATCTAAAAAAAACACTGGGGGCTCCTGGGTGGCTGAGTTGCTTAAGCGTGGGACTTCGGCTCAGGCCATGGTCTCGTGGTCTGTGAGTTCGCGCCCCGCGTCGCGCTCTGCGCTGACAGCTCAGACCCTGAAGCCTGCTTCCGATTCTGTGTCTCCCTCTCTCTCTGCCCCTCCCCCGCTCATGCTCTGTCTCTCTCTCTCTCTTAATAACAAATAAACGTTTAAAAGAAAAAAAAAAAAAAAACCACTCACTGAATGCCAGCAGCCCAGACGTCGTCTTCAAGGAGGAAGGAAATAGATCCATAAACAAATCATTAAATACAAAGGGCTTCTAATGGGAAGGCTGGAAGACACTGGCACACAGAGGGAGAATTATGAATGTCCTGAAGACTCCAAAGGCAATTGCTGAGGGGGACTCAGGACTTCCTGCACCATAAAAGCATTATTTAGATGTGTAACTCATGGAGTTTTGTAAAATCTCTCATTTTGCAATCCCACAATGAACTAGCCACCGCCCCCCCCCCCCACAAGAACAGTAAAGAGTTTTTGTGTTGTAAAATACACATAAAATTTACTCTTTTGGCCATTTTGAGGTATTCGGTTCAGTGGCGCTAAGTGCATTCACGATGTTGCGATAATGTTGAGATCCCCGGAATTAAAAGCAAAAAAACCAGACAGGGAGCCCTTGTTTATACACACCATGACATGGGGGAGGGGAAGGGCCAGAGATGATCCCCAGAGGGAGAGCATGGGCTAAATCCTGTTCTTTTTCCTTTAAGTGTCCCCTGGTCTGGGAGTTTGCTGGGTATATGGCACGGTTAATTAGGCCAAGGTCAAAGGTCCATCCCCTGTGGGCCAGGTAAACCTGTCCGGGTTTGCTGGCTGGTTTCCATGGCCAAAGCCTGCCCTCCCATCCCCGAGCCGATGCTCCTCAAAGAGATGGCTGAGGTCCCTCCGGGGAAGCTGGCGAGCTGGAACAGCTGGGTGCAAACTCCTCAGAGGACAGACGGATACAGCTCACTGTCGGATCCTGGTTCCTAGGCGGGCCAGAGCTCTCACTGCCGGCCAGAGCCTCCAACCGCAGGATGCGCGCTTCCCAAAGGCAATGGGCAGCTCACCAGTGCTTTTGGAAATGAGGTCAAAGGCAGAAATGAAAAGGATGCAAAGGCACTCAAAGGTGATTCAAGCCCATTATACCTGTTTGGGAGACAAATCAGGCTTCCCAGTGAAATATCTTCGCTCACTTTTGTGCCTTTACGATGCACAGATAGATGTTGTTAAGTCTGAGCTCCAAAGGAACTCAGAGTCCCCTGAAATTTAACACCCTTACTTAAAAAAGAGGAAACACGGGGCTCCTGGGTGGCTCAGTCGGTTAAGCGTCCGACTTCAGCTCAGGTCACGATCTCATGGTCTGTGAGTTCGAGCCCCGCGTCGGGCTCTGTGCTGATGGCTCAGAGCCTGGAGCCTGCTTCCGATTCTGTGTCTCCCTCTCTCTCTGCCCCTCCCCATTCATACTCTGTCTCTGTCTCAAAAATAAATAAAAAAATGTTTAAAAATTAAAAAAAAAAAAAAAAAAGAGGAAACACAAGCAAAGAATGGGAAAGTTTGTACAGAGTCAACCAGTGACTTAGAATCTAAGCTGAGAATGCAAACACAGGTCTCCTGCCGCCCGGTTCATCACTGCCTCCGTGGCCATGCAGCGGATGAACGGGATGCTTGCTCAAGGCACTGCCTCCCACGGGAAGGAAGCGTGGCCATGGAATCCAACCGGTAGAAAACCCATGCACACTAGCATGCCAAGTCAGTGGAAAAGAAAGAGATGTGGTTTCCGTCTTTCACTTTATTTCTTGAGTGAACAGGAAAGAGTCCCGTCTTTGCGGTACCTGGCACATCGCGGGCAATCCGTAACGCTTAAATGGCTTTATCAGAGAAGGTCTTGTGAGCGAGCCAGTGGTCACGGACAGAACAGATGAATGCAAGGCCAGAACCGTGCAATAAAATCTGCACCTCTAAAACCAGACCCCAAAGCGAGGTCTGAGCAAGGCGTGGGGTCCCATGCCCAACGGGCAGAGCTGGGCAGACCCTAAGCACCAGCCTGGAGGCCAGAATGTCCAGAAAAGAGGAGGCCTGGCTCCTTATGAAGACTCATCTGAAATGAAAAAGCCCGGTTCTGTGCTCACCAGGTCTGCGGGACTCCGTTTCTTCAACTGTGAAAGTAATTAGGCTTTCGTGTCTTAAATTTCCTTCCACAAAAACATTCAACTTTTTCCCCCCAGTGTGTTAGCTCATAAAATCCGAGTCCATAGCTAAGAATGCCCAAGTTTCTCCTCGTTGCCTACTAGAGATGGTAATGCCAGAGACTTCTTTCAACCAGCCAACACCTCCTGAGACAGGCAGAGGGGCCTGGTCCAGGGTGGGGGTGGGGGCAGACCCAAGCCACAGCCGGCACGACGGAGACACGAGTATCCAAACGCCCACGGCAAAAGGAGGAAACCTCCCTTGGCTCCACAGACACCCCGAAGCTCGGCGACACCGGGGGAATTCAATTTCCCCTAGTCTGATCAACATCATCGCTCTGGTTTGCCAACTCCCTCTTTCCTGGATGTCGCCTTTTCCTTCTTTCTTGTTTAAGGCAAAGCAGTCCGGCCAGCAGTCAGCTGTCCTGCCAGGAGCTCTAACTGCCGTCCTCTGTGATGTGGGTCTCTAGCTTCTCCAACTAGTTCAAGGAAGCTGAAAGGACGGGATGTGGCGCAACCCACCCCGGCGCCGGGATCAGCATCAGCGCCGATTTGCGAGAGGGATGAGAGAGGGAGGCAGGTTTGGGAGTGAGGAATCCACGAGAATGCAGCAAGATCTATTTAAGGAGGCCCATTTCCATAAAGACCTATGTCTGGCTCCACGGGGCTCCGAGGGGTTGGGAGACTGTGCACCCCAAACCCCGCTCTCAAAGGCTCTCTAATCTCGTCGCTGGTGGAACAGAGACACGGGTGAGGGGAAGGCACGCTTGCGTGGCCAGTTGGCCGAGGATTTCTGGAAACGCAGCGCAGGCTGCTCTTTTCAGGTAACCGTCTGAGCCTACTGAGGAGGCCACCGAGGTAAAGGGCACGCATAAACGCGGCCTTACTCTCTCAGGGGAGAACAGAGGCCCCAGAAAGAGAGGAAACTCCTCCCGGGCGGAGTACCGGAAACATTCGTGTTTTAGCTTAGAGCACAAGTAGGGTGAAGGGGGCAATGCCCCCCTTGCCGATGACCCAGCAAGGTCATCGCCAATGACCGAGCGCCGTCCAGAGAGCCCCACCAGTCTGGGACACTTAGTACTAACTTGCTCCGAGTTCCTCGGCGCGATGCATCCTAAAAATGAAAGGGCAAAGCTGTACTTACAGACTCTTAAAGTGAACCGCTGGGCTCCACCTTGAGAACCCAGACAGAGGTCAGGACGTGCCGCCAGGGGTGTGATGACATTGACAGTGGCAGAGGCCGAGGCGGGGCCCAGCAGCGCTGACGGCACCGAGAGTCTCGGTAGCGGAAGATCAGCGGCAAGGCCACGAACGGGAACCACACGAAACCTTCCGAGAGCGCCCGAGCCAACGACCGCTGCGTTCGATTCCGATGCCCTCTTTACTAACACAAGCAGGAGGGTGCCATCGGGGACGCCAGTCGTCCGTTCAGTGGCAAACACATACAGGGAGGGAGACTGCTTCAGGCTGACCACTCTGCTTCTCTTGACCCCACACCTGAGGCGGTTGGACACACTATCGGCGACGGCAGTCCAGCCCCTTTGTAATTCTGACCTCGTGTGTGTGGACTGGGGGGGACAGGAACCCATACCTCTGGGTGGAGATGACTGTGCTATGCTCCCCTGGAATAGACATGCCTACCTGCTCAGAGAAAGCCAGCTCCTGAAAACAGGCGGGGGGGGAAAAGGAGTGGGGGGAGCAGCAGAGACACGTGGGCACTGGGGGTGCAGCGGGCCCAAACACACTCTGGGCTTTGAGAGCAGGGAGGTGACCACCTGGCCAGAGCAGCAGACAAGTGTGGCAGGGCCGTGGAGGGGAGGATGTTCAGGAAGGGTTCAGGGGCGTCTGGGTGGCTCAGTCAGTTAAGCGTCTGACTTCGGCTCAGGTCATAATCTCACGGTTCGTGGGTTCGAGCCCCACGTCGGGCTCTGTGCTGATGGCTCGGAGCCTGGAGCCTGCTTGGGATTCTGTGCCTCCCTCTCTCTCTGCCCCTTCCCCGCTCATGCTAGGTCTCTCTCTCTCTCTCTCTCTCTCTCAAAAGTAAATAAACGTGAAAAAATAATAATAAAATAAAAATTAAATTAAGAAAAAAAGAAAGAGCTCACCCCAATGCAGACACATTTGGGGTGGTGGTAAGCTGGTCTGCCAGCTACTTAAAAAGCAAAAAAGAACCTCACCCTCTTTGAAAAACTATATGTCACGTCCAAAATAGAAGAGTCATGGGGCGCCTGGGTGGCGCAGTCAGTTAAGTGTCCGACTTCAGCCAGGTCACGATCTCGCGGTCCGTGAGTTCGAGCCCCGCGTCGGGCTCTGGGCTGGTGGCTCGGAGCCTGGAGCCTGTTTCCGATTCTGTGTCTCCCTCTCTCTCTGCCCCTCCCCCATTCATGCTCTGTCTCTCTCTGTCCCAAAAATAAATAAAAACATTGAAAAAAAAAATTCAAAATAGAAGAGTCATTTCCTCAAAGGCCTCGCAATGAAGAAAGAACATTCTACTTGGAATCCACAGGGCCAGGGTGACAGTCACAGCTTACCACTTACTAGCCGTGTAAAGTTCCAAGCTTCTTAACCTGATTTTCACATTTATTAAACGAGCATCAGTAACTCTGCTCTCCCCGGATTGAAAGAACTAATATTCTGTACATGAAAGCCCTTAGCTCAATGCCTGGCACAGGCAGGAGACGTAAGATGCCAGACAAATCTGGCACCAAGGGTACCAGTGACATCATCCAGGGGCTATCTCCTACCTCCAGGGCCATCGTCTGGTTCCTGTGTTGATGACGCTAGACTATTTAAAGTTCTCTTTTCTTTGTTTTCTGAGGAATGTGTCTGTGCTCCCTGGAAGAAGAACTTCTCTAAATCATTCTTAAGTTCCACGGGGCGCCTGGGTGGCACAGTCGGTTAAGCGTCCGACTTCAGCCAGGTCACGATCTCGCGGTCCGGGAGTTCGAGCCCCGCGTCAGGCTCTGGGCTGATGGCTCAGAGCCTGGAGCCTGTTTCTGATTCTGTGTCTCCCTCTCGCTCTGCCCCTCCCCCGTTCATGCTCTGTCTCTCTCTGTCCCAAAAATAAATAAACGTTGAAAAAAAAAATTTAAAAAAAAAAAATAATAAATAAATAAATAAATAAATAAATAAATAAATAAATCATTCTTAAGTTCCTGACGACGAACTGAGCCGAAGCAGATGTAAGGGAGCTGGAAGCTTCACTCCAGACCCGGAGCACCTGATAGGATACGCTTGTAGTTTCCAAGATGGTAAGTTCCCTGGCCCCAAGGAAATCATGGAAAAGAGGACTTTAAGGGAAAAGTAACCAGAAAAAGTTACCGAAACAGCACGGGTGACAGGAAAACCATATGACAATGGCTGGAATAATTGAGAAAATGGTGCTAAACAACTCAGGGTCTGAGCAGATACTGAACGCAGCCAAAAAAGCAGAAGTTACCAAAATAGGGTATTTGGAGGCCTGACTTGACATTCGGTGGGCAATGAACGTGACAGGAAGACTATCAAAACAAAAAGCTCTCCTCCAACCCCCTCCCATTCTTTCAACTCCAACTCTAGTAACAGACTCTTCAATCTATATTGGTGGACACTAAACAAGTATTCAAGGTTAGAAATTTAGTGTCAGTTACCTAGAAGATGGACTACCTTGTCAGGTACAGTTGTTTAAAATCTTAGATTCCTGGGGCGCCTGGGTGGCTCAGTCGGTTAAGCGGCCGACTTCGGCTCAGGTCATGATCTCGCGGTCCGTGAGTTCTAGCCCCATGTCGGGCTCTGTGCTGACGGCTCAGAGCCTGGAGCCTGCTTCGGATTCTGTGTCTCCCTCTCTCTGACCCTCCCCTGTTCATGCTGTGTCTCTCCCTATCTCAAAAATAAATAAATAAATAAACGTTAAAAAAAAAAAATTAAAAAAAAAAATCTTAGATTCCTATTGGCAAAGTTGAGTACTGACGTATTTAATACTGATCAGATGACAAACGTTGGGGACACATACACAGAACATAAGGGTCGGACTGAAAATCTTTCTGTAACAAGAATCCTGCCTATCTTACTCTGTGCACAGTTCTTTGTAGCCTGAGTTCTACACGGCGGCGAGGCAAGGAAAAGAACCGAAGTTCCCACCTGCTTCTAAGACTGGTTCGCGGGATTCAGGTTTTTCAGGCAGCATGTTTTCTGTGACACTTTCTACTGGAGGACTCGCCTCTACGGGTTGAATAAAATGGGGCACTCCAGCACAGAGTGGGTATTTGTGATGCCCAAGTCCCCCTGTGTGCTTTTTGAGATCATAAATTGCCCTTATATTACCATGAGCAAAGTAGAGGCATACGTCAACCTTCTCTCTCCAGATATAAGCAAGAGGAGAAATATGGTTCTCGTATGTGCCCTCGATCGATCTTAAATTTGCCTCTAGGACTTTCTCCTTACGCTAATCGTTCACAGAGTCTTACCTATGCCACAATGCTTTGATGTGCTACGTTTCACAATGGAGAAGAGACACCTAAGGCATTTTTGGTAAAAGTTATACACCAAATAATGTGAATGGCCCAGCATTCAGAAGTGCGAAGAGAGCCATGCGTGGTTACGTGTCCGTGTGGAATGGAAGGAGCTTGCTCACTACTTTGCCACCTTCTCGACCCCTGGATCCCAGCAAGAGCCCTTGGAGATGGAAATTAATGGGACGCCAAAAGCTCAGGAGACCATTCCTCCAGAGCATTCCCCAAAACACTTTTGCTTTCAGGCTGGGCTTGCCTCTTCAGCTGCATCACGACAACGTAACTGAACGAAGGCACCGCTCGGAAAAAAGTCCTGACCCCTATGCTAGAAGGTGCCGCGTCCTACCTCCTAATATACCAGTAACCTAAATTTTAAGGATGGCATTTTACAAGCACATCCAAATACGCTTCCGAAAGAAGAAAAGGCACTCTCCGTTTGCTAAGATTAAATCTGAAACTTCTCACCGGTTCTACTCTTAATTAGTTTTTCTTGTAAACACACTCCCGCCGCCACATCCATCTTTTGGGAAAACACGTCTCAGGAACACATGTCCCCAGGAGTAGTAGCTGACAGGCAGGACTGAAGGTAAAGGTCAGACAGATGTGGGAAATGACCGGCACACTCGACAAGGCCTAATTTGCTTCCCAGGCTGATGCCAAAACGTTTGCACGCAGTCCTTATCATAAAATCCAAGCCGCTGGGCTCGCTGCCAGTGATGTGTGTGAAAGGCAGTGGTTTTTAACCCTAGAACATGGTGAGGCCACGGATTCTGAGTTACAGTATACTTTCAATGATCTTGCCCCGCCGGGTGACAAAAGCAAATGAAAGTTACAAACACATCAGACGCCTTATTTCAGCTTCTACCCAGTAGCATTTTCTACATGCTGGTAAGAACTGAGTTTTTACGAATTAATCTCGGTTTGCTTTTGTCTCTTACTCGCCTGTGATCATTGCGCAAAGCTGACCACATGGAGAAGAAAACACGAAGAGGTACAACAGGGGCATGTCAAGGCTACCGGGCTGTACAGGACGGGAAGGTGTGACAATCCTTCTTCCTGAATCAGACATTCTGAAAGAGCTCAGTAAGACCTTACGGTATCAGATGGTCCAATACGGGTCCACTTAGCACATCTCAGAAAGGTGCTTATTTTTTTTTTTTTCAACGTTTATTTATTTTTTGGGGGACAGAGAGAGACAGAGCATGAACGGGGGAGGGGCAGAGAGAGAGGGAGACACAGCATCGGAAACAGGCTCCAGGCTCCAAGCCATCAGCCCAGAGCCCGACGCGGGGCTCGAACCCACGGACCGCGAGATCGTGACCTGGCTGAAGTCGGACGCTTAACCGACTGCGCCACCCAGGCGCCCCAGAAAGGTGCTTATTAAACCTCTGCTGGAAAAAAGTTCTTTTTTATGTTCCTGTTAGAGTTTTGTCAGCCAAGGAACCAAAATTCAGTGCCATGGAACTCTACCTATCTGCCAGGATACTGCCCGCTACACTTACTCACAAAAAAAATCCTGCTTTAGGGGCGCCTGGGTGGCTCAGTCAGTGAAGCATCCGACTCTTGATTTTGGCTCAGGTCGTGATCTCACGAGTGTGAGATCAAGCCCCGTGTCAGGCTCCACACTCGGCAATGGAGTCTGCTTGGCATTCTCATTCTCTCTCTCTCTCTCTCTCTCTCTCTCTCTCTCTCTCTCTCTCTCTCTCTCTCCTTCCCTCCCTCCCTCCCTCTTTCTCTGCCCCTCCCCTGCTCATTTCCTCTCTTTCAAGATAAATAAATAAACTTCAGAAAAAGCCTGCTTTATAAAGATAAGGTTCAAGATACGTACAGCTGAAGTCATAATCCATATGAATTCCTTCTGTTATAAGGGAATGGATTTCTCGATAAAGGTGCATTTCAAAACCGGCCTCATTCTAAAATTTTTTTTTTTTTTTCAACGTTTATTTATTTTTGGGACAGAGAGAGACAGAGCATGAACGGGGGAGGGGCAGAGAGAGAGGGAGACACAGAATCCGAAACAGGCTCCAGGCTCTGAGCCATCAGCCCAGAGCCCGACGCGGGGCTTGAACTCACGGACCGTGAGATCGTGACCTGGCTGAAGTCGGACGCTTAACCGACTGCGCCACCCAGGCGCCCCAAAACCGGCCTCATTCTATACAGAAGAAATAACATGGGTACATTGGGACTGCCTATATATACACAAATGCTTCTTTTTATTTCAACTTTTCAAGATTGCCTGTTTCCTCTGGTTCCAACGCAATCGTTTGTGCTATGCTTTGGGCCGCTACGTGTTACACTAAAACTGTACAAAGCTTTGTGCTGTACTTGCTTCCGTAGAGTTTGGAACGCCTTTGAGACATTATCTCATTTTGTTACGGCCAATTGTGTTATGCTTACCCTCAGAAATCACTGTTAACACCAGCCACCCTCTCTCCTGAGCTCGTGAGTGGTTTATGGGGCTGAAAACGAATCAATCAATGCATATGAATCAAATGCAGGAAAACAGTACTCATTGTTGGAACAACAGACCCTGGGCATTGAGTCACTTATGACTGGAATTTGGTTGATCACAGGAGAGGAGAGCTTAATGGTAACAAGAATGCCGTAACCTGATTTTTCAAAGCACTTTCATTTAATCACTTTCAATTCAAGGAGTGACCCGATTTTAGACGCAATGACCGTGACACAAAAAGAGTTTAAGTGTCCTGCCCAGGATGGTCAACCTAGAGAGGGACAAAATCATCTGATCTAAAGCAGTACTTTCTGCCTTCTCCCCTCTCCCTCGCCATCACCCAAGTCTACTTCTGGCCCCGGTAATATCATCCTTTTTCCCTCACAGCACTTCGAAGTATCTGAATTGTTTTGTTTACTCACTCTGTTCTCTTGTTTTTGTCTATCCCTCGAATGAAAACCCTGTGAGCACAGGAACCTTGCTGTTTTGTCACTCAGGTGACCTCAGTGCCTAGGGCATCTCTCGTGTTCAATAAACGTACCTAGCACAGAATAAGAGCATCACCACTTGCTCAGCAAGTTCTTTTGAGTGAATAAATGACCACAACTGGAATCTCCAGAGAGCAGCGATTTTTCCAGCCATGCCCACGGGTCTGGGGTGGGAAAGAACACTCGAGAGAGGGAACAGCCACCTCGCTACCAAATCCCTGGCCTGGTTAAAGAAGCGAAGATATGGCAATGACTACAGGCCGGGCTGATACCAAAGATGAAGAGAGGCGAGGACACTGGCTTCAGTCCTTGAGGGATCTCGTTCCCTGAAAAAGTCTCTGAAGGAACATAATTCTCGGGGGCCGCTACAACACGAGCAGTACACACGGCGGGTTCTCCGTCCCTGCGCCCATTTTTAGTAGCAAATGAAGTTCAGGAGCAAGGTGACAGAAAGCAGTGAGTGATAAGCGATAGCAGGGCACTCATTTGGGCTGTGATCTGGGGGCAAAACTCAAGTAATCAGACCGGCACTTCCCCAAAAGGAAAAGTTATTATATGACCCAGGAATTCCACTCCTAGGAACATACCTAGGAACAAGAGAACCGAAAACATACGTCCACACGGAAACCTACACATAAAGGGTTAGAGCAACATTACTCATAACAGGTGAAAAGTGTAAACAGCTTAAATGTCCATCAACGGATGAATGGATAGATGAAATGTGATGTAGGCATACAATGAGTGTTATTGAGCCATAAAAAGATAGGAAGTATCGATACCCACTGCAACAACGACGAGCCTTAAAACCATTGCACTCAGCTAGTCACAAAGGGCCCCATGTTATATGAACGGTGTAGACGGGACAAATCTCCTGAGACAGACACGAGGTTGGTGGTTGCTTGGAGCTGGGGGATTATGGCCACCAAACGGGTACAGGGATTCTCTCTGGGTTCATGAAAACGTTCTGCAAGTAGACAGTGATGACGATTGCCCTTTAAAGCACAAGGATTGCCCTTTTAAGGATTGTATCCTTTAAATGGGTAAACGGTATGGTATTTGAAATAGATCTCAACGCAGCGGTTATTAAAAACAAAGACAACAAAACTCATGCAATAACCAAATCCTTCTGCAGTCTGCTGCGGATGGGGGCAATGTTGGAGCCTCCCATATTTCCCTCATAAAAGGAGAACAACTCTGCCTATGATACCTGGGGTTTTGTGGAGGTGACTGCCACCCTCTCTTACTCTCCACGCTAGCTTGCCTTGCTCCGTCAGGCTTGCTTTGGTCCTGTCTTTTGTCTTCATTCCTTTAACGGACTTCTGCAGAACACCTACTGTGTGCCAGGTGCTGTGCAAGGCGCCGGCCCTACAGACGCAAGACGAGCTGGCTTTGCCTTCAAGAAGCTACCACTTTCATAATTATTCATGCGACCACAGGCCAGGAAACAGCAAAAGGAAGAGCCGTGAGTGGTTTTCGGTGATGGGTTGTGGGCAGAAAAGAATTTTCCGTAGCTGGGCTCCAGAAAGGTAGACTCATGTCCATACGGGAAAAAGCACACACAGGTCTGGTGTGCGAATATCTCAAAGGCAGGGTGGGGCGGAGTGTGCAGGAGGAGGGGGAGCCCCAGGAGCCAAATCAGACAGGAAGCTGGAAGACACAAAACCCCTCAGGCCATGAAATAGTGCCAGCATTAGCCTTAAATTCCATCTGGCAGTACTCTGGGCGTTTCCATCTTGTTTATTTATTTATTTATTTTTTTTAAAGGAAAGAGGAGATGGGGGAGGAGGGAGAGAAGTTATTACTCAGCATTTCCACCCTGTTTAATGTTTGCAAAGTACTCCTGCACTCACTTAGTCCTGAACTGCCTGAAATAATAAAGGAATTTGAGAACCCAGCCAAGAACTCGAAGTACTTAGGAGACATAAGAACCTATCACTGCATCTGGCAAGGTGGGCACTATTAAAAAAAAAAAAATTAATCCCAGGGGCCCCTGGGTGGCTCAGTCGGTTAAGCAAGCGTCTGACTTCGGCTCAGGTCACGATCTCGCGGTTGGTGAGTTCGAGCCCCGCCTCGGGCTCTGTGCCGACAGCTCCGAGCCTGGAGCCTGCTTTGGATTCTGTGTCTCCCTCTCTCTCTGCCCCTCCCCTGCTTGTGCTCTGTCGCTGTCTCAAAAATAGATAAAACATTTTTTAAAAATTAAAAAAAAAATTAATCCCCTAAAATGAGCACTATATAAAGACATAATCCAATACGATAATCTCCGTAAAACCGACAGGCCTCTTGGTGGTGGTAAAGGAACTCCGTAAGCTCATGTTCTAAGTCTGCCCATTCATACCTTGACACACACCAGGTTTCAAATGGGCACGGACATCCTTTTTTGACGTGAAAGAGTCCTGCGGCACCCCAAATATTTTATGGTAGCAGTTAACAAGAACATCAGCTTCCTGCGGTCAGGACTGGAGCACCGGGACCATCATACTCAAGACGCAGCATCGATGAAGTGACAGGTATTTGTGTGACTGCCTATCAGCTGGGCCAGCACCAGCGAGCTCCAAAACACCAGGAGCACTGTGGCTTTTGGCCTCAAGCTCCAGAAGGTGCTTGAAATGGAGGTGCTCGTGGATCTGGATTACGTTTCAATCCAACCAAGCTCAGTGACCTCCTCGGCTGGCTCCAGAGGAGTACTACCTTGAGGAATGTCCATGGGTCAACTGGGAAACCACTCGGTAAAGACAGAGCACAAATTTAAAAGGACCATTATATGAATCGTAGGAGGACAGAGTGCTTCAATGAGCGATTCCAAAAAACTATGTTCGGGTCACGTAACGATGAAGACAGAGCGTTGCAAATGTATTCAAAAGACATCACCTACTTTATTTCCAATCAACTCTCCGCTCTTCCCTCCTACACTCCACAGGACACTTGGAAAAACTTGACAAAACCCACCACATGCACACATACTGCAACTCTACTACGGTCAAACGGGAATTACCAGGTCGAGATCTGAAAGAGATCAAACCTTAGAGAGACGAGGCCAGCGTGTGAGGCTCCTCTCTTCTTGGGGCAACTGCCGAATTAAGAAAAGTTTCCTGAATGGCGAAGCAGCGTTTCTGATGGCCTGGTGGGTCCAGGAGAACAAAAATGGGGAGTCCTAGACCGCCAATGAGTTGGCTGTAATTTCGGACAAACTAGACTAAGGAAAAAAGCAATCCTACAGACAAAACTAACGGTAAAAAGATTTAATAAACAGGAATTAAAAGTTCAAACTGTTTAGAGGCGCCTGGGTGGCTCAGTCAGTTGAGCGTCCAACTCTTGATTTCAGCTCGGGTCATGATCCCAGGGTCGTGGGATTGAGCCCTGCATCAGCCTCCACACTGAGGGTAGAGCCTGTTTAAGATTCATTCTCTTTCTCTCTCTCTCTCTCTCATTCCCCTCCACCCCCTGTTCTCGGCCCCTCTCCCCTGCTTGCACTCTCTCTCTCTAAAAAAATTTTTAAAGTGCAAATTGTTTCAGTATAACAATTCTAAAATTGTACGTACCTAAAAATAGGTCTGAAAATATATAAGGCAAAAAACTGACATCACCGTAAATCATCATCATTGACATAAACTGTAAGCATGGTGAACGACTGAACGCTGTTCTCTGATGGAAAATGGAGGAAAACAATGATGTACAGCAAATTTGAAAAAAAAAAATGATAAAGAAATAAGAATCTAACCGTCATCCACAGATGGTCCTAACATACATTCTTTTCAAGCCTATACGGAAGAGTTTCCAAAGCCAAACACATGCCTTCTGCCTGTACAATGCAAAAACGTGTAACACAGATACTAGCTAGAATGGATAAATCTGGCCCCTGACAAAGAAGTATGACCTAGTAAGGCCTGAGGGGACTGTGGTTTCAACAAGCAAAGCAGTCTTGAGATCAGACAGTAAGTAGATTGTCCCTTGTGTCTTGGTGATTTAGGGACAACATGGAACCGATGTTGGGCTGGACCTGAGATGGCGAGGATGAAAAGAGCAAAGAGAGGGGGGTGTGGGGAGAGTCTGCACAGCCCTCTCCCCCTTCTCCCTGCCCCTGGGAGCTGCATGGCTGTGCTTTGAGTTGTGTGGAAGGGAGAGGAAACCCTGGCCCCCTGCCTAAACATAAAGGGAGGCAGCAGGGATAATAGAGTCTTCTATGCAATCAGGCAGAATGACTTAGCTTTTCTATGGCCAAACCCTGCTTCCTTTTCCCCTGGCTTCCCAGCTTTTCTTCCCCATTCTAGGCAAGTGCATTAGATTCCTAATGGCCACCTTTGCTATTCCGCCATCGCAAGCATTTACGTGGATGAGGGCAAGTGTGGATCCTGAAAATCTAGAGATCCTGATTCTAAGAAGCTTCACCCTCTGAGAAAAGTCTTCCTTGCTGCCCACCTTCTTCCTGCCTTACTCTTCAGAGGGAATAAACGGGCCCCGAAAACTGGTCTTTGCTTTGATCCTCAACTTCGGTGGCCTGGACGCATGTTGGTGGTACTCTGGGATTTGAATTTGAAATGTGGATACGTGGAGGGGTCCTGCCGGGATTCAAGCTCCACTGACATGGAGCTACAAGCCTCGGGTGGGGTGGGATGCGGGGGGGAGTGGGCACGACCTATGCTTTTCAGACAAACCAGGCGTGCTGAGTACTTCCCTACGGCCCACTGACAGGTTAACTGGACCACCTCCCTAGCCTGACCTAATTGCAGGAAATATACTACGGGGCTTTCTGGACCTGCTGTAGGCCTGACCTAGTTCTGTGAAAGAATCTCAGCAGCACCAGTAAGTCTCTCCCTCATTTCTCCCCCAATCTGGCAACATTTAGTGCCGAGTAGAAAGAGCCACTTAATCGGCAGTGTTTCCTTTGCGCGGCAGCCAATCCAGGGTCCCACGTGGCTCCTCCCGGGCCAGCACTGTGTCGGATCCTTCTGCATCCGCGGCTTGGGGTTCAGCTATTCATATGCTCTGACGTTCTGGGGTCTGAGCACGGTGGCACTCATGTATTTGGCTGGCTGTGTTGGAAATCACTCTCAGCACAAAGTTGTATAGCCTAAGTACTTCCTGGGTTTTTTTACTAGCACCATTTCAGGAAGTAAGGCACGCTGATGTTTGCTCGAAGTGCCTTATTAATAAGTAACTTCCACTGTGCTTCCCTTTCCCCGTCTGGCAGAAGGCCATCCAGACTTACCCTCATACATCTCCAGGATGTGAACTGTGTCTCCGATCTCCAAGGAGAGCTCCACATCTTGAGAGGCATTGTAGTTATAGATCGCTGGAAATGAGAAAGACACGGGGGAAATGGCATCAGTGGCGGTTAAAATACAAGTCACTACACAGCACAGTCAGTGGTTAATGAATTACTTATGGAACGAACAGCCCTCTATTTAAGGATTTTGTGTGAATCACCCACTGTAAAGCAGAGGACATCCTCCTAAACCCCCGTTACTGGTAATTTACACTCGTTCTTCCATCCGGCAAAAATTGGTTGGCTGTCTACAACACGTTGTGTTTGAGGCCGGGGACAGAGACAAAACCCACAGGTGGGGTCCCTGCCCCAGGGGTTTTTAATAGTCCAGTAGAGGGAGGAAGATATTAAATGTATTGTATTACAGAAACAACTACTTAATTTCAATTGTGGGAAGAGTTATGAAAGAAAACACCAGGCTACAATGAGAATGCAGTGTGGGTTTCTGTAGGTGGGTCCCTTGTCCATCAGACAACAGCCAGCCTCCATCACCACTGAGCTCAAGATCTCTAAGACACAGAATGAGCCATCTCCCGGCTTCGCTGGCACAGTAATTGGGAGTCAAAAGGCCACTTTGAGTCCCATCTACCCTGTAGGAGCAGACTAACGCACAGTGCAATGTGGAGACGGCCATCTTTTCCCAGGTCTGGGCGTCCTGGGGAAATGGATTGCCCAGCACCTCCGCATCAAGGTGACCTCAATCACCACATCCTCAGGACTGGCAGTGACTAGGCCAGATTATGGAAAACAGGCTAAGTCTGATGATTCAAAAAGACGACAACCCCGTCTTAAGATGGGTAAGGGCTCCGAAGAGACATTTTACCAAGAATCATATATGCTGGCTAAGAAACACATGAAAGGGTGCTCATCGTCATTAGTCATCAAGGAAATGCAAATTCACCACAAGATACCATTTCACACCCACTAGAATGGCTATGGGTTTTGTTTGTTTGTTACGTTTATTTATTTGAGAGAGAGAGACAGAGAGAAAGCGAGCCGGGGAGGGGCAGAGAGAGGGAGAGACAGAATCCCCAGCATGCTCCGAGCTGTCAGCACAGAGTCTGACACGGGGCTCGAACTCACAAACTGTGAGACCATGAGCTGAGCTGACATCAAGAGCAGGACACTGAACTGACGGAGCTACCCAGACACCCCGGCTAGAGTTTTAAAAAGGTAGACAAATGGCAAGAATGTGGAGAAACTGGAACCCTCACTCATGGCCGGCAGGAATGGAAGACGACACAGCCTCTTCGGAAAACAGTTTGACAGTTTCTTAAGCCACACATAAATTTCCAGTACATTCCCAGCAATTACATTCCCCACTCACTCTGAAGAGAAATGAAAACACATCTACGCGGCAACTTTCTGTGACTATTCCCAGCTGCTATGGTAGGCAGAAAAATAGCCTCCCAAAAGATAGTCACATCAGATTTCTGGAAACTGTGAATGCTACCTTATGCAGCAAAACATTTAGGCGCGCCTGGGTGGCTCAGGTGGGTAAGCGTCTGACTTTGGCTTAGGTTGTGATCTGGCAGTTCATGGGTTTGAGTCCCGCGTCCGGCTCTGTGCGGACAGCTTGGAGCCTAGAGCCTGGAGCCTGCTTTGGATTCTCCCTCTCTCTCTCTCTGCTTCTCCCCTGCTTGCTCGAGCTCTCTCTCTCTCTCTCAAAAATAAATAAACATTAAAAAAAAGAATTGGGGTAAGTTAAGGATCTTGAGAGGAAGAGCGTTTTCTGGATCATCAGTGTGGGTCCTAAAGGCAATCACATGTGTCCTGGTAAGGGAGGGCCAGAGGGAGTTTTGGGAGATGCACGGGAGAGAAGGAAATGTGAAGGCGGTGGCAAAGACTGAACCGCTGTGACCTCCAGTCAGGGACAGACACAACCACCAGAGGAGGTGGCAAGAAATGGAATCTCCTCAAGAGCCTCTAGAAGGAGCACTGGCTATCAACACCTTCACCTTACACTTCTGGTCTTCAGAGCTGTGAACATAAACTTCTGTTGTTTTAAGCCACTGAGTTCGTAGTAATTTGTCACAACGGGTCACAGGAAACCAAAGTAGCAGTATTTACAACAGCCCAAAAGTGGAAATTACCCATCCACTGATGAACAAATAGATACGTAAAATAGGATCGATCTATACGATGGAACACTACTCAGCAGTAAAAAGGGATGAAATAAGGACACAGGCTACAACACAGGTGAACTTCAAAAAATTTATGCCAAGGGAGGGGGTGCCTGGGTGGCTCCGTCGGTTAACTGGCTGACTTCGGCTCAGGTCATGATCTCACGGCTCATGAGTTCGAGCCCTGCGTCAGGGTCTGTGCTGGTAGCTCAGATCCTGGAGCCTGCTTCCATTTCTGTGTCTCCCTCTCTCTCTGCCCCTCCCCTGCTCACACTCTCTCTCAGAAATAAACATTAAAAAAAAAAATTTTTTTTTTTTAAATTATGCTAGGGGTGCCAGGGTGGCACAGTCGGTTAAGCGTCTGACTATTAATCTTGGCTGAGGGCATGATCTCACAGCTCATGAGTTCGAGCCCCGCATCAGGCTCTGTGCTGATGGTGCAACACCCACTTGGGATTCTGTCTCCTGCTCTCTACCCGCTCCCCGACGTGTGTGCACATGCTCTCAAAAATAAGTAAACTTAAAAACATTTAAAAACCATGCTAGGGGCACCTGGGTGGCTCAGTCGGTTAAGCGTCCGACTTCAGCTCAGGTCACGATCTCGCGGTCCGCGAGTTTGAGCCCCGCGTCGGGCTCTGGGCTGATGGCTCAGAGCCTGGAGCCTGCTTCCAATTCTGTGTCTCCCTCTCTCTCTGCCCCTCCCCCGTTCATGCTGTGTCTCTCTCTGTCTCAAAAATAAATAAATGTTAAAAAAAATTAAAAAAAAAAAAAACCATGCTATATGAAAGTCCCATACCAAAAAATCCCGTATTTTAGACCTCTATTTATTTGCGATGCCTAGAATAGGCAAATCTACTGGAAATCGTGCAGCAACCAGTAATCACTTGTTGCCTGGGCAGGGGAGAGGATGGAATAGCAACTGAGCACAAACCAGGCACCAAGGGAGCTTTTCAGGCAGGTGGAAACATCCCCAAACTAGATTTTGGTGGTGGGTACACAACTCTGTAAATTTACTAAAAGTCATCCAGCTTGAAAGGGACAGATTTTACAGTATATAAATCAGAGTTCAATAAACCTGCTTTTGTCTGTTTGTTTGTTTCAGCAGGTTTGTTTCTTGCCCTCGCTCTCTTGGTAAGAGAGATCTGCGTGGTTCTAGGAAAAAAGAATCACCTTTAGAGATTCTGTTCTTGCCATTCACCTGATGATCCAAGGAACCAAGATGTTCCCCATCCCTGCAGCTCTAACGAGCACGTGAGGATGGTCGCTAACTCATCTGCCAGATCCCACAAAGGTCATTGCCAACTGTGGGTACTTCCTGCTCTTTCTTTTAAAAAAAAAAAAAATTTTTTTTTAACGTTTATTTATTTTTGAGACAGAGAGAGACAGAGCATGAACGGGGGAGGGTCAGAGAGAGAGGGAGACACAGAATCTGAAACAGGCTCCAGGCTCTGAGCCATCAGCACAGAGCCTGACGTGGGGCTTGAACTCACGTACCGTGAGATCATGACCTGAGCCGAAGTTGGACACAACCGACTGAGCCATCCAGGCACCCCTTCCTGCTCTTTCTTGAACCTGCAACACATCCTGTGACTGCAGCTGGCCTGGAGGCTTCTCCCTACATCACAGGCCGTCAGCGATGGAGTCCACACCTCTAGCCACATCTTTTCCAAGCAGCTTATTTGAAGGGACTCACCCAAAGAGTGTTCTTCTGTAGTCTTGGCACAGAAACCTGGACAAGTTGTGTTGAAATGAATTTACTATTGAGCTTTTGGACTAGACAATGAATTCCGAACACGGCTTGGCTAATGAAGTGGGTTAGGAGAAGCTGCAGAGGCTGTAAACATAGCAGTGAGTTCCTGATGGATTCCTCGACCCAATGAAGTTCACTTCCTTCGTGTGAGAGCCAGGGGACTCAACTGTGTTGCCCACTAAGTAAATGTCTGGTTTACTATAGAAAACGTAGATCTCATAGCCTTGACTCCCCCTAGTCCCCATTCACTGGGGAATAGTTCCTTCCAGCGGCCCCCCCTCTCAGATGGAAACAGGAAGTAATGAGAGTGACGTGTCACAACGTGTTGGGTAATGACCAAGCTCTATCTCTTCCTCGTTCTTAGTTATCAGAAAGTAGGTAGAAACTCTCAAAGGCAGCATCCAGCAAAGAGCTACCAAGGATTGTTATAAACACACACACACACACACACACACACACACACAACATATAGACCAATATGTTTCCTTAACTCCTAGATTCCTAAATTTTCCAAAATTCTCCTGGCCTTACTCATCCACGTTAGTCTCCATCATCTGCCAAATGCTACCCTCTGCTCCAGTCAAGACTCCTACGGTCTCCCTAAAGTCTGTGTTCACTCACGGTTTATCCCTCTTTGGAACAACAGCTCATTTTTTGGATACACACACATAACAATCTGAAACTCCCATTCACAATGCTATTCAACAAGTGACGGGGGGGGGGGGGGTCCCTGGTAGCCTACAGGAATCTCTTTCTCCTGACATCTGACATCTTTTCCTTCCGACGCAGTTTGGGTAATTAATCGCAGATAACTTTGCTAATCATCCGCCACCAATTCGAAAGGAAAACTCCTCACAAACGAGGACCCCGTTGCATCTTATTTTCGTCTCTTTCACATTTCCAGACCCTGGATTAGATGCAAAGAAGGTGCTCAAGGCACAAGAGTGACTTTTACAGAAGCTACCAATCGATTCGGTTACTCACCGCTTCTTCCCCAAACTTTAAGATGCGTCTGTCTTCCTGAGAAACGACAGCTGTGGTTCTGCACCGCTCAAGAGAGGGATATCAAAATCACCGCGCCTGCTGCTTTTTGCTTATTACACAAGAGAGAATCCGCCTGCCCAACCCCAGCTTGCGAAAGATTCCCATGGGAAGCACATCCCTCCCAAAATGCCTTTCGCTGCAGTAAAGTCGTCTGTTAGAGGACGTTCATCTGTTTCACATCTTCGGGCAGAAATGCCAACGAGCTTCCCGACCACTCAGGGCTGTCCTGTATTCGTTCCAAAGGCGCACTTTGGAACTACGCCCTCCCTCTCCCGCTCCTTATTACACCTCATTTCCATTGTATTGTGTACGATTTTACTTCCACACGCAATACGATAACTACAAGAAGTGCACGCCATGTACCGCAATGACTTAATGAGGAAACAGATTCACAAGAGGCAGACACCTTGCCCCAAGTAACCCAGCTTTACAAACAGCAAAGCTGGTAAGGGAGGCAGCCCTGTGATGATGCCTTCCTCACATTTTACAAGGCTGCTCCAGAATGGTGCCTGGAAACCAAGAGTAGAGGCTCACAGATTCTCAACGTGATGCCTGCCTTAGATTTCTCTCGTACAATGGGAACCCAACGTCCAAAAACAAGCTTGATTATACACGAATCGATGACTGGTAATCGTGTCGTCTGCTAGGCTGGTGCTGTTTTTAAAAACAGGCATACAGCTAGCGCTCAGCAGATTGTGCCTTCTCCCCTGGAATGTGAGTAATTCTTATGGAGAAAGACAGATAAAGGGGGAAATGAGGGAAACTCTGAGGGTTAAACAAAACACAACTGAAGACTCAACTATGCCACTTAGACATGCATGACCTTGAATGAGTTCCTCAGTGGGAGCCTCGGTTCCCTGTCTGTAAACTAGGCATCAGATCAGATGACTCTAAGGGTCCCTGTGGCTCCAAAATCCCCTGATTCATGAGGTGATGAAAAGAAGCAGGAGAAGCAAGTTGTGCTGTTTTGAACTGGCGGGCCCACCGCAATCTCTTGTTTTGTCTGAGGAAATTAAACAAGAACAGGGGTTGCTGAATATAAATTGCCTAGCTGGCTGCTATGCGCAAGGTTGGGAGAGACGAATTGCGAACTGCGGGGATTTCCCCCTAAGCAGCTTACTGTTTAGATCATCAAAGTGTGATTTTGCACAGCCACGTAGGTAAGACGGTATGTCTACAGATGTCAAACAGCTTGCATTTTATCAAATCTTTGATTTGGCCTTTCCTTTTAAACCAGGCTTGTAGGAGGGAGGAAAAAAGAACTTTGAGGTCTTCAGACTCTGCGACAAGAGAACAACAAAATAACACGAACAGGACCCAAAATGAGGATGGGTTTTGACAATGAAAAGTCTATGTGTTACTAGTGGTTAATCTGTCTAATGAATCAGGTTCGTTCACGAATCTTCAAATTACAAGCCCTTGAAGAATAACACAACATGACATTTTCTATTTAGTCGTTTGGTAGAATCTACAAAAGGAAGATCCAGCAAGCCCAGAATAAGGTCCCAATCTGAGTTACTGTTCAGAAAATTGAAAAAGATGACCAAACTTCATCTTCTTCATTATTATCTTGACCTACCTACTCTCAGCCATCAGAACTACAAAAACTTGAAAAAGGCACATCTCACGTTTGATCTTTGCCCTGGAGTTAACGCGGGGATGTCCCGAATGGCCAGGTGGACTTTTTTCTTTTGCTCTTTAATTCCAGTCTACTGTAAGGACCAGAGGATCAGATTCAACAGCAGGTCTGACCCCAAGTAAAAAAATCTATGGTTTTACACTGAGCATTCCATTTAGGTTCCCAACTAATCTTTTCAGGATGAGACGCTCATCCCGCTCTACTCAGAACTCTCCACGCCAGGTGCCATCGAATGAAGACAGCAGCTTATGCTTCTCCCTAACAGTAGAAGCAGTAGAACAGCAGAACCTCCTCCCTCCACAGGAGCAGGTTCTTACGGGCTCCTTAATTCACTCCCTAGACTACTGAGGAGGAGAGGATGTATTGACCAATTCATTGGTAATTCTTTAGAAATCTCTATTTTAAGAATTATATCTACTTGTAGGTGGAGTTGATAATTACACTTAAACTGGAGAGAGGTTTCATAGATCTAAGTTCAACTAATTTACTGATTGGCTCGCTGTTACCAAGTGGTTACTATGGCGCCGTCTCATTTAAACTAATAGGAAATTAAATGTACACAGGATGTTTAAAGGAGCAAAGCTGAAACAAGATTGTTCAAAAGTATGGGGGGGAACTCTGTGATCTACAAACATGCTGAGCTTTTCCCCATAGCTTCCCCATCGAAAAAGTGAAGGCAACAGTACGTTCTTTATACGATTTTGTGAAGCCCAGAGAGGAGGAGGTATGCAGAATCCCCAGGACCGTGACTAATACCTGGTGGCCACCTTCCCTTTTACCCCTTCCCTTTTTTGCCCTGTCCAGCTTCCCACTTTGAGCATGATGGCAACCACATCCTCAAAGATGGATGGACACTATCACCCTCACCAATAAGCCAGTGGAAGTCACTCAATGAAAACTGGGAATCAGGAAGACCTACAGAGAAACAAAACAAACTGGCCCCGATAGGCCTTCCAAGGTTAAGGTTGCTGGACAATGAAGTGCAGGTGTCCCTAAGGACGGCAAAGCCGTTTTCCTACAGGAAGCTAAGAACGGAGTTCCCCTAAGAAGCAGCAGGAGAGCCAGGGACTGTTTGAATATTTTAACCATTCTCTTGCTGTCCCTTCCAGCATTTCTACAGTGACTTAACTGAGGAACCAGGGTGTCAATACCCCAGATGCCTCAATCACTTGCTCACTGTAGTACCCTCAATCTGGACACAACATTACAACGCATTCTAGTATTACTCATGCCTACGGTTCTAGCATCTTCTCTTCTTTTCCACTGATCTCTTTCTTGTTAAGAAAAAGTAAAAGAGAAGAAAACACGAGGGCAAGTAAGGAAGGGTTTTAATGATGAAGTAAGAAAAATCGGACTAATGAGCCCAGAACACTTTCCCCCAACCAAATAAGGTATTAGTCAGGTTCTTCTTGGTATCTCTTCTTATTAAATACAAATTAAATAGATCTGGGGTAAAAACGGTCGGATCTAAGATTGTGTCAAGTTTACTGCCTCTAACTTATGGACAGAAATCATAACTCAGGAATAGAGAATCTGAAGATAAAAGCCACAGATTATTGTGGAATCTAGAACAAGCATCTTGAAATGACGGGCAAAAACGTCAGTGACTCTTTTCTCCATAGAGACCTGAATTTGAGACAAAACACAGCTCACGGAGAAAAGGAATGATCCCTAACCAGGCTGCAAAAGCCATTAATTTGAAAGCATCAAGCTGAAAATAAGAAAACAACCATAGAAGGTTGGGACCTGGGCATACATCTCGGCAGGGCCTGTCCCAGGGCAAGCTTGGCTGGTCGCCCTCCCAGGGCCCACATCCAGGAGGGCCCGATTACATACACCACAGTCACGTCATACTGCGAGCACAGTGAGAAGACAGAGTGTGTGTATACACGGCCAGGAGGGAAGGCAGGGATGAAAAGAGTAAACAGCTAGGGAGAAGGTCAGAGACCAAAGAAATCTGGGAAACCATTTGGTCAAATCTCCCTTGTTTCATAAAGGAGGAAATGGAAGCCGTGGGGTGACCAAATTGCAGTCAGGCCACCGAAGGTCCTTCCCATAGTCTGGCCAAAAAACTACCACCCTGGACTCATACAAGTCATTTAATCTTTTCAGGCTTCAATGTCCTCATCAATAAAGTGACATTTGTGAACTGGTATTTTACCCGCCTCTTAGGGGTTACTGTAAGAAATGAAAGGAAACATAAAAATGAGTAATTTTTAGTCATGTCTTTGGAACCGTGATATTTCAGCATAAAAGACAAGTACAAATTTTAAAAAAAGGATAAGTAAATCTAAGCTAATCTATTTGAATTAGAAATATCAGTACGGGGGCACGTGGGTGGCTCAGTAGGTTAGATGTCTGATTCTGGATTTCAGCTCAGGTCATGATCTCCTGATTCATGGGTTTGAGCACCACGTCGGTGCTTGAGATTCTCTCTCTCCCTCTCTCTCTGCCCCTCCTCTGCTCATAAGCTCTCTCACGTGCGCAAAAAATAAATAAATAAAAATAAAAGTATCAATATGAATTTGGAAATTTTTCCTCCTAAAAATAATAAATATATATGTATATATGTGCATATAATAAATGTATCTGTATATAAGTACATATATATGTAAATACACACACACACATAGATGAATTTCATTTTCACTTGTGGCCATAGTGGGTCAGAGAACACATCAGGGGTCAAGTGAACTCTCTCGTCTGAAAGATCTAAAAAAAATAGGCAAAATATGACTCGTGGTTTTCAGGCACCAACAGCACGTAGTGCAGAGGGATGTCCGACAGAAGAGAAACAGATGAGGTAAGTCTACAGCTGCCTCTGGTTACTGCTTGAAAAGAGTCTCCAGGCAAATGTACAGGGAGAAGAAACACAAACAGACCCTGGTAGTCACCCTAAGATGAGGAAACAGAGTTGAGAATTCAGGGTCAAGGTGGCTAAGATATGCAGGACAGAGAATCAGAGGGGAGTTTCCCTCGAGTCTATCGACAATGACTGGTCGACCCATGTATGCGAAGCAAATACCTGAGGCCAAGGAAAAGAAGCAACGAGAAAAGAACGGAAGAAGCAATTCCCATTCCTCACACAGGGCTAGGAACAGCCCTGGAAAACTCACGTTTTCCACAACCAGAGTAGAGAACTTTGTGATACGTGGCGTCTACTCTGAGTACCAGAAGGGTAGCGCCTAAGAGTAGGGTAGGCAGTGCAACCAGATTGGCCCTAAGGTAAAGGCTGTGTGGGTCCTGCCTAACTGAGACCAAATGCAAATGTGAAAAGAATAAAAATCTTCCTCATAGCTGCATCCCAGAACAAGGCTCACACTCCCAAAGAGATAAAATTTACAATGTCCCAATACCAGTTCAAGATAACCAGGCATGAAAGGATGAAAAGTCAGGAGGTACACAAATCAACAGCAGAAGACCTAAAAATGGCATAGATCAGGCAACGGAGCGTGTTCCAGTTAACTAAAGGAATCGAACCATGCAAAGCATATTCTTTGACTACAATGGAATTAAACTCACGGTCAATAACAGACATTAAAAAAAAAAAAAAATCCCAGAATATTTGAAACTAAACAACCTACCTCTTAACAGTCCCCGGAACATTCATTCGGCCATGTAATCTACCACATTAAGATGAAAAAAAAAGAAAAAGAAAAAGATCATCTCTACCAATGCAGAAAAGGCATTTGATAAAATCTGATATCCAGGCACGAAAGAAACTGTCAGCACTATGATACATCTACTGCTAACATCATATCAAATTGTCAAATATTAAGTATGCTTCTGGGACGAGGCAAGGATGTCTGCTCTCATCACTTCCATTCCACATTTTAATGGTGATTCTAGTGTTTAAATAAGTGTTTAATCTAGTGTTTAACCTAGTGTTTAAATAAGGCAAGAAAAAGAAATAAAAAGCTTTCAAATTGGAAAGGATACACAAAGCTGTGTTTGTTAGAAAATAACATGATCATCTACACAGGAAATCTTAAAGGCATTTACAGAAGAGTCACCAGAACAACCCAATCTGTACCAATATAAAAAAATTTATTGTATTTTTCTTTTAAAAAAAAATTTTTTTTAATGTTTATTTATTGTTGAGAGAGACAGAGACAGAATGCGAGTGGATTAAGGGCAGAGAGAGAGAATCTGAAGCCGGCTCCAGGCTCTGAGCTGTCAGCACAGAGCCCAACACGGGGCTCGAACTCACGAGCCGCGAGATCATGAGCTGAGCCGAAGTCGGACGCTCAACCGACTGAGCCACCCAGGCGCCCCTATTTATTGTATTTTTCTATACTACAACAAGCAAGCTAATAGTGGGTTGTGAGGTAAAGAGCATCTCTTCCTACAGATTCCCAGTGAAACAGCTTGGAAACCAGCGCCCCAGACAGACTCCCGCACAAGTGTACTGAAAAATAGGTTCAAGAATGTTCACAGTAGCAGTGCTGGTAGCAGCAAAACCTGGAATCAGCTCAGTGTCCATTGAAAGGAAAATGGAGAAATAAATTGTGATATATTCGAACATAAAATACACTAGGAAAAACGAATGCATGCAAATTTACACACATACCACTAACAAAATGTTGAGCAAATTAAAAAAAAAAAATCACTGGAGAAATATACACAAGATGATGCTTTTGGAGAAAATCCAAAATCCTGCGAAACTAAATGAATTTGGTTTTTAAGATATGCATGCATATATGGTATAACCATAGGAAAAAAACCCCTGGAAATAAAACACACCAATTTCAGAATATTTTTATATCCAAGCTAGGGCTGGAGTGTTAAGACTATTAGGGGGAAGCATGGACATGTGGCTAATATCCAGAGAATCTTTTTGCAATTCATTGGATTGGGATACACAGGAGGGTTTATTACTGTTTCTCTTTATACGCTTCTCAAGTGTTGCGAATATTCTTTTATGTATGTAATACTCAATTCAAACAATGAAAACCAGTTAGACAGATCTACATGTAAATACACATGGGGGGGTATTTATAACGACAAAATAAACACCTCTTTTACATAAATAATTACATGTTACCATATTCCTTCATATGTATTATTCCTGTGGTCTACAAATGTTAGCACGCATCAAAATCACGTGGAGCACTTGGTAAAACCCAGATTGATGGGCCCCGCATCTAGTTTCCAATTCAGCAGGTTATGAAAGAGGCTCGAGAATTTCCATTTTAACAGGTTTCCAGGTAGCACTGAGGCTGCCCGTTCAAGTCAAGACTTCAGGACCCTCTACGTTACTAGACGAGAGCCTCATAAAAACCAGCAAAGAGCTAACACAGGCCTCATTTGGCAGATCAAGAAAAGTAATCTCTGAGAGATTAAGAGATCTGCGGCGTATGTTATTATGAATCATACCAGCCCTGGACTTGTCCAAGCCCCAGTTCTGTATGTATTGATTCTTGGAAGCAACTTAACCTCTTGAGGCCAAAGTTCTATACCTGTAAATTTCACTTATACGATTCTTTTGAGGCGTAAGGGATCATAAAGCGCTTGAATCTGTCCCTGGTATGTAGCAAACCCTGGGGAAATGTTAACTAACTTTACTGCCACTAAGTTAGTAAGCGGTGGAGATGAGATTCAAATCAAGCTCTTCATTTTCAATCAGTGTCAACACAGATGCCTTTTAGTGCCACAAGACAGCATTGAGGAGTGCCACAGAGTCCCACAAATCCTTTTTTTTAAAGGCCGTTTTAGAAACCAGGGCGCCTGGGTGGCTCAGTTGGTTCGGCGTCCAACTTTGGCTCAGGTCATGATCTCGCGGTTTGTGAGTTCGAGCCCCGTGAGGGGCTCTGCACCGATAGCTCAGAGCCTGGAGCCTGCTTGGGATGCTGTCTCCCTCTCTCTCTCTCTGCCCCTTCCCCACTTGTGCTCTGTCTCTCTCTCTCACAAAAATAAACTTAAAAAAAAAAAGACAGTTTTAGAAACCTTAAAGAAGACTTTAATATAAATTCTAAAATCCAACTGCTCTTTGCACTTAAAAGAAAACTAAGAGCCAGAATGAAGTGGCTTAAGATCATACAGCTAGTTAGAGAAAGTCTGAGATGTGTAAGTGGAAATAATTTTTTTCAAGTGATACATAAATGGTCTTTATAATATAAGTAAGCAAGCATGAGGTCTATAAAGATGAGGATCTAAAACTTTCTGATTTACCTTTTTCACACACACACGCACACACACACACACACACACACACACACACAAAAGCGACCAAATGAAATTTTCTTTCCAAGATACAATTGGTTCAAGTCACTTCAATACAAAGATATGGAAAATTCTATCTCATTTCTTCCTGTAATCTAAAGAAAGGCGAATATATTATTTCTCGGATGTAATTTCTGGACAAAAGAAAAATGTAAATTTTGGATTGTATTTCACTATAATCATTTTACATTTTTAAAAATTCACCCGAGGAGTGCCTGGGTGGCTCAGTCGGTTGAGTGTCCGACTTTGGCTCAGGTCATGACCTCGCGGTCTGTCAGTTCGAGCCTCGCATCAGGCTCTGTGCTGACAGCTCAGAGCCTGGAGCCTGCTTGGGATTCTGGGTCTCCCTCTCTCTCTGCCCCTCCCCTGCACACACTCTGTCTGTCTGTCTCTCTCTCTCTCTCTCTCTCTCAAAAATAAATAAACATTAGAAAAATAAAATAAAATAAAAATTCATCCGAGTTCCGCTTTCTTTTCACATAGATTTGAAAATAATCAAAAGCAGGGGTGCCTGGGTGGCTCAGACAGTTAAGCGTCTGACTCTCGATCTCAGCTCAGGTTTTGATCTCATGGACGTTGAGTTCAAGCTCTGCACAGGGCTGCAAGCAGGCATGAAGACAACTGAAAAAAAAATCATCATCATCATCAAAAGCAGAGTTTAGGTAAGTTTTGCTGACTCAACATGCCTCTCAAGTTATCCCCAAAGCATTAAAATATTTTAGGCACGAGTGTTCATAAAAAAATGTTGGTTCGTAAAATACGACCACCTAACCTATGACCCAATCTAAATGTTAATAGCAAAGTAACATTTTCCAACCCGAAGTCTAGGCTTCTTTGTTTTCTGGCATTTAAAAATAGAAATCACTCTAAAGCAAGTGGGAAAATACATTTCCTGGTCTTCCACGTTGGCACGTTATATTTTATTTCAATACAACGAATTAGTCAGGAAGCGGTGACCTATAATAATTTCATCGGTTCCACAGCGTAGTGTTACAGTTCCAACTTCTGCTTCTGTGCTGTGAACCCCAAAGAGAGGACAAAATCATGTACCACCAAAAGGGTAACGCATTTTACGAGCTGCATGTATGACAGAATCACAGACACTTCACTCCCCACTCACATCCCCACCCCACCACTCTGCCTCTGAGGGAATTTTTTATGGTATCAGAGCACAGTATACATAAGGAGGAGAAACGAAAATGGGTCTATTTCCGTTAGACGACTGGCGACACGTCATTGAGTCATGCGGGCTTGACCCCGGCAGAGTCATCTTAGACCTGCTGTTCTCCCCATTCCAGTTCTTGCTGTGTTTGTCTTTGCTAGTCATCTAGAACTCAGGTTACGACTCTTGGATCTCTGCTGATCGCCCTGCTCCCAGTGTCTCCTCATGTATAACACAAGACAAATGATAACTACATCGCAGGGCTGTTGTGGAGATTAAGTAATATCCCTACAACACGTACCATGGGAAGAAGTAGCTATTTCCGGCATTATAACACCAGTCGGCATAATGGTGCCACTCTAACATTTTTCTGACAATACGCGCAAAAATCTTCCGACAGTTCTCTATTTGCCACTGATGCATATGATTGAAGAATTTTCAAAGCTCATTCCTTCCTGAACCTTCTTTGGTAACCCCTTTGCTTGAACAGCCCTCTCTACTTTTCCCCATTTGATTAAATCCTAGCCAGAAAGCGAACTTAGAAAAGCCCAACTCAACTACAGACTAGCTAGCGTAATCCCAGCCTCTGATGGTTTTACCACTTGAGGGATTACAATGTTGTGCCTGTTCCACTGTTTAGAATTTAATCAACCAATCTGCTGTGTGACTTACCTGCCCAGGTGCCTCCTGGGGCTCTGTGCAGAGAGGAGGCTCACATCACTCACGGTCCCATGTGTCCATGGGCTTCTTGACACCTGCCTTCTTGAAGGGGACTGCTCGACAGTGACAAAAGAGGCCCAATGTAGATCTGTCTCTACTTACCTAACTTACAACACTTCCTTCCCCTCACAGAATCTCCTCAAAAGAGAACTAGGAGTGTTCCTGAGAGCGCCCTTCAGTCAAGCCCTGTCTGTACGCCATTGCAGATCAGTCTTAGTTTTTTCTCCTTACCCACGCTAGGCTGTGATCTTGTTAAAAAGTTCCTCTGGGGGCAGGGGGATGGGTTGGGGATGTAAGTGTGGAGTGAGGTGTGTGTGAATATGTGACACGTGAAAATGTGCCAAGTATAGGGATAGGGATGGCACAGCTCCCTTCACAAATAGGGTTGATTCCAGCTTTTCTCTATCTTGATAGTTCCTTGGACCTTTCAAGAAATTTCAGAAAGCGTAAAGTCGGTTGTCTAAGTTTAGAGCCACGTTTCCCCTCTCAATTCTGTCACTTAATAGAAAGTTAAAAAAATATTTTTTATTATTTTTTTCTTAACGTGTATTTATTTTTGAGACAGAGAGAGACAGAGCATGAATGGGGGAGGGGCAGAGAGAGAGGGAGACACAGAATATCAGAAGCAGGTTCCAGGCTCTGAGCCGTCAGCCCAGAGCCCGACGCGGTGCTCGAACTCACGGATCGCGAGATTGTGACCTGCGCTGAAGTCGGACGCTTAACCGACTGAGCCACCCAGGTGCCCCCCAAAAATATTTTTTAATGTTTACTTATTTTTGTTTTGTTTTTTTTTTTTTAATTTTTTTTTCAACGTTTATTTATTTTTGGGAGAGAGAGAGACAGAGCATGAACGGGGGAGGGTCAGAGAGAGAGGGAGACACAGAATCGGAAACAGGCTCCAGGCTCCGAGCCATCAGCCCAGAGCCCGACGCGGGGCTCGAACTCCCGGACCGCGAGATCGTGACCTGGCTGAAGTCAGACGCTTAACCGACTGCGCCACCCAGGCGCCCCAATGTTTACTTATTTTTGAGAGAGACAGAGTGAGAGGCGGGGAGGGGCAGCGAGAGAGAGGGAGACACAGAATCCAAAGCAGGTTCCAGGCTCTGAGCTATCAGCACAGAGCCTGACACGGGGCTCAAACTCACGAACTGTGAGATCATGACCTGAGCTAAAGTCAGATGCTTAACCGATGGAGCCACCCAGGCGCCCCTGGAAAGTTTAATAATATTATTTTTGTTACAAACATTTGAATCTCATCTTTGTCATCCTATGCTTTCTATTTTCTGTAAGTTCTTGTTTTTGTTTCGTTTTTTTCATCTCTTGATCTGTGGACTTTGGTTTCCTTTTCCCTTTCTGGTAATATAAGGTAATTCTCTGTCTAGAGTTTATTCGTATTGGTCAAAAACTGGAAACAACCCAAATGTCCTTCAATAAGAGAATGAGTACACAAGGTGTGGTACATTCACATACTGGAATTCTACTCCGCAATAAAAAGGAACCATTGACACAATATGAATGAATTTCCAGTATATGACATTAAGTGAAAGAAGCCAGACTGAACAGGGGACATACATACTGTCTGATTCCATTTATATACCATTCTAGAAAAGATAAAACTATGGAGGAGTGAGACAGGCCAGTAGTGGCTAAAGGGATGGGAGGGACCAGAAAGGGGCATGGGAAGAAACTAGTAGGGGACGGAAGTATTCCACATTTTTATTGTGGTAATGGCACAAATGAATGATCTCAAAATTCACAGATCTCTGTGCCGCAGAAGGGGATGTGTACTGTTAGTAAATTATACCTCGCTTTTTAAAAATTTTAACAAGATGGGGCGCCTGGATGTCTCAGTCGGTGAAGCGTCCGACTTCGGCCCAGGTCACGATCTCACGGTTCGTGGGTTCGAGCCCCGCGTCGGGCTCTGGGCTGACAGCTCGGAGCCTGCAGCCTGCTTCGGATTCTGGGCCTCCCTTCCCTCCTCCCTCGCTCACTCTCTGGCTCTCCAAAAAAGAAAGTTAAAAAATTTTAACAAGAATGCACAAAAAAGTTTATTCTACTCATGACTGCCCTGCCACTTTAAAAAAAAAAAAAAAAAGGAAAACCTCTGGAACGGATGTTAATTATCAGTATCTTCAATTAGACATTAATCAACCGATGGAAGAAAAAACACTTTAAGATCCTCACATCCCTCCTCACACCACTTCCCAGTACTTCTCCTGGTCTGGCAGTTTCATTGCATAATATTCTAGTTAATCGCTTGTTTTCGTGTAATTTACTTGCTTTTACAAAAATTCCTCTTCCATGCTATTTTGTATCTATAATTAAACTAATGAGTTGTAAAAAAAAAAAAAAAAAAAAAAAAAAGTTAGACAGGGAGGGAGCCAAAGCATAAGAGACTCTTAAAAACTGAGAACAAACTGAGGGTTGATGGGGGGTGGGAGGGAGGGGAGGGTGGGTGACCGGCATTGAGGAGGGCACCTGTCGGGATGAGCACTGGGTGTTGTATGGAAACCAATTTGACAATAAATTTCATATATTGAAAAACAAATAATAAAATAAAATTATTTTATTAAAAAAATAAAATAAAATAATGAGTTATAAGTAGTTTTATGTCTAATTGATTTTTGATTTACGACTAACCTTTTCACAGTATTACTTCCTCATTTTTGCATTACTCAGATTAACCTTTAGGTTGTCTAGAGTAAATCTCTACTATTGTTTGAATACTTGTATCTGCGCCACCACCCCCCCCCCCACCTCCAGATTCATATGTTAAGATCCTAACCCCAAAGGTGAAGGTATGGGCCGGCAGAGCCTTTGGAAGTGATTAGGTCAGGAGGGTGAAGCCCCCACGAAGAGGATCGGTATCCTGTAAATGAGATCCCGCAGAGTTCCCTAGCCAATTCCAGGATATGAGGACACAACAAGCAGTCTGTGAGCAGAGTGTGGGCCCGTATCTGCCATGCTGGTACTCTAATCTCAGACTTCCAGCCTCCAGAACTGTGAGTAGGAAATTTCTGCTGCTGAGTGGGATGCACGGGTGGCTCAGTCAGTTGAGCATCCAATTCTTGATCTCAGCTCAGGTCTTGGTGTCAGGGTCGTGAGTTCAGGCCCTGTGTTAGGCTCTGTGTTGGGCATGAAACCTACTTTAAAAAAAAAAAAAGTTCTGCTGTTTATTACCTACCCAGTGTGCGGTACTTTGTTATAGCTGCCCAAATGGACTAAGACAAACCCCCAATAGTAGTAATTCATTTAATTTGAGCATACACGTGGCACTCTTTCTTGGCTCTTGCATCTGTGAATCGCTGTTGTCTTCAAGTTCAACTGAGTTTAGAATTCTTGGGTGAAATGGGGGCATCTGGGTGGCTCAGTCGGTTAAGCGCCCGACTTCGGCACAGGTCATGATCTCACTGTCGGTGAGTTTGAGCCCCACGTTGGGTTCTGTGCTGACAGCTCAGAGCCTGGATCCTGTTTCAGATTCTGTGTCTCCCTTTCCCTCTGCCCCTTCCCTGCTCGCACTATCTCTCTCTCTCTCTCTCTCAAAAATAAAATTAAAAAAGAAAGAAAGAAAGAAAGAAAGAGAGAGAGAGAGAGAGAGAAAGGAAGGAAGGAAGGAAGGAAGGAAGGAAGGAAGGAAGGAAGGAAGGAAGGAAGGAAGGAAGGAAGGAAGGGAAAGGAAGGAAGGAAGGAAGGAAGGAAGGAAGGAAGGAAGGAAGGAAGGAAGAAAGAAAGAAAGAAAGAAAGAAAGAAAGAAAGAAAGAAAGAAAGAAAGAAAGAATTAATTCTTGGGTCAATCAACCTTTTGCTCAAAAGATTCAAGTAGACAAAGAAGACCACGAAATAGAAACATATCAAGTTCCTGTAAGATAAAATATTAGTTCTCAGTAAAGATCTCAATGCTCTAAATAAAAGGTTTACTAAATTAAATTCCAATTAAGACCGCAAATGGAGTCTTACAGAGTTTGATACATAAATCATAATGAAGTTTACCTGGAAGAATAAATGTATGAAAAAAATTAAAAGTATTTTGAAAATGAATAATTAACAAAAGGAGACTTGCCCTCAACAGATTTTTTTTGAAGCTACAATAATGAAACCAAGGTGATTATTTAGAATAGATCAGCTGAACAAAATTTTAAAAATCCAGAAATAGGGGCGCCTGGGTGGCGCAGTCGGTTAAGCGTCCGACTTCAGCCAGGTCACGATCTCGCGGTCCGTGAGTTCGAGCCCCGCGTCAGGCTCTGGGCTGATGGCTCAGAGCCTGGAGCCTGTTTCCGATTCTGTGTCTCCCTCTCTCTCTGCCCCTCCCCCGTTCATGCTCTGTCTCTCTCTATCCCAAAAATAAATAAACGTTGAAAAAAAATTAAAAAAAAAAAATCCAGAAATAGGCCCAAGTATAGTAAAGTGGTAAATTATAAAATGGGCAATCTGAGTAAGATAGAGAAGAAATAATTTAATAGATGTTGCCAAAATATTTGTCTTACTGGGTAGAGAAAAAATAAGTTTGAGGTGCCCTCACACCATATATGAAAACAAATTTGAGATGGATTAGGGATTTAATAAAATAAAAATCATAAAAATACTAAAAGAAAAATATAGAGCAATATATAACTCTGGAAAAAAAGAAAGCCTTTCTTAGCTGATAGCCAGGTCAAATAGCAAAAAGGATTGCAGATCTGGTCAGAAAAAAATTTAAACTCCTATAGAACAAAAGGCCATAAAATGACATGAAAAATGAATCACAAACGGAAAAAATTATAACACACTGGTATGATCATATCAATAATGCAGAAAAAGCTTTGATAAAATCCAGTAACCATTCATGAAACTGTGATTTATAAGTAAGAAATAAATATTTAGTCTTCATCCTGTTTGTAACACAGAGTCCCTAAAACTTTGGAATTTCCTAGGTGATAAGAGTATTAGGAGCATCTTTTGTTCTATTACTGGTCTTTGACCTTGATTTCTGACACAGTGCTCCTGAAACCCTTGTAATTTCCTGGGTGATAGAGTGCTTTCTGTTCTAATGAGGTAACTCAGGGTGGGCTCCTGGATGAGGGCTGGTCACTGGAAAGACCAAGTCATGATTAGAAGCTTGGAATTTTCAGTCCCACTCCCCATTCTCTTGAGAAGGGAGAAGGGCTAAAAATGGAGTTAATGATAATCAGGGCTACTTGATGAATCCTCCATAAAATCCCTCAGTACAGAGTTTGGAGAGCTTCCAGGTTGGTAAACACATGAATACACCCTTTCTACATACCTTGCTTCATGTACCTCTTCCATCTGGCTGTTCCTGAGTTATATCCTTTTATAATAAATTGGTAATGTAATAAGTCCCCAGAGTTCCATGAGCCACTCTAGCAAATTAAACCTAAAGAAGAGGTTGTGGGAACCTCTGATTTACAGCCAGTCAGTCAGAAGGACAGGTAACAACCTGGACTTGCAATCGGCATTCTGAATTGGAGATCATTAGAATCTTTGATTTGTAGTAGGACCTCAAGAAATACAGGTAACAACCTGGGCGTGAAACTGGCGTCTGAAGGTTTGGGGGGAAAACCTTATAGGACCGACCCCTTAACCTATAGAATTTGACACTATCTCCAGACATATAGTGTCAGAACTGAGTTGAATTGTATTGATATCCAAAACATCGCTTGTTGGGGTATGCGGGGAACCCCCCTCCCCATACACACACACACACACACACACACACACACACACACACACACACACACACTCACATTGGAAGTGGTACCAGAACCAACTTACCATTCATGACAAAAACTCTCAGTAATCTAGGAATACAGGGGAATTTCTTCAACTTGATAAGAAGTATCTACAAATAACCTAAGTCAGCATGATACTCAATGGTACGAAACTAGAAGCTTCCACATTAAGATCAAGAACAAGTCAAGGATGTCCCCTCTCACTACACCTTTTCAACATCATACTGGAATTCCTAGATAATGCAGTAAGATAAGAAAAGGACATAAATGGTGTATAAATTGGGAAGAAATAAAATTATCATTGTTTACAGATGATGTTTGCAGATGTGACCATCTACACAGAAAATCTCAAAGAAACTTAAAAAAAAAAAGCAAGCAATTAGAGCAAGGTTGTAGGATACAAGATTAATATACAAAATTCAATCACTTTCCTATATGCCTACAACCAACATTTGGAATTTGACATTTAAAACAATACCATACACATTAGCTTCCCCCAAAATGAAATATTAGGTATAAATCTAACAAATTACGTACAAGATTTATATGAGGAAAACCATAAAGCTCTGACAAATTAAATAGGAGACATAAATAAATGGAGAGATAGTCCATGTTCATGGATAGAAAGACTCAATATTATCAGGTTGTCAGTTCAACTTGATTCATCTACAGTCAATACAATCCCAATCAAAATCTCAGCAAGGTATTTCGTGTATATTGACAAATTAATTCTAGAGATCGTATGGAGAGGCAAAAGACTCAGAATAGCCAACACCATACTGAAGGAAAAGAACACAATTGGAAGGCTAATACTACCCAACCTCAAGACTTACCATAAAGCTACAGTCATCAAGACAGTGTGGTATTAGCAAAATAATAAAGAAATAGATGGACAGAACAAAGCCCACAGACATACACATGCATCTTTGTCAAAATATATCTTTATCTCTGACAAAGGTACAAAGGCAACACATGGGGAAAGCATAGTTTTTTCACAAATGGTGCTGGAACAACTGAACAACCACATGCAAAAAAAAAAAAAAAGTGAATTTAGACAGAGACCTCATACTCCTCACAAAATTAATTCAAAATGGATTTTAGACCTACATGTAAAATGCAAAACTCTAAAACACCTAAAGGATAACGTAGGAAGAAATCTAGATTGCCGTGGGTTTGGTTATAACATTTTATATACAACACTAAAAGCACAATCTGTGAAAGAAATAACTGAAAAGCTGGACTTCATTAAAATTAAAACTTTTGCTCTACAAAAGACACTCTCAACAGAGTGAGAAGATAAGCCACAAACTGGGAGAAATTATTGGCAAAAGATACATTTGATAAAGGACTATTATCTAAAATATCCAAAGAACTTAAAAGTCAACAATAAGAAAAACAAACAACCCAATTAAAAAGGGGGTCAAAGATTTTTACGAATACCTCACCAGAAAAAGATATACGTATATAGTCGACAAATTAGCATATGAGAAGATATTCAACATCATATGTCATTAGGGGACTGCAAACTAAGTCAACAACGAGATACCACCACAGACCTCTTAGAATAACCAGAATCCAACACTGACAACACCAAATGTTGGTAAGAGTGTGGGACAACAGGAACTTTCTTTCACTGCTGATGGGAATGTAAAATGGTACAGTCAGCTTGGAAGAGAGTTTGGCAGTTTAACAGTTGAAAATATTCTTATATATGATCTAGCAATTGCACCCCTTGGTATTTACTCAAATGAATTGAAAACTTATATCCACACAAAACACTTACAGGGATGTTTACAGAAACTACTCATAATTGCCAAAACTTGGAAGCTACCAAGATGTCCTTCAGTAGGTGAATGGATGAATAAAATGGAACGTTCAGACAATAGAATGTTATTCAATGCTAAACAGGAATGAGCTATCAAGCCATGGAAAGCCATGGAGGGACCTCAAACGCATGTTACTAAGTGAAAGAAGCCGATCTGAAAAAGCTACATACTGCATGATTCCAACTATATGACATTCTGGAAAAGGCAAAACTAGGAGGACAGTAAAAAGAGCAGTGGTTGCCAGGGGGTAGGGAGTGGTAGGAGTTGTGAAGAGATTAATAGGTAGAGCACAGAGTATTTTTAGATGATTTATTTTTGGAGATTCTAAAAATGAAACTATTTTGTATGATACCATAATGACAGATACACATCATTATACATTTGTCCAAACCCACAGAATATACAACACCAAGAGTGAGCCCTACTGTAAACTATGGACTTTGGGCAATTATGATGTGTCAATGTAGGTTCATCAATTGTAACAAATGTACCACTCTGGTGGGGGATGTTGATAGCAGGGGAGTATACACATGTGTGTGGGCAAGGGGTATATGGGAAATCTTTGTACCTTCCTTTCAATTTTGCTGTGAACCTAAAAATACTCTTTAATAAAGAGTCTTTAAAAAATTTACAGGGGCGCCTGGGTGGCTCAGTCGGTTGAGCGGCCGACTTCGGCCCAGGTCATGATCTCGCGGTCCGTGAGTTCGAGCCCCTTGTCGGGCTCTGGGCTGATGGCTCAGAGCCTGGAGCCTGTTTCGGATTCTGTGTCTCCCTCTCTCTGACCCTCCCCCGTTCATGCTTTGTCTCTCTCTGTCTCAAAAATAAATAAACGTTAAAAAAAAAAAATTTTTTTTTAAATTTACAACATATATGACAAAGACAGAAAAATGTATGCCATAAAATGTTACCAATCATGATGAAAAATGAAGGTTTTTACTTGAGAGAAAAACGAGCAAAGAACACACATCAATTACAAAAGAAATGTAAGTGTCCAATAAATGCATAGTATGTCCATTAAAAATAACAACATGGCTGGGGCGCCTGGGTGGCGCAGTCGGTTAAGCGTCCGACTTCAGCCAGGTCACGATCTCGCAGTCCAGGAGTTCGAGCCCCGCGTCGGGCTCTGGGCTGACAGCTCAGAGCCTGGAGCCTGTTTCCGATTCTGTGTCTCCCTCTCTCTCTGCCCCTCCCCCGTTCATGCTCTGTCTCTCTCTGTCCCAAAAATAAATAAAAATGTTGAAAAAAAAAATTTAAAAAATAATAACATGGAAAAAGTAGCAATCAATTTTTTTTCCCTATCAGATTAGGAGACATTTTAAAATATAGCCATTCTCAAGGTTGGAAGAGTGTGGGAGACAGGTACTCTTAAACACTGTAAGAATAACAATGAGACATTTTTTGGAGGGCATTTAAGAAATACTAATTTTTTTTTTAATGTTTATTCTTGAGAGAGAGAAACAGAGCATGAGCAGCAAGAGAGGGAGACAGAATCTGAAGCAGGCTCCAGGCTCCGTGCTGTCAGCACAGAGCCTGACACAGGGTTCAAACTCACGAACCACAAAATCATGGCCTGAGCCAAAGTCAGACCCTTAAACCGCCTGACCCACTCAGGAGCCCTACACATTACATTTTAAAAGACCTTTTTACTGAAGTAAAATAGACACATAATCACAGGCATACAGTTTGACTAGTGATTAAACAATGAACGTATGTACGTGACTACCACCCAGGTGAAGAAATAGAACATTTAGGAGGACCCCAGAGGCTCCCTTTATGACCCTTCCCAATCTCCTCCTCGAATATAACCACTCTCCTGACACTATTTGGGTTCCCCTTGTCTGTGGTTAAACAGTACATATACCTGAGTCATACAATGCACATATGCAATTCATGCATGGTATCTATCACCTTTACAAAGTAGTTTGCTCATATTCAATGCTACACAGTATTCCATTTTATGAATCTACAATTTATTGATCGCTGCTGCTGCTCCTGGACACATGGGTTATTTCCAATTTGGGGCCCGTGTGCAATATGCTTCTGTGAAAGAAACATCCTGACACGCGTGTTTCAGTATGCATAGGTAGTCAGTTCCATTGGGTATTTACACAGGAATGAAACTACTGAATCACCAGGCATATGTAAATTCAGTCTTCGTAAATATCACCAAACAATCTTCAATAGTGGTTGTATCAAATGACACACCCAACCCAACACTGGGTAAGAGTTCCATGTGGCTCCACATCCCACGCAGCACCAGGTTTTAGGAAAGAAAAACCAGGGGCACCTGGGTGGCTCAGTCAGTCGGGCATCTGACTTCAGCTCAGGTTATGATCTCACGGTTTGTGAGTTCGAGCCCCGGGTCAGGCTCCGTGCTGACAGCTCAGAGCCTGGAGCCTGCTTCGGATTCTGTCTCCCTCTCTCGCTGCACCTCCCCAAATCACTCTCTTTGTCTCTCAAAAAAAGATGAAGAAACGTTAAAAAAAAAATAAAAAATAAAAATTAAAAAAATCAATAATTAAGTCATCTACATCACGAAGCTTGTTTAAAAAAAAAAAAAAAAAAAAAGCAAATTAAAGCCAAAGTAGAAGGAAGGAAATAATAGAAAGAACAGAAATTAAATAAAACAGAAAATATACATTTAAGTAAAACACTGACAAAACCAAAAGCTGTTAGATATTAAAAACCAGTGTCAATAAATTCAAAAATTTAGATGAAATGCAGAAATTCTTGAGAAAAATACAACAACAAAATTGACACCAGAAGAGTTAGAAAATCTGAGCAGTACTATTAAAGAAATTCAATTGTTAATACTTGGACCCAAACAAATCTCAAAACACGCATGGCTTCACTGATGAGTTCTACATAACCTTTAAAGGAGAAATATTACCAATCTTACACAGAGAGAAGAAAAAAATTCACAACTCTTTTTATGCATGAACATTGGAAATGTGCATAAATTCTGACATAGCAGTCCTGCCTAGAGGAATGTATTCTATGAGGTATTCATTTAAATGCACAAAGATTCATGTACAGGAATAATCACTGTGGTATTATGTGTGTTAATGGCTGAACTGTGTCCTGTCCCCAAATTCATATGTTTAAATTTTTTTTAATGTTTGTTTGTTTGTTTGTTTGTTTTGAGAGAGAGAGAGAGAGCGTGAGCGAGGGAGGGGCAGACAGGGAGACACAGAATCGGAAGCAGGCTCCAGGACCCGAGCTGTCAGCACAGAGCCCAATGCGGGGCTTGAACTCATGAACCGTGAGATCATGACCTGAGCCGGAGTCGGAGGCTCAACCAACTGAACCACCCAGGCGCCGTTTCCTTAATCATAAAAAACAACTAGAGGTGTACAAATACATACACATACACCAGATTATATGTAATAAATGTAAAGATGATCAGAATCACAACAGGCCTTTTAAAAAAATAACTGAACAAAATGGTTTAAAAGTTTGTAAGAATGAAAAAACAGCTGACAACCAATAAAATTTGGAAAAGGGATTTTCCTTTCAACACATTAAAACTTTCTGTAAAGCTTCTAAATACTCAAACCAGTTTAGCACGGATACAAAAATAGAAAAATAAATCAATGCTATCAAATAGTCTAGAAAAATATGCAAATAACACCTGATAGTACCATTTTAAGTTAGTGAGGAAAAATGATTTAATAAACAGCACTGGCTATTCACCTGAAAGAAAATAAAATCAGGCTATCTTACCCCAGATAAAAATAAATATAAAGAACTGGTACGTTTTTGGGGTGCCTGGGTGGCTCAGTCGGTTAAGCGGCCGACTTCGGCTCAGGTCATGATCTCGCAGTTTGTGGGTTCGAGCCCCGCGTCGGGCTCTGTGCTGACAGCTCACAGTCTGGAGCCTGCTTCAGATTCTGTGTCTCCCTCTCTCTCTGCCCCTCCCCTGTTCATGCTCTGTCTCTGTCTCAAAAATAAATAAACATTAAAAAAAAAAAAACTACCTTTAAAAAGAACTGGTATGTTTTTAAGATACTCAACTTCACATCTACAACTTTGAAAAATATGCAGTATCTGGGAGCAGGAGGGGGTCAGTAAACTGACAGGTCATAAGGTACCAGGGTATGAATGTACACAACCATAATTCTTTTGTAAAATAATCTGACAATATTTTTGACCTAGCCATTATTTTTGGAAATCAGCAGAAATAAGAGCATCCGCATACAAGGAAATACAAATAGAGGTGTTTATCACAGCACTGTTTGTCGTGGTAACCAAACTGGAAATAACCAGAAGGTTCAGAAAAAGGAAACATTAAATCAATCATCATACACATACCCTATGAATAATCAGTCATCTTTGAAAGGTACGTGAATCATACCTATCTATAGTCACTGACCTGGACATTTGTCCATAATATGCTGTTAAATGAATTAAAAAGGAAGAAAAAAGTAAGCAAGTTGCTGAGTAATGCATGTAATATGATCACCCCCTACTTTTTTTTTTTTTTTTTTTTTTTTTTTTTTTTAAAGCAAACAGGAAGCAAAAAGTAGCCTCTTACCACATTTGGCTTGTATGAGCACTGAGACAGGTGCTAATGATACAGACACCTTATTTTTTTATTTTACTTTTCAAAAACTGTTAACGGCAGTAAAATACACAGAACATTAAATTGCCCATTTTGACGTTTAAGCGTACAGTTCAGGAATGTTAAGTATATTCCTATTGCTATGCAACCAACCTCCTGAATTTTTTTCACCTTGCAAAACTGAAACTTGGCAGTCATTAAATAATAACTCCCCATTTCCCCTTACCTGCTAGTCCCTGTAACCACCATTGTGCTTTCTGTTTCTATGAATGTGACTACTCTAAGTACCTCATATAAAGGGAATAAAACAGCATTTGTCTTTTTGTGACTGGCTTACTCCATTTAGCATAATGTCCTTAGGTTTATACACGTTGTGACTATGGGTCAGAATTTCACTTTTTCAAGGCTGAGCAATATCCATACCATAATTGTGTTTACCCATTCATCTATCAATGATTATCTCGGCTACTGTGAGCAATGCTGCTATGAACACGAGTGTATAAATATCTCCTAGAAACCCTGCCTTTAATTCTTTGGGGTACTTACCCGGAAGGGGAATTGCTGGATCATACGGTAATGGAGTTTTGAGGAACCGCCATACTGTTTTTATAGTGGCGGTACCATTTTACATTCTTTTTTTTTTTTTTTTTTTAATTTTTTTTTTCAACGTTATTTATTTATTTTTGGGACAGAGAGAGACAGAGCATGAACGGGGGAGGGGCAGAGAGAGAGGGAGACACAGAATCGGAAACAGGCTCCAGGCTCCGAGCCATCAGCCCAGAGCCCGACGCGGGGCTCAAACTCACGGACCGCGAGATCGTGACCTGGCTGAAGTCGGATGCTTAACCGACTGCGCCACCCAGGCGCCCCAGCCCGTTTTACATTCTTAAAACAGCACGCAAGGCCACCAATTTTTCCATATCCCAGCCAATCTTGCTATTTCGGTGTTTTTTTTTTTTTTTTTTTATAGTAGCTATCTTAATCAGTGTGATGTGATATGTCATTGTGGTTTTGATGTGCATTTCCCTAATGATTAGTGCTGTTGAACATCTTTTCATGGGCTTGTTGGCCAACTGTACATCTTCTTTGGAGAAATGTCTATTCAAATCCTTTGTCTATTTTTAAATTGGAATATTTGGGGTTTTCTTCACCGTTAAGTCGGAGGACTACATTTTTAAATGTTTTTTATTTATTTTTGAGAGAGAGAGAGAGAGAGAGAGAGAGAGCACTCACATGCATGCACACACTCACAGGGGAGGGGCAGAAACACAGACAGAGGATCTGAAGCAGGTTCCACACCGTTAGCATGGAGCCCGATGTGGGGCTTGAACTCACGAACCAGGAGATCATGACCTGAGCCAAAATCAGATGCTCAATCGACTGAGCCACCCAGGCACCCCAGAGAACTACCTTTCTAACATCAGTCACCTGGTGCAGGGTGGCCCAGGGTGGGGGTGGAGGCAATGAAGCCAGTAACTTTTTCTTTATTCATCCCTGTATTATTTGGCACATAGATGCCTTTCAGCTTATTGTTATATCTAATGAATTATAGGAGAGTAAGATGAATCTGTGTCCTCTTGCCAAGAGGGGCCGTATGCCAACCCCTGCAAGTTCTTGCCCATCTTCCCTCAGCCTAACTCTTTTAAGTGAGTTTCTTTCTCCTACTTGAAGATAGATTTATTCTCAGTTCATTTCTACTCTTTCCAACTGGAAGGAAATGAGATTCAGAGTGGCATATTGTGTGGTTTTTTTCTTGTGGGCATAAAAAATACCAACAATATTTATCATAGGTAAAGATACATTTGTTAATATGTAAATAGTATTAAAAAATAAGAACTCAAGAAGATTATATAAATGTAGGAAGTGTAAAAAATGCTAAAGATAAAAATGCCTCATTCATTCATCCAACAAATGTTGAGTACAACTTGGTCTGATTCTAGTCGCTGAAGACACGGCAGGAAACAAAACAGAAAAAGTCAGAAGGTGGTAAGTGCCATAAAAGCAACGGTGTTGCTAAGCAAGGGTGGGGTAATATTCAGATAGTATTATCGGGGAAACTCTCTCTTATGTTGAGTCTCAGGCTATGAATGTCCACACTTCACCCCTGAGGCAGAGGGTCTCTCTATTTAAGAGACATTTAATTCTGTGAAAAGATTTTGAGAAATCTCAATAATCATCTACCAAAAAGGGCCTACAGCCAACTTCACGTGTAAATGTGCATTTATAAGATTTTTTAAAAAGAAGTTACTTGTCACGGAAGCAATATTGGTGTCCCTCCCAAAATTCATATATACTGAAGCCCTAATCATTCAATGAGATGGTATTTGGAGGTGGGGCTCTGGGGGGTAATCAGGTTTAGATGAAATCATGAGGATGGGGCCCCATGATGGGGCCCCAGAGCTCTGGCTCTCTCTCTTAGCCATGTGAGAACACAGAGAGGCGGCCATCTGCAAGCCAGGAAGAGGGCCCTCACCAGAATCCAACCATGCTGGTACACTGATCTCAGGCTTTCCAACTTCCAGAACTGTGAAAAACAAACGGCTATTGTTTAATCCACCCAGTCGATGGTGTTTTGTTATAAAAGCCCAAGCAGACAAAGACATTACTTCTCTCTCTCTCTTTTTTTTTTTAAAGTTTATTTATTTTGAGAGAGAGTAAGCACGGGGAAGCGGCAGAGAGAGGAAGAGAGAGAAAATCCCAGGTAGGCTCCGGGCCGTCATTGCAGAGCCTGATGTGGGGCTCCCACAAACTGTGAAATCATAACCTGAGCTGAAATCAAGAGTCAGATGCCCAACTAACCGAGTAACTCGGGCACCCTGATATTACTTGACAATAGCAATCCATTCCTATCCCTCATTCTTATTTCATTTTGTATGTTTCATTAAAAGCGCTGCATATATTCACTTTTGGGGGATCAAAAAATATTTCTGCACATGGACCCTGTTTAGAGTGCTAAGACCCAGCGTGCAACTTCCGAATCCTGACCCACGGGTAAACTACTGAGTCGTTGCAAAGAATTAGTGACTCAGTTGACCCGAGCAGGAGTCTGTGTGAGCGATACTCTTAATGGGGCGACAGGAAACCAGGGAATGAGGTGACACGGCATATCGTTTGCTGGGAAGGCAGTTGTCAGTGGAACCCAGGGTGGAAGACAGTTTTTGGCAAACTTCCTCAAACACTTCATCCTTCCTGCAGATGGGGAGTCTGCTTATAGTAAAGGAAATGCTGGTGGCCCACGGCCTTTATAAAAGTTCGTCTTTAGCTGACTGGGTGATGTGTTGGCTAAAAATAAGCAAGAGCATCCTGGGTTTTCACCAGGAGCCTCTGCTGAAAGGTAGGAACAGGTGGAACAAAAAGAGATTAGATAGAAAGGAATGAATTCTAATGATTTCTACCTCGCTGTGGTAACGTGGCAATAATTACGAATCCTGGTCTCCATTCTATCTGATTAGAGTGGGGAAAAAAAACGAATTTACAGAGATCTTCTTACTTATTCTCATAGAACTTCTGTGAAACAGTTACAGGTAGGACATATCATTCTTTTAGTTATATCTGAGAAAATAAAGGACTGTCTGAGTCAGGGGGAGAGTCAGGCCGCCGGTCTCCTGAGAGTTATCGTATCCACCCATCCCGAAGTGAACATGATATGACCAGCTGAATTATATTTCCATTTATTTTAGAGGTGAGGTTTGGGAACCATTCGTAAGTGATAAGGCAGAGGTCCTCAGGGGTACGGTCTGCCTCTCAGATCCCCTTTGAAATAATATCAGGATTATTACAAGAAAGGAAAATCTACATCCAGCCTAGAAACCAAGCTAAAGCATTACCCCCATGCCAGGGCCTTAGAGAGAGTCTTCCTACACTGCAGTGCAGGGCGGGGAGGGAGCATGAAGAAAGCGAGAAGGCCAACTCATTGTTCCGTCAGAGAAAAGAGTGCCCCCCCCCCCCCAGACAGCAAAGACCCCTAACAAAAGCCAAGAGCCCTTGCTAACTTGAAGGAATGGGGGCCCTTCTTCCCCCTCAAATGCCCTGGACATGAGCTTAGGTAAACGTGAGCACAGGGTAGCCCCGGGGATGATGAGCTGATAGGATCAGCATGAGGATCAGCATAAGTATGCGGCCAGGCGGCTCTGGATATGAATCCCAGTTCCACCACGTACTAGTTATCAGACTTCCCTAAGCCTCTGTTTTCTCCTCTACCAAACTGGCTAATAACTGTGACTTTTGCACAGGCCTGCTGTAAGGATTAAATGAGATGAGCATATAAAATGCCTAGAAGGGTCCCCGCAAGTGTTCACCTAGAGATACGATGGTGGTGGTGGTGGTGGTGGTGGTGAAGATGGAAATTAGTGGTGGAACTGGGTTTTAAGATCTGGCCAAATCCAGCTAAAGCTTTGGAAAAGCTTCCCTTACTTGATACAGTCTCACTCTTTGATACAGGATATTTCACGGGGTAGAAATATTCTTCTGGAAATACAAAGAAATAGACAAGAGGATGAAAACATACAATTCTGTTACATTTGGAAAAACAGCAAACCAACTAAATATGGAACTAAATATAGTGGAGATTTTGGAAAAGGACCTATATTGAAAAAGCAATATGGATAGATTGGCCCTGATTATAGACAGACTAGAGAAGCAGGCTGTCGAGATGGGGAAATTTGAGAGGCTGGATAAATGAATGACAACCCACCCCCATACACTTCCAGAGAGCAATCCCTTCTCCACCCCACAGGAGACAGGAAGTTTATCCTCTATAAAAACTGAATGACAGATGTTCCAAACTCAGGGACACCAGGCAAGGGAGAGGGCTAGCGTGAAACAGGACAAGGAGGGTTACATATTAAGTTGTGCTGATGACCTCAGCCCTCTTCTCCCACTCATGTCCAAGAGCAACATCTTTTCTGGGAGACTCTGAACTGCCCTGCCCAGAGAAAAATCTACAGATACAGGCCTTTGAAGGTCTTCAAAAAAACAAAACAAAACAAAACAAAACGGAAAAGAAAAGAGCCAGTTCAGAGGTTCTCGTTTGTATATATGAACATGAACAGTCAAGGATCAGCAAACATTTGGGGGAGATTCTCCAACATGAAGAGTATTACACAGAAAAGAAAAGACAAAAGTAAGAGAAAGCAGAAGAAAAGAAAAAGAATCTTAGCAGAAAGAGAAGTAATGCAAGTTATCAGATGTACAGTCTCATGACACAAAGAAATGGAAAAACATTCCATGCTCATGGACTGGAAGAACAAATATTGTTAAAATGTCAATTATCCCCCAAAGCAATCTACACAATTAATGCAATCCCTATCAAAATACCAATAGCACTTTTCACAGAACTAGAACAAGCTATCCTAAATTTATATGGAACCACAAAAGACCCCACATAGCCAAAGGAATCTTGGAAAGAAAAGAAAAACAAAAACAAAACCTGGAGGTATCACAATTCCAGACTTCAAGTTACTTTCCAAATCTGTAGTAACCAAAGCAGTATGGTACTGGCATAAAAACAGACATACAGATCAATGGAACAGGATAGAGAATCCAGAAATAAATCCACAATTATATGGTCGGTTAATATTCTACAAACTAGGAAAGAATTTGCAATGGGAAAAAAAAAAACCAGTCCCTTCAACAAATGATGCTGGGAAAATCAGAGGGCAACATGCAAAAGAATGAGACTGGACCACTTTCTTACACCATACACAAAAATAAGTTCAAAATGGATTAAAGATCTAAATGTGAGACCTGAAACCATAAAAATCCTAGAAGAGAGCACAGGCAGTAATTTCTCTAACATCAACTGTGGCAACATTTTTCTCAGTATGTCTCCTGAGCCAAGGGAAATAAAGGCATACAGAAACTATTGGGATTACATCAAGATAAAAAGCTTCTCCACAGCAAAGGAAACAATAAAACTAAAAGACAACCTACTGAATGGGAGAAGATATTTCCAAGTGACATATCCAATGAAGGGTCAGTATCCCAAATATATGAAGAACTTATACAACTCAACACTCAAAAGACAAATAATCCAATTAAAAAATGGTCAGAAGACATGAGCAGACATTTCTCCTAAGACATCCAGAGGGCCAACAGATACATGAAAAGATGTTCAACGCCATTCACCATCAGGGACATGCAAGTCAAAACGACAATGAGATATCATCTTGTCCCTGTCAGAATGGCTAAAGTCAACACCACAAGAAACAACAAGTGTTGGCAAGGATGTAAGAAAAAAGAACCCTCTTGTATTACTAGTGAGAATGCAAACAGTACAACCACTGTGGAAAACAGTATGAAAGTTCCTCAGAAAGTTAAAAATAGAACTACCCTACAATCCAGAAATCGCACCTATTGGGTATTTACCCCAAAAATAACAAACACACTAATTCAAGTGGATACCCGCACCCCTATGTTTATAGCAGCATTATTTACAACAATCAAATTATGTAAGCAACCCAAGTGTCCGCTGACAGATGAATGGATAAAGAAGATGTGATATATATATATGTATACATACACACACATATAACACACACACACACATACACACACATACATATACACAACGGAGTATTATTCAGCCATAAAAAAAGAATGAAATCTTGCCATTTGCAATGACATGGGTGGAGCAAGAGAGTATAATGCTAAATGAAATACATCAGAGAAAGACAAATACCATATGATTCCACTCATATGGGGAATTTAAGAACAAAACAAATGAGCAAAGGGAAAACAGAAAAAGAGGGAGAGAGACCAACCAAGAAACAGATTCTTAAGTATAGAGAACAAACTGATGGTTACCAGAAGGGAGAGGGGTGGAGGTGGGGGTGGGTGAAGGAGGTGCTGGGGATTAAGAATGCACTTGTTACGACGAACACCGGGAGTTGTATGGAATTGCTGAATCACTACATTGTATGCCTGAAACTAATATAACACTGTATGTTAACTATACTGGAATTAAAACAAATAAATAAAACTTTGTATTAAAAAATATATACAGTCTTAGTAGCCTCAATGGCCTACAAGATAGATATTGCAATGGTTGAGAGGTATTACTAACACATTACACCAAAACTTATTTGGTGAAACCAGAGATATTGAAAGAAATTTTTTTTTTTAATTTTTTTTTTTTTTTTAACGTTTATTTATTTTTGGGACAGAGAGAGACAGAGCATGAACGGGGGAGGGGCAGAGAGAGAGGGAGACACAGAATCGGAAACAGGCTCCAGGCTCCGAGCCATCAGCCAGAGCCTGACGCGGGGCTCGAACTCACGGACCGCGAGATCGTGACCTGGCTGAAGTCGGACGCTTAACCGACTGCGCCACCCAGGCGCCCCTGAAAGAAATTTTAAAAGGAGCAGTTTTCTCACTCTATGATTCAATGTTAAATTAATGCCATGTAATGGGCCATCTAGAATTATCTTATGGCTCTCTGAAATCACAGACATGGCTCCCTTCTTGCAAGTGCTGGCCTGGGCAATAATATTCCCTCATGGCCAACCCTGAGCCATTGTCCTCCACCAACATATCCCACCCAAGAGCTCAAGCTTGATTTCTGTGTTCTGGGTAACTGGAATGAAAGGTACTAGAATGACATGCCTGACATCTGGCAGATTCAATGCTGATATCAGCTGGCATAGAAAGGAGAAACCAAAGCTCTCAAATAAGCTGATCCCACTGATCGGGCTAGTCCCACAGGTAGTTCAGAAAACTGATGGGTGATGCAAACAGCTTCCTTCCTTCCTTCCTTCCTTCCTGCCTTTCTTGCCTTCCTGCCTTCCTTCTTTCAGAAGCAGGGGGAGGAGAGGGGACAGGGAGAGAAAGAGAGAGAGACAAAGAATCTTAGCAGGCTCCTCGTTCAACATGAAGCCCGATGTGAGGTTCAATCCCACGACCCTGGGATCATGACCTGAGCTGAAATCAACAGTTGGATGCTCAACTGACCGAGCCATCCAGGTGCCCCACAAACAGCTAATTTCAATTGCTACTTTTTAAGAAGCCCATTATCCAGAGATTAGGAAGCCCATTGTCCAGAGATCATCAATATAATGACTTGTTTAAACACAAAACAGTTCTTTAAATCTGCTCCCCATTATTACATGAAACGTGTGTGTGCACACGCACGCACGCGTGGTACAGTGTTTCCAGGGTTTCAAAAGATTACGAAAAAACTAAGATTTGTTATTTCAAGTTAATTAACGTAGAAATTACATAAACGTACTCTCTCCAAGTTGAGGGATGCGATATCAAAGTTAATAAGGGTTATTTTCTGTTAGTAAATTCTTCAGTAATAAAACATTGTTTTAATGGTCTTTGAGGTTTAAAAGAAAAAAATTATGTGTTCCAATGATACTGTAGTCGGAAACACTGCCCGAAACGGAAATAACATAAAGCCCGAGACATTGAGTAGATTGCAAATTAGTCCTCTGCCCCGCAAGCACTTTGACTCCGTTCTGTTCAAAGGCGCTCTATTCCCACAGAATACGCTGACTGCCATGTCACTCTGGCTTATCCACGTTTTAAAGCTGAGCTCAAACTGGTCACCCAGTTCCCGCCTGCTTTTCAAACAGACGCAAAGAGCCAGCGGAACCACTGTGAGGGCGTTCCCCGGTCTGAACAACCATGTCCCAGTGGTGGGCAGAATGGCTCCTTCCCAGAAACAGAGCCCGGGATGATGTCCCTGGCTGGATGACCCGCGCATCTTCCCAAACCCCCACTCGCGGACCATGCCACTCCCGTTCCAGAGTCGTCCGGTGATGGCCTGGCAGAAATACGTCCAGCCTCAATTACAGGCTGGCTTTCGTTGTACTCACCAGCGTGTTGTTGCTGACGGCAAATGTGGAGGTGGCCGGTGGGGGGACAAAAAGAAAGCAGGGTAGGAACGCTGATTCGGGGCATCCCATTCTGGTCCTTTGTGCCGCGCCACTACCTCACAGCAGCTGGCCTGTGACAGATGAGGCCCCTCTCGTAAGTCACAACCCAGTGTCCTGTTCGTCTCTCTCCCCATCACACGGCACAGCTTGCAGAAGGATAGCCACCAGCCAGCATCCACTGAACTGATGTGACCCACTTCCATGCAAGGGAAGAGGAGCGAGGGACCGGCCTTTGAGGCAGGCTGTCAGACCACAGCGAGCCTCCTCAGCCACGTGGCCCTGAGACCAACAGAACAGGTGAGTCCTTGGGGCAGGGGCAGGGGGCGGTGTCAGAACTGCAGAGAGGGCTTTCCTTAGCACCCCTACAGCAAGAGAGGTCAACACTGACGGTCATACACACTGAGACAAACAGGAGGCTGAAATCAAGAAGTACTCGATCAGACGGAACCTAAGTTCAGGTGTGAAAAGGCCACTTCTCCTTTATCAGAGGTGCTCAGAAACGGTCTGCCCCACTTGCGCCCCCAGATTACTTAACCCTAAACCACTTCCCACTAGCAGGCCAGATACGCTGTCCTATCCTGCTATGGCCCGCCGTGCACCAAACTCGCTGGGAGCGTGAGCCGCGTCGCCAAGGTTAAAGTCAAAAGAGGAACAAGCCGCGGGAAGGGGAGCCTTAGTTCTCTAAAAGCAGAGGGGCGGGCGGGGGGGGGGGGGGGGAAGCAAACAGAACCTGCTGGCAGGTTTGCTGTCAAAGCAGCAGGCCGCCCTCCTCTCTGCGCGTCCCGAAAGGGGCCCCCTTCGCCTCAGCCACGGTAAGAAGCGGGACACTTCCCAGCTCCACTGCAGTGGCTTTCAAGAATAAACGCGTTTACGACGTCAGGATTAGAATGAGTGCAATCCTCGATACGCATTTCATTCGCGTTGTTACTTCTCCTTGGGGTGTGGGCAGGTATTCACAAAGAAAGTTTATTCCTCCCCGAAGGCTACTCGGCAGCCGGGTCTAATTAAGCCCTGATGTAGCAGGAGGAAAACCCAAAATAGAGTAAAAAGAGCTCTGCCTCCCAGGTCTCCAAGGGCCTCCCGTCCTGAAAGCCTTCAGAAGAGAGGCTCGCCACAGGCACCATACAGAGCAAAAGCTCCAAGTGTGTTCCCAGCCAGAAAGGGGGAGAAACCTAGAGATTATCAGCTTTGTTTCGCGACAATCACGCGTTTTTTTCAGGCGGCTCCAGGCTTCTGTGTGAAACAGACAACGGCGTCTAGGTGAGCAGAGCTCTGTGAACACGAGAGTCACCCCAGGGAAGTGGCTGTAACACACCCGGCCTGCCCATAGTGCCGTTTCATTTCAGGCCGGAAACACAGAGGCCTCCTCCACCTCTTGGGTCTGGGCCTGATCCACAGGAAACTTCTCTCCTGATTAGACTCCCACCGAGCCCGGGGTTCAACTTTCCGTCTCTCATTCCAACCCACATAGCCCGCCACTCCACCAAGAACAGGGTCAGGGGGCCCTTTTCAAACCAACTCGCCCACCCACAGCCACGGTGGGCAAGCTACAAAGGCTCCTGCTAAGAATTCACCGTGCCTTTTTCTTGGAATTGAGAAGTTGGCCTCGGACCCGCAAGGGAATATTCTCTAAAAAGCAGATTAGTCCTCATGGAGTTTTGGCGGTCAAAATCCAGGGGTCAATTAAACAGAGCCAAAACCCAGTGCCTTACTCTGTTTCCTGAGCGTTTATACGCGATGCCTGAAGAGGCATAGGATTCTGTCAGCCCCATCGAGATAGCGCTGGAAATCACACTAGCCTTGGAGAGCCTTCCTTTTTTCCAAGGTCGTCCGCAGTCCCGCACAAAAGGGGTTTCAACCCTATCACTTACAAGCACCAACACAAGCAAAATGATTCAGACGCTCTCTAGCTACTTTGAATGAACTGGTCACGGTCACATGACACATCTGGATATTTCCTTTTAAAACAGACTTTCCAACTGAAATGGGATCCAGATGTTGTAAGCAGATGTATATTTAGTTCCCTTTCTAGGTGGTACCTACATAATGAAGACTCAACTTATTTTGACTTTTACGTGTACTTCTTACGTCCCCTACCAGAATGCAAGCTCCTCCAGGCCTCGGACACAGCATTCTTGCCCACTGCGCTGAGCACAGAGCTTGGACCACAGCTGGTCCTTCAAAGCTTGTCCAATAAATGAGGCAACACGACAATACGATGGAGGTTCCGATTAATTGGATTAAGTACGAATCAAAGTCAGGAACAAAATGTTTCCAGTACAAGGTGATACAGATGGATTTGGATTTGGAAAACCTTGATCCCCTTAGTAAGTACGACTGTTCATCAAGCTAACGGCTGGATTTTTGAATTTTTCATACGAGCTGGCGATTTCCATTTGAATGGATCTTGACACGGAAGCTTCGCAAGACACTTCTTCTGAGATGCTAACCTGCAGAAAGCGCTAACCACTCTTTAAGACCCAACTCCAATGATGGGTCACGTTTACTGAGCACTTACTATGTGCCAGATCCTGTTTGGAAAGCTCGCAGGCACTCCTTCGCTTTGTCTTTGCAACTCTCTGGCGTGGGTTCTGATACCATTGCCATCGCGTGGGTGAGGAAACTGACTTGGCTGTTCGTCGGCCTCCATGACCTCCGTCCAATGGAAAGCATCCACCTCTTCTGAGACCCTGGTTGGCACATTTTTTGCCTCTCTTATGAGACATACAGCACTTTCCCATGCACATGCAATAATTCAAGCAGCGTCCCACGCCCTCTGGTCCACTGCAAGCTCCCTGAAGATGGCGGGGGGGGGGGGGGGGGGGTGGTTGTGGTTGCTATCTTATTCCAGTCGTACTGCAAGGCAGGCCCAGCACCCGCATATCGGGGTCACCTGGGCAGTTTTTCTAACAAAACACAGCAGATGCCTGGGCCTCACAGCCTGGAGATTCTGGGTGTTGGTTGGTGCTCTGGAACCTTTAGCTTCAGAAAGCTGTCTAGGTGCTATGTGGACACACCCCAGGTTCGAGGGGCACTGTCTTCTTCAACTAGCTCATTGCTTTGCACATTGTGTGTAATGGACAAAACTAATCAAATGAATGGATGGTTTGATGAATAACCATTATTCCAAGATGACGTTCCACATATAATCATTTCTCAAGCGGACACAGAACTACCCCCCACCCAAACTCTGCCAACCCCTCGACCTACCTCTTACCATTCCCTCTCTGCCCCCTCCCCTCACTCAGCTCCAGCCACACTGGCTCCCCTACTGCTCCTCCACTGTGCCAGGCTCTCTGCCTAGAACATTCCTACCCTAGATGTGCATGCCTCGATCCTTCTTTTATTCGGATCTCTCCCCAAATGCCAGCTCCTCGGAGAAGTGATCTCTGATGGCCCTAACACAACTACAGAACCCACCCAATCACTCACGATAAGGTTACAGTCCTTTAGGGGCTCCTGGGTGGCTCAGTCGGTTAAGTGTATGACTTCAGCTCAGGTCAATTTGAGGAAAACAGACAAGCCTCTCCTGATGTTGAAACCTTCTGTCTGAAGGGTTTCAGAGGAGTCTTGCTTCTCGTTGTGACAGAAAGAAGGGCTTAGCTGACTTTCTGAGTTCTTGCCAGGATCCCATGTCTTAGAAAACTGAAATTCTATAGACAGAAAAAGGCTCCAACATCATCCAGTGCAGGGGTTCTCCTTAATCTGGGGTCCACGAGTCCCTGAAGATTTATAAACTTCCTAAAACTGTACGTGAAATTCGGTCTGTGTTGCGTAGGCACAATTTTCTGTGGAAAGAATCCACAGCTCTCATTAGGGTCTCAAAGGAGTTTTATTTTGCCAATGGAAAATTACAATTCTCTGGGCAAAATCCTTGATGATGGTAGAGGAAACCGAGGCACCCACAGATGCAATTTAAGAATGGCCAAGCAGCTGGTTAGTGACGCGGCTGGAAGCAAAGTACACATTTGTTGATCCCCAGGCAGTCTCTTTACCTGCTCTCCCCCACGTCCCTTGGAAAGAGAGAATCCTTCCCTGGCGACAATGCCGGATTGCCACCCTGGACCCCGGACGCCGTGGCCAAGCCTTGGGCAAAAATAGCGCAGCATGCCTTCCCCCCTCCCTCACAATGTCATTATTCACAAATTTGTGTGTAAAGAGAACATCAGAGGGGGGAAAGACTCAAATTTGCCCTAAACCTCTTTCAAGCAGCATTTCATGCCCAGGCAGCACAGGGCATCTTCACATACCCTCACTCACCAGATGCCCTCAGCAAATAAAGGACTCCTTTCCCCCCCCCCCTACAGCAAAATGACTGCAACTTTCTCACGATTTCCTCTAACGGTTAAGTGCCAACAAAATATCACCCGACCACACGTCCTACTGGCTATTCTTTCTACGTCGTGGATTCCAAACCAGCCCTGCTGGAAGGACAAAAAAAACATAATATTCACAAGCCGTCGGGAGGCATGCAGAGGGGGATACTGGAACTCCATTCAGAAGCACACGGTCTGGCCTCTACTCTGTGTTTCTGCATTTCCAGAAAGCTCTCTGAGGGGCCAAATAAACGCAGTCAGGCTGTCACAGTGGAAGGAACAGAGACCCACTCAAGTTACTTCGGGGAAAAGGGATGTTTTGGATCTGGAATTTGAAAGCCACTGAGGAGGAGAGCTCCAGGGCCTCGATGCACCGCCCCCCCCCCCCCCCACCAGAGTCCATGGGGTTTCTCGCCACAGCTGCTCCCTTCTCCCTATCACTTGGCCTCCTCGGTTTCCATATGGTTTTCCTTTTTTCAGTTTTTCTTTCAAGTCAAGCTGACACACAACGTTAACATTAGTTTCAGGTGTACAACAGAGTGACTGGACAAATTTATACATCACGCTGTGCTTCTCACAAGTGTAACTACCATCTGTCCCACTGTCCCACTACATCGCTATTATAATATCAGTGACTACATTCCCTATGCTGTGCCTTTTATTCCCCGTGACTTATGCGTTCCATAACTAGAAGCCTGTATCTCTGACCCCCCCCACCCATTTTGTCCACTCCCCTCCACCCCCCACCCCCCCCTCCCCCCGGCAACTACTGGTTTGTTCTCTGTATTCGTGGGTCTGATTCTGCTGTTTGTTTACTCATTTGTGTTTTCTCGGATTTCACATGAGGGAAATCTTAACGGCATTTCTTTCTCAGTCTGATTTACTTCACTTAGCAGTGCGCCAGGTGAAGGTCCATCCTCCATATGCTTTTTTCAAGCATAACGTTGGCCACCGTGCGACTTCAGTTCGCCAAGGACTCAGCTCTCTCAAATGGCATCCTTTTAGCTCGTGCCTCTGGGGCAAAATGTATCTTGGGATTCTTTCATTCAAGCTCCCGAGACGGGGAATCTGACGGACTCTACATATTTCTTTGTGCCAAGCGATGTCATCGTCCAGACTATGGAACAGCCTCCCTGGGGTGGTATGCCCACCCATACCCCCATCGGCAATGGCCAAAAGAGTCACATATGGTGTAGAGCGTGGCTGGTTGCCTGGGCCTTCTCGAAGTCTTCTACAGTGGCCACAGCCAGACAGGTCCAGGGACTAAATCAGGCTGTTCAACAGTGTGTGGTAGCAGGCTTCTACCAGCGTGTGAGAGCCAACTGTTAAGCGTTCAGGAATTTTTGTGAGCTATTTGTTAATCCACTAGTAGTCTGAAACTGGCCACAGTGGGAGTATTTATACCACGGACATTGGCAAATGCTACAAATTAGGACTTTTTTTTTTTTTTTTTTTTTTTTGTGGCACACTAGTTTGCCAGCACAGCACTGTAGCGTGAATGGTCAAAGAGGGAGGAAAAAACAAAAAATCAGGGTAAACAGGGCTCCCCGACAATCGGACATCTGATAATCTAGGTCGTTTCTCTCTTGCCTTCATCCAGCCTTTGCTGCAGCCAGGATGGACAGCTTCCTCCTTCTTCACTTGCCCTAAGTACCTGCGCTTCAGCCAGGGCTTATGCTGAGCCAAATCCCCCGCCTTCCCAAACCTCAATGCCCATCTCCATAAAGGGCAACTTCTTCCCTGAAGACTACCTAATTCCCTCCTTTAAACTAACCTCTGCTTCTCTAAACTCCTGGGACCCAAAGGAGACATCTCTGCGCCCCCTTTTTATGTTGAGCCTTCCACTTCAGTTATTCCGGGCGCCATAACTTAGGGTCCTCTGATCCATTACAAACTTCCCATGAACAAGCTCTATGTCCATTTCTCCTCTGGATCCTTCCAAGTGCTGAATATACGCTCCTCAAGTTAGGTACCTGGAAGTACATGGTGAATGAATGCAGAACGATTATTTCCACAAGCTGGCCAATAACACATCTCTCCTTTGCCTTCAGGCTCCTACCGTTCCAGACCTGCTAACTCATGAGTTCCTCGACAGAGATGAGCCTTGGCAACAGAATAGGATTCAGGGTTAGAAGGCATCTAAAGCCACATATCTGGTCTGTGTGTGTGTGAATCACTTTCACTAGATCCAAAGGCCTGTAAAGGAAGGGAAAAGTCAAGGATATAAAACATAGAGTGTAAACTCTGACCTTTTGCAACAGCAGAGTCATACATAACTTCAAACCACCCATTAAACTCGATCAACTCCTTATTAAAACCTATCTCCCTTTAAGACTTTGACGAAGATGACTCGGAGTATTAGGGGAAAACCTCAGAACTAGGAACCAGACAAACAAGATCACAAGGTCACTGTCAAGAGAAAATTAGTTCTTCGTGTTATGAAGCACTTAACCAGCCCGAAGAGTATATAAAAGCCACCAAGTAGTTAAAAGGATTACAACTGGCATGTGAAGAAAAGAGTCCGGAAGAAATGGGCTTCTTTGCCCCAAAGCTTTTCCTAGGCAATACCTCCTGAGAAAGGCTTCAGGCAGAAAGTTCAAAGGCATATCAACTTTAGATCTTGAAATTCTTCGTCAATGTATGCGGACTTACCGGCATTGCTCAATTAATTTGCAGAAATTTTCAAAAATTGAAAATTCTTCACACTCTGAGAATCTGGAAGGTAGAAAATATTATCTCTAATTTACAGATGGAAAACGGAGTGAAAGAGCCAAGCCACTTGATTGTGTCTGTAACAGAGATTGAAATACAAGCCTGGCTTCCTAATCCTGGTGTCAATACTTCTCTGTGGGTTTCATCCCACCCATCACCCCCTCCAAACCGTAAGTACCCCAGAATATAAGAAACAAGTGACCTTTATGAGACAGATAATTCCCGAAGCTTATTCCAAACGCACGGTGTTAAAAACTAGTTAAAAAACAAAACAAAATCTAAGCACTAAGGCAGACAAAAGAACATGGTAGAGGGACTATTTCAGCAGGAAAACAAGCCTCTAATCTTCCTAAAGTATAAAACCCTGTTACCCAGGGCTACTGATAAATGCAAGAAGATAAAGACGTATTACGGGGAACACATGTTTCATTGTAGATATCACTTATGTTTCCTTCATCTGTCATTTCTTGATAGGAGCAGTTTTAGGAAGACAGGACCACAGAAGGGCTGTACTTTCCCTAAGGTTTTATAACCATTAGCTAAAGCCTCCTCAGCATGAAATTCAGCCCCCCTGGAATCTAAAAGGGATCAAACCAAAAAGTAAAGAAGGGGAAAAACAAAACAAATGAAAGCAAAACGCCACACGTCCACGTGTCCACCCCAACACCCCTGATCGGGTCCTTAAAAACGGAGTCCTTTGGGCGACAAGTAAGGGGCTGTTTTCCCCGGTCCAAAATCTGCCCTAAGGTCACTGCATTAAATCAGAATCAAAAATGCCACCAAAGCAAAGTTGATGGGATTATGGTTTGCTTCACAGAGTGAGCCATTCGCGTCTGCAAAAAGTTCTGCTGTTGAATCTGAACTGAGCAGGCAGGCTCATATCTAATACAGGAAAAAAAAATATATAAGAGGCAGATTCAAAATTTCCAAAGCTGTTGGCTTAGATCAGAGCTCAAACATGAAGAGAATTCTTCTACAGAGTCAAACCATTTCTGAATCTGTGAGCTTACAAAAAGACCTCCCTGAAGCTGTCGAGCCATTTGACAAAGAGCCGGAGTTGGAATCCTGACACTGCCAAAGGTGAGCTGGGCGCCAGCTCTTCCACAACGTTCCACAGTATTCTATATGCGGCCAATAATTTGACTCAGGTGGGCATCGGTCTTCTTTAAGAAAGGCTTACAGGCCCGCAAGGCAATCGTTCAGGAGTCTGTCCTCAATGGATTCCTATCTCCAGATTCTGGGATGGTCTGTGTGATAGGACCTGAAATGGCTGGCCAAGGGCTACTGGTCACAAATGTCTCCGACTCCATGATGAGATGAGGCTGGAGATAATGTATTTTGTGACATTCGATCAAGCCAAAGGGAAGGAAAGAGGCCTTTCTGAAGCCCTCCCTACTCTATGTATTTCCCATACGTTCCTTATCTTCTATAATCCTCACGAACACTCCATAAACCACTGGTACACAGCAGGTACTCTGAGAATGTGTACTTCCTCAGAGCAGTAAGTTAGTCACAGTGGGTAGGGATTCAAATCCCAGTTGGCCTGACTCAAAACATCCATGTTAGTCAGTTCTGTGTGAATTTGTTACTTATTTATACCTCTTAAAATCCCAGACGGATCTCAGCCAGTGAGTCAGTGTTACCCCAACGCGCAGGAACCGAGAACAGAAGTCCCATCACCCAGACACGCCCAGGGAATTCAAATTATTTTCCTCGACAATTTTTGCAAGACCTGGTCATTTCCAGCCATGAGAGCTTTGACACTGGAAATATACTGGAGACTAGTCTGGACCTTTGAGGATGGGTTCAGAGCTAACCAACGTTAACTACTTAACAATCAACCCTGCTCTGCAAACAATCAACCCTGCTCTGCTACTCTCAGGCAGGCTCCCACCTAGCAAAATTTCAGATAATGATTGCATTCTGCCTACAATACCAGGAAGTGTGCTGAGCATATTCCTACCTTCTCACTTGGCTTAGGGCCTCGTATGACTTCATAAAGGCAAAGAGATATAAATTGGTAGAAGCGAACTTCCAAATTCCAAGCTACAAGAAGCTACTCTCCCGAACTTCACTCCGCAGCAAACGGCTCTTGTGTCTACCCTGACAATTGTGATTTTAAGCATGGCTTGGCCACAGGGCATGAACTATAGTCCGCAGGACTAAACATAGTAACCACGGTTCTGATGTCAGCTTACCATGTGTCGCTGAGCAAATCAACGTCTGCGCCATGATCTTCACTCACTCAGACCATGATTTATTTCAAGTTTATTTATTCATTCTGATAGAGAGTGAGAGACAATCCCAAGCATGCTCCGTGCAGCGCAGAGCCTGACACGGGGCTCAATCTCTCAAACCGTGAGATCGTGACCTGAGTGAAATCAAGAGTTGGATGTTAACCGACCGATCGACCCAGAAGCCCCAGAACATGATTGACTTTTTTAAAAGGCATACCACATTAGTAAAGCTGTTGAACTATAGAAATAATTGTATATAAACATTCTGTTTTGTTAGTGAATATTTTATTTTATGTAATGCGAGACCAAGTTTTGTGTATGCCACGGGACTGTTGATTGCCTTATCAAAAAAGACGGTGACATCACACCTTACTGTCTTTGAACAGACAGAGGAGTCAAAGCTGGAGACTAATGGTTTATCACCATAAAACAGTCATTGAGATCCTTAGGACAACCGACAGATTGAAATGAATGAGAGGTGATTCTACGAATTTTTAATTTTAGGATTATAAAGAGAGGAGGCTAGCGTAAACACCAAAATGCCACCTTGCCCTAAACAGAAACACAATCTTAGGATTGGTTTTTGACTGTAAACAAGGAGATGGAGTGTGTTATAAGTAATTCACTGAATGGTAGAAAGCAAAGTATACTAAATTACAGATGGTCATCAGGAATATAGTAACAGCGGGGCGCCCGGGTGTGTCAGTCGGGTTAAGTGTCTAACCCCAGCTCAGGTCATTGTATCATGGTTCACGGGTTCGAGCCCCACACAGCACAGACAGCACAGAGCCCACTTTGGATCCTCTGTCCCCCCCACCCCACCCCACCCCCCCGCTCTCTCTGCCCCTCCCCTGTGTGCTCTCTCTTTCAACACTAAACACTTATATATAGTGACATAAAACGTTAGATCTTTGCTAGAATATGCAAGAGTCGGCATAGTTTGAGAGACAGGGCCGAAGACCTCATTGCCAAAACCAGCCCAAACATCCTGTGTGATTTGGGGCAAACCACCAAAATAGCCTGCTTCTTTTGCTAGATCTCTAAAACAGAGGTGACAACAGTTGCTGTCTTTAGGTCACAAATGGCATGAATAATCATAGGATCGTTAAGTCCAATGTATATATTATTTCAAACTAGTAATCACTCCACATTGCACAAACTTTGCAAGGTGCAAAAATATTTAATAAAAGCCCACTACTTCTGACACCCAGACCACCATCTCCTTCCAAGAAACAACTGATGGACAATCCCCTACACACACTTTCAGAAGTGGTCTAGCATTTACAAGTACGCACACGCTTGTCTACTGCATTCAGTGCCTTAAACAGTGCCTGACATACATAGCGGGTCCTGCGTAATTATTTGCTTCATGAAATTAATACTATGTATACTTTTTGTTCCATGCCCTCTTACTCAAATCTATCTTGGAAACAGCCCGTATCAACCTCTTCTTTCTAAAATGTTTATTTCAGTTTAATACACGGGGCATGCACGTGCCATACAAGTATATTGCACTAAACTCGCATCAACTGAGACCCCACCAAGATCAAGAAACAGAACAGACATGATCAAAAACCTACATGCCCTGCTCATTCTCCTTTCCAGCGCACCTGTCACCCTGTGACACCTAGAGGGACCACAACCCTGACTTCTAGAAACAAATTACTTTTGCCTGAAGTGGTATTTATAGAAATTCAGTAACACAATATATGTACTCTTTTGTGTTTGCCTTCTTTCACACAGCCTTTTGTGAGGTTTAGCCGTATCTTTGTGAGTGCATGTAAATCGTTCATTCTCAATTGCCCTTTAGTATTGATTTCATCGGGTGGGGACACAATTTGTACACACTCAACTGCTGACGGGCATGCGTGGGTTTTCCAATTTGGGGCTATTTTTTTTTTTTTTTCAACGTTTATTTATTTTTGGGACAGAGAGAGACAGAGCATGAACGGGGGAGGGGCAGAGAGAGAGGGAGACACAGAATCGGAAACAAGCTCCAGGCTCTGAGCCATCAGCCCAGAGCCCGACGCGGGGCTCGAACCCACGGACCGCGAGATCGTGACCTGGCTGAAGGTCACCTGGCTCAACCGACTGCGCCACCCAGGCGCCCCAATTTGGGGCTATTTTAAATAGTGTGCTACGAGCATTCTACACAAGTCTTTTTGAAGAAACTTATCATCCCCCCAACAGTGAAACTGCACAGAGGAGGTCTACGCCGAACTTTAATACAAACTCCTGAACTGCTTTCCAAAATGGCTGTCCCGACGTACACTCCCACCCATACATGGACCTTCTGTTGCCCCACCCACACCCTCACCAAGAGCTGGAATGACTCCATGGTTTGGTTGGATTTGGTTTTCTTTTGCCCATTGGGTGGGGCTGCAGTGGTCTGCCAGCCATTGTGTTTACATCTCCACTGATGACAAATGGAAATCAGACCCCCTTCCAAATGTTTATCGGACATGTGGATATCATGTTTTATGAAGTGTCTATTCACATCTTTCGCCCATTTTTCTATTGGGTTATTCTTCTACTGATTTCTAGTTCTTTCCGTGTTTGCAATATGATCTCTTGGTCAGAGCTGTGTGCTGGGAATGTCTTCTTCCACTCCGTGCAGTGTCTTTTTAATCTCTTAAGGGCGTCTTTCTGTGAGCAGAAGTTTTCTGAATTTTAAGAGACTTGGTATAATTTTTTTTAAGTTAGTGTGTTTTGTGTCCCTTTGAGAATCTCTGCCTGCTCCAAGGTCAAGATGTTCTCTTATCCTTCCTTCTGAAAGTCTTTACCTTTCAGACATTTGGAATCATTTTTTTATGGCATGAAGTAGGGGTCCAGTAATCAATTTTTTTTTGGCATAAAATAGGGGGCCAGTGCATTGTTTTCAGTAGAGACCGCCAACTGACCCAGCACCATTTCTTAAAGAGATTGTCCTTTAACCACCAAATGCTGGCATTATATTTGCCATTGAGCCTGATTTTTAATGGTATAGTATTCCACTGTATGCGTGTGCTATAAATTACTAAACCCATCCCCAACTGATTCACACTTGTTTTCATGTTTCTGTTATGAACAATGCCCTAATGAATAATCTCGTCCATGTATCACTCCCCACATGTATCAGTATATCGGTAAGACAAACTCACAGGAAAGGAATTGTAACTCAAAGGGCATACGCAGTTTTTATTTTAACCAATATGTTTGTTTGTCTGCTTGCTTGTTTGTTTGATTTTTGAGAGAGAAACAGAGGCCAAGTGGGGAAGGGGCAGAGAGAGAGGGAGACACGGATTCCTTTTTCAAAGAGAATAAATGAGTAACTGTGCTCCTGGTATCCACTGATTGAGAAAACATATACAGTCATGTAAGTTCACAGCCACTGTGCCTCAGGATCCTAGAAGATGGAATAACTAAACCAAATCATGCTATCATGATGTGAGGGGCAGGCCTTCTCTGCTTATTTGCTCCTGTTCAGAAAGAAGCTCAAAGCCTGGCTGGAGTGCCCCAGACACCAGGTAGACAGACTCCACCGCTGTTCCAGAAGGAGTGTGCTCCAACAGGAAGTCAATAGCAGCTCTCTGCCTGAGATGAGGCTGCTTCCCCTCCCCAGTACCAAGCTGTCCTTTCCCATCAGAACAGTATAAGAGGACTTGAATCCACCAGGACAGCAAGGAGCCTCACTCACATTTCTCCTAGGTCAAGTCTTTTTGTTCAAAATACAAGTCTAAAAAATGCCAATGTTCTCTCACTTCCAGGTCAATATTATAATCCTTTATGATCAATACACGACTCTCTCTTCACCCATCAACACTTGGGAAACCCCAGTAGCATTCATTCTCAAACATGCCTGCCACGTTGTGAGAATGGCACACAACTTTTTAGTTTTGCAACTGACATCACGTCGAAACCATGGTGCTGAGGACCGAAGACCACCGGGCCCATCGCTGGCCTAAAACGTGACCACCATGGAACCCACAGCGTGACTTCTACTTTGCAGGCCCAAACCTCCAAAACACACTTCCTTCCCAGAACTTGTAAAAAGGGGAAGGTGAACAGCAAAGAAAGCCATCAACAAAATGAGAAGGCAACCTACCCAAATGGGAGAAAATAATTGTGAATCACCTATCTGTTAATAGGTTATGCAACATATTAAGAACTCATAAACTCAGCAGCCAAAAAAAAAAAAAAAAAAAAAAAAAAAAAGAAGAAGAAGAAAAGAAAATTAAAAAATTGAAAGAAGAGCTGAATTCTTTTCAAAGAAGATTCCAAGAGACACGGGAAAAGACGCTCAACATCACTAATCATCAGGGAAATGCCAATCAGAACCACGATGAGATATCATCTCACATCTTTTAGAATGTTATTATCAAAAAGACAAGGAGTAAATATTGGTGAGGAGGTAGGGAAAGGAGAAGTCTTGCGTACTGCTGGTGGGAATGTGCATTAGCACAGCTAGCATGGAAAACAGAATGGAGGTTCCTCAAAAATTAAAAATAGAAGTACCATATAATCCAGCCTCTGGGTATTCATTCAAAGGAACACTAGCCTGAAAAGATATCTGTACCTCCATATTTCATGCAGTATTTACAATAGCCAAGATCTGGAAACAACCTAAGTGTCCACTGATAGATGAATGGATAAAGAAAATCTGACACACACACACACAGGAATATTATCCAGCTATTAAAAACAAAAAAGAAAGAAGAAGGAAATTCTACCATTTGCAGCAACACAGGTGGACTTTGAGGGCATTCTGCTAAGTGAAATAAGTCCGACGGAGAAAGAGAAATACTGTATGATCTCACCTAGATGTGGAACCTAAAACAAAACAAAACAAAACAAAAGGAACTCATGCATACAGAGAAGAACCTGGTAGCTGCCAGAGGTGGGGGATGGGTGGTGATTGAAAGGCACAAACTTCTGATTCTAAAATAAGACTTGGGGATATCATGTACAGCATAATGACTACAGTTAAGAATACTGTATTGTCTGGGAGCCCGGGTGGCTCAGTCGGTGAAGCATCCAACTCTTGATTTTGGCTCAGGTCATGATCTCACGTTTCGTGGGATGGAGGCCCACATCAGGTTCTGCACAGACAGCACACAGCCTGCTTGAGATGCTCTCTCCCCTCCCGCCTGCCCCCTACAGCTTGTACTCTCTCTCAACATTTTTTTTCTTTTTTGAGAGAGGGAGAGAGAGAGAGAGAGAGAGAGAGAGAGACAGAGCATGAGCGGGGGAGAAGCAGAGAGAGAGGGAGACGCAGAATCCAAAGCAGGCTCCAGGCTCCAAGCTTCCAGCACAGAGCTCGATGCGGGGCTCAAACTCACAAACTGCGAGATCATGACCTGGGCCAAAGTCAGACGCTTAACGACTGAGCCACCCAGACACCCCCAAAATAAACATTTTCCTAAAATAACACAAAAATTTTTTTAAAAATGCTGAAAGTTGAGAGTAGATATTAAAAGCCCTCATCACAAGGAAAAACTTGTAACGCTGCGTTACAGTTGGATGGATGTTAACGAGACTTACTGTGGTGATCCTTTCACGATATATACACTTTACGTGGTACACGCGAAACGACCATGATGTTATGTATCAATTATATCTCAGTAAAAAGGGGGAGAAGATGATTTCATAGGAAGATCTTATTTACACCAAAACCTCCACCTAGAAAAACCACAGGGAAGACGGGCATTTTCCCTTTCGGACTGAGCAGGATACAACGACTTGTCAGATCCCTAAGCAGACATATAAAGACATGTGCACTATCCAGTTATAAAGAGAAAGGAAGCAGCCGGAAGACAGCAGGCTGAAACACACATCAGCTAGTAGCGGTGTGATTCTGGTTACTCACTTTATACCTCCAGGGCATATTTTTGCAATGAAATGAGGGTGTTAGCCAAGAGGTGATGGATGCATAGAGAATCCAGCCCTTAATATTTTATGATTCTATACACAAAAGGGCAAAGCTGTCAGATTTTTATAACTGTGTTATGACTTATAACCGATCTCCAGCAGGAAAGTCTGAGGAGAACCCTATTGCTTCAGACTCACACAAACTATAGCACATCCTGCCCCAGGTACGTAGGTAACCAGTCAGCGGGATGCACTCTTACTCACCTTGGCGGAGTCGGCAAAGAGCTATTTTCAAGAGGGAATTTATCTCTGCTATGATTTCTTTTCCTCATGTTATTATAAAACATAGAATAGTTACCTGGGATTCTTAGGGCACCTGGGGGGGGGGGGGTCCAAATATGGCATCTGACATGAACAGTCCCTGAGTTTAATGGGGTGTGGAAAAGCAGGAGCAAATGGCACAATCTGGAAAGGTGGATCCATGAATATTAAGCCATTGGAACAATAGCAGCTTTGCGATGGCATAGAGCTTTGTGGAGGACAAAGGCCACTCTTGTCTCTGGCTTGGGAGCTGGTTGCCAGCAATTCAGACAATCGGTGGAGTCCCGGCTGCCAGCCCAGGCTCCCAGAGGACGTGGCCTGGCCACCACTTGCAAAAAATAAAATTAACACAGCCATCCTCTCCTTTCCCTTGCTCACCAAAATCTCTATTTCAAACTCATTTCTTAGCTTGATCTCAAAAGCACTTTTTTAAACTTAAAAAGACCATTACTCCTAAAGTATGCTGGGGGCGACTTATAAACCAATGTCAAAGGTCTCCCAAAGGATTTGTTACGCCTTTAACACCCACAGACAGGAGACATTTCATGAGTGGTTTTACCTATTTGATGAGGGAGAAAACTACTTTGCCCTCCTTTCAAACACTTAGTGAAGAACAAACTACCTGACCTCGGTCAATTTCCTGAAGCACAAACTACCCGACCTTCGTCAATTTCCTGGGCCACAGATACAGGTCAAATTCTATTACAATTCCATGATTTCTTCTCAATTTAAGTGAGTGGTAATAGAAGTGATCTGTGTTCCCTTTTTTTTTTTTTTACTCTTTGACAGTACTAAAATATTTGGTATGTGTAGAGTTGTAATTGTTGTTACACTGAATATTGCTGGGAATGAACTAGAAGTTAGAAAATTTTCCCTTCCTGGAAAACTTCATTGCAATGAGATCTGAGTCCTTTCCCCCCAAACTTCATTGGGTTGTCTCTTAATTTTTAAAAATTTTTTTTTTCAACGTTTATTTATTTTTGGGACAGAGAGAGACAGAGCATGAACGGGCGAGGGGCAGAGAGAGAGGGAGACACAGAATCGGAAACAGGCTCCAGGCTCTGAGCCATCAGCCCAGAGCCCGACGCGGGGCTCGAACTCCCGGACCGCGAGATCGTGACCTGGCTGAAGTCGGACGCTTAACCGACTGCGCCACCCAGGCGCCCCAAGTCTCTTAATTTTTAGATGAGGAGAGACCACGAGTTCATTTAAGTTGAAAGGTATGACTACCACAAAAAGCATTCTGTAAATCTGGACAAACTAAATCCTGAATAACTACTCCCTTTGCTGCAAAGCCCCGAGCCCATACTCTAAACTGCTTCTTCCTCACATTACTAGGGATCTCGTATCTTTTTCTTTTAATTACCCTGTGTACAATACACACTGTCCTTCTTGTAATGGACCTCAACTCCTTTTTAGTGATAGAAGGAACAAATGAGTTTAAAAGCGTTCTTTCACTAGATTCCATGTCGTTTTCTCCCTCGACTCACGTGCTCATGAAAGCGCTAATCCAATGACTCAGAACCTCCTAAACCCGATTTACCACAGCGGTCAAGCTTTTTCTTTCCACTTAGCCAATCCTACAATGCACCTTCCTCCTGGAAGCCTCCAAGGCATCATTTAGGATTTCAATTCCTCTCCCACACCACAATGTTCACACAACCCTCTGCTTAAGCCATTTATTAAATCTATTTTATCTATTATTTAAATGTTCCTTCTCCCACCATTTTTTATTACATCTCACTGGAAGGATGCATATGGCAGTATATTCTGCAGCCTGAAGAAAACTCCCTCTTACAGCAGACAAGACAAATTTAGGTAGATGATGGATTCAGCATTCATATATCACTTCATTTATTTATTGAGTGTTGGCCATGTGCCGGCACTGGAGTTCACTGATGAAAAAGACAAAGTTCCTGTCCGCATAACCTCACATTCTAGTATGAGAGACAGGCAGTAAACACAATCAAATAAATAGGACAGGGGCGACTGGGTGGCTCACTTCGATGAGCGCCCGACTCTGGGTTTCGGCTCAGGTCACGATCTCATGGTTTGTGAGATCGAGCCCTGTGTCGGGCTCTGCTTGGGACTCCGTGTCTCTCTCTCTCTCTCTCTCTCTCTGCCCCTCCCCTGCTCGTGCATGCTCTCTCTCTCAAAATAAGTAAAACATTTTTAAAATACAAATAAATACGACAATTATATGAAGTAAAGAGAAATGTCAATAGACATTGAGAGGTGTGGGCAGGCAAGGCGTGGGCAAAGACAATATGTAGTACCTTAAACTAAGTTTCTCAGAAGCATCTAAGGAGGGATTATTCTAACTGATTCCATTTTTAATTCTCTATTTTATCTAACTACAGTTGGTGCTTATTATTTGCAGATTCTGTATTTCTGCATCCTCCTACTTACTAAAATGTATATGTAGCACCAAATGAATACCCCTGGCACATCCACGGTCACTCTCAGATGTGTGCAGAGGGGCAAAACGTAACCCACAAGTTCCCATTTGAAGTCGAACGAGGTGACCGCTGGCCTTTTTGTTTCAGTCCTCGTACGGTAAACAAGTTTCTTTTTTGCAGTTTTTAAATGTGCAGTTTTAAATTTAGTGCCATTTTTTTTTCACTTTGTGCTTTTTCTTAATGATTTCACTATTATAAAACGGACCCCAAGCACCGTGCTGAAGTGCTGTGTAGTGTTCGTATGTCCAAAAAGGCTGTGATTTGTCTACTGGAGAAAATACATGGTTAGATAAGCTTCACTGAGGCTTGTTGATAGAGTGCTGGTGGCCATGAGTTCAATCTTAGTGATCAACCATGTAGAGTAAATAAGGTCTTTAAATCGTTTTTCTTAATTTTTAAAAAACTTTTTAAATTTACATCCAAGTTAGTTAGGTATGTGCAATAATGATTTCTGGAGTAGAATCCAGTGATTCATCCCCTACGTATAACACCCAGGGCTCATCCCAACAAGTGTCCTCCTTAATGCCCCTTGACCATTTAGCCCATCCCCCCACCCACAACCCCTCCAGCAACCTTCAGTTTGTTCTCTGTATTTACGAGTCTCATGTGTTGTCCCCCTCCCTGATTTTATGCTATTTTTGCTTCCCTTCCCTTATGTTCATCTGTTTTGTATATTAAATTTCTCATATGGGTGAAATCATAGGCTATTTGTCTTTCTCTGACTAATTTCACTTAGCATAATACACTCTAGTTCCATGATGTTGTTACAAATGACAATATTTCATTCTTTTGGATTGGCAAGTAATATTCCATTGTGTGTGTATACACACGCGCGCGCACACACACACACACACACACACACACACACACACACACACACACCACATCTTTATCCATTCATCCATCGATGGACATTTGGGCTCTTTCCCTACTTTGGCTATTGTCGATAGTGCTGCTATAAACATGGGGGTGCATGTGTCCCTTTGAAACAGCACACCTGTACCCCTTGGATAAATGCCTAGTAGTTCAACTGCTGGGTCATATGGTAGTCCTATTTCTAATTTTTTGAGGAACCTCAATGTTGTTTTCCAGAGTGACTGCACCAGCTTGCATTCCCATAAGGTCTTTATCTTAAACAGAAACACACATAAAATAAGGTATGTACTGACCAGATGATGAAAATGTGACCAGAGGCTCACAGGAACCTGACCTTGAATTTTCCCTAAGAGCAATGGTTCAGTATTCGCCGAGTCAGTGTTCCCGGCCGCTTTATAAAACATCAACTACCACAAATAATAAGAATCTACATCACGTCGTGGAGAAAATTTCAGCTGGGCATCAGCTTCCTCCCTCCTTGACAGTATCTTGCCAGACGCCCAATACACTGCTGTTTTATTTTTGTTGACTTTATTTTCACAGTTGCTTTTTTTCTATGGCACGTGCTGCCGGTCCTCCTTGAATGGTAGCAACATCGGATTTTTTTTTCCAATAATTGTTTTAAGTAAAAATGAAAAAAAAAAAAAAGGCAGCAACATACAGAAAAGATGACGTGGAAAACAGATGAGGCAAATGGGTGTGGATGGGCATCAGACATGAAACTGCTTCACCGGGGGACCTGGGCATGCAGAGATCACGGTAACAATGACCGACTGAAGCCTGGGGAAACATATGGAGTAGATTACACGGCCATAGATGAAAAATTCATCCTCCATGAACCTCAGTTTTCTTATCAGGAAAAGGGGACAATAAAGGAGAATCACAAGATTATCTCGATTGAGTGGAATAACACGCAAAAAAGCAGAGCTGAGACTTTTTGGTCTTGGAAACCCTTTTCACTCTTAGAAGTTACTGAGAACCCCAAAGAGCTTTTGTTTATGTGGGTTACATCTATCAGTATTTACCATTATTAGAAAGTAAAACAGACACTTTACACTTGTGTAACTAATTTAAAATAATCATAATAAACCTGATGCATGTTAGCAAAAGTACCTCTTTTTTTTATGAAGACGTATTTTTTCCAAATAACAACACTTTTCTAAACAAAAACACTTAGGAGCGGCAATGCTTTGCATCTTTGTAAATAAATGTTTAAACGTCTGCCTTCACGAAAGGAGTTGGATTCTCCCACTGCCTTCAGCATTCAATCTACTGCGATATCACACTTCATGTAGTCTCTGGGAAGCTGTACTGTATCCTCGTGAGAGGGTACAGTGAAACAGGCCAATAACAGGCTCAATATTACTGTCAAAAAAGTTCTAGTCTCATGAACCCGCTGCAAATATCTCCAAGACCCCCACGTGTACCTGGAACATTCTGAAGTAAAGGATTTAGAGCAGTCGCAAAGTAAACTCATCATAAATATTAATTCTCTAGGGCGCCCGGGTGGCTCAGTCGGTTAAGCGGCCGACTTCGGCTCAGGTCATGATCTCGCGGTCCGTGAGTTCGAGCCCCGCTTCGGGGCCTGGAGCCTGTTTCAGATTCTGTGTCTCCCTCTCTCTGACCCTCCCCAGTTCATGCTCTGTCTCTCCCTGTCTCAAAAATAAATAAACGTTAAAAAAAATTTTTTTTGAAAAAAAAAATTAATTCTCTATTCCCTTTATTCTTAGCCTCAATGTTAGAACACAAACACCTTAGGGCAAAGACTTCTTCAGCTGTGTATCTAGCAGCATCATACCTCCTCTAGACACATGACCAACAAGTGTTACTGTTGTTGCTTATTCTGGTTGCGTAACTAATTAGCTGTGTGATCTTCAGCCAAGGATTCTTCATCTGTGTTCAAATTCAGAAATCCACGGACTTGAAAAGGGGAAAAAACGCAGCTCTATTTTCTGACACTCAGCCATCACTTTAATGATGACCGTGCACAATAAACCCCCACTGGCACCAACTGAAAGCGGAGGTGTTTTCAGATCGTATCATGGTTTACGGCAGATATCTGGAAACACCATATATGCTCCTCACTAATTCAAAAGTATAGTAGTTATTAGACCTGCAACTAGGTCTTGTTATTTAGTGGATTAATAATAAGCACATATATTACAACATCACAAATTTGGAAAAATATCTTAACAGCTGTATTTCAATACAACTGAGTTTCATTTTCAATCCTTCATAGGTGACTTTATTCTAAGAAAACGATCCACTGGCTTAACCAGATGGCCTAAGGAGTTTATGCAATCAAAAGGCTGCCCGGTGTTAAGCAATTCACTTTACCTCTTTAGACACCAAGTTCTTCTCTTTAAAAGGAAACCGGACTATTTATTCTCTGAGACCCTCCCCTCAAGAGCAGGACCGGAACCCACAGCACACCTGAATGCATTAACAAACAGCTGCAAGAACCTGTTTTCAATTTTTACACCAGCATCTGAGAGTCTACTCGACTGAGCTGAATGCTTTTAGATTAATGGGGCCAGCCTGCACCAAACAGATGAAGAGCTAATGGTGAAAGCAAAGATTCTCCCACAGTATCTTTTATCACATTATAACGATATAGATCACAAATAAACAAACAATAATGAGTCTGCAAAAAAAAAAAAATCCACGATCAATACAATTTGGGACTGTTATTGATATAAATGGCTTGTTTGGAATAGATTTAAACACAAATCGGGGGCACCTGGGTGGCTTAGTCGGTTGAACGTCCGACTTCGGCTCAGGTCACGATCTCACGGTCTGTGGGTTTGAGCCCCGAGCCCTGCGTCAGGCTCTGTGCTGACAGCTCAGAGCCTGGAGCCTGCTTTGGATCGATCCCGTGGATCCCCCACTCTCACTTTTGTCTCACTCTGTCTCTCAAAAATTATAAATAAATACAAAAAAAATAAATAAAAGATTTAAACACAAATCTTTCCAAAATCAGAAGAGTGAACCCCTGGGTATATATCACTAATGTTTGCCTTAAATCTAAATAAAAGTGGGGCTCCTGGGTGGCTCAGTCAGTTAAACGTCTGACTATTTGATTTGGCTCAGGTCATGATCTCACAGTTCCTGAGTTTGAGCCCTGCGTCGGGCTCCCACTGTCAGTGAGAGGCCTGCTTGGAATTCTCTCCCTCTCCCTCTCTCTCTCTGCCCTGCTCCCCACCACCCCCCACCCCCCACCCCCCCACACACAGGCTCTATCTCAAAACAAATACACACTTAAAAAAAAAAAAAACTAAATCTAAATAAAAGGGTTTGTACCCCCATATCGTCAAACAGAAAACATTCGAGAAAGAAAGAGGGAAAAAAAAAGAATAAAGGAAAAGAAAGCAAGAAAGAAAAGAGAATTTTCTAGGGCTATGGGGAAAAGCACCCTGCTTCTAAGCACTTGGCACAGAGCACTTCGCACTGGGATACTAATGGACTAGAACTTTAAAGAAGAAGTCTACTTGTCCTCTCATTTGATGACACAGATAACACACATGGGTCATTTAGGCCCTCCTAATGCTAGAGACTGAGCCAATAGAGCTACGTTTAAGAACTAAGAAAGCCCAGACAGATTGCATTTCAGTCCCCATAGAAAAATCTAGGCTATGTCAGGAACAGCCAACAGTGGCACCAAGATAATATAAGAGTGGAGACTGCTAACTTCACTGAGCAAAATCCAAATGAAGATCAAAGTGCTACCCTCACACAGAGTAGCTGTGAGTCATTAAAATGCTTCAAAATGGCTATCATATGGTTTCCTTCACCCAGAAACGCAACCCGACCAGCAGACATTTGTAAGTGATGACTATCCCCAGAAAAGTCCAACAAGCCAATTTTCCTAATTATATTTAAATGAGTCTGTCTACTCTATGCTTCCTTATTTATTCAACAGCACATTTTTTCACTTGCAAAGATAAAGACAGACGGAAGGTTGTCACTTCGCACGTTTAACTGAACAAAAAAACCCTCATATTGTGGTGGATTGGCGGGGGGTGGGGGAGGGGGTTGAGAAACTGCATTACATCATCACAGAAATTAGGTTAGGGCTTCATAACGTCACCTCAACACCAAGGACAAGCCGTTATGACTACATGCTCCATACCTGGTATTGGGACTGGGATACAAAGCCATAACCTTCTGATTCATTGAACCCAAAGATGAAAGGATACTTAAAATACGGTGCAATGTAATGACTATAAGGAGAGGCCTGAAGGTTTGGGAAGGTCTGGAGGATGCCAACCCTGGAGGAGGCAGTGGCAATGGACTTGAGCCCTGAGGAAAAGTTGGATTAGGGATGGTGCACAAGTGGGAGGGCCCTCTGGATGGAAGGGGGGGGCATGAGGGAGGGAGCAAAGTCCCAAAGGAGAGATTCTCCGCTGCATATTGCACAAGAGCAAAGAAGGGCAGTGTCTGCAGTGGTGAGTTAATGAAAGAAGCCATGAAAGATAAGGTTGGTGGAGACAGGTTGAACCAGATTATCACAACCTTGAAAGTTGGGCTCAATTTAGACTTTACCCTGTAGGCCAAGGAAGGCTTCTAAGCAGGGAGGGAGGTGTTATGAACAACAGGGGGTTTTAGGAATAAACAATAGCGATTTATCTTCTCGGCTAATCTGCCTAACAGTGGGTCCTTTTGTCAAGCCAAGATTAATCAGAATCTATTATGTCTAGTAAAATCAGTGTGCCAAATTATATCCTGGGGTAATTTTGCTACCCCTTTTGCCCTGGAACTGCAATTCACATACTTTTCTTGACTGATGATAAATAACTGGGTAACCTGACTCCACAACAGGAAAAAACATACATTAAAAAGAAAACATATCACAGTTGCTCCTATGACTATGGCAATTAAAACATTTGGGGGGTGCTTGGGTGGCTCAGCCGGTTACATGTCCGACTCTTGGTTTCAGCTCAGGTCCTGATCTCCAGGTTTCCTGGGTTCGAGCCCTGTGACGGACAGCCCCACCGACCCTGTGGAGCCTGCTTGGGATTCTGTGTCTCCCTCTCTCTCTGCCCCTCCCCCACTCACTGTATCTGTTTCTCTCAAAATGAATAAACTTTAAAAAACGAAAAAAAAATGTAGGGCGTGTGGTTGTATTCATTACATGAAAGTCATGATAGTCGGGGTTCCTGTTATACAAAATTAGAAGTGATAACTTTGTAAGTAAGAACTGATGATTACGCATTGCTAAATATGCTTTAATTTAGTAGTACTCTGTAACACTCAAAAATAAAGACATTGATTCCATCTATTTCAATCATTTCACTCCCATAATACTGGTTACTTAACTAACTGGCACCTGTCTGAAGCCTCATGACCAAATTAGGACCAGGTAGTGTCGGGCAGAAGAAACACCCACTCATTTCTGAGTTGCCACGGGAGAGTGCAATGATTCTAAGTAAAATTTAAGAGGGAGAAAAGTTTTTTTGTAATAGAGGCAATACACACACAGACACACAGTATATATTATTATATATGCAGGGACATACACACATAAAAGGTCACAATTAAGAACATTGTATAGTGAATGTTAGAGGGCGTGTTTGTTGTTTTTGTAACTGACTCGTGGTTACAGAGTTGCAAAGCACCCAGAGGCTGCTAAGCTTATCTCCGAAAAGGACTTCACTGTCAGAAAGCACAGAATAGCACAGAAGCACAGACGACCAGGTTCGGGGACCACTCCCTACTAACCGAGGCGAGGGAAACACGGCGGCAGGGAAGGGACTCAGGTGTAAGATTAAATTACAAATAGGCCAAATGAATGAAGCTGCGAGGAAGTGATAAAATCCTCAACACGCACCACTGTGTCTATTCTAGGGAATCGCCCCGCGAAGGGCAGCGTTTCCAAGAGACCTCAGCAACTTCACTGCGGGATAAACACTGCAAGGACCACGGTTTTTCATCTGGCTCAAAACCAGGCACAGCCAGTGTTTTGGGTCCAAAACGACACGACAGCAACCCCTCCGCGGGTGGTGGGGGGCTCTCCAGCACCGCCGTTTAGGAATGCCGAGTGCCTAGCCAGGACCTGTCAAAGTTTTCTTACTAAAATATCCTCATCTCCTCCCACGATGACACCCGGGGCTCGGAAGGCAGTCTTCCACCCGCTCGGGGCACGCTCCGTTGAGGACGGGCGTCTGCACGATCAGTCCCCGGGGACAGGCACCCCCGATCCCTGGTCACACACTTCCTGTCTCTTCCCTCACGTCCCCCCCACAACTTCGGTCTCCCATTCAGTTTCCAACGGTTACCAAGGTCCCAGTCCCTGGAGGAAAGGGGGGCAGGCGGCTTTCTAATCCCCAACTCCTCACTCTGGGGCATCAGAGAGAGCCCAGGGAGGGAGAAGGCAGAAAGCCCTGGATCCGCGAGCGGCACCCGCGTTCCGCCGACGGCGGCGGGTTAGAAACTACTCAATGAAACCCCAAGGCTGGGGAGGAGAGACGCGAGCGCCCAGCCCGGTGCCCCAAACCGACAGCAGGCGAGCGCTCGTTTTGTTTTTTCCTTTTTTTTTTTTTTTTTTTTCTGACGTCTCCCCCGTGCCCAGCGCTGGCGCTTTGGACTCGGGAGCCGGATTTCCAGTCCCGGAGCCCGAGTGCACTTCCAGCCACTCCGATTCCCCCGACCCGGAGCGACGTCCCCCTCGGGGAACGGCCGCCGCGGGAGCCGAGCCCCGCCCGCGCCCGCGAGGGCAGCGGGGACCCGACCCCGCTCCCGGGCAGCGCGCGTACCCACCGGCCCGGCGTCCGCCGCCCAACTTTGCGCCGCGCAGGGCCGCCCCCGCGAACTCCGCGGCGGCCGGGGTGGGGCGAGCACTCACCGACCCCGTACTTCTGCCTCTTGGTCGGGATCCAGCGGGCCATGGCGGCGACCTCGCCCCGCGGCGGCGGCGGCTGCGGCGGCTACAGCTCCCGGGGCCCCGGCCGCCGCCGCGCCGCGCTCCCGCGCGCCCGGGGCTCCTCCGCCATGTTCCGGCAAACTTCGCCGACCCCGCGAGCCGTCTCCCCGCCGCGCCGCGCCGCCCCGCGCGGGATTCGCTCCGGCTCGGCAGCGGCCCGCGGTCACCTGCTGGGCCGGGCGGCCGCGCCGCCGTGCGCGCCCCTCCCGGCGCCGCCCCGGCCCCTCCCGCCGGCCGCGCCCTCCGCCCGCCCGGGGCCGCCTCCGCGCCCCGACCCGCGGGCGCCCGGCCTCTCCCGCCCGCCCCGGGGCTCCGCGCTCCCCCGGCTCCGCCTCGCGCACTTCCCGGGAGCGGCTTCCCGGGGCCCATTGGGCTCAGCGGGTTGTTTTGGTTTTGTTTTTTTTTTTTCCTCTCGGTGTTTGGCGCTTTTCCCCGCCTTCCTCACCCGGATTCAACCCTCGAGGCTGGATCCCGGGGGGCGTCGGGAGGGCCGGCGGCGGGTGGGCGCGGAATGTGGGGTCGCCGCCTCTGCGCGCGCCGCGCCTCGGGGGGAACTAGAATGCGTTCGGGAGCTGCCTGCCGGGCCCCGGGCACCCCCAGTGCCTGGCACTCCGCGGGTGCTCAATAAATATTTGTTGAATGAATGAGCAGTTGACTACCGCGTTCACCCCCTGGAGCTTTAACTGACACCGAGAGGACCGGAAGCCGGGCTCCAGGGCGGACGCGACCTCCCGGGGCCACCGTTGATAGCTTTCAAAGCGGGCGTGTTTGTCTCCGGGTAAGTGGAGACCTGATGCGAGGGAGCCGGGCTCCTCAGACGTGTCAGCTTCCAAGGGGAGCTTCGGTGGGAAAATTCTTTAGAGAGTCTTAACTTGGAAATCCTGTACCCCGCCCCCCCAAACACCGGGACGCCTCCCCAGCTGAAGGCATTCAGACCCTTGTACTCAAGGGAAAAGATCGCCCCTTTTCCAAGACAGCTGCAGCCCAGAGAGCATCCTTGTGGAGGGGCGACCAGGGCACATCCGAGAGACTCTTCTCCATCGGCCGTATAGTTTGACCAACAGCCCGACGCACGAACTGTTCAAATGCACTGCCGCAGGCTCCACTTTGAACTCACTTCCTCCTGGAGAGACCTCTGGAATGAAGGGGGGCGGGGATCGGAGGCACCTGGCTTGGGGGGAGGGGGGGCGCTCGGCTACCTTACACGGAGAAGTAAAATCTCAGAGTAAATGAGCAGCCGATTTATGCTCCCGGTCTGAGAAAATACCTATTGAAATAAACTTTCGTCTTTGCAGTCTGTGAAATTTTTCTGGCCTTTCTGGAACATGAAAGAAAGATAACGTAGTGAAATAGAGTGAAACTTGATTGAAAAATTCGTGCATTTTAATTTTGGTAACGTGTGCAAAACCAGATCCGAAATTTAAAAAAAAAAGGGGGGGGGGGGGTCCTGTTCTAGGTGGGTAATTCCTAGGGCTTACTCTCTTCTCCGTCAACAAGTAGGCATTTATTTGCAAAGTGTAATGATAATTTAAGAATCCATCACTTTATTTTTTCTTAATTTTTTTTTAAGTTTATTTATTTTTGACACAGACAGTGCGAGCATGAGCTGGGGAGGGGCAGAGAGAGAGGGAGACACAGAATCCGAAGCAGGCTTCAAGCTGTCAGCACACAGCCTCACGCGGGGCTGGAACCCCCCGGAACTGTGAGATCCTGACCTGGGCTGAAGTCGGAGGCTTAACCGACTGAGCCCTCCCGGGCACCCCAAGAATCTGTCACTTTAGACTTAACATCCAGGAGGCACTCCACCATATCCCTGAAATAATTTTTCTTAGCCAATGACATCACGATTAACCTAATGTCATCTTCTTTCTACCAATGTTTATTAAGGGCCTGTTAGATGTCATGGGGCCCAGCAATGAATAAAGGAAAATCCCTACCCTCATAGAGCCTACAGTCTGGAAGACAGAGGAAAACAAAACAAATAAATGTGTGCCAAATGAGACTAAGCATGTAGAAAACCCAAAACTAGGAGGATAGGATGTGCTGCTGTTTTATGCTGAGTAGTCTGCAAAGGTGCAGACATTGAAGAATCAACCCAAGGGAAGTATGCAAAGGCCGAGAGGCATGTTTAGCAGGTTCCCAAAACAGCAAGGAATCCTCCTTTGTAAGAAAGGAGTAAGCAGCTTTGTGGAAGGCAACTTGGTCCAAGAGGCACAGAGTGGCGGGATGGAGCAGGACCCTGAAAAGCATAGTAAGGGGCTTACATAGAACAACATTAGATGAGGTTCGAGTTTTTGAGCCAACCCTCCAATACGATCTAATTTGCTTGCCTATGGGATGAACAGATTATAAAGGCACAAGGGAAGACATAGGAATATTTTAGTAGTTCAAGCACCAAATGAAAAGTAGTTGGGGCCAGGATAGTCGGGGAGAGATGGGAAAGAGGTTGGATTCTTAACATAAAGTTAAGAATATAGTGGGGCTCCTGGTTGGCTCAGTCGGTTAAGCGTCTGACTTTGGCTCAGGTCATGATCTCACGGTTGGTGGGTTCGAGCCTCGTGTCAGGCTCTGTGCTGACAGCTCAGAGCCTGGAGCCTGCTTGGGATTCTGTGTCTCCCTCTCTCTCTGCCCCTCCCCTGCTTGCACTCTCTCTCTCTTCCTCAAAAATAAATAAACATAAAATTTTTTTTTTTTTTAAAGTTAAGAATATAGTGTGCACGGAGGAGAATTCACTGTGAGGCCTCTGGGTCCTTTCATTAGCTTGTTTTTGGAAAGCCTGCAAAGAAAAAAAATGTTTTCTGTTTTGTTTTGTTTTGTTTTGTTTTGTTTTGTTTTGTTTTCCTTAAGAGCCCCACTGTATATGCTTCAGGCCCCAGAGACCTTGGATCCTGTCCCTGGGTGTGATAGACAAGGTGGGTCAAGGATGACTCTAAGTTTGGGGGCTTGAGTAACTGGTAAATATATCGAAGTCGTTCTGTATTGAAGTTTTCCTTTGTTATTTCTTTAGGACTTAATCACCTTTAGGACTTCCTCAGTCATTCCTCCATGTGGACCCCTAGGAGCTGAAGCATTTGCATTATAGAATGGGGACTTCACAAAGGTATTTCAGTTGTCTCTGTTCAAGGAAATTGCTTGACCAAATGTTCTCTAACTACTGGTGTACTTTGAATTTAATACACATCAGGGTGTTCCGTGCGCGTCCAGTGGAACCGGATTTCTACCAAAATGATTTCAGCTGCCTTTTCTGGAATGTTTTCAGCTGCCACCCCCTCCCACTCGCACTGAAAGCTCTTTGCAGAACTTGAGGTTTGAATCTGGGCGCTGGATAGTTCAAGTTTGACAATAATTGCGTTAAGAGGGTTGGAGGCAAACGGAAAATTTTAATTACAGCCTCCAGTACGTTTATTCTTTTTCCTCTGAAGACTGAGGTCCACCCACTTTGTTATATCCAATGGTTAAATCCCAACCTGAAAGTCCATTTAAATCATAAAAGCAGAGCTATTCAACGTCTTTTATTAAAATTAGGCTTAAAATTAGAGAGTCAACTAGATGGGTAGGTGGAATAAGCATGATTCCCAGAAATATCATTTTCTTTTTCCTCTGATGTCTTTTCAGAAGAAACATGAGGCATATTCCAGAGGCACTGATACTCAGACTGCGAAACCCACACAAACATAAACACATTTATGCACGCACAAGCACTAGCATGCTCTGCTTGAAAGGTGCCTTGGAGAAAGAAATGAGGATAAATGAATTTGAATGTGGAGGCTAGTTTGACATGAACATTGTGGCCATCCCTCACAACGCCTGAATAGATGGATGTGAAGACAATTGGCGAGGGCTTGCTTCCTCCATTGATTATAAGGTTTATTTCGCCAAATCTGGCTGACTTGATTGCTTCTCTGAAAAAAGCTATGGATTCTATTAAAGAGCATCTCTCTCTCTCTCTCTCTTTCTTTCTTTCTTTTTTTTTTTTTTTTCTGGATGAGCCTACATATGAGTGAGTGTAGTTGCTAGAATTACCAAAAAAAAAAAAAAAAAAAAAAGGCGGAAAAATGTAATTGGCTCTAATATCACTTTGAGGTCTTCTGAGGGCAAATGCTCTAGCTTTAGGACAGGGTGGTTCTGTGTAAGTCAGGCGCAGGGTGAGGCATTGTCATTTGGGACCCATGAGCTAAACTGGACAAAGGAACTAACCCCTGCAGCCCTAGAAGCACTTTTTTTTTTTTTTCCATAGACCCTAGAAACTCACATTGCTATCTACTCTCTGCCGCCCAAATGATTTATCTGGTGAGCATCTTTGGGTCTGTTCTTGGGTCTGCCGCGGGCCGTGGTAGGTCCACTTTCTCTGATGACTGGGAGATGATGGTCACTTCTCCAATGCTAGTCATACCCTCACCCCCATCGCCGTGAGATGGGTGCTCGGTAAGCGCTTTCACCCTCTTCGCAAACACAGCAAAAAGCTTTTAGTTTTGCTTCTGGAATGCTCTTTGCTGCAGACATCTAAATGTGCTTCAAGTTCACCTCTGAAAGAAGTTGATGACATGAGCAACTTGAAGTCATTATTAGCTTGATGATAGTTGGATCAATATTCAGTGCGAGAAGCGAGGAACACCACTTGAATTTTCAAAACTGTATTTACGTAACGTATCTTGAAAAGTTCCTCTATGTGTTGAAAATCTATCTTCAGGGGTGCTTGGGTGGCTTGGTCGGTTAAGCGTCCGACTTCGGCTCAGGTCGTGATCTCGCGGTCCGTGAGTTCGAGCCCCGCGTCGGGCTCTGTGCTGACAGCTCAGAGCCTGGAGCCTGTTTCAGATTCTGTGTCTCCCTCTCTCTCTGCCCCTCCCCTGTTCATGCTCTGTCTCTCTCTGTCTCAAAAATAAATAAACGTTAAAAAAAAAAAAAAAGAAAATCTATCTTCATTAAACTCTGTAGAACAAGAGGTGATAAAAACTAAGAAGCAATGTGGAAAAATTATAATGTAAGCTTAAGGTACAATAATTGAACTGTATATGCCGTAATATACTTATAACTATATAAAATTATATTTTGCATGGAAAATGACTGTAGAGGAACATTCAAAATGGAAATTTTTAACCTTCTTCAAAAGAAAACTACTTGGTTGCTGAGATTCCTGGACCATGTAGGAAAGCAGAAAGTTAAATGCCTAAATTTGACCTTTATTTGGGATAAGAGTGAAGTTTCATTCTGAAGCCCCTTGGTAACTGTGACATTGTGACTATGTTGTTTAGATGACTGTCATAGCAGATTTTTCTTCCTGTTACTTCATGGTCAGTTAAGAAACCAACATTTGATCCAGAAATTTTATTTAATACCAGACAGATTCTCCATGGTCACTAGCTGTAGTGTAACAATAATAATTACTATTCATGGCCTGTGCCTGGCACTAAGCTAAATCAGCTTGTCTGATATATATATATATATATATATATATATATATATACACATATATATATACATATATATGTATACATATATGTATATATGTATATACATATGTATATATGTATATATATGTATGTATATACATATACGCGTATATGTATGTATATACATATACGCGTATATATATATATGTGTGTGTGTATATATATATATATGATTTTGTAAGCCATGTGGTCTCTCTTGCAACCACTCAAGTCTGTAATTGTAGTAGGCAAATAGCAACAGACAATATGCAAACAAATGAGTGTGGCTGTATTCCAATGAAACTTTATTTGTAGACATGAAATTTGAATTTCATGTAATTTTCATATATCATGAAATATTCTTTTTTATTTTTTTTCAATCATTTAAAAATGTAGAAAACATTATTTTAAAATTTTATTTTTGAGCAATCTCTACACCCAACATGGGGCTCCACCTTACAAACTCGAGATCAAGAGTTGCGTGCTCTATTGACTGAGCCAGCCAGGCACCCCTAAACATGCAGAAAACATTCTCAACTTGAAGCCCGTACGAAAACAGGCCATGTGTCGGACTTGGCCTACAATTCCTGGTCTAAACCATGACTGTCACTTTTTGAAGTGAGTGGAAAGGCTGGGGGGGCCTCCAGGAGAGGGGTCATGGTAACAAGGGAGACATCAGTGTAGGACCTTCGCAGCAGAAGTTTGCTGTGTAAGAGTTTGAGAGAAGCTCCTAGAAGAGAAGCTGTTGAAAGAGAGGGACTCCAAATAGTTAGAGGATGGGGCACTTCTAAAAATAGTATCTGTTTGAGGGAATTGTCTCCTGGCCTAACCCCTCTGAACTCTATTCTGAATAATAGAAGCTATAAATAAAAAACATATCTCAACCTCTGGAAGACGGGGGCACACAAGCAACTGTTTTGGCACGCACCAAACAAGTAGACTTCTTTTTTTTTTTAATGTTTATTTATTTTTGAGAGAGCGAGAGCACGCACGTGCACAAGCAAGGGAGGGGCAGAAAGAGAGGGAGACACAGAACCTGAAGCAGGCTCCAAGCCGTCAGCACAGAGCCGGACACGGGGCTTGAACTCATGAACCGTGAGATCACGACCTACGCCAAAGTCGCACCCTTAATTGCCTGAGTCACCCAGGCGCCCCTGAACAAGTAGTCTTGTAAAGATGGAGGGGGGAGGCATATTTATGGCAGCATTATTTACAACAGCCAAAATATGGAAACGACTGAGTGTCCATCCGCAGATGAATGGATAAAGAAGATGTGGGATGTGCATACAATAGAACATTATTCAGCCGTGAGAAAGACAGACATTTGCTATAGCATGGGTGGACCTTGAGGGCTTTATGCTAAGTGACATAAATACTTGTGTGATCTCAGCTATATGTGGAATCTAAAAAAAGCCAAACTCCTAGAGAGGATAATGGCGGTTGCCAGGATCTGGGGGTTGTGGGAAGTAAGGAGATGTTGGTCAAAGAGTACAAATTTCCAGTTCTAACACGAATAAGTTCCGAGACTCTAATACACAGTATGGTGATTATAGCTAACGATAGTGTATTAGATACTTGAAAGTTGCGAAGGGAGTGGATCTTAAATGTTCTTACTTGAACTATATAGGAAAGTAATCTGATAATCATGTGATGTGATCAAGGTGGTAGCTATGGTTGCGGGGGTGATTATTTTGTAGTATATACGTGTATCAAATCAAGATGTTGTGCACAAACTTACGCAATGTTACACGTTAATTATATCTCAGTAAAAGTGAGGAAGGAAAGAGTGGAGGGAGGCATTCTCATGGGTATCCGAGTGGAAATGGCAGTGGGAGTTCTGAGATCATGGTGCCCCAAAGGAGATATGACAACTGCTGTGAAAAAAAGTTTGCATGGCCAGGTAGATACCAATGACACCACCTGGCAAAGGTCAGCGCTGAAGTGAAAGGAATATGGGCAGATTGGTGTGAATTCTGAGATACAGACTCCAGACTTCTCCAGAAAGACTTGGAGGGGGACTTGGCAGGGAAATGAAGGTGTTGAAACTGTAGAACCAGCGACAGATTGGAATTGTTTCAGTCGTGCTGAAATATGGTGACATATAAAATTGCATACACGTAAGGCGTACAATGTGATGGGTTTGATACACCAATATATTCAGAGGTAATGACCACAGTAAGGTCCACCTCCGTTATTTCACATGATTACGATTTTCGTGTGTGTGGTAAAAACAGTTAAGATTTACGAACCTTCGGGGGGCGCCTGGGTGGCTCAGTCGGTTAAGCTGCTGACTTCAGCTCAGGTCATGATCTCACAGTCCGTGAGTTCAAGCTGCGTGTCGGGCTCTGTGCTGACAGCTCGGAGCCTGGAACCTGCTTCGGATTCTGTGTCTCCCTCTCTCTCTGCCCCTTCCCCGCTCATGCTCTGTGTCTCTCAATCTCAAAAATGAATAAATGTTAAAAAAAAAAAAAAAAGATTTACGTACCTTCGGGGCACCTGGGTGGCTCAGTCGGTTAAATGTTGGACTTCGGTTCAGGTCACGATCTCTTGGTTTGAGCACCGCGTGAGGCTCTATGCTGACAGCTCAGCGCCTGGAAGCTGCTTTGGATTCTAGTCTCCCACTCTGTCTCTTTCCTGCTCACACTCTGTCTCTCTCTTTCAAAAAAAAAAAAATTTAAAATTAAAAAAAAAGATTTACAAACTTTCAAGAACATAATATGGCATCATTAACTATAATCACCGTGCTGTGCTTATAGGTTCCTAGAACCTATCCACCTTATAACTGTAAGTTTGCACCCTTTGAACAACATCTCATTTTCCCCTCCCTCCTAGACCCTAGTGACCACCAATCTACTCTATTTCTGTAGAAATATAGTTTGACTTTTTATTTTTATTTTTTTTTAATTTTTTTTCAACGTTTTTATTTATTTTGGGGACAGAGAGAGACAGAGCATGAACGGGGGAGGGGCAGAGAGAGGGAGACACAGAATCGGAAGCAGGCTCCAGGCTCCGAGCCATCAGCCCAGAGCCCAACGCGGGGCTCGAACCCACAGACCGCGAGATCGTGACCTGGCTGAAGTTGGACGCTTAACCGACTGCGCCACCCAGGCGCCTCTATAGTTTGACTTTTTAAAAATACCACATATAAGTGAAATCATATAGTGTTTGTCTTTCCTGATTCATTTCACTTAGCATAATGCTAGGTGAATGCCCTCAAGTTTCATCCACGTTCTTGCAAATGGCAGAATTTCCTTCTATTTCCATGGCTGAATGATATTCCACTGTACATAAATACACTCCATTTTCTTTTTCCATCTATTCATTGACAGGTTGCTTCCATGTCTTGACTATTGTGAATAATACTGCAGTGAACATGGGAGTACAGATATCTCTTCAATATCCTGTTCTCCTATCCTTCGTATATATAGATAAGCAACATTCTGAAATGCTTTCATGTTCCTCAGCTCGTTAAAATTGAGACAGCTATTTGCTGCCTTTAATGGTCCTTGGACTCAGAATTCATGTGTTTGAATGTCGGTCTTTTTAGTCTTCGGAGAACCTACAAGTTAGCATAGAGTTGTTATCGCCACAATAAAAGTGACTCAAAGTTTTAAGGATGGTTCATTGAATAGCAAGATTTTAAATTTGGATATTTGAAAGCTATCCTTTGACTCAAGCAAATGTGTGATTGCACAGCCCATTAATGATAGCTTAACCAACCTTCAGCCTTAAAACGTAGACAATGTTTTAAAGTAACAGTCTTCAGGCTCAGCAGCTGGCTTCATCCCTAGATCATTTGGCCTTGCGTTTGGATAAGACTCCTGAGCTCACATCTTTCAAGATGAGGAAGTAGCTCAACATACTTTGCAACAGTCACCTGGCTCAGCTGCTTCAGGAGGACGGTGCCTGGGGGTTTTTACTCACATAGTTTCTTAGTCATGTTCCTGTGACATAATGTTCTTATTTATTTAAACAAGCCTTTCCCTCCCATAAAATTCTGCCTCAGGGTTTGTTTCTCCAAACCACTCATACCACTTACCCAAAAAAGTCTTTTAGGAGGAGAAGTCAACTCACTTACGTTCTTTGTGAAGGTGAACTCCGTTTAGAAATGATCTGACTGTTAATGTTCGTCCTTGTTCACTGGGCTTGGCCCACACTTCAAGTGCCAGGCAAGCACTGGCCCCGCCGTGATTTGCCAAAAAGGCCTCTCTTGACTTCAGTCTTCCTATTTGTAAAACTGTTGTTGCAATTCATTGTCTGGGTACAAATGTTAGGATTCTTCGGAGAAGGATGTTATCTGAAGACAGGAAACTACTGTTCACGGAGAATGTGAACAACAGGAAAATTCCACCGGCCATGGATTTTCCTTAATGTTCTGTTAGCTGTTTGAAGTGGAAGCATCCCAGTAAAATGAAGAGACCTGTAGCAAATCCAGCCAAGAAGAAAGGTAAAATGGAAATATGCACAATGAGGAATACAAAAGGACGTAGGACCACAGAGTTAGGGAAACCAATTTACGTGAGATTGTGCTGTGTGGTTCTCACTTCATAAAATGTAAAAATCACAATGAAAGACGGAATTCAATGTGAATGACCAACACTGAGTCAAGAAGTAGACAGCCTCAGGTGTCCAAATAGCAGAGAAGATGCAGAAAATGTGGTCAAAATAGTACATCTAAAAAACATGGCAGGCTTAGATATAAAGGCAAATACTTTTGTGTATTCCAAGAGGAGATCAGCTGAGAATTTACTGTAAACTGTTCCGTAGGAAAAGATAGGATGCTTCCTCATGTCTTCTATTGAAACAACATAACCCTGGCAGAAAAGCCTGTTAAAATGTGGGAGGAAAAAAAATGCAAATTGATATTTGTGCAGATACAATACAAATACAGCTGGAAATAGAGATCCAAAATGAAACATTAGTGCATTTCGTCAAACACTCCGTGAAAAGAACAATACAAAATGACTTCAGTTTTATTCTCAAAATAGAAGAGTAGTTAGGTAATAGGAAATTAACAGCAGAATTCATCTCATCAAAAGGCCTCACGGGGCGCCTGGGTGGCTCAGTTGGTTAAGTGACTGACTTCGGCTCAGGTCATGATCTTATGGTTTGTGAGCTCAAGTGTCACATCCACGGAGCCAGCTTGGGATCCTCCACCCCGCCTCCCCTGCCCCCCCCCCCCCTCCCGCCCCGGCCCTCTGCATGCTCTCTCACGCTTCTCAAAATAAATAAACTTTTTTAAAAATGTAAAAAAAAAAAAAAAGTCTCAGAGAAAAACCAAATGATCATCTGGATAGATACTCAAAAGACATTGGATTAAAATTAACATTCATTCTTTTTTTAATTTTTTTTAACGTTTATTTATTTTTGAGACAGAGAGAGACAGAGCATGAATGGGGGAGGGTCAGAGAGAGAGGGAGACACAGAATCTGAAACAGGCTCCAGGCTCTGAGCTGTCAGCACAGAGCCCGATGCAGGGCTCGAACTCATGGACCATGAGATCATGACCCGAGCCGAAGTCAGACGCTTAGCCGACTGAGCCACCCAGGCGCCCCTTAACATTCATTCTTGATCCAAACTCTTAGTAAACTAAGAATGACATAACGTCCTCAACTTGATGCAGAGTGTATCTTGGAAACAAGCAGACAGCATCACACTTAAGGGCTAAATATCACGTATCTCCACTCACCAGAAATAAGAAGCGAAGTCCTGTAACACCACCGTTAGAGCAGAATTCAGGATTGCTCTATCCAGCACGAGAAAGTGGGAGACATGATTTGGAGACCAAATTGTTATTGTTTGCTGATTATATAAACTGGCTCACGGAATCAACAATGAGTATTTTCACGCCGGAATTTTATCGTATCATCTAGTTAACCCTTTTCTCTTGTTTTGATATATACATAAGGGGACTTCACAGGCCAAAGAAACCCACTGGCCTCTTTCACCAAATTTACTACCACGCGGTAACACGTGATATTTCAGTTTCTGCAACGTTCAGTTCCCTCCCCCGCCCCCAGACTTCCCCATCTTTACACACAGAAAAGAATTTAGTTTCAAAATTATTTCACTTGCCACAGAGAAGCTTAAACAGGTCAGCCCGATTGCTGTTGTTTGTCAGTAGTGTGCCCTCTTAGGTAGAATGGGCCTCTCGGTGGGCTGTAAGATGTCATTCTGAATTCTCCTGCAAGGCTCTTGCGGCTGCTTCCTGAAGAGGCATTAGCGGGACCCTCCGAGTTCACCTCCCCGGCCAGTGTGAACTTCCAGCCCTGCCCCTGTTGTTGATCTCACAAACCACCCTTTGTGCTCAGACCACAGAACTCTAGTTGCAAACAAGACTTTGGGGGTGTGGTTGCACAAAGACGTTTTGCACTGAGCCCGTGTTTGCCTAAAGTTGGCTCTGAGTGAGCCTCCTTACCCTTAGGGACTGAGTTAACTCTTAGGGAATCTCTAAACCCTGTGATGCAAGAGAGCCCTGAACCTTCTCAGCTGGGCGAGAGAATCACCTGCGCTTAGTTGCGATGGCAACAGCATAGGAAATAAAATTCACGAATAACACGAATCGAATTGGAAAATATAATTATCGTCACGGCTGAATTAACCATGAGGATATCCATCAACCAATTTAGGAATGATTTCAGAAGCATTGGTAGTTTTCTTCTTGCCATGCTCAAAGTCTTTTCTTCAAACATTCCTTCTGATAAAAACATCCTATGATATCCTAGAAAAAAGGGGCTTGAAACTCTCTTGGGTTTAAAGATGTCCACAGATGTAAAATATTCTTGTTTCAATGCCCAACGTAGAATAATACAGTCAAGTTTAGGGAATGCATTAGAAAGAGGGCAAAACTTCAAAATAAAATTTCATGAAATCAGCCCATGACAATTTGTGTCTGCATTTTAAAATAGAAATACAGTAAAAACCTTGGTTCGTGAGCATAATTTGTTCCAGAAACACTAATCCAAAGCACTTGTATGTCAAAGCAAATTTCAAGAACCATTGGCTCAGTTGGGATCACATGACGTTCGCCATCACGTGCTACTCGTATTGCAAGACATCGTTTGTTTATCAAGTTAAAATTTATCAGAAATGTTTGCTCATCTTGCAGACCTCGTATTGCAAGACATCACTCGTTCATCAAGTTAAAATTTATCAGAAATGTTTGCTCGTCTTGGCAGAACTCGTATTGCAAAACATCACTCGTTCATCAAGTTAAAATTTATCAGAAATGTTTCCTCATCTTGCAGAGCCCTTGAAGACCAAGTTACTTGCAACCCAAGGTTTCAGTGTAATTTACTATGCTATGCTACCGAAAATAGCCGATGAAACTAGGAAGGCATAGCACAAATTAAAAGATCAAGGGGGAAGGGTGCCTGGGTGGCTCAGTCAGTTGAGCATCTGACTCTTGGTTTCAGCCCAGGTCATGATTTCACAGTTTGTGAGTTTGAGCCCCGCATCGGGATCTGCGTGGACAGTGTGGATGGAGCCTGCTTGGCATATCTCTCTCCCTCTTTCTCCCTGCCCTTCCCTGGCTTGCTCTCTCTCTCTCTCTCTCTCTGTCAAAAAGGAAATAAATAAACATTAAAAAAGAAAAACTTAAAAAAAAAAGATCAAGGGGAAAATACGGCTTGCTATTCCTGGAAAAGAAAGCTGAGCAGGAACGCAGTAAAAAAAAAAAAAAAAAAAAAAAAAAAATTCAAATCAGGGGCAACCTAGTGCTACATAGATATGGTACCAGTGCCACCTACTGTCGTGAGTATAAATTGCAGCTGTGCAATAGTCAATTCTCAGAATTCTTTTAAAACCTGCCCTCTCATGGCAGGAACAGGTGTTCTATATCGCTTTCACTATTTCCACTTACCTAAATCTTACTCTGTGTTAAGAATTACCGTGCTAAGAGCTTTACATTGATCTTCCTTACATCGATTTGTCACGACAGCTCTTATCAGGCAGGTGGTATTTTTATCCCCATTACGTAGATGAACAGAAACAGGGCTCGAGAGTCACTAAAGAGCTTACCCAAGGTCATATAGGTGGCAAGTGGCAGAGCCGAGAGTAGAACTTGGGCTCTCTGATCAGAAATCAACCTCAAGGCTGCTCTTCTGCCTTTGGAGGCTACGTTGCTGTGTCTTGAGATCTCCCTTGTCGGGGGCTCTTACAGAATATGTTTCTATCACTTCAGCCTCAGTTTATCATCGTCAGAAAAACTCATGCAGAGGAATGAATATGCTATCATGATAAATAATATATTTATTATAAAACATTATTATAAAACATTATCAGGGCAAAGAAGAGGGTCTGCAGAGGGTTTGTGTGTCCTTTCCTATTTTATTCATAAAGTATTTTTATGTTTATTATTTTTATTTGGGGGGGATACAAGTGGAGGAGGGGCAGGGAGAGAGAAAGAGAGAGGGAGGGAGAGGGAGAGAGAGAGAGAGAGAGAGAGAGAGAGAGGGAGAGAGAAGAGAGAAAGAGAGAATCTTGAGCAGGCTCCATAGCCAGTGCAGAGCCCCACAAGCGGCTTGATCTCACAACTGTGAGATCGCGACCTGAGCCGAAATCAAGAGTCGGTCATCCAGCCGACTGAGCTACCCACGCACCCTGGTCTTTCCTATTTTAATAAAAAATGTGAATCAAGTTTCAGGCCTTTATGTGCCTTTGTGCTAATTTGCATATCTGACAGTGATAACTTGTATTTGCATATTTTCAGATTACCACAATTTGAAAATAGGAAGATAGGTCAGATTTTCCCTGAAAGTCACCCCCTCTGAGACTAAGGATTCCACAGCCATTGTAGTTCTACAGTTCTACGAATGGCTTATGGGTCCTTATTTTGCATAGAAGGCTGTTATCAGACCTTCATTGGCTGTTGTATGCAGATGCTAAACGCTCCTCACACTGTGTTCTAATGAATCCCAGGGTTTGTGCTAAGTGTAACGCATTTTGGGTCCAAGCTTTGAAAACATAAAACCGGGGCTGGAGCAAGAGGAAAAGTATAGAATAGATGGAGTTCACTAGGGCAGAGGGGAAAAGTAGAGGGAGCCAGCAAATCTAATCTGGAGGAAGACACAAAATCAGGAGGGTGGACCCAGGATCCAGTTCCAGGGAAAAGCAGAAGTTGGAGAGCCAGTCCCAGCTCACACCCATGAGCCACACAAACAGCCCGAGTGTCGTGGAGACAAGATCAGTTGGAGGCCCGTGATGGGAAACTCATCACTGTGTGTCCTTAGGAGACCATCTTCGAAATCAAGAGTCAACACCAGATACCATTAGAGTCCAATCAATTCAACTGTAAAAATATTTATGTGGTACCTTTGGTGTGAAAAGCACTCTGCCTTCATGCACCTCCTCTCCTTGCCTTCTCTGTAGATTTGCACTGGCAGCATTTAATGCAATCCAGCTGCAAAGACTTAAAAACCTCAGTGGCTGAGTTCCAGTCTGATTCAGCATGGTGCACCCCAAAGCTATGGCTTAGTTGCCTAGTTACGGCCTCGACTGGCACCTCTGAACTGTGCAGTGATTCCTGGGTCAGCATCCTACTTCTCGCCTGGAGAAACCTACTTCGTACAGTATTACTTGCAAATTTTTTCTCTTTTTGAAAATTGTGGTTCAAACAACACCTAACGTTAAATTTCTCATCTGAATCATTTTTCCATGTACAGCTCAGTCGTGTGACGTAGATTTCCCTTGTTGTGCAACATATCTCTAGATCTCTAGAACTTTGTCATCTTGCAAAACTGGAACTCTATACCCATTAAAACTAATCCCTCTTCCCTCCTCTCTCCATCCCTTGGGCACAGCCTTTCTATTTTCTGTTTCTATGACATTGATTACTTTGGATACTTCATACGAGTTGAATCACGCAGTCTGTGTCCTTTGGCGACTGTTTTATTTCGCTTAGTATAACATCCTCAAGGTTCATCCGTGTCATAGCGTGTGACAGAATTCTTTTCAAGGCTGTGTAATATGCTATTGCACGTGTATACTACATTTTCTTTATCCATTCATCCATCAATTATACCTCTTGGCTGTTGTGAATGCAATGAACATGGGCGTGGTACTTCTTATTTTTTTAAAAACACAAAACTTACCGCCACCTGAAGGTCTAACAGTGTAGGGAGTGCATATAAAAACTGAGGCAGAAAGCTGGTCAGTAGCAGGCTAACAGTCTCAGGAAGCAGAGCATGTGGGAGAATTTATGATTGCCAGGCATCACTGCCTGCACATTTCACTTAGAAAAAAGTGTAGCTTTTGGCAAGACCCCCTGGGTTTACAGAAAGACAGATTTGCAACAAAGGGCTAGATCTTTTTTTCAGTGACTCAACCACGCCACGTAGCTCAGATCTCCAGTGTCACCCAGGGATTTTGTGGGAGTCATCATCATCTGCCGCTAACATGGAGACAGGAGGGCTTTGTCAAACTCCACAAACTCCTGCTTACAGGGTGAGGAATAGCATAGATTCTGAGCTCTGAGGACATTAATGTTAGTCCATTGTTTTTAAACTTGGGAGAATCATTTAAATTCTTTAAATGTCAGCCTTCTATTTCTCAAATGAGGGTGGTAATACAGACTCCTAAATTTGGGTGAGGATTTAATGAGAGTAATTGTAAATTCTAAAAAAAAAGTGTTATATAAACATTGACTACATTAGTTTTAGTGAATATCAGTATAATAGCATTTGTAGCAAACTTCTGTTTCAACTTGTTGTTTAGCTGCTTTATTTCTTTTTATAATTCAGAGGAGAGCACAGTTTGTTGATCACATCTCCTTCGGGGTTCTGAAAAATAAGTTCTCTCCTCTGAAATCCAAGTCAAAAAATGGCTGTCTTCCCTGGGGCTTGTAGCTGCTTTGAATGCAGAAATAGCTACTTGAGATTTATCAACCTGTACGAATGTTTGTGGGGAGTGCCAGAAATTGCTGGTTTTTTCTGGATGTCCATTCCCTCTACTCCTTCTTTAATAACAGAACTCCTGTTTTGTAGCCAAACACATAGTTGCTTAGAATAAAGATTAGCATTTCTTGGTCCCTTCTATAGCTAGCTGTGGTTAGGTACAGAGTTTTGGCCAATTGAAATTGTGTCTGTGAGCGCCAGGGTGGCTCATTCGGTTGAGCGTCCGACTTTGGCTCAGATCATGATCTCACAGTTGGTGAGTTCGAGCCCCACATCGGGCTTGCTGCTGTTAGCCAGCTTCGGATCCTTTGTCCCTCTCTCCGTCTCTGTCCTTCCCCTGCTCAACGCAGTCTCTTTATCAAAAATAAATTTTAAAAAACATTTAAAAATAAATACAATAGATTATGTCTGTTTACACGTTTTTTAAGCCAAAACAAAAAATTAATACAGGCAATTAGTGCCTTTCAAAATAATTGGAAGTGTGGGTTCGCAGGAGGCTGCCATCTGAACTACTGAGTTCTAGAACATTTCGTTATTGCTGTAGTCCATCTTGGAGGATGGTCACTTGGAAGCCAAGTGACCATCCTGTGTGCCTGATAGAGACAGAATTATCAAATCAGGCCCTTGGTCACTTATTTCTAGGCTTGGTTTATGTGCACGAGAAAGTTCTTTCTTGTTCACGCCACCGTTGCATTGGATTTTCCGTCCCTCAGAATGGAACCAAACCCCCACTGACACAAGTTTGATCACAGTCATGATTATTACTCACGTGGTATTTTTAGATATGCTACTTTAACAAAATTCACACCACATATTGTTATCTGGGCCCAGCACATCCAGAAACGTGGAAAGGGCTCTCGTGTGGATGTGGCAGACACGGTCGGCCTAACTAGGAGGCAGAAACGACTAGAACATTTCAACAGAGAGGCGCCAGCACAGTGCAGGGGGTCGGAGACCTAGAGGGTAGAGGAGCCAAGCGGAGGACAGGGAGGTGATTTAGAGATTATCAACAGCTGCTACCACCGCTGGGCCAAAGGGACAGAGGGAATTGGTACAGGTTGTATTATTGCTCCCATTTACTCACTACCCTCCCAGGTTTATATGTCCTGCCTCATTGATATGCAGCTTGCTTTGGCTAAGAAAACGTGAACAGAAGTGATACACACTTACAGACAGCTGGCATCACAAAGTCTCCGTGACAGCTAGGCAGCTTGATAAGCAGGCAGCACTGGGCTTGGAGTCAGGACATCTGCATTCAATTCCTGGCTTGGCCACTTACCACCTAATAGATCTCGGGCCAATCCCTGGGCTTCGCTTGGAAGCCATTTCTTCACTGGGGGGATGGCCTCAATGATGGCTTTAAACTGATCGCTCGGCGTCCCTTCAGCCTTCCATTTATACGTTGGATCAACCACACAATAACTGTCCCTTAAATGAGACATTCTTGTCCCTAGATTGAGTACTTTATTTATTTTCCCTGTGCTTTGATTAAACATTGTCTTTGTCCTGGGACGCATTCACCAATTGAGTGGTTGTTTCTTCTTCTTCTTCTTCTTCTTCTTCTTCTTCTTCTTCTTCTTCTTCCATGAAACAATGCATTGCAAAGTCTACGCATCCCAATTGTTTTTTGTTAACTCATTCCAGTTTTTTATTTTATTGAAAAAAAAATTTTTTTAACGTTTTTATTTTAGTTTTGAGAGAGAGAGACAGACAGAGCGTGAGCACGGGAGGGGCAGAGAGAGAGGGAGACACAGAATCCGAAGCAGGCTCCAGGCTCCGAGCCGTCAGCACAGAGCCCGACGCGGGGCTCGAACTCACGGACCGCGAGATCATGACCTGAGCCAAAGGCCAATGCTCAACGGACTGTCATTCTAATTTTTAGTAGAACGATTCCATTGGCTGCAAGAAAGAATGTCAGTTTTAGGAGTGACTTGGCAGGTGCAGGAGAAACATCAACACTTGAGGGCCTCAGAGAAATGCAGATCCTTTCAAGCCGTGTTGAGTGTTACGATAAAGAAGTTTTTAAAAGGAGCTGTAATGCAATCGTTTAGTCCCCCCACCGCCCCCCAGCTACACTTCCATACTCCCAATTGGGCTTGTCACCTGCCCTGTCACCACTTTCCTTTCCTCTTTTTCAGTGGGAGAAAGAGCACATTTCACTTGAGTTACACCAACAAGATTTCCTGAACTACCAAGGACATCTCTGGTGGTTTTAAACCCTGCACACAGTTGTGATTAAAGGGGAGGGGGTGGGGGAAGGGGTGAAGAGTGCCTTTTTCGATGATCACAGTAAGACCAAGAGTACTTTCCAAATCTCTCTATCAAAATACATTAGTGATGTGCTTAGGAGTCATCCTGCCAGGTTCTTCTCAAGTGCCAAGTGCTGGCATGGGGGTAAGAAATCACCCGGAGGAATAGTAGAGGGGAGATGGGTTAAGAGAAAGGAGGTCTCCTACCTGTCTGGCTGTAACCGAGCTACTCGATGTAACCGAGCCCATCTCTCCTAGGCACTGTCCTGGGATCTCTTGCCAATCCTTCTGACTGATGGCCACCTTGATTTCTAAATAAATGGGCAAGAGTGAGGCCATCACCCTCTCATAGGGCCTCGATTCCTCAGAGATATCCATATGCACAGGCATTAGCTTGGTCCTTGGGCAGTGGACCCTTGGTCTACCAGGTTGGAAGTCTTTCAAAACAGAATCATGGCTAATAATCCAGCATTTGGGTTTCTATGACAGCGGATCTTCCTGGAATTTTTTAAACTCATATAATGCAAAATAAAAACATGGCCTTTCCTGCCTTCCCCAAGAAAAGACGGTGGGATTTCATTCCATTTCCCACCTTGCCTCCACCAACAGGCTTGCGTCTGTTTGTTTCTATTTCTTTAAAATTTTTAAAGCATTTTTTAAATGTTTATTTTTTTTTTAATTATTTATTTTGAGAGAGAGAAAATGAGAGGCGGAGAGAGGGAGAGAGAGAATCCCAAGCAGACTCGGTGCTGTCCGCGCAGCTCCCGATGTGGGGCTCCATTTGACAAATTGTGAGATCATGACCTGAGCTGAGATCACGAGTCAGACATTCAACTGACTGAGCTACCCAGATGCTCCTCTTTTAAACCTTTAAAAAAATAGTATAAATAACACATTCAGAGTATATTAGTTTCCTGTTGCCGCTGAATAAATGACCGCAAACTTAGTGGCCTGAAAGAACACAAATTTATTATCTTCCAGGACTACAGGTCGGAAGTTCAAAATGAACCTTAGGGGCTAAAATCAAGGTGTCAGCAAATCTGTGTTCCTCTGGAAGACCATAAGGGAGAATTCTTTTCGCTGTTTTTTCCAGCTTGTAGAAGCTTCCTTGGCTCTTGGCCCCTTCCTTCCCCTTCACTCCACTCTCTGCTGCTGCTGTCACACCTCCTCTCTGACTCTTGCCCTCTGCCTCCTTAAGGCCCCATGTGGTTATATTGAGTTCATTACGATTATCAAGGATGATTTTCCCACCTCAAGATCTGTAGCTTAATCACATTGGCAAAGTCTCTTTTGCCATGTAAGGTAACAGTCACAGTTTCCAAGGATTAAGAAAGAGACATCTTGGGGCACCTGGGTGGCTCAGTTGGTTAAGCTTCTACCTCTTGATCTCGGCTCAGGTCACGATCTCACGATTTGTGGGATGGAACCCCACATCTGGCTCTGCGCAAACAATACAGAGCCTGCTTGGGATTCTCTCTCTGCCCCTCTCTCTCTGCCTTTCATTTTCTCTCTCAAAACAAATAATAAAAAATAAACATTTTTTTAAAAAATGCTTTAAATTTTTTTACACTTGATCTTCGCCAAAAGGCCGAGAAGTGATTGTGCTTTAAAATTTTTTAAAGAAATAGAGACAAACGGAATTAAGCCTGTTGGTAGAAGAAAGACAGAGGAAATCCCTGCTTCGGATTCTGTCTCTCCCTCTCTCTGCCCCTTCCTCGCTTGCACTCTCTCTCTCAAAATAAATTTACTAAATAAATTTTTAGTTACTAAATTTATTTACTAAATAAATAAATTTACGAAAAACAAAAAAAGAAAAGAAATACACCTTTGGGGATCATTGTTCTGTCTACCACGCAGAGTAAAAGCATAATTAGTAGTATTGAGGGCATAAAATAAAAAGTAAAATTACACCCCCCCCAAATAATTTTTAATGTTTTCTGTTATTAATTCTTTCTGCTTGTTTACTACCAAACTCTAAATAGCATGCTTATATATTTCTATTTATTGATTTGTAAACTTTAAAATATCTGTTGACTCCCTGAATTTAACACACTCGCCTCCCTCTTCACCCCCCAACATTCCCTTACTTCTCTAATTTAGGTAGTTGTATGTTAACTAATTTTGACCCTGACTTTTGACATTGTTTACCGGTTGCCCATAAGTAAAACACAAAAGTTGCTGTATTTACAATTTCCCCCCATGTTTCCTTTTACTCCTCTATGCTTGGCTTAAGTGACATCATTAGTTCTTTATTGTCAAGGATTATTTTTCTCTAATTGTCATTAAGTCTTCTATGTTCTTTGTCTACATGTCTGTAGACTAATTTTCAAATTAAACATAATGATTCCAATATAATGATTCTGAAGGTATTAATCACTAAAGAAAAAAATTAGGGTGATCAGACCTACAGAAAAGGAAATGCAATCCTACCTCCTTGAATCTGTACCTCTTGAAGGAAAAAATTCCAAGCATCAAGGTCAATGGAATTCCCCCCCCCCCCCCCCCCGCCCCGCAGCAACTACTCGAAAATGGTTCACATTTTAATTTGCCTTATATATTCTGTGACTTTCTTTGACAGCTTTTGTTTTACTTGGGGCTGTATTGTTTTTATTACTTTCATGACTACAGAAGAGTGAAATCCTAATTGCATATTCAAAATATATATTGAATGAACATCATGTTTTTTTTTTAAGAGACTTCTGACTTCCTGATTAAATTAGAGCCACTTTTTTTCAAGGCAAGCTGCCTACAGTCATCCCAAGAATCTCTTTTTTGCATTCTCTTGAATGCATTCTCTTGAATGCATTATACTATTTTTTAAATACTTAAAAAAAGCTTTTAATGTGTATTTTATTTTTGAGAGAGAGCACAAGTTGGGGAGGGGCAGGGAGAGAGGGAGTCAGAAGATCTGAAGCAGGCTCTGTGCTGACAGCAGAGAGCTCTATGTAGGGCTTGAACTCATGAACCGTGAGATCATAACCTTTGCCAAATTCGGACGCTTTATCGACTGAACCATCCAGGCACTTCTGAATTATACTATTTTTTAGATTATATATGTTCTTGCTTGGACTTCCTTTTGATTTTGCTAAAATAACTCCTCAAGTAATTTATTTCCAGAGATGGTGCAATGAAGGTTAGCTTCCCTGGTCCTTAGTTGTTTGGAAGCATTGGTAATCATTTCTTATATTCAGTTGAAATTTGGGCCAGGTATTGAATACTCATTGCCAAACTTTCTCTCAAAATCTTGAAGTTAACCTTTCAGTTTCTTGTGGCATTCATTGTTGCTGATCTGACACCAGTAGGTTGTTATTTATTTCTTCATAGGAACTTTTTTTTTCTTTTTTGGGAAATTTTGGGTATTCTCTTTCCTTTCTTTGAAGTGCTTTAATTTCACTGGGATGTGTCTAGGTTTACATCTTTTACTCTCATTCATCTTCCTTAATTTGTCGTGCTCCTTTTAAACTGGAAGACCCACGTCTCTTCAGTTTTCCCCAGATCAGGGCATTTTTCTTCTATTATTTCTTTGATTATTTCCTCCATTCATTTTCTGTGTTCTCTGTTCTGGAACATCTCTCATATGGGAGCTGGACCATCTGGAGTCATCTTATATGTCTCATATCTTGCTTATTACTTTTGCTTTCATTGCTGTAAGATTTTTCTAATATTAGCTCTTAGGACTCTAATTTGGATTTTATCTCTATTTTATGAGTTGGCTTATCTATTGAATGTTTTATTTTGATATTTATGTCTTTAATTTGTGAGAAATCTTTCTTGGTTCTTTTCTTGTGTGCCCTCTCTATTTTTGTTTCATAGGGACCTATTCTTGTTTTATGGATGCAATAGCTTTTTGGAATTCCAAAAAGGATACTAATTAGATCTTAAGTATTTCTCTTCTGTTTCCTAAGCAACCTATTCTCCCTGGTCACTACTTGTTCATGTGATCCTTTTTAGTCATGCACAGAGAAGGGAACAGTGTGTCTAATATGTTGAGAACAAAAGAGAGAGGGAGGGGAAAATCAGGTTGAGTGGCATCCAGTGACCAGTTAACATGTGACATGATAAGCATGTTGGATTTATTCCATGTGTGATAGGAGCCACTGGAACTTTGAAGTCAGGAAGCAATACGATTTGGTATCGCTCTGGAACAGTCACTCTGACCAGTGAGTGGAGAAAAGACTGTGAGGATTTGAGTTGACAAGAAATTAGGAGTCACAGGGCCCATCTGTATCTGAGAAGGGAACGGCACTTGCATGGTGTGGTATGTTGTCACGGTCCCCATTTCCTCAGGGACAGAGGTTCCTGAAAGAGCAGGTCTGTGGACACTAGTGGAGACAAGAGGCAGGAGCCGGGGGCACAGCTGTTGAGATCAGTCTGGTCGGATGGGATGGCAGAGGTGGGGGGAGCAGGGAGGTCACAGCCATGGGCTCTGCTGCTTATTCTACTTGTTCCGTTTTCTGCCAATTCAATTTCTGAAAATTCAGCTCTGGACTTGCTGAGATGATAAGGAGGGACGAGGTGGGAGTGAGTGAGCTGAAAAAGAAGGAGACAAAAGAAGGCAACCTCATGCCGTGATTTGAGGGGAGAATACCATTCCTGCTTCATGGGGATCACTGGGGCTTACTGGATCAGGCCAACTGCCATTTTGAGGGTGGCACAGTGTTGAAGACGTTCTGAGTTCCTCAACATTGTCCCAGGTCAGAGGGGAGCTGTGGAGTAAAGTGGAAGGAGACAACCATAACGAGTTTGAATACCAGCTCTGTTACTTGTCATTCTGTGTAGCCTTGCATTTAACTTCTCAAACTTCCCAGTTTTTTTCATTGTTAAACAGCTCATGGGGTGCCTGGGTGGCTCGGTCGGCAAAGCAGCCAACTCTTGATTTCAGCCCAGGTCGTGATCTCACAGTTGGTGGACTGGAGACCCATGTCAGGCTTTGCACTGACAGCGTGGAGCCTGCTTGGGATCCTTGCTCTCCCTCTCTCTCTGCCTCTCCCCCACTCATGCTTTCTCTCTCTCTCTCAAAATGATATAAACGTTTAAAAAAACACAAGAAACGGAACTCATAAAACCGACCTCGCACGACTGATATAAAATTGTAGATGAGATAGTGTAGGTAAAGTATGCATACAATAAATGCAAAACTTAGCATTTTATTAAGATTTACTCATTTTTCCCCATTCATCCAGTCATGTGTCACCACACAAGCCTGATGATGATGTTAATCAAAAGAACAGTCACGAGCATTAACTAGTGATAACTACGTGTCAGATGCTGTTGTAAATGCTCTAATGAACCAAGTGAGTTAATTCTCACAACAACCCTAGGAGGGAGAAAGTGCTATCTCTCCGTCAGTGTTGACTAGGTAGGGCTGTGGTAAAAAGCAAACCCAAATGTCAGTGCTTTCAACAGCAAAGATTCATTTCTCACTCCTATTTGATGTTGGCCTTAGGCCAGCTGTTGCTCGGCAGCTCGGTGTCAAGGTCAAGGGGAAAGCCCCTGTTTTGGTCTCATCGCGGAGGGAGAAGAGATGGCTGACCCGTGTGACAGTTCTGAAAACTTCTGCCCAGACACGTTGCCCATTACTTCTTCTCTCATTCCCTCGGACAGCTGGCATGGCCAAACCTGACACGAAGTGGGCAGGCGTCCTCACCTCTAGGAGGAGTACAAAAATGGAAATTGGAAGGGATCTTTGTTTTGTAGGCGACGAAACTGACGCATAAAGTGGTTAAGCAACTTGCCCAAGGTGACACAGCTTGAACGTGGCAGGACTGAACCCCAGGGATCACATAAACAGTAGTAATAAACACTTCCCTGTCATAGGCCCTGTGCCTCCTTCAAAATCCTTTTAAATCGTTTCTTGAAGTTTTTAAAAATTGTTTTATTGGGGCGCCTGGGTGGCGCAGTCGGTTGAGCGTCCGACTTCAGCCAGGTCACGATCTCGCGGTCCGGGAGTTCGAGCCCCGCGTCAGGCTCTGGGCTGATGGCTCAGAGCCTGGAGCCTGTTTCTGATTCTGTGTCTCCCTCTCTCTCTGCCCCTCCCCCGTTCACGCTCTGTCTCTCTCTGTCCCAAAAATAAATAAACGTTGAAAAAAAAAATTTTTTTTTTTAAATAAAAAAAAAATAAAAATTGTTTTATTTATTTATTTTTGTTTATTTATTTATTAAATATTTGTTTATTTTTGAGAAAAAGAGAGCACAAGGCGGGGAGGGCCAGAGAGAGAGGGAGACACAGAATCCGAAGTAGGCTTGAGGCTCTGAGCTCTTAGCACAGAGCCTGATGCAGGGATTGAACTCACGAACTGTGAGATCATGACCTGAGCTGAAGTCTGACACTTTATCGACTGAGCCACTTAGGCACCTCTATTTTTATTTATTTTTTTACGTATTTTTTGAAAGGGAGACAGCACATGAGCATGCACAAGCAGGGGAGGGGCAGAGAGATAGAGAGAGAGAGGGAGAATCCCAAGCTCCCAAAAAAACTCAGCATGGAGCCCAACGTGGGGCTTGATCCTACGACCCTGGGATCATGACCTGAGCCAAGATCAAGAGTTGGGTGCTCAACCGAGTCACTCAGGTGCCCCTATTTTTGGAAATTAAAAAAAATTTTTTTTTAACGTTTTATTTTATTTTTTGAGAGACAGAGAGAGACAGAGCATGAGCAGGGGAGGGGCAGAGAGAGAGGGAGACACAGAATCTGGAGCAGGCTCCAGGCTCTGACCCCACAAATACAAGATCATGACCTGAGCCGAAGTCAGACACTCAACCGACTGAGCCACCCAGGCGCCCCATATAGAAATTTTTAGGGAGCATCTCACGTGTGTTCACAAACAGATCCTCTCAGCCTTGACCAATTGGTGAGGTCTCTGCAGTGTAAAAAAAGCCACATAAAGGTACCTCCTCGTTATCTCTTTTTGATGTGGAATCGCTACCTACCTTAGACTCTCTTGCTACTAACTGGTACTGAAGCTTCTGGGGCCCATCAGAACTCTGAAGTTTTCAGCATAGAGTTCAGAATTCAGCTGTGGGTGTTTGTTCTGTCGGCACTGCTTTGGCCCCATGCCACCGAAGTGTGTGTTTGGGCATAGGGGCTAACACCCCTGAGGTCATGCTATGCCATCCTGTCACCCTGGACCCAAAATACAGTTGCCGTTTGCTCTCAGTGTATCATAGTGATTTTGTTGAATTAGTTTTTTGTGTTCTGAAAAAGTGAAATGTTCATATTATAACAAATACATATAGTAACAACGTAAGAAAGCATATAATCTTGCTTCCATTCTCGCCTATTTCTGCCTCACTCCCCACTTTCCAGGATAAAAACTTATGTTAGTTTCTGATATTATTATTATACTATATGTACCAGATTTTTCTGGAACTTCTTTTTTTTTAATGTTTATTTATGAGAGAGAGAAAGAGACAGAGCATGAGCCAGGGCAGGCAGAGAGAGGGAGACACAGAATCCAAAGTAGCCTCCAGGATCTGAGCTGTCAGGATAGAGCCCGACGTGGGGCTTGAACCCATGAACGTGAGATCATGACCTGAGCCGAAGTGGATGCTTAACTGACTGAGCCACCCAGGCCCCCCTAGGACTTCTTAATAAATGCTAGCAGTATATTTTTGTCTCCTTTTCTTTTTTTCTTCAAGTTTATTTGTTTTGACAGAGAGAGAAAGAGAGAGTACAAGTGGGGGGGGGGGGCAGAGAAAGAGAATTCCAAGCAGGCTCCACACTGTCTGCTCAGAACCCAGTGTAGAGCACCAAATCAAGAGCCGGTCTCTTAACCGACCTAGCCACCCAGGTGCCCCTTTTATCACCTTTTCTTACACAAAAGGCAGCTTACTATGTATTATTCTGGATAATTATGGGTTGAATTGTATCCCCGCCCAAAATATATGTTGAAATCCTAAGCTCCATTGCCCGTGAATATGGCCTAATTTGGAAATAGGATGTTTGTAGATGTAATCGAGTGAAAATGAGGTCATTAGGGTAAACCCTGATCCAGTATGATTGGCGTCCTTATGAAAAGAGAAATTTGGACACAGGCATGCAGGGAGAATGGTGTGTGATGACCGAGGTGGGGGTTGGGGTGATGCACCTGCAAAGCCAAGGAAGGCCAAGGATTGCCCGCCGAGAATAGAAGCTGAAAGAGGCAAGAAGGGACCCTTCTTTAGAGGCTTTAGGGCACGGTGACCCTGCCAACACCTTGTCTTTGGACTCCCAGCCTTCAGAACTATAAGACAATACATTTCTGTTGTTTTAGGCCACCTAGTTTGTGGTGCTTTGATAGGGTCGACCTAGTGAACTAGGACATGCCCTTTGCTTTTTTTCGCTTAATAGAGCAGAGATTTTCTGAAGCAGTACAAAAAAACTTCCCTGTTGTGAAAAATGCCACATGATATTCCATTATGGATTACCATAATTCATTTACCTTGCTCTACCGATGGATACTTGAGTTATTTTCAGTTTTTTACTGTTACAGTCTTATAACGAACAATCTTGTGCACATGTCATTTCATCAGAGTAGAGTTACAGAGCAAAGAGTATCGTTATAGAGCAAATTTCCAGATATGGAAATGCCAGGGCAAAAGGTGAATACGTTTCTGATTGAGATACTCCTGATGGCTAAGCCGGTTTGCATTTATACTGGCAGTTTGTGGGAATACTGGTTTCCCTACATACTTGCCGAAAGAACGTGTTGTCAAAGTCACAGATTGAAAATGGTATTCAGTGTTGTTTAAATTCCTATCCCCCTTATTTAAGTGAGATTAAACCTGTTTTATAGGCGAAGGGCCATTCATATTTCTACAAAGTAATTGTATCAATTTTTATATCGGGCTATTAGTCTTTTCTTATTGGTTTCCACATGCTTTTTTTTTTAAATTTTTTTTTAACGTTTATTTTTATTTTTGAGACAGAGACAGAGCATGAACGGGGGAGGGTCAGAGAGAGAGGGAGACACAGAATCCGAAACAGGCTCCAGGCTCTGAGCCGTCAGCACAGAGCCTGATGCGGGGCTCGAACTCACGGACTGTGAGATCGTGACCTGAGCCGAAGTCGGACGCTCAACCAACTGAGCCACCCAGGCGCCCCTACATGCTTTTTATATATTTGGGAAATGTTGTAATTGACAATATAATGTACACTTATAATGTATAATTTCCATGATAAACATTATTTACATTAAATTAATATTTAAAAATTTGCCCCCCAATCCCATTTTCTTTTTACTTTGATTTTTACATTTGCAGTTGAGGAGTTTAAAATGTTTTTATGTAGTCAATTTATCAATTTTTTCTTCTATGGTTTCTGATTTTGAAGTTTCCAGGAAAAAATCTTCCCTGCCCTAAAATTTTAAAGGAATTCACCCATGTTTTCTTTTAGTGGTTTCATATTTTCATCATCTTACATGTAAATATGTGACCTATTTTGAATTTAACCTGGTGTAGAGTGAGAACATTGTTTGAAACTTTTCTCTTTCCAAATCTCTTCTCAGTTGTCCGAATACCATTTGTTGATATGAGATTTACTTTCATCCCACCTATATTTTGGCTAATGTCTGGACTTTTTATCCTGCTCTATTTTTCTGTTTATTTGCATCTCAATATCAAAATATTTTAATTGTTGTGTTTTAATAACATGTGTTTATTTGCGTCCCAATATCAAAATATTTTAATTGTTGTGTTTTAATAACATGTGTTTTTAGTAGGACAATTCTATATTCACTACTTTTTTGCTTTGTTTTGTTTTTCCAAAAACGTTCTGGCTCTTGCTTTCTTAATTTACGTATATCGACTTTAGAATCATCTTTTCCAGGGGTCTAGTATATAAACAGAGTTTCCATTTTTATTCATTACATTCTCTTTCTTTAGGTTTTAGACAATTTAATGTGATCTTTCCCTCCGATGACTGAGAGATCATCACCGACCCAAACTTTACACACCTCTCTTTCTTTCCCAGGATGAGTACATCCTGACAGACTTTTGAACTCTCACATGCCCCCTTCCTGCTGGGGACCCTGCATCCAACAGGCTGAATCCTACCACTGTCACAGTTCAGCAATTCAGGCTCAAGCAGGATTTTTTTTTCCTTTTATGTTTATTTGTTTTCGAGAGAGAGAGAGAGAGAGAGAGAGAGAGAACGAGCAGGGGAGGGACAGAGAGAGGAAGACAGAGGATTCAAAGTAGGCTCTGTGCTGACAGCAGAGAACTCGACATGGGGCTCGAACTCAAGAACTGCGAGATCATGACCTGAGCAGAAGTCAGATGCTTAACCAACTGAGCCCCCCAGGTGCCCCTCGAGCAGAACCTTGAGGACACATTCATTCATGCTGCCAGCAATTTGTTAGCACCTTCTTGAATATCCAGGAATAATACAAATCTAATAAGAAATGAACAGCCCTATTGGGGCATCTGGGTGGCTCAGCTGGTTAAGCGTCTGACTCTTGATTTTAGCACAGATTTGTGAGTTCAAGCCTTGCATTGGGCTCTGTGCTGACAGTGCGGAGCCTGCTGGGGATTCTCTGTCTCTCAAAATAAATAAATAAGCTTAAAAAAAATAAAAAGAAATCAATAGCCCTATTAGAAGAAAATTATGAAACTTTTCTGAAGGACATATACAAAGACATATAAATAAAGAGACATATTCTGTTCCTGGAAGGGACCATTTAATGATATTTTTCTCTAAATCAATTAATTATTTGATGCATTCCAATAAATATATAAGTGTGATTCTCTTCTCACTTGAAATGATATTTTAATTACTAAAAAAAATGTTTTTTAGTTTATTTATTTAGAGAGGGAAAGAAAGAGAGAGCGAGACAGCGAGCACGAGCAGGGGATGGTCAGAGAGAGAGGGAGAGAGAATTCAAAGCAGGCCCTGCACTGTCAGTGCGGAGCCCCGTGCGGGGCTTGAACCTACAAACTGTGAGATCATGACCCGAGCTGAAGCCAAGAGTCGGACGCCCAACCGACTGGGCCACCCAGGTGCCCCGGAAACAGTATTCTAAAAGTTCTGAGAGAATAACGGGAGAGCTTTACAAATATTCTGTAATGAAGAGTACTGAGTAAAACATCTTTTACCATGATAGTAATCAAAACAGTGTGGTACCAGTGAGGGCCAATGGAATAAAATATTGGACCTGGAAAAGGGCGAATTATATGAGAACTTGGTTTATGATGACATGACATTTCAAACTGGATGAGGAAGTATAAAGTGTTCAAAAAATGGTAATTTTGAGATACCGGTTGAGACACTTCAATAAAACACCAGAAATACAGCTTTGAGTACTGCTCCTCAAGGTGTGGTCCACACACTGTGTGTTTGTGGTCATGAAGAGGGAGGTCCTGAAACTGAGTGCGAGCATTTAGAAACTTTTATAGTGATTTGACATTGCCGTGACCTTCAAACGTATGATCGTCCTCCCGAACAGAGTATATTGCATTATGGAGGTTGAGAATGCATGGTATGTGGTGAAGGTCATGGGCAGTGGGATTTAAAACATTTTTGAAATTTCAGTAACTAGTAATTATTAATAGATTATTGATTGTTTTAAGAAGTATTAATAATTCTTTTATTTCTTAGCCAAGGCAGTTTTAATCTCATCGTTGAACATTATTAGCTTAATGAAGTACATGGTTATTATTTATTTTCTAGCTGTAGAACAGTAATAACCCCAGAAAAGGCATAAGAGTCATACAAGGCACTCCTGTATTCTCCTACCCAGATTGCCCCATGGTTACCATTCTATCACATTTGCCTTATCACTCTTTCTCTCTTTCAAGGTGCGGACAAGGCAGGTAATACTTTCCGAAATGGCTAGAGCAACATGTCATTGTTCCACATACTCTTCTAGAACTCAACAAAAAGTGCGGTCTGTGTTCTCTGTTCTTGACCTCCTTGGATGTGTGACTACTGTAAACAATGGCATACAGCATAAGCGAGTTTATGTGACTTCTCAGATTAGGTCATAAAAAGGCTACACCTTCTGCCTGCTTATCTCTCTTGAGACACCCTAGGAACCAACTGCCATTTTGTGAGAAAGCCCAGAACATACGGCTAGGCCACATATAGATTTTCCAGTCAACAGCAATCAGCATCAGCTTGGCTGACAGCCAATGTCAACCACCAGACAAGGGAGTGGTGATTTAGCTCCAGCCTTCCAATCTCCCAGCTGAGGTCACAGACAGACATCACGGGGCATAGACAAGCCCCCCAATGCCGTGTGCTGTCTGAATTCCTGACCCACAGAATCCATGAGCATAATAACTGATTGTTCTCTGCCACTCACCTATAATAACTAGAACAACACTTTCATGATCTTTTCTTCTGAGTCATTAGAGAACAAATTACAGGTAGGAAGCCATTACCTGTTAATGTTTCCTAAAAGCAAGGACAGCCTCCTGCATAACCACAGAGCTGCCATTAAGTCAGGAAATTAACATTGAGACAATACTAACTTCTAACCCCCAGATCCCATTCACATTTCACTGACTGTCCCAAAAATGTCCCGTACAGATTTAGGATTCAGTCCAAGATCACATGTTGCATTCGGTTGTTTTATTTAGTTGCTTTCCATCTGGGACCACTGCTCAGGCTTCATTTGGATTTTCTGACTGTGACAATTTTGAAAAGTGTGTGGGCAGCTTACTTTCTAGAATGTTTCTTGGTTTTGGTTTGTCTGATATTTCCTCTTGATTACATTCAGGTTATATAATATTTTCAGGAAAAGCACAGAAGCGACTCCGTTGTTTTCTGATATATAGGAGACACACATTTCTAAAATTTATCACTAGGTTAAAATTGTGCCTGCCGTGTTTCTCCATTGTAAAGTTAATGAACACTTTGTACTTGGTATTTTGTGTCAATTTCCTGTTCTTCATCAAAGTTTACCCCACTAGTTCAAGCGTCCATTAGTGATTCTTTGCTTCTTATGGTTACTCCTATTGCGGCTGCTAAATGTTGATTTCCTAATTCCATTATTTCTTCTGCATTTATTAGTTGACTTTCTATTACAAATGAGAGTTTTCTCCTTTCTCGTGTATGTATGTCTGACTCATGATTCCTATTCAGTGCATTAATCTGTAACTTAATCATTATTTTATACTCAGATTGTCCCAGATTGGGTCCATGAGATAGTTTTCTTCATTCTTTGGGCACTTCCTTCTTCTCTGGCACAAAAAGATGCTGTAGACCTCCAGCTTCCTGGCTGCTTTTGTAAATACAGTTTAAGTGTTGTCTATAGCTACCTTCACACTCTTGCAGGTGCATTGTATAGTAGGTGTGTATTTATTAAAGTTGTTGTACCATTTTATACTCTCACCAGCAGTGTGCGAGAGTTTCAGTTGCCGACATCGTTGCCAACACTTGGAATTGTTAATTGTTAAAAAAAATACATTTCCTTACGTAAATAATCGCTACCGCCAACTTGGGGCTGAGCTCACAACCTCTAGATCAAGAGTCACATGCTCCACTGACTGAGCCAGCCAGGCACCCTGGGATTGTTAATCTTTTTAATTTTTAACCATTCTAATGAGTCTGCAGATGTATTTCACTGCGGTTTTACTTTGCATTTCCCTGATGACTGGTTATGTTGAGCATATTTTCATGTATTTTGCAACCATTTGCATATCTATTCAAGCCTTTTTTTAAAAAATGGAGTTATTTATCTTTTTGTTATTGAGTTGTAAGAGTTCTTCCTTTTATCGTAGTTGACATTGAATGTTATATTAGTAATGGTTTCAGGCGTCCAACAGTGATTCGACAATTCTGTATCCCATACAAAATGTGGATTTATAGAGAAGACTTCTCTTTGCCCACTGAATTCTTTTGACATGTTTGGGGAAAAAGAATTTACCAAATATAAGTGGGTCTATTCCTGGAGTTATTTTACTGTTTCAGGGAGCCTTACGTCTCTCCTTTTACCAAACCCTTATTTTTTGTGTCTTAATTATTATAACTGTATAGTAAGTCATGAAATCAGATAGTGTTATACCAACTTTCTTCTTTTTAAAAACTATTTGTGCTCTTCGAGGTCTGTAGGAATTTTCATCACAAATTTTTTGATTGACTTGCCAATTTGTGGTCAAATCACCTGCAGAGGGAGAGATGAGGATTATGCTGATTCTATAAATCAATCTGGAGAGGATTAACAATACTGACATTTCTGATCCATGGACATACCATATTGCTCCACTTAGGTCTTCTTCTTTTTTTTTTTAATTTTTTGATGTTTATTTATTTTTGAGAGAGAGAGAGAGAGAGAGAGAGAGAGCACGAGTGGAGGAGGGGCAGAGAGAGAGGGAGACACAGAATCCGAAGCAGGATCCAGGCTCCGAGCTGTCAGCACAGAGCCCGACGCAGGGCTCGAACTCATGAACTGCGAGATCATGACCTGAGCCGAAGTCAGTCACTCAACCAACTGAGCCACTCAGGTTCCCATCCAATTAAGTTTTCTTTAATATCGCAGAGAGATATTCCTTTTCTTTTCTTCAATGAAGAGGCCTTGCATATCTTTTGTTAACTTTAATATGCCAGGTTTTTACAATTTTTGTGTCATTTGTGATTATTGCACTTTTTGAAATATACTTTTATTAGTAAAGAATAGTAAGAAAGTATTGGGGGCCTGTCTTTGTTTTTCACTTCATGTTTTCTAGAGATTTAATTTTATACAATTTTTCAAAAGACCCAGGCTACAAGAGACTGTCCTTCACCACAGGGAGTTAGAAATGCACACTTGTCGGGGCGCCTGGGTGGCTCAGTCGGTTAAGCGTCCGACTTCAGCTCAGGTCACGATCTCGCGGTCCGTGAGTTCGAGCCCCGCGTCGGGCTCTGGGCTGACAGCTCAGAGCCTGGAGCCTGCTTCCGATTCTGTGTCTCCCTCTCTCTCTGCCCCTGCCCCGTTCATGCTCTGTCTCTCTCTGTCTCAAAAATAAATAAAACGTTAAAAAAAAAATTTTTTTTTTTAATTAAAAAAAAAAAAGAAATGCACACTTGTCTAGAGATACAAGGCTGAGGTCTGGGCAGCGCTTTCAGTTTTCGTCATCTGCCAAGCATTCCTGGAAAGGGGGCAAACCGAGCCAGGGCAGTGCATGCCCAACTGGTTTGGAAAAATGGTCTGGAAGGGCACGCATCCATCCTGCTCATCTCCCATGGCAATTCCTTGCTGAAAGGGAGGCCGGGAAACGTAGCTTTAGCTTGCTGCCGTGGGCCCAGTTAGAACTACTACTATGGAAGAAGGGGAATATGGACACTGACAGAGTGGTGGGACAAATGGCACTCTGTCACTGTCGACCTTTCTGGATGCCTAAGTGTCAATGCACTCCTGCCTTTCCACGCAGCATACATACTCACACCTCTTCAGATGAGACATCGCAAAAGGCTCGCTCGGGTTAATGGCTAGGATCTCAAGCTGCTATGCGTTCTCCTCCCTCAAGTCTGCAGGTGGCTTCTCATGATCTGATGACCTTCTGTGGACCAGAGAACCACGTACCAGTGGCAGATCCCAGGGAAGGGCTCCAGCTCCATGGAGGACAGCAAGGGTCATCGCCATGCCAACCACCGGGAATAGAAGGTCCAAACACTTCTGCCTATTGCATTTTGGTATCAAAGCGGCCACGGACGACAGCACCGAAGAAAACAATGCTTTCCTTACATAGAAGGGGGACAGAGCAAGATTAGGTTCAATAGCGTGCCAGCAGCTCTCTCCCGGCAGTCACACAGGGCAGTTGGGCTATGCTCACCCCTCTTGTGCTGCACTTGAGCAAACTCTGTCCCTTTCTCGCGGAGGACAGATATAACGATGGGGTTGGCCAGGAGCCACTTGACACACAAGCTTTAAGCAGAGACAAAAGAGTACTTATTGAATCTGAAACAAGAGAAGATATTCTCACACAGGGTGATAAGCCTGCCCAGACCATGTGGGCTCTTTATCTCTTGGTGTTCCAGGCCCAAGGCCTGTTCCTATGCAACAGATGGGGGGGGGGGGGGTAGAAAGACTGCACGCACGAGGCTGCCTTCCCCAACGCTAATAACACAAAGAACACAGGCTTGTATACCCTCCTAAAGATGCACATTGAAATGGTAGACTAGGTCAAGGACAACTGCAATAAAATCCTTGTTTGGAAAAGAAACGAATTGTAAACGCCAGCCAACAGTGCTCCATAGCATTGATTAATTCTTGCAGGGCCAATTGTGAAGGCTCCTGGCCTTAGCAGTAGAGTGACTTTTAGTGCAGACCTCTGGGACGAACTCTCTCTCCATCCCCTAGTTTTATACTGAAGTAGATACCCAGACAGTCTGGCACAGACCCTTAAAGTCTGGTTCACATGGACAGCCCGTTTCTTGCCGGTGCAGGACATGCTGGGCCCCTCTTCAAGGGAAACAGACGAAAGTCTAATTGAATCATTCCATCTGGGTCAAAGCCCAGGGCCTTGCATTGATACACAGTCTTTTCCACGGTGTGTCGGAGGCTTTCTCATCTGGCTAGGAAGTAGCACCTGCCATTCCTCTCCCATCTCAGTGGCTAGAACTTTCCGTGTGGACACAACTGGCTGCAAGAGAACAGGATACGTAGACCTGAGCTAAGTAGCTCTGTCCTCACCTAAAACTTAGGAGTTCTATTACTAAAGAACTAAAGAACGTAAATGAAGGATACTTGTGAGCAATTCGTCTACCTCGGCCACACGCATGATGTCTCTCTTCCACACCACACTGGTCCAGTCGTGGAACTCAGCTTCCATGGCGCGCGCGCGCACACACACACGCACACTTCTAGAAAGCTTTCGCTGGTGATAACAGACTACTCAGTTTGGGAGGAGAGATGGCGTTTATGTCACAAATGATGAAAGTTATAATAAACACACCTTCTTATTCTTTAAAGAGCCTCATCCCTTTCACTCTGTTCCTCAGCCCCCCCCTTCTGCTTTTCTTTTTACTTTGCCTGCTCTGTACTTCAGATTTGCTCCTCAGCCTTATTGCTGGGTACTTTAGATTCCTTTCTGTGTACTTGGCTATTCTAATTGCCCTGACAGTCTCATTTCCACCCAAATGACATTGCTAAGGGATTTTGCTAAAGAAAGACAGTTCTTTTTTTTTTTTAATTTTTTTTTCAACGTTTTTATTTATTTTTGGGACAGAGAGAGACAGAGCATGAACGGGGGAGGGGCAGAGAGAGAGGGAGACACAGAATCAGAAACAGGCTCCAGGCTCCGAGCCATCAGCCCAGAGCCTGACGCAGGGCTCGAACTCACGGACCGCGAGATCGCGACCTGGCCGAAGTCGGACGCCCAACCGACTGCGCCACCCAGGCGCCCCTAGAAAGACAGTTCTTTTTTTTTTTTATTTTTAAAAAAATTTTTTTTTTTTAACGTTTATTTATTTTTGGGACAGAGAGAGACAGAGCATGAACGGGGTAGGGGCAGAGAGAGAGGGAGACACAGAATCGGAAACAGGCTCCAGGCTCTGAGCCATCAGCCCAGAGCCTGACGCGGGGCTCGAACTCAGGGACCGCGAGATCGTGACCTGGTTGAAGTCGGACGCTTAACCGACTGCGCCACCCAGGCGCCCCAAAAGACAGTTCTTAAAAAAAAAAAAAAACAACAACAAAAAAAAAAGAAAGACAGTTCTTTAAAAGGAATTCAAGGGCCCAGCATTAAAATTATGATTTTGTGTAGGGTAGAGAAGAGAGTGGAAAGAAAAAAGAAAAATGTAAAGTATGTAAAATACATATAATTGCATAGTGAGACTATGGAAATTTTATTTTTCTGTTATTTTATGAATATTATTATAGAAATAGATTTGTAATGTAAAACATGGATTATGTTAAATAGTTATATTAAAGAATCAATAATGTTTTCCTGAAAATTGGTAAACATGTTGCATAATTTTTTTTTTTTTTTTTGAGAGAGGGCACAAGTGAGTGAGGAGCAGAGAGAGAGAAAGAATCGTGTGAGCGGCAGAGAGCACAGAGAGAGAGAGAGAGAGAGAGAGAGAAGCAGGGCTCACCCAATGTGGGACTCAAACTCACAAACCTGAGATCCTGACCTGAGCGGAAGTCAAATGCTTAATTAACAACTGAGCCACCCATGTGCCCTGTTGCATAAATTATATTCAGCCCAGCCTCCTATTTGCATTTCTATAGGTAAAAAAAAAAAGAGGAGAGATTGCATAATAATAGCTAACATTTACTGAGTGCTTATGATGTTGGTAGGCAATTTACTACATACTGTATATGAATTAACCAATTGAATACTTATTACAACCCTATAAAGTAAGTACTATTTTCATTATTTCCATTTAATAGATAAAAAAGCACAGAGAGGTTAAGTTACTTGTGCAAGCCCACACAATAATATTCCGAACACTTGGAGTGCTTATTATATGCACTGTTCTGTGAACTATACACATATTTATACTATCTAATTCTCACCTGAACCCTAGGCGACAGGCATCACGATGCTTATTCACAGATGAGTAAACTGAGGGCCAGAAAGTTTTTGTAACTTTGCCCAAGGTTACGCAACTAGTAGGTGGCAAAGAGTTTGAATCTGGACAGTCTGGGTCCAGGTCCATGCTCCTAAACTTTGCACCCTTAAACATTAATATTCAGGGGCGCCTGGGTGGCTCGGTCGGTTGAGCGTCCGACTTCGGCTCAGGTCATGATCTCATGGTCGGTGAGTTCGAGCCCCGCGTCAGGCTCTGTGCTGACAGCTCAGAGCCTGGAGCCTGTTTCAGATTCTGTGTCTCCCTCTCTCTCTGCCCCTCCCCTGTTCATGCTCTGTCTCTCTCTGTCTCAAAAATAAATACACGTTTAAAAAAAAAATTTAACAAACAAAAAAACAATATTCACCACGTAAGCTTGTATCGCAAAGCTATCGAGTTTACCCTCTCAAACAAAAAGGTCCTTGCAGAGATTGCCTTAAGAATACTGAAGTCGGGGATGTAAAGCCTGGTGAAGCGTCTGACTGCTGGGTCACCTTGTGGGTTAGTAAGGTCTGTGCAATACTGCTGAATCTAGTTGGGTGCTTCCATTCACAGCAGGGCGAGAAGACTCCTACGAAGGCAGGGTTTGAATTACAGCAACCTAAAAACGAAGTGAGACCCTCGCCTGGAAAGTAAACATCAGAATGCTTATTCAAAAAGCAAAGCCTGGATTTGTTAGGCTCTCTTGAGAGATGCCATCATTATTAAAGGCCTTATACCAGCTGGCTTCCTGTGCTCGGCAAAGCCTAATGATGCTGACAGGTCACATAAGTTTGCACTAATGGGCTTGTGTTTTATTTATTCAGGTGCCGATTTGACATTTCCCAGCCCCGATGAATCTATGGATTTGGAAATAACCGGGTCCTCTCCATATATACTGTGATGTTATCTCCCCCAATGAAGGAAATGGGAAACAGGAAAGGCCTAGATTCCCTGCAGATAGCTGTTATGGTTTACAATGAGAATTCCAATACTACGAAAAGCACTAGGCAAAATTTAAAACACAAATCATTGGTGTTTAACATGATATATTGCGGAGAAATTTCTGGCACTGGAAGTCTTTCTTTAAGCAACACTTCCACACAGCGCCAACTAAATAATGGAGCAACATCTGGACGCCTTCTAAATCGAGTATGAAATTATGTATTTCTCCCATGACACAGATGAGACCAAAAGGCAACATTTCCTAAAATAAAAAAAATGGAGGGCAAATTAAGTAGTGGCTAAGGGAGACTCTTGTGCTTTTTTCCTTTTATATTTTAAAATAACTTTTATTGGTGAAGTAAAACGAATATACAGAAGAGTGAGCAAGTCGTGGATGTTTATCTTGGCACATTTTTACACGCACCTATGCAACCACCACTTGGACCCAAAAAGCGAATGCCACCATGGTCTCAGAGTCTTTGTGTCCTCTTTAAGCCCCTGCCTGTCAAATTAATCACCATCTTGATTTATTTTTTAATTTAAATGTAATTTAAATTATTTTATTTAAAAAAATATTTTATTTTATTATTTATTTATTTTGAGAGAGAGAGAGAGATTGAGCATGCATGCGAGCAGGGAAGGGGCAGAGACAGAGGGGGAGAGAGAATCCCAGGGAGGCTCCACACTCACAACTGTGAGATCACGACCTGAGCCGATATCAAGAGTTGGATGCTTAACTGACTGAGCCACCCAGGTGCCCCTAGTTTTTATTTTAGATTCTAGCACAGGCACATAAACCATATAAAATATATGTAAAGTCTAAAAACAATAATCATAAGGCTAAACTTGTAATTATCACACCCGTCAAGGGATAAAAGTTGACCAGCCACACGGTATCCTACCACATGCCCCGTCCCTCTAGCAGGAAGACAGATGCTTATTCAGGTAATATAAAAATCATTTCCTGGTGCTATAGTTTTCCTAACCCATTGTGTATCCTTAAACAAAGAAAGTTTAGTCCTGTTTTTTTTTTTTTTTTAATATGATATTTAAGGGGTGGCTACCTAGCTTAGTCAGTAGAGTATGCAACTCTTGATCTTGAGGTTGTAAGTTCAAGCCCCACACTGGGTGTAGAGATTACTTAAAAATAATATCATTTTTGGGGCGCCTGGGTGGCGCAGTCGGTTAAGCGTCCGACTTCAGCCAGGTCACGATCTCGCGGTCCGTGAGTTCGAGCCCCGCGTCGGGCTCTGGGCTGATGGCTCAGAGCCTGGAGCCTGTTTCCGATTCTGTGTCTCCCTCTCTCTCTGCCCCTCCCCCGTTCATGCTCTGTCTCTCTCTGTCCCAAAAATAAATAAAAAACGTTGAAAAAAAAATTTTAAAAAAAATAATATCATTTTTTAAATCTTTATTGATTTTTCAGAGAGAAAGAGAGAGAGAGAGAACTAGGGAGGGGCAGAGAGAAAGGGAGACACAATCTGAGGCAGGCTCCAGGCTCTGAGCTGTCAGCACAGAGCCTGATTTGGGAATTGAACTCAAGAACCCTGAGATCATGACCTGAGTCTAAGTTGGATGCTTAACCGACAGCCACCCAGGCACCCCTAAAAATAATATCTTTAAAAAATGTTATTTTTAATCTGAATGTAACTTTTAATCTGAAGTTCCCCCTGTATCATCATATTTTATTTGTGCATTGTATTTGTTGAAGAAACCGGGTCTTTATCCTGATAGTGTTTCCCGTTATCAGGTAATAATGACCCCAAATTTCAAACCTGATCATTTCAAATATGATCAAACCCATAACTCCAAATGGCAATTTATAGGCAATACAAAGGATGTAGTGACTTCTTAAAATACTTATGTAGGTGCACTCAGCATATCCAGTATAGCTTCTACAGGAAATCAGGAGAAATGTTTGATTTTTTTTCCTTTAAAAAAAAAACAGTTAAAAAAATGAGTTAATTCCCTATCATCCTTCAGAGGTAGCCAAATTCTTAAAACATTTTTACAAACTCATATATTTAACTTGCACTTTCTACTAGAGTGACAGTAATTACTTTTGAATCCGAGAAACCATGCTGACATATTTAAAAATATAAACTATGGTTTTCATTGTTTTTCTTTAGTTAGTGAATTTTTTTCAGAGAGATAAATTTTCTTATTCATGGACCATTTAAAATATTTTACTCTTTTTATCCTTACTGCTGTTCACCCTGTCCACCTTTGGCATGTAGAAGCTTCTTCAAGTTGCATTTGTGTCTTTTTGATAATACTCCAGTACTCTCTGATAGCCTACTCACTATGAGAAGATACACTATGCTTGTTTGTATATTTCTTGCCCAAGTCCTGGAATTAACAATTTCTTCAAGAAGCTTTGGCTTCCTTTAATGGAAAATGATATTTCAAGATCACACCCTGTAGGCTAAGGGTGTTCATTGAGAATGGAATATAGATACAGAATATAAAACAGAGGAGAAAACATTGTCATATGTGATAAGGGATTAATATCCAAAATATGGAAGGAACTCTACAATTAAAATACAACAACAAAAACAAATAGCCAGATTAAAAAAATGGACAAAGGACTTGAGTAGACATTTCTCCAAAGAAGACATACAAATTGTTAATAATCATATGAAAAGATGCTCAATGTCATTGATAATTAGAAAAATACGTATCAAAACTACATTGAGATATTACTTCTTATCCATCAGAACGGCCACTATCACAAGAATAGAAAACAAAAAATGTTGGTAAGGATGTGAAGAAATTAGAACACTTGTGCACTGTTGATAGGACTATAAAGTGATGTGGCCACATGGAAAACAGTATGGAAATTCCTCAGAAAATTAAAAATAGAACTGCCATAACATCCAGCAGTCCAACTTCTGAGTATGTACTCGAAAGAATCTAACACAGAGTTTCAACAAGGGATCTGCACACTTGTATTCACCGCAGCCTTATTCACAATAGTCAATAGGGAGGAGCAACCAAAATGTCCACCAACAAATGAATGGATGAAGAAAATGTGGTACACACAATGGAATATTAGGCAGTTTTTAAAAATATGGAAATCCTGTCACATGCTCCAGCATGGATGAAACTCTAGATTAGGCTAAGTGAAATAAGCCAGTTGCCAAAGGACAAATACTGTATGATTTCACTCATCCTAAGTATCTAAAATAGTTAAAAATTACAGAAGCAGAAATTATAAGGGTGATTGACAGGGCCTGGGGAAAGGTGAAGGGTTTATTAGTGTTTAGTAGGTATAGAGTTTCAGTGTTGCAAGATGTAAAAGTTCTGGAGATCTGTTGCACAACCTGTAAATATACATAACATTACTGAGCCGTAGACTTAAAAATGGTTAAGATAGTAAATGCAATGTTATGTGTTCTTATCACAATACAATTTTTTTTTACAAGATCTTAAATCAATAAGCTAATGTTCTATTTTAAGAAACCTGAAAACAAGAGCAAACTAAATTCAAAGTAGGCACATGGAAAGACATAATAAGCGAGTATAAATAAATAGAGAATAGAAAGATCGAGGTGTCTGGATGGCTCAGTCGGTAGAGCATGTGACTTACCGTCTGTGTTGTGAGTTCAAGCTCCACATCGGGTTGGAGCCTACTAAAAAAACGAGAGAGAGAATAGAAGGACAATGAAGAAAGTCAATGAAACAAAGGCTGTTTTTCTTGTCTTTAAAAAATATTTTTAACGTTTATTTTGAGAGAGAGAGAGAGAGAGCGTGCATGCGCGCGCGCGCGCGCACACACACACACACACACACACACACACACACACACACGTGGGGGAGGGGCAGAGAGACAGAATCCCAAGCAGGACCCACACCATCAACACAGAGCCCAACGTGGGGCTCGAACTAACGAACTGTGGGATCATGACCCGAGCCAAAATCAAGTCAGACGCTTAACTGACTGAGCCACCCAGGTCACAACAGGGGCATCTGGGTGGCTCAGTCAGTTGAGCCACCGACTTGATTTTGACTCAGGTCATGATCCCAAGGTGATGGGATCAAGCCCTGTCTCGGGCTCCAGGCTCTGCGTGGAGCCTGCTTAAGATTCTCTCTTTCTCCCTTTCTCTGCCCCACTCCCCTGCTCGTGCTCCCTCTTTCTCTAACAAAAAAGAACGACAAAAATAAATAAATAAAAGAAAAACAAAGTTGATGACCTTTTTAGCTATACTGAGCAAGAAAAAAAGAGAAAAGAGTCAAATATTAATTTCAGAAATGAAAGAAGGGTCATTACTATTGAGTTTATAGGAATAAAAAGGAATACGAATGAAGTCCAAGAACAAAAGTATGATGATGAATTAGATCATCTAAGTGAAAGGAAAACTCCCAGAAAGACACAAACTACTAAAACTGATCCAAAAGGATATACAAAATCTGAATAGAACTCTAACAAGTAGAGCAATTCAGTTAGTAAAGGCCAGGTCAAGATGGTTTCACCAGCAAAACTACCAGATGTATAAACAAAAGCTAACACTAATACTTGACAAATTTTCTCCCCAAACGAAGAGGTAATACCTCTCAACTCCTTTTGTGATGTCGGTATTACCTGACACCAAAAGACATCATAAGCAAAGAGAACTCCACACCAATATCCTTTATGAATATATATGCAAAAATCCTCAACAAAATACTAGCAAACTTGAATCCAACAACATAAAAATGATTATACATCGTGATTAAGTAGGATTTATCTCAGGACTGCAAGGTTGGCTCAACATATGAAAATGAATCTGTATCATAATTCAAATTGACAGCATAAAACACAAAATGGCGTGGTAGTCTCAACAGATGCAGAAAAAGTCTTCGACGATATCTAACATCCTTCGTGATATAAACAATCAATGAACTAGGAATATAAGAGTGTATCCTCAACTTAATGAAAGACTTCTATGAATAGACCACGGCTAACATTGTAATGTTGAAGAACTGACTGATTTCTCCCTAAGATCAGGGACACGATGAGAATGTCTACTCTATTTTTTTCCAACATTGTAATGAAGGTTCTAGCCAGGATAATTAGACAGGAAAAAGAAATAAAAGGCTTATTTCCCCCCCCAACCCATTTTTACTGAAAAGTAATTGACATACATCACTGTATTAGTTTAAGGCATACAGCATGATAGTCTGATTTACATATATTGTGAAATAATTACTACAGTAGGTTCATCTAAAATCTATCTTCTCGGATAGATACAATAAAAGGGAAAAAAAAGAAGAAAAATGAAAAAAAAATCTCCTCATAATGAGAACTCTTAGAATTTATTCTTTTAACAGCTTTTCTATATATCACAGCAGTGTTAGCTGTCGTCATCATGTCGTACATTACATGCCTGGTACTCATTTATCTTATCACTGGAAATTACATGTTTTGACCAACTTCTTCTATTTCCTTCTCTTCTCACCCTCTGCCTCTGGTAATCACAAGTCTGATCTTTTTCTATGAGGTTTTTTTTTTTTTCCTTATAAAAGACATCTTGATTAGAAAGGAAGAAGTATAATGATCTCTATTTCCAGATTGTTACATGGAAACTCCTAAAGAATCCACAAAACTCTATTAAAAGCAATAAATGAGTTCAACAGGGTTTCGGGACACAAGATCCATACACAAAAATCAACTGTGTTTCTACATACTAGCAATGAACAATCCAAAAATAAAACTAAGAAAACAATTCTATTTATAATAACATCAATATAATAAAATATTTAGAAATAAACTTATAAAAAGAAGTACAAAGCTTTTGCTAAAAACTAAAAACCACTGTTGAAAGATGTTAAAGACATAAATAAATGATAAGATATTCCACGTTCATGAATCAGAAGACTTAAAACTGTTAAATGGCAATACCACTCAAACTGATCTACAGATTCAATCCGATCACTATTCAAATGCCAATTGCCCTGTTTACAGAAATTGAAAAACTGATCCTAAAACTCATATAGAAATGCAACACATCCAGAATAGTCAACAATCTCAGAAAAGAAGAAAAAAGTTGGAAGACTCATGTTTCCTGATTTGAAAACTTATTACAAAGCTAGAGTAAATAAGACAGCATAATACTGATTTAAGAATAGACTTATAGACGGGCGCCTGGGTGGCTCAGTCGGTTGAGCGTCTGACTTCGGCTCAGGTCAGGATCTCGCAGTTCATGAGTTCCAACCCCGCGTTGGGCGCTGTGCTGACAGCTGCTGACAGCCTGGAGCCTGTTTCAGGTTCTGTGTCTCCCTCTCTCTGCCTCTTCCCCACTCATGCTCTGTCTCTATTTCTCAGAAATGAATAAACATTAAAAAAAAAAAAAAAAGAATAGACTTATAGCTCAGTGGAACAGAATCAAGAATCCAGAAATAAAACCTAATATTTACGGTGGGGGCGCCTGGGTGGCTCAGTCGGTTAAGTGTCCGACTTCAGCTCAGGTCGTGATCTCGCCGTCTGTGAGTTCGGGCCCTGCATCGGCTCTGTGCTGACAGCTCAGAGCCTGGAGCCTGTTTCGGATTCTGTGTCTCCCTCTCTCTCTGCCCCTCCCCCGCTCACGCTCTATCTCTCTGTCTCTGAAAAATGAATAAACCTTAAAAAAAAATTAAAAAAAAATAAATTTAATATTCACGGTCAATTGATTTTCTTTTTTTTTTTTTTTAATTTTTTTTCAATGTTTTTTATTTATTTTTGGGACAGAGAGAGACAGAGCATGAACGGGGGAGGGGCAGAGAGAGAGGGAGACACAGAATCGGAAACAGGCTCCAGGCTCCGAGCCATCAGCCCAGAGCCCGACGCGGGGCTCGAACTCACGGACCGCGAGATCGTGACCTGGCTGAAGTCAGACGCTTAACCGACTGCGCCACCCAGGCGCCCCTACGGTCAATTGATTTTCAACAAGAGTGTCAAGAAACTACACTGGGGGAAAGAATAGTCTTTACAACGTATGGTGCTGGGACAACCAGATAGACAGCATGAAAAAGAATGAAGTTAGACTCCTATCTTATACCATATACAAAATTAACTCAAAATGGATCCTACAACAAAATGTGAAAGCTACAATATAAAACTCTTAAGAGAAAGCATGGGAGTAAGTATTCGTGACTGTGTCAGGCAGTGGTTTCTTAGATAAGACTCTAAAACCACGAGTGGTAGCATAAAAAGTAGATAAATTGAACTTTATCACAAATAAAAATTTTGTGCATCAAAGGACACTATCAACAAAGCGAAAAGGCAACTCTGTGCTTTGAGATGATCTCCAATGGTAACCTCCTCGAAAAGATATAGACCGTAGTGGGGAGATGCCTGGGAATTCTCCTTCCTACCCTTCCCTGTTACTCAAATGTAGCCTCAACACTTTCCATTTTGTGCACTGTCTCTCCAACATGGGACATGTTTCTTTCCAACAGGAAATGTCCCTCCTGGCACCGAGGGACAAAAATCACCAACTGTGGAAAACCTGATTCTTGATCAGTGAAACTTTCAAGGACAGATCTTGATCAAAAGGGAGAAATGTGAAAATAGGTAAAGGAAACCTCATTTATCATGAAGTTGGGGAGCCCTGAAGGGGCAGTTCTCACGCATACACATTTGTCGCAGTCTAATAGCCAGCAGGAAGAAGGAAGATCCCTCCCTGTCCCAGAAACACTGCACTAACCGCCACTTACAGCCAATAAGAAATCACCAGGACTCATGTTCTTTTCGGTGAATTTTTGTTCAAAACAACTCTCCTCAATTTCCTCTTAAAACCTAATAAAAGTTGACTTTCCCTTTGTCTCTTCAGAATCCTCTATGTTTTCCCCATAGTTTGATTTTCTCAAATTGCGCTTTCTCAGCTATTCTCAAATAAACTCATTTTGCTAATAAAATAACTGGCTAATTTGTCTTTTTTAAAGTTTATTTATTTATATGGAGAGAGAGAGAGAGAGCAGAAGAGGGGCAGAAAGAGAGGGAGAGAGAGAGAATCCCAAGCAAGCTCCATGCTATCAGCAAAGAACCAAATGTGGGGCTCAGTCCCACCGACCATGAGATCATGACCTGAGCTGAGATCAAGACGCTTATCTGACTGAGGCACCCTGTGACCCGCTAATTTTTATTTTTAGGTTGATGGTTTAATTTCTTGATTCTATAGGTTTAAGTCTTTTGCCAAATTTTGATAATTTTCATCTATTATTTCTCTGAGCACCTTTCTACCTTTGCCTTCTTTCTCCTCTCATTCAGGAAGTCTAATGACATAAATGTTAGATTTTTTTTAAAGTTTACTAATTTTTGAGAGAAAGAGAGATAGAGTACATGTAAGCAGGGGAGGGGCAGAGAGAGAGGGAGAGAGAGAGTATCCCAAGTAGGCTCCATGCTGTCAACACAGAACCCAATGTGGGGCTCGATCTCACCAACCATGAGATCATGACCTGAGCTGAAATCAAGAGTCAGACATTTAACTGACTGAGCCACCCAGGCGCTCCCTAAATGTTAGATTTTTGTTTTATTCCCACAGGTCCCTTCGGCTCTGTTCTTTTCCATTCTGTTTCTCTCTGTTGTTTTAACTTGGTTAATTTCTATTTTTCTAAGATCTCGTTCACTATTTCCTCTGTCTCCTCCAATCCCTTGAGTCCATCCAGTGAATTCTTTATTTTGGTTGTTCTGAAATTTCCATTTGATTCTTTGTTTATTTCTTTGGCACAAATTTCCATTTTTTTTCCAGTTGTTTTGAGTCTGTTGTTCATAATTGCTCATTCAGGTTTTGTTTTGTTTTTTTTATTTTTTTAAAAAAAAATTTTTTTTTCAACGTTTATTTATTTTTGGGACAGAGAGAGACAGAGCATGAACGGGGGAGGGGCAGAGAGAGAGGGAGACACAGAATCGGAAACAGGCTCCAGGCTCTGAGCCATCAGCCCAGAGCCTGACGCGGGGCTCGAACTCACGGACCGCGGAATCGTGACCTGGCTGAAGTCGGACACTTAACCGACTGCGCCACCCAGGCGCCCCTGTTTTGTTTTTTTTTTTTTAAATCATATGTGCTTTAAAATCTTCACTGGATAATTCTGTTACTTTTGTCATCTCAGTATTGGTATCTGTTGATTGTCTTTTTTTCCTTTACTTTGAGATCTTTCTGACCTTACGTATAAGAAGTGATTTTTCAATTAAAACACGGATATTTTAGGTATTATGTGATGAGATTCTGGATCTTATTAAACCTTCTGTTTTAGTAGGCTTCTTCTGGCTCCTGTCTGGCTAGGGAGGAAGGGAGATGTCAACTTGTTACCACCAGATGGTAGAAGCCAAGATTCCTCACTTAGCCTGAATAGATGTTGAATAGTGGACATCTTTGTTGTATTCCTTGTCTTACTGGGCAAGGATCTACTCTTTCATCATTAAGCATATGTTAGCGGTGGGTTTTCATAGATGTCTTTCATCAAGGACCAATTGAAGAAGTTCCCTTCTATTCTTAATTTGCTGAGGGTTCTAAATAAGGAATAAATGTCTCTTGCTGAGCGTTTTTGTGCTTCCATTAAGAAAACAATCCAATTTTCTTTTGCAGTTTGTTAGTATGGTGAATCACATGGATTGATTTTGTCATCGATTTATTTTTAAATGTAAAACCAACTTTGCATTCCTGGAATAAATCCCACCTGGTTGTGATATAGTCTACTTTTATAAGGCTGTTCAGTTTGATTTGCTAAAGTTTTATTAGGAATGTTTGCATTTTTGTTCATGAGAGATATTTGTCTCTAAGGGGTTTTTTTTTGGTTTTTTTGGTTTGTTTTAATGTCATTGGTTTTGGTTAGTGCTGGTCTCATAGAATGAACTGGGAAGTAGTTGACCTGCTTCAATTTTTGAGAAATATTTTTGTAGAATTAGCATTTACTCTTTAGATATTTGGTAGAATTCATCATTAAAGCCATCTGGTCTTAACAGTTTTCTTTGCGGGTATGTTTTTTAACGTACAAATTCATTTTCTCCAATAGATATACAGCGACTCGGTAATCTATTTCCTCTTGAGTGAGCTTTGGTAATTTATGTTTTTCAATAAATTTATCAACTGTGACTAATTTTCAAACTTATCTGCATACAGTTATCCATAACACTGGCTTGTCGGAATTTTAATATACATAAAATCTATAATGATGTTATCTTTCATATCTGATATTGATCATTTCTCTCTCTCTTTCTACTAAGCGTCAGACTCAACATTATTGACATTTTGAACTGGATAATTTTGCTGTGGGGGCTTTCTTGTAGGGTGTTTAGCAGCATTCCTGGCCTTTACCTCTTAGATACCAGCAACACACTGAGTTGTGGAACTCCGTAGTATCTTTAGACATTTCAAATGTCCCCTGGTGCGCAAAATCACCTCCAAAGGAGAATTGCTGGGTTAGAAGTTTGTTGCTTTTACTGATCTTTGAGAAATACTAGTTTCTTTTTAATGTTTACTTATTTTTAAGAGAGAGACAGCGACAGAGAGAGAGACAGAGACAGAGAGACAGAGGAGATGCTCAGAGAGAGCTGGAGACATAGAATGAAGCAGACTCCAGGCTCTGAGCTGTCAGCACAGAGCCCACAGAGGAGCTCGAACCCACAGACTGCAAGACCATGACCTGAGCTTAACCGACTGAGCCACCCAGGTGCCCCTGGGAAATAAATACTAGTTTTTTACTTCATTGATTCACATCATTTTTTATCTTCTACGTCTCTACTTAATATGTTCACTCTCTTCTCTAACCTTCTGAACGTACGGAATGCAATCATAATAAACTGTTCTCATGTCCTTGTCAGCTAATTCCAACATCTGTATAAATTCTGTGTTGACTTTAGTTGATTGATTTTCCCCCTCACTATGGGTCATATTTTCCCGTTTCTTTGCCTACTTAGTAAATTTTGATTGGATACCAAACATTGTGAACTTTTAGCTTATCTTAGGCTTGGATATACAGTAAAACCTTGGATAGTGCGTAAACTTGTTCTGTGAGTACTTCGCAAGACAAGCAAACATTTCCAATAAATTTTAATTCGATACATGAGCGATGTCTTGCAATGTGAGTAGGACGTGACGCCGAATGTCACATGATCACAACTGAGCCAATGGTTCTTCTCTCTCCCTCTCGCTGCGGGATTCTGGGTGATTGTTCCAGTGCTTGGATGCTCAGTCTCAGTCCGTGGTGTTTGGCAGGACATTGGAAGGTGCCCACAAAAGGCACTAGTGTATTTTTTGTCACTTCACAGCACCTATGGACAGTGCTTTGCTTTTCCATACAAGAGTAAGCTTGGGAATGCTTTGCTTCATTCTAGATCATTGGATAGGTTCCTTGTTAAAGTTGCACGAAAAGAAAAAGATTCCATTGAGCCAATAGATAGCAGGGATGCCATTAGTAATGGTGAAAGTCATCCTACAGTATAATCCCCCTCTCTTGTCTCCCTCACACCAGCCACGAAGGTTTTCAAAGGTAAGTGCAGGTTAATTTGTTTATTTTTCTTGGTATTTTGTATTTTTTTATTATTTCATATTGTATTACAGTATTGTTAGCATTTTGGGGTTGGATATTTGAATATTGAATATTTCGGGGTGGTGGAATGAATCATCTGAGTTTCCATGATTTCTTACTGGGAAATTTGCTGTGATATACAAACTTGCTTTGGATTACATGCATGTTTCCAGAACGAATTATGCTCGCAAGCCAAGGTTTTACTGTATTTGCATTTCTATACAAATTCTTGGGTTTTGGTTTGGTATACAGTTATGTATGTTCCATGGACACAGTTTGATTCTTTTGGTTCTTGCTTATTGGGTAGGACCAGGGCAGGGTTTAATTTGGAGCTAGTCATTTTCCACTATGAGAGCAAGATTCTTATGAATGCGCCGCCTAAAGCCTCATGAATTATGAGGTGTTCCTGACTGGCTGTTAGTCCTATGCACTATTCTGAATGCTGTGAGGACTGTTCCCTTTAATCATCTCATGCCATTCTTTCCTCAGCCTGGGTAGTTTTCTCACATATGTATACTGATTTTCACCCTGCCTACGGGTCCTCTGGGACTACTCCATCATCTCTGGTACTCTGCCTGTGAACTTGAATCACTGTGAACTCAGCTCTATCTTCCAACCTCTCCTCCATTCCCCACCTGGGACTTCCCACCCCGTGCTGTGGCCTGGAAACTCTTCAGGGGCACAAACCAGTCAGTTATAGTGTTCATCTTACTTTCCACCTCTCGGGGGGTACTGTTCTGTGTTGCCTGTTGTCCAATGTGTTCAAAACTTTGTGTATATATTTTTCCAACAACCAACAGTTGTTTTGGTTAGGAGGTAAATCTGATCTTTCCATTGTATTCAGAAATATAAGGCTATGTAAATATACTTTAAAACTCTGAAAAAAAATGTGTATGTTCTCAGCAAAATACAGTTTACCAAATTCAATGTAGCAACTAGAAAATGTGAAGAAACATAAAGCTACGGAATAAATTAAAACACAAATCTGTGCCTAAAGTAACATCAGGATCAGATAGCTTTACAGGCAATGTTTATAAATTATTCAAGGAGCAGATAATTCTAGTCTTGTACAAAATGTTCCAGAGGATAAAAAAATGAAGGAATGTTCTCTATTCATTTTATTATGCTAATGTAACTTTGACACCAAAACCATTCAAGGACAAAATGAGAAAGGAAACTTTTAGGCCAACCTTGTTATGAATTCAGATGCATAAATTCTAAATCTATCGACTATGGTTGATTCACAATAAAGTTTCAACAAATATGCATTGAATTAATGGATACCAGACCTTTCAAACATTTGATTTGAGGTTAAATATTTTCATGTGATATTTTCCCTCTCATTAAATGAACACATATTTTGGGATAAGTCAGTTAAGTGGATGATTTAATTCTAACTTACTGTGAGCTCTCATAATGAGAATTAAATAAGATAATCCCTTCTTTGTAATTTTTTTAATGTTTATTTATTTTTATTTATTTAATTTATTTTTAAAATTTACATCCATGTTAGTTAGCATATAGTGCAACAATGATTTCAGGAGTAGATTCCTTAATGCCCCTTACCCATTTAGCCTATCCCCCCTCTTTTTAATTTTTTATTAAATTTTCCAAACCTATACAAAATGGAGAGAATAATAAACCACAAATGTATATTCATTATATATATTCAGCAATTATTGTAATTATTCCCCATTGGATGAATCAATTTCCTCTTTTCTTGAAGTCATTTAAATATAACTAAATATATGTCACTCCTTCCTCCATATTTCAATACGGGCCTAAAAATATGGATACATTCTTACTTAACTATAATGACATTATTCATATCCAGAAAAATTAATAGTAAATAATAATAATAATAATAATAATAATAATCCTTTGGTGATTTCTGATAACCAGACCAAAATCATACTTCTTCATTTATCTCAAAAGTATTTTTGTATTTGGTTCATCTGAATCAGGATCCAATAAGAAATCTACACATTATATTCTGTTGTCCAGCATTATCAAGTTAAAAAAAATCCAGAACAATCTCCCATCATGTTTTTGCATGCTATTTACTTATTTCAGAATCTGGCTGGTTGTCTTATAGAATGTCTCATTTTCTGGATTTGTGTGGTTTTTCTGGTGGTGTCATTTCACCTGCTTCTGTTCCTCTATTTCTCATACTTCCTGTAAATGGAAGTTAGCTCTAGACCTTGATGAGATTCCTGTCTACTTTCTGGGCCAAAATACTTCATGCTATGTGCTTTGTATTGCATAACAACAAGAAGCACAAAAATCTTTGGTCTAGCTGTTAGTGATAGTAAGATTGACTACTTGTTTTAATGGGCGATAGCAGGATTGTGGGCTTTGTTAAGTTTCCCAACAATTTCTTTTCTCTTTCACTCACTGATGATGTTAGACTGGATCAAGTATTTCACTACGGCTTCCAAAATGATGCATCGTAGGGGCCCCTGGGTGGCTCAGTCGGTTGAGCATCCAACTTCGGCTCAGGTCATGATCTCACAGCTCGTGGGTTCCAGCCCCGTGTCAGGCTCTGTGCTGACAGCTCAGAGCCCGGAGCCTGCTTTGGATTCTGTGTCTCCCTCTCTCTCTCTCTGCCCCTCCTCCACTCGCTCTCTCTGTCTCAAAAAAATAAATAAATAAAAATGGTGGCTTGTATAAATTATATTTCTTCACTCATTAGCTGACTGTTTTTTGAAAAAAAGAACATTTCCTTACCAACTAAAGCAATTTGGTTACCCTGAAATTAGGATAAGTGACAAATCCTATTTTAATTGCCAGTCTCCTGCATAAAAAGTCGGCGCCTTGGTTTTTCCGCTTGTGTCCCCGGGGACAGGTTTTGGTTTTAGTTTCTGACGTTGCCCGCGTTTGAGTTTTTCTTTTTATCATGAAGAACTGTGGGTATTTGAGAAACGTCAATGTGTTTATTTATGTATTCATCCGAACAAACTTTATTATAAAGAAACAAGAACAGCACATTCACAAATAAAAGACAACAGTATCAACAGTAACAAAAAGTACAGTCTCTAAAAACACACACTACTAACATTCCACTATTGTTATAGTTCTTGTAACACACATGCCTGGTAAGCAGCTGGGGGTGATTTCTGATCACCTGGTGGTTCTTGATGCAAAAATAAAGACTAGAAAAACCTACACAGATCAACTGTACAGCTTACGGAGCACAACATTCTCATGTTAAGATGTAAAATTGATCCCAGAGGACATTATTACTCCTGCAAGACAAGTGAGAGCCCCGAAGTTCCGAGAGGTTGAGGGACTGGCCCAAGGTTAGTCTATCAGTTCGTGGCCATGGCAGGGCTCTGACTTGGGTTAGGGGCAATAGTAAACTTCAGTGTGTTTAAATCAATTGTTTTCCCTAACGTTTTTGAGGCACAAATTGTCCCATCTTGACCAAAAGGAGTCACAATGCTGGTTATGGTATCCTTTGATGATGACCCTTTTGTCTTAGAGATTTTATCTTTGAGAGCTTCCTTGGTTTTTCTCTTGAAAATAATTCTAAACTTGAGGAATGTTTGGATTGTAGATTTTTTATGAAGTTTCTTCCAAGTACACATGGAAATTTGGACTCTCTGTGAATTAAATGTTGCCAAGAAGATGTCCCTCTGGATTTCTTGTAATGACTCATTTTCACATTAGCAGTAAATGGATTAATATTTTTCCATCTTTTTTTCTTCTATGTGTTCAGTGCTTCATTCGGCAAATATTTATTGAATGCTGAATATATTTTAGGCATTATTCTGCTTGCTGAATAAACAGCAATAACCAAGCAAATCAATGCTCCCGCTAAAATAAAATTTACATTATAGTAGGGGAGCTAGGAAATAAGATAAATAAATGAGTATAGTGTGTATTATAGTGACAAGTGCTAAGAAAAAAAAAAAGCGGATAAGAGAGATAGAAAGTATGTATATGTGTATGAGGGTTAGTGGAGGGGTGTTAAAATTTTAGATAGGGTGACCAGAGCGGGCTTCATTGGGAAAGTGATAGTTGAATAAAGATCTGAAGGGAGTGAAGGACACAGCATGTGAGTATCTGGACGAAGAGCATTTCGGCATGGTCACCTGAGCAAAGGCTGTAACTGGAAATATGCTTAGTGCTTGTTCAAGGATTGGCAAGGTCAATATGCCTGGAACACATGATGCAAGGGATCAACAGGGGGTCAAGAGGCAATGGTGGGGGCACATCATGTAAGGCCTTTGGAGTGTCAGTGAGAATATGTCTTATTGACCTTCAACTACACAGAGTGTAATTGACCAAGGGCCCCAGCTGCTGCGCTCTGAAACCCACTGACGCTTTCTAGGGCTGCTTCCTTCCACACTAAAGCAGGCTCATTTCTGCGAGAAAACGGGTAATGGGTGACCTTGACCAATGGACTTGCCAAACATTCCTTAGATTGATTGGAGGTCTAGGATGCTTCCACTCAGTCTTCCTTCCCTGTCTCCTTTCCTCATAATCAGACTTGCTTTGTGGTCTAATAATGATCTCACTTTCTCCCAGTTCCCTCCTCATTCTCCCTCACAGACATGACTCCTAATAAAATCTTTGCACTTTGTCTTTCCCAGATAATGTTTTATTGTGAAAAAGGATACAAATCACAAAAGTTACCATTTTAGCCAGTTTTAATTGTACAGCTCAGTGGCAGTAAATATATTCACATAGTTGTGTAACTGTCACCACTGTCCATCCTGAGAACTTTTTCATCTTTCCAAAATGAAATTTCATGCACACTAAACAATATTGCCCTATTCTTTCCTCACCCCCACCCCCACCCCCAGTCACTGACAACCACGATTCTACTTCCTGCCTCCATAAGTTTGACTACTCTAGGTATCTTACATAAGTGGAATTATAAAGTATTTGTCCTTTTGTGACTGGCTTGTTTCACTTAACATAATGTCTTCAAGGTTCATCCATGTTGTATTCTGCCTCAGAATTCCATTCTTTTTTTTTAAGGGTTGAATAATATTCCATTTTATGGATATGCCACGTCTTGTTTATCCACTCACCCACTGATGGACACTTGGGTTGCTTCCATTTTTTGGCTATTGTGAAAACTGTTGTTGTCTACATGGGTGTGCTATCTTCATGAGTGCATCTCTGTGCAAATTCCTGCTTTCAGTTCTTTCGAGTATATACCCAGAAGAGGAATGGCTGGATCACGAGGTAAATCTATTTTATGTTTTGAGGAACAACCCTGCTGTTTTCCAGAAGCTTTGCACCCCCAGCAATACATAAGAGTTCTAATTTCTCAACATCTTCGCCAACACCTGTTATTTTTTGTTTTGTTTTGTTTTTTATTGATTTATTTTTTAAAGATCTTATTTTTAAGCAATCTCCACACCCAATGTGGGGCTCAAGCTCATGGCACTGAGATCAAGAGTCACACGCTCTATAAATTGAGCCAGCTAAGCACCGCCTGTTTTATTTTTTGATAATAGTCCTCTCAATGTTACAATTAATGTCGTTGTTATTTTGATTTCTAGAGATGTCGAGAATCTCATTCAGCGCTTTTTGGCAATCTGTACATGCTTTTTGGAGAAATGCTTATTTAAGTCCTTTGTCCATTTTTAAACATGTTGAATACAAGTGGTGAGAGTGGGCATCCTTGTCTTGATCATTACCTTAGGGAGAAACTTACAGTCTTTCACCATTGCATATGATTTCTGTGGGTTTTTCCATATATGGCCTTTGTTATGTTGAGGTAGTTTCCTTTCATTCCCAGTTTGTTAAAGTGTTTTTATTATCAAAAGACCTTAAATTTTTGGTATCAATTGAGATCATCATGAGGTTTCCCCCTTAATTCTATTGACATGGTATGTGATGTTATCGTATGTTGAACCATCCTTGCATTTCGGGAATATATCTCATTTGGTCATGGTAAGCCCTTGGGCTATTTTCACTTTTCTTCTTTTTTTTCTTTTTGTTCCTCAGACTCAATAATTTCAAATGACCTATGTTCAAATCCATTCATTCTTTCTTCTGCCTGTTGGAGTCTGCTGTGAACCCCTCTAGTGAATTTTTCAATTCAGCTATTGTATTTTTCAGCTCCAGAATTTCCATTTAGTTCTTTTTTCATTCATATTTTGTTTTCCTGATTTCTCATAGTTTTTATTTGTGTTTTTCTCAAGCTCTTGGAGCACATTTAGGGTAGTTTTTAAAATCTTTGTCAAGTAAGCCTCAGGGAAAGTTTCCGGAGATTTATTTTGTTCTTTTGAATGGGTAATTATTTTCTCATTTCTGTATATGCTTTGTGATTATTTGTTGAAAACTGGGCTTTTGAAAGAAGAGTCACCTCTCCCAGTCTTTGCAGAACTGACTATTAGGGGAGGACCTTCACTCATCAGCCTATTGTGAAGCTTTATTGCTGTCAGAACTTTCCTGTCCATGTGTCTTCCTTGGGCTGGTGCTACCCAACCCCCACCTCCATTCTTCTGTATATAGAGTTGCCTTGAAACATCTTAATTTCCCTAAGAGTTTCCCCCTGCGTCTCCTGGGGGTCTTAGTTGTTCTACTGTATTCGCCAAGCAGTGATCTTTGCTCTGGGTTATCTGTAGGTCTGTCTGCTGCACTCTTGTAATTTTCATGAGCCTGCAGCTTCTTGCAGCTTATTCTAGCCAGAGATCCAAGCCACTTTTTGCTGTTTGAACTCTGAGTTAGACAATACTGAGACCAATCCCACAGGCAGCACACAGGTTAAAAAGTCATAAAAAAAAAAAAGAGAGAGAGGCAGTGTGCAAATATCAGAAGCTCAATGTTGACATAATTTCGAGATGGTCATGAGACTTATAAGTGGGAGTGGATAAGTGCTTAAAGTCCAAGGGAATGTCTGGGCTCATGAGATACATTCTGGATGCTAAAATGTGGTAATTAAAGCTATGAAATTGGATATAAGACCCAGAGGATGAGTATGGACAGAAAATACAATTGGTCCAAGGACAGAGCATGGGATACTTCAGCATTCAGAGTTCAGGGAAAGGAGGAGGAACCAGCAAAGAATGTTAATGAAGATGATCATGTTGAAGACATTCACAAAAATCTTATTTATGTGACTGATTTCTTTGAGAAAACTGATCTAGAATAAGTTCAATAATTCGGCAAATTCTGTAAAGTTTTTAGTACATTCATGTAGCTAATTTATAATCATTCTAGCGGTTATAGGATTAAAACATGTCAAGTGAAGAAATTACAAAACCCACTTCCTGTATTTGACAGATCTAGTGTCTAAGTCATCACAATGATTTGGAATTTTATACTGATGTAAATTCAATATATAATATCAATGATATTATTGATATATATATATTGATGTATCAATATTGATCAATCAATATATCGATATATCAATATATATATTGATATATATATAGAGAGAGTAAATGATCTTTTGGTGGGCTGTGGTAGGCAAAACTTTTTTTAAGCAGGACACTAAGAGCTTTAACCACAAAGATAAAGGGGTGGTAAGTTGGACTTTATTAAAGTTAAAAACTTCTGTTCATCTAAAGGCATCATTTCACAAGAGGGCAATACCCGAAGAGTCAGTAAGCATATGAAATATGGCCAACGTCATTACTCTCTATTACATAGAATCAGATCACGTGATTATGGAGTCTGGAAAGTCCCAAGATCGGTGGGTGGGTGCTGGAGACCCAGAAGGAGCTAAAGGTTATAGCTCCAATCTGAAGTCTGAAGGCCCAGAGACCAGGATGGTTAGTTCCAGTTCAAAAGCTGGCAGGCTTGAGACCCAGAACAAGCCAGTGCTTCAGTGTGAGTCTGAAGGCACAAAACAAAAATTGATATCCTAGCTCAAAGGCAGTCAGGTAGGAATTTCTTATTTTTCAGGCTTTTTGTTCTAGTCAGGCCTTCAACTGATTGGGTGAGGACCACCCACATGAAGGAAGGCAATCTACTCCACTCAGTCTGATTCCAAAGTTAATCTCATCCAGAAGCACCATTATAGACACATCCAGAATAATGTGTGACCAGTTATCTGGGCCTCCTGGGACCCATTCAAGTGGATATACAAAATTCGCCATCACATTAACAGTGTGTGTGTGTGTGTGTGTGTGTGTGTGTCTTACAATTAATGTAAGTGCCATATGGAATAATTTTGTGGAACGCATGACTTTCTCTGAAAGAGAGGACTTACAATCTGAATCAGATTTACATAGCTGAATGCCTCCATGCATTGGGACGTAGAAAAATAATGATGAACATATTCGCGAGACCTAACCTGCAGGGTTAACGTCTTACTTAATTGTTCTGTATCGAAACATCAGATTAATCACAGATTGTGGATTTCTAAATAATCTAACTTCCATTGCAAACATGTTTTCACATAATGACTTTTTACATAATGGCTTCTCCTGTGATGTGACTTGTAAAGGGCTTTACGCATGAAATAAACTGTAGTATTCGGGGATCCGGGCTCATGCCCCACTGTGGATCTTTTGCAGGAGTTTGGTTCAGTTCAGTTGGGTTCAGTGACAGCCAAGTGGAAAACTGCAGCAAAGCCCTCATCTAGAAATAATTTTTCCCATTTAATAGAGGAGAGATCAAGTTGTGTGAATGTACCTAAGGATATTCTGCAAGTTAATGACAGAGGCAAAGATAGGATTTAGCAGGCTGGACAAACATTCCACTGTAATTTATATACTTCCCTGGCTCTGATTTAATGACTTTGACCTCATGTCCAGTGAAAAATCCTGGCTTAGCAAATAATCCCTGCAGAGACTATTTCATGATGCCAATTAAGAAGTTTTTTCTGGATGACTCTTTGTCCTTCCTCTCTTAATACAACTTCTACATCAATTGCCTTGAAGAGCCTCATTCAGGTGGTATGCGACTGCCCCAGGTGTCAGCCAGCTGTCAAAACGAATAAGCTACACATTCTCTGGAGTGTAGCGTGCTTGTCCCTCTGCTGAGAAACAGCTAGAACCGACATGCCTGCATTAGGTATTTTGTTATTAACGTTTTTCCCTGATTATAAAAGGGATATGTGCTCATTACAGAAAATTAGAAAAGCACACAGAAGATACTAAAAATTGCTTATAATCCCCCAGATACCACTCTTAAACTTCTCCAGTCTTTTTTTCTATGCTTATTTTGAACATGTATTGACACGAGTGTATACACACACACACACACACACACACACACTTTAAATAATACACCGTATCTATGTATTCATTGTTTTGTTTTATTTTTTGTGGTGGACTTACTCATTTATTAAATAAATCTGAATAGATATTCAGGGAGCATGCCAGATACTTGAATAATTACTGTAACTTACCAAAATGTTTCATATTTCTTGGTAAGGTAGCCCATATTTCGTATAACTTTTGGGTTTTGACGGAAAACAGACTTATCTTTATTAGTTTTTTAATGTTTATTTATTTTGGAGAGAGAGAGAATGTGTGCCTGTGCGAGAGAGGGGGAGGAGGGACGGAGAAGGAGGGAGACAGAGGATCCGAAGTGGCACTTGCTCGGGCAGCAGGGAGCCCGATGTAGGGCTCGAACTCACAAATTGTGAGATCATGACCCGAATGAGTGGAAGTTGGGCGCTTAACAGACTGAGCCCCCAGACTTAGCTTTTATTTATTTATTTATTTATTTATTTATTTATTTATTTATTTATTTATTTTTAAGTTTATTTATTTATTTTGAGAGAGCAAGAAAGCACAAGCAGGTGAGGGGCAGAGAGAAGGAGAGACAGAATGCCAAGCAGGCTCTGCGCCATCAGTGTGGAGCCCCACACCGGGCTTGAACTCATGAACTGTGAGATCGTGACCTGAGCCGAGATCAAGAGTCAGACGCTTAACCAACTGAGCCACCCACGTGCTCCCCGCACCCCCCCCACCCCCCCAGACTTATCTTTATTATCTGCAGAAGAATAGATTGTATACGGTGACAATCATGCCTTCGCTCACTCATTCAAAACCTCTTTATTGTGACCAGATGTGTACAAGATTGAAATGTTCTTTAGCAATCAAGTAACTTTTTTGACACTCAGTACCAAAGACCTTTGTTTTCCTAGTTTTCCCAAGTAACACATTTTAACTTAAAGTCATGTGTAATCCAAATTTGGACATTGTTATTAGGTATAGTTGACATATAACAACATTGTATTAATTTGAGGTGTAAACATAAAGATAAGATCTATGTGTATATTGCAAAATGATCACAAGAAGTCTAGTTAATATCCATCACCACACAGTTACATTTTTTGTGTGTGTGATGAGAACTTTTAAGATCTACTCTCTTCACATCTTGCAAATAAGCCACCCAGCATTAGTAAGTATAACCACCATGCTGCGCATTGCATTCCCAAGACTTAGTAATCTTTCTTATACCTGGAAGTTTGTGCCTTTTGACCTCTGGCAACCATCTGTCCGCTGTGTCAATGAGTTCAATTTTTTTTTTTTTTTTCAGATTCCACATATGAGTGAAATCAGACATGTACTTATTGTTTAACAAACTCCACACCAGCGCCTACACTGTTTGGATACAGAGACATTTTCTATTTTAGTCACTATTATTCTCTGGCATTTGGTAGATGCCCAATAAGTATTTGTTGAATGCACAAATTAATGAATAAAACTTGTTTTTACTGAATATGATGTTAACATTTCCCTATGATGCTCAATATTCTTTTACAGCATCTTTTAATATTTTAAGGTACAATTTACATACATAAAATTGTATGTATTTTATTAAAAACATGTTCTTTTTTTTTAATTTTTTTTTCAACGTTTATTTATTTTTGGGACAGAGAGAGACAGAGCATGAACGGGGGAGGGGCAGAGAGAGAGGGAGACACAGAATCGGAAACAGGCTCCAGGCTCTGAGCCATCAGCCCAGAGCCTGACGCAGGGCTCGAACTCACGGACCGCGAGATCGTGACCTGGCTGAAGTCGGACGCTTAACCGACTGCGCCACCCAGGCGCCCCTAAAAACATGTTCTTAATGTTGATTTATTTTTGAAGGAGAGACAGAGTGTGAGCAGGGGAGGGGCAGAGAGAGAGGGAGACACAGAGTCCTTAGCAGGCTCCAGACTCTGAGCGGTCAGCCCAGAGCCCTGCATGGGGCTCAAAACCATGAACCGCAAGATCATGAGCTGAGCCGAAGTTGGACACTGAGCCACCCAGGCGTCCTTGGTACCTCTATTCTGAGTTTTACCACTCACACACAAATAGATTATTTTTATCTGTTCTTGAACTTTGCATAAATGGAATACAGTTTTTAAAAAGTGTTCTTCTGGATCCACCTTTTTTCATTCAACATAATTTTATTAAAGATTCATTCATCTTGTTGCATATACTAATGGCTTTTTCTTTTTCCTCATTGCTATATTTCTATACTATATGCTCTAGTATTCTATAGCATAGAACAGTATTCTACTATATAAATACACCCTAATTTGTTTATTCCTTCTTTTGTTGACAAATATTTGGGTTATTTCCATTGTGTAGCTCTTGTGCATAAAGTGGCCATGAACATTCTTATATAAGTGCTTTGCACTTGATCTTAGCCAAAAGGCCGAGAAGCGATTTTATAGAAGTCCTTTGGAGGACATACGCTTTTATTTCTCTTGGGAACCTAGAAACAGGCCAAAGTGTAGGTATGTGTAGTTTTAGTGGTCCAATCGTTTTTCCAAACAGGTCAAAGCAATTGATACTCCCTCCAGGGATGAATGAAAGCTCCACTTCTTCCGCATCCTTGCTAACATTTGGCATTTTGGGTCTTATTAATTGTAGCCATTTTGGTAGGTATTTCCCACAATCGCTGTGGTTTTAGTGTGTACATACGTGATGAGTAAGGATGTCAGTGTCTTTTGTAGCTTACCAGCTGTGTGGGCATTGTGAAGTGCCATTTGTGTGAAGTGATACTTTCTGACGAGCAGAAGTTTTTAACTTTAACAAAGTCGGACTATCAATTCTTTTTCTTTTGTGGTTACAACTTTCGGTGTCCTGCTTCAGAAAATTTTGCCTCCCACAAGGTCATGAAGCCATTTGTCTATGTTTTCTTCTAGAAGCTTGATAGTTTTTACCTTTTACATTTAGGTCTACGATCGACCACAAACTAATTTTGGTTTACAGTGTAAGCTGAAGAGCCAAGTTCATTTTTCCAAACAAATATTCAGTTACTCTAATCCCATTCACTGAAAGGTTCATCCTTTCTCCCACTAGATTATTTTTATTTTATTTTATTTTATTTTACTTTATTATACTTTATTTTATTTTATTTTATTTCACTTTATTTTATTTTATTTTTAATTTTTTTCCCTGATTTACATCCAAGTTAGCCAGCTTACAGTGCAACAATGTTTTCAGGAGTAGATTCCTTAGTGCCCCTGACCCATTTAGCCCATCCCCCCTTCCACAACCCCTCTAGCCACCTTCAGTTTGTTCTCCATATTTAGGAGTCTCTTCTGTTTTGTCCCCCTCCCTGTTTTTATGTCCTTTTTGTTTCCCTTCCCTTATGTTCATCTGTTTTGTCTGTTAAAATCCTCATATGAGTGAAGCCATATGATTTTTGTCTTTCTCTGCCTGACTAATTTCACTTAGCATAATACCCTCCAGTTAACATTTCATCCTTTTTGATTGCCGAGTAATACTCCATTGTGTATATATATATATATATATATATATATATATATATATATATATATACCACATCTTTATCCATTCGTCCACCGATGGACATTTTCTCCCACTAAATTTCACTGATGCCTTTGCTGTAAATCAGGGGGCTGTGTGTGTATGCGTCTATTCCTAGACACTATTTTCTGTTCTGCTGGTCTATTTGTTTACATCTTTGTGACATTGATGAGCGAAACAAAGGCAAGAGAAATGTAGCTTAAATTAAATCTCTTTGCAGCTTGCAGCCCACTGATAGATACCTGAAACATACAGAGAGTGACCTTCCTCAAGCAACTCATGATTGCCTTGCTTCCTTCATATTTTTGTTTTAGTAAAGACTCAAAGTAACCTTATCTTAACAGTGGCTAGCCTCTCAAGGTCCTGAAAGCCTTTCTTTCAAATTCCTTAGAGACTTACACTATCCCTCACCCCCACTCACTTGAAAGTATATAATCAGTCACTCTTCACAACCCCAGGGCAGCTCTTTCTGCCCAGGGGTCCTGTCCCCATGCTTTAACAAAATCACCCTTTTGTACCAAAGAAGGTCTCAAGAATTCTCTTTTAGCCGTTTCCTCAAGAACTCCATTAACATTACAGCACCATTTTTAATGGTTGCAAAGTTTTGTTTTCCCGTTGTTGGATATTTAGTTTGTTACCAAACTTTCTCTATTATAAGCATGAATATCCCTACAAAGAAGGCTTTATGCAAACCGGTGACTTTTCTCATAGAGTAAATTACCGAATTGGAATTGCTGACTCCGAAAAATGCACCTATTTTAAGTGTTTCCTATATATTTTTGAAGTGCTGTCCAGAAATAAATCAAATTACTTAATTTGATACTAACTGAATTCTCCTGCCAGCACTGGATGAGAGTTCACCTTTTTCCAACGCTTAGACATGTCTTATATTATCTGTCAGTTTATGGTTGTGATAGGAATGGAATGTTTCTCAGGTCTTGTTGTTGTTGTGGTTGTTGTTACGTTTGGGGTTTTTTAGTTACCAGTGAGCCAAAGAGGAGTTAAAAAAAAACCCAATGGTCATTTTCTTTCTACTCCTGTGAATCATATATTCAAATATCTTTTCTATTTTCCACTGGGATGTGTATCTATTTTATCTATCAGAAAGAATTCTTTGAACATTTAATATATTAACAATTGTCTCTCATATTTGTTGAAACATTTTCTGATTTCCTAAAACTTTAAAACATTTTTGAATTAATATTTTAACTTACAGGGTATGTTTTAGTTTTACATGTTTCAATTTGATTAATCTCTTTCCTTATGAATTTGTTTCTAGTATCATGATTATAAAATCCTTTCTCAGGGTGCCCGGGTGGCTCGGTCAGTTAAATGTACAACTTCAGCTCAGGTTGTGATCTCATGGTTCGTGAGTTTGAGCCCTTGGCTTCAGATACTCTGTCCCCTTCTCTCACTGCCCCTCCCCCCCCTCAAAAAATAAATAAAAATTAAAAAAAAATCCTTTCTCATATATATGCACATGTTCAGTACAAGAAAGGATTTTTCTGGCACAAACATTTCAGATTATTGTTTTCTATTTTATTTTATTATGATTATTATTTTTAATGTTTATTTATTTTGAGAGAGAACGCGAGCGACTGTGAGCAGGGGAGGCAGAGAGAGGGGGAGAGAATCATCCCAGGCAAGTTCTACGCTCAGTGCCAAGCCCAACATGGGGCTGGAAACCACAATGAGATCATGACCTGAGCTGAAACCAAGAGTCCGACGCTTAACCGACTGAGCCACCCAGGCATCGCTTATGGTTTTATGTTTTAGAAACATCTCTATCTATACTTCCACCTTTTCATTTCTGATTCTTTATTTTATATGCTCTACTGATTCTAAGTCAGTTTTGTAATTTTTTTTTTCAACTTAGCCTTTTCAAAGAGCCGGTTTTCCTTATATATTTTTTGTTGCCTCTTTAATTATTTTTTGCCTTATCTTTATTATTATTTTTCCTTCTATTTCCTTAGCATCTACATTGATACCCTTTTCAAAATTGGATGCCTTGCTCATAGTTTCAATGCTTTTTCTTTCTAAAATGTGGATTTGAGTGTGTATGTTTGCCTCTGATACTTTGCAAGCTTTCATCCCACAAGTTTTATAGGTACTGTTCTTTTTTTTTAAGTGTTTATTTCTTTTTGAGAGAGAGAGAGAGAGAGGGAGAGAGAGAGCGAGAGAGAGAGCGCGCACACACACGCATGAGTGGGGGAGGGGCAGAGAAAGATGGAGACACAGAATCCGAAACAGGCTCCAGGCTCTGAGCCTGCAGCACAGAACCCGACGCGGGGCTCGAACTCATGAACCGCAAGATCATGAGCTGAGCCGAAGCTGGATGCTCAACCGACTGAGCCACCTTGGCACCCCATGTACTGTTATTTTCTAATTTCCATTATTATTTTTGCAATTGCCCATGAGTTATTTGGAAAAGAGTGTTTTGATTTCTAAGTATAAGCATTTGGGGGTCATCTTTTATCCATTTCTTCTTCCTCAAGGTATTGTGGTCAGAGAATGTTGTTGCTAGAATATTTGCGTTGGGTATCATCAGATTGGTAAACATTGTACGGATCTTTAGAAAGATTTTTAAAATTTCCAGTTGTTAGTCTCAGGAATCCATTCATACGACTTTGAGAAAACTTGTCCCCTGTGTTGTTCCACCCCCGTGTTTAGTAATCACTGGTCTGCCTGATACAGCGATTACTGAGAGACTTGTATGAAACATCTTACCATAGCAGCACATTTATTATTATTTGTTTTATAATTCTGAAAAGTTTTATTTCCTATATTTGGAGTATATACACTTAAGTACATATATGTATTTTTTTAATTTGTGTTTAAATTCTAGTTAACTCAGTACAGTGTAATATTGATTCAGAAGTAGAATTCAGTGATTCACTTACATGCAACACCCAGGGCTCATCACAAATGCCCTCCTAATATGCATCACCCATCTAGCCCATCCCCACCCACCTTCCTCCCATCAACTCTGTTTGTTCTCTATTGTTTGTTTGTTGGTTTTAATGTTTATTTATTTTTGAAGGAGACAGAGAGACAGTGTAAGCAGGGGAGGGGCAGAGAGAGAGGGAGACACAATCAGAAGCAGGCTCCAGGCTCTGAGCTGTCAGCACAGAGCCCCACTGGGGGCTCCAACTCGCGAACTGCGAGATCATGACCTGAGCCATAATGACCGGAACCGAAGTCAGACGCTCAACTGACTGAGCCACCCAGGTGCCCCTGTTCTGAACTGTTAACAGTCTCTTATGGGGGCGCCTGAGTGGCTCAGTCGGTTGAGCATCCAACTCTTGATTTTGGCTGAGGTCATGATCCCAGGGTTGTGGGATAGAGCCCCATGTGCTGAGCGTGGGCTCAGAATCCTGCTGAGATTCTCTTTCTCTCTCTCTCTCTCTCTCTCTCTGCCCCCCTCCCCACTCTCGTGTTCTCCTTCTCTTTCAAAAAAAAAAAAGTCTCTTACGGTTTCCCGCTCAGTACATATATGTTTAAAATTGTTGGGGCACCTGGGTGGCTTGGTCAGTTAAGCGTCCGACTTCGGCTCAGGTCACGATCTCATGGTCCATGAGTTCAAGCCCCGCGTCGGGCTCTGTGCTGACAGCTCAGAGCCTGGAGCCTGCTTCGGATTCTATGTGTCCCTCTCTCTCTCTGCTCCTCCCCCGTTCATGCTCTGTCTCTCTCTGTCTCAAAAATAAATAAGCATTTTTTTAAAAAGTATTAAAATTGCTAAATCTTCATGGTAAATTGTTCTTTTGTATTATTGAGTAGTGATTAACTTTACTACTAATAATGTTGTATGTGTATGTGTGTGTGCGTGTGTGCGTGTGTGTGTGTGTGTGTGTGTGTGTGTGTGTGTGTTTCCTCAGCAAAGTCTATATTTGGAATTGTAGAAGCAACATCAGTTTTCTCTTCGCTGTATCTGTCTGGTGTGTGAGGTGTGTGTGTGCATGCATACGTGTGTTTTCAGTCTATTTTCTTCCAACTTTTACCTGCCGTTATGTACTAATCCTGTCTCTTGTAAACAGCACAGAGCTAGTGTGCATGGAAACGTTTATAATATATTCATTTCATAAAAGTTTCTTGCCTTTTTCCATACTTCATTTGAAATTTTGAACTTGGGCCTGGCTTGTTTTCCCGTGCTTACTAATAGCGTCAAGCATTTGGCTTTGAAATTATGCATACATCAAACATGTGTTAAAAGAAGTCCCAGATTCGGGCAATAGATTATCTGTTAGCCTTAGATTTGGGCGATTTTTTCCCCCTAGTATCTCAAGTTATTTTAGAACGAGAGGCTGCATTAGGCGACACTAATCAGATGGCATTTGAAACAGAGCTCATGTTTCAGACTCTTAAATTAAGAGCGTGTGTAGGAAGCTATGTGACCTCTTCAGCTTCTCGAAATTTTGGGATTTTCTTCAGTTTAATGCAGTGCTGTTGACACACGATGCTACATGGGTCGCTAGTGCGAAGCATAGTGATTCCACAACTCCGGACCTCATGCTACAGTCACCACAAATGCAGCTAATCGTCTGTCACCACACAACATAATTATAATAGTACTGGCCATATTCTCTCTGCTGTACCTTTCATCCCCGAGTGATTCATCCATAACCGGAAGCCTGTAACTCCCAATCCTCTTCACCCATTTTGTCCATCCCCCTGCCAACTTTGGCAACTGCCAGTTTGTTCTCTGTATTTATAGATCTGTTTCTGCTGTGTGTTCATTGGTTTTGTTTTGTTTTGTTTTTAGATTCCACGTATAAGTGAAATAAATATTTGTCTTTCTTTGCTGACTAATTTCACTTAGCATCATACCCTCTAGGTCCATCCGTGCCGTTGCAAATGCAAGATCTCGGTCAATTTTGTGGCTGCGTAATATTCCATTGTGTCTATGTAAATCACATCTTTTTTTTCCCCCTTTATTTTTATTTCTTTATTTTCATTATTTTTTCATTTTTTTCATGGAAATATACCTTTTTTTGTTATTTTAATTTATTTTTTAAATTGACATCCAAGTTAGTTAGCATATAGTGCAACAATGATTTCAGGAGTAGATTTCTTAATGCCCCTTACCCATTTAGCCCATCCCCCCTCCCTCAACCCCTCCAGCAACCCTCTGTTTGTTCTCCAGATTTAAGCGTCTCTTATGTTTTTGTCCCCCTCCCTGCTTTTATATTATTTTAGCTTCCCTTCCCTTGTGTTCATCTGTTTTGTGTCTTAAAGTCCTCATATGAGTGAAGTCATATGATATTTGTCTTTCTCTGACTAATTTCGCTTAGCATAATACCCTCCAGTTCCATCCATGTCGTTGCAAATGGCAAGATTTCATTCTTTTTGATTGCCGAGTAATACTCCACTGAATATATAGACCACATCTTCTGTATCCATTCACCCATCGATGGACATTTGGGCTCTTTCCACACTTTGGCTGTTGTGGATAGTGCTGCTATAAACATGGGGGTGCATGTGCCCCTTCGAAACAACATACCTGTATCCCTTGGATAAATACCTATAGGGCAATTGCTGGGTCATAGGGTAGTTCTATTTTTAATTTTTTGACACATCTTTCTTTATCCCTTCATCTATCAATGAACCCTTGGGTTGCTTCCACGTTTGGCTATTGTAAATAAAGCTACAATGAGCATAGGGGTGCTTATATCTTTTCAAATTAATGTTTTTGTTTTCTTTGGGTAAATACCCAGTCCTGGGGTTATTGGATTGTACAGGTATTTCTATTTTTAGTGTGTTGAGGAACCTCCCTATTATTTTCCACAGTGACTGCACCAACTTACATTCCTGCCAACTGTGCTCAAGAGTCCCTTTTTCTCCACATTCTAACACTTGTTATTTCTTGTCTTTTTGATTGTAACCACTCTGACAGGTGTAAGGTGATATCTCACTGGGTTTTGGCTTGCATTTCCCTGATGGTGAGTGATATTTTTTTCATGTGTCTGTTGGCCATCTCTATGCCTTCTTTGGAAGAATATCTATTTGGGTCCTGTGGCCATTTTTTTTTTAAGTTTATTTGTTTATTGGGGGGGAGGGGCAAAGAGAGAATACTGTCAGCACAGAGCCTGATATGGGGCTTGAACTTGCAAACCATGAGACCGTGACCCGAGCTTAAATCAAGAGCTGGATGCTTAACCAACTGACCCACCCAGGCACCCCTTCTGCCCATCTTTTAATTGGATTGTTTGTTTTTCTGGTGTTGAGTTGTATAAGTTCTATGTATATTTTGGATATTAACCCCTTATCAGGTATATCATTTGAAAATATCTTCTCCCATTGAGTCGGTTGCCTTTTCATTTGAATGATGGTTTCCTTCACTGTACAAAAGGTTTTCATTTTGGTGTAGTCCCAATAGTTTATTTTTGCTTTTGTTTCCTTATCTGAGGAGAGATATTGAGAAAATTTGGGGGAAGTTCAATGTCAGAGATTACTGCCTATGTTTTCTCCTAGGTGTTTTATGGATGGGGCCTCAGATAAGGTCTTTAACCCACTTTGAGTTTATTTTTGCGTTGGTGTAAGGAAACGATCCAATTTTATTCTTTTGCATGTGGCTGCCCAGTTTTCTCAGCACCATTTATTCAAGAATGTCTTTATCTCATTGTATGTGCTTGCCTCTTTTATCATAGATTAATTGACCATATAAGCATGAGTTTATTTCTGGGCTCTGTATTCTGTGCCATTGATCTATGTGTCTACTAAAACTTTGAAATTTTTATACACTTATAATTCAAAGATACTTGATTAAGCAATAAGTCAAGTATTATTCTACATAAGTTATTGTTTTATTGATATTTATGAATAATTGTCTATCTATTAAAGCATCTTGGCTACATGTATGAAGTCTCTTAGGACTGCTGCAACAAATTACATCACGAAGGGGCTTAAAATAACAGACTTTTATTCTTTCAGTTTTCAAGAGGTTAGAAGTGTGAAGCCAAGGTACGAAAGGGCTGTGCTCCCTTTGAAGGCTCTAAGGAGAATCTTGTTCTTTGTTTCTTCTTCAAAGCCCTGGCAGATTTGGTGTCTGGAGAGGACTCACTTCCTGGTTTATAGACTCTTTGTCTTGCCGAATCCTCGTGTGGTGGAAGGGGTGAGGGAGATCTCTGGAGTCTCTTCTCTAAGGGCACTAATCCCATTCATGAGAGCCCCCCACTTCATGACTGTATCATCTAATCTCATGACCTTCATGGCCATCTTCATGGCCCCATCTCCTAAAATTATCACATTGGGAGTTAAGATTTCTTTTTTTTTTAATGTTTTATTTATTTTTGAGAGAGAGAGAGAGAGAGCACAAGTTGGGGAGGGACAGAGGATCCGAATTGGGCTCTGTGTTGATGTGGGGCCCCAACCCACAAACTGCGAGATCATAACCTAAGCTGAAGTCAGACACTCAACTGACCGAGCTACCCAAGCACCCCAGGATTTAGCATTTCAGAACAAGAATTTGGGGAGGATACAAATATTCATTCCATAGTAGTGTGTAGGTCTCAACACTCTCTCTACCCTACCTCTTCTTATAAACATACGTGACTGCATTTAGAGCTCACCCAGATAACCAGAATAAGCTTCTTTTCTCAATATTCTTCATTAACCACCTCTTTTGTCATATATACTAATATTCACTCTTTTGCTGGATAAGGTAACAGTCACAGGCTCTGGACATTAGGATGTGGACATACCTCTTTGGGAGCCACCCTTCAGCCCACTAAGCACCTGACACGTTGCTAGACTACTTTGAGTTCTGGGCCTCAACATCTCTAAAATCAATCTTAAAAATTTTCAAATTATAGATTAAAATACCGGGGAACCTGGGTGGCTAAGTTGGTTAAACATCTGACTCCTGATTCTGGCTCAGATTATGATCTCACAGTCCGTGAGTTCGAGCCCCACATTGGACTCTGTGCTAACAGCTTAGGATTCTCTCTCTCCCTCTCTCTCTCTGCCCCTCCTCGCCTGCATGCACGTGTGCTCTCTCAAAATAAATAAACTTAAAAAGGGATTAAAATAGCAAAGCTACCTGCTCTCTTCAAGTTGTAACTATTTTTTTTTTACATTTATTTATTTTTGAGACAGAGAAAGACAGAGCATGAACGGGGGAAGGTCAGAGAGAAGGAGACACAGAATCTGAAACAGGCTCCAGGCTCTGAGCTGTCAGCACAGAGCCCGACGCGGGGCTCGAACTCACGGACTGCGAGATCATGACCCGAGCCGAAGTCGGCCGCTTAACCGACTGAGCCACCCAGGCGCCCCCAAGTTGTAACTATTTTTTAGGGATAATTTGGTGAGGTATAGATAGTTCCTGTTCCGTGCACTCCTCACCTGCAGCTACTTCTGCTCCTGCCAACCATTGCTCGGGGCGATGAATTACTACCTTTAACGTGTGTCCTAATCGTCAATAATAGAAGTAACTGTGGTACACAATGAGTGCCTCTTAACACTTCGCAGCACCGTTAATGTAGAAAATGTTTACAGCTTCTTCTTTGTTGTACATATAATTTACAGGCGCTGCTGGGGGCAGCTTCCTGTAGAGTGTAGACGGTGTGGGGCGGGATTGTTAGTGGTTGAAGCCACCTGAGTTTTTTGTCACTGCCAATCTTTTCGGCTGGGACACTGCAGCACGAAGGTCCAGAAAGGCAAGTGACCTGACCTGGTGGTGGAGTTGGAAGATGAGCTCACTCTTCTCAACCTCAGCACAAGTGGTTCCCACTGCACTCGCCCCCACCCTCTTTATTATCACGTCCCACTGTGCGGCCAATAGGACAATGTGATTTCAGGGGTCTTCGAACTGTTGCAGGGGAACCAAAGTCGAAATGTTTGCCGTGAACACTCCGCCTCGGGAGTGCTTTTGATGACTCAGTCCCTGTGATATTGTGATTTATAGTAAGAAAGACATACGTGGTCTCTGTCCCCTTTTCTGGCACAGAGCTTCTAAAACCCTTGAGATTTCCTAAGTGATGAGGGCAGTCAAGGTGTCTTTGGTTAAGTCAACGAGGCGCCTTTTGGAAAGCACCTGCAGATGGGGGCTGGTTGCCGAGAGAACCCACCGTGTGGTGCGAGTGTTGCAACTTTCAGTCTGTCTACTCCCCCCGCCCCCCATCTCTGGAGGAGGGGCTGGAGACCCAGTTCAGTTGCCAATGGGCAGTCATTTGATCAACCACGGCTACGTAATAAAGCCTCAGTAAAAATACAAAGGACGGGGTTCAGAGAACTTCCTCATTAGCAAAGCGAAGGAGACGTGGCAAGAGTGTTACACTCGGAGAGGGCACGAAGCTCTGTGCCCCTTCCCCTTCCCTTGTCCTATGCATCTTTTCCACGGGCTATTCCTGAGTTACATCCTCTGAAAGAAACTGGTAACAATACCTGTTTATTCTTATTACCAGTAAGCAAAATGTTCCCTGGAGTCTCGCGAGCTGCTCCAGCAAACTAATTGAACCCAAAACGGGGTTTGTGGGGGGTCTCCGGTTTATGACCAGTCAGAAGCACAGGAAATAACCTGGACTTGTGATTGGCTCAGAAATGGGGGGGGGGCACTCTTGTAGAACTGGACCCTTCAAATGCAGAGTCTGATGCTCTCTCTGAGTAGATAGTGTCAGAATTGAGTTGAATGGGAGGCCGCCCCACCGGTGTCTGAGAATTGCTTGGTATGGAGGGGGAAAAAAAAAAAACCCTCCTACCTTGGAATAAGTGACATCGGGGTTCAGAATGGCTTATGCCAAAAGATGCCACTTCGGTATACTGATTATTTTAAATTAAAGGTACTTGAGAAACAGCTGGTCCAATAAACACCGTCTGAAACTAGGAAATGCATTTGCCATGTGAAAGGTACCCTCCCTGTGGCAGAAGCGTGGAAGGCATCCTTATCACTAGACACAGGGAATTTAGGGCTGAGGAAGGCCGTGTAAACAAATCTCGTTACTGCCTCGCCATTTTACTACCCTTAGCTCAAACCCCTTTGTCTCGTCAATTCTTTACGGACTCACTGTTTCTTTGTCTAAAAGGCATAAAAGCTTCTTGTTCTGGTCACGTCTTTGAGTCTCGTATCTTTGTGGGGCTCCCGAAGGTGCATGTGCAACCAAACTCGTTTGCTCCTGTTGGTCTATCTTTCTATGACAGGGGTAGTCTCAGCCAAGAACCTAGAAGGGCAGAGGGAAAATTATTTTTCCTCCCCTGCAGTGATCGGAACCTGTAGTCCCCAAATGGAAAGCGCTCCTGGAATCATCTGGTGGTCACTTTACTTCTTTAGACTGGTAATGACGTGTGTGGATATGCCTTTGAATGATAAGGAGCGTGAGGCTCACAGGACTACACGTGGTTGGAGGGAAAGAAATACCAGAACCCAAGTCTGCTGACATTTGCTCCTCTCACCTGTGATTGGAGCCCGTCTGCTCTTGCCACGAAAGCAACTGGGCCCTTTTGCAAAAACAAGAAATTAGCGTAGGCCTGGAAGAAACCTGGAGATAAAAGCAAATTGTTACGCTTCTGGCTTTTTCTCTTTTTGGGGGTGGGGAGTAGGGATAAGGATCTTTGCAGGTGGAAAGACTGTGATGGCTTCATTTATTTATTTATTTATTTATTTATTTATTTATTTATTTTTTCAACGTGTATTTATTTTTGGGACAGAGAGAGACAGAGCATGAACAGGGGAGGGGCAGAGAGAGAGGGAGACACAGAATCGGAAACAGGCTCCAGGCTCCGAGCCATCAGCCCAGAGCCCGACGCGGGGCTCGAACTCCCGGACCACGAGATCGTGACCTGGCTGAAGTCGGACGCTTAACCGACTGCGCCACCCAGGCGCCCCTGTGATGGCTTCATTTAGATGTCATGTTCTCAGAGTTCTGAAGGTGACATCAGCCTGGGCCAAAAGCAAGGAGCACGACCTCCTTCGTGCCAACACTGTCCTTCGTAATGCTTCCTTCGTCTGCTGGCTGATGGCTGAAAGGGAGCCTGTAAATACCCTGGGATAGGTACCTCTAATATAAATGTGTGCCGTAGGATAAATAATAGATATCGTCTCCTTTGCTTGGAACAGGCTGTCACGTAAAAGAGGCCAGAAAGAGGCGACGGTCCCAGTGAGGGGCTAAGTTTAGAAGAAATAAGCATACATTTTCTTGGGTTCTCATTTTGCTTAACACTAGCATTGGGAGGAAGGGAAGCTTTCCAAGAGCACAGGAAGAGAAACTGGGCCGCGGCCAATCTTTTGGGCCAAACAGAATTCAGAGAGCGTGATGTGTTTTCGAAAATGCTTGGCAAGCTAGTCGTTTCAGATCCCTTGGGCCTTCGTGGCTCGGAAGCCTGCTTAGATCTGACTAGTCAAGCCAACGAAGATGTCTAATGACGACTCGCACTTCCACAAGCGACTGTCTGAACAGTGTTACTATTCCCCGAAAGATTTGTGAGGCTCTTTCTGCTGATGCCACAGGACCTGCATCAACTTAGATTGTCGATGCCAGGCCAAGTTTGCACATACATAGACAAAACCTTAAAAAGCATCTTCCTGCCCGTGAGAAAAATGACTTCCGACACGTTTCCCAGAAAACTGAAGTGTGTTTGTTTGCTTTCCTAGGACTTAAAATTCAAGGTTTTTTTCCTCCCCCGGTGCAGCTGGTTGATGGCACTTATGGAGTTTGAATCAGTCGGTCGGCATGGTTCGGCTAAGTTAAGCAAAATCTGACTTCCCTGTCCTCGGGAAGGACAGCATTGAGGACATCTGGGGATCTCCATAGCAGAAACGATCCAACGCTCCCTTTTGGGTGAATAGTGGAAGAGCCTATAACCTCAGTTTCCCTACGTATGTCATCCATTCAGGACCCGTTGTGCGGGAAGAGAGGTTCTGCAGCTGTGGAGACCCCGAGCCCACCTCTTGATGACAGGGATAGCAGGACCGTTAGAAATAGGGAAGCGGTAGTTCCCTGAAGAAAAGAAGGGATGCTAAGTGGAGAGTAACAACGCCTGGCTCCCTTTTCTGGACCCCTGGGAGGAGACAGCATGTTTTACTGGAAGTGAGGGAGCCGGCGGTGAAGGGAGACGTAGGGCATCCAGATCCACCATGGCCAACTCTCTGCGACATCCTGGGAGCCTGGCGGACCCTGGGACTTTTTATGTTCTGCCCACCTGCCGAGCCGCCCTGAGATTCAGAGGAAAGAATGGATGGGAGAGGGTTTTGCAGACTGCAACGCACTTGTGGATGCTGTGAACCACACCAGGCACCTTCCAAAAGCCCGGAGTGGGTTTCAGAACCCGCGAGGGAAACCCCTAGAGAAGCAGACACAGCAACATCGAAAGCCTGACTCGAGGGAGACAGACTCACACGTCCGAGTCCACAGGGAGCAGTGTTGTGCAGCCAGGATGGATGAAGAAGGCCACTCCCTAAAGTTCCCCTGGAGATGCTTTATCTGGTTCTGACCAGAGGCCGAGTATGTCCCTTGCTGGGTTCAGGCCATGTTTTGGCTTCCCAGGAATCTCTCACCCTCCCACCCCCACCCCGGGGACTCTTCAGAACTGAATGCTGCTGCATTTTCCTTCCCACGTCTTGCTTGATCTCCGATGGAAAGAACGTGACTTGTCCCGAACGCAATTTCCCTTCCTCTGTCTCTCTGCCTTCCGAAGGGGGTCGCGCTTTCCAGATCGCTGCTCAGCATTTTATTTTGCACAGAATGCTTCTCAAACCTTCTGGAGTGATCTCTTTGGACAGTGCTGTGAAGTGTGTCGTTAGGAATTTCCGAGTACCTCACGCTTGAAGAAACTCAGCCACAGGGCAAGCTAGGGCTGTGCCTCCGGACAGACGTGCAAAGGAGCTGTTCGGCGGGGAACCAGGGCTTTACTGTGGGGCTGCTGAGGCACCCACTTTCTCTTCCCTCAACCCCCCTGTCAGATCGATGGCAGTCATCGCACAGAGCACTCAAGAGACACGTTTTTTACTGTAATATTTTCACTTAGTTGTTGAAAATTCAGATACGCTCTGGGGGGGATGATTGGGTGGGGAGCCTAGTGTTAAACGTCAGCCAAAAATATCACTTCGATGATACAGTACAGCTAGCTTCACGCAACCCATTGAGACCCAGCTCTGGCATGAGTTACATATCATCACAGCCCCGTCCACGGGGATCCAATGACCGCTAGGGCCTTGTCATCGCGTGACTCTGCAGAGCTCTGACCCCGGGATACGGCAGAATGCTTGGTCACCGAGGAGCGCATAGTTATCTTTCGGAAGAGGTGTCCGAATCACTTGCTATGACGGGACCATCAGAACGGCACGAGCGGCTAGAATCTGAGAAGGAGAAATGTCCTGAGCAAGGAGGAAAGGAAGCCACAGCCAGATTTCAGAGGTCAGGGACTGGGGAGCTGGCAGGTGGGAAAGAGGAGGACGCGGACACTGAGAAGTCCCAGCAGGCATTCGGCCAGAGCGATAGCCGCGAAGCCAGAGGAGTGAGGCAAACAAAGTAAGACGCGAAAGGCGCAGCATTGTCACCCCTCAGTGAGATCTAGCTCATTCCAACCTGTTTTCCTCTGCTCTGGCTGCTATCATAGAAAGCCACCGACTGGGGGGCTTAAATGACAAGACGTTTATTTCTCAAAGCTCTAGAGGCTGGAAGTCCAAGATCAGGTGCCAGCAGGTTCCATGCGTCTGGTAGAGCTCCTTTCCGAGCAGATAGGCAGCTGTCATCTTGCTGTGTCCTCATACAGCAGAGAGAGAGAGAGAGAGAGAGAGAGAGAGAGAGAGAGAGATCGTCTCTTGCATCTCTTCTGGTAAGGTCACTAATCCCATCACCATGGTACCACCCTCGTGCCTAATCACCTCCCAAAGGCCCCACCTCTTAACACCATTACACCAGGGTCGGGGACACAAATATTCAGTCCATAGCATACGGTTCTAGATGCACTGGAGGTCTGGAATCGCTTCCGTCGTTCTTCTTGGTTGCTCATCGCTTGAGTCCCCTCTCGGTGTCTCCAGTGTGACGAGTTCTCTGCTGTATGAATCTCTGTGGGCGTCAGAGTGCACCTGCCATCGTGGCCAAAGGAATCGCCTTTCTTGCAGGGAGGCGAGACCTAGGCTTTGCCAACCTCACACACAGCCCTTGGGTTTGAAGGGGCCCAGAAGCAAGGACTTCAGAGGATTCTCTGCAGTGCATGACTGTGTCCCCGGCGTGGTGGCGGCTGCGGTGAGGCAGCAAGACGGAGGTCCCATGGCAGCTGGGGCGGCAGTGCATCCTGGGTCTGCTGCTTGGGGCCACTGCTGACCGGGACCTGGGAGCCAGTTCTGCTGTGGGATGTGCGGGTTTCTGGACTCGCTCCCTAGATCTTTTAGTGATTCCGTGAGGTACTTCATTTCCTTTAAATAAATTACTCTTTCTGCTTAGGTCAGCCAGAGTCGATTGCTGTTGCTAATGATCCTACCTAATGAATTGCTATGTTCCAGACAGCAAACAAACATCAAAGGACCCCAAAGGCCTTGTGTCAGGAATGTCCGTCTATAACACTAGCTCTGGCTTGTTGAGGATGTATTTTTGCCTGCTGTTCTAAGTTGTAAGGCGACAGTCTCTGTAAAGCGGTCATGTTTCAGATCCACCTTGCCAGACGGTCCCTAAGCCTGGTAGGACTGGGTGCCCCGGGGCGGTGAGTCTTCCCCAAGGACCTGGGCCGTGCTGACTCATGAATGGAGTCCTGCCTTGCACCGCATCTAAGAACAGAGGCCAGCGTTCTTCTTGGTCTCTTCTAGAGTCCCTTCCAAGGGCCTAGCTTTGCTTCTTTTCTCCTGACTTGCAAGAGTGTTACAATGACCTCTGCGACGCCTAATGTTCTCCCAATTTCGGCTTTTCACTTCCAAAGCCGAGACCTTCCTCTGGACCCTTCCCACTCCAAATTTTTCAGGTGCTGGCCTGGACTCAGGACCTGCTCACTGGTTCTCTGTTCTCTCCTCAAGACACCCCTGCTTCTGCCCCTGTTCCCCTCCCCGCATCTGTGTCCCATGAAAGCTCTCCTCCCTGGGTTCCCGGTGATGTTGCCACCTTGCAGCATACCCCGACTTTCAGCAGGGGCCAAAGGGGTGCATATTAACAGGCACCAAGGAGTCCTTGCTTCTGTGGCATCGTCCCATCCTGGCCAGCATCTCCTTATGTGTTCCTGCTGTGACAAATGCTTACCCTGGAGGCAGAAAACAGACAAAGGTCAAAATCAAGGGCCTAGGTTGACAACTGTAGTTTTCTCAGGTTACCTAGAATGAGCAGGAATGAGAAATTGCATTTCAGGAATTAGAAAAAGAAGATGAAGAAAGTAGAGCCTTAAGGCAGAGAGAGAGAGAGAGAGAGAGAGAGAGAGCGCGCGCAACATCAAGCCCAAATCTGATATATCGGACACTTAATGTTAGATACCAAGATGAAATACCCTAAAAGCTATTTGATGAGGTTTTTGGGGTGATAGTGGGGTTCGTGGGGTCCGGAGCCAACGACCTAGAAAGAATTCTTGGAAACGTCTTTGGTGCATAAAGGTGATTTTATTAAAGCACAGACAGGGGCGCCTGGGTGGCTCAGTCGGTTGGGCGTCCGACTTCGGCTCAGGTCATGATCTCGCAGTCCATGGGTTCGAGCCCCGCGTCGGGCTCAGTGCTGACAGCTCAGAGCCTGGAGCCTGTTTCAGATTCTGTGTCTCCCTTTTTCTCTGACCCTCCCCTGTTCATGCTTTCTCTCTCTCTCTGTCTCAAAAATAAATAAATGTTAAAAAAAAAAAAATTAAAGCACGGAGACAGGACCCATGGGCAGGAAGAGCTGCCCCGGGACCATAAGGAGAGACTGGGTATATCCTATGGGGTTGAGGTAGGTAAAGTCCAGGGGTAGTTTCCAGTGAGATTTTCATATGCTAAAGAAGACTCCCAGGATACTGGAGGCCTAGCTATTGTCAAGCTAAGGTTGTTTTTCCCTCTAGCAAAGCATTAACATTAAGACGTGGGGAGTTCCTAGAGAAACTGCCAGCCTCAGGTTAGAAGGTTAGAAGGAAATTTAGTTCTGTCTGCCATTTCCTTCTGCCTTTGTTTCCCACGGCACTATGGAGGGGTGATGAAGAATTTTAGGTCCTTCCAGGTCTATGATTTCTATCAGTTAACCATTTCTTTTTCCCCTTTTCTTCGTTCTTGGACAGCCAGGAGTGTCCGAGGAATATCACACATATCCCACCTGGGGGTGGGGGTGTTTGTGGCCTGTCCCCTTGCCTTCTGCTCCCTCATCACTGTTGACATCCAGAAATCCTTGTGAGGAGCTTGGTAATTTGAAATGATTACTATGCAAGATAAATGAAAAGGAAAACTTTAGTTTCTTAAGGTTGGGAACAGAACTCCAATGTAATCATTTATGCTTCCGGTCAAAGTACTCAGCCTCCACTTATCCACTGTGATCAACTCACTGGCTGCAATGCAATTGTTTTTACATTTACCTTTGGATCTAAGCCCTTAATCCAATCAGCGGTTGAGACAGGTAGGAAACACATGTCTTCTCTAGTTAAAGAGAGGCCCGTCTACTAAGTTAGAAATCACAGTAGACTTGCAGCCCGTATTATTTTAATCGTGTCGGCTGTAAGAGTCTCTGCGTGTTTGGCTCTGATGAAATCGGTCTAATGAAGTAAGGCTCAAGTAGTTTTAATTAGTTTGTGCGAAAATGTAGACGTTTCACGCTGTTTTGTGTGGGCTCATCTCTGAGAAAAAGAGCAATCCATCTTTTTCTCGCCCCCCCCCCCATTTCCTGATTATCCAGCTCTCAGTAGAACATTATCTCTTACCTACTTACCAATTTGGTAAGAGAAAGTTGGATGGCTTTACCAGCAGGTGTTGTAAAACTCTAAAATTAGGATCATTGAAACTCGATATAGCAGCAAATTAGGCCCTGTAGTGCCAGAAAGTTTTGAATGTTCCCTAAAATTGTTCCCCAAATGTCTTTGTTTTCTGGAATGCACCGAAGCCCATTTGTTCCTGACACACTGGATATGAAAGAGGCCCCTGGGCTTCCTCTTGATGGAACACATCAGGCTGTGAATAAATTACTTCTCAAAACTTGGCTGAGTTTTGCACTCTAGAAGCAATCTGTAAGAGTTTTAAAGTTGCGTGGCCTTTGTGAGATACTGCAGAGAGCTGGCTTTAAGAATTAGCCAAGAAAAAAAAACATAAGTATGCCTTTCTTAATCAAGTAGATTCAGATTCAGGGTATTTTAAGTCTGTCTCTGAAGGACTGTTGAAAAGTCTCCATGACCTTCGAGAAGCATCGGGGCAAAAGAAAAAAAAATTGCTTGGGGGTTATTTTGTATTTATATTTCAATTGGTTGTAAATCAAGCTCTCGCCCAGCTTTCTTACTCAATGATTGCTGTTAGGTTAGATTAAAAAAAATGTTTTTTAAATGTTCGTTTATTTTTGAGAGAGACAGAGAGACAGAGTACAAGCAGGGGAGGGGCAGAGAGAGAGGGAGACAGAACCCGAAGCAGGCTCCCAGGCTCTGAGCTGTCAGCACAGAGCCCAACGTGAGGCTCCAACTCATGGACCTCGAGAGCATGACCTGAGCTGAAGTTGGAAGCTTAACTGGCTGAGCCAACCCGGGTGCCCCTACGTTGCATTGTTGATCATTCTTCTGGCTTAGAATTCCATATCCAGTTTGAGTATCAGAACCTGAGTTAGCGGGCTATTCAGGCTTCTTAGTTTGCAAACGGAGACCACCTCTGGTTAGTTTAGGCAGAAATGGAAGTTATTAAATGGCTATCAGAGAGCTCAGAAGGGACAGGGAGGCTGGAGAAAAATAGAAATGAAGCAATAGAGAAAGACCAGAGGGTCAGAGCCCCAGAGCATGCCCCATGGAGAGGCTGGCTGGGGCCACTCTACGGCACCAGGGGAAGCTAGGTGCCCTTTGCAGACCACAGCTGACACCACCATCAGGGGAGACTTCTTCGAGGGGGGTCCTGATTCCGTGCATCATTTCCTCTAGAGTAAAATCCAGGGGGATCATCCAGTTGTCTAAGGCCTAGTCCCACCCCCAAGCCGCAGCTATCGGGGCCAGGGGAAGACAAGTGTCCACATTTGAATTTGAGGCTTCCGTGGTGAGATGGCATTTTACCAACTACCAAGAGTCACACGATGAATGGCGGATTCCAGAACCACAGGAAGGGTGTTCTGATGATGAGAAGCCAGAAAAGAAAAGAAAAGAAAAGAAAAGAAAAGAAAAGAAAAGAAAAGAAAAGAAAAGAAAGAAAAGGAAAGGAAAGAAAGAAAAGGAAAGAAAAGAAAAAAGAAAAGGAAAGAAAAGAAAACAAAAGAAAAGAAAAGAAAAGAAAAGAAAGAAAAGGAAAGAAAAGATAAAAGAAAAAAGAAAAGAAAAGAAAAGAAAGAAAAGGAAAGAAAAGAAAAGAAAGAAAAGGAAAGAAAAGAAAAGAAAAAAAGGAAAGAAAAAAGAAAAAAGAAAAGAAAAGAAAGAAAAGGAAAGAAAAGAAAAGAAAGAAAAGGGAAGGAAAGGAAAGGAAAGGAAAGGAAAGAAAAGAAAAAAAAGAAAAAGAAGAAGAAAAAGAAAGGAAAGCAAGCAGGCAAGCCCGGCAAATGTCTGCTCTGTGGCTGATGGGGACGTGGAGGCTGGAGGAACTGGGTGGCTCAGAATATTAACCTTGTAAATTACTTCCAAAATGGACTTGTGTTTCGGAATATGACAGAAAGAGCGCCAGAGAGCCACGAAGTTGGAAGTAGGCTGAGGGTCCCTCACTGAGGTGAGGGGTATCGCTGCCCGGTTTGGTGGCCCAGGGGACAGCAGTCACGAGGTCGAGGCCCAGGACTCCACAGTGGTTGCCAAACCTGCCAGGGCCCAGCGGTTGTGGACGACAGTGGGTGTTTCAGCCTCACCGCTCGCTCCTGCTGAGTTTTTTTCTCTCTTTATCAACCAGGTGCGGAGCTTGAACTAAGTTACTCCGTAATTTCTTCTGACGTCGGTGTGCTGCTGATTCTTTCTCAGATTCTGATGTTTGTTCTGACCTTCATTCGCTCACCTGGGCATCACTTTTAGCGGATCCTGTTGTGAGAGAGAGAGAGAGAGAGAGCACGAGCAGGGGAGGGGCAGAGAGAGAGGGAGACACAGAATCCGAAGCAGGCTCCAGGCTCTGAGCTGTCAGCTCAGAGCCTGACCCAGGGCTCGAACCCACGACCCATGAGATTATGACCTGAGCTGAAGTCGGACGCTTCACCGACTGAGCCACCCAGGCACCCCCTGAGCCTCCTTGACTCAGTGAAAATGAGTGCTCAAAAGGAAGGGGTTATGGGGCATCTGTGTGGCTCAGTCGGTGAAGTGTCCAACTCTGGATTTTGGCTCAGGTCATGATCTCATGGTTTGTGGGTTCGAGCCCCAAGTCAGGCTCTGTGCTAACAGTGTGGAGCTTCTTGAGATGCTCTGTCTCCCTCTCTCTCTGTCCCTCCCCCACTCCTCTCTCTCAATATAAATAAATACATTTTTAAAAAAAGGAGGGGTTATGGAGCGCATGTTTGAGACCCTTCCATTCATATATTGAAGCCTGAAACCCCACCATGACCATATTTGGAGATGGGGCCTGTGAGGCTTAATGTTAAACATCAAATGAGGTCATGAGGGTGAGGCCCTAACCTGATGGGGCTGGTGCCCTTGCAGGAAGAGAAAAAAGACACCAGGGTTCACTCTGTCCCCGTGCATTTAGAGGAAAGGCCGTGTGAGAACAAAGTGGTCTGCAAGCCAGGAAGAGAGCTCTCCCCAGAAACTGAAGCCTGTGGGAATCCCGATATTGGACTTCCCAGCCTTTAGAACTGTGAGAAAAGCAATTTCCGGTATTTAAGTCACAAAGCCAGTGGTATTCTGTTATGATCACCCAAACACACTAATACAGAAGAACATAAGCCATCACCACCAAATATTTACTTTTAGGAAGTGCTTATCCTCTGCTGGCCTGATGGTTTCCTTGCAGTCACTTGACTTGGTGAGAAATTATCCTACTGCCATCTTTGATTACATTCCAGGACTCATTTAACAATAATAAAACACTTTTCCAAGTTTGCGAGCCTTTCTTCGCAGTGAATCTTCTGGAGTGTACCCGGATGTGAGACCATCATTGGGAAACTCATCTTGGAGAAACATCTCATTCGAATGAATTGGTAAGTGAGTGATAAAAACAAAATGCTGGGGAAGATTGTTGAAATTTTTTCCAACCTTAAAGGCACGGCTACAGTACGTGGTCTATAAAACACTGTGACCGGCTCTTTCGCAAAATAGCAGATTCTGAACATTCCACTGACTTTTTTCCTTTCAGGGCAGGAACATTGGAAAGCAAGGCTTAGATTATATCCAAGATGCAAAATACCTTGGGACATTTATCTTGGAATTGTTTTCGGAAAGAAGCCCCATTCTTAGGAGCATTCTCAATAGATAAATAATGTTTGTCTTTTAAGATAGCTGTCAAAAATGGGAACTGAAATCTGGTAACACGCTGAGCTATGCCAATGCCCTTCGGTCACAAAACAAAAACAAAAACAAAAACAAAAACAAAAACAAAAACAAAAACAAAAACAAAAACAAAAACAAAAACAAACCAAGGGTTGAGAAGAAAGTTATTAAACTGGCTTTTTGTGAAAGTCACGTTCTGAAAGTAGCTCAAAAAGATTCAGAATGGCCGTCCAAACACTTGCCAATGGCCTTGTCACCAAAATAGTCACATTCTCTCCCACTGCGATGGTTTTAAAGGACAGCGTGCATTTGCATTGTCATTTTGCTGTCGCTCCTTTTGAGCTCTCTCTAACCATTCTAGGATTTTCTTCCTTTTATATACTCCTTCCCCTGAGTGAGTAACAGCGGTCAAGGAGGCTTTTAAAATGCACGGTCAGGATGGCTGTTAACACTGGTTTCCAAAAAAAGGTGCCATGATTTATGTAAGGTCTTTCCGCTGAGCAAAATGTGTGAACTTTTCTTTATACCATGACCTCTCGGTGTGTAGGACCTAACTGCAAATTTCTGAACCACTTTATTTAAACACATTACTGTGCTCAGAAGAGCTGGATGGATTTGGGCCCCGAGACATCTCATTTCTCCTCAAGTCCAGAGAATCGTGCAGCCATGAGATCTGAAGTGTTAAGAATGAATTAACTTTTTTTCCTCGTGGAACTGAAATAAGAACAGTTTTGAGAGGCACCATTTGGTGAAACAAAACAAAAGGAAGTGGGCTTGGGGCTCCAGGACTCGGGCGTTTTCTTTTTCCAACTCTGGCAAATATTTACCATCTGCTTTTCATTTTTTTTTTATTTTTTTATTTTTTAGTCACAGACATGAGCTCTTTGGAAAGCACCAATGTGGCTTTATTATGGGTTTTTATGTGCTTGAAATCTTTGCATCAGAGTGGCCTTTGAAACAAAGGGTGGCTACAGAAAGCTTTGCACGTTTATAAAACAAAGGCTTGGGCCAGAAATAGCACGATGTCTGATATTACAATCACTGAAATGACATGTTTTCCCTGAATATATTCAGTGGTGCAAAAATTGCAAATTTAGTTTCCTAGCCTGAAATCGTTTTGCATTATCATCATTAATAAGGGCATAAGAAGGGTGAGTTCAGACACGGGTTTAGATCCAAATTGGCTTCCACTTTAGGTTAAAAAAAAAAAATCATAATGCCCAAACTGAAAACAAAGGCAGGGAGACCTACATGTAGATATCAAGAAGCGTGTTGGCCACCATCCATTGTGATTCTTCCCTTCCAATAGTAATGGTATGACTCTTCAAATCCATCACCGTGAGTTGAGCCTCGATGTATATGATGACTCCGTTGGGTATTCGTGCAGCATGAAGTGTTTGTGCTGAGTGTTCACTTGTGGTCTCTTGGTCCCAAGTCCACCCTGCAGTGCTTGGCTGTCTGACGTTAGGGCTGAGACCCTATAAGTTAGATGCCCTCCCCTCTGGTCCGTTCTGGCATCCCGACGCAAGGTGACCTGTCACCAAGTAGAGCGCAAGTGGGAGATGGGGCGGGGGGCGGATTTCCCTCCTGTTTCGAGTCCCTGTTTGCCTCCATATCCAGCAGCTCAAGCCGGCCCCTCAGCTTCTTTCGGTACTTCTAGAACCTGTTGTGTCACGCCCACCCTTCAGAGGTCTGAATCGGCCTGTAGTAGCCTGCTCAGAAATCTGAGCTCTAGCCAAGCTAACAAGAAACATGGCCAACCATTCTCTGAGTTCCTCGGTTTTGGTATCATTCTTCACTTTTGTGCTAGAGGTGGTTGCTGCTTCTTGTCATTATGAATGCCCCAGTCTTTTAATACCTGTGCAACCAAGCCCCTGTATTAAATCCCCTCAATTTGAAAAGCCTAGTGTGGTTTCCGGTTTTCTGACTGGACTCTGACTAATATAGTACAATTATAACCAAGCATAGGTTTCCTTCACATTAGCATAATTATGGGGCGCCTGGGTGGCTCAGTCGGTTAAGTGTCTGACTCTTGGTTTTGGTTCAGGTCATGATCTCACAGTTCCCGAGTTTGTGAGTTTGAGCTCCACGTTGCTTGGGATTCTCTTTCTTTCTCGCTCTCTCTCCCTCTGTCTGAAAAGAAATAAACTTTAAAAAATAAGTCGCACAATTATGATTTCAGTAAACATTTATGAACAATAAAGGAGAGAAATTTCTCCTGCGCTAATTGATAAATTAGGAGTTTAAGATGTAAGTACAGCGATATCCACAGACTTTCTACCAGTAACTGAAAATTAGGCTTCTAGAATACTCTGGCCCTATGGGCAGTGAAGCCTAGGTTTTAATTTTTTTAATGCTTATTTATTTTTGAGAGAGAGAGAATGTACTTGCACAAGCAGGGAAGGGGCAGAGTGAGGGGGGCAGAGGATCCAAAGCAGGCTCTGTGCTGACAGCTTGATCTCAGCTCAGACCTTGATCTCAGGGTCGTGAGTTCAAGCCCGATGTTGGACTCTGCACTGGGCGTGAAGCCTACTTAAAAAAAAAAAAAAAAAAAAAAAAAAGGTTTCCTATGTCCCAGCCACTGTGCCAGCACTTTGGATACAATCATAGATTCAGGGCCATGAAGAGGCTCATAGTCTAGTGGGGGGGGGGGGGGGGGGGAAGAGGGGAGACAGAAATGCACACAAATGACTGCAATATAATGTGATCATACATTTCATACAGTGTAGAAAGCTACAGCTGGGCTGAAGACAGCTATGGAGGTAGCTTCTTGGATGAGGAGGAGAGCATGTGCGGAACACCCAGGAGGAAAGGAGAGGTGACGTTCCAGGTCAAGGAATGACCATCTTTGCAGGAGCACTAGGAGCGTATACGCAGGCATGTGTGCGATCTAGTGTCTCTGCAGGATAATACCAGAGGGGCAGGTAGGAGCCAGAAAATGAACGCCTCTGTCCTGGGGCCAGTCTGGGTTTCATCCTGTGGATAAGAGGTTGCTGTAGCTGGGGTTTAAGCTGGCAATGTCAGGACGAGCGTTGTATCTAACTGGATCGCTCTTCAACGATGTGGAGGACGTAGGGAGATCCAAACAGTGGCTGGGGAGTGCGCAGGGAGGTGTGAGAGCTGACAGGCTCCGAGGAGGCGGGCCCAGAGAGCCAAGTGCCGGGGTCTGAGATTGACGAGTAGAGCTTTGCCGCTGCCGGGGTGAAGCACGGGGCCTAGAGCGGCAGGTGCACAGATCCCCAGACCTGTGCACGCCCACAAGGGATGACACCGTAACTGAAGAGTCAGATGCATCCTCAAGTTCAAGATAAATGCCGGGAAGTGCCACAGATGCTCTAACTGACACGGTGTAGAAATTCAGAAGGAAAGGACGGACATCCGCCTTTCTGGAGGTCGTGTCATCTGAGGAGGCCCTTTAAGAATGGAGGGGAATCTGGGGCGCCTGGGTGGCGCAGTCGGTTAGGCGTCCGACTTCAGCCAGGTCACGATCTCGCGGTCCGTGAGTTCGAGCCCCGCGTCAGGCTCTGGGCTGATGGCTCGGAGCCTGGAGCCTGTTTCCGATTCTGTGTCTCCCTCTCTCTCTGCCCCTCCCCTGTTCATGCTCTGTCTCTCTCTGTCCCAAAAATAAATAAAAACGTTGAAAAAAAAAAATTTAAAAGAATGGAGGGGAATCTGAGGTTAGTCTAGGCAAAATCTGGGCTCTAAGACAAAAGGGCCTCATGGACAAATAATTTCTGTTAATGTTGCGTATCACATCTTCATTTTATTACAAAGCCTTGTCACATTAAAGGCTCTGAGAATTCCTGCAGTCAGGAAGTCTATTTGTGTTTGTCTTGTTTCCTAAATCTGCACATCTACAAAAGCACCCCCATGTTCCCAGAGGCCTTTGGTCCCCCGCATAACCCATTATTTCCCTGTAGAACCAAGTTCCACAGGACGGCGTTTGAGGAAGCACTGGTCTACTTCTGCTCCCCCTGGTCTGACAGAGAAGGAAACCGAGGCCAGAAGAATTGCGTCCGTGAGCTGGAGAGAGTCGCAGCTAGGGGCCTGTGGTCTATGATTTTAGTTCAGTGCTCTACCCCTGCGTCATTCTCGTCAACCAGAGTGTGGAGCACCGAGCAAGGCATTATGGAGAACGTGGTCCACAGACAGTTTCTGTAAGCTTCAGACTAAAACACGCATTGCACAAATCACGCGAACATATGGAGGCTGAAGGGTCTATTCGCGTTTTGGGCAGGGGACGTTAGTAAAATGTTAGCAGGAATTTGGGGAGAGACCTGTAGCCCCCAGGACGGGCCAGCCCTCTCAGAGAGAGCCCAGGCAGGGGCAGGGAGAACATGGTTCATTTCCAGAGCCTGGCTGGGAGGCCGGGAAAGACCATGGCCTCAGAAATACACAGCAAGAACGGTCTGGTTTTGATTCTTTTTTTTTTTTTTTTTTTTAATTTTTTTTTTCAACGTTTTTATTTATTTTTGGGACAGAGAGAGACAGAGCATGAACGGGGGAGGGGCAGAGAGAGAGGGAGACACAGAATCGGAAACAGGCTCCAGGCTCCGAGCCACCAGCCCAGAGCCCGACGCGGGGCTCGAACTCACGGACCGCGAGATTGTGACCTGGCTGAAGTCGGACGCTTAACCGACTGCGCCACCCAGGCGCCCCATGGTTTTGATTCTTAAGTCAGAGGCAGTCACTCGGAAAACTAGGAAGGAAAGATAGGAAATCATGCCCACTCTCTGGGATGTGGGGCCGGGATCGCTGGAACCAGTAGGTTCCAGTTAACAGGCGAGGGCAGGTAGAGGATTCCCTGTTAGATGTCAGGATCTTGGGTGTGTGTGTGTGTGTGTGTGTGTGTGTGTGTGTGTGCATGCGTGTGTACATGTGCACGCTCGCTCAGGTGTGCGTATGTGTGGGTGTGGTCTGTAAGGAACATATGTTGGGGGGGAACCCCCGGACACTTCCGTCACATAACAGGCAGAACAGAGAGGTCCTTGCCCTTACAGAGCTCTCTGGGGAAGTGCATGGAGGATGGTGACCCAGTGACCCTCTGCGAGTCCCGCCACCAGAGCCCTCGGAAAAATGCCTCAGATTGACGTTGCCACTCACCCAGACACAGTGACAGCAATCACAGTTATAAACATTGACAATTAGAACGAAGTAATAAGGTCCGGTCTGATCCAGTTTGTCGCAGATATTTTCCTTACCTGAGCAACGGTAGTAACTAATTAGATGTGGCCTCCCTGCTGTTTTAATAACGCGGTGTCACTCATTTACAAAGAGCATTAAACCTCTGCTTCCAGTCCCTCTCTCTTCACATTATTCTCAATTAGCTGCTGTCAGAACTAAGCAGAGCTCTGATCATATCCCTTGCCTACTCAAAAATGTCTGTGACGAATGTTCGCCCCCCTCTTAATGAACAAAAAAGCCAAACTTCACGGTGTGGCATTTGAGGACACCGGCGAGCTGGCCCTAGGTCACCTCCCCGAAGCCTGCCATCGGTCCCTCTCGCAATCTTATATTCAGACATGATGTTCGAAACGTGTAACGGCCAGTAGAGTCTGGGCACCAATCGGCCCAAATTGACAAGGCCACGGCACTGGAGGAGGGCCTTGCAGGGGCCTCGCCGGGGCAGGGAGGTCCAGGCAGCTCAGGCGGCACCTGGGATGGCACTCAGGGGCTGGGATTGGTGGCTCTTTTCAACTAGTCCAGAGGTATGTCATTGTTTCAGCGGCGTGCGTATCCTTCCCGTATTTGCCGGCCGGACGTCAGCCCCACCCTTCCATTTTCACTCTCTGGTCCTTGCATGGAACGTATTTTCTACCTTCTCACTTTTGTGCACAGATGCTCACCAAAGCCTTTTCCTGTTCCCCCTGGACAAAGAGCCAGACTGTATCTCCCCATCTTCACTAAGGCCTGGCCATGTGAATGGGACCAGAAATGACATGTGCCCGACCCGAGTCTCGCTCATAGAAACCTGCCGTGCAATCCTCCAGTCTATTTGCCAGAATGCCCGCCGGGTGCTAAGGATCCAGTGAGGGGCCAAGAGGCTGCAGGAAATGGTGGGGCCATGAGAAGGCAGAACCCGAATCCCTAAATCACCATATAGGAAGCCGTGGACTGAGCACCTGCTTTGAATTGTTAAAAGACTGAGAATTCCTCTATTACTGCATGCTGCTCGTTATTTTCACATTTATATTATCATGGCTTATGTAGCTGTCTTCTTTCTCAGTTGCAGACTTCTTAAATGTTGACTTCGTATTGACTCAGCCTTTCTTAAGTGGAATATTTTAAACATATGTAAAAAGTATAAAGAATAAAATAGAAGACATGCATTCATCATACGGAACAAATGCTACAACTCACCTATATTTGCCTTGGGTCACTTTTTTTTTTTTTTTTTTAATTTTTTTTTTTTTTCAACGTTTATTTATTTTTGGGACAGAGAGAGACAGAGCATGAACGGGGGAGGGGCAGAGAGACAGGGAGACACAGAATCGGAAACAGGCTCCAGGCTCTGAGCCATCAGCCCAGAGCCCGACGCGGGGCTCGAACTCCCGGACCGCGAGATCGTGACCTGGCTGAAGTCGGACGCTTAACCGACTGCGCCACCCAGGCGCCCCTGCCTTGGGTCACTTTTAAGCAATGAAATTACAAAGTCCTCACTCCTCCATTTTCAAAAAGCTCATTGCTTTGCAGGTAGCGGGTGTTCAAGAAATGCTTTATATGACCTCGACACTGATGTGGAGAACAAAGGCCAAAGAAGTATAGAAAAAAGGAAATTTCCTTTGTGACCCGCTGACAAATACTTGAGACAGGCAGAGTGAACTTCCTCAAGGAGCTCAGCTGCCTCAATGTTAATATTTTGCTAGAGGCAAAGGCAACCTTAGCTTGACATTAGCCCAGCGTCCAGGACCCTGTAAAAATCCCTTTGGAATCTTCCTTTATCTCTACCTGGCCACCAAGATATATGTTAGCAATCATCCTCCAAGCATAAAGCCCGCTGATACCATCTGAAGGGTCTCATGACTAAGGATTTTTAAAAATTTTTTTTAAAGTTTATTTTTGACAGAGAGAGAGAGAGAGAGAGTGAGAGTGAGGGAGGGGCAGAGGAAGAGAGGGAGACACAGAATGTGAAGCAGCCTCCAGGCTCTGAGCTGTCAGCACAGAGCCCGTTGCTGGGCTCGAGCTCACAAACCGTGAGATCACGCCCTGAGCCGAAGTTGGATACGTAATCGACTGACCCACCGAGGCACCCCTGAGGTTTTACCAGATACTAGTAAATGACCTTTTCTTAACAACTAGCCCCTCAAAGTGCTAGAAACCTTGCTTCCAAATTCCTTAGAGACTGACGCCATCCCTAACCCCCTCCCAGCTGGAATGCATATAATCACTCATTCCCTGCAAATCCAGTGTGGTTCTTTCTGCCCACGGGACCTGTCCCTCTGCTTTAATAAAACCACCCTTTTTGCACTGAAGACGTCCCAAGAATTCTTTCTTGACGGTTCGCTCCCGAACCCCAACATTTCACATCAGACACCAGTGAGTTGTTTTCTTGCTGATGATAATTGATTTAAACTCGATGTCCTTTGTGACCAAATCTCTGCAGTTTCTGGCTCATTTGTTAACATCTATATCACAATTTGCCTCCATAAAATGCAGTGAAGCTAAATAACTCAGGCTCAAAGGGATCAACATTTCCTCCTCAGGGCGCCTTGGTGGCTCAGTTGGTTAAGCATCAGACTTCCGCTCAAGTCAGGATCTCGTATTCACGAGTTCGAGTCCCACATCGGGCTCTGTGCTAACAGTTCAGAGCCTGGAGCCTGCTTTGGATTCTGTGTCTCCCTCTCTTTCTGCCCCTCTCTCGCTCACGCTCTGTCTTTCCCTCTCTCTCTCAAAAATAAAGAAACATTATAAAAACAAACAAACAAAAAAGACTTCCTGCTCTACCTGGCCACAGCCCGATTTTATAGATGATGGCACTTGGTTTTCTTCAAAATACATGAGTTTCCAGACAGTCTCTGGAAACGAAATCTATTTTTCACTGTAGGGTCGGGAAGGATGCCCTTTCTCTGCTCCATGGTCCCTCTAGCTGGGGTTAGAATCAGACTGACATGAAACAGATTAACAAGAGAAAATCAAATTTAATGGGCTACCTATGGGGAATCCACACAGACCTGGAATTCTGAAGACAATGAGGCAACAGGAAGCTTCTGTGAGCTAAGGAGAGGGGTCGGAGGACACACAGGAGAGGAGGCTCCTTAGCAAGAAGGTGGAAGGAGATGTTTGGAAAAACAAGGTTGCCCTATTATGCAAACGAGCCCTTTGTCTCTTAATATTTCTCTTCCTGTTTCAGGCTCTCCTTTCCATGTAAATTTAGGCAGTTATGGGGGAGATAAAGAGTGGTTCCTTCATCTGCCGGGCTTTGATTAGTGTTAATTCCAAACACTCCTTATGCCAAAGTGGCTCATTTTGGGGGTCTCATCCTCCGGTTATACTAGTATAGTTCCGATTAACTTTATTTGACTGTCACTCTTCATAAACTCTGGGATTAGACGTCTCTCCACATGTCTATCATATATGAAAATATCCTAGTAGTAGACATATAATATTTAAAATATAATCTAGGGGCGCCTGGGTGGCGCAGTCGGTTAAGTGTCTGACTTCAGCCAGGTCACGATCTCGCGGTCCGTGAGTTCGAGCCCCGCGTCAGGCTCGGGGCTGATGGCTCGGAGCCTGGAGCCTGTTTCCGATTCTGTGTCTCCCTCTCTCTCTGCCCCTCCCCCGTTCATGCTCTGTCTCTCTGTCCCAAAAATAAAATAAAACGTTGAAAAAAATAAAAATAAAAAAAAAAAAAATAAAATATAATCTAATCCTCGTGTATACAAAATAATCGAATACTACTTTGTTAATAGACAGTGTTCTAGTATCTATTATTTTAATGAATGTTCTACTTACATTATACTTCTGTATTTTTATTTCTTCACTTGTCTTAGACACACTGATATCATTACCCCTAACACGAAGCCCTCATTAATGTTGAATCACCAATGTGGGATGATGGAGGCTCTCTTTCTCTGTACTCTTTGGATAGAAGGATGTGACACCAACTAACTTGGCTGTACATTGGAACCACCTGGGGGAAGTTCAAGACCCCCGCCCCCATTCCAGCCTGCACCTCACACCCATTAAATCAGAATCTCTGGGGATAGGACTTGGCTTTCAGTATATTTTAAAACTTTCCAGATGATAGCAACATACAGCCAAGTTTGAGGAACAGAGTGTTAGAATGTTTCGTTTCCAGATATGCGTTGTATTTTTTTCCAGAAAGTGCATGGACGATGAGAATGAAGTTGCTTCCTTTAGATCAGATAATCATCGCTTCCATAAATTTCAAATGAGTCAGAACATTATGCTGTTTTGACCGGTCCTTCACCATGGCAACGCATTGTATCATTTGTACGTAAATGGGATTTTACAATCCTCAGCCCACGCTCTGGTAAATTGCTTAGTAACCTTCTCACTGCATAATAAGACTGCAAATAAAATCTTTATTATTACTATATCAGAAATTATACATTATAACACTGGTTATTTTCTTTCCAGTTGGTGTTAAGAAATTAAAGTCATTTAAAATCTAATAACCGGACTACTTGCTATTCATTTAATTTCCTTCTAGGAGGAAAGGTTCTCATTAATAATTTATTTTCGGGAGCCCCATCTTGCCATTCTCATTAAATGACACTTCGGTGAATGGAAAAATATCATCCTTCTATGCATAGAGGCAGGAATGGCTAAATTAGGGAAAGTAAGGCTTTCTCTTTGCCGCTGAAAGAATTTTTAAAGCAGATATCCCCTAAGAGTAAAGGATTACTAAAGGATGCCTAGGGTTGGGGGATGATTTCCAGAACTGAGCAAGGAAGTTGCTCGAAGAAGCAAAGAAGTTGCTCGAAGTTGCCCGAAATTAAAATGGTGCCTTTCCTACCCAAAGATGATGTTGTAGTGAAGGATATGCTATTATTCCTGAGCAGTCAGGATGGGTTTTTGCCAACTGGTGTGATAGGGAAAAATCTGTTACAAGATGACCGATAGGACTGATAGGGAAAGTCCAGCCCCCCACCGAAGACTCCCCTTCCGGGTTCTTCTTCCTACCCCTCTTGCTGCACTAACCAAATTACTACTGATCCGGAATGCGGAAGTCACAGACTACAAATTGTCCCCTCTGCTTACGCTGGGGGCTCAGACCTCTGGAGAGTGATCTCCTCTGAGCCCGGTGGTGTGAAATAAACCTCCTGCCTTCCAAGATCCCCGAGTGCCGCCTGGTTCTTCCCGAGGTGCTTGGATTTGTAGTGCTCTCTCTGTTTTTCTGTGTGTGAAAGGGATGATTGAACCATGCCAATTTGTCTCCTAACAGAAGAGGAATTTCAGTGATAATTAGCAAGAGTGATGCTTAGTATTCCCTTCAAAATGTCTAATGTGGCCTATCAAAAATATCCCAATCATTTAAAAATTATTATTATTATTATTGATGAAGTTTTGGGGGTGATGATGGGATGGCCCAGAGCCAACGACCAAGAAAGAATTTTTGAAGACATCTTTGGTGCAAAAAGGTGATTTTATTAAAGCACGGGGACAGGACCGGTGGGCAGGAAGAGCTACACTGGGGTCATGACAGGTAACTCAGTATATGCCCCCAGGTGGGGAGAGGGTCAGGGATAGAGTAAGTCTTTAAGGAATTTTGGAAGCAAGGTTTCCAGGACCTTGAGAGGCTAGCTGTTGCCAGGGAAACGCCATTTATTACCAATGAATAAAACCTCAGTCACGAGACCCTTTAGATGTCTATTGGGGGGCCATAAACTTGGAGTATGATGGCCAGCATATATCTTGGGGGAGTTGAGATAAAGGAAGTAGACTTACAGGATCCTCAAGGTTAGGATGATGTTAAGCTAAAGTTCTCTTTTGCCTCCAGCAAAGTGTCATTATGAAGGCAGCTGGGAGGGAGGGAGGGAGATTACTCTGCTGGTATCCAGGACTTGTCAATGGGCTGTAGGCAGTAAGGGAATTTGATTTTTCATTTGCCTTAGTTTCCCACATTACCACGGCAAGCACTTAAACCCTTTTCCTTTGTTCTTCGGTAGCCAGAAATGTCCGAGGACTGTCACACACCTTCTACCGCATGGGGGAAGGGTGTGCCAGCCTGCATTTTGCCCTCAGCTTGCCCCGCACTCCCTCATCATCATCACTATTTGTTTAAGAGAGAGAGTACGTGTGCATGAGCAGGAGCAGGGGAAGGGCAGAGGGAGAGAGAATCTTAAGCAGGCTCTATACTCAGTGTAGAGTCCTATGTGGGGCTCGATTCCATGACCCTGGGATTATGACCTGGGAGACTCAATCAACTGAGCCATCCAGCACCCCTAGGTTATGATTTTATTATTGTTATTTCCTTTATTATTTATTCATTTATCATTTATTTTTAAAAATTTTTTTTAATGTTTATTTTTGAGAGAGAGAGAGAGAGAGCATGAGCAAGGGAGGGACAGAGAGACAGGGAGACACAGAATCCAAAGCAGGCTCCAGGCTCTGAGCTGTCAACACAGAGCCCGACGCGGGGCTCGAACTCACGAACCGCGAGATCATGACCTGAGCCGAAGTTGGTCGCCGAACCGACTGAGCCACCCAGGTGCCCCTGTTTATCACTTATTTTATTTATGACACATAAAACTTATCATTTTAATCATTTAATTAATTTCTTAAGGTAGGTTTCGCACCCAGCAGGGAGCCCAGCTCAGGGCTCGAAACCATGGCCCTGACATCAAGACCTGGGCTGAGATCAAGAGTCAGATACTTAAATAGCTGAGCCACTCAGGTGGCATTATATACATTCACACTGTTGTGCAGCTGTCACCACCAGCCACACCAGAAAATTTTCTTCTTCCCAAGCTGGAGAAACCGTACCCATTAAACAGTAACTCCTAATTTTCTCCTCCCCCCCAGCTCCCCACAATGGGCATCCATTCTGCCTTCTGTTTTCTATAAGGTGCCTCATGTAAGAGGAGTCCTACAGTATTTGTCTTTTTGTGCCTGGCTTACTTCACTGCCTTCAAGATTCATCCATGCTGTAACGTGTGTCAGAATTTCATCCCTTTTTAGGGTCGAATGGCATTCCACCGTATGTAGATCCCAGCCATTTATCAGCAGAAAAACTGAGCCATGGAAACATCCTAGTAATAGAAATAAAACACTGGAATCCGGTTACTGGGTCCCTTGACTTCATGGCTACTGTAATTTGTCAGTCTGTTCCCCTAGTGTGGAGTAACTAAAGGGCCAGGGCTGAATTTTCCCGACATTTGCACTCGTGGTGCCCACGTTTCATTTATTATTTTTTTTAAATGTTGATTTATTATTGTTGAGAGATAGACAGAGCGTGAGTGGGGGCAGGGCAGTGAGGGAGGGAGGGACACACAGAATTTGAAGCAGGCTCCAGGCTCTGAGCTGTCAGCACAGAGCCTGACATCGGGATCAAACTCAAGACCATCAGATCATGACCTGAACCAAAGTCCAATGCTTAACCGACTGAACCACCCAGGCACCCCGTCACGGTGCCCACATTTTAAATCTTGTTTAAATAGCATTTAGTTTAAACTGACAGACTGACAGCTTGCATTTATGTCCAACCCCCCCCACCAAAAAAAAAAAAAAAAAACTCCTCTAAAATGATAAATAAAACGTCACACCTGTAGAATGGCTAGAATCAACAATACAAGAACCAACAGATGTTGATGAGGATGCGGAGAAGGGGGAACCCTCTTGCACTGTTGATAGGAATGCAAACTGGTGCAGCCACTCTGGAAAAGGAGGTTCCTCAAAGTGTTAAAAATAGAACAACCCTGTGATCCAGCAATCACACTACTAGGACCTTACCCAAAGAATATAATAATACTGATTCGAAGAGATACATGTACCCCCATGTTTATAGCAGGAGCTGAGTGTTTATACAATAGCCAAATTATGGAAATAGCTCAAGTGTCCGTTGACTGATGAGTGGATAAAGAAGGTGTGGTATGTATATACAATGGACTATTACTCAGCCATGAAAAAGAATGAACTCTTGCCATTTGCAACATGGGTGGAGCTAGGTTGTATTATGCTAAGCAAAGTAGGTTTGACCGAGAAAGACAAATACCATACGATTTCACTCACATATGGAATTTAAAAAAATAAACAAGTAAAGAGAAAGAGAGAGAGAGAGAGAGAGGCAAACCAAGAAAGAAACTCAACTCTAGAGAACAAACGGATGGTTACCAGATGGGGAATGGATGAAATAAGGATGGGGATGAAGGAGTGCACTTGTGATGAGCACCAGGTGATGTACGGAGGTGTTGAATCTCTACGTCGTACACCGGAAACAAATATTACACTGTAGGTTAACTAACAGGAATTTATTTATTTATTTATTTATTTTTTAATTTTTTTTTTTCAACGTTTATTTATTTTTGGGACAGAGAGAGACAGAGCATGAACGGGCGAGGGGCAGAGAGAGAGGGAGACACAGAATCGGAAACAGGCTCCAGGCTCTGAGCCATCAGCCCAGAGCCCGACGCGGGGCTCGAACTCACGGACCGTGAGATCGTGACCTGGCTGAAGCCGGACGCTTAACCGACTGCGCCACCCAGGCGCCCCTTAACTAACAGGAATTTAAAGAAAAACTCAAGAAAAATAAGATGATACATAAAGAACGAAAAGGTAAATAACCACTGAGAGAAAAGAACATATGGGAGGAGACTGCAAAAAGCAAGAGATTGCAATAGTTTGGGGGAAGGAGGAAAGTGGTTGAATGAGTGGCAATTGATGCAGCCGAGCAGAGCTTAAAGAGCTTATCTGTCTCAGGGAATCCCAGAGAGGTTCACAAAAGGCGTGAGGGGTGATGAAAACATGGCTGAAAGTCAGAACAGAGTGGTAGGACAGTCAGGTCTTCTACCTCATGCTTACAGTCATCTGGTTACACCATCAAGAAAGAAAGAGGAGGTTTTGACTCTAGAGAAATCTGCTGTAGATACTTGGGAATCAGAAACACAGGGATGGCAGAAGGAGCAGTTAAAAACAGGTGAATTAAGTAAAAATCTGCTAACAAAGGTGAGATGTCCTCCCCAAATTCCTTTCCTTGCTTCACTTCAAGAATTCAGGAAGATGGGAATATATGGATTCTTCTTCGGAGGAAATGAACAGCCCCAGAGAGCAGACATTAACATTTGGAGATGAAATGAAATGGCTAGTTCTTCTCCAAATCATCTGATAACAGAACCCAGGAGTCCACAAGCGCTGCCCAGTCAGTTTCCAGTCTGTTTTCAGTGTCTCACTCTAAAGGGATAGCTGCGGGTCGCCTCCAAGATGAAAAAGTAGAGATCAAAAGAAATGGAGAAAGGGATTCTTTCTTTCTTTCTTTCTTTCTTTCTCTCTCTCTTCTTTCTTTCTTTCTTTCTTTCTTTCTTTCTTTCTTTCTTTCTCTTCCTTCCTTCCTTCCTTCCTTCCTTCCTTCCTTCCTTCTTTCTTCCCTCCTTTCTTTCTTTCTTTCTTTCTTTCTTTCTTTCTTTCTTTCTTTTCCTTCCTTCCTTCCTTCCTTCCTTCCTTCCTTCCTTCCTTCCTTCCTTCTTTCAAGGGAGGGAGAAAGAGTGTGACTGGGGAAGGGGCAGAAAGAGAGAGGATTCCAAGCAGGCTCTGAGGGCTTACCATGGATCCCAATGCAGGGCTTGATTTCAAGAACCCTGAGATCATGACCTGAGCTGAAACCAAGAGCCTGACACTTAACTGACTGAGCCACCCAGGTGCCCCAGAGGAAGGGATTCTAAGTGATCAGATACAATGCAGAGAATCAGAAAGGATCAAAGGCTTATAATTAATATTCTCAAAGGAAAAAAAAACCCATACGCTATGAAAAAATGGAATTAGGCACTGTCGCAATTTAAAAATATGCTACTGCAATAAAAAATTAATAGTAAGGAACAAAGACAAGAAACTTGAAAGTAATGGAGAAGGGGTGACTGGCTGCTTAGTTGGTGGAGCATGTGACTCTTGATCTTGGCGTCGTGAGTTCAAGCCCCACATCGGGCATAGAGCTAACTTAAAAAAAGAAAATATTAGGCAGTCCTAGTCTGTCTAGTTTCGGGGCAGGGGAGAGTATTAGAGAAATATTAACTTAGAGGATCCATCTAGAAGATCTAATTTCCGACTAATGGAAATTTCAGAAAGAGAAACTGGAGAAAACAAAGGCAATAAGTAATACCAGAAAAACAGAAAGATCCATTCATTCATTGCATAAATATTTGTTGCGTGCCAGACATTCTCTTAAGTACAGGGGAATTAAGGTGTAAAAAAAAATAGACGAAAAAAATCTCTGCCCTTATGAATTTATGGAATTATATTCCCATGCAAGAGATGGATAATAAAACTAAATAGGTAACATACAGAATATACTAGTGATAAATGCTAATGAAAAATATTTATCATGGAGCAAGCAAGGAAGTGTCAGGAGAGTGCAACTTTGGATAGGGCAGCTAGTGAGTGTCTCACTGAGAAGGTGACAGTTGAGTAAGTCCTGAGAGAAATAAAGGAGAAGCCATGAGAACGTTGGCGAGAGGCTTTCAAGTGTAAGCAACCAAAGGTAGCAGTGTGCCCGCCATTGATGTAGCCCTGGAACCCACAGATGAATAAGCTAGAGAGAAAGTACTAGGAGATAAGGTCAAGAGTGGAGTGGGGCTGGAGATTTATTTGTCTTTTTAGGGATTTTGAATGCTACTCTGAGTCCAAATTAGTTCATAAAAATTCATTCTTTTTGTTTTGTTTTGTTTTGAATTACTGGAGATTATACCATTGTATGATTATATTTATTCAACCAGTCTCCTATTTGGACATTTGGATGGCTTCCACTATCTTGCCATTAGAAATAATACAGAGTGCTTGTGTCAATTAAGTATTCTTAGAATTCTCAGAAATATAGAAAATAATCCAAATGTTTTTTTTAAGTTCACGTGATCTAGGATGATTTTTTGATGTTGAGTACTTTTTTGTTGTGTCTTTAAAATTTTTATTTATTTAATTTTTATATTTTTGAGCAATGAGTTCAATGACTTCTGTGGATACAGCACTTGGTTGCTCACAGCCCTCAGAGCCCATGAGGGTCCTGTGTGGATCCCACTTATGACACCATGAAATGTCAAAAGTTTATAAATAGAAGAAATAAAACCAATGAATCACTGAAGTAGTAATTAGTAAAAGTTTATTGTGCACACACCAAAAGGACAGTTTGAAAACTTGGAGCACTCAAACCAAAACATGGAATGCGGCTCAGGAGTATATTTTTAAAAAGCAGTTTATGTAGTTAGAAGGCAGTGACTATTCTTTGCAGTGATTGGTTATATTAGAATTTTCTTAAGTGGTTAAGAATTAGTGAGCGGTTACCTCATATCAATTTTGGGCAATAGTTTAAGCTTTGTGTGTGATTTTTAGAGGCACCATAAAAAAACAAATAATGCAGAGAGAGTAAACTAGTGCATATATTATTTAGAATTATGGAAATATAACTTCAGGGTAGATTCCTAGAAGTTGGATTGTTGCATTAAAGGATAGGAATGTATGTAGTTTTTATCGATTCTAAATTCCTTTCTATACCACTGTGCATACCTAGGGCATACTATTATGCACCCCTACCAGAAAGGTATGAGAGTGTCTGTTTCCCCATCTTCTCACCAAATATGTTGTCAAGGTTTTGAAATTTTCTAGTCTAACAAGTGTGAGATTGTCACTTGGTGTAGTTTTTTATTTTTTATTATTTAATTATTTTTAAAGTAAGCTCTATGCCCGATGCGAGCCTTGAACTCATGACCCTGAGATCAAGAGTCATATGCTCTACTGATTGAGCCAGCCACGTTCCCCTCATCTGTTGGTTTTGATTTTTATATCTCTTTATATGAGAGGAGTTTCTCTTCATATGCTTAAGGAACAGTTGACCTGTGAATTATCTGTTTTGTCTTTACCCATCTTTCTCAATGGTTTTTCTCTTTTATTTTTTAAAGAGCTTTTAAGAAGATTAAATATTAAACATTTTGATCAGTTTGTCATTCATTTTTTTACTTTGTTTATGGGATTGTCCCATGTAGAAAAAATTTGGTTTAATATTATATGGCCAAATTTGCCAATCTTTTCTTAGTTGCTAGGTTTTGGGTCATTTATAGGAAGGCTTTCTCTACACTCATAAAGGAATTCATCCAGATTTCTCATTGTTCCTGACTTTTCATTTTGAAAACATTTAGATCTCTGACTCATTTGCAGTTTATCCTGGGTCAATGCCTAAAGTATCGCACAATTCTACCTTTTCCAAATGGTTGAACTGTTGTCCCAACAGTTTACTTTTAGTAGAAAGTCCATCTTTTCTTCAGCGACTTAAGATGCCGCCGTCGTAATAAAAAAACTTCTACATGTACTTCGGACTGTTTCTAGATTTTTGATTCTGTTCCATTGGATTGTCTGGCTATTTGTGTACGAGCACCACATTGTCTTAATTATAGAGGCTTTCTACTGAATGTCATTATCTTGTCGGGCAAGCTTCCATCACTGCTTTTCTTTTTCAACCTGTTCCTTCTTCCATTACTTGTCAATCTTTTCAGAGGCACTTTAGAATCAATTTGTCTAGCTCTAGGAAAAAATATTGTCTTATTGGGATCATTGTAAATTCATGCATTAACTGGTGGCAAATTGAAAGTTTTCTTCCTGTAGCTTTCACAAATTTTTTGTTCAGTTTCTTTCTTTTTTTAAAAAAGTTTAATGATTATTTTTGAAAGAGAGAGAGAGAGAGAATGGGGGAGGGGCAAAGAGAGAGGGAGACACAGAATCTGAAGCAGGTTCCAGGCTCTGGGCTGTCAGCACAGAGCCCGATGCAGGGCTTGAGCCCATGAACTGTGAGATCATGACCTGAGCCAAAGTTGGATGATTATATGACTGAGCCACCCAGACACCCCTGTTCAGCTTATTTCTAAGAGTTTTATTTCTATTTTATTTCTACTAAAATGATGTTTTCTTTTTCATTACACCTGCTAATTGGTTGTAGATTGTATACATGAAAGCCATTGATTTTTGTGATGTTTATTTTATGTCAAGCTACCCTATTGAGTTCTCTTATTGTTCATACTGGTTTTGCCATTGATTTTCTTGGCTTTCCCCATGGACATCAAATCATCTGTGTCTCCTCTTTCCCCTGCAGCACCTATCTAACTCTTTTCTTTTATCCAGTAGCTATCTCTGTTGGTTTTGGATATTTATTTCCCCCCACACTTGAAAATTTTAATGTACTTTGTCTCCTAGTTTTGCTGAAGGCATTGATTATGGGTGGTTTTATCTGTGTGTGTGTGTGTGTGTGTGTGTGTGTGTGTGTGTGTGTGCATTCTCATGGGTTTTAGAGAGTGTGGGAAGAAATTTCAATTAGGTGGCCCCTATTTTCCTATAGGAACCTAGAATTCCAGATTTTAAAAAAAAATGTGAACTACTTCAAAACTTCAGAAAACTAGAGAGAATAACATTATAAACAACATCATCCCCAAATACAAAGCTTTGTCAAATCTTAATCTCTTTTTACTGTATTCGCTTCAGATTATTTTTTAAATTTTTATTTCTTTATTTTGAGTGGGAAGGGGCAGAGAGAGGGAGAGAGAGAATCCCAAGCAGGCTCTGCATTGTCAGCGCAAGCCCAGTGTTGGGCTTGATCTCAAGAACCATGGGATCACGACTTGACATGAAATTAAGAGGTGTAGGCTTTCTTTTTAATGTTTATTTATTTTCGAGAGAGAGAAACAGACAGAGCACAAGTAGGGGAGGGCTAGAGAGAGAGAGGGAAACACAGAATCCAAAACAGGCTCCAGGCTCTGAGCTGTCAGCACAGAGCTCAACATGGGGCTCAAACCCACACACCATGATCATGACCTGAGCTGAAGTTGAATGCTTAATCTTAACTGACTGAGCCACCCAGGTGCTCCAAGAGTTGTTCACTTACCCAACTGAGCCACCTAGGTGCCCAGATCATTTTTTTTTTAAAAGGAAAAGAACCGGGGCACCTGCCTGGCTCAGTCAGAGGAGCATGCAACTCTTGATCTCAGGGTTCTGAGTTCGAGCCCCACATTGGGTGTAGAGACTACTAAAAAATAAACTTTAAAAAGGAAAAGAAAAAGAATATTATAAGGGCACTTGGCTGACTCAGTCAACAGAGCATGCGACTCTGATCTCGGGGTTGTGAGTTTGAGCCCCATGTTGGGTATAAAGATTATTTAAAAATAAAATATTTAAGAAAAAAAAAGAAAAAGAACATTACAGATACACTTGAACCCCCACCACTACCACGACCGTATAGCCTTCACCAACCGGTCTCCCCCTGGAATGTATGTTTTTATACTTTATTTAACCACGTATTTAATTTTCCTTAAGCAATATATTATTTCCTTGAATATTTATAAATTCTTCATAAATATGCTTTGCAAAGTAGCATTTTACGGTACGTATCCTCGCACAACTTGCTTTTCCTGTGTGTTGTTGTGTTTTTATTATTTTAACCTCTGAGTAATATACTCTTGTTTATCTACAACTCGATTTATTTATTCATTCTTCTACTAATGGACAATGGTTATTTTCAGGGTTTTGTTTTGTTTTGTTTTGTTTTGTTTCCCCTATTAGAAACTGCTTCAGTCAGGACTCCCATATAGGTCTCCTTGTTGCCTGAATGAGCGTTCCTAGAAGATCTATACTTCGGGGTGGAAGGGCTGGGTCATGTTGCTGGATAGCTTTCCATCGTGATTATTCTTCATTCTACTGTCAACCCAGTGTTAACGTTACATGGCCACCAGCACTTGCTTCCTCAGAGTTGTACTTTTTTGGTACTCTGACGGGTTTTTGAAATGCTCTTTCTGCGGAGACTTGATAAGGACAGCAAGGAATTATTTTGAAATACTGACTCCATACTCTGCAGGAGAATTATATCATTTTTAAAAAATTTTTTTTTCAACGTTTTATTTTATTTTTGGGACAGAGAGAGACAGAGCATGAACGGGGGAGGAGCAGAGAGAGAGGGAGACACAGAATCGGAAACAGGCTCCAGGCTCTGAGCCATCAGCCCAGAGCCTGAGGCGGGGCTTGAACTCACGGACCGCGAGATCGTGACCTGGCTGAAGTCGGACGCTTAACCGGCTGCGCCACCCAGGCGCCCCGAGAATTATATCATTTACAACAGATCTATATATAATACACACACACACACACACACACACACACACACACACACATATATATCCAAATTTTCCATTACTAAGGAAACTGTTCACAAGCCTTAGTTAGAATATAAGTGATAATACAGATGAACAACTAATCAGTATTATTATGTGATATCTTACACTCATATATTTATATATTATATCAATAGTAATAATTTATTGGGTATTTTCTAAAAACCTTACATAAACAATCTGACTTAGCCTTTACAGGAGCCCATGGAGCAGAACTGGTAAATATACTAGATGGGGAAGCCTGCTTTGGGAGTCCTCCAGGAATCTCCCAAGTTACAGAGCCATCCAGTGGTTACGGCAGATTTGAAATCGGTCTTGGGGGTCGTGCAGTCTGGTCCTCCCGGTGGACGTCACACTGCGCTCGTCTTGTGTCTCCAGGCACGAGTTAAACCTCTTCTTCTGTGATCCTCCCTGTTCTTTCAATTTATGTGCTATCACCCATGTTGCAGTGAGTATCCAGTCAGTCTCTATTTTTGATTTTACTAACGGGTCCACCCTTCCTTTGAATATTCCCTGCAGGCCGTTGGCTGTGGGGTCCAGTCAATAAATAGGATGGGCTGTACTACAGCCACCTGGCCTCTCTCGCCCACACTGTCTCGGCCTTAGTACCTTCTGGTTGTATTAATTCCCCTTGCAGATTCAGTGCTCTCCTCCCAAATGTGTAACAAAACTTTGCAGAGATTTAGCTAAAGGGCGTGGCTGAGCTCAAAAAACCAAAACCAAAAAAAAAAAAAAAAAAAAAAAAAAACCCAAATAACCTTAAATGGACAGCGTTGCTGATGGAGTTCTCAGGCTATGTTTGTCCTCTGGGGTTTCTCCTGGCCAGCCGTATCCTCAGCTCTTGGCCAGGCACCGTGCGCTGTGACCGGCTCCCTTCCCCCAAAGGATTGCCTTGATGGCGTCTACCTCTTCGGGCTCATTTTCTTTCCACGGCCTAAAGGGAGGGAAATCAGCACTCCCCATTTCAGGGCCTCCTCCCGACCAGCCTGATGATAATTTGCAGAAATGCAGTTGTCCACACGTGAAAATGGGGTGTTTCCCCAGACTCTGTCTTCCCGAGCAAGAACTAGGCTTCACTTCTTCCTCTTAGCCAGAAAGCCCTCCAAACTGACTTCCCAACTGTTCCCCAAACTAAAGGGCAGAAAAACTGCTTCCAGTTGTAAATTTGCATGTTTCGGAAAAAGTCAGCTTGATCTGTCAGGGCACCTTATCACAATTTGAGGAGTAGAATTGTGTAGGTTAAAATAACACAGTGCTGAGATATGTAGTCAAATCTTTTTCTTAATGTATTGAATTGAATAATTTTTCCTCTAGGCAAATATTCCCTTGACCATTGATGTCTCCTAGGAGATTTTCCAGGAGGAGGTAAAAGTCTTAGACGAGGGCATGTTATCAAATGAGTGTTGCTTCCTTGTGTTAATCTGGAGAGAAAGTTCTGGCAGGCCATCGTCACCCACCCCTCCCAGGACAGCCACTTGTTGGGGAAGGGCACTCCACGTGGTCCAGCATTTTACGTGGGTTTGGTGATTCAAGTGATTTCATTTTTTTTTAAGTTTTCTTTGTTTATTTATTTAGAGCATGAGTCGGGGGAGGGGCAGAGAGAGAGGAAGAGGGAGAATCCCAAGTAGGTTCCATGCTGGAACAGTGTGCAGCCCAGTGTGGGGCTCCATCTCAGGAACTGTGAGTTCGTCACCTGAGCTGAAATCAAGAGTAGGATGCTTAACCAACCAGGCCACCCAGGCACCCCTCAAGGGATTTCATTTTTACCAGCTTAGCTCTGGGTGGGGGCAGGAGTATATCCAACTCAGAAATGTATTCGTGCTAATTACAGTTATAAGAAATTGGTAAACCCAGAACATTAATTTACTGGTGAAAGATAATGTGTGTCTAGATCCTTTACCTGCAATCTGTAATTCCCAAATTTTTAAAATCCAATTTTTGGGGGTTCCCGGGGAGCTCAATTGGTTAAGAGTCCTACTCTTGATTTCGGCTCAGGTCATGATATCACAGTCCATGAGTTCAAGCCCCATGTTGGGCTCAGTGCTGACAGTGAGGGATCCCTTCTTGGGATTCTCTCTTTCCCTCTCTCTCTGTCCCTCATCCACTCATGTGCACATGCACTCATGCTCTCTCTCTCTCTCTCTCTCTCAATAAATAAACTTTTAAAAGAATATAAAAGCCAATTTTTGAACTTATTAGGGAGCAAAGCATTCATGAACCAACGTGAGGCTACCCCAAGTCTCCTTGGATCTTCTTTCAAATGAATATTCATAAATTGCACCGCAGAATGTGCATTTAGTTGCATGGTTCTGCCCCAGACTCTGCTGGAAGTATTACATACTGAATGTATAATATAAACACTGTGTTTTCTTTCTAAAATTAGAAAATGTCTGTGTTCTGAGGCACATCTGGCCTGAACGGAGCACCAGGGTGTGGAGGCCTTACACCCAACACTTGGGTCAACCCCTCACTGGTGTCAAAGTGCCGGGGAAATGGTTAGGACCCTGCCCAAGGCCCGCAGGGAAGCATGGCACCTGATCCAGAAGCTGGACATGTTCCTTGCTTGTGAAGAAACTGAGGGAATCATTCTTGCTCGCATGAACACAGCACCATTTGTAACCAGACCACTCCATCTGTCAGTCTAGTTGTCCCCTACAAAGACCTGGATAAACGCTAAAAGTGTCCTTCTACCAAATTAGTATACGTCCATATTTCCTACCAGTGCCCAACACCTTCTATCGTTGAAGAATTGCTTCAAACTAGACATTGGATTGTAACTTATTTACAAGAATATGCCTCTCTATGGGGCACCTGGGGGGCTCAGTTGGTTGAGCATCTAACTCTTGATTTGGGCTCAGGTCATGATCTCACAGTTGTGAGAACAAGCCCCACATCAGTCAGGGTGGAGCCTGCCTGCTTGGGATTGTCCCTCTCTCTGTCTCTCTCAAAAAACAAAAACACACATACACAAAAAAACCCACCTTAGAACATGTCTACCTAGCTTTTCTCTCTTTAATATTTTTTTTGTGAGACCTGAAACTATAAAAATTCTAAAAGAAAATGTAGGCAGTGATTTCTTTGATATCAACCATAGAAACATTTTTCTAGATATGTCTCCTCAGGCAAGGGAAACAAAAGAAAAATTAAAGTATTGGGACTACACCAAAAATAAAAAATCTTTGCCCAGTATAGCAAAAGAAACTATCAACAAAACAAGAAAACAACCTACTGAATGGGACATATTCACAAATGATATATCTGATAAGAGGTTGATATCCAAAATATGTGAAGAATTTATACAACTCAGTGCCGAAAACCCCCATATACTTCGATTGAAAATGGGCAGAGGATCTGAATAAAAACATTTTTCCAAAGAAGACATATAGATGGCCAACAGACACGTGGAAAAATGTTCAGCATCACTCATCATCAGGGAAACGCAAATCGAAACCACAGTGGTATATCACCTTATACCTCAGAGTGACTAAAATCAAAAACATAAGAAACAATAAGTGTTTATAAGGATGTGAAGGAAAAGGAACCCTCATGCACTGTTGGCAGGAATGCAAATTTGTATAGCCACTGTGGAAATCAGTATGGAGGCCCTCAAATATTATAGGTAGAATAACCATATGATTTAGTAATTCTCTACTAGGTATTTACCCAAAGAATACAAAAACACTAGTTGAAAGAGATGTATGCACCCCTATGTTTATTTCAGCATTATTTACAATAGCTAAGGTATAGAAGTAGCCCAACTGTCTATCCATAGATGAATTGATAAAGAAAATGTGGTATATGTGTGTATACATATACATGTATAATATATATAATATACATTATATATGTATATATAATATATAATAGAATATTCCTCAGCCATAAAATAGAATGGGATCTTGCCATTTGCAACAACATGGATGGACCTAGAAGGCATAATGCCCAGTCAGAGGGGTACCTGGGTGGCTCAGTTGGTTGTGTCTGACTTTGGCTCAAGTCATGATCTCACTGTGAGTTGAGCCCCGCATGGGGTTCTGTGCTGACAACTCAGAGCCTGGAGGCTCCTTCAGATTCTGTTTTTCCCTCTCTCTGCCTTCCCGCACTTGCGCTCTGTCTCTCTCTCTCAAAAATAAACATGAAAAGAAGTTAATCAGAAAAAAAACGCCACATGATTTCACTCATTTGTGAAATTTAAGAAACAAATGAATAAACACAGAAAAAAGGAAACAAACAAAAAATCAGATTCTTAAATACAGAGAACTGGCAGTTACCAAAACAGGGGTGGGTGGGGAGAGGAGTGAAATAGATAAAAGGGATCAAGAGTACCCTTAAAAAAAAAAAAAAAAAAAAAAAAAAATATATATATATATATATATATATATATATTTTAAAGTTTATTTATTTTGAGAGAAAGAAGTGGAGGAGGGGCAGAGAGAGAAGGAGAGAGAGAGAAAGAGAGAGAGAATCCCAAGCCGGCTCCCCACTCTCAGTTCAGAGCCCGATGTTGGGCTTGAACCTACAAACCATAAGATCATGACCTGAGCTGAAGTCGGACACTTTAACCAACTGAGCCCCAAGAAGACACGTTTTGTGATGAGCACTGAATCATTCAGAATTATTGAATCACTGTATTGTACACTTGGAACTAATACAACACTGCATGTTAATTGTAATGAAATAAATTATACTTTATTCAATTACAATTATAAATTATAATTAAATAAATTCTACTTCAATAAAGAAAAGTACACAAATACATTTTTTTTAAGGTACTGAAAAGAACATGCATTGTAAGCGTACAACTCAATGGTTTTTCTCAACTTGAATCCATTTGGATAACTTTCACACACCCCCCCCCCCCCCACAAAAACATAACGTTACTAGCACCTTCTAAGTGCTCCTCTTGACTTCTTCCAGTCACTACCAATGCTGTATCTTATCTGTGTCTTCTTGACAAGACTTGGGGCAGGCACCCTTGGTATTTTGGAGATCTGTGGGATGCACACCCGTTACCCTATCTACATTTGCAAAATGTCACCTAATGGGGCCGACGCACTGGAAATACTCACACAAATGGCCAATTCCATTCCTCTGTATGAATTCCTATTATGCCTCTAAGACTGACCTTTCCTGACCTTGTCATCCAGTTTGGGGAGGCATCTTATTTGGTCTGCAGTTACTGTGCTCTACTGTGACTACAACCGTTTTCCAAAGATTGCAGAAAGGTCAAGAGCTTCGGGGCAGTGTATGTGAATTTGAAAGAGGGAAAAACATGTTTCTCTCTTCTGGTAAAATCTAAAGTATGAGAACAAGACGTTACAGCGTATAGTGGGTAACTGTTGTTTTGGCCACCTAAAGCTACGTTCCGGCTAACGTCGCAGTTCACCTCATTCCACTCCCAGCCTCTCCTTTGCACTGGGGGCTTCTCAGTCTTTGGTCCACGCAGTTGGGGGGACCTGCTCCCCACTCTGGGAATGGTCCTAAGTTGATTAGTCCATCGCAGTACCACCTGGGTAGAGGTGTATACTTGTAAGGGAGTCTGGTTCCACTGGCTGCGTGAGGGTGACGAGGTAGGGATCTCTCGCTGGCTGTATCCAGCCACACGGAGTCTCATCCAAGTATAGACTCCGGGAGTTTCCCTTCCATAACACATCTGCCTCCCCTGAGTGTCCAGGTGTGACCCTCTATCTTGGGGGGATTAAAATGATTCTGAAATGGGCATTGTTCCCAAAGTAAGCTGGCCCAAACCTGAAGCTCTACACGGTGCCACTTCTGTTAGACGATCGGCAGGTCTTGTACAGGCTGCTGTTGTCAGAATGCTTCTCCGCCCGGCGGAAGAAGGATAGCCCTGCTAATATTGCCCCACAAAGGTACCATGCCTGGGACTGGCTTTGGTCTCTGACACAGCTCCCCTGAGTCTCCCGGTGCTACAGACTGAAGGTGTCCACCTGTCTGAGTTTGGTCGTCCTTGATGTTGACTCCAGACCTCTCCACATGATGCTCACAGTTCAGGAGGCTCTGGTCTCCTCCCTCCTCTTTCTCTTTTTGTCTCCCTGCCTTCCCGGCCAGGGAAAGCTTCATCTTTTCCCACAGGGCAGGGTGGGGTGACTCTATGAATTTCTGTATTCAGTCGAGTTTAGTGAATTAAGTGTGAGCCCTTGCTCCTTTCAAGCTTAGCCTTTGAGGGAAAAAAGCCTTATTCTTTTCTTCTACGGTGCTTGGCTCATGCAAAATCAAAGCTTCGGTTTCCACAACTATGATCCGTGGGTTCCATGAGCCTCTTTTGGAGACCAGAAACTGGAGTGCTGACTTTCCTTACAGAGTAGGCTGGGAGGTCACCAATAAGGGAGTACAAACGAAAAACAAAAAGGAAGAATTTTAATTTAAATGTAAAGTATTATTTCATGATGCCTATGGTCTCGGCCCTTTCATCAGAGTGAATCTCAGGACGAGCTAGAATGAAGCTGTGAACCAGGAAGTATGTAGCCCAGGATCTTTGGCAGCCATCTTGATGCCAGAGGGGAGACCCCTATCTGGGAATAAGGTGAATGCTAATAACGCATTGGCCAAATGGCCAATTTGCTAAATGCATTCGTTTGCTAGGGTGCTAGGGCTACCGTAATTAAGTACCACAGACCGGGTGGATTAAACAACAGAAATTTACTTTTTGGAGGCTGGAAGCCTGAGATCAAGGTATCCACAGGATTGGTTTCTTCCGAGGCCTCTCTCCTTGGCTTGGAGAAGGTTGTCTTTTCTCTGTGTCTTCACATGGTCTTCTGTCTGAGTGTGTCCGTGTCCTAATGTCCTCTTCTTTTTTTTCTTTAAGGTTATTTATTAAAAAAATTTTTTAAATTAATTTTTGAGAGAGACAGAGACAGTGTGAGTGGGGGAGAGACAGAAAGAGAGAGAGAGAGAAAGAGAGAGAGAGAGAGAGAATCCCAAGCAGTTTCTATGCTGTCATTGCAGACGTGGAGTTCAAACTCATGAACTTGAGACTGTGACCTGAGTGGAAATCAGCCATCCAGGACCTCTTCTTATAAGGACACCAGCCCTATTGGATTAGGGCCCATCCTAGTGACTTCATTTTAACCTTAACCACCTCTGTAAAGGCCCCATCTCCAAATCGAGTCACATTCCGAGGTCCTAAGTGTTTTGGTTTCCACACATAAATTTTCAGGGGACACAAATTAGCCATGACATTAAATAATCATTTTCCCAGATTGACTCACTTCCTCCAACTGTTTAATTGTAGCTTACTTGTTTTCATTTCGTATTCAGAAGAGCACCTTAAAGAAAGTTCAACTGTCTGCTTCCTGGCTGCCCGAAGCAAGCAAGAGGAAATTGGCTTTTGGTAAATTGGTCCATTTTCAGTTAAGACTGAAGCAGCAAAGGTGGAGAGAGACCAGATCTTGAACCTGTACCGAGCTGTGCCTCAGGTGACTCTTTATTTCCCTGAGCCAATAAAAGTTTTTTGCTCAAGCCAGCTCGTCCTGGGGCTACAGTCACTCCCCACCGAAGAGTGCTGATGGACACGGTAACATTCTTTTTGTCCCCTGGAGTTATTTTTATTAAGTTTTGCTAGGCTAAAAACAATTGCTTTGAAATACCTGAATAATTGAAGTTATTGATATAAACATATATGTTAGCACTTTATTGAGGAATAATTTAGACACAATAACTTAGACCCGGTTAAAGTGCACAATTTGAGTTTTGATATGTATACACATCCATGGGGCACAATCAAGATACATCACCCCCAGAAGTCATTCTTATTTTTTGCATATTATTTACATTGTTTTTCAATTTTCTGAGACCAAAAGAGATTGTACCTTTTTCGTTTGAGAGAGAAAAAGAGAGAGAGAGAGAATCTAAAAGAGAGAGAGAGACAGAATCTAAAGTAGGCACCAGGCTCTGAGCTGTCAGCACAGAGTCCAATGCAGGGCTCGAACTCATGAACCGCACACCGTGACCTGAGCCGAAGTCAGACCCAACTGGCCACCCAGGCACCCCATTTTTTCAGGTTTAGATTTCCCTTTCCCTTTCTCTTGCATGCAAATCCTATGCTTGCACTCATTCTATGGAAGAACACTTTGATTTAAGGTACAGCTTAAATCAAAGATAAAGCTGGGGAATCTGAGCAGGTAAGCTTTTTAGATTCATTTTTATATTTTAATCTGCCATCACTTATTGAGTGCAGACTAAGTGTTTGGCACTGTGTTAAGTCATGAATAATCTTACTTAGTCTCTAAAATGAACACTTGAGGGGCGCCTGGGTGGCTCAGTCGGTTGAGCATCCGACTTCGGCTCAGGCCATGATCTCACAGTTCTTGAGTTCGAGCCCTGCATTGGGCTCTGTGCTGACAGCTCGGAGCCTGGAGCCTGCTTCCGATTCTATGTCTCCCTCTCTCTCTGCCCTTCCCCTGTTTGTGCTCTCTCTCTCTCTGAAAAATAAATAAACATTAAAAAAAGTAAAATAAAATGATCAGTCAAGGTGCTATGGTTTAAGCCACCCAGTCAGTGGTTTTTTGTTATGGTGCCCTCAGCAAACTAATACAGGTGACAAAAGGGACTTTGCAGAAGCGATTACATTAGAGATCTTGCTATGGGGACATTATCCTGCATTATATGGGTAGGCACGGTGTAATCACAAGATCCTTATAAGTAAAAGAGGGGGGCAGGAGGGCCAGAGTCAGAGAAGGGAATGTGACCCAGCATGAAACAGACTCAACTGACTATTCCTCGTCTTGAAGACAGGAGCCCTATGCCGAGGATTGCAGCCACCTCTAGGAAGCTGGAAAAGGCAAGGATGTGGATTCTCCCTTAGATACTCTAGAAGGAACACAACCCTACAGACACCTTGATTTTAGCCCAGTGAACCCCAATCTCAGACTTCTGGTCTCCAGAGCTGGAAGATAGTGCATTCGTGTTGTTTTAAGATGTCAAATTGGTGGTTAAGTTGTTATGTCAGCAATTGGAAATTAATACATATGGAATTTTTTTTCACTTCAAAGAAGACATAACATTACTAAATTTGAGAACCTCTGCGTATTGAGGGAGATCTATAGTTAATCAAAAGTTTATGTTGAGAAGGAATTTAAGATTTAAGTGTTACAAAGGGTAATCTACATTGGAGAATAAATTGGACAAGGTGAAGATTAAGGCCAAAGAGATTGAAAGGAAGCTACTGTCAGAGTTGAAGGAAAAGATGATGGGTACCTGAACTTGGGTTTCCAGATAAGGGGGTGTGTTTGAGAGGGTTAGTGGGAAGAATCAACAGTACTTGTTAAAGGCTGGGCTATGGTGTTGGATGACATTCAAGTTCATGGCTAAGGGAATTGGGGGGATCATTCTTGTTTGATGACTGAGTTGAAATGTATGACATCACTCAAAAGCAAAAGGTAAAATGAGGAAACAAAGGGGGTCAGAACTCAGGTTATCCATTTCACCTTGGTTACCTCCCAAATTGTTTTATAGATACAGTAAATATTCACTCAGATTAACCATTTTGTAGTGACTAGGTCATTTAATGACTCAACAGATCTCCAAAACCAGAAATGAGTCAGGGCCCATGTGATCTGACTTTTGAAAATACTGCTTTTGGCACATCGAGAGAGAGAGAGAGAGAGAGAGAGACTGTGATAGAGAGCCCATGTCTTTTTTTTTTTTAATTTTTTTTTCAACGTTTTATTTATTTTTGAGACAGAGAGAGACAGAGCATGAACGGGGGAGGGGCAGAGAGAGAGGGAGACACAGAATCGGAAACAGGCTCCAGGCTCTGAGCCATCAGCCCAGAGCCTGACGCGGGGCTCGAACTCCCGGACCGCGAGATCGTGACCTGGCTGAAGTCGGACGCTTAACCGACTGTGCCACCCAGGCGCCCCGAGAGCCCATGTCTTAATGCAAGGATCATGCAAACATTCGGAGTCCTTAGTAGGTGTCATGTGGGTCATCAGTATTTAAATTACTGTCTTTATCTAATGAGTTAGCAAACTGGGTGGCTACTTATTTGAAACTTTTTTTGAGAGGCAAGAGTACCAGTTGGAAATAGGTACCAATGTGAAATATCAGCACCTAGGAGAAACATTTTTGCAAACTCGTTATATGTTGTGTGTTAGTCATTGCTCTCCAACCAGGTCACATGTGTTTGAAAACAGAAGTTGTGTCTTAAAAAATCTATTGACTTTCAAGGTATATAGAGAGACTATTTTTTAACATAGGCTTAGATATTTCATTCACACATTAATGGGGACATTCCTCAATTCCTGGAAGACTTTAACCAATCAATAGAGTTTTTGCAAGTTTTTCCTCTTAAATTTTTACTGAAAGCTTTTGTACCTACAACCCTTGTGGGATGAAATGAGTGGAAAAGGAACGCGCGCGCGCGCACACACACACACACACACACACACACACACACACACTCAGCAAGAGACTCAAAACCACCCAATCACTCTTGGGCTAACGGCTTATTTTATTGTGGAACACGAGATCTTCTAGTTGTGACTTTTAACGTATTATAATTTAGCAGTCATATTGCCTGCTACTAAAGTTGCTTCTAGTTCGGAGGGTGACATTGAATCTGTCTTCCAGTGTGTATTTTGCAGCACGCTAATTCTGTGGGATTTTTGGCTCACGCAAAAACATTGTCAGCCAAATTAAATTTGGGCAATACTAGAGTAAATACAGTTAGGCTGTTTTCTCAAAGTCGATCAAGTAAGAATGTAGCCACACATCCCTGGAAAAAGGATAGAGTTACAGTATTGACCCCAGCGCCATATTCGTTGTCAACTTATTTGGTGGGACTAATATTCCATGAAGGACAATTCTGAAGGCACTGGTATTGAGCAACATATCTTCATGTTTGGGCCATGATTCCCAGCTGCTTCACCTCCTAAAGCAATTTGAGAATCGCTGTTCTATGCATGCAGAAAAAGCTAGATTATCTAAGAGTAGACGTACTATGAACAAGATTGCCAGTTCCTCAGTAACCATTCTCACTGTTCCCTTTGATAGTACTCCCGAATTTTAACTGGGCACAGAGGCGCCCAGAATAGTCTGCTTTTCAAACCTCCTTTGTACTAGGTGAGCATGTTAACTGCATTCCCAAGGCACTGCTGTGAAAAATCTCTGCGTCATGTCCTCAAAGGAAAGGGGCATATTTTCAGTCTCCTCTCCTGAGTGGAGGATGGCAGAGAAATATGATAGGAATATTCTCATGGGACTCTCATGGGACTCTCATGGGCTACTTTACCTGCCGTGGAGCGCCTCCCTGGTGTTCTGCCTCAGGGAGAAATAAATAATCTCTTTCAAGCCATATTTTATTGTGGAGTCTTTGTTATAGCGTCTGAATTTATATCCTAACTAATTACTGAGTATATGGATAAGGAGGAATAAGGGACATTAGAGAACATGCCGATCCTGGGTGCTGAACACACTTGGGACAACTCTCATTTGTTGATGAAGGAGGTGAAGGGGATGGTTTTTTTCTTTTCTGATTATTTATGATTCTTTCTTACTGCCATACTCTCTGTGAACAGCACACACATCAGCGGTGATTTATCTTCCTCCTGAGGCTGTTGGTAAGCCTATTGACATCATTCATTTCCATCATTTTCTTTTACAGCCTGTTTCTTCGGAATTCAAGGTGGAAAACCTGACACACACACACACACACACACACACACACACACACACCGAGCACCAAATGGATACTTCACTTTCTCAAGCCAATTTTCCGAAGAAATAGAGAACACTCAGGAAGTGTGACAAACCTGAACTGTCATTCTCGTTTCCATGTAGGCTCGTGATAGAAATTCAATTAACCAGGCATCTATAAACCCAGTTTTGTGCCAAATGCTCTGGTTAAAACAGAAGACAAAATAGGGTTTGGTTTTTTTGTTTTTTTGGTTTTTTTTGCACAGATACGCTCTATGGGGTTCTCCTTTACAGGTACAATGTTTCCAATTTGGGACTTACCAATCAACAAGTACTGAACACCTTTTTTCTTTCTTTCTTTCAAAAATTTTTAATGTTTATTTATTTTTGAGAGAAAGAGAGAGACAGGGACAAAGCACAAGCAGGAGAGGGCAGAGAGAAAGGGAGACACAGAATCTGAAGCAGGCTCCAGGCTCTGAGCTGTCAGCACAGAGCCCGATGCGGGGCTCGAACCCACGGACTGTGAGATCATGACCTGAGCCAAAGTCAGACACCCAACTGACTGAGCTACCCAGGCGTCCCTTACCTTTTTTTTTTTTTTTTTAAGTAGGCTCCAAGCCCAGTGTGAAGCCCACCTGGGGCTTGAACTCATGACCCTGAGATCAAGACCTGAGCTGAGATCAAGAGTCTGATGCTCGGGGAGCCTGGGTGGCTCAGTCGGTTAAGCGTCCGACTTCCACTCAGGTCACGATCTCGCGGTCCGTGAGTTCAAGCCCCGCGTCAGGCTCTGGGCTGATGGCTCAGAGCCTGGAGCCTGCTTCCGATTCTGTGTCTCCCTCTCTCTCTGCCCCTCCCTCATTCATGCTCTGTCTCTCTCTGTCCCCAAAATAAATAAACATTAAAAAAAAATTTTTTAAAAAAGAGTCTGATGCTCAATCTACTAAGGCACCCAAGTACTGAACACCTTTTATGTATCCAGTGTTGCTGTAGGTATTGCGGATGCTATACGATAACAGAAAAAAAAATGATCCTTTAAGATGAATGTACAGATCACATGTAGCAATTAGCAAACAATAGAATCCAGTGTATCAAGAATGGATACTGATTTTGTAGCTCTAGGCATCCACGAGATCAGTTTTAGCCCAATGCATGACTGATGTCTAGTAATCTTGCTGGCCAAAATTTCTGTAGTTCTCTGCCAGAGAAGTAATTTCGTTACACAGGGAAAAGTCAGGAGGCATTGGGTGTTAAGAGAAGATTAGGTTATGCGGTGGTGAAGTGACACGGAAAGCATTTCCTCCCAGTTTCTGCCCTCGAAAGCCCCTGTTCTGATACGGCCCATTTGCCATTTGCATTGTTTTCCAGGTTTGCAAAATGACTTGCAGTGTCAGAGAACGTGTTCCGACAGTCAGGAAAGAAAACGAGGCAGGTAACTTTGATGGAGACAAATAAACCCTTTTTCCAAGTAACGCCTGTGCCTGCAGGTGGTGCCTTCATGATTGACTGAAATGTGTGCCCCCAGGGCCAAACCCGTGTTTTCTAGATGAGGAAAGCTCATTTCGATACTGACTGCATTATCTGGAGGCAGAAATACTCACAGATTCTTGCTCCATAGTCATTTACACATCTCAGTGTTTTCTAGCCCCGAGGCATCTCAGGGACTCACGGCAATTTTTCTTTGACCCTCGTTATTCACAGGATCAATACAGTGCCAGTATTCCGACCGCACAAGAACGGAGGTGATGCAGCAGAATTTTTTGAGGATGAACTTGAGCCTCAAAAACTACGTTTTCTGTACAGAGATGTTACAGGTGCCCCAAAAGTACGCACCGTGACTTCTCTCTCCCGGGTGCTCTTGAGGAGAAAATCACTCTGCCGCTTGTTAAAACAAGAAGGCAGATTTTATTTAGGGCTATCACGATAGGTGCAGGAACCACCGCAGCGGGGTTTTGCAGCAGAGGAGAGAGATCGGACTCAATTCTGAACACAAGAAAAAATGGGCATTTATGGACAAGGAATAGGGGTGGTAGGTGGTAGAGAATTATTACTAAGAGGGTCGGGTACTTCTTTGCTGGAGTGACCTAACAGGATTCTTCCTGATGAGGCAAGCTGAGGGCCAAGTACAAGCCAGCACCCCCCGACCCCCCACTGAGGTGGGATATGTGTGATATTCTTCAGACGCTCCTGGCTGCCCAAGAACAAAGGAAAGGACAGAACACAAAAGGTTCAACTGATCATCTCCATGCAAATGTCACAGCAATGTTGCAAAGAAAAACGCAATCTTCTCAATAGCCCAATCTCCAGGAACTCCCTAATGTTAATGCTTTGCTAGAGGGACAAACCACCCTAGCTGGACAATAGGAGAGAAAAGCAGAAATTCACATCAAATTATTCGGGATTTAGGGGAGAAAACGTGCCATTTGTTGCGCACTGATGTTGTGGACTAGAATTCACGTAGCACACAGGTAATGTGACCCAACCCTAGTCATTACGAGTATTAACCTGATGTAGGTGCCCCGATCAGGGAACATCTGGTCTTTACCTTGTCAACTCTAGATGTCACTCTAAGATCGCGAGTTAGGTGCATCCAAATCAACTGCAGAGGCCCTGACTTCCCTGAATTCCTCTTAGCTGACTCGTGGTGCAGTTTTCGGTTTCAGTTCTTGTAATTACCACAGATGGTGGGATCTATTTGCTCAACCTAATGACGAGCACATTCTGCTTCTATCCAGGACGAAGTGCAAACACAGGGTAGCGATGGAGACGAGTGACGATTCCTGAGATTTGTGCTTTCAGGGCACGAGTTCTCTGCCACTCAGGGTCTGTTTGCACTCGAGGGTGTGGGCACCGGTACCAGGGAAAAGGAACCGGTCTGTTCCCTTCCTCATCCTGTTTTTTTCAGAGCCATATGAGTGTTTGGAATGCGGGAGGCAAAGGGCTCCTCTTCCTTACTCCCCGTGGTGATTTAAAATTCTCTCTTGCCACTTTTTTTTTTTTTTTTTTTTTGCACTGAATGTTTGGTTTGAGAAGAATTGCCACAGTCTGCAACAAAAATGTTGTTCTTTTGATTCACAAATGGGGTGTTTTGAAGTTAGCACTGCAAATGTGTTCAAACAGTATGCAAATTGAAACCTCAATGATTGAATGGCTGAAAACAATCTGGTAGCTCCGCTCTGCCCGGGGATTTAGCTTATATGATAGAGCACATTATTGGCAATTGGTCTAAACTGGACCATGTCGGCCGGGAACTCGGGGAAAGAGGGCGCTGTGAAGGGACACAAGGAATTTAAACAAATGCTTGAGCAACGCAAACCCTAGGGCTCCAAAGACCACCACCAATCTCCTCCTGACTAGACTGGCTGGTGAGTCACTATTTTTGAAATTCAAAACCGTCTACACCACACAAGTTGTCTGCATGAACGTGACTGTACCATTGGGCTGTCATCGTTAACATGACTTTACTCTTCCACTGTCTTCATGAATGAGCTTCACTAGTCTGCAAACTCTCGCCCAGTAGAGGGAAGTCGCAAGTAACTCTATTATTCATTCCGGGAACTTCCCGAAAAACCCAACTGAATGGACATCAGGCTATTGTTTTTTTCGACTGACAGCATCAGATAAGCATTTTCTGCACAGGCTTCTTCGAAACCCTCACCTTTCGGTGTCCACCAATTCTAAAATCTTATATCATGATTCTTTTTTTTTTTATTAAAAAAAAATTTTTTTAACGTTTATTTATTTTTGAGACAGAGAGAGACAGAGCATGAACGGGGGAGGGTCAGAGAGAGAGGGAGACACAGAATCCGAAACAGGGTCCAGGCTCTGAGCTGTCAGCACTGAGCCCAACGTGGGGCTCGAACTCACGGACAGCGCGTTCGTGACCTGAGCCGGAGTCGGCCGCTTAACCGACTGAGCCACCCAGGCTCCCCCTTATATCATGATTCTTACCTATCCTAATGAGACCCAGCACTGAAAGAGCTTTCACCAACCCCAAATCTCATGTATATTCTAACTTGATCCTACCCCTGTAAGATTAAGTAGGGTTCTTTCTTACCAATTAACTCAGCTTTGTGTCATCACCAGGTTATTTTGGGGGTGTTTTCTTGTAGCCAGCAACGCTGTCGATCTCTCAAATGCATCTGCTTACTGGTTATTTTTTCCACCCCCAAATGCTAGCGGCCCTTGGATCCTATACTCTCCTGGTCCCTCCCTACCCAGAAGGCATCTCGTTTTCAAGATTCCCCATGGACTCCTTTATACAGATGACTGTAAAATTATACCTTCAGCAAGAATCATTTCTGCTTTCTCCCCAAAATGAAAGGTTCCTCCTGAATATTTCTTCGTCATCGCAAATTCAGCAGGTTCCTGACGCCCTCTCCTTCTTTCCCCATTTCTGATAAATAGCACTACAAGACAGGTGAATTTGAATGATCTCTGATTCATTTCATTCCTTTATTGCCTATAAACAACAGATCTGTAAGTCCTGTTAATTTACTCCCAAAAGCATTTGTATTGATCATCTTCTTTGTATTTCTGCCACTGTCCTATCAGTCCAGGCTTTTATCTTGTGGTCCATAAACTTTATTGTGTGCATAGTCTCCTTGGAGATTTCATTGGAATTTGTGAATCATTCCCCGCCCCCCCCCGCCCCCGCAAAATGTAATTGTGCGCATGCATGCATGCAAGATTTTGAGTATAATATCAGAAGGTTCACAGAACCCCTGAAGTCAAAAATTCTTGTCCTAGCAGTACTCTCTGTCCCTAATATCTTTCTCATTCCATCCCTGTGGCACTCACATTAATCTTGATAATATCACCCTTTATAAATGACCGATAATGGCTTCTTATAAACTTGAGAACAAAATCTGAGGCTCATTTGGGCATTTCAAAAGCCTTTCTCAATCCTGTGAATGGGACTCAGACTACCCTTTCCGTTTTATACCCTAAAATATAGAAATAAAATACACCACCCTCCCCATTAAATGGGCACATATTGAACACTCAACACATACAAGGGACCTCTGTACTGGCTACAGAGGTACCAGCAACCCCCTCACCCTAAGCCCCTGTCCTCTTCCCTCCACCCTTGCTCTGGCACATTTTCTCCTCTCTGTCAGACACAAGAGAACTGTGTGGGCTTTGGAGTTCAGGCAGACCTGGGGTTTTTGTTTTTAAATTTCAATCTGTGTCTTAATCTCTTTTTTTAATTTTATCTTTTATTTTTTATTTTTCAAAATTTACATCCAAATTAGTTACATATAGTGCCGCAATGATTTCAGGAGCAGATTCCTTAATGCCCCTTACCCATTTAGCCCATCCCGCCTTCCACAACCCCTCCAATAACCCTCTGTTTGTTCTCCATATTTAGGAGTCTCTTCTGTTTTGTCCCCCTCCCTGTTTTTTTATTCTTTTTGTTTCCCTTCCCTTATGTTCATCTGTTTTGTCTCTTAAAGTCCTCATATGAGCGAAGTCATATGATATTTGTCTTTCTCTGACTAATTTCGCTTAGCATAATACCCTCTAGTTCCATCCACGTAGTTGCAAATGGCAAGATTTCATTCTTTTTGATTGCCGAGTAATACTCCATTGTATATATAGACCACATCTTCTTTATCCATTCATCCATCGATGGACATTTGGGCTCTTTCCATACTTTGGCTATTGTTGATAGTGCTGCTATAAACATGAGGGTGCATGTGTCCCTTTGAAACAGCACACCTATATCCCTTGGATAAATGCCTAGTAGTGCAATTGCTGGGTTGTAGGGTAGTTCTATGTTTAGTTTTTTGAGGAACCTCCATACTGTTTTCCAGAGTGGCTGCACCAGCTTACGTTTCCACCAACAATGCAAAAGAGATCCTCTTTCTCCGCATCCTTGCCAACATCCGTTGTTGCCTGAGTTGTTAATGTTACCCATTCTGACAAGGTGGTATCTCATTGTGGTTTTGATTTGTATTTCCCTGATGATGAGTGATGTTGAGCATTTTTTCATGTGTCGGTTGGCCATCTGGATGTCTTCCATGGAGAAGGGTCTATTCATGTCTTTTGCCCATTTCTTCACTGGATTGTTTTTTGGGTGTTGAGTTTGATAAGTTCTTTATAGATTTTGGATACTAACCCTTTATGTGATATGTCATTTGCAAATATCTTCTCCCATTCTGTCGGTTTCCTTTTAGTTTTGCTGACTGTTTCCTTCGCTGTGCAGAAGCTTTTTATTTTGGTGAGGTCCCAGTAGTTCACGTTTGCTTTTGTTTCCCTTGCCTCTGGAGACACGTTGAGTAAGAATTTGTTGCAGCCAAGATCAAAGAGGTTTTTGTCTGCTTTCTCCTCAAAGATTTTGATGGCTTCCTGTCTTACGTTTAGGTCTTTCATCCATTTTGAATTTATTTTTGTGCATGGTGTAAGAAAGTGGTCCAGGTTCATTCTTCTGCATGTCGCTGTCCAGTTTTCCCAGCACCACTTGCTGAAGAGACTGTCTTTATTCCACTGGATATTCTTTCCTGCTTTGTCAAAGATTAGTTGGCCATACGTTTGTGGGTCCATTTCTGGGTTTTCTATTCTGTTCCATTGATCTGAGTGTCTGTTCTTGTGCCAGTACCATACTGTCTTAATGATTACAGCTTTGTAGTATAGCTTGAAGTCTGGGATTGTGATGCCTCCTGCTTTGGTTTTCTTTTTCGAGATCGCTTTGGCTATTCGGGGTCTTTTCTGGTTCCAGACAAATTTTAGGATGATTTGTTCTAGCTCTTGAAGAATGCTGGTGTTACTTTGATAGGGATTGCACTGAATATGCAGATTGCTTTGGGTAGTATCGACATTTTAACAATATTTGTTCTTCCTATCCAGGAGCATGGGATCTTTTTCCATTTTTTTGTGTGTCTTCTTCAATTTCTTTCATAAGCTTTCTATAGTTTTCAGTGTATAGATTTTTCACCTCTTTGGTTAGATTTATTCCTAGGTATTTTATGGTTTTTTTGTGCAACTGTAAATGGGATTGATTCCTTGATTTCTCTTTCTGTTGCTTCATTGTTGGTATATAGGAATGCAACCGATTTCTTTTTAAAAAAAATTTTGTTTTTAATGTTTATTTATTTTTGAGAGAGACAGAGACAGAGTGTGAACAGGGGAGGGGAAGAGAGAGGGAGACACAGAATCCGAAACAAGCTCCAGGCTCTGGGCTATCAGCCCAGAGCCTGACACGGGGCTTGAACTCACAAGCCATGAAATCGTGACCTGAGCCAAAGTTGGACGCTTAACCGACTCGAGCCACCCAGGGCCCCCTAAGAATGCAACCGATTTCTGTGCATTGATTTTATATCCTGCAACTTTGGTGCCTAGCAGTTTTTTGGTGGAATCTTTTGGGTTTTCCATCTGCGAAAGTGGATTTCATCTGCGAAGAGTGAAAGTTTGACCTCCTCCTGGCCGATTTGGATGCCTTTTATTTCTTTGTGTTGTCTGATTGCAGAGGCTAAGACTTCCAATACTATGTTGAATAACAGTGGCGAGAGTGGACATCCCTGTCTTGTTCCTGACCTTAGGGGGAAAGCTCTCAGTTTTTCCCCATTGAGGATGATATTAGCATTGGGTGTTTCATATATGGCTTTTATGATCTTGAGGTATGCTCCTTCTATCCCTACTTTCTTGAGGGTTTTTATCAAGAAAGGATGCTGTATTTTGTCAAATTCTTTCTCTTAGGCAGACCTGGGTTTTAAATGATGAATAGCAGAGTATGTCACCCCAAAATATGACTCTTAGGCATTAGGATTATTTGAGTTGATGATTCTGGGAAACAGTAGTCATAGGAGAAGCTCTGAAAATAGAATAGAAGTTACCCTTTTGTAAGGGAAATTTATATTTATAAGGAGATCTCTATTGGCAAGGGTACCTCTTTCTCTGTATCAGGAAGAGAAGGATGACTAAATCACAAAAGAATCTTGTCAATGGAAAAGGCTCTGGACTGAAATCTGCATAACAACCCTTACCTTTGTTTACCATGTTTTTTCCAATAAAAACCCTTTCTTCTTTATTTGCAGTTGAAGGTGGTATTTAAGGCAGAGATCTAAGCCAATTATTTGAGTTATTCATATTTCCTTGGGTATCTCCTATCTATACCTGAGGTATACATATTAATAAACTTCTGTTCGTTTTTCTTTTGTTAATCTGCCTTTTATTGTAGGGGTCTCAGCAAATAGCTCAGAAAGGTAGAGAAAAAAATATTATTTTTTCCTCTATGGAAATGTCAAGCTCTATTCTACCAATCTGACTTCTGAGTCTCCCCATTTCTCCTAGAGATAGAAATAATAGTAACTATTCACAGGCTTGAGATGAAGGTTACGGAGGACAACACAGAATGCCCAGAACAAAGCTTGTCACCCAGGAGCTAGCTCTTTCCAAGATCAATATATAATTTGAATGCCTTCTGAGCTAATGAATAATTGCTAGGGTTACTTACCCGGTGAGCCTCTCAGCAGCAGATATGTCTCTCACAACTGGCCTGCCCAAGTCAGCAAATCCTGAACGTGTACGAGCTTCTCAGCAAACTCTGTACTGTGTCACCTGCCAGGGTGTGGGGGTAAGCAGTGATTCCATGAATGAGCCCTCAACCGTTTCAGTATGTGACCTCTTCCAACTTTGAGCACAGAATAACCTCAGCTCCTTTGGCAGAAAAGCTCTAGACAAAGTCAACAAACTCAGAGAACACTAGCCGAAAAATCCTAACACGTAACCAGAGGCAACCTCGTAACTTAGCACAGATTTCTCAATGATAAAACCCTCGTGATGTTTTTATTCATATTCACTTATTTAACTAAGGGGTGAAGTTTTATTTTCCCCCCACCAGGAGAGGATAAGAAATGACTAGTGAGAATGTTAAGTATTTTAAGTTACATTTTTTTAACGTATGAGTTTATATCCCATGAAGGAGAAACATGCCTTTATTGAGCACATATATAAGCAGTATACTATGCTTGGGGAGAGAGTTTTGGAGGAGTCCTGGGAAGAGGAGTTTTAGGAAAATAAAAAAGGCAGTTGCTGATCTAAAATGACTTATAGTCTTAGTAGGAAGGCAGAAGTTATTTCTGAAGTCATTAGACCACAATTATATTCTAAACCAAAGAATCTTAGAACTGATTTTCAATATCATTGGCTTCCTATTATTTTATGGGATTGAGAATGTTATTACGAGATGGGCTTTGCCAGAATGCTGAGAGAGAGAGAGAGACAGAGAGTGAGAGAGAGAGAGAGAGGTTAGAACTGGGCTGTGACTTATGTGTGCACTTTAGTATGGGTTCAGGGAGGGCTGGTCTCTTGGGGAGTGCTTTCTTTCCATTCCTAGGCATGTGTGTGGGGCGGGGGGAAGTCCCACATTCCCCTCCTTTAAAATCTAGAGGGGCACCTGGGTGGCACAGTCGGTTAAGCGTCTGACTTCAGCCAGGTCACGATCTCGCGGTCCGTGAGTTCGAGCCCCGCGTCAGGCTCTGGGCTGATGGCTCAGAGCCTGGAGCCTGCTTCTGATTCTGTGTCTCCCTCTCTCTCTTCCCCTCCCCCATTCATGCTCTGTCTCTCTCTGTCCCAAAAATAAATAAATGTTGAAAAAAAATTAAAAAAAATAAAATCTAGGACCTCATTGTATTAGAGTCAGATCCTTCCATCTACCAAGCTGAGACCCAAACACCGTGGGGGTTGCTACCAGAAACAGCAACATCTAATGGGGGTGGGGGGAACCCTGCCTCCCCCTTCCTCTCTCGAACCTGAGAAGCTTGATTCAATCTTAGCCCCTTTCAGCCCTGCAGGCAAAGCTGCAGTGAAGGAACACGGTGTGAGCTCCTTCTCTGTGGCTCTCATGCTGTGGCACAGCGTGAGCAGTGGCCTCCCTGGGTGAGCGAGATGGACAGGTCTCCCCTGCCTCAGTTAGAGGTAGCAACTGAGGCTGGGGACCACTCTCCTTGCAGGAGTAAGTAAGGAGAGGAAGGGACGGGAGCTTGACCTTGGCAACAGCCAAGGATTCCTTAGTTTGAAGGGTGGTCTCCCACGTCTGCCCATCTCCTCCCGTCATGCTCAGGAAAGAAAGAAAGAAAAAAAAAAAAAGCTCTAGCTGTCTGTAATCCACTGCAGACTTGGAAGCAGACAACCTTCAGATAACCCGGTTTATGCCCTACAACAGTGTCGTCCTGTCTGGCGACAAACAGATTTCAATTGTCACTTGCCCGAGCTGCCTTTTAAAATGAAATTCAAAGGACGGTGGAGGCGGATGTCTTGCCCGTCTCCCCGAACAGGCCGCAGTGAATGCCAAGGGCACCGCACGTACGCCTCCCCTTCTGGGTAGTTTTGCATTTCTGAGTTCACGTTTGTGCTCCTTCCGTGGGCTGTGGGTGTCTATTTTGATCAGATAAACTAAGTGGTGTGGGGGAATATGACCTCTGAAGGCTCGGGAGCGGTGGGGGGTGTGGGGGGGGTGGGGGAAAAGGCCTTAGCTGGGCTACTCTGGCTACTGACCATCAACCAGACTTAACTCCTGAGATGTCAAGGAATATTCAGAGCAAAGCGTTCCCACCTGCTGTGACAGTCCTGGGTGTCGCCACCGTGTCTCAAGAGCTGGTGAAGTCCAAGTCCCTTTCTAACTTCCATCTAAAGGGTTCTTCATCCCAAAGCCAGAGCTGGGGTCCGCTCTCACCAGGTTCAGAGGAGGTATTAGCCAACCCGTGGTATCCCCTGTGCCCCTTCCTAGGCACATCTGATCAGCCTGTGAAATTCTTATTCATATATATACCTTGGAGAGGTGAGTTGCTTTTATTGCGTGCGTGTGTGTGTGTGTGTGTGTGTGTGTGTGTGTTGTACTTTTGAGCATTTATGAGCCAGGTGCTTTTAACTTCTCATATCGAATGAGTAATACATATTGAGTCTGACCATTATACAACAGCTAAAATCCCATAATTACATAGTTCCCCACCTGCCACCAAGTCTGAAGTTCAAATCCCGGACGTACACTCGCTAGATAGTTAACCAATTGAATCACACAACCACTTTGAGTCTCCATTTCCCCTCTGTCCTCGAATGCTCTACCCCTGAGCTATATACCGCGCCACCTTGCATTTCCTCTCTGTAACAACAAGGACACGGTCTCTCTCTTATCAGGGTTTTGGGATGTGAAAAGAGAAGATGCACTTGAAAACATCCACCTGGTGTCCAGCATACAGAAGGCGCTCAGCTATGAGTTCCTTTCCTACCTGTCAGTTTACAACCGCGTCATAAATCCACGGTAATTTGCGAGAGAAGGTGTCGAAAAGAAGGTTATTTGCACCACACTGTATTTCTGATTCAGGAGACATATAAAAAAACAACAACAAAGAATCAAAACAATCTTAATTCCAAAGATGATAGACAATACATAGGACAACTTTTACTTTTGGAACTTGTTACTTTTACTGCCAAAATTTGATTATATTCAGTATGGATATAGTTTTTATGATACGTTGTAATAATCATTATTGATCCCGTGAAATTGTAGGCAATCAGACGTATGATGGTATGATCGTCTCCAAGTTAAAATAGAGCATGACCTTGGGGCGCCTCGGTGGCTCAGTCGGTTACATGTCTGACTCTTGATTTCGGCTCAGGTCATGATCTCACGGTTCCTGGGTTTGAGCCCCACGTTGCGCTCTGAGCTGACAGTTCAGAGCCTGGTTGGGATTCTCTCTCTCCCACTCTCAAAATAAATAAATACACTTAAAAAAAATAGAGCATAACCTGGGTAAGCTATGTCTACGATATCTTCGTACCTTGCATGATCTTAATGTCTCTGTTCTTTTCCTTGCACATTCCTGTGTGTAATATGCAGCGCATGAATACACGAGCCTCCCGATATAGTCTTTCCAACCCCGTTTAAAGAAAGAGTAGACGTTATCTTGATTTGCGCTCTCTTTCTCTTAAGTATGTGAACTGAGAGGGTTTAAACGTCTCAACATCTGGTTAATGGCAAAGATAAAACCTGAATCTAATTTTCCTGATGATCTGAGCACTCTTTCTACTTTTTTTTTTTTTTATTATAAAGTCCTGAGGAATCAGTAGTCTCTTCTCAACGGACTTGGAAAAACATCCTCAAACGTACTTTCTCAAAGCACTTGGCATGTGAACACAGTGTCAAAATCGCAATAGTTTTGGTCCGAGAGAGAAGTCCACCAGGCTTTAGGACAGCCGGCTCCCTGCTTTGTGCGTTGTCATGGTGTGATTTGACCATAAGGTGGCAGGAGCCTCCAAATAGTAAATCTAAGTGAAAAGAGAAGCACTGACAATGGTTTGTGCAAATATTGTATATGTTCGATACGTACATATGTGCAAACATCTTAAGCCCCTTGTTCCTTTGCCTCTGTTTTAAGGGCGCTCTACCTAGCCTCTTGTGGGATGAATCGTCTGAAGGTAAATCCTCCAGTAAAGCTCGTGTCTGCGGGACCCTCCCCTTTCCCCTCTCTGCCTAATGTTCTGTTTCTGTCACAGAGGGACAAGTAGGAGGGAAATATATGTCAGAGCATCCCAAAATGGACTGGAACACTTAGCTCTTCTGTGATGATTGCTCTACTAGCTAACTTATGAGCCAGTGGGAACAGGGACATATTAATATCGTTGTTTCCTTTTTTGGCCATTTCTCTCAGGGTGTAATATGCAGTAAAGTGATATATAACAGCCTACATGGGGCTATCGTAGAGACCTATTTTAAATTGCTTAATTGGGCTTGTCATCTTAGAGCTGGGAGGTGTGGGAAGTTCACAGAAGGGAGGAAAGACACTTAATTGGTGCTGTGTTCCATATATCTTTACGTAACAGCAAGCTCTTGAGAGGGGGGATATCTTGTATAAAGAACGTGAGCAAGACCAATCAAGTGAGGATCCAGGCAAAGCCTCCAAGGGCACACAGGTTGTGCTGGAACCACAGCTAGCATGGCAGTGACAGCGTGATTAAGAACCTGTTTCTAGAAGGTTCCTGCATCTTCCAATCTTGAAAAGAGTCAGATTCTTTAAACGAGTGAAGTTTTTGCTATAAAAAGGCTCAGTCAACCCTCACAAAGCAGCCACAAGCAGAGAAGAAAATCTTCCCAAAGTGTGAAAAAAAAAAAAAATCAATGAAGCATCCCATTTGAATTCAGGGCTCAGGCTTGCAAAAAATACTGTCAAGGCACGATGTTCTGCAGATCTGAAAGTAGCTGTGACCTAAGCTTTAGAACTCACTTGTTCCCCGTTGCCACTTGGCCTGTAATTAATGGTTTAATGGCTGGAGCCTTGTTTAGGGAAAGCAGGGATTGCCCCATACCCCGCCCATGTGTTCATCTGTAGTCCTGAGGAGCCTGTGGGACAGCCAGTGCCCACTCGGCTCAGGGTGGCCCTGCTGGTGCTGGCTGTCAGGGGTGTCCCCTCCGGGCACTGGGCTCAGCCCGGGCCCTCCCTGTCCGCAGCCTCACTTCGGTAGACTGCAGCAAACTACAGGCACGCCCCGTTAAAGGCACAGCACTGTATTCCCTCCAGCTGGGCTCCACCTTTGGCCTCACCTAGAAGAGTCTGGCACCATCAGGCAGGGAGCAGGTTTTCAGCAGAGGCTCCGGGAGCGGCCCGTCTCCAGGGCCGCCGTCTGTGGAGGGCCGAAAGGTGGTATTTTTAGGTTACATTTCTTCTTAGGTGTCTTAGAGCTGGCCTGACGGATCTGATAAAAACCCAGTTTTCCTTAGAGGGGGCGATGCTTCCTGTGCATTCGTTCATTCATGTAATATTTTTGAGGCTTTTATTATATGCCAAGGATGCTGCTGAACTGGACGTTAGCAATGCAAGCATGGCACTTCCCTTCATCCTTCTCTGTGACCAAAGGTAAATACTTTAAATGCTCCCTTCCGACGTGATAAGCATTCATCTGAGTGCTAACTGCCCAGACTCAGTAAGGAGGCCTTCAAGGTTGAGAAGGAGAAAGAAGAAAGTTGAATTTAGATGAGCAAAGAGAAGGCCAAAAAAGCATCCCTGGTGTGGGTGAGTGAGCTCTTAATTGTCCCAAGGGAAGACAGGGTGACATCACCCCCCCCGGGGGGGGGGGCTCTCTGAACGCTGAGGGGCCGGGACAGCGATGTTGATTTTGTTTTCTACTGCAGTCATCTGGAGTGAGTGTGTGGCTCTGCCTTTATTCACTGACAAGCCAGAAGCCCCTGTGTGCCTCGGTTGCCTCATCTGTAAAATGGGGCTGCTAAGAGCACACGTGCTTAGAGCACTGTTCGGGGAGCGACATGAGAAAATACACACGGAGTGCCCTGCCTGGTGCCTGGCTCGTGCTGCAGAGAGGTCAGAGGGGGGCTTTCTTGAAGCAAGAAGTGGAGGATGCTGAGGCACACCTTCCTCTTCACCCAGGACTTCCTGTTGCCGCATCGGGTCTGGCTGTACGGATAACCGCGGTGCGCACCCGTAAGAGGCTGTGAGGTGCGGCAGGCGCCCTGGGCTTCTGAACCCCCACCCTGCTGTGGAACTTGAGCCGGTCCCCTGACGTCTCTGCACCCCAGCCCCCTCGCTTTCAAAAACAGGAATAATGATATCCCCCGCAGATTCACTGTAGGGAGTAAATGAGACAACACGTGCCGAGGTTCTAGCTCTGTACCGGGCACCCCGGAAGACCCCAGTGCACACCAGTCCTCGTCTTTCCCTACCCCGGTCTGGGCCATACAGAGGCTGGAAGAAATCAGTCGGCATGGAATCTTCTTCCCGGGAGCGGGGTGGGGGTTGCCGCAGCAGTCAAGGGAGATCCGGGAAGGCATGCTCAGCCCTGGGGCGGTCAGGATGGGTGAGAGCAATTTCAGACACTCTCCCTGTGGGAGAGCGGTTTGGGGGAGAGGAGAGGGCAGCGGGGGAACCCAGAAAAGCACTGAGATGAGTGTGGGGACCGAGGGCGGCTGTAGTCACTGTAGTTTCCTGCAAGAGGAGGCCTCAGCAGAGAGCAGAGGCAGGGCTGGCTCGCCAAGGGTCAAACCTGGCCGGTGACCGGGGCCAGAGAGGGGGTCCCAGGCCCCCACTGGTAGCATCGGAAGGCCTTCCTTAGGAGGATAAGGGAAAGAGCCAGCCCGCATGCAGCTGGCAGAGGGACGCCCCCTGAAGAGGGTGCAAGAGGCCTGAGGATGCAGACAACATCTACACTGTGATAAAAATCCTTTGAGATTCGGGTTCCCGGCTCCGTGACCTTGACAATGCCCTTTACTGCTCCGGGTATGCAGGAAACGCTCACACCCAGTGCCCCGGGTCTCAGGCTTTTGAGAGGATGAAGTCGATCGCTGATGCTCAAGCTTCTCCGACAGAAGCTACCGCACGTGGCGCCTCGGGGGCACCCCGGAAACGCGAGGGCCATGAGATGCGGTTATCTGTGCTGGATCACACGCTCAGTGCTAGTTAGAATACCTCTCTCTTCTACCCCTCTCTGCCTCTCTCAGCCTGCGGAATCTCACAAGGCAGGAAGGATGTGTTACAGAGGCACAAAGTAGGTGTCGTAAGTGTTGAATGAAAGAAGACCTTTTTTTTTTTTTTTAATGTTTTATTTTATTTTTGAGACAGAGAGAGATAGAGCATGAATGGGGGAGGGGCAGAGAGAGAGGGAGACACAGAATCGGAAGCAGGCTCCAGGCTCTGAGCCATCAGCCCAGAGCCTGACTCGGGGCTCGAACTCACGAACCATGAGACCGTGACCTGAGCTGAAGTCGGACGCTCAACCGACTGAGCCACCCAGGCGCCCCAAGAAGACCTTTGATTCACAAAAAGCGTGGTAAATTATAGGCAGAATATACATTTTAGAACTTCCTACCACACCTCTGCCAGCCAGCGGCATGACTCTTGCCTTCAGGTAGCTCGTCACCTTGTTGGCAGTGAGATGACCGCATATGAATTACCTTTCCACGCGTGAGTCAAGGAAGGGGCTAGACCCGCCATGTTCCTTCATCTTTATTAATGAATTGAATACATATAAGTGTTTCAAATATACACTACAGAGTATGTGCACATTCTATGTGTGCGTGAGGCTCCTGGAGGGAAGTGAGTCGAGAGATAAAGCTTGGCTAGAACCGGCTGTGAAAGTTTGCGAGGGACGTGGAAGAGGAAAGCTAAGGGTTGGATCCATCAATGAGGGTGGAGGGACGGACGTGAGGGGGTGCGGTGGGGTGGGGAAAAGGCTGGTTCAGAGGCAAGACTCTGTTGTCACTAGGTCACAGAGGACTGAAGGTCAGAGGGAGGGTTTTGATTCTTTACTGATATACGTCCTTAAGCCAAAAGGGTGACATAATAAAAATGATGCTTTTAGACGATTAATCTGGCACTGTAGTTCAGGCGTGATTAAGGAGGGAAAGAGCCCCAATCAGTTAGGAAATTAATGCGGCCGTCTAGACATGAGATACGTGAGTCCTAAAATACGACTGTGCTACATTCAATGTCAAGCCGCTTTCTGAGCGCCTACTGTGTCCCAGAACGACATTAGGTGATTTTACAGAATAATCTTTTTATTTGTTGTTGTTTATTTATTTTGGGGGGAGGGGATAGGTGGTGGAGAAGCAGAGAAAGAGGGAGAGAGAGAGAGAATCCCAAGCAGGCTCCGTGCTGTCAGCGCAGAACCCAATGCGGGGCTCTATCCTGTGAATCGAGACATTATAACCTGAGCTGAAATCAAGAGTCAGAGGCTTAACCAACTGAGCCGCACAGGCGCCCCTTACAGAATAATCTTTTTAAACTTAACAGCCTGCAAGGGTGACTCTTTGCCCCTCTTTTACAGATGAAGAAATTCAGGCTCAGAGAGGTTACATTACTTGTGAAAGTTCTTGTGGCTTCCAAATGGCAGATGGGAGATGGAATGCTGGGTTTCTTTCTTTAAAAAAAAAAAAATTTAACATTTATTCATTTTTGAGAGACAGAGAGAGACAGAGCATGAGCGGGGGAGGGGCAGAGAGAGAGGGAGACACAGAATGCGAAACAGGCTCCAGGCTCTGAGCTGTCAGGACAGAGCCTGACACGGACTTGAACCCATAAACTGTGAGACCATGACCTGAGCCGAAGTTGGACACTCAACCGACTGAACCACCCAGGCACCCCTGGAATGCTGGGTTTCTAACTCTGACTCGGTGTTACCTGTTATACAGGTGTTGACTTTTCTATTCTAGAAGGTCTGTTGCAAGTGAGGCTGGGACTTGTAAAAAAAAAAAAAAAGTATATAATCATTTTGAGGATAAGGAGAGGGCACCAGGAACTCAATGTCCATACCAAGCTGGGAGAGGCAAACTTGTCCCCGGTAGCCTCTAGGCCAGAAAGTGGGTTCAAAAGATATTTTGAACCAAATACAAATGATCTAGAAGATGGATGGGAAAAGGACCTTTTGCTTTGGAGCATCCATTAAAAAAAAGAGAAATATTTGAGAAAGAATTGGGGACTCTACTGAAGTAACCCATTGAAATTGGGTATTTAAAGAGAATGAAAGAGGGGCGCCTGGGTGGCGCAGTCGGTTAAGCGTCCGACTTCAACCAGGTCACGATCTCACGGTCCGTGAGTTCGAGCCCCGCGTCGGGCTCTGGGCTGATGGCTCGGAGCCTGGAGCCTGTTTCCGATTCTGTGTCTCCCTCTCTCTCTGCCCCTCCCCCGTTCATGCTCTGTCTCTCTCTGTCCCAAAAATAAATAAACGTTGAAAAAAAAAAAAATAAATAAATAAAAAATAAAGAGAATGAAAGAAGATAAGAGCTAAATCTGAAACGTGTTTGAATAATAGTATCATGAGAAAGGAAGTTTAAACATTTTAAAGAAATTTAAAGTGCACTGGTATGCCACTCTAGAAAGATGTTTCTAATAAAAAGATTCCATGAGAGGAAATGAGAGGCTGTGAAGCCATGGGGAAGAAAAGTGATATAAAACTTAAGGATATTATGACCGTATCTTTTTTTTAGCATGTATTTAAAAAAAAAATTTTTTTTTTAACGTTTATTTATTTTTGAGACAGAGAGAGACAGAGCATGAATGGGGGAGGGGCAGAGAGAGAAGGAGACACAGAATCCGAAGCAGGCTCCCGGCTCCGAGCTGTCAGCACAGAGCCCGACGCGGGGCTCGAACTCACGAACCAAGAGATCATGACCTGAGCCGAAGTCAAACGCTCAACCGACTGAGCCACCCAGGTGCCCCATGGAGAGAGAATCTGAAGCAGGCCCCACGTCCAGTGCAGAGCCCGACAAGGGGCTCTATTCTCCAACCCTGGGATCACGACCTGAGCCAAAATCAAGAGTCAGACGCTCAACTGACTGAACCACGCAGACGCCCCATCATGACTATATCTTGACTAGTTTCTTTCTCAGGAAAAAAGAAATGTAAACACAAATACTTACTTGCCATTTAAAGCCTCCAGTTGTGGACCACGATCGCGCTCGAGTTCACTTCTGTGGTATGAAATACAAATAACTTTCCAATGTGGCTTCTTCGGAATTTAAATGGGCTACCGCTAATTCCTATTTTGGGCTCAAAGCCCTCATACAAGAAAGATCGGTGATGAGCAACTGAAATGTCCTTTCTCTTCAGACACAGAGGATCTTGTGTCAAAGGAAGGCAATGAATGTGCTCAGTCAAATCTGAAAGCTGAGGTACTGACTTTCGGTGTTCCCTAATGTCAACGAAAAACAGAATTGCCGGAGATTTTTGAACTCATGTAAAGAACCTCTTTATCCCTGAAATTTAATTCACCGAACCAATAAATACTTATTCAATCTCTCAAAAAGCATGTTAGGTTTGCACCACTCTTCCAAGATTGGCAATTAGTGTGAAAGCCCCATAGGGCGAGGGAATCTCCCGTGACAGGGAGAGAGAGGCCCTGAGGCCTAGGGCCCACCCACACGCCACATAGGTTCCTCTTCATTTGTCATCGGGGGGACCAAGATTTGACTTTCATTAAGGAAGATGGAAATTACCAAGGGTGTCTACCTACTATTAACTAATACGATCGCGATGTTTAACAAAACCAACACTACACCCCTCCCCCCCATCCCCAACCAGGTTAGTGTTCTGGTGTTCCCAGGCTCTCTCGAGGTGTGTTTTCCTCTTTTTTTTTTTTGACTGAAAGGCACTGGTTCCACTGGCCCAGGCTGGCAGGGGAGAATCGAGGCCCAGCTCGCAGCGACAGATCTGGGGTTCGGTGCAGCCATCTGGTCCCCAGTAACACCCTTCCACTGCACCATGATGCATCTTCATGTTAGTGAAACTTCTGAGGCACATTTCCCCATTGATTTTGCGTCTAAGAATTAGGCTCACCCTTCAGGGAACCAGAGCATTATTGGTTCAGAGAAAGTTGCAGGATAAGTGCGGCAGTTATAACACAGAGCCCAGCATCCTAAATGAATTTAGAGAAGAATCATCACCACCATTCACTAAGAGCCTGTCATGCTTCAGACACTTTGGGGGCTCTTTTACATGGACATTCTTATTTAACCCTAACAACTATCCTATAAGATAGGAATGATCATTCCCATTTTACAGCGGAGGAAACTGAGGCACATTGGAGTTAAGTAACTTGCTCAAGGTCTCCAGTCAGTGACTGAATTGGGGTTAGAACTCTGGGCTATCTAGCTCCAAGGATTGGGTGACTTTTTTTTTTTTTTTAATTAATTTATTTTTTAATTTACATCCAAGTTAGCATCTAGTGCAACAATGATTTCAAGAGTAGATTCCTTACCCATTTAGCCCATCCCCCCCCTCCCCAACCCCCTCCAGCAACACTCTGTTTGTTTTCCATATTTAAGAGTCTCTTCTGTTTTGTTCCCCTCCCTGTTTTTATATGATTTTTGCTTCCCTTCTCTTGTGTTCATCTGTTCTGTGTCTTAAAGTCCTCATATGAGCGAAGTCATATGATGTTTGTCTTTCTCTGACTAATTTCGCTTAGCATAATACCCTCTGGTTCCATCCACGTAGTTGCGAATGGCAAGACTTCATTATTTTGATTGCCGAGTAATACTCCACTGAATATATATACCACATCTTCTTTATCCGTTCACCCATCGATGGGCATTTGGGCTCTTTCCCTACTTTGGCTATTGTTGATGGTGCTGCTAAAAACATGGGGGTGCATGTGAGGACTGGGCAACTCCTAACACAGCGAAGCATCATCACACTAAAACCACATATCTGACCGTTGGTTTTGACTGAAGGACACCATTCAACTCAACCCGACAAATAATCACTGAGACCCAATGACAGTGGATTGGACATTAGAAAATATGAAGATCAACCTGCCTTCAGGGAGGTCACAATACGGTGATATTACAGGGCCTGACATATCATTGGTGTCAATAAATATTTGTTGGATCAGAAAACAAATAATAAATGGATATTATAGCAGATGATAGTAGAAGAAATTCTATTCGAAAATTGAAGGCTGGGGTTTAGGAGAGGAAATGCACTGAAGCTCTAAGCCAATGTATCTGGAAGGGATATTAGAGATCATATAATGCCAAGGTCACACAGTCCGCTAACAGCAGAACGTGGACTGAAAAAGTCTGCTGCCTAATTCAAGGCTCTATGATTGTGTTTTTCCCTTTACCACCTTTCACAAGGCTGGAATCCTATTTCTGTCGTCTCTCTGCATATAATCATGAAAGAGCTATTGTTACGTCCTTCTTCAGAGAGAACCTCTTTATCTTCCCAGACCGTGGGGAAATGTATGCATTAGCTGACAGAAATTGACTACCTATCAGTCACAAAGAGAAGGTTCTTTTGGAAGAAGTGAGTCACTTCTGAGGATTGAACTTCTAATACATAGAGCCCATTGATTTGCTATTAGGATTCTCCTGATACCTCCATACTCACATGTGCACACGCGTGCACACACACACACACACACACTCACACAGACTACCTAACGGTGCATCTGTAGTGAGTTCAGCTGTACTGAAGGTCAGGGATATGAGAGATACAGGATTATATTGCAACAGCATCAATGAGAATGCTCAAACAGCTGACTCATTCAAGGAATCATTAGAACTCATTGTCTCCTCTTTCCTTCCTCTCTGATTGCCCCTCCTGCTTGATTACCCTCTCGGGGATGGGCTCTCTCCACCTCAATCACTTCCCATCCACCCTAATTAAGATTCCTTTATGGGAGGTGCTAGGCGTAGCATTTCATTGACCTCACAACCTCCAGTATTTTTTTACTTCCGCCAGCTGACAGCACTGAGACAGCAGAATATTACTTTCACTAAGGACCCACACTAAATCTTTTCTTCAAGGAAACCACTGGTGCTTTTAGTGACGTCCCCCCTGTGTATCATATGATCTCTAAAATTGCTTCCTGTGATGAAAAGCCTCAGGACCAAGTACAGTCGGGCCATTTATTAAAATAGGTTGGACATTTCAGACGAGAGAGCTGTAATAAGCCATGCAGAGGAGCCAAAGCTGGGAGGCGCAGAGTTACGAACGAATCACGTTTTTGTTCTAATTCTCCGGCAGTCAGCACTTTTCAAAAAGAGTAGTTTCTAGATTATGCATACATGTCATTCAGCCTATATTTATCTATAGGCTGTCTTGTGCTTTTGTCTTCATGGACCTTACGGTCTAATTAAGAGAAGGCCCATAAACAAATACTTCCAATATCATGGGATAGCATCTTGGGTACCAACATACACATGTTTATCTAGGCAGCTGGTCGGGGATGTACAGAGCTGTGATTCCTCCATGGAAAATGTCCCCTTCCAGCACTGTTTAGCTTATAGAGTACCGGAAGCAAGGTTCTAGCTTCCACCCTTCGGGAGGGAGCTGGTATTGCCCATTCACTACACCAGGGGGCAGAGGACGCTGGCCTTAGCTCTGCTGGGTCACTTTCCTCACTCAGAACCCAGGACAATAATCTTTGTTCTACCTTCATAAGAATAAAATGAGCTCCTACCACAGCATTCAGGAAAAAGGTAACAACAAAATTTGCCTCCATCAGGTGAGATCCTCTAGACTTGGTTTTTCTTCTTGGCTTCATACAGGATCAATTCACACGATGCCAGGCAGGTAAGCTTAGATTATTTTGAACTGCCTGGGCAAGAAGACTGTAACTCCGCTCACAAAGGTGGGAGGCAGCACCGTGCGGGGACCAGCACCGGCCCTGAAGTCAGAGACCCAGCTTCCAGCTCTGTTCCCCTGGGCAAACTTTTTAATCTCTCTGGGCTGGTTTTCATTTCTGTGAAATAAAGGATCGAGAGTGGGTGATCAAAAGTTCTCTTCTAAAAAAAAAAAGATTGTCAAGTAAAGGTATAAAATTGCAAAAAAAAAGTTTTCTTCTAACCCTTGCCATCTGTTGATTCTAAGGATGTCATGGACCCAGAGGGAGAGAAATTGTAAGTCACAGGAGTCCGTAGGGAAGTGATATAAAAAGAAATCCAAGTCAGGATGAAAAAAGAACTCAGAAGTCAAAAAACGCGAGTTCTCGAAGGAGTCGAAAGCTTATGGCCACACAAGAACCTGCACTACATCAGCATTATTCATAATTGGCATTATTCATAATTGCCAAAACTCGGAAGAAACCAAGATGCCCTTCAGGAGGTGAATGCATAACTAAGCTGGTATATTCAGATCAGACAATGGAATATTATCCAGTGCTGAACAGAAATGGGGTATCGAGCCATGAGAAGATATAGAGGAAGCTCAAGGCATATTACTAAGTGAAGGAAGCCCATCTGGAAAGGTTACAGACTGTAACAAGTCCAACTACATGGCATTCTGGGAAAGGCAGCGCTATGGAAACAGTAAAAAGGCCAGTGGTTGCTAGGGGTTAGAGGGAGGGAGGACTGAATAGGTGGAGCACGGAGGATTTTGAGTGCAGCAAGAGTATTTTGTACAATGGCGGATACGTGTCATTACACATCTGTCCAAAGCCACAGAATGTAAACACCAAGAATGAACCCTAATGTAAACGATGGACTTTGGGTGATTAGAATGTGTCAGTGTGGGTTCATCAATTGCAACAAACATACCACTCTGATGAGGGATGTTATGCACCCGTGGGGACAGGGGGTATATGGGAAATCTTTTTACCGTCTCAATTGTGCTGTGAACCTACAACTCCTCTAAAACGTAGTCTGTTAAAAAAAAAAAAAAATTCCAGGTTCTAGTCCTTGGTTCTGCCATTAGTCTTTGATTCACTGGTTCATCTGAAGCCCAGCCAACTGTGATTCTAGGCTGCTACGTGATTGAGGTGGAGAGAGCCCATCCATGAGAGGGTAATGAAGCGGGAAGGGCGATCAGAGAGGAAGGAAAGAAGGAGACAATGAGTTCTTTGACTCAGTCGGTTGAGCGTCAGATTTCGGCTCAGGTCGCGATCTCACGGTCCGTGAGTTCGAGCCCCACGTCGGGCTCTGGGCTGATGGCTCAGAGCCTGGAGCCTGCTTCTGATTCTGTGTCTCCCTCTCTCTCTGCCCCTCCCCCGTTCATGCTCTGTCTCTCTCTGTCTCAAAAATAAATAAACGTTAAAAAAAAAAAAAAAAAAAGAAAATCAAGCTGGCCAGAGCGAGGCAGGCATCGGCTCATCCCATTCGGGGCTGCCATTTACCATGTTCTAAACAAAAAGGCTTGTGACTGTCTGGGTGAGAGGACAACTTGACAGGCTTTTACAGAAGCCTCCCTACCTCCATGGCCTCAAATGCTTTCAGGCCACAGTACGTCTTCTCCAGAGAGCCCTACAAATCCATCAGGCTCTGTCTTCTTCCTTTTGTCCTTTACAAAGAAATAATCTAATAACCAATCTTCCCGTTAGGCCCACAGTTAATCAAATGTGAGGAGGTGACCAGTAGACCCAGAGTAACATAATTCATCTTTAAATCATACATATTCAAAAGGCTCTAAGAAGCATCTGGGTATCTTCTTAAAAATTGTTAGTGAGATGATCAAATTAATACTAGTATAATAAATTGGATCTACATCTGCTTATTTTAAGAAAGGGCCATACTCCTTAAAAAACATGCACGATGCTCGTAAGGCGGTAAATCCCGTTAGACCTAAGAAAAAACCCCAACATCCTTTGGTGGAATTAAGTGTCAAGAATGGCATATTTGCTGGAGATTAGAGGCCCCTGCTGGGGTTTCCAGATTCAGCTGAGTGCAGAGAGAAACATTTTGAAGGGCTTTTCTGCAGTATCACTGGAGCCCATGAATAAACCATAGGCTGCCATCTCTAAATGTTCAGTTTCCCAAGAAATTCAGGAGACTGCGTTTTTTAGACTGATTCAGTGATACTAATAAAGTTACCCATTTTCACTTAACTTCTAAGCCGCTTAGACCCAGGCTTATCAACATCAAAGGCTCTTTTATCAATTCTGTTTTCGAAGTACTGACAATAAAAGGGAGTTTATTTCTCATAAAGGTTAAGCTTGTAAGAACCCAAAGCAAAAAACCTAGATTACACTCTCGTGTCTTATGAACTTTATATCTTTTCATCCGTCCTCGCACCCACAGAGTTTGATTCAGAGGGCAACCAGGAATATGTCCGTGAACCTTCACCCTAGTTTTCATTCCTTATTATCTGCCAAGAACAAGACATTGGGTGATACATGCTATTAGCTAATAGCTCCCGTGATCCATCACCTTCTTCAAGCCGAAGTCAATTCCTCTTAATGAATTGGAATTTCAAAGTGGCCACTGCTGCCTGTGGGACCCAGACTGCAGGCAGATTGCAGCAGGGCGTGGTCAGGGAGCAGCAAAGACAGGCTGCTCTGAGACAGAGGCTTTTGTTCAGAATGCAGTTCAGAGGAGCCCCGCCCTAGAAGAGAACTCATCTGCACGTTAAAAGTAGTTCGTTTCTGTATTAAATGGCGCTTTCTCTGAATTGCTATTTGCAGAGGTTTCTTAGTCTGAGCGAAATGGTTTAACAGAGCCCAGTCCCCGTCCTCTTTTTTTTTTTTAATGTTTTATTTATTTTTGAGAGAGAGAGAGAGAGAGAGAGAGAGAGAGAGCATGAGTGGGGGAGGAGCAGAGAGAGAGGGAGACACGGAATCCGAAACAGGCTCCAGGCTCTGAGCTGTCAGCACAGAGCCCGACGCGGGGCTCGAACTCACAAACTGTGAGATCATGACCTGAGCTGAAGCCGGACACTCAACTGACTGAGCCCCCCAGGCGCCCCCCAGTCCTCTTTTTATACATGGCACTGTTATGCCCAGAATTCGTGATCCCCAAAGACCACTAGGGAGCCGAGTCCGATGCAAAAGCAAAGAGCCTTTATTCGAGCTAGCTCGAGCTCAATCCCCTACCTGCACCGACGCAGCGGTGAGATACCAGGGAAAGAGAGCGAGTTTCAAAAGGACAAAGGTTTTATTGGGGCCTGGGGCAGTTGGTGAGGTAATGGCTATGGCCTCAGCCGATTGGCTGGGGAAGGGTCCTGGGGAAGGGTCCGAGTCCTGTTAGGCAGGTGAGGGGGGGGTTACTCAAGGGGAGGAGGTGTGGTCAAGGTGAAGGACACAGAACAAGATGGAGTCGGCTGGCGTAGGCCCGCCCTTTCAGCACCTGTGTGTTTTAAGTATGTCGTGTATAGATACTGAGTTATAAGTCCCGTTCTACCTGGTCGATGGGACTTTTTTTTTTTTAATGCTGTATATATATTTTTTAATGTTTGCTTATTTTTGAGAGAGAAAGAGCATAAGCAGAGGAGGGGCAGAGAGAAATAGAGAGGGAGGGAGACACAGAATCTGAAGCAGGCTCCGGGCTCTGAGCTGTCAGCACGGAGCTGAGCTTGAACCCACAGCCTGCGAGAGCATGACCTGAGCCGAAGTTAGACGTCCAACCGCGTGAGCCCCCCAGGCGCCCCTGGTCAGTGGGACTTTTAAACAGACTAGTCTTGAGTGTGGGGGTCTACAACCCCGAGAGCTAGCGGAAACCTTAGAGAGAGTTCACCCACTGGAATTGTAGAGAGGAGGGAACTGAGGTCAGTGTGGGTAAATGATTGACTTCGAGTTACACAGCAGACTGTCCCCAACGTTCCAGCCAACCAGCAAGCAGTGCAGGGTTTCATCTTCTTCACCAGGAAGGAAAGCACTGTGGCATCTGTCTGGAGCCAGCTGGTTGAGCGTGACACGTGCAGACACATGCACAAATAAAACGAGTTACACCAAACGAGGTATTGTCTCCAGGTGGAAGCGATTTTTTAACCTTTTATTGCGCTATTGTGTACCCAAGCTTTTGCTAAGGAAGGTATTTTGGGAACGGAAAAGAAAAGAATAAATCACGTTACTATCAAGATTCAGTCCAGAGTATTACTAAGCCATCAAAGAGGGATAATATTGCCATTTGTGACAACGTGGCTGGATCTCGAGGGCATTATGCCAAGTGCGATAAGTCCGAGAAAGACAGATACGTTATGATCTCACTTAAATGTGGTATCTTACAAAAACCAGAAGACAAAACCCAAGCTCACAGATACAGAGAACAAACTGAAGGTTGTCAGGGGCTGGGGGTGGGTGGTGGGCAAAATGAGTGAAGGAGATCAAAAAGTACAAACTTCCAGTGATAAAAAAAGTAAATCAAGGGAATGGAATGTACCGCATGGTATAGTTAGTAATACTGTATTGTCTATTTGAAAGTTGCTAAGAGAATACCTCTTACAAGTTCTCATCACACGGGAGAAAAATTTTGTAACTATGTGTGGTGACAGATGTTAACTATTGTGGTGATTATCTGATAATATATGCAAATATCAAACAATTATGCTAATATAATGGTGTATGTCAATCACACTTTAATTTAAAAAAGCCGTCCCGGGACGCCTGGGTGGCTCAGTCGATTAAGCGTCCAACTTCGGCTCAGGTCATGATCTCACGGTTCGTGGGTTCCAGCCCCGCATTGGGCTCTGTGCTGACAACTCTGAGCCTGGAGTCGGCTTCGGATTCTGTGTCTCCCTCTCTCTTTGTCCCTCCCCTGCTTGTGCTCTCTTTCTCTCTCTCTTGAAGATTAATAAACATTTTTTTTTTAAAAAGGCATCCCTGGGGGCGCCTGGGTGGCGCAGTCGGTTGGGCGTCCGACTTCAGCCAGGTCACGATCTCGCGGTCCGGGAGTTCGAGCCCCACGTGGGGCTCTGGGCTGATGGCTCAGAGCCTGGAGCCTGTTTCCGATTCTGTGTCTCCCTCTCTCTCTGCCCCCCGCCCCGTTCATGCTCTGTCTCTCTCTGTCCCAAAAATAAAATAAATAAACGTTGAAAAAAAAATTTTTTTTAAATAAAAAAGTAAAAAAAAAAAATTTAAAAAAAGGCATCCCTGGAAACTTTCCACTGGGGGGTCCTCCATGGTCTTTCAGCTGGGTCAGCCCCATAGGTTCATAGAAGGCAGGGGCCATATCTCAAGCTTATTTGCATCCTCCCGGGAGTATCTAATGTATAAGAAGCCAATACAGGAGGTTGCTGGATGAGTCAGGGGAAGGACTCTCGCATATGTCTCACCGGACAAATAAATGAATGTCCTTGCTTGGCATTTCCGGAGAATAAAGACCAGGCTCCTTGAAGTGAAGAAGATGGTTCTAAATAGCATAAGAAAAGCCTCTCTTCGGAAGCTGTTTTCACCCACTCTCGCCTTCCTGGAAGGAATATATGTCCTTGGACTCCTATTAGGCTAAGGTGGACCCTTTGTCTTGCCCTACCTTTAGCTGGGGACATTCCTAAGGCACCCTGGTCATCCCTAAGAGGACCCTAAATGAATCCAGTTTTGGGATCTCAGAAAACATTTTTTATTCTAGCCCAGAATGAGGTTCTCATATGCAAATAAACCAGACCCAGTCATCCATGATAAAGACTTCCTTTCTCCTGAAATCTGCTGGACATTTTTAGTCCCATTGTGTTCTTTTCCTCTCGTTTGGCCTGGTGGATAACAGGGGGATAAGAGGGCTGAATCCTACGGATGTGAGGATTTGCATGCGAGGCAAAGCTGCCCATGAAATGCGAGAGGCTCCATTTGGGAAGGAGCCTCACCCTGGGATCATTACCTTGTTCTGATGCCACTCAGGGCATCATTTCGTTTCTTGCAGCAACGGAAGAGTTAAGCTGCCAGATAATTAGGACGCCTATTCCTGGATTGTGGCCTGGTCATTTTCAAAGGAAATACCGAGGTGGGTAGGCCAATTTGTGGTTTCAAATTAAGTACTAGAGTAAAGAATATCTACCTTTCTGTCTCACCCCGTCTATGCCGATGCTTTTGAATCTCCGCACAGCTTTACAAAGAAAATTGCTGATTCATCCTATTCTCCTTCTGTCTCCAGGATGAGAGGGTATAAATAATTTACATTAAGATGCCGAGAAAAGCAGTGGTTTTGAGTTTGTTGCGTTTGTGACGCTGATGTAAACCAAAAAGGCCACTGATGGCTATCGTGAGCTTATAGCTTGGTCAAAACTAGTCCACGTGCAAATAAATATTTCATAGTGCCTCTAGTTGGGGGTGGGGAGCACAGACATTTTCAAGGACCAAGACTGGAATTGAAGTGGAGATTCTGGACCGGTTTTGAATAAAGAGCCCAGGTCTGCATACGGGGACCACACATACGGTTAAATTGCTGGCTTCTCTGTTACCCATGAAAGGTACACGTTTTAGACATTGACGATTCAAGCAGATTTTAGTCACTGGCCAGAGGAATTCTTTGGGCAGCTGTCCTGTGACTCTGATATCCTCTGAGACTTGGGGACTTCTTACCAACCACTGCAGGATGGATGGCGCATCTGGCAGATTGGACCCCAGGCTGCCAAATCGAGATGGAGAACAAAGAGGAAATAAGAGAAGAGTTGGGGAAGAGAAAGGTGGGAAGAAAAGCAACTTCCTCTGCTTCCCTTTCTTTTGTTTCTCTCTTTCTTTTACTTAATGTTTATTTCTGAGAGACAGCATGGGGGGTGGGGGGCAGAGAGAGGGAGGCAGAGGATCCATAGCTCAAACTCACCAACTGTGAGATCAGGATCTGAGCCGAAGTCGGACGCTCAACAAACTGGGCCACCCAGGTGCCCCTTCCCTTTCTGTTTCTGCTTCTTTCTGTTGATCTGCTTGTGCCCTTGCTCACGGTCCTGCTTCCCTCTCTCTGCCCCGGCCTCATGCACTCTTGGTGCATTCCCCAGTTTCCCTTCCAGACTTCCACTTACTCATTTGTGGGTCTCGATCACGAGTCTATGTGGCGTTTGCAACCCAAGTTTTTGCCTCGACCAAACGTGTAGAAAAGATAAAGAGCGAACTCTACAGGGTCATCACTCTCACAAAGCTACTGTGAGCAATAGTTACTTAGCAGGAGACGGAAGATGGGGAAGCATCAATGCTACCACATCCCCCTGTAACACCAGGTCAAGAGTCGCTAACCCAAAGGCACCCTTTCCTGACAAGCCTCCATTTTCTTAACCCAGCGCAGCTCAGCGGCCACAACCAGCTCATCAGAGTTGACGCATGAGTTGAAGCCAATCTGTTAACCTTAAGTTGATAATTTCGCTGAAACCGCACGGGTTGATTTCGAGAGTCAGCCTTCCAGCCACTCAGAGGCATCACCGCATGCTTTAATCAAGGTAGCGGCAGCACATAAAACAAACAATCAATTGCACCAGTTAAGCCGGGACTCATACTGTGATTTGCTAATTGTTCTGACTGCTGGATCTTCTATTGAACTTGTTTCATGGAGACGGTTATGTTTACTTCCTGGAGTTCTCAAATTATCTTCTAAATGGCTGAGCAGGGCGTGTTCGGTTTTTATAGTTCTGGTTACTGGCTTTGCTTGTCTTCCTCCTCTCTGGAGGAATCCCTCATGTTTAGACTCTTGGTTCCTAGCAGTTTAGGTTATTACCACATCTACCAGTCCCAGATGGAAAGGACTCTTGGCAGGGGCGATGGCCAGTGATGTGTTCCGATCTCCCCAAAGTCCCAAATGAGGGGGGCCCTCTAAGTTCCCATCCTCAACCTACCTGAATGCCAAGTCTCTTTCCCTGTCTCATTCTTGGCCTCGGCCTCTGGGTTCCATTTCTGTTACTCTAGTAAAGCAACTCTTTTGGAGGACATCAGTGGTGCTTTAGAAGTTGAATGATCTATTCTTAGCTCTTCGTTATCTTGGACTCACCACAGAATTTGATAGTATGGATTCCTTCTCCTTTCCCACATCCCACCCACACCTCTGGCCACGCCCTGTCTCTGTGACACTCAAGCCTTCTTCGGCTGCCCTTACAATTCACTCTCCTGGATCTCCTACCGCTATTCAGACTGCCTCTCAGTCTCCTGAAATGATTCTTCTCTCTTCTTTCTTTGGCCGAGGGAGCTCATTCCCTTCTCATGACTTTAGTTGACGTTGCTACTCCATTGATCCTAAAATACATAAATTGTGTGTCAAATGTACATCTACATTCTATTCCATCAAAAAGTAATGCATTGAGGGGCGCCTGGGTGGCTCAGTCGGTTAAGCGTCCAACTTCAGCTCAGGTCACGATCTCGCAGTCCGTGAGTTCGAGCCCCGCGTCGGGCTCTGGGCTGATGGCTCAGAGCCTGGAGCCTGCTTCCGATTCTGTGTCTCCCTCTCTCTCTGCCCCTCTCCCGTTCATGCTCTGTCTCTCTCTGTCTCAAAAATAAATAAACGTTAAAAAAAAAAAAAAAAAAGTAATGCATTGAATACCTACCTGCAGAAGGTCCTATTTTAAAGGCTTATATCTCCAGGTCAGTTTTCTTACCCAAAGCCCAGTGCTTGACTCCAAGAGTCTATGAATCATTCCATTTGGAATATTCAGTTGCACCCCAGTCACATCAGACTGCACTCACTGCCTTCTTCTCCCAAACAGACCCAATCTCTCCATTACGCACTGTCAGTGGTAAAGCCCGTTTTCCAGTTACTCAGATTTAATGATATAAAGCTGCCAATGATGTAGTCCTTTTTTTCCTTCCAAATATCTCATCTCCCCTCCACTCCCGCCTCATCCTTCAGGCTTCCTTACTATTTGCTCAGATGGCTGTAATTTCCTGTGCTGGACATGTCTTATCTGGACACATACACGTGTTTCACGATGTCACTTCCCCGGAAAGGAATTTTCCGGAGATCGCTATACATTATGGCTTCATTGCTTCACAGCAGAGCTTTTCAGTCTGACGTTTAAAGTCACTGCCGACATTTGCAACGATGTTTTCCGTTCTTCCTCAACCTGCGTCCTCCTATTTAGTCAAGGGGTCTCGCTGTCCCACCGACTCTCCATACTCAGTTCCACTTCAATGCTGTGTGATACCATTGTCCTCACCTAGAAGGTCCTTCCTCTGCTGTCCACCTAGCCAAACTATAGCTGTCACCTAAGATTCTATTTGCGTACAGCCTCTTCCACAAAACCTTTACTCCTTATCATCTAGAAAATCTGATTACTCCCACCCAACTTCACACTGCTGCCACTGTGAGAATCAGGTAACCGTTCTCTGCCTCCCGTTAGGTAGCTGTATCTCTCACACGAATTGCAGATTTCTCGTCAGAGGGATCCTTTTACCGAGTTTTTGCATTCTCCTTGGAACGTGGCATCGTTTTGGCAAATAACAGCTATTCAATAAATGCTCCATTGATTTTCTCTTCCTTAACTTAACAAATACTTATTTGAATAAACGGGTAGGTAAATAAATTAAGGCTGGACTGACTGATTGATTGTGTTTATCGATTTGGCTTAGTACTCTGCTCGGTTCCCCGTGCTCTAATTCAAGCGGTGAGGGACACCTAATATTTTATTCCTTTCCACCTCCAGACATGTCCTGGAAGAGACTCCCATAAATAAACTGTTGGGATCAAGACGCGTCTCCAATCATTTTCAGGTGCAATTATGGTGAACAGAACTTTAGTATCGGAACGTTAATGACAAAGGGAACTCTCGCCGGATGATTTTTGCGTTGAAACATCAAAGAAACAATATAAATCTCATTGAAAAGGTAAATTAAATTCTGGTTCTGCTCTTAGAAGTGACGCATTAAAAACCAGATCATTTTTTCTCTTTAAATTAAGAGAAAAATAATATCTCAAAACTTAGAACAAGAGATACTTACAATCTGGGTCCTATTTAGTGCAAAGTGTTTTTGGGATTAAGGGAAACATGTAGTAACACTGCTGTTCTTACTCTGCCTTGAAGAATTCTAAGCACTAACAAGTGCTAGAATCTTCTAAAACTCATCAAATCCGCCTCAGGGAGATCGAGCCCACTTTCCACGCTGACCTGTAAGAGATGCCCCTGAAGCAAGAACCTTTCATGATCCAGCAGTTTCCTTCTCTAACAACTAGTTTGAACTGGTGGCACTAACGAAAGGTGAAGCTTCGCATTCGACTTCTAGCATCTTCGTCATCTAGGAAAGTCTGGTGGAACCTCCAGTTCCAGAGGAACGGAAAAAGAAATATCATGTGGAATAAGTAACCCCTAACCCATCTCTACTCCCGTGGGATGGGGTCAGAAGATTGCTGTCTTCATGCCAAGAATTGAGTTAGTGACTAGGATATGGGATGCACAATCCAACCTTCTGCAGCTGGAGAGGGACCAAGGACCTCCTTGGGTTCAAGGAAGAAGACCTTCAGTCTACATCGGAATTTGGAGGCTATGTGGAGAAACAAGCCAAAACTCAGGGGAAAGTGGGCAAGACTTAGCAGGTGGGTTGAGAACACAGGCGCATAGGGTGGGGGGCATGTGAGCTCGTTGAAGGCAGAATGGGCACCACCTTCAAGCTGGTGGACCCAGACTGTTAGTAAATGCCTGGCCCGTCTTGTCCATCTCAGATCTAAGTGTGCACAACCCAGTTTAGGGACCCAAGCGCCAAAAGCTTAGATAATGGCATCAGAAGTCTAAAAAGTCAGAGACTTGTGTATAGAAAGGACAACTCTGGCAAGAAAGAGTGGGCAACTAACGTAGGATGAAGGTTCCAAACCCCAGAAAGCAGAAAATCGGCAAATGTGTCACCGATGGGCAGAGGCAGCGAGGTTTGATGCTAATGTCAGAGTCTTTTCTTAAAAATTAATTAATTAATTAATTAATTCGGTTTTTAATTTACAGCCAAGTTAGTTAGCATATGATTTCAGGAGGAGATTCTAGTGATTCATCCCCTGTGTCTAACACCCAGGGCTCATCACTGATGTCAGAGTCTTTATAGCTGCCTGGTAGTGTTCCATGGTCTAGCCAGGCTTTCTAGTACTGTGTAAGGATAATACATCTCTGGCTAATTTTGACCAAGATATTACTCGATCAGAGACTGAGGCTAGCCAGAAAAGGTGGGATCTGAGGTGTCTGAAGTAACAAGTAATAGAAATGATCAAGCAATTAGAGACATTGGTGGAAGCGGCCTCTTTTATCTGATAATGATAATAATGATAATCATAATAGTGACAGCTACTGCTTATCTATTACTCTGTGCCAAAGCATTGTGCAAAGTGTGTTACATATATGTTAAGCCCTTAAACAAATATGAGCAGTAGGTATTATTATCCTGTTTTACAGATGAAGAAATTAAGGTATGGAGAGATTATCTTGGTCAAAATCATGAAGCTAATAAGAGGTAGAATTAGCCTTATGATTTATTATAAGTATATTTGTGCCATATCTGACCTGATACCTGTATTTTATTTTATTTTATTTCATTTTATTTTATTTTATTTTATTTTACTTTAATTTTTTAAATGTTTATTTATTTTTGAGACAGACAGAGACAGAGCATGAATGGGGGAGGGTCAGAGAGAGGGAGACACAGAATCCAGAGCAGGCTCCAGGCTCCGAGCTGTCAGCACAGAGCCCGAAACGGGGCTCGAACTCACGGACTGTGAGATCATGACCTGAGCTGAAGTTGGATGCTTAACCAACTGAGCCACTCAGGCACCCCTGACACCTGTATTTTAAGATAAAGTTTTATTGGGACACAGCCACAGCCATTAGTTTATGCATTGCCCATGGCTGCTTTCACTCTACCATGGCACAGCTATGAAAGAGAGCATGCAGTCCATGAACTCTTAAATATTTATAATTGCCCGAACAGAAGTTTGCTGTTCTCTGATTTAGACCATCAAAAGCCCATGCCCTTGACAATGTTGACTATAGACTTCTGCTACCCAACATGTTGGTGCAGTCATTGACTATGTTCCATGGCCTTCCTGGCCACCATCCCAGACTATAAGCTTTCCATTTCTACTCCCACCCCAGAAAGAGGCCTTCTTATGACTCTAAGTCTGGGGCTAGACCAAGGCTCAGATATCAGTGGCTACTACTATTGATGCTGATTGAAGGTGGGGTGGTATATAAGACAGCTGATTTGGAGGATGAAGTGGTCTTGCGAGGCTGACGCCAGTAGGTAGGAAGGTGTAAGCTAATGTGGGAGCTGGTATATGAGACTTGGAGGGAAACTGAGTCTCCCAGATGTGATTAACCGAAAAGAGCAGAAAAACAGGAAATGGGTTCTGGGAAACATATCAGAATATTCTTCCCTGACCACACCATCCTTTTTTGTACATGGATCAGATCTATTTTCATTCTCTACAGGTTGAAAGATTGTTCCAGAGTTCTTGGCCTCTGGGGACCGACTGGGTGGGGGTCAGGGGAGGAAGCTTGGCCTCTTCTTTCCTTTCCTTTCCTTTCCTTTCCTTTCCTTTCCTTTCCTTTCCTTTCTTTCCTTTCCTTTTTTTTCCTTCAAAATTGTATTGCAAAAACCTATGAATCTACTCTTTGGGGAGTATATTTCCCCTTCCATTGTCCTTTTCAGTAAATTCTTCCCAACAGAAACAGCAAGGTCAAGGTTACCTCGTAAAGGAAGCAGAACTCTGCAAACCAAATAAACGAAAGCAAATATTTCTTGCAGCCTACCCAGCGTAGGAGTAGGAGCTACGAGACACGCTTTTGTTTAGGCTATATTGCATGCATGTTAGATCCTTTCCAAATATTTAAAACTCAGGGATGAAGATATTAATAAATAATGTATTTCATATAAATAGCATCTGAATCAATGGTGTAGGATAGTGACTCTGTGAGCCTCTAGCTCCAGAAAGTGCCCACGACCGGGGTGCAATCAACAGTCCCACATGGTGTGTGAGATAGCACTTCTCTAACACAAGCAGAACAGGAGCTCCACCAGAAAGGCTATGCCAAGTCCTCAGTACTCTTACTGAAAGCAGAAAAAAAGCCCCAGGAGTGTGGCTTAGAGAGTGAGGGTATTTATAATGTGATTACATCTACACTGATTACGAGTCACCGTGGATGTTCCGTGTGGCTAAAATATCACTGGGGCACTGAGGTTAATGACACGAACTTCCAGTGCTCCCAGGGAAATGAAAAAAACAAACAAACAAACCAAACCCTGGCATCCAGATCTCAGGGTAGGACGCCGGTCCTTTGGAAGGAGGACACTGAAGTGAGAACCAACCCGGATCACGGGTTTGAATGTCGTACACTGAGCTGCTTCAACCTCCTTTTCTTTGAGTGCAAACCTTAACTGAACATCAAGAAGAGATGCAAAATCTGACTAGTTCTATGTCTGTTAAGACAATAATGTGATCGGGTGGTTCAGTTGGTTAGGCGTCAGACGTAGCCTCGGGTCATGATCTCCACGTTTGAATTCGAGCCCCAGGGCTCTCCGATGGCAGCACAGAACCCACTCCCATCAAGGATCCGTTGTCCCGCACTCTCTCTGCCCCTCCCCCGCTTGTGCATGCAAGGACACCATCTCTCTCTCTCTCAAAACTAAATAAATAAATATATATATATATATATATATATATAAAAAGAATGTAATCAACAACTTCACAGATAAACTCTAAGCTTTACTGTTTTTACTGTCAACATAAATGTACTATCTTTAGAGAGTCTTTACTGATATCTTATAAAAAAATGTCTTTACTGACATCTTATAAAAAATGCTAAAATACTAGCAATCTTACCCACATCATTTCAGAGGATAGAGAAAGATGGAATATTTCTCAATGCATTTTATGAGATCAGCACAATCCTGATATCAGAACCTGAGAAAGACATTATAAGAAAATTCTAGACCAATAGCCCTTGTGGATATAGATTAAAAAAAGTTATCACCCATTATAAGCAAATCAAGTCCACCCATAGTACCAAGATAAGATATAATGGTCAGATAAGGTTTATCTCAGGAATATAAATTGCTTGCCATTTGTAAATCAATCAAAGTAATTTGCTAAATCAACAGAATGAAAGATATATGATCATCTTTAAAAAAAATTTTTTTAATGTTTCTTTTGAGAGAGAGAGAGAGAGAGACAGACAGACAGACCACAAGTGGGGAGGGAGCAGAGAGAGAGAGAGGGAGACACGGAATCCGAAACAGGCTCCAGGCTCTGAGCTGTAAGCACAGAGCCCGACGTGGGGGCTCCAGCCCATGAATCCTGAGATCATGACCTGAGCTGAAGTCGGAGTCACCCACCCAGGCATCTCCATATGATCATCTTAATATGAGCAAAAAAAGCACTTAATAAAACTCAACAGATGCTGATCATTAAAATTCTTACCAAACAGAAATAGAAAGAAGCTTCGTCAATCTGATAAAGAATATCTATGAAAAACCTACAGTTAACATGTTAATGGCAAACTATTGAATACTTTTCCTCTAAGAGCTAGAAAAAAGATATCATATCTACTGTCACTATTTCTATTCAACCATTGTATTGAAAGACCTAGCCAGTGGAAAAGTACAAAAAGAAATTTAAGAATCAATGGTGGAAAAGGAAGACAGAAACATATCTCAATTCAGACCTAACATGACTGTATGTTAGGAAATCTCAAGGAATCTACAAACTACTTGAACTAATACATAAATTCAGCAACACTGGGGGAGACACATCTAAAAATCCATTATTTCTCTACACTGGTAACAAAAAATTGAAAAATGAAATTTAAAAAACAGTATCACTTACAAGATCATCAAAAACTCCCCCCAATATCTGGGAATAAACTTAACAAAAGGTAGGCAAGACCTCTCTACCGAAAAGTATAAAACATTGTTGAGAGATATTAAGGAAGATGTCATAAATGGAGAGATTCAATCACTGACTAGAAAACTCAAATTATTGGGGGCGCCTGGGTGGCTCAGTCAGTTAAGCAGCTGACTTCGGCTCAGGTCATGATCTCGCGGTCCGTGAGTTCGAGCCCTGTGTCGGGCTCTGCTGACAGCTCGGAGCCTGGAGCCTGTTTCGGATTCTGTGTCTCCCTGTCTCTGACCCTCCCCTGTTCATGCTTTGTCTCTCTCTGTCTCAAAAATAAATAAACGTTAAAAAAAAAAGTTAAAAAAAAAAGAAAACTCAAATTATTAAGATGTTAATTCTTATCAAATTGATTTATAGACACATGCTATTCCAGTTAAAATCCCAGCAGTTTTTTGTTTTCGTAGACGTTGCTGAGCTGATTCCAAGATGCAGATTGAAATGCAAAGGACCTAAAATATCCAGGACAATCTTTTTTTTTTTTTTTTCAAGTTTATTTATTTATTTTGAGAGAGAGCGAGAGAAAGAGAGAGCACGAGTGGGGGAGGGGCAGAGAGAGAAGAAGACAGAGAATCCCAAGCAGGCTCCGCACCATCAGCGCAGAGCCCGACGCAGGGCTCGAACTCATAAACTGTGAGATCATGACCCAAGCTGAAGTTGGATGCTTAAATGACTGAGCCACCCAGGTGCCCCAATATCTGGGACAATCTTGAAGAACAGAGTTAGAGGTATGAAAATGAGTGTCACATGTGTCCTAGATCTAGAAGTGAAAGTCAAATTTATAAAGCTTTTAGAAAAGGACTCAGAAGAGTATCTTCATGTTCTTCGGGTGGCAAAGATTACTTAGGACACAAAAAGTACTAACCATAAAAAAAAAAAAAACAACAAAAAACGATGAACTACACTCTACCAGACTATGAAAACTTCTGCTTATCAAATATCAAAAAACAATGTCAGGAAAGTCAAATGGCAAGCCACAGACTGGTAGAAAATACTGAAATGCATATATTCGACAAAGGACTTATATTGAGAGCATATAAAGAATTCCTACAAGTCCAAAGGTAAACAATTCAATCTAAAATTGAGCGAAACACTCGAAGAAAAATGCTCAACAAGTGAAGTCCCCTGAAGGCGTACTAAGCATATGAACAGGTGTTGGCATTTGACATCAAGTAAATCTAAACGAAAACCACAGTGATGTACCTCACTTTCAGAACAGCTAAAATTAAAGGGGAGGAAAAGATAAAAGTTGATGAGGACGATGAGCGAATGCAATACTTAAATTATCCTGGTGCGAGTACAAGTCGGTACAGCCAGTTTGGAAAGCTCTTTGATAGCGTCTAATAAAACTCATTACCCATCTATGCATACATACCTATGGCCCAGCAATTCTCCACCAAAATATTTATGCAGGGGGGTATAGGTGTGTGTCCACAAAATGACTTGCACAAAAATACTCAGTTTGGAAATTGGCGACAATTAGTGGGGAAATAAACAAATTGCGGCATATTTCTACCACGGGATATTACACCGAAAGAGGAAGCTGTTGATGCATACAACAACATGGGTGAATCTCAAAAAGATTACTTTGAGTGAGAGAAGCCAAACACGAAAGAGTACATACACTGTATGATTTCATACCAATACATCTGTTTCTATGGACTTAAGAATAGTCTAAATGGGGGCGCCCCGCTGGCTCATCCGGTGGAGCGTGCGACTCCTGATCTTAGGGTTGTGAGTTTGAGCTCCATGTTGGGCGTAGAGATGACTGAAAAAAGATCTTTAGGGGCACCTGGGTGGCTCAGTCCATTAAGCGTCCCGCTCTCAATTTTGGCTCAGGTCATGATCCTGGGGTCGTGGGATCGAGCCCTGCGTTGGGCTCTTCCCTGAGCATGAAGCCTGCTTGAGATTCTCTCTCTCCTTCCTTCTGTGCCTCCCCCCACTCATGCTCTCCCTCTCGAAAACAAATAAATAAACAAAAATCTTAAAAACAAAAATAGTCAAAATAATTCTACCGTGGTTGGCATCAGAAGAGTGGCTGCCTGCAGTGGGGAAAGGATTCGACTGGGAAGGGGCAGGAGGGAGTTTACTGAGGTGATATCACTGTTCACGTTGATCAAAATCATGATAACACGTTTGTCAAAATGCACCAAATTAAGGGTTGTGGTGGGTGGTTTCACCCAGAGCAACCCCTGCACAAAGCTTCTAGTAATTCCAAATCCCCGGTGCGCACACCAGCGCCGTGGCTCTTGATGAGTCAGAATCACCAGCGTGAGCTTCAGTAGAAGCTCTCTTTTTTGACGACTCACTGACAGATGGAAAGATGGATAGAGTGCACTAAAAACTCCAGGCCAGTCCAATGGCTTCGGCGCTTGCAACAGCCCTAGTCAACATTTCGTGAAATTCAGAGCTTATTTTGAAATTCTCTCTCTATGAGTTGGGCAAACTGGAAATAACTCCAAAGCTTTTTGGAAGCAGATGAACTATGAAATATAGATGGATAAAAGGGAAAAGGAAACATTCCTCTCAAGTGTTAATTTTCTCATTTTTTTTTTTTTTAATTTTTTTTTTCCAAACGTTTATTTATTTTTGGGACAGAGAGAGACAGAGCATGAACGGGGGAGGGGCAGAGAGAGAGGGAGACACAGAATCGGAAACAGGCTCCAAGCTCTGAGCCATCAGCCCAGAGCCTGACGCGGGGCTCGAACTCACAGAGCGCGAGATCGTGACCTGGCTGAAGTCGGACGCTTAACCGACTGCGCCACCCAGGCGCCCCTAATTTTCTCATTTTAAAAAGTGAGATTTGCCATCATCTCTTAGGCCTCTTGTACTTCCAAGAACAGTAAATTGAAGTTATGATTTGCTAATCGATCTAATCACATTCTGACACAGAAGGTCCTTTGTAATATGATCCCAAGACCCTTTACCATTGAAATCCTGCCGGGTCCTCAAATAACCATGTCCTTACTCAGACCTCGGTCCCTCCAAGCCCTCCTATGTACTATGTCCTTCCATCAGGAATGTGTTTCTATCTGGAATGCTCCATGTAGCAATCTCAACAGACTTTCTTTTACTAGGTTGGCCCACTCCTCTGTACTCCTACAGTTTAGGGAATTATTATCATTTATTTAGCAAGCATCATCTTTTGTCTTGTGTCATCACCTTTTAACGCATATGTGTTTTCTTTCTTTCTTTCTTTCTTTCTTTCTTTCTTTCTTTCTTTCTTCTTTTTTTGAAAGAGAGCACAAGCTGGAGAGGAGCAGAGAGAGAGGAGGACAGAGAATCCAAAGTAGGCTCTTTGCTGGCAGCAACAAGCCTCACGTGGGGCTTGAACCCATGAGCCGCGAGATCATAACCTGAGCTGAAGTCAGACGCTCAACCGACTGAGCCACCCAGGTGCCCCAGCGCATGTGTGTTTTCTACCTCAGCTAAATGTAAGCAGAATTAAGGTAAAACTTACCACGTATATCTCCCCTCACCAATTTCCCATGGCATCTAGATGTATTATTTCTTTTTTTTTTTAATATTTTTTTTAACCTTTATTTATTTTTGAGACAGAGAGAGACAGAGCATGAACGGGGGAGGGTCAGAGAGAGGGAGACACAGGATCCGAAACAAGCTCCAGGCTCTGAGCTGTCAGCACAGAGCCCGACGCGGGGCTCGAACCCACAGACCGCGAGATCACGACCTGAGCTGAAGTCGGACGCTTAACCGACTGAGTCACCCATTATTTCTAATGGATGTTCAATAGCTACTGGATGGTTAATCCAGGTTAAGAAAGATCCCTCTGATACTACCCACATTTGGGGATCCTATGACTTTGAAAAAAGAGGCATCAAACATGCACAGATGTAAGTCCCCAAAGGAGGGCACGTTTGCCTGGAAGGGAATGTTCTCGCGGGAAGTCAGGGAAGCAGTGGCAGCCATGGTCTCAGACCCAGAGATCTCAGATTTACAATGATGTTGATGGATTGGAAGACGTTATCGGCAAAGGCAGACCGGCTAAATCACAGACCGAGAAGCATAATAAACTGTGGCATCTAATATGCTTTGCTAAATTAAAGTTTAAAAAGGAAGACATGAATAAATAAAATAGCGAGTTGAAGGCCAGCCTATTAAATGAAAATGAATCCATGAAAGCTCCAGAACACACTAGAAGCCACTCTGGATGCCACTTAATCATGGAACTAAAAATATCCCTCAAGCTCTCAGCTCACTCGCGAGTCTGCTGAGAACGAATTAGGCAGCAGAAGAGGAGAGAATTAGCACCTAGCTGCAAAGAAAAGTTGAAGCTCTTTGGAAAATTTAATCTGTGAACAGCTCACCGTTACCTATGTGGGTGGAGGCCACGTAATTTTCGGCCCTCGGGTGATGCCAATACCCTGCTTATGACAGTTGAATAATTTTCCAGGGCCCTTCGTATAAAATTCGAACTCCTTCACACTCCACATAGCCCCGTACGTTAGTAAGGCTTCTGTCTCTGCAGTCTCAGCCTGGTCAATTTGGGCTGCTGACACAAAATCCCACAGACTAGGTCGCTTATAAACAACAGAAATTTATTGCTCACAGTTCTGGAAGCTGGGAAGTCCAAGATCAAGGCACTCGTGTGGTCAGATGAGGACCCTCTTTCTGCCTCCTAGCTGGTACCTTCTTGCTGTCTCCACACGGGGTGAAAGGCTTGGGAGCTCTCTGGAGCCTCTTATATAAGAGCACTAATTCCATTCATAAGAGCTCCGCCCCCACTTTTTTAAGCACCTCCCAAAGGCCCCACCTACTAATACTAGTACTAATACTTTACAGGTTAGGATTTCAACATATAAATTCTGGGGCAACACAAACGTTCAAACCATAGCAAGTCTCTTCTAACAATTTCCCTCTTTCTGTGTGCTCCAGCCCCCTGGGTTTTTGGTTCCCCAAACACTGCATGTTACTTTCTGCCTCAGGGCCTTAGCACATGCATTTCCCTTCTGCTTGGAGTACTCTCCCCTTTGTTGCCTACGTACTTTATATGCATTTATTTCGCTTCTTTGAGAAATCTTGGAATTTTTTCCTATTACACACTCCAATAGGCCCTCGTGTTGCTACTGCATGGCACAAATGAAAATCACAATAAATTCAGTGCACACATAATTTTTTTTTTGTTTGTTTAATGTGTGTCATCCACACTAGATTTTGCTCAGGGGGGAATATCCTTCCCTCCGGCCTCATGTTTTCGTGTAGAAGTGCTTGAACTGGAGTCATCGCCATGCCTCTCTTAACTTTCCCTTCTTACATAGTGACTTGTCAGCTTGGAGAGTTTGGGAGGGGGAACTGGGCATGTGGGTCTTCGCTCTTTGTTTTCCTGGTTTGCAGGAAGGGCATCCTGGACGGCTTTGAGTCCAGGGTAAGAGGCACATCCCTGAAGGGACAAGGGAAGGCCTGCATTTGCCCAGTGGGGCGAGTGACCAGGCGGCGGGAGATCCAGTGTGACTTATCAATAATATTGCTGACATTTTGATCTTTATTTCTCTGTTTGATCTTTATTTCTCTCTCTTTAACTCATATAGTACAAAACTCAAAAGGGGAAGAAAAAGATGCTAAAAATCCCATTAGATTCTAAGCTTGTCTTATTCATCAAGTGTAACCCCCGCACGCAGCCCAGTTCCTGCCAATAGTGAATGTTTCATAAATATTTATCAAATGTATGAATTATTTAGCCTCTCTGAGCCAGTTTTTTTCAAATGTAAAATGACAATAAAACCCACCAATCTGGCGACATTCCATGAATATTCAAGATACTGTGTAAAAGCAATCAGTATAGTACCTGGAGCGTGGTTAAATGGATAAAGATGCTGTCGTCATTATTATCTGGCTGCTGCAACTGAGAATAATTCCTATTTAGAGCTACGCATTTCAACCAGGCGTCAGGATAATAACCGCCGTGTCACCGAGTCTACCTGATTGGTTCTGATATCTTTCTTAAAGATAGTATGAAGCTGTTTTTTAACCCAATACGATGTATATCTAAAAGATAATCTACCGTATCGAATGAAATAAAAATTACCTATGCCACGTATACAGATAGACTTAAAGAAAATCACCCACAATGTGCAACCGGGGTCAACTATACCGATTCTGCTGTTCCTTCCAGAGCTTCCCGTACCGAATTATTAAGAAAGCACTTTCAAAATCATAGGGCAATGCACCTCCAGGACCTGGTTTAAATGTCCTCGTGTTATCCTGTGTGAACTGCAATGTCCACAGCATTCTGACCCGGTCCTTACCGCACCAGCCGTTCCTGGGAAGTCGGCAACGTTGACGGGCTAGCTGTGTCCAGCCGCCAGTTTCTGGGTGTACGATTTCCGAGACCCAGTGCCCGCATCCGGACTCTTTGCGTCACTTCTGCATTTCAGCGACAAATGCAGTCAGGTAATAGGTAGTGCCTCGGGATATAGATCACGAGACTGGAAAAGATGCATTATTATGGACGGCCGGTGGGGGGGGTGGGGAGAGTAATAGACTCCTCATATCGGGATATCTGCTAGCAGTCACATTCTGATACATGTGGACTGCCTCCAATTTCCTACATGACTTTGTCTCTTTTTTTAATGTTTATTTTTATTTTTGAGAGACAGAGAGAGCACACGTGAGACAGAGCGCAAGCAGGGTAGAGGCAGAGAGAGAGGGAGACCCAGAATCCCAAGCAGGGTCCAGGCTCTGAGCTGTCAGCACAGAGCCTGACGCGGGGCTCAAACTCACGGAATGTGAGATCATGACCTGAGTCGAAGTCAAACGCTCAACGACTGAGCCACCCAGGTGCCCCTAATTTTGTCTCATTGTATTAAAGACCTAAGTGACATCTGCTTCCAGTTAGAATGAGGAAGAATGTGGAAGACCTTTGCTCCCAAGGTAACTATAAGAAAAAAAAAAAAAAACAGACAAAAAAAATGATACTTTTTTATGAAACTAGGGGAGGGCAATGGACACAAGCAAGAAAATCTTGATGAACTGATGTGCAGAGAAAGTCTACTCCCTCATCAGTGAGAAAAGAGTTGTGGGACATCCATTCTTGGGGGTGGATGCCTGGTCCAGTGGGGGCGAAAACAGTCAGCCGTGGATGGGAAGAAAACACCAAAGCCTTGAATGATAGTGAGAGCTCCCTGGACGAGTGGGACTTGGAAAGACCCCCAAATACAAAATCAAATCACTTGGTCCAAAAATCTCCCCCCGCCCCCCGCACATGCTAACATGGTTTCACCCTGAATTTTGCAGAGAAAGCAATAATGATGAACGGATAGCAGCACGTTTTCAAAATCTGGTTTATTTTCTAGGGCCCTAGGGAGCTGGAATTGGAAGATCAACCAAAATTTTCTAACATCGAAGCCCAACCTACTCCCAGTTCAAATACCGATAAGATCCCAAAAGATCATCCCCTGGGCATTAGGTGTGGCACTGGAGGTTGGGCTAATCGATCTCTTAAACATTTGGTCCCCCTCCAGCTCAGTTAGGTTCTAGGAGAAATCTGAATGATCAGTTCGCGTCTCCTCTATCCTTACCAGAAGAGGAAAAGGATTTTCACTCTTTGGGAAATAAAACAAAAATATAATATACTCTTTTTTTGTTTGTTTGTTTACATACAACAAGAGTACAATAAAAATGTTGATTCACACTTCTTGAAGAAGCTGGAAAATGTGACCTTTCATGAACAGAAGAGTAGTCACTGGAAGCAAATCCAGTTAGAATTAGCAGACAATGACTTTAGCAACTTTAAACATTAAATCATATGTTAAAGAATTTCGATGGGGTGCCTGGGTGGCTCAGTCAGTTGAGCAGCCGACTTGGGCTCGGGTCATGATCTCGCGGTCCGTGAGTTCGAGCCCTGCGTCGGGCTCTGTGCTGACAGCTCAGAGCCTGGAGCCTGTTTCAGATTCTGTGTCTCCCTCTCTCTGACCCTCCCCCATTCATGCTCTGTCTCTCTCTGTCTCAAAAATAAATAAACGTTAAAAAAAAAAATTAAAAAAAAAAATTTCAAGGAAGAGATAGATGTAACAGGGAAAGAGATGGGGGGGGGGGGCATTTTAGGAGAGAAGTTGAAACTTAAAAAAAAGAACCAAATGGAAATTGTAGAGTTGAAAAACACGAAATCTGAAATTAAAAAAAAAAAATCATTGGGTGGGTTTAAGAACAGACTGTGTGCTACAGCAGAACAAATCGGTGAACTTGGAGAAAGGTCGATGTAAATTACCCAAATTGAAGTAGAAAAAGAAAAAAAAGAGTGAAAAAAAAGAACGTGTGTTAGTGACCTGAGGAATAATATAATGTAGTCTACGTGTAACTTGGAATCCTGGAAGGAGAAACAAACAAACAAACAAACAAAAATGTCATCAGAAAAATCATTTGAAGAAATAAGGGTCAACATTTTCCCAAATTTGATGAAAAATATTAGCCCACAAGTTCAAGAAGCTCAGCAAACCCTAAGCAAAATAAATACAAAGATACCCACACCTGGGTATGTTCAAACTATGATCTAGCCCAGCTCAGCGTAGCTCTAGAGGGCATCTCATGGTTAGCAGAGATCATATCTAGTTATATTCCAGGTTTTTAAATGGCTGAAAATCAATGACAGTATCTTAAAATAGCCAGGGGGGAAAACAACCAGGAGAATTGTTATTCTGGACCTAAATCCAACAAAAATCTTTTTTTTTTTTTTTTAATTTTTTTTTTTCCAACGTTTTTATTTATTTTTGGGACAGAGAGAGACAGAGCATGAACGGGGGAGGGGCAGAGAGAGAGGGAGACACAGAATCGGAAACAGGCTCCAGGCTCTGAGCCATCAGCCCAGAGCCTGACGCGGGGCTCGAACTCACGGACCGCGAGATCGTGACCTGGCTGAAGTCGGACGCTTAACCGACTGCGCCACCCAGGCGCCCCAAAAATCTTTTTTTTTTTTTTTTTGGTAATGTAGATGTGATGGAAAGTTTGAGCAAACATGTTTATACAATTTTGGAGTCCATGAGAAAGAGAAAATCTGGTGTGAGTCTATCGTTTTTAGGTGGTAGCATTGCAAATTGAAGGTAAGCATGATTGTACGGAAAAGGAGGTAACACGCAACGCTCTCACACAAATGCAGTTATGAATGTGCACTTGTGAGAAGTTTCCAAGAGGAAGGGCGTGTTTTTAAGAGACCAGAAGCCCACGATAGGCGAGGGAGCACCCCATGACATTATACGAGTGTAAATCTTTTTGCCAAAAAGCGTTATTTCCCAGAGCACTGAGATAGCTTGCAAACAGACTTGCCAAATTGTCGTCTTGCAAGAATGCATGTGCCCTTCTGGTGTTTTTTGATTAGTCTTGGAATCAGAAGAGAATAGGAAAAAGGATATTAGAGATGGACAAAATCGGTTCTGATTTTCCAAAGGGTAAAGAAGGTGCGTTCTTGAAATGTTAGGCGAGTAGTCTTGACTTGGACCCTCCATGATTCTGAAAGGTAGTATCGCTTCATGAATAATTGGTTCTCACCCAGAAGTGAAGTGCTTAACTAAAAACATACAATGCCAGCTTAACATTCCTTCTTGGAGCACGCGGTGCATCTGGGAGTTAACGAAGCATTTGGTAGAGTTTTTCATGAGGTTTCTGTCGAAAAGGTAGAGAAATATAGCACGTATGCAAGAATGAATAGATAGGTTAATAGCTGGTTAGAGAGCCATTCTCCGAATGGGCCGATCTACGGAAGCGTGTTCATCAGCATACAAAAATCTCTATACCATTCTGCATCTGCAACCCTCCATGCCACTTTCGCCCGCTTTGACCCAGATCCTGCCCACATTTCTCAGTGGAACAAGGCTTACTGAGTCCCCCAGTGACTGAGTAGTTTCTAAACTCATGAACGTTTTATTTCATTTGCCTTCTCTGGGGCGTTTGACACGCTGAATGCATAATTTCTTTGGAAATCCTCCTAACTTGACTTTGAAGTCATCACGCGTGCTTGGTGTTCATCCTGTAGTGTTGCCCACCTCAATCTCACAGGGTGCTGACACCCACAAGCCCTTAAAGCCTGGTGCCCTCCTGGTTTCTGTGCTAGACTCACTGCTTTGCTTCTTTTAATCATTTCCCTTGGGTCTTCTGATTTGTTCGCATGGATTCGCCTTCTGTGCTCCCTGACAGTGCTCAGGTTTGTCTCCAGACCAGATCTGCCTGCCGAGGGCCAAACACATTCATCAGCACTTGGATGTTCCACAGATGGCTGACGCTCAGTGTGTTCCAGACTGAACTTATTGCTATTTCCATCGATATCAGTCATTGCCCCTCTTCCTATGTTCTCTGTATCAGTGAACAACACCCTGTCCACCTCCGTGCCCAGGCCAGCTCCTCCTTGCCATATTCTATGGATCCAACACACCCCCGCCCCGCCTCCCCCAATTCATATGTTGGAGCCTCAAGCCCCAATGTGACTGTATTTGGAGATAGGGCTTTGAGGAGGTAATTAAGGTTAAATGAGTTGAAGGGTAGGGTCCTAATCTGATAGCATTTTTGGCCTCATAGGAAGAGAGAGAGAGAGAGAGGCTGTGTGAACACACAGGGAGAAGGTAGTTGTCTATAAGCCGGTAAGAGGGCTCTCACCAGAATGCCGCTGTGCCGGCACCCTGATCTCAGACTTCCAGCCTCCAGAACTGTGAGACAATACATTGTTGTTGTTTAAGCCCTCTGTCTGTGGTATTCTGTTATGCCAGCCCCATCGGACAAACACACCATCAAAAAAGTCAAAGTCCTGCCCATTTCACCTCTTTAACGTATGTAGAATGCTTTCCCCCCCTCAGTATTCTCAGTCCCGCTGACTACTATAAAAACTCATCATTTCTTGCCTTAATGATCTCCATGTGCTCTCCTCGTCTTTACTTTGCACTGAACTCATAATTAATTCCTCCCCTTCATGTCAGACCCATTCTTCTAAAAATATGAACATGGGGTCGGTGCCTGGGTGGCTCTGTTGGTTAAGCGTCTGATTCTTGATCTCAGCTCAGGGCTTGATCTCAAGGCGGTGAGTTCAAGCCCTGTGCTGGGTTTGTCCTTGGGCGTGAGGCCTACTTAAAATAAGTAAATAGGTAAATCAAAATAAAAATATGAACATGGCCATGTCCCCCACCCCCCGCTTAAAATGTGCCGTTTGATCTCAATTATTTTCAAGATCGCATCCAAATTTCTTAGCAGCACGGGTAGAGCCCTTCCTGTTCTGATCTGATTCTTGTTTTCTTCTTCATCCTTACCGCCACATTATTGCCCCCTTCAGAACTTACGTTCCAATAAAATCAAAAAATTTACATTTTTCCTATACTTGAATTTAATACTTGACGTTGAGCATATTTTTCCACGCTTTACTGTCCCTGGTGCCCCTGCCTCTTTGCTGCCATTATAGGTTCACTTTGAGGCCTTCGCTACATGAGTTAGACAAGCTTCCTTTCCTCTAATGAGTGAGACACACAACCGATGACAACAATACAATATGATCGTGTCCACAGTAGAGATTTGTTCAAAGGGTCATGGAGCACGAAGGAAGAAAATAAAGCAAAATGAAATATTATACGCGGTCCTCTGCCTGAGGCTGAAGAGGCAGACGTTCTGTAAAGAGGAGCTGTTCATTTTGCACGATAGAGATTTACCAGAATTTTCAAGGACGAGTAGGATTCTGCCCTTAGAATAGTGCTGGCTCACGGCGGCTGCCTCTATACGAGCTGCTTGACCCTCTTCCTAAAACATTCGGGTCTACCTTCACACAGCAAGCCTCTAGAACGTCACTGAGTCCTGAGCATCCTTCCTTTTGGCTAATGAACCATTTTATTTTATGGAGAAAAAAAATTGTGGGTGTGCCACCGTATAATAGGTGTCATTACAGTTCTGGTCAATAAAACAGCGGGGTCGGGAAGGGAACTCGTATTCACACAACGCACTTTAAAATGACTGATCGCTGCACTTAGGCCAATGTCCTGAGAGGCCTATGCTGTGATTTCTCAGTATCAGTGTGGGGCCGCTGCAGAGGCCAGGGACCATATCCGCTCAGGGGTATTTGGAGGAAGAGGGTCAATCTTTATCCGCGTGGTAATCTGTCTATGTCCACCTGCCGTGAGGGTTTTAAGGAAAGGTTCTTTATGGTAACGGCTACATTGATGATGTTGATGGCAATCCTCTGGAAGAGATCACACAAGGCTCCACATGGGGTCTTGATCAATGCTTCATGATAATGGTAAAGTCATTTTCATGCGAGTATCCTATTCATGTAATAGCCATGTTATATTTTGGCATAGAAAATCTACTCTAAATGTGAGAACTAGTTTGGGGGTACATATAGGATATAGGATATAGGATACACGTCCAGGCCATTTTCGCTACTTTCCCACAGTGGAAAAAAATACACAACTAGCATGATATCACCCCTTTCTTTTCAAGACAGAAAAAAAAAAAATAAAGGAAGGGAAGTTAGACAGGAGGAAAGGAACAAATATTGACCACCTGCGTCAGCTATTTTTTACACAAATTATTTCGTGTGATCTTTTCGATGATTCTAGACTAGTGGAAATCGAGACTCAGAAAGAGACCTGTCCAGTCGCAAACAGAGTTTAGCTTGGCCGTGACACCCTGTGGGTGTGCACGCACCTAAGCCTGGGTGCATCCGTTCCGCGGGCGTGACCACCTAACGGCAGGGCCATTGGAGAGGTTTGAATCAGGCCACCTCCCTTCCGCCAGCCTCTGCTAGTCGCCAGGGGTAGGATCTGGAACAAATATTCACATTCACACGCTCTTTCTGGGCCTCCTCCTTCTCAGCAGCAAAATGAGGAAATTGATTCGAGATTTGCATCAACCCTAACACTGGGCGATTAGCAAATGCCCGGTTTAGTTGCGGTCCTCCGAGAGTAAATTACCTTCACAATGAAACATTTACATAATCGGGGAGGTGGCCGGCTCCTACAGAGCTAATGGCTTGCTCGATGGCCCGTGGACCTTACGACCAGCTGCGAGCGGGCTCCTAGCTTCCGGGAACCGGGACGGACGCTCTGCAGGCAGGACCGCCCGCCCGCCGCGGAGACACCTGACTCCCAGCGGTCAGGGCCTGGGCCTTCTGGCCTTGGGGAGACAAAGCCGCCTCCAGGCCCGGCTGCACGGAGACGCCCACTCTCTCTGTGGCTCTGATCCCAAAATAAACCAGATCCTGTTTCTCCTATTCATAGAAAGGCAGGCAGGGCGCCTTTTATCCTTCCTTGCGCTTTTTTCTTGTTTGGTGTGGGAAAGAGAAACATAACCCACCAGCAGCATAAATGGGAGAGAACGTTTGACCTTTGTAGAATCACATTGGGCGGCGGTTGAAAGTGATTCTCCACTAATTCCCTTAGGTACAGAGAGGAAGGCCCAGCACGAAGATTCCCCCAGCCGAGACTAGATGCCAGCCAGATGCCTCCTTTGCAAAGCATGGGAAACAGCACTTAGAAACTCTGGGTCAGCTTGGACACACTCACCAGCTGTACCACACCACGGGCCATCAAACCCCCAACCTACCAAAGAAAGCTTACATACATGTAGTGAGGACAGGGCTTGGAAAATAAAAATAGGAAAATCAACACTCTGGACGTTTATTATTATTATTAATCATTATTATTATTTTGCTTAGAAACTAAAGTTTTTAGAATTCTTTTTTTTTTTTTTTTTTTTTTGTGAAACAATATTGAATTTTTACCATCAGTGAAAAGGAAAACTGAACGTGAACAGGGCGCTGCACCTCCTACAAACTAAAAAAATAGGGGCGCCTGGGTGGCTCAGTCAGTTCAGCGTCCGACTTGGGCTCAGGTCATGATCTCACGGTTTGGGGGTTCGAGCCCCGCGTCGGGCTCTGTGCTGACAGCTCAGAGCCTGGAGCCCGCTTTGGATTCTGTGTCTCCCTCTCTTTCTCTGCCCCTCCCCTGCTCATGCTCTGTCTCTCTCTGTCTCAAAAATAAATAGAAACATTAAAAATAAATAAATAAATAAATAAATAAATAAATAAATAAATAAAACAAAACAAAAAACCCCACAACCTTTGGCCTCTTCTCCAAATTTCCTTTTAATCAGTTTGCAAACCGAAAAGGAGGCTGGACCACCGAGCATTCTTGGCTCTAAGGACTATTACATTCCCCCCTGTTTTACAAACAGTAGCTGTGTGTAGAAGGTCTGCCTTTAATGGAATTGCTGTGTCGGAGTGGGAGCTATCTGCCTATTAATGTCTAATTCTGCTTTTCTCAGAAACACGATTAGGCTTTTCATCTGGAATTTTCACCCAAGTTCTGGTAAATGCGTGTTTGCTTTTAAGATTCTTTCAAGGAAGAACCAGGGATTGTCAAAGGATCCTGGTCCCCTTCATAAAGCCCTGATAGAAAGTCACAGTCATTGCCCAAAGGAGCAGTGGAAGAATTTAATGTTCTGCTTTCCTTGCTCACTGGATGGCTCTGAACGGGAAGACGGGGGTGGGGAACAGCCCATAGGAGTCTTTACACAACAGCTCCGCGCTTACGAAAAGTATTAAATGGAAATCAACGGCAAGGAACAGTCACGTGTTCCCTGGTAAGTGGATTCCCTGCCTCAACTTCATGAAGTGCCTTTTCATTTTTGTGTGGCTCCTGAAGAGCCTTTTAAGGAGAAAAGAGCTGTGAGAGCTTGCAAAGGGACCAAGAAGTCGCTGACCCTCTTTTCCTTGCTGAGGAAGGCTTTGTCCACCTTTGCCCTCCAGCTCATGGGACGAGGTGAGAACAACGCTGGCCTCTCAAGCAGTGACCTTGGTTTCGGGCCGGGGTCCAGCATTTCCTTTCGGTCAGGTTGGTGTCATCCCGGCAGCTGTGAGTTCTTGGACTCAGCATCTGGTACGCCCTAACCTCGGGGCCCTCTGGAGCTGCAGGACTTCTGCCGTCACTCCTCCCCGGATGTAACCCTCTGAGCAGCCTTTTGCTGTTCCACCTTCCCAACTTGATGGCCCGTGTCTGCTACCCCGAACACCTCTCACCTTAGCCCAGTGGGTCTCAACAGGAGGCAGCATTTGGAAATACGCTTTGGTGGGAGGGGACATTTTTGTTTGTCACAAGGACCGAAGGCACTTAGAGGGTGGAGGGCAGGGATGCTAAACAATTTGTCCTGCCTGAAATGCCGGTGGCACTAAGGGTGAGCAGCTGCTCTTGCCCCAAGAGGATATGTGCCTGCCGGGCACTACCAAAGGTACGGCAAAATTCCCAGTCCCACCTGGAAACTTCTACTCAGTCTTTTATTTCTTTATTTTTGGAACGTCTATTGATTTATTTTGAGGAGAGGGGAAGGGCAGAGGGAGAGGAAAGAGAGAGAATCAGTCCCAAGCAGGATCTTCACTGTCAGCGCAGAGCCTGACATGAGACTTGATCCCATGAACCATGAGATCACGACCTGAGCCGGAATCAAGAGTCAGACGCTTAATCGGCTGAGCCACCCAGGTACCCCAACTTCTACTCAGTCTTCTCTCTCCGTGTGGGTCTTCTCTTCTCCCAACTTGGTTTTGTGAATTGGAACTGCAGTCAACTCCTTTGTTCCTTCCTGGATGATCAGCCTGTCCAAGACTTAGGACTTAGAAAGGTCCAAATGTTCCTATCCGTGCCCATGTAGCATATTTCTCTGACCCCTTAGAGTAGCCTAAAGCGTATTTGTTTTCCAGTTGTTAATTTTGACTCTACCCTCTACTGGAATTCTGTTTGCTCTCTTTTGTTATATTTCTCTTTTTTTTTTAATTTTTAAATTTTATTTAAATCCAAGTTAGTTAACATATAGTGTAATAGTGGTTTCGGGAGTAGAATTTAGTAATTCATCACTTACATATAACACCCAGTGCTCGTCCCAACAAGTGTCCTCCTTAATGCCCATCACCCACCTAGCCCATTCCCCACTCATGTCCCTCCATCAACCCTCAGTTTGTTTTCTGTATTTAAAAGTCTCTTCTGGTTTGCGTCCGTCTGTCTTATTTTTGCTTCCCTTCCCCTATGTTCATCTCTTTTGTTTCTCAAATTCCACATATGAGTGAAATCATAGGATATCTGTCTATTTCGCTTAGCATAATACCCTCCAGTTCCATCCACATTGTTGCAGATGGCAAGATTTCATTCTTTTTGATTGCAGAGTAATATTCCATTATATATATATATATATATATATATATATATATATATATCACATCTTCTTTATCCATTTGTCCATCGATGGACATTGGGCTCTTTCCATACTTTGGCTGCTATGAACATTGAGGTATATGTGCCCCCTTTGCATCAGCATTTTTGTATCCTTTGGATAAATACCCAGCCGTGTAATCACTGGGTTGTAGGGGTAGTTCTATTTTTAATTTTTTGAGGAAACTCCATACTGTTTTCCGGAGTGGCTGCACCAGTGTGCATTCCCTATTATTAGCTATTTCTTAAGCCCAGGCAGGGGGAATCTTACAGGTATGTAATACCAACTCTAGAAACTCGTCTGTCTTGTATTGTTCCTTCCTCAGAGATCTGACCTCAGAGGTCTCCCGTGGTAGTCAAGGGAAAAAGACAACAAACAAGCACTCATTGGCTTGCTTCAGCTGCCTTAACAAAGTGCCACACACTGGGTGGCTTGAACAACAGGCATATGATGCCTAGCAATTATGGAGGCCAGAAGGCTGAGAACAAGGTGTGGGTGTGGTTAGTTCTTTCTGAGGGCTCTGAGAGAAGGATCTGTTCCACACTTCTCTCCTAGCCTTGGGTGGCTTACTGCCAATCTTTGGAGTTCCTTGGCCTATAAGTAAGAGCATCACCCTGATCTCTGCCTTCATTCCCACGTGCATTTTCCTTGTACACATGTCTGTGTCCAAGTTTCCCCTTTTTATAAGGACACTAGTCACATTGGATTAGGGACCCACCCTGCCCCGATATGACTTCATCTTAACTATTTATACTTACAATGACTCTATTCCAAATAAGGTCATATTCGGACATAGTTGGGGTTAGGACTTCAACATATGAATTTGGAAGGGAAAGTAAGTCAACTCATAACAGTATAGTAGATCGTAAGTACTAAGGAGAAGAGGAAAGCTGGGGAAGGGGCTTGGGGAGCACACAAGTTGGGGGGCATGTTGTTTCTAAGGAGTGGTCAGGTGGTCCCTGATAAGGTGGTATTTGAGCTGATTTGAAAGCAATGGAAGAACCAGTCATGTGACTATCCAAGAGAAGAAAATTCTAGGCAGAAGGAATGGCATATGCAAAAGTCTTGGGGTGGGAGTGAGCGGGCATGTTTGAGTAGCAGCAAGGTGCCCGATGTGGTTGGATTGGAGAGTGATAGGATGGATGGGAGGAATGGGGTCAGAGGCAGGAGGGGAACCAGAGCATGTGGACCTTTGATGGCTTAGTAAGGCTCTAAAAGCCACTTGGTCCTCAACTCTCTGGACCACTTGTCCAGATAGTTTGGGTTGAATAAAATACCAATAGCTACCCACTACTGAACATCTGCAAGTTACTATCCCCATGATGTGCTCATTTTAATTTGTTGGCATATTTTTCCTCATTTCATCTTATTTTATAGAAGAGAACACGAAGGCTCAGAGCGATTCCGTGATTCGTCCTGTGTCACATGCTCAGGTACCTGAGGCAGTTTGGACCTCTTGGCCCTTTGACTTCAAAGCCCATGTGCTTAACTTTCATGCCGAATGGATGTTATGGGTTGAATTGTGTCCTCCCAAATTCGTAGGTTGAAGTCTTAACGCCCTAGAACCTCAAAATATGGCCTTGTTTAGAAATAGGGTCATTGCAGATGGAATTACTTAAGATGTGACCGAGCTGGTAGAGGACAGGCTCCCAATCCAATATGGCTGTTGTCCTTATAAAGAGAGGATATTTGGACAAATCTGAACATAGACACACATGCAGGGAGAATGCCATGGGAAGATGAATGCAGAGATTGGAGTGATGTTTCTACAAGTCAAGGAAAGCTAAGCATCCCCAACAAGAAGCTAGGGTAGAGGCATGGAACAGATTCTCCCTCACATCCCTCACAAGAAACCAACCCCGCTGACACCTTGACCTTGGACTTCTGGCCTCCAAAACTGTGAGATAATACATTTCTGTTGTTTAAGCCACTTAGTTTGCGGGACTTTGTTATGGCAACCCCAGTGGAAGAATGCAATCGATGTCTATGGTTATCTATATTTATTCATTTCCGTGATTTATAGCTTAAGGCCTTTTCCACCTTCCACAGGACATATGTTTCTACCATATATCATCATAGGTTTATGAATCAAAACCCCATAGCTGTAGATTTATGAGATTATAGATGTAGTGAGATCTTGGAAATAATCTTCTTGAAGATACAGAGTTGAGGCCAGGATATGAAAGGGCTTTCTCAAGGTCACACAGGAAATTCCATTTGCTTGTTTTCTGGTGTTACTTGACTTTGGATTCTCTTCCAGGCCACCCTGACTTTTCTCCCTTTTGGCCTGTTTACAGAAGGGTCTACCTGTGGTGCACCTGTCTCTCGAGGAGGCAGTAGGTGTCGACCTTGTGTGGGGACAAGCCCCTGCTGCTTTCTTCACCAGAGTTTGCTGGAACTCCCTGAGATCAATAGACAACACAGATCTCCTCATTCTAGCACCAGCTACAGTAGGCCTTTGGAGATCACTGATCACGTGTCCAAACACTGTCCTCCTTTGTTGCTCTAGGAGAAAAGTCTCGTAATTTCTATGCCCTAGACCTTGGGATCTGAAGGACTTTTCCATCGATATGATATGAGGTACACACTGCTTTACTCATAATGTAGTAGTCTTGGGGCAGCACATGGAACTTCTTTGTCCAGGCATAACCTGCGAGTGTCTGATGATTTGCCTCCCTTCACCTTGTCGAGAATCTCAGAGCAGAACTACTAAGGGTTCGGTTGTCTCCATCCTGTGGTATGAATATCCCTGCTGTGCCCTGTCTGCTGAACGCATCCAGGGGACCAGACTGTGGAAGTCGGTGAGGGGAGGTCCTAGAGGGAAGATCAATCAAATCCAGGCTTGAGACAACTCACTGTTCCCTCAGTCCTCAGGGAGCCTTGTTGGCTGGCTCCACACTCCTCACCTGGTTACCTCACATGATGGTCACATTACCAACACATCGTTTATACCAAAGGAAGAGATGTCTCCTCACAAGAGCTTATATAATGCTTTTTGTCCTACTCTACATCCTTTAGGGATAGCCTAGGGGACTCCATATTTGAAGTCCTATGTGTCATGCTTACTGAGTGAGCTACGAATTGAGTGCGAGGTTTGAAAATTTTTGATGGGGGGAGGGTGCCTGGGTGGCTCAGTCGGTTAAGCGTCTGACTCTTGATTTCAGCTCAGGTCATGATCTTACAGTACGGTCGCGAGATCAAGCCCCACGTCGGACTCTCTGGTAGGTGTGGAGTCTGCTTAAGACTCTCTCTCTCTGCCCTTCCCTTGCTTGCTTTCTCTCTCTAAGAATAAAATAAAATAAAATAAAATAAAATAAAATAAAATAAAATAAAATAGTTATAGGGCAAGATGCACTAAAATACTGACCTTGGAACAACAACAACAAAAAACCCCATGAATTTCAGTTTATTTTTGAGACCTGGGAAAAAGCTTTTAGTCTGTTCCACTACAAGAAGGAACAGAAGAGTCTTGCTCCAAATCGTCACCTGAGTGTTGAAATGTCGCCATTATTTTTTCATCCATGCACGCACATTTACCTGGGGGAAATGTTACTCTCAGGGACTGTATCCTAACGTGATTATGGGATCTGAGGGAAAGAAGGCTCTTCTCGGCTGGAGCCCAGCTAAGCCAGGCTGCTGCTAGGCCCATGCATTCTGTTTAGTACTCACTCCTACATTCATCATTGATTTGGCGGTAAGAGGTGACACTGATGAAAGGGAGGCTGGAGGGTTAAGAATAAATATTTCCGATGCCACAACTTTACCATAGCCTGATGCAAAGTGAGAGGCAGGTGGGAGATCTGGATCATCTCCCATCTCCAATTGTCCCTCAAGCTTGGGGCCAAAGGGACGGTGGGTACTGGAAGGAAGTTCTAAGGACTATGTTCAGTTCGGCCATTGCGTGCACATTAAAGTCGACAACGCACAGAACTTTACTAAGCACTATTGGTATAAAAATCAATGTCCGATATATGGTTTCTTCTCGTGAAGCACTTATAACTCTGGTTAGGGCGACAGAATTTCTGGAGAACCTCTCTGTCAAGAGGTCTTCATGAAGCCGAGTGGTTCTTAGATGCCTGAGAATACATACATGTCTGGAAAGCATAAGAGTGGTCTCTACAGTATCCCAAGGTCTTTTCCAAGCATAGGAAACCCTGAGATCTGTACGGTGTTACCATCAGCACCTGAAGGGGCAGCTTTATCTTCAGACTTGGTCAACTAGCTGGGTCACTGGCCACCAAGGGGCTCCAACTTTTTTTTCCAGATCACCCAAACACATTCCTTCACTGGCCCATCCACAAACCTAAAATGACTACATGATTTCTTCCCCCATTTTTTTTTTTTTTTTTTTCTTTTGAGAGCATGATGGCTTGCTCATCTTGCAGAAAATTTGGGGCATTTTCTGCCCTTCTCAGATTTCAGGTTCCACCCAAAAGGGAAGAGACTCAGGCTTCCTCCCTATGGCCCGGACACGGGTTGGAAGTTTGAGAGATAGGAGCAGGCTTCTGGTGAGAGCGGAGACAGTGAGATTTCATGATGGCAAGGAGAACATCGGACAGGGGAAGAAAGGTGACGTTTTACCGCTTTCTCAACGGGGCTCAACATCAGATCAAGACACATCCGACGTTAGGCAGGCTGTCCACACTGTATTTCTTTGGCGTCATTTTTTTCCCTTGTAACCAACTAATTACAACAGACCCGGAACTCAGCAATTAAGAATGATTTATGTTCCCTTCCCGAGGGAGAAACAATCAAATATCCCAGGCAGAATCCCTTTATCATTCTGCTAACTACGGAAGACACAGAGAGCTCCTTTCATCCAAACCACCTTAAATATTGCAGGAACCTGCTGTACAGCCTGAGGCAGTCAAGACCTTGCGTTTTGCACCAGATACTGTTTCGAGCTCTGATTCTCTAATTTGAAAACAAAAGAAAGACAGAAAGAAATGGAATAGTAGCAGGAACAGGCTGTGCTGCCCTCCCTTGTCATCAAATTATACCTTTCATCCTGGCATTAAACAAGAGCTGGCAATAAAGAAAACCCCAGGAGCACAATATTCTTGGGATTGTATCAGGGCGGAAGATTAAACTCCTAAACCATTCAAGATGTCTCGGCTTTGTCCCTCCACCAAGAGGCTCTTATTACTATCCCCTCTGTTTCCTAGTGAAATACGTTTCTGCAGTGTTAGGGAGAATTTACGAGTAGCTCAAGGCTTCCTGTTTGAAGACGCTTTCTTTCAGAAAGAGGCAAAGGAGAAAGGGGGGCCAAAAAAATCCAGCCCTGAAAAATCAAAACACACTTGGCTTTGTGTGATTATATTTAAGAAAATTCGATACCTGTGCAGAATCTTCAGTTGCCTATGTTGGTGCCCGAATCAGAACAAAGAGCACTCTTCTATGAAATTTCTTTTTTTTAATTAAATTTTTTTTTTTTTAATTTTTTTTTTCCAACGTTTATTTATTTTTGGGACAGAGAGAGACAGAGCATGAACGGGCGAGGGGCAGAGAGAGAGGGAGACACAGAATCGGAAACAGGCTCCAGGCTCTGAGCCATCAGCCCAGAGCCTGATGCGGGGCTCGAACTCATGGACCGCGAGATCGTGACCTGGCTGAAGTCGGACGCTTAACCGACTGCGCCACCCAGGCGCCCCTTAAATTTTTTTTTTTATGTTTATTTATTTTTGAGAGACAGAGTGTGAGTGGAGGAGGGGCAGATAGAGAGGGAGACACAGAATCCGAAGCAGGTTCCAGGCTCTGAGCTGTCAGCACAGAGCCCGACACGGGGCTCGAACTCGTGAACCACAAGATCATGACCTGAGCCCAAGTCGGACGCTTAACCGACGAAGCCACACAGGCGCCCCTCTTCTATAAGACTTCTAGTGAAGCAAAACTTCCATGGAATCAAAATGTAGTCTTTCTCCCTGAAGTGATGAGTCACTGAGATTTGGGCGTCATGATTCACTCCTGAGTGTAACCCGAAAATTTGAACAATATCAAATACTCCAGCCTCGTTTACATGACAAAAGTCAGTCCCAATCAATCCGTTCCCAGCTCAAAATAACTTGTCAGGTTTGGTGAAGATATTTGCAAGTCTGTTTCTATTTGCTTAATTTAAAGAGAAAGGCTTTCAGGTTTTAGATGAAGACATTCTTGAAAGCTGGAAGGTAGATGAACACACAGCGCTCCCCGGAACAGGGGAGGTTTGGAATTGGAGTGGTAGATGGGGGCTGCCGTGGGTGGGAGGAAGGAAGGGCAACAGCAGTAAATATATAAGCTTTTCAGAAGCTCCAGGAGCGAGGGACCACAGTCCTCCAGAAGGTGCCCCGAGTGGAAGGAAGAAGGCAAGGTGAGAACATTTTATTTTCTACACAGATATTATTCATGCACACGCACCAGGAAACTACCATAGCTGATGTTTCCCAAATCAGGAGACATGGTTCCCTGCTGGAGACTTTCGGTGCCACGATTCCAGAATCTGTGAGCGCAGCTGGCTTGGGTGTGCCGGAAACATCAAAGACCTTTCTGTCCCCTGTCTCCCCCCACTGCTGACCTCAGCACCCGCCCGCCCCGTAGTGTTGAAATTGTCTGCATCTGAATTCCTTGCAGGTAATCAAAAACAAGAAAAAAGAACTCAAGGCAGACGGTGTCTCACTGTGAGGCCAATGAGAAGAGTTGACGATTCTCAACCCCCTACAGTACGGGTTCGGAGTGTTTAGGCTGTTACAAACCCCTTCAGAAAGCCCTATGCAAACTTTGCCCCCCTTTTCCCCAGAAAAATGTATAAATGCATGCAAGTTTGTAAGCAAACTTAGATGGTCCACAAATCTCCAGAAGACCACCCATGAAGCCTACCCATCTCTCTGCCCCTCAACTCAGAATGTCCTCTCCTGTACTCATTCTCCACTTGGGTTCTATCTCTTACACTGTCTCCTTCGTGAAGCCTTTCGTGGTTTCCATCCGAACACCTGCACGGCTCCTTTGCGTTGTCTTCGAAAGTGTATCTTCACTCACGGATGTCTTGTCTGCCTGAATGGTTATAGGCTCCTTAGGAGCTGGCACGTTGTGTCCTTCAATTTTGCGTCTCCAGAGCAAGTGTAGGAAAGAGGTCTCTTTCCCAACACGTGACTTCCCCAACCTCCCCCTCCCCCATGATATATTTCTGATACACGTAACATTTTCCCTTAACGTTAGAAAGCGGCACTGATACGTGTCCCCCCCACCCCCCCATGGTCCTCCAACTTCCCGACCTCCACCTCCGCTCCGGACAGAAGATTCCAAACCAAGGAGAACGTGGTACCCTCGTCAGCAGATGGAAGCCAACCCTTTCCCACTAATCAGTAAGAGAAGTGTCTGTGGAAAGTCTGCACTGGGAACTTTGGTACCATCCTGAGAGCTCAAGTCATGGTTTGGATAGCTGGTGTTATAAACGACCAGAGGTTCCGACAAGGAGACTCTTCTAATTTGAACTCTGTAGGCTCTTGGGGCAATTTCAGTGGGATTCTTTCCCTTCACACAGGCCCCAGTGGATTTAGCCTAAAGTCCTTTCAAAGTTAGAGCTGCTACTATACATTTATGGGACCATCTCCTTCTTTTTTTAAAAAAAATTTTTTTTTTTAACGTTTATTTATTTTTGAAACAGAGAGAGACAGAGCATGAACGGGGCAGGGGCAGAGAGAGAGGGAGACACAGAATATGAAACAGGCTCCAGGCTCTGAGAAGTCAGCACAGAGCCCGACGCGGGGCTCGAACTCACGACATCATGACCTGAGCCGAAGCTGGATGCTCAACCGACTGAGCCACCCTGGCACCCCTCAAGTTGGTTACTAACTAGTGACTGTGATTTTTCTTGGCTATAAATTACATTTGTGATTTTTTGTGTGTGTGATTTTTTTTTTTTTTACTCAACCCTGGATATTTTGAATTATATGTTGTAAAGATTCCGAGTTCTGTTATCTTCCTCTGAAGAGTGCTATTTCCTGTTTTAGCAGGTGGTTCAGTTGCCAGCTGATCATCTTGAACTTGCATAAGCTTAGTTTGGTACTTTGTCGCAGGATCTGTGGAAAGTCCAAGGTATTTCTGAAGCCCTTCTACCTTGATGCGGTTCAGTGTTCAAATCCTGCCTTGGTGCCTTAGCCAGTGCCCCAGGGGTGTTTCTAAAATGTCACTGAGACCTCTTAACTCCTGGGGGCCTCGACGTCCAAAGTCTTTGGACACCGGTCTTCTTCCAGAATTGTTACCATCTGTTCATTATCAACTCCTTCGCAGCTGTGAGCTGTGGGCCCTTCCTGTTCATTTGCAGCCCAGGTCTCAGGCATGGTGTCATGGTGGACCCCCATCTGGATTACAGGGGAACTTTCTCTGCACAGTTCCCCCCTTGCCAACGCCCTACGCTGCAGATTCCAGCTATCTCAGCTCTGCTGCTCTCTGTTCTCCGTCTCTCTACCTTAACTTCCACCCTGCTTGGACTTCAGCGCTCTAGTGAGAGAACTTTCCCCGGCCGACAGCTACCTGGATGACTGTGGGTGGACCTTCACGTTTTTCTGTCTCAGGGAAGCAGTCTTGGGCTGCGTGTTGTGTTATCCACTGCCTGCACACGGTCGCCTGAAGCATTTTCCCCCAGTTTTATGGCTGTTTGCAGCGGGAGGACTAGTCCCTTCTAGCTGGGAGTGTAAACCTCTCCAGTTCTTCAAGCCTCATCCTCCTCTTGGCAGATGGTATGTTTCATAGTCTGGGGCTCGATTTCTCATTCCTCCCCTAACCTCCGGCTTCATAAATCTTCCCCTCTTCCAAAAGGAGCCAGGTTCTCCTCGGGATCTGCTGGTAATTTTCTGTTTTCTCTCTCAGGGACATCTGCAGCTCACAGCCCATTTGCAAAATGAACCAACTCAGGCTTCCCAGTGCGACAGGAGGGCTACTGCCTTTGGGACTCTGGTAACTAGCCCCACCCACTCCCTTTTGTTCTTTAGGATGATTCGGAACAAACTGCCGCTCCTCCCCAGCCCCCCTTCATGGTTGTGGGGTCTTAGAGTTGTACTTTACGACATCAATTTGTGTTACCATTAATACAAGTGCACATTTCCAAGCATGGGAGAAGAGTGGGTGACCACAGGCTCCTGTACAGAATAATCGATAAGATACCCCAGTGAATTCTCATCAGGACAAAGAAAAGAGGGAAAGCAAGCCTTTATCTATTGAGAGCCGGTGAGGAGTCAGGCACTCTGCTGAGCACTTTCATGTATATAATATCATTTACATCTTAACTGCACCTTAAAGAGGTGGTATTATTATCCCCACTTTGAATAAATGAAAAGCGGGAGGCTTCTCGAGATAAGTAATTGGTGCCAGCTCACAGCCGACCGTGGTGAAGTCCGGAAGGAAGCCGGGTGTCCGTGACTTTGGAATGCTTTTGCAGATACCAGGCAATCTCACCAAAGAACAGACCTTGCCCCTCCCTTTCTAAATACACAATTCCTACGGCTACGTGTTTTGTGACTTACTCTGGTAAATCTGTCCTCGGTTTAAGCCGCTTCTCCTTGCATACAAATGTTGAGGAAAGGGAAATAATGCACCGTATGATTTTCCCTAGACTGAAGTTAGCCTATCTGCCTCCAAGAGGACAAGCCAGGAATGGAAAGGGTAGAAGTGCTGTTGGTTTGGGAGGCCACATTTTCATTCACCCTTCTTTAACCTCAATAGTAAAATTTTTTTAAGTTCGTTTATGTATTTTGAGAGAGACAGAGACAGTGCGAGTGGGGGGAGGGGGAGAGCGAGAGAGAGAGAGAGAGAGAGAGAGAGAGAATCTCAAGCAGGCTCTGCACTGCCAGAGCAGAGCCTGATGCTGGGCTTGAACTCATGGAAGCATGAGACCATGACCTGGGCTAAAACCAAGAATTGGACTTTTTTTTTTTTGAGTGAGAGAGAGTGCAAGTGAGCGAGAGACAGAGGGGGGCAGGGAGAAAGAGAGAGAGAGAGAGAGAGAGAAAGCAGGACTCACCAGAAGTGGGACATGAGCTCACCCGATGCAGGGCTCAAACTCATGAACCCGCGAGATCATGACCTGAGACGAAGTCAGATGCTTAACCGCCTGAGCCACCCAGGCGCCCCCAAGAGTCAGACTCTTAACAGACCGAGCCACTAACCTTAATACTCATAAGAACTAACATCAATTAAGCCCCTTCTGTCTGCCCTTGCACTAAACGTTGCAAACACCTCTCATGTAATCCTCTCAGTGAACCCGTAAGGTGTGTATTATTTCTATGCTTCATCTTTAGATCAAAGCAATAAAGTCTGAAGAAGTTAAGTAGTTTGTAGTGGGTGGTAAGTCAGCAGAATCAGAGGCTGACCTAGACGATAAGATTTCAGTCTATGCTTCTTTAAAAAAATTTTTTTTAACGTTTATTTATTTTTGAGACAGAGAGAGACAGAGCATGAACGGGGGAGGGGCAGAGAGAGGGAGACACAGAATCGGAAGCAGGCTCCAGGATCTGAGCCATCAGCCCAGAGCCCGACACGGGGCTCGAACTCACGGACTGCGAGATCGTGACCTGGGTTGCAGTCGGACGCCTAACCGACTGAGCCACCCAAGCCCCTCAGTCTCTGCTTCTAAACCACGACCCTGTAACTCTTTCTAACCTCCTCTATCCTAAACACTCGGATTCCCTAATCTAGAAATCCTGGAATTATAAATAATTCCTAACGGTCTTGATCGCTTAGCCTCCGTGCCCAAGTATGCTTTTCTTAGATCACAGAAAGATTTTCAAATAGGTTTGGGCCAAATCCAGACCTTGGGACCCTCTGTAAAACTGTGGAAGAGGAAGTCCCCTTCTGCCAGAGCTATAAGGGTTCAGAGCCCGTGAGCACTGAGCAGGTGGTCAAATGTTCATTACTTGTAGGATTACAGTAATAAGCAAGCGCCCTGAACATACAAGTATGAGCCTCTATTTAATTTTATCTGCCGGGGCTGGCAAGGACAAGTGACACTGTCACAAATAAAACCTTCATGTATTATGGAATAAGGCCGCCTCGTCTCTCAAAAACAAAGATAAGGCAAACAACTACACACAGCTAAGTGAGTAGCCTTCCTTCCACAACGCCAAAGTAAATAATGTAATCTGCCTGGGGGGGGGGGGGTGGTGCAAGACACTCACAGGAAAAATCTGAAGTCAATCGTGGAGGTTTGATAAGGGAAGCAGAAAAATAACCTGATTTCTGGGAACAGACAGCAGGCCTTTCAACAGCTAGAGTGCGGCTCTTACTGCAAAGAGCTGCGAGGAGAGGGATTAACCGACCCGCACGAACTGCTGTGAGGGCTGGGGAGCCTGGAAGACAGGACCAATGCGGATCGACCTGAAAACGTGGAGAACTGAGGTGGGGTGCGGGGGTGGGGGGGTCTGCAGGCTTCATCTGTCCCCTCCCCCTAACACCCCCCTCCCGCTGGGGCAGCTCACACTCTCTTTCCTGTGTGCACCGCCCCTAGGTGCAAAATATTCCGACTAATGTGGAGGGGCTTAAAGGCAGTTTAAGATGCAATAAGAAAGGCACGCAGGGCCTGTGGATACCCAAGGAGAGGGTTCTTACCCTTACCCCGCTCAGAAAGCACAGTCATCCGGATCCTCAGGCCTGGCGCCAGACGTTTGCGTCCTTAGTAAGGAGGGGCTGTGATATATGCAATACAAGATCCTCTAGGACGGGCTTCTTCCTCCCACCCGCAGCCGTCATCTCGCCTTTCTGCCTTGAGAAACTGCCAACCGGAAGGGTAGAACCTTCACAAAGTTCCTTAAAAGCCTAAGCACTAAGCGGTCCAAGAACGTGTGTGTAAGTGGGTGCAGACCAGCAAAATTCTGGGCTAGTTAGCACACATTTCCCAGGATGTTGATGGTGCCTGTGGCCGTAACCAAGGGCCTGAACAGGGTGGCGAAGGGGGGAAGTGCCCTGAAAAAAAGAGAGGAACTGGAAACGGGCAAAAGAACTCTCTCTGGGGAAACTGCAGACATAACTTTAAATGGGACTCCTGCAAAGCACGGAGGGTAGTAATTTGATGGGGAGAGAGACAGAAGCCCAGAGACAGACAACTCCAAGGTAAAGCGCAACAGCTACAGCAAGGTTGGCGTAAGGCGCACGGGAGACCCCAGCCGTGGGGAAGCCCTTTCCCTCTCGGGGCATCATGTCCCCCGGCCGTAAAACAAAGGGATTGCCGCCGAGCTGCAAGTCTGAGCCCCCTTCTGAGTCTAGAATGCCTTTCAATTGCAATGAAAGTTAAGTATTCTTGTCCCCAGAAAAACGCGCCTGTGCTCAAAAATACATCAAGTGGGGTGCACTTTCAGGGTGTGGCTGCACACTCCCACCCAGCCGGCCGATGGTGCAGAGGCCGGGCCCCAGCCCCTAGCCGGGCCACCTTCGCTCTCCCAGCCGGAAGAGGACAGGGCGCCGGCTCTGCGGAGGGGAAGGAGTGACTCAGCATCGGATGCAAGGAATGGGGGAGGGGGACAGGCGCCGCCCCGAGCCCGAGCTCCCGGCGCTTGCGTTTGGGGACGTCGCCCCCAACCCCCAAGCCTCCTCTGACCAAGGAGCGTCCCTTCTTTCTTTGACCCGGCACGCCGCTGGCCCTGCGTGCGGTTCCCTCGCCACGCTCGCCGCGCCCCTGCGTCGGGGCAGGTGGCTCGCCGACCCCGCAGCAGCCCGCGCTCCCTGGTCCCTGGGGGGCAGAAAGTCCACTTGCTCCTGCTGTCCACGGGATGGCCCGTCACCCCTCTGCAGTACACTGGCCTGCTCTCCCTCCCACCCGCTGGGTCTCAGCTTTTTCGTTCCTTCCTGGCAAGTTGCGGCAGTACTGAACTTGTGCGGGGAGGGACGCGGCCGCGGCAACTTCCCCGAGCCCGCGCAGGGGGAGGGCGCTTGGGTGCCGGCGCGTGCCGCCCACCCCTGGGCAGGGGAGCGAGGGGCGAGCATGGAAACCGAAGACTGCCCGCACGTGTTCTGCAGCGAAGAGCGCGGTTGCGGGGACGCCCACCTCTCTGCAAGAACTGCAGGCGACGCCCTGTCGCGGCCGTGCTCCGTCTCACCGGCGGGGGCGCTGTCGGAGCGGGCAAATACTGCACCTGCAGTGGGCTGCGGGTGGCAGCGGAGGCGCCTGCTTCCAAACGGAGGCGTTTGGCTTTTTAGAAAGGCGGCGGTGCCCAGCACAGAACGTTCTCTGCACAGCTGCGCGGGTTCATGGCAGAGGGAGCCCCAAAGCGTTTCCAAAGAAAGACTTGTGAACCCCCGGTTTCTCTCCCATTTGTTGTCGGGCCAAAGCTCTGATAGCCTAGTTTACAGAAATGACCAGTAAGCAATACTGCTTTCCTTCCTTTGAAATTACACCACTTTCTAGCCCAACCCACTCTCTAGCAGCCACTAAATTTAGCCCCGGGGCCCACTCTTGGTGCAGCCAGGGATCAAGAATTTATGGGAAACGTCTACGTCCCTCTTTTTCCATCCAGATCCAGGTTCCCACTGACTCCTCTGACTTCCTCTGTTCTCTCAAGGTGGGATCCCAGGCCTCATGCCCCCTTCCCCGCTTCCGGGACTTTGTATTGCCTCCTTCCTCCTATGCCTCGCCAAGAAAGGGTGATTCATTCATTCATTCTTACAAGCCGCAAGCAATCCCTTTGCAGCCCAGACCCTCAGGCTGCTTCTATATTAATAGAAGTTTGGACCTTTTCCTTTTCTGTCCCTAACTTGCACATTTGGAAGTTCGATGATTCTTTTCATTCCTTTCTTTCTTGAACTGGTTAATCGCAGACTCTCCTTTCCTGCCTTGCCCTGAAAAGGTTGCCTAATGACACAGCAGAACTATAAACTAAATGGGTGTGCGTGACAAAGCAGAATTTCAGTGCCTGGGAGACTCTTAATGAGACATAACTTCGGCCTCTGGCGAGACCTGCCGATGAGATAATGTCTCTGGCAGAAAAGATGAACTTGGGCTGTAACCTGTTAATGACCAGACCAACCTCAGCCCTCTTTGTGGACTCTCCCCAGCACCTCCCTGAGGCCCACGGGTGTCTGCTTTCTCCTGCTGCACTTCTGACCCCAAACGGGTGCCGTTTGAGGACAGCACCGTCAGGTTGCAAGTCTGACCCACCCAAGTATATACAGTTCAAGGGAGACCGGCCTCTGTGTCAAAGGCAGGCATGTAAGTCATTTTCTAGTGCTACCCAGTAGAGACCAAGGCATTGCAGAAAGCACTCTGTGCTTCAGGCACCCTTCCGATTAGCCTGAAACACGCCCAAAGACCTCGGAGGACTGATCCAGCCGTGTCCTTTCCCTATCAGGAGGTCAAAAGTCTTGCTAACTTTAGACCCAAGGCTGCATTCTTTGTGCTGGGTCTTCTCTACTATTCAGTTCTTTCTTTTGCCACGGAGACCCTGTCATCGCACATACACACAAATGCACACCCGCACACGCGCGCGGGAATGATACACTCGTGCGTTAATATCTTGTAATACTGTCAACAGTACAAGAATGCGCATTCTTTCCGCGTGACGGGTGAGCAAATTGATGTCTCGAAGGAAGAACAGAGTTGCATGGAGAAGTGGGCGGTGGAAAGATTGCCGCAGTGGGGTCTCCTGGGCATGCTGTTGCCATAGGGAGGCAGCGGGGGACGCGGGGATGCTGAGAGGCAGGAAGGCAGGAGGAAATGGAAAGAAACGTCCTGCCTAATGTACAGTCTGGCCGGAAGAGGGACATGGCAGTCTTCGTTCCGGCCTGGGTGCCGCTCAGACAATTGCTTTAGACACACCAAGATGTATTGTTTGTGATCCTTCAGTCACTTCGTCTCTCTCCTTGCCCCTGAGGAGTCGAGTGGGGGAGTGGGGCGATATTATGCAGCACGAAGCTGCACACTTAGGTAAACACCCTTGGCTCTCAATTTCAACTGTCCGAGTGTCTGACATTTTAATCCATCTGAAAGCTTGAAATGAGCCGGGTGCAGGCGGTCACTTGTCAGCTCTAAGGAGGTGAGCTAAGCTAAGAGGCGCCTGCCCCAATAAACGTAGTTGCATCTAGATCTGGGCAGCTGCAGGGGGCTGACGAGGAAAATGGCATATGGGCTCCAAATTCTCAGTGTTCATGCTGACTTTTTCCTCGCAATTTGCCTAGTCCTTTGTGTGCTCTTACGGTGTCTCTTTGCATCGGAATTTTATGGGCAATAATGCTACGCTTCTGTCAGCCACACGGCTTTATGGAATCGAAGGGACTAAGAGAGGCACGAACATAATTTAAGAAATCTGGGCGTTCTGACCACCACTTACTTTTTCTTTCTTTTTAAGATAATAAGCAGAAAGACAGTGCGCCGATAATTCAAAGATATTTATCCCATAGCCACCGCTTTTGCAGGCCCCTTGGGTCTTGTAACGTCACCCTTCTGGCTAAAAGAATACATTTGCCCCTAAACGATGTCTTAAATTGTACCATAATTCCATGCTTTATGCATAGATTATATTATGGGAGTAGGAGAGAAACAGATACCCAAGTTTAATGTATAATATGATCATTAAGGTTGTTCAGATTTAGTGTTGGCTAGAAGTGTGGTTAAATGTAAAGACCATTTGATGATTTTGTGTTTTCATAGAGTGAGAGTCTCAGTATACATAGTCATGACATTTTCCAGAAAGAACATTAAAGAATAAAAACTATGTGTTATCAGAAACAGCATAAAGAAGGAGGATTCAAGTAACAAAATCCTCTATTTCCATCTTCATAAAAACGCCACGTTTAAGAAATGAAACCTTTTCTTTTTTTTTTTTTTTTAATTTTTTTTTTTTTTTTTAACGTTTATTTATTTTTGGGACAGAGAGAGACAGAGCATGAACGGGGGAGGGGCAGAGAGAGAGGGAGACACAGAATCAGAAACAGGCTCCAGGCTCTGAGCCATCAGCCCAGAGCCTGACGCGGGGCTCGAACTCACGGACCGCGAGATCGTGACCTGGCTGAAGTCAGACGCTTAACCGACTACGCCACCCAGGCGCCCCAGAAATGAAACCTTTTCATTAATGACTTTAATTAAAGAGTTTGGATATCCTATTTTTTTTAAATGTTTATTTATTTTTGAAAGAGAGAGAGAGAGAACAGGGGAGGGGCAGAGAGCGAGGGAGACACAGAATCCGAAGCAGGCTCCAGGCTCCGAGCTGTCATCACAGAGCCCGACTCGGGGCTAGAACTCACGAACTGTGAGATCATGACCTGAGCTGAAGTCAGACGCTGAACCAACTGAGTCACCCAGGCACCCCTGGATATCCTATTAATTGAGAGGAAAAATAAAAGCCATTCAATTAAGGTAGAAATAGATTTTTCTCTTCCTTATTTATTTTCATTTATCTTTATTTTTTTAGAGGGAGAACATGAGTCAGGGGGAGGGGCAGGGAGAGAGAAGAGAAAGAATCTAAAGCAGACTCCGTGCTCAGCATGAAGCCCAACGAGGGGCTCGATCCAATGGCTTGAGCTGAAATCAAGGGTCAGATGCTCAACCAACTGAGCTGCTCAGGCACCCCTCCTCTTCCTTATTAATTCTTTCACAGCAAATTGCCAATTTGGTTCTAATACATTAAAAAAAAAATAATACGTCCTATTCAGGGCAATTGAAAGCAAGCCCGTGGAATATTCAAAGTTTTTTTGGGAGGGGCTCCACCAATCTGCCTTCCCCTGCCCTTTACTCTCTCACACTCTCTTCCCCTCACCCCGTCAAATCCTTTCTCAGGAAAGAATCTCATTCCAGTCACTTGCACCTTCCATACATCAAAACAGAAACTACCAGGGGCAGTGGGATCTTAAGACATATCTGAATTTGGGGCGCCTGGGTGGCTCAGTTGGTTGAGCGTCTGACTTGGGCTCAGGCCATGATCTCGCGGTCTGTGAGTTCGAGTTGAGCGTCTGACTTGGGCTCAGGTCATGATCTCGCAGTCTGTGAGTTCGAGCCCCGCGTCGGACCCTGTGCCGGCAGCTCAGAGCCTGGAGCCTGCTTCGGATTCTGTGTCTCCCTCTCTCTCTGCCCCTCCCCTGTTCCTGCTGTCTCTCTCTCAAAAATAAGTAAACATTAAAAACACTTAAAAAAAAACCCTTAAAAATGAAAAGAAAAGAAAATAATTGCTTGAATCAACACAACCAATAGAACAGAAGGTTTAAAGGAAATCACTGTGGGGCGCCTGGGTAGCTCAGTCGGTTGAGCGTCAGACTTTGGCTCATGTCATGATCTCAAGGTCCGTGAGTTCGAGCCCCACGTCGGGCCCTGTGCCGGCAGCTCAGAGCCTGGAGCCTGCTTTGGATTCTGTGTCTCTCTCGTCCCCTGCCCCTCCCCTGCTCATGCTCTGTCTCTCTCTGTCAAAAATAAATAAACATTAAAAAAAAAAATGAAAAAAAAAAGACATATCTGAGTTTGAAATGAAAAGGTTTGGATTCCAGAACATCAAATGTTCTGAATCACAGGAGGCCATGGAGAAGGTATTTGGGAGGCAGAAACTCCTTCTGGAACATCTTGGAAAAAATTCTGCCAAGGATCGGCTCGCGGACTGCCGGGCTACTTCCAGAGGTGAGGTCTCGCCTGATGAGGGCTGGTTGTGGCTCACCTAGGTGCACGGCTGTATTTGTGAAGCTGTGAGGAGTCTGGATACTGGCGTCAGACCCGCACAGAGTCCCCCGACGACACTCACCAGTTGTTTGAATTTGGGCAGGACGCCATCTTCCGATCTGGAAGACCGTGTTCACACCTGTGCTATCTCCAAACAAGCTGGAGAGAGAAAATGACAAATGGCCTATGCACAGTGTCTGCCACATGGTTCCCCTCAATACATCTTAACAGTGTCACTTCTCTGGGGTGCCTGTGTGGCTCCGTCCGTTAAGTATCCTACTCTCGATTTCGGCTTGGGTCATGATCTCACAGTTCGTGGGTTTGAGCCCCCCAGGGGGCTCAGTGCTGGACACAGAGCCTACTTGAGATTCTCTCTCTCTCTCTCTCTCTCTCTCTCTCTCCCCCTCCCTTTGCCCCTCCCCTACTCTCACTCTCTCAAAATAAATAAGTAAACATGACCCAAATTATCATGTTTCGGTGACAAAGGAACATGAGCCCGGGAAGCCAGGTTTGCCCTTTATATGTTGATTTTGCCTGGTTTTTATTTCCCTAAGAATTTTCTCTTCCAAAGTTTTCAAACCATTTGGCAAATATATCATTCTAGTGTCCCCAGATCTTGGGCCGGTACTGTAGCAAATTACACTCTAGGGAAGGACCTTCAAATTCGGGAAAAGGCCTTAATCCTGCCAGATTGGAATTTAAAGCTTTGTAGCTGTCACTTTCATTCGCTGTCCCTTAAATTCAAATTCAGCGCACATTTCTTTGCCTCGCTTTTCTGAGGCCCTGTGCTGGGAACATGATCTTGTGTAACCATCATGGCAGCAACGTAAAGGCGGGTTCTTTGTCTAGACTTTATACATCAGGAAGCCGAAGCTTAAGGACGGGACACCCTTGTTTGGTTGAGAGAATTCAGGCATACTTTTCTTTTGCGATTCAAATCTGGGTACTAATTTTTTAGGGTTCTTTTGAAGACCAGTTCCGAGTATAGAATAATTGGGTTTTCTTCTACCTCTCAGTTCTCAAAAGAACAAAAGTGATCTCTCCTTGTATCACATCTCAACCCGGCACGGGAAGAATAGATGGCAGGATGCAGCATGGGATTAAGTTGGCCCCAGATGGTTTAATAGAATAAACACACCTGCTGACCGCACGTAGGCGCGCTCGGGTGGCTCAACTAAGCCTCGGATGTAAAGAAAGACATTTATCACGGCTCTCTTCAGGATGCGGAAACAGAGCCTTCCCTTACTTGAAAGCAACTTCGAGAAGTTTCGGAGCAAAGCAGAAATGAATACAAAAGGATTGGATTCATTGGGTTCTGCATGCGTGTATTTCTTTTAATAGAGATGTTTCTTATCTCCACGCATACGAGGCAAGGCTTCCTGCGTGTAAAACCAATAAAACGAATGGCACCGTGGAAATCCTTGTCCATTTATAAGTTAGTTGCTTGCCACAAGTATAAGAGAAACAGTTGATTAGACATTGATAAGATGAAGACAATCCAAAAGAGAGGAAAAGATACTACAAGTTAAAGCACTGATAACATGTGCTTTGCCTACAAAGACTTAAATAATGATTATTTTCAATGTCAGGATTTGAGGAATTGGACGTTTTCATGCTCTGCTGGAGGGAGCATGAGCTTAAAAGTTGTCCATATACACCAAAGAAAATAAAGTATAGGGGTAGACCCTGAGGAAAGAGGACAATATGGAACAGAAATTTACGAGTAAAGATATTTAAATTGCCGCATTATTAATTAATGAGAAACCTGGAATCTATTTGCGTGTCCAACCAGAAGGGATAAGTTAAACATCATTAAGATTCATACATGTGAGAGAATATTAGGAAGTCTTTCACAATGAGTCATGGAATACTTAATGACCTGAAAATATTCTTTAAAAGTATATTAGATTAAAAAAAAAAAAAAAAAAACAACCAGCATATAATATTACACAGAGCAGGATCTCAGTTAAAGTAAAATGTCAAATAAAAATGGATGCCTGCATTGAAAAGTCCGGAAGGGAATAGGCTGAGATATTAGCCGTGATTTTCGTTAGGCAGGAAGACTTTTATTTTGAGATATATTGAATTTTCGACAGCAGGCACGGAGGACTCTTCAGACACCCCCCCTCCCCCACCCAGTGTGTGCACTGGAGACAGTCTAGGAGGGTCATTATTGGTCATTCACTTAGTCATCATTAGGCATGCGTATGTGTGTAACAAATCAACACTGGCTCCAGGCCCTGATTTGTTAGGCAGCTGGCCACCTGTTTTGTCATTGTTGTTGGTGTTAGTTTTGTGCCTCAGTGGGGGCATTTCTGCGGTCCAGATTTTTAAGATGGGGCTTTCTAGACAAGCACCTGATGAAGTCCATTTCGTGGGCTGGTCTGGAAGCTATGAATTTCCCTTGTCCTGAGTCTCTGCTGAGAGGAAGTAAATGGCATCTCGAAGCCTTGACTACCACGATCCTGTGATGGGATGTGCTGTGGTTTTCTTGCTTTAGCCCCATTTGTTCTGGGGACGCTTGGCTGCATCGGCCGTGGCTTTAAAGAAAGGCCTGTGATAGCCTAGAGTGTCAGAAACTGAGGCAAAGTACACGTGATGGGACGCAATCTCTGCAAAACGTATCTATAGGAAAGAAATAAAAATCTCCAATGATATCCTTTCCTGAGGATCATCCTCAGCCATCTCTTTGATGGAAAATGGGAATATAATATTTATCTCTTCCTCCTTCCCTCTCCCTCACTTTCGGTATCATTTGGATGGATGGAAGCAGCAGGGGCTCAAATATAATTACTTTATAAATAATTAACAAGGTACTATTATTATTACTTTAAAAAAGGCCCATTGTGGAATGAGTCTCTTGAGAGTGGCTGAAGTTTAATTTAGCCAAATAACTGTTCTGCATTAGCTAATGTGGCCCATTATTTTTAGGCTCAGAAGATATTTCCAGATGTACCGAGACAGTGGTGATCTATCACTCTTTCCGGGTGCCACTTTGTTGGCATGCCGGTGACCTATCTGGCTTTATTACTTCCCGATGGTGGTAGTGGTGAAATCAGGTGAGTACTGTGTGATCCAAGTATCCGTGATTGAGCGCAACTAATTCAATTCAAATGCTATCTGGTCTTCGTGGAATTCAAGTTCTAAATACACTGCTTTTTCATACTTGTGATATGAAACCAAGTGAAAAATACCCCACACGGATAGTCATATAGACGGAGCGATGTAAATATCTCTAGTTGATTGTAACGTGCATGCCCTTAAAGGAACGCTACCCGAATGAACTGTGATCGTTTGGGTGGAAATTTACTAAAAACATATTTACTTTCTTCCGTATACGTTTGTATATGTCCGTATACGTTTGTATATGTCCGTATAGGTTTGTAGCGCCTACAACAGGCATATATAGTTTTTAGAACCCGGAAAAAAAATGAGTTGGTTAAAAAAAATGTGTCTCCTTGAGGCCTTTGCCCTGATCTTGCAAAATGCATTACGAGACATTTCCACTGCAGAGCGAGGGATTCCAATTTGATGACCTGGCTCCTAGCATATCATCAAAAATAATTGACCGACGATGCAAACCTTGGAGCTTTATTATCCTCTATCCTGGCATCTGTGGTTTCTAGTAGGGGAACTGATGCTCAGATAATTAGAGGGCACCTGCTATCCTGATCCCAGGCACCCTGTAAGGCTCGTTACACTGTGAGCAAGTGCTTGTGTAACATAAATGTAGCCAGAAGGTCCAAGATTTACTCGAGTCTACATGACACGGAGGTTCTCCATTTTTCTCAGAAGTATCTTTCGTATTTACTCTGGAGATAGTAAACCACGATGCTGGAAAATACCAGGTCTCGGCTTCCGTCCTGCCCGTTGATTCCAAAGGAGAAGCCCCTAGAGGTAGCCGTTCACGTTTGTAGGCACTGAACGGTGATGGGCTTCAGATTAAAATGCCACTCGTCTCTTCGCCCGGGGTTGTTCCCACACACTCACGGTGTGAGCACTCTTGGAAGTCAGCAGTCCTCGGGACCGGGGGTCTGGAGGATGCCTGGACCTCCTCTGTACCTCTCCTCACGCTATCCCCATCTCTGAGCTCTGCCAGCCAGGGCGCGCTTTGCCCCCATGGAGAAGACGGGCCCTGTCTTTCTTGTCACTTTGTTAACGTGCAGTTCAGTTAGGCCTTGCATTCCCAAAGCAGTTCTACTCTGACCTTCCAAAGCTACATCCCTAAGCGCCTAGCAAATCTTCTTAGTGTTAGAAAGCCTGTCTAGCACCGGGTCTCCCGTGTGGCCATGATTTCTGATGCTCGGGCCTCTGGCTTCTGCTCTCATTTTGACTCATAACCCTATTAGCAGCAAGAGCGATCTCTTCCCTTTTTATCTTAAAAGCTTTCTTTCTGGGGGCGCCTGGGTGGCTCAGTCGGTTGAGCGTCCGACTTCAGCTCAGGTCATGATCTCACGGTATGTGAATTCGAGCCCCGCATCGGGCTCTGTGCTGACAGCTCAGAGCCTGGAGCCTGCTTCTGATTCTGTGTCTCCCTCTCTCTCTGCCCCTCCCCTGCTCATGCTCTGTCTCTCTCTGTCTCAGAAATAAATAAAAACATTTAAAAAAAAAAAAAGCTTTCTTTCTGGGACTTCTTTCTAGTAACGGTATCTAGCCAGCCACCCCTAGGACAGCTTTTCCCGCCTGTTCACTAAAAATACTCACTCACTTAAAAGGTGAAAATCGGGGCACCTGGGTGGCTCAGTCGCTTAAGCGTCCGACTTCAACTCAGGTCACGATCTCGCGGTCCGTGAGTTCGAGCCCCGCGTCGGGCTCTGGGCTGATGGCTCAGAGACTGGAGCCTGCTTCCGATTCTGTGTCTCCCTCTCTCTCTGCCCCTACCCCGTTCATGCTCTGTCTCTCTCTGTCTCAAAAATAAATAAACGTTAAAAAAAAAAATTAAAAAAAGAAAAAAGGTGAAAATCTACCACTTTCTAAACGAGTACAGATGTTCAGGCTGGTGCCAGAATCTGGGAGAAGGAGATCGAAGCTCAGATGGGTCGGGTGTTCGTGTCTGTCTTGTTCTTTTGTTGGGCCACACAGCGTAGAGTGTACCTTAATGGTGATATTGAAATAGGTTTATCCTCCCAGGAATAAGTTGTAAATGGAGCACAGTACTCTCACATAACTCAAATACTTTGAACTTGACAAAATGTTTCTAAGAAGAATAAACACTTGAGCATGACTAAAAATATTTTGGAAAAGGAAAATAATGATAGGTGATTGTCATACCAGATACGACATCAGATGCAGAAACGAGAACAGAAATGGTAATTCCAATCAGTTCAGGAAAAAAATACGCCGTTTAGTAAACGATGTTGGGATAATTGGCTAGCCGTATGGAGTTTCTAAATATCTTGTGCTTTTTAGGAAGAAACTTTGCATTTTTGGGCTGTTTTTTTGTTGAGGATGTAATGTACAGCATGGGGACTAGAGTTAATAATAATGTGTTATATATTGAGAGTTGCTAAGACGCTAAGACAATAGATCTGACAAGTTTCATTACAAGAAAAAAATGTAACTATGTGAACTGATGGATGTTAGCAAGACTTAACGTGGTGATCGTTTTTCTCTCTCTCTATACATATATATAAATCATGTTGTACACCTGAAATTTATACAATATTATATGTCAATTATATCTGGAAAACAAAGATTTGTAATGCATGCTATGGATGAAAAGTTGCCAAGCATATGTTTGAAAACTAACTGGGTAAAGAACTTCAAAAGCCTAAACAGAAAATGCCAAGGAACATTGCATTAGTTAGAGATTAAACTAGTTAATCGGGGCGCCTGGGTGGCTCAGTCGGCTGAGCTTCCGACGTCAGCTCAGGTCACGATGTCACAGTTCGTGGGTTCGAGCCCCACGTCAGCTCTGTGCTGACAGCTCAGAGCCTGGAGCCTGTTTCGGATTCTGTGTCTCCCTCTCTCTCTGACCCTCCCTTGTTCATGCTCTCTCTCTCTCTCTCTGTGTCTCAAAAATGAATAAACGTTAAACTAGTTAATCAACTGACAATGACAAACAAGATAAGGGTTTATTTTCTGTTGTAACGAGAAGTCTGATGTCAGGTGGTTGCTGACACTGTTTCAATAGCTGAAGATATCAGACTTGACTTTTCAGCAATTACCTTGATTGTTTTTCTCATGGTCACATGATGAAAGATGGCTGCTGCTTCTCCAGCATCGTGACTGTATTCCAAGCGGGAAGAGGAAGAAAAAAAAAGGAGCATATGCCAACTGAGTTTCCTCCCTACCTTTTAGGAGATTTTGCAGAAGCCTCAGCCTACAAATTCCAAGTATATCTCTTTTGTCGGATTTTGCTACATGAGCATCTCTGTTTACAAAGAAGGCTTTGGAATGTCATTTTTAGCCGGGTCCCTCCTCCGACGGAATTAAGGTTGTTAGTCAACAAGAAGGGGAGAAGGCTGGGTAGCCAAGGAGCAATGTGTACTGTGGTCAAGAACAGACAATTCACTAAAAAAAATAGATATTGCTAGTAAATAAATAGGTAAGTAAATAAATAAATAAGCATATATATTCGCTCATAATCAAAATACAATTAGGGGCTCTTGGGTGGCTCAATCGGGTTAAACAGCCAGTTTACAGCTAGTATGTTCGAGCTCAGCTTCCGGTTCTGGACGCAGAGCCTGGAGCCTGCGTCGGCTTCTGTGTCTCCCTTTCTCTCTGCACCTCCGCCCCCTCCCGCCCCCCACTCACGCTCTGTTTCTCTCTCCTTCAAAAAATAAATAAAGATTTTTTAAAGTTTAAAAAAATAATCAACATGCAATTAAAAGTGATATTTTGAGGAACCACATATAGCTTGGCAAGGATACGATAAAACCGACACTTTATTACTTACAGCCCTGACTATGGCAGAGCAGAGAAACAGAGCAATTTCAGCATCTTTAAGACATTGTCGTTACAATCACCAACAGAAAGGACACAAATTCTAAGTCAGCCATTTCTGGAGATCGCACCGTCTGTGTGATTCCCGTTATTTGAGATAGCTTTTTTTTTATTGTTTGTCAGTCTTGGTCTGGGGATGTTTTTAAATAATTTTTTTTATTTTTAAAAATAAAATAAAATTAAATTAAAAATATTTTTAAAATAAAAACAATTTTTTAAAATATGTTTTTTTAAAAATAACAATTCGTAAGAATGCAAACGGCCCAACCCTGAGCAGTAACATTTAATATTTATATTGTCTCTTACAAACGGGAAGTCAAGGTGCACGCAATCTGTACAGATAAATATTGACGGAACTTGAAGCTGTGCTTCTCACGTGACTGCGAGCTTCTAAGAGCCTGTTATTTTTCTATCTCCTTCTTCTGGTCCCTAAATCCTCCTTCCTACCCCACCACACAAAGCCACTTGAGGAGTATAATTTCTTAATGCCTGGACTCTGCTTTTCTGTTTTTTTTTTGGTTTTTTTTTTTTTTTTTGCTTTCTCTGAATCTTCACAGTTCAAGAGCAGAGAAGAAAGCTAAGCAACCTGTGCCCGAATATGATGTTTTGGCCAATGTAAGGTGAGAAAGAAGGAAGTCTGACTGAATCCTCAAACATTAATGCTTCTGGTCCCATCACACATCAAATATTTCTTGAGCATCTACCATAGGCCAGGCACTAAGCCAGGCAACGTGCATCAGCGGTGAACAGATAACCATGATCCCCACCCCCCGGGAAGCACGGAGTCATTGGGAAAATGCAACGTTAAAGAAAAGGAAGTTGGCAAAGTATATAATTAGGTATTTCAGTAACTCTATGCAGGAAACACACAGGATGCTATGAGAGAAAATAACAGAGCTGAAGGGGAACTCCCCCTTGATTGTGGCCACAGACATTCTGAGTAAAGTATAACTTAAGCTGAGAACTGAACAGTAGGGGGAGTGACACCAAGCCCGATAGGAGTGGTGGCCTCCCGGGTTTCTAGTGTGGCAGGAGTGGGTGGCGTATCACCCACGGAGGCGAAGGGATCAAGACTTACACTTCAGACATGTCAACTTTGGGGCAATCTAATTTCAGACATAAAGTGCCCTTGCACTCAGAGAAGGGTGAGCAGCGGATATAAATTTTGGATTTATTGCACACAGATGATAGGCGGAGCCATGGAGTAGCCGCGATCCAGGGAGCAGGGTTGAGAGAGGAGGCGTGAGATTGCCCGGGAGGTGGGAAGACTGGGGGCCTGGTGGGTCACGAAAGCCAAGAGCAGAGGGAACTTCAGAACAGGGGAGCTCAGTGATCAGGAAAGGAGCAGGTGCTGGGACATTGCAATTGGATCTGTAAGGAAGAGGGAAGGGGGTTCCAGGAAAAGGCAACCGTATGGGGAGATGTAGAACGGAGAACAGAGAAAGATGTAGAACAGAGAAATCTGGGAGCGCTACTGGATTTGGCTGAGGTGTAAGGAAAGTTTGGGGCACTTCACCAAAGACGCTGAACACAGGCCGAGAAGCAGGCTGCGAAGAGGGGCTGAGTAATTCTGAGCAGGGCTTCCAACAACTTGCTCTGTCACTGCCTTTAGGTTTTTGCTTGAATACAGTTTCCTGAGAAAGGTCCCTCCTGAGCACCTTGCCTAGATGCCCCACCCCCTTTTTCCATGGGCTCTGCCACCACCTATCATTAGGATGTATTATATGCCTATTTGTTCCTGGTCTGTCTGTTCAACTTCTAGAGAGGCAGCCCAATGAGGGCAGGGACTTTATTTAGTTCACTGCAGTCTTTCCAGTGACTGAACAGTACCTACCTCCTGACAGGGGCTCAATAAATAGTTGCTCACTAATCAATGAATCCGTGCAATGCGAGAGTGTCTAAAAGTGAGGAAAAGTGGGTAGAGTATTGGTGGGAATTTTGAAGATTAAAGCGAGATTGTGTTACTAAGAATGTGAGAGTTACTAAGGAACCATGTTGCAAGGTCTGGGTGGTGTTGAGTGCTGATTTTAGGAAGGGAACGTATAAATTACAGCATAGTTGTCTTCAGGAACATTCAAGCAGATGAATCTTTGGGGCAGAAAGGTCAGATATCTGGGTTTGGCCACAGCTGGAGTTTTGCTACCTTCGCGATCATGCAGCAGAGGGAGAGGCGGACAGAGCTGAGTGGGGGTAGACTGTGGCAATTATGCTAGATAAAGCGGACGTCAAGACAGGAGAGTGGGTTGATAGGAGAGGGAAAATGGTGGAGCCAATGGTGTGGATGATGTTAGAGAATTGTGGTAATTGGGGGCACCTGTGTGGCTCAGTCGGTTAAGCATCGGACTCTTGATTTCAGCTCAGGTCATATCTCACAGTTCTTGGATCGAGCCCTGTGTCCGGGCTCTGAGCCCGGACTCTGAGCCCGATCGACTCTGAGCTGACAGCCCAGAGCCTGGTTGGGATTATCTCTCTCCTTCTCTCTCTGCCCCTCCCCTGCACGTGTGCACTCTCTCTCTCTTTCTTTCTCTCTCTCTCTCAAAATAAATAAATAAACATAAAAAAAAGAATTGTGGCCATTATACAGCAATTTAACCGAACTGAGGGGACATTGTGTTTGGAGAGGGTCATGTTTGAATTTGGGATTTTGGACTAATCTTTTCTGCAGAACTAAGATATAGATGCAATAAATTATGATACATGAATTTAAATGTAAATATCATTATATCATGTAAATGTAAATATAAATATCATCATAATGGGATGAAAATATATATATTTTCATAGGAAACTATGAAATAGAAATAATACCATTTTAGAGAGCTTGAGTGGAATAGAAGACTGGATGAATGCATGTTCACTGTTAAGACCGATTATCTCTAAGATTATACATCAATTTTTTTTTTTGGTTCCTAAGTGTTAAAAATATATTAATTTTGCCTTCAGAATAAACCCTAATATCTTTTAAGAACTGGTTCTTCAGAGTCTTCTTTTTTTTTCTTTAATTTTTTTTTAACGGTTTTTTAAATTTATTTTTGAGACAGAGAGAGAGACAGAGCATGAACGTGGGAGGGTCAGAGAGAGAGAGGGAGACACAGAATCTGAAACAGGCTCCAGGCTCTGAGCCGTCAGCACAGAGCCCGACGCAGGGCTTGAACTCACGAACCGCGAGATCATGACCTGAGCTGAAGTTGCACGCTCAACCGCTCAACCGACTCAGCCACCCAGGCGCCCCCAGCGTCTTCTTTTAAAATGCAAACTTCCTGAGGTTCCTGGCTGGCTCAGTCTGTGGAACATGCAACTCTCGACCTTGGGGTTGTGAGTTTGAGACCCACGCTGGGAGTAGAGAGTACTTAAAAGTAAAAAATCTTAACAAAGTAAAATAAAATGCAGATTTTTTCACAAAGTGGAGATGAAAGGGTACTTAGCAGTCGGTGTCTCACAGACGCTTAGTCCCAGTGAAGATTCTTACACGTTGGTGAGGCCATCTCCCTGGTATTCAGGTATGGGCTGTGCAGGTGCAGAGAGTGGCTACAGCTCCCCCAGAATCACGGTTACTCAGTTGCGGGGCTAGTGAGTGGCATCCCTGACGTCTTCAGTGCTCTCCCAGCCCACCCCTCCCTACACTGACTATCCCGAGTACCACATTGTAAGATAAGAGAAGACGTGATCTTTTTCACCCCACAGGACAGACTGTAGGAGACCACGCCAAGGCATTTATAGATATATAAGCGAACAACGTCCCAAGGGGCCAAATGGCAGGGGTAAACGGATTTTAGAAAGCATTTCGTAGGCTGTGTCTATTTCCCCTACTGGATCACTGCTTCATAAAGAATAGGCATTTCGGGGGGCGCCTGGGTGGCTCAGTCGGTTAAACCTCTGACTTCGGCTCAGGTCATGATCTCATGGTTTGTGGGTTCGAGCCCCGCATGGGGCTCTGTGCTGACAGCTCAGAGCCGGGAGCCTGCTTCGGCTTCTGTGTCTCCCTCTCTCCCTCCTTGCCCCTTCCCTGCTTGCGCTCTGTCTCTCTCTCTCTCTCTCTTTCAGAAAAACAAATAAACATTTAAAAATTGTTTTAAAAAAAAAAAGGAAAGGCATTTTTGCCCCACTTTAAACATCAGATTTTCACTTCTCGTCCATTAGGAGGTCATTGCAAAAACAAAAAAAAAACATAAAATATCAAGTGTTGGTGAAGGCATGGAAAATTGGAACCCTGTGTACTGGTGGTAGAGATGGAAAATGGTACAGCTGTTGTGGGAAACAGTATGGTGGTCCCCCCCCCGCCCAAAACTAAATACAGAATGGCCACATGAGCCAGAACTTCTGCTTCTGGGTATATACCCAGAAGAGTTGGAAGCAGGGACTCAAGCAGGTATTTGGACACCGATGTTCAGAGCAGCGTTATTCACAACGGCCGAAGATGGATGAACCTTGAGGGCATTACGCTGAGTGAAATAAGCCAGATCCGCCAGATACAAAAGGGCAAGCATCATATGATTCCACTTCTACAAGGTGCCCGGAATAAGAAAATTTCGTAGAGACAGAGAGTCCAGCCCTGGGGAAGGGTTAATGGCGAGATTAGATAATAATCTAATGGGGACGGAGTTTCAGTTTGGGAAGGTGAAAAAGTTCTGGAGAGAAAAGCATCATGGTGGTGATAGTCACACAATGTGAATGCACTTAATGCAGCCAGACTGTACATTTAAAAATGGCTAAAATGGTAAATATTGTGACTTTTGGCTTACGAAATTAATAAAACAAAGACTTACGAGACATATAAAAAAAAAATCAGGTGAAAATAGTTTCCAAGAATTCCCCACGTCATTCTGAACACAACGGCTGGTCCATGTTATTTTACAGGATGCCATTACTTCTGTAGCCAATGTATGATACGTTCCAAGTTCCTTAAAAGGGCAGTGCTAAGTAATACTAAGGGTTGTAGATTAGTAATGTCATTTCAGTGTTTAAGACCTACCAATAGGTCAAGCTCCATTCTTCATGATGGAAGTAGGGGCCATTAAACAAATGGCCCCTTTCATCTTGGTCTATGTTAAATAACTGGCTGACAACTGTTTTCCATAATCCACCATGGGCAGAGGACTATGACCTGGGAGAGTCCTCATGGTGGCTCCCCATGTCTCCTTCCCCTGTATTTCATTATTTGGATGTTGGTGTTCTTCTTAACGCAAGAGTTCTAGATTGTGCCTCACAAGAACCCATGGTAGAAGTCAAGAACCTGATTCCATAAAAGAGTACAAACATATAGCACAGGTACCCAGGGTCCTTCAGTTCTTGAGATGGCACGCTCTCCCAGTGGTCTCTCTGCCTCAGTGTCCCCTCTCTCCCAATCGCAGTCCAGCCCATCCACTGGGGCCAAAGGACTCTTCCTGGAGCCCACCCACGCAAACTAATCCTTGGATCTTTATTACGTTTCTATCAGCTGCTCCCAACCTTATATGTGCTTTAACCAAAGTAAGCTGTGCTCCCAGATTTCCCAATTCTGAGCCTCCAGGCAGTGTTCCCCTTCCCCGGAAAGCCCTCTTTCCATGCTCCAAGGCCTAACACAATTGCTGGCTCTTTGGGGTACCTTTTTAGATTCCAAAACTGGAACTAATCTTTCTCAATCCTGTGAACTCCTTTAACTCGTTGGTTCTCTCTCTCCTGCAGCATTCACACTTTTCCATTTTGACTTAAGATAATTGACCTTCACGACATAATTCCTCAAAGTTGCTAGTGGGTGATAGGGATGCCTGTTACGGGCTGAATATTTGTATGCTCCCACAATTCTTATGTTGAAAGCCTAATCTCCAATGTGATGATATTTGGAGGTGGGCCTTTGGGAGGTGATTAAGTCAAGAGGCTGAGGCCCCCATGGATGGAATCAGTGACCTTATAAGAAGAGACACAAGAGAGATAATTCTCCCCACCCCTGCCCGCCTCTCTCTCGTAAGGATACAGCAAGAAGACGGTCATCTACAAACCAGGAAGTAGGCTCTCACCAGACACCAAATGTGCTGGCACCTTGATCTTGAACTTCCCAGCCACCAGAACTGCCAAATGAACTGTGAAATAAATGTTTGTGGTTTCAGCCACTCAGTTTATGGTATTCTGGTATAGCAGCTCAAACTGGCTAAGTCAGTATCTTGTGCATGTCCGTATCTTTCCGGAGAGCCAGGCACACGGTAGATGGTGACAGATGCTGAGTGAACGTTGAACAGAAACTGCAGAGATCCAGTGACTTATTTCAGGAGTCACTTGTAGGGTATATGTGCAATTTAAATCTTTGGCTGCAAGTATATTTAAAAAAAAACAAACAACAACAAAAAAACAAACCCAGAATGCTTCATCATTTTACCCTGCTGGCATTCTCCCATGTCCTTAGGAGAGATTCCTGCCTCCCACCCATTCCCACCCAGCACCGCTGCTGGCTTAAGAGCTGAACTTGAAGTATATTGGAGGAGCTATATCCATGACTAGCAAAAATGGAAAACAGCTGCACTGCAGATCGACAGCACGTCTTTGTGCTATCAAACCCGGTACGGGACAGACTGAGTAGAGCTGGGGGTGGGGAGAGTGACGAGAGTGCCCTCCCTGCCCTCCTGCACAGAGAAGTGCTTTGTGATGCAGGTTTGGGGATGGGACCAGTTTTGGGACCCTTTCCCTGGGGAGCTGATATTTCAGGCCGTGATGTGTTCTTTGGGGTTTAGGAACCCGGATTGTGGCTGCGGTCTCAAGCTTTCGTGATCATAATGTTTGCCGTTAATCGTGGCCTTACAACGACGTTTCAGGCACTGTGATGGGCGTTCTGTGCATTGTTGGCTCTCCCCCCCAGCCTCGGAGGGAGGCGTTCCAGTTAGCCCAGCTACGGTCCTGGAAACAAAGGCTTATGGCAGTTAAGTGACCCGCTCTGGGTCATGGAAAGGTCAAGTGGGAGAGACCGACTGTGAGCCAGCCCGCCTTCTTTCCCATCAGCAGGCCACACTCTCGGTCATGTCAAGCCCAGACAAGGGTCCGGACCCTGGCGTCTTCCAGCTTGGGAGAGGAGTGGGGAAACCACTGACACGGAAACCTGTCGCAAGTTCCGTCCTCAAAACGAAGGCTTCCGTGATCCGGTATTTTAGTGCTTTCAGTCTGCCGTCCACCTAATGGCCACTTCCGCCCCGGCTGCCTCTCTCAGTATGTTCCCCCACGCCTCCTGCTTTCACCTCTGGGCTTGGTGCACGCTGTTCCTTCCATCCAAAATGGCATTCGCCAAGGCTCAGGTTGGTCCCGGCTTCTGAAGAAAAGCGGCACTGTCGCGGCGGGGTGGCCAGGCCCGCGACTTCCCTATCGCACAGACCTCACGGGGAATCCTGTCCCTGTGACCTAGAGCCAGCACCCTAGCCTCAGTAAGCATCCCTCTTCTCATCTGTTAAATGGGGCCAGGAGGAGAAGCTTAAATATAGAGCAGCTGCTGGGATTAAATAATTCATGTGAATCTTTGCCAGAATGAGCAGCAGCAGCACGAGGCTAAGCGCTCGGCGAATGCTGCGCCTAACCCAGGACCTAATATTTAGGAGGCATTTAATACATAAAGGAGTGATTGAACTCTTGTAGGTTACGTATTCCTTTATTTATGACCTTTTACTTTCCCACGATCTCCGCAGAGCCTCACCTGGGACAGCCATGGCAGAGAAGCACGTTTTGTAGCGGAGGACAGAACGAGGTCTGCGGAGGTCAAGGGCAGATCACTGACACAGGTTGGGTTTCATTGCAGGTGCCGCGACCCTTTGCTCTGGGCTCCTGCAGGAAAGGCTCAGGAGCACCCAGATCAAGAGCACGGGCTTGGGAAGTAGCAGCCAGATCCGATTTCAAAATCTACCTCCCCTACTCACCAGCTGTGGCCCGGGCTAAGTTACTTTGACGTCCAAAACATGAATTTTCTAGCCGGTAAGTGCTGGTAACCACAGTGCCTCTCTCACGGGGGCAGCCCGGTACCAGATGCCCAGGGAGCGCTTAGCGCACGCTGCCCATTAGCACGAGGATGAAACGGAGGTCCCGCCTTAGCATGCAGATGCCACATCCTGCAGAAAGTACCGCCGTGCCCAAACAGCTGACCTGATAGAGCAAGACAAGCCTGTGAGTGGGGGGTGGTCCGTCTCCCCAACCTGCCACGCGGGGCACTTTGCTGTGGGAAAGGCAAGGACGGTCTGGATCAGTCCCCCCCCCCCGGCTTCCGGCTCTCTGTGTCTACCGCCAAGTTCACTGGCACAGGAGCAATTCGCACCGCACCATCTTTCACCGTCCGACAACTTAATTTATGCCAGGCACGGACTGTTTCTCCAATATATCTCACGACCGGCTCTTACGGCTCCATTTTAACTTGGAGAAGGGGTGGGGGTGGGGGTGGGAATCATTTCTCAGGGATATGGGAGAATGCGACACGGTGCCTTCTCCAGTAAAGAGGGCGAAGCCCTGCTTTTGCTCTCATGCTGCAGCCAAGGATGCGAAGTGAACATATGCCCTGTAAGAGGCTCCAAAAATTAAACTCACTGGATCTCTGCACTGTTTAAAAGATCTTTTGCTCATTGATTTGCTCAGCTCCCAGTAAGTACCAGGCTCGGCGGGGAGTTAAGAAGTGAAACTGTATAAACCCCCAAGCAAATCGGTGTAAAAAAGGAAACGGAGATGAGTAAGGGAATTATTCTAAGGCACAATGGAAGGCAGTGGGGGCTGGGTCACTGCAGTTCGGAGGACAGAAAGGAGCAGACATTCGAATTCAGGCTTGAAGGGTGGGGAAAAGGCAGTGCAGGGAAGGAGAACAGTATTAGCGAGGGCTGAACAGAGAAAGTCGGAGCAGAGCCCAGTCTGAGGGTTGCCACGGGAGGCTGGCATCACCTCATGGGAGGGGGTGAGAGAAGGCAATGAAAGGCCAAGGACCATGCTGAGAAGGGGCTGATGACAATGCCAGATCTGCGCTCTAGGAAGTCCTTTGGCAACAGCGAGCGGATGGCCTGAGGTTGGATGGGGATACACTGAGGCACCTTTGGATTGTGTGTGTGTGTGTGTGTGTGTGCACTCTATGCCCAACGTGGGGCTTGAACTCACCACCCCGCGATCGGGAGTCTCATGCTTTATGGACTAATCTGGCCCGGCGCCCCTGGATTAAGTGTTTTGTTCGAAGAATCAGAGGACCGTGGGCACCTGTGCTCCCGCAAGTGGTTTGTACTCAGTTGTGGAGCCAGGTTCATACCTTCACTGTTGGGACTTCTGTTAAACTGTCCTGATGCTAATTTTAACATCGAAATCCAGATACAGAAAATTAGGAGGGAAGTGATGAAAAACCGTATAATGGCTAAGTCACTGCTCCTCTGCCCTTGAGTAATTGACGCACCAAGACACCAAGCCAGTAAATGACATCACCTGACGAAAGGGCCATTTGTTTAAATGCCCCTCCCCCCATTTCCCTTGATGCATGGACCCAACAAAGCGCATATAATGAAGGCTAAAGGGGCCTGGATAAACAACACCCCTTCAACATTACCCAACACTGCTTACTAAGGAGCGTCACATTCTCATCCTGTGGGGTTGAGGTGGGTCATTTGAGGCGGGGCAACACAGGCAAGCCAGTCTCCACATTAGAGGCAGGTCAGAAGCAACGTTAGACCTGGAGCCTAGAACCCCGCTGAGTATACTTAGTGGCTCCTCTCCTTCCATTCTTGGGATGGATGGACAGAGACATACATTTATTTATTTATTTATTTTAACGTTTTTATTTATTTTTTTGGGACAGAGAGAGACAGAGCATGAACGGGGGAGGGGCAGAGAGAGAGGGAGACACAGAATCAGAAACAGGCTCCAGGCTCCGAGCCATCAGCCCAGAGCCCGAAGCGGGGCTCGAACTCACGGACCGCAAGATCGTGACCTGGCTGAAGTCGGACGCTTAACCGACTGCGCCACCCAGGCGCCCCTGGAGACATACATTTAGATGAAGTGATGCTTTGTTCAGACGAAACCAGCGAGAGCTGGCCAGCTGGAGGATGAGGTTTGTCTTTGGTTTGTAAGCCAGGAAGAGATGTTGGAACCTCCCACTGCTTTTTAAGCTGGCTGGGAACCATATGCTAGTCTGGCTCTGGCAGTCTTTGTATTTCTGGCCAAGAGAGAACGGGGCCTCGGGTAGCCGAGCGAAGAGAAGGGTTCTGAAAATTCAGGGCCAAAGAGGAGGGAGGGGGTGGGCAGGGATTACTGAGAACGTGCCGGGTGCTGGAATGACTGGGGCCTTTCCGATGGTCTGAGAGTTACTGTTTTATGCTTAGCGTTCCATGGCGCCCGTGGAACAATTTTCTGCATCAGAACAATAATGATGCTGAGACAGAAATTATGAGGAGTGCGCCGCCGTTTAAGTGCTCTTAAATGAGCTTCATGGACTCTGGAGAAACAGATTTATTTACCGAGGTTGTCTGCTGGTAAAAATAATATACCAAGTAACTACCCGATTAGAAACTGACTTTTACATTAGAAATGTATTTAAAGTGGGGCACCTAGGGGGGGCTCAGTCGGGCAAAGTCCGACTTTGGCTCAGGTCACGATCTCACAGTTCTTGAGCTGGAGCCCTGAACCGGGCTCTGCACTGACAGCTCAGAGCCTGGAGCCTGCTTCGGATTCTGTCTCCCTCGCTCCCTGCCCCTCCCCTGCTTGTAGTCCCTCTCTCTCTCTCTCTCTCAAAAAATAAACATTAAAAATTAAAAAAAAAAAAAAGAAGTGTATTTAAAGCGATAACAATTCTACTGCATGCCAGGAGCATCAATAACAATTACAAGATGTCCAAACTGTAATACACACTGGCTATGAAATTCCTCTAAAATTTGGTAGAGCAACTTTCATCCTGGAGAGCTCTTAAAAAGAAGCTGGAAAATCAGTTGCTGTTATCACGTAAATGAAGTAGCACTAAGAAGCCACCTTTGTTTTCCCCCTCCCCCAGAATGTCCCCTATTTCATAGTCAAATGCCTGGAATTTTACCGCTAATGGTTTAGCCTTTCGGCGTCACTGTCCAGGAATCTTGGTTTGTGAAAGCAAATCGCCATCTCCGGAAGAGATCCCGTCCGTACATTGCTGACCCTTACAGGCCTGAATTCTTCCTGCAATGAACTTACTTCACCACTAGATGTTGGTCTTGTCGTTTGGATAGTGGAAAAGTTGTTCTGACCTTCAGAAATAATGTTAAATGTAGTTAAGGTACAGACTAGTTCTTAAAAAGATCCAACTAATCAGACTCGTTCTTAATAGACAGCGTATAAGAAACGAATAGAGAACTGTATGAAAATCAATCCAACAGGTTCAAGCCAAGGCTGGTCAGCGTTCCTTCCCTAAAGCTGTACTTGGACCTTCATTCAGAGCGCTATGCGTGTCATTGGACCATCTACTGTGGATTTAACAGAATCTGGGCCCCCGGGTCCTGTGGGTTAGCCCGGAAGCTAATGCCTTCTGACTTATCAGTATGGGGTCTGCAGTGAGCTAACTGGCACTTAAGTTATCTGAATTAAATCATTCTCAGTTCATTTAATAAGACTGCCTTTTGAAATTTTCCTGCTTCCTTTCAGCAACCAAATTGAAACTAAAAAAATAAGTGAACTGTAAAATGGACCTGTTCCTTGCTCCCCGTGGGCCTGAATGTTTACTCCATCAAGATCATGCTTGAGCAATTACATCTGTGTAACTCAAGAAACACTTAGCAAGCGGAGGGAAAGCTGGGAAAATTTTAACAGTCCAGTTTGGAAGGAGAGAGCGTAAATTAATCATAAACCTCAGTTTGCTTTAGAAGATGTGAGACAAGTTTATAGCTGAGAAACTGGTGCTGATGTCTTAAAACCACCACAAAAAATGACATGATAGGACAGAAAATAACAATATACCCTTGCCTACAAGGGAATCAAAACATAAAGCCATTTGTACTTAACGAGTCTTTGAGGACTCAAGATCAATACTTTGAAAAATAAAACAAACCAACTGAGAAACTGCCTACAGTTAACCGTCTACTTATTACTACCCAAATAACGGAATTTTTTACATCCATCATCTTCTTCACGCTCCCAACACACATAGAGCCATACTCAACTCTACAGATAAGAAAACTAAAAGTCACCAAAGCTGTTTGGTCAAGACCCTCCATTTAGTAAGTTGTGGGACTGGGATAGGAGTGCAAGGCTTTGTACTTAAAATCCAGGGGCCTTATCCTACCTTGCAACTAACTATGTGCAAATTTTCATTGAGTAAATGATGCTCCTGGGAACACATAGCCTCTTGCAGCTGCCGGAGTTGACTGGTGGAAAGGGGGCACCCTTTGCCGATGGGCAACGCTGGCTACTTTGCAATGACTACATTTAGATTTCGGTAACTCACTCTCACTTTCTGGTTAGAAAACTAGTGTTGATCACTCATCATCAGGGAAATACAAATCAAAACCACACTGAGATATCACCTCACACCTGTCAGAATGGCTCACGTTAACAACTCAGGCAACGACAGATGTTGGTGAGGATGTGGAGAAAGAGAATCTCTTTTGCACTGCTGGTGGGAATGCAAGCTGGTGCAGCCACTCTGGAAAACAGTATGGAGGTTCCTGAAAAAGTTAAAAATAGAACTACCCTACGACCCAGCAATTGCACTACTAGGTATTTATCCAAGGAATACAGGTGTGCTGTTTCGAAAGGGCACACGCACCCCAACGTTTATAGCAGCATTATGACGATAGCCAAAATATGGAAAGAGCCCAAATGTCCATCGATGGATGAATGGATGAAGAAGATGTGGTATATATATTCAATGGAGTATTACTCAGCAATTATAAAGAATGAAATCTTGCCATTTGCAACTACGCGGATGGACCTAGCGGGTATTATGCTAAGTGAAATTAGTCAGAGAAAGACAAGTATCGTATGACTTCACTCATATGTGGAATTTAAGATACAAAACAGATGATTATAAGTGGGAGGAAGCAAAAATAATATAAAAGCAAGGAGCCGGACAAAACATAAGAGACCCTTAAATACAGAGAACAAACTGAGGGTTCCTAGAGGGGTTGTGGATGGGGGGACGGGCTAAATGGGCAAGGGGCATTAAGGAGGATACTTGTTGGGATGAGCACTGGGTGTTATACATAGGGGATGAATCACTGGAATCTACTCCTGAAATCATTATTGTACTACATGCTAACTAACTTGGATGCAAATTAAAAAATAAATTAATTGATTTAATTAAAATAAAATAAAATAAAATAAAATAAAATAAAGAAAAAAGAAAAATACAATGTTGAAAAATATTCAGAACAGAAGAGAGAGGAAAAGAAAATTAAAAAAAAAAAAACCCATCTAATCCAAATGAAGGCAGGACAAGAGAAAAAAAAACCGTGGAAAATGCTGGTAAACAGAAAGCATAAAATAACGTGGTAGGAATAAATCCAAGTATGTTGGTAATTATAATAAATGTGAATTGATGTAACAATTCAAAGCTAAAAATTGTCAGACTGGATAAAAAGAACAAAGTCTAGCTATCTGCTGTTTACAAGAGATTACTCAGGAGCAAAGATTATAAATACATAATGAGAAAGCAAGTATATTGCCAGAAAGATGTCACGATTTTACACTTGGATGCATCCATCCATCCATCTATCTATCATCTATCTACCTACCTGATTCAGGAATGTAAAGATAACATTAGGTATTCCAGAATCAAGGAAAAGAACATATGATTGTGTTTGTTAGTGAAAAGTATGTCTATATTATTATAGATATATCCAGATTGCTTATAGATACGGATTTCAAAAACCTACAAAGGAATGAGTAATACCAAACTAGTCTTTTGGTTACCTCTGGGAGAGAACAATGAGGAGTCTGGGAAAAGGGACTGAGGAAAGCTAAGTAGGGGTCTTTGCGCCATAAGTTTTGTTTTAAGATCCTTAGTAAATTGGGGGCACCTAGTTGGCTCAGTCTGTACAACGTGAAACGCTTAATCTCAAGGCTGTGAGTTCAAGCCCCACATTGGGCATGGAACCTACTTAAAAACAAAAACAAAAACAAAAACAGATCCTAAGTAAATCTGACAAAAAAGTTAATACCTGATAGATGAGCAAGAGAGTGTTTATAATAATATTTTTACGTTTCTGCAAGCTGTAATAAAAAATGCCTGCTAAGAATATTTTCAATAAAAATCTGGTACCCATTTTTTATTAAAAAAAATTTTTTTAACGTTCATTTTTGAGACAGAGAGAGACAGAGCATGAATGGGGGAGGGACAGAGAGAGGGAGCCACAGAATCGGAAACAGGCTCCAGGCTCCGAGCTATCAGCACAGAGCCCAACGCGGGGCTTGAACTCACGGAGCGCGAGATCATGACCTGAGCCGAAGTCGGCCGCTTAACCGACTGAGCCACCCAGGCGCCCTGTTATCCATTTTTTAACAGGCACATTACCATTGCGTGATCCTGAAAGAAACAGACTGTGAACAGGTACGGCTTTAAAATTTGGATAGAAAATATGGTCCATGAAATACACACACCCACACGCACACCCACACCCACAGAGGCACACATATTTTTAGGCCCTTGATTCTTACTGCTTTTGATTATCAACTCATCTGACACTAGTCTTTAGACTGGGCTGGTGGAAATGTGGATAGAGCAGATTTAAACGTTTTGTGTGTAATTTTTTTTTCTACATGCAAAGTGTAATAATAATGATAAAACTATCTGATTCAAGCTGTTGAAGTGAACGTATTCATTTTCTCTCCTGAGACTCCAGGAGAAATGATAATTAAGAAATTAAAAATTACATAATCTCACAACAGCTTCCAGGACAGGTTAGGGAACAAAAGAGTTCAACACAGTTGGGAAAGTCATTTGCAGAAGTCCAAAATTTGCGTGGAGCCCCCCCTCCCCACCCCGCCCCCAGCCAACCTTCCTACAGTAAGGAGGCTGGCGACGCCCAGAAAGGATCCTCGGAAAGACCTCATCTGGAACATTCGACCTGTTCCATGAGACCCAAGCAGGACTGTGGGCATTTGGACCACTTCCACTCCCCCAGCTTCATTCTATTACATAAATACTAGGGGAAAAGGAACGTTTTTCTGAAGAAATTGACCAAACTGTGTAGGGGGAACTATAGAAGTGTCGTTATCAACCTTGTAATAAAATCTTCCACATTTTTGCGATCGGTGGTAGCAGCTTATAAAAGGCCAGATCTCATCTGGTCACAAAAGTCATTCCGCAAAACCTACCCAGAGCCACACATCTCCCAGGGAACCTCTCCATTTATATTAGCTTTAAATACGAATCAGCAATCATGGATTGTTCACAGCAAACCTTTGAAGAAACCTTGTGCTAAAGCAAAGAAAGTCAAGGAAATGGAAAATCTGACCCTGGAGGAAACAAGTAATTCAGTAAAACAGAAGTCAACTTCTTTTTTAACCTCATTACTGTTTGTAAAGAAGTTAAAGACTAATTATTCCTGTAAAACAAGAATCAGCTACTGTGATAAAGGAGCGACAATAAGAAAGAGCTCTTAGAAATACAAATGAATGTGCACATACAAATAAATTAGTGAAAATACAAATAAATTAGTTGGAAGATCTATTGTTTTTTGAAATCTGTACACCCAGGGAAAGTGTCCGTGCATTAAGAGAGCAAAGACACTTTCAGACACACAGGGATTCAGTAAGTTTACCTCCTGCTGATTCTTACTGGAGGTTGAGTTTTACAAAAACAAAGTTTTTAATAGAGAAAGAGGGAAACTGTGGCCCAGGAATGGACACAAACCGAGACTAAAAATAAAAGAAACCCCAGGAAGCCTGGGTGCATGGAGGACAGTGAATTCAGATTGCGGCAAGATCGGGCAAAACCTCAGGGCTCTGAGACTGAAGAGATCTTCTTGTCCCAGGTGGCATGATAAGGAAACTGGACAAACAGGGTGTGACAAAGGCCAAGACTAAAGAAAAACGCAGGAATGAAGTTAGAGACTCCAAGGAAAACAAAGAAGATGGTCAAGAAAGGAAACATAACTATAGCACAGTTCTGTCTCCTGCAGTAAGCAATATTTGCATGGTTATGAGAACGTTAAAGCCACAGATTGGTTTTTGGCTTTTGGAGTCATCATAGACAAAGCATAGAAGACGATTTTGGTTACTACAGAGCATAGAATAAAGGTTCCAACCTTACCAATGCTAAAGTAGAAGTACCTAGAGCAAAATTAGCGGGGAAAGGAGAGAGAGGCAAAGTGAAGAGAACAGATTCTCATGTTAATACTCTCATATTAAAAAGTGGCGCTTTTGAATGTCTCTATCTGATAAACCAGCAGAGCTTTAAATATATTATTCAAACTTACAAATGTAGCCAACTGAAGAACTAAAAAGTGTAATATGTTGTAAGGAGGTAAGTTTGGTCCTGATAAAGACACACATCCTCGTTTACAATAGAGTCTCCAATTAGCAAATCAAGAAATTAGCAAATCAAAATACATGACTTACAGACATGGAGGTAAATACTTTGCCAGGAAGCAGAAACATTCCTAACATTGGTGGAAAATTCCTTTTGGGGGGGTGGGGAATGTCCTTAGAATGTGTGATACATCCCATTATTTAAAAAAATTATCACTGGTGGCTCAGTTTTACCTTTTGCTTTTTGGCAATGGTCAAAAATGACAGAACCTAAAGTAGAAAATAAAGTCCTGGATTAAACTGGGTAGCCTTGTAAGAAAAGCAAGACATGACTATAAAGTTAAGGTAACTGGTTTCTTTGTGGAGCTTCTATACCATCTCTAAAGCAACAAGAAAAAAAAAAAACTTCAGGCAATGAACTAGAGCTAGAATAGGTACACGGCCTTCCCAAGGGATACTGGTATGACAGCACTCTGAGTCTTTGTTTTATTTCATTTCTGCTATTCAAACATGAGGCACAAATTTGGAAAAAGAATGTGAACATCCCAAACTTAAACTGGAGTTTATGATTTACTTCTTTGTGTTCACTTGAGAGGCAGATAAAAGCAGTCATCTTGGTAGTGTTTGCAGAAAGACTGAGAATTAATTGCTTGTCTATTTCCTGTCTCATATTCCCGGGTGCATTATAACCGGATTGCTCTCCCTTCTAGCACTAGTGATCTGCTGGAAAATTCAACCTGGCCTTTCGGTGGAGGGAAACAGAAAGAAGCTGTGCAAATTTCCTAGGTGTGCAGGATGGTTTAGGGTTGATCTGGCTGTATTCCAGGGACGAGAGACACAAAAATACCTTCCATGCTGTTCCGCCATCTTGGCCCCTCTGTAAATTTCTTTATGTAAGAGAGAATGCTTTTGAGCTTCACTAGCTACTTTCAGCTCTGAAACAGAACAGGTGCCTCATTATGGAGGATAAAATCTATAACCTTGACCTTAAAACATGAACCACTGGGACTGTCTGTGGAAGGCCCTGCCCAGTGCTGCACCAGCCCGCCCTGGGCGGAGCTTCTGTGGCGAGTCAGTTGGCTTTCCTGGCCACTTTGCCAGTGTGGAGGGACATGGAAATAGCCTCCTTCTTCCCCTCACTCTCTCAGAGAGTTTGATCTATTCCTTCTGCCTCCAAGCAAGTGGAGTAAACATAATGAAAGAACATTCATTTATTCTTTTTAACCGGTATTTATGTATGTATATATGTATTGCACTTGTGGCATTTTTAAACAGCTTTACTGAGATATAATTCATATACAATAAATGTCCCCTGTTTAAGGTGTCAAATTTAATAGTTTTGAGTGTGTTTATGGAGTTACACAACCATCACCACAATCTAGAAGTGCTGGATGATATGATAGCTCTGTTCAATGAAACTGCCAACTATTTCCCAATGTAGCTGCACCATTTAACATTCTTTCCAGCAATGTTTGAAGGTTTCAATTTCTCCACGTCCCTGCCAACACTTGTTAGTGTCTGTCCTTTTTATTATATTCCTTCTAGTAATTGCTTATTGTGGTTTTTGTTTGCATTTTGCTAACGACCAATGATGTTGAGGATCTTTTCATGTTATTTATCAGTCATTCGCATATCTTCTTTGGGGAAATTTTTGCCCAAGTCAGTGTTCTTCAAACATTTTTTTATTCACACAGCCCCTAAAAGAATTTTGGAGATCTATGTAATTTTACTTAAAAAAATTTTTTTAATGTTGTATTTTTTTTTAATGGGGAGGGGGTAGTGCAAGCAGGGGAGGAGCAGAGAGAGAGGAAGACATAGAATCCAAAGCAAGCTCCAGGCTCCGAGCTGTCAGCAGAGAGCCTGACGCTGGGCTCGAACCCACTAACCGCGAGATTATGCCCTGAGCTGCAGTTGGATGCTTAACCAACTAAACCACCCAGGTGCCCCTTGCTTTTTAATTTTAAATTGATATCTAAAATTTTTCATCGTGAGTTTCAATAGCTGCAAAAGATGAAACTTCCAATGTATTTTAAATGTAGACATTTCAAAACAAAATTAAGTTAGTCTTTTAAATACATCAAATGGAATCTTCTTTTTTTTTTAAATGGAATCTAAATACCATACCAACATCTTACTCATCATCATTCATTTAAAAAGTACATGAGCAGGATCTTCTTTCCCCTTCACTGATCTTCTGGCTTTTTTTTTTTTTTTTTTTTGCCTTTGAACTCTTCCATTATGCTTTACCACTTTATTTGATCCCAATATTTTTATATTTGTAGACCTTGTATTGTAATTCTATCATTCTTTTCTGCCATAAAAGTAGGTATGAACATGTAAACTAAATATTTTATGTCATGTAACTGTAAGCATCTAAATTTTATAAATTTTTCTGCATTGAACTTTTATTACAAGTACTATTAGTACCCAATTGCTCAGAACATGGCTATCTGATAAATTTTACTAAGTAATCATTAAAATAAAGAATAAAACTTTTCGCATCGGGCTCTGTGCTGACAGCTCAGAGCCGGGAGCCTGCTTCACATTCTGTGTCTCCCTCTCTCTCTGCTCCTCCCCGACTCACGCTCTGTCTCTCTCTCCAAAATAAATAAACATTTAAAAAAATTTAAAAAAGAATACAATTTTTATTTGCAGGTCATCTCTCTTTTTTTTTTTGCAGGTCATCTCTTAACCCATGTATGCAGGAATGAATAGTACCGATTACTAGAATAAATAAGAAGGCAACTTTATTCTTTCTTTTAAAAAAATACACACATGTGCCTGTGTGGGCACACATACACACACACACACACACATATATATAATATAAAATTGCTGAGAAATCTTGTTTACCTAAGTAAGTATAAAAGTATGCAAATATATAGAACTATGTGAATATAAGCATACAGGAATAGAAGTTTTTTATGGTGTTTTGTACCATTTCAGCAATATCACCTAATATTTGATATCTTTCCAAATTTTAAGCTAAAAGCACGTATTGAGGCATTATAAAAAATATTTTGATGCTCTATCGGTGAATCAATTAGGTTCTCCCTTAATTTTATTGAAAGCAAAGATGTGCAAAACACCTAACCTGCATTTGAGTTGATCTCTGCTTGATTAAAGTAATTTCCTCCCTTCATGCAATCAAATGACTAGGAATATTACCTGTGTATTTTTTACTTCGAGGCACCTTATTTAACTCCTCACACTCAGGGCTGGAATAAGAATAATTTTCATTTCAATACATCGTTATCAATACGATGTTAAAAATAAAGTTATTTTATTTTCCTATGTGATTTAAATGCATTTTTGTCAAGACCTTATTGGCGCAGATTTAGCTCATTCAATTAATGGTGAAGGTGGGGAAAAAGAATTGGCACAGGTTTGCAAGCAAATCGATTTTACAAAAGACTTCACGTGGCCATCGGGGTTCTGGAAATAAATTCCCTTAGTCCTGTTTACGCCTGGAACCCTTTGGAAAGCCCTCCAACCCCTCCAGGGGAAGAGGTGGCCCGGTTGGAAGACAGCTGTGCTCAGTTAGTGACCGAGCTAGATCTAGGATCAGATACCTCGACCTCTGTTCTAGCGCTTTTTTCTTTTACGTTGTTTCCTAAAACGATGTGGATTTTCAAAGTTATTTGCAGAACATCATGTGCAAAAAACATCATGTGCAGAACATCATTTTGCATCTGGAAAAGAGGATACTCGCGGCATTTGCTGACTTAGATGGTGTCCCCCTCTTTCTCAAGCCCATCATCTAGGAGGGTTAGCTTATGGATACCTAGAGATTGTTTTGCTTGTCCTTTCTCTAACCCCAGGCTGCTTACTCTACTACCCCCTGAGTGTTGAGTTCAAATTCTGAGGTTCCCTTCTCCAAAAGGAAACCGGCAGTGCACAGGTTTTAGGAGATAAAGAACCAAAGACTTGAGAGAGAATGAGAGTGACAGAGACAGAGAGAATGAGACAGATGGGCTCTATTTTGCAGGCTGGGGTTTGGGTCCTAGGAGAAAGAAGTAAATGAACCTAATACCTGCTCTGTTTCTTTTTTTTTTTTTTTTTTTTTTTTTAATTTTTTTTTTCAACGTTTATTTATTTTTGGGACAGAGAGAGACAGAGCATGAACGGGGGAGGGGCAGAGAGAGAGGGAGACACAGAATCGGAAACAGGCTCCAGGCTCTGAGCCATCAGCCCAGAGCCCGACGCGGGGCTCGAACTCACGGACCGCGAGATCGTGACCTGGCTGAAGTCGGACGCCCAACCGACTGCGCCACCCAGGCGCCCCTCTCCTTTCTTTTATTATCAACCCATGAAAAGAAACCATCAGGGGGCTCCTGGGTGGCTCAGTCCGTTGGGCATCTGACTTCAGCTCAGGTCATGATCTCATGGTTGGTGGGTTGGAGCAACGCCCCCACCCCCTGATCCCCCCGCCCCTGCATCGGGCTCTGTGCTTGCTGACGGCTCAGAGCCTGGAGCCTGCTTCGGATTCTGTGTCTCCCTCTCTCTCTGCCCCTCCCCACCCCCTCTCTCTCAAAAATAAAAATTAACATTAAAAGAAAAGAAAAGAAACCATCAGAAGAGAGAAAAAAAGTGAGTTCTATTGTGATAGGTGAAGGAGGACAAATTCAACTGATAAAAATGTTGACGATTGTTCAGCTGTTTACCCTTAGCTCTATTCTGTAGGGAAGACGAGTTTCATGCAAATAAAACAAATACTTATTCCTCCAAAACTTCAATGAGTAACTCTATCTGGCTTCCCGCAAACATCTCACTCTGCTGACATTTGGTCATATTCTGTCTTTGGCTCATATCTGACCTAAGTTAGGCGCAGGTCTCACTGTTTGGAGTAATACTCTGCTTTTGGACTCCTATTCACGATCGCCGTAAGATGTGAGGGCTCCCGGCTCTAGCTTACCCAGTGCTTTTCACCTTTTGAATATTTTAGAATTAGAGAATCTCAGGTTGGCAGAGGACCTGCGAGGCCATCCAGGGTCAAGGCCAGCTCCGAGGTGGAGTGATTCCCTTTGGAACTGCTATCGCTTTGCGCCTGGGGCAGTCTCTTTCACCTTTGGGCAGCTCGGAATTGTATATGGTGATGGGCTTTCCACCCATCTGCACATTTGAGTGTTAGGACAGAGCTGTGTGCCTTAAGTAATCTTTCTAAATTTGGGGCATTGATTTGGAAGAGAATTTTAATTTGGATAACGTCTAAAGTGAGTATTAATCAATGTAATGGGCAAAAACGTTTTTGGCAGAAGAAAAAGAAAACACTTTGCAAACTGAAATATGTCAGCTCTATTCAAAAGCATATCGGCTATTCTAACGCGATTTGGTAGTGCAGTTTATTAAATTTGTCGGATAAAGTGATACGGAAAGGTGAGGGGAATCTTCTTCAGTGTGCTTTTTTCCCTCTTGCAGACAATATAATAATAGAAGGCGTTGCTAGTTAGCAATAAGGAAGGCATTAAGCCTGTATCTGGAGAGACGTGCTCAGACGCAATTTGGTTCTTATAAATTATTGCAGTGATGGATCTCTATTTTTGGAGTCTGCTAATAAAGCAGAGCGTTGACTTATTTGGTTTGTGTCTGTGGTGCTCTGCCTAGATGACCATTCTATGGATGACTTTACTTGCATGTGATTTGAGCTTCCTTGACCCTGATTATTGCAGCATTTCCTTGCATCGGTATACAAATTTATACTTCATAGGAAAAAAAAAAAAAAGGAGTGAGAGCTCTTATTTGCATAGCACCTCTCAACAACATCCTTGCACTTTGGTCATAGCAGAAAGCGAGAGAATTCAGACGGACCTTGACCCGGCTGTGTGACCTTGACCGATATGCTTGAACTGTCTGAACCTCATGCTCCTCCTTATTGAATGAAAACAATACTTACTGTGAGGGTTAGTGACACAATATAGCTGAGTTCTTCCGGTGGGCGTACAGTTTAGGCTCTAGTCTAAACCTGAGTGTCCACATCTTTAAAATGAGGGTGATTTTAATACCCGGCTCATCGGGGTTTTGTGATGACTCAAAGAAATTATCTCACCAAACGAATTTGCTCAGTGCCTGACACAAAGCTATTGTTAATATTATTGCACACAATTATACTAACTAAATACAAGTTTTCCTTTCCCTTATGCTCTTAAATTATAGGACTATGATTTCACTTTCTATCAGATCTCCTCGGGTTTGGTTACCTGGTCTGCTGATTATTCTGCCCTTTTACTGCCTCTCTATGTCCTTCTCCTTTTGGCCTTTTCCTGGTGGGTGAGCCCCGCCTCAAGGATGTAAGAGCTTCTTAGCTCTTACATACATTACAGACTAATAACCTGTCAATTGCACAGAATTTCTTTGGCCAAAAGGTCAGATGGGAGAAGACACCCCTAAATAAAGCTTTAGGATTCTTCCCTGATTTAAATACAGCCTGGCCATCCCAGGATTAATTTAACTACTATGGGTTATATCCCAGTCAAATCATACTGTGGAAATAGAGGCCTTTGCTTTAGGCGTGGTGAGCTTAAAGCTACAAAATCTATTTTGCTGCCGGTCCCGCCACCGTTCCGGCTTATGGTCTGACCATCCACCTCATCCCCATTACACTTATTGTTTCTGCCCCTTCCTGTCCTATGCTTACTGCTCAAGGCCTTCAAGCTTTCTCTCTGTCTCTGTGGGTTCCCCCCCCCCACAAAGCTATTACCAGTCTCGTATTCAATCTCACATACAAAGGACTAATATCACCTTTAACTCTTAACCTCTTCCATTGATACTGGCATTTTAACAGTGATCGAAGCTAATGAAATGGTGCTCTGTTATAAGTAATTATCCAAAGATATCCAATCTGAAAGTAAGAAGTGATCAAGGCTTCCCTATCTTTTTGGAATGGTACCACGGAGGGATGAAAAAAAAGGATAGGCCTGATATATATGAAACTGCAAGGTTTACGAGGAAAATTCGATGACAGGAAGCCCAGAGCACTGGCTCCACTGTCACAGGACACACGGCTTGGGGTAACTCACTTTCCGTCTGCAACCTCTTATCGAGGAAGCGAGGATGGTAACATATGCAGATCTGACCACTGCAGGGATCCTGTGACATGATGCGGAAATGCTTGGAAAACCTCCGCTCTCCATGTGAATATCACTATTATCATCTCTGCTTTGCGAGGATGCCCTAAGCATCACATGGAAAAGGAATCCGAATGCAGTGAGAAACAGAAAGGGAAAAAGTCAGATCTCTCATTCTTGGGTGCCTATGCCTCAACCTCCCTAGGAATTTGGGCTCTGGCTAGAAGTAATGTCTGATGGCTATAGTGTGGAAGGAGGCAATCCACTCTGGAAAAGGGACGGCCAGAGCAGAAGTTAAGAGCTGCCGAGGATGAAGCCAGTGGTGGACTTGTGTGGAAAAAATGGAAATTACTTCCCAATCCCAAGAGTCTATGAAGCATAGCATATAAAATACATTTCTAACGGTGTTTTGATTTAAAAAAAAAAATGAGGAAATCCATTCTTACTGAATTTGATGTAAAGTTAGAAGGTGTTAAAACTATTACAGCAGATTTGAACAATGGACCAAAAATGTTTATATTAAAGATTAGATTAAAAAAATTAATGAAAGTCATATTTTTAAGTTTTTTTTTAAAAGCCACAGTATAAATGAATAGGCATAGCTTTCAAACCTTTTTTTTTTAAGTCCATACAAATTCAATGTGAGGCAGCAATGTAAGATTGCTAACAAATTTTAATGCGATATCGGGATGGACTAATAGAAATACAATATCTCATTTTTAGAACAACGATAAAAAGATCCACTTCAGAGAGCTGCTGTGAGGACTAAATACAATACCCGTGCAAAGCATCCAGCGTAGTCACCAGCCACAGAAACGTTGATACATTTCATTCATTTGACCTCTCCCCTTTCTAAAATCACAGCAAATTCTTCTCTTCCTCCTGACACCTCTTAGGATGTTGCCTTTTATTGTTTCACTTTTGCATAGGACTTGGAGTTTCACATGCATGGGTTTGGTCTGCTTAGCTACTGTCAAAGGGATTGGCTTTGTAGATACACCCTGTACAGTTTTCTCCCTTGATGCAAAATTCACATTCAGTGGAACACGCCAACTCCTGGTACATCTGGGGTTTTGACAAATGCATACACCTGCACAATCCAAACTTCTCCGGACCTCGGACAATACCTTCACCCCAGAAAGTTCCCTTGTGCCTCCGCCCAGTCATTCCCCATGTCACACTCCCTGAGGCAACCCCATTCTCCCCCCATCGCAGATTGGTTTGCCTCTTCTGGAACTTTCTATAAACGGAACTGGTATGTATTCTTTATCTAGCGTTTCTCTCACCTGGGGTCAGTATACCAGTTTTGAGATTCATCCACAGTGTGCAGTATTTTGTTATGGAGCTCAGGTATTTCCCAGCCCCGAGGAGCCGGGGACTGTGCCGTGACTCCTGGTACCCCCCACCCCCCGCCCCCTGGCACTGGTACAGAATTGTGCGCAGCGGAAGTGTTCCGCGGACATCGGGTGACTCGATGCATGAATGAGCGTACGAGTTATTGAATCAATCAGCAAGCCATTTAGCCACAATCAACTTTCGCTTTTCGAACCCGGACAGTCTCTTACGTGTTCCACTTACCACACACCCACGGTATCTATCCTGGTGTGAGAAGCCTGCCTGCTTTACTGCTGGAATCCAGGGATCCGCCCATTTGCCATCCTACCGCAGCCTTTGCTGCAACCGTGCAGCGGCAAAGTGCTGGCGAGCAAGTGTGCTGCCGCCCGGGATGAGCCCCGGCGTGGCTGTGAGACAGCCGGCCTCGGGGCTTTGTCTCCCGCAGGCGGAACTGCTTATCCTCTGTCTCTGCAAACTGTAAACCTGACATCCCTCCAACTGATTGATTAGGTCACCGTAAAGGTCAGCAAAGAAACCCAGGTGCCGCATGGAATGTTTCTGTGGCTGGTTAGTATCCGCACCACAGCGGCCGCACGTGCTTCCTTGCAGTCAGGGGAGCGCAACTGAACAAGCAGGGTTAGTAGTGTTGGTTCTGACCGCTGTGGCCGTGACCTGCTTGAAATGACTGCAAATTAAGCCCTTTGATGTCCCCAGCATACCCTCTTACCCCTGCGTCTGGTGACGGTGATTAAGGACAAGGGGCCCTGCAGCAGGCTTCGGGGTGGGGGGGTGGTGGCGAGGGGGGTGTGGAATACATTACCTTGGCTAGTTCTGTGGCGCAAGCATTTGGGGTTTGATCCTGTCACATCATTTCTGCTTGGACAGCAGCAAGTTCCCGTCATTTCTAGTACTGCACGTGTTTTGAATATAAACGTGCTTGTTCATCTTTAATCTATTCAAATGGCATTCTTGTTCTTGCTGCAATCTAAATTTTATGTAGCCGCAGAGCACGCCCTATGATGCATTACTTCACAACGCGATGCTATAAAATTACCGGGCATATTTTGTATTACAATGGGAAAAATTTTCCTCCAAACAGATTTCCCAAAAGATGGGGAGATTCACGTATGATGATTCCTACGGTGAGCATAACGTATAAAGAAATAAACTGGTGACAAGAAAACAGGGAGGAAATCTATCTGTGGCTTCCCCAAACGAGGCATTTTCTGTTTTTTTTAGCCACGTTTCTTTTTGAAAAGTTAAAGATCTGTAAAAAGCACGATAAACTACATTAATGATATGTTAAGTGCCAGCATTTTTTTTCTCTTATTCTTTATAGCCATTTTTTAAAGTCACTTTATCAAAGAAGACCTATTTACTAGGGCAGAAAGCGAAGGTATTTTAAATAGGAAAAAGACAGAGGTCACAATGCAGTCATTGTAAAGGGTTTGGATCAGCTAAGTTGTGTTTTAGCTCATTAATCCCAGGAAAGGTGTTTTGTAAACTGGTGTTTAGAGTGGTGCCTAGTAGGTGACATCAGCAGTTATGTGCTTCCGTTTCATTTTACATTGGGACGCCTAAGAAACCTACAACCATCGTTGTCTATTGCCATCCCTAGCTGTCCGAGTGAACCACGCTCATTAAGAGTCTCCTGGTGCAAATCAGTTCAGATTGGTGTTCTCAAAACACAGTAGGTTTGCTACATGCACGGTCTGCACACTGTGGCATGCAATGATCAAGTTCCACAGAGACGCATGGAGGCAGCAAATGCCACCGGCTGCAGCGTGTGTTGGGAGGGGAGCACGACTCAGACCGGGAGCAGATAGAGCTCCGGTTTGAAGTAATGGTGTGAGTTGGCAAATTATTTAACCTCTCGGGGCCTCAGCTGTTTGCTGAATAACAGTAACCATCTCAGGGGGATTTTGTAATGCTTAACTAGGAGATATCAGAGGCCTGTCATAGGGTAGACGCCCTGCATGTGTTTCTATTCCTTCATCCCTCCTTGCTTCAAAAGGATGCGGACACTGGTGTGTGAGGGGACCGGGTGATGGTGAGGGGACCGGGACCCATCTGCTGTCCTGGACGAGGGCTGTTCCCACAGCTCACTGGTGGCGGGGGGGGGGGGGGGGATTCTGCTCGCTTGCCCCCAGACTGATGCTTCTCTGGGGCCTGCCTCATAATTTCAGCCTAAATTTCAGACGGTGCTTTTCAAAACAGATACCCATCCAGAGAACCTCCTGCCGTGCCAGGGTTTTAGAATAATGAAATGAAAAAGCGACCAGGTCCTACCCTTCTGAAGCTGTCTGACTCTACTGGCCCTGGAAAAGAAGCAAAACCCTTTAGGTGTTTCTAAGGGTTCTATTTTATGGGCCCTGCAGTCATGGGACTATATTTTACTTTTTAAATGACCTCAACCAGTCCTTCAGGGGATTACAGATGGAGTCTTATTAATGAGTTTCATCACCTTTGCCCTTAAAATAATTTGGATCTCCTAAGAGTGTGTTTTGTTGGCAGCCCTCAACCCATTTTATGTTGGGGGAGAAAATGCTTAAAGGGAAATAAAGGCCCAAATGTGTAACAAGACCGGAAAAAAAGCCTTCTTCTAAAGAAATAACGACGCCATTACAAACACTCATGCAGAAGCACTTAGGGCAGGGGACACAAAAGCCAGGATTCTTTTTCTAAGCAGGTTCTCTAAAGTTGTCCATTTCACACACAAGAGCAAGGGTCACATGGGCATTCAGAGCCACTTGCTGGGAAGAGGATTTTAAAAGGAGGATGACTGGACAGAATATTTAAGAAGAGGCAAGGGCCTAGCTGGGGAAGGCTGAAAGTAGGCTAACCCAAACCCAAACCCAGGCTGGGTTCAGGAGCCCCTGTAAAGCGGGCCCTGGTGGAGACTGAGGTGGCTCAGCCGGGAGCTATTTTAAAAAAGACCAGAGATCCACATTCAGAAATACAGTTGCTCTGCCCTTCTCCTGACACCAGATCCAGTCAGGGGGAGGGCGCTGCCCTGCATTCCCACCCACCAGGGCTCTCTGGTGCACCTCCCGTTTCAGCTCCCCCACGGAGGGTATGGCCTGCAGGTGCCCCACAGGTTTCTTCTCTGCACTGCAGCAGGCATCAGCCGCCGCCCTCCTCCTGGGGCAGCTTCCTCTGCAGTCAAAGGCTTCAGCCAGGAGCTGTGGCAAAGAAAAAAAAAAAAAAGAAGGAAAAACCGCTGATGGACTTAAGATCTCAGAGGGTGACCTGAAACTCCGAGGGAAGGGAGCTGGCAGAAAGACAATGAATTCATGAATAGCTAAGAGTGGGGTGTACGAGGCCGACTCGCGGAACATGAAACGATATGGGGCAGGTTAAAAGAAATCCATTCTGGCACTTTTCATCCGCACTGGGTAACTGGGAGCCGGCAAAACTCTGATTTCTGTAGGTTCTCTCCCTCACCCCCTGTCTCTCCCCGGAGAAGCCTTTTCCACTCTTGGATCACCAATGAATGTGAAGGCCAAGGATATGTGGGCTATATATAAAGTCATCAGAATAAGGGCCTTAGCAGGGCGGTGGGGGCCAGGCAAAATCCCGAGAGCCTAATGACTCAGGCTTGAAATCCTAGAATGATTGATGTGGACGGACCTCCTGACAGATTAAACTCCAAACGTCCATGATCCCAAAGTTGCATTACTTGAGACAATAGAGATTGTTTAGAAACCTCCCGGCTGCGGTCTTTCTAACCATGAAGGCCGCCGTGGGTTTTTTACAGCTTGCAAAGAACCCCGGAGGTTAAGACTCATCACACCCGCCTGTCGCCCGGCCGGCGGAGTGCAGTACCTCCGGGAGCATCTGTGGTACTGTCTCCTAGTACTTCACCCTCTCAGCCTCACGGGGAAAGCTGTGCCGGCTTTTCTATTTGAAAACTGTTCGCACGCTTCCCCCTCAGCTTGCTATTAAAAAAAAACCCCAGTAAGGTGCACGTCAAATGCGCCTCTTAAACACATTACACAACAATTAAGTGCTTCTTTGGAGAAGTCTTAGTTATCCCGTGTCAATCTCCGCCACTCCTGCAGGAAACCAGGGCTCTCTAGCATAATGTGTGTGAAAGGCTCTGCAAACCGCAGGGTTGTATCAATGTGCATTACGGCGCGCACAGTTTCAGGGATCGGGGTGTTTCCTAAAGAAAATCCATGGATGTCTGACTGTATCTGTAACCTAATTATTAGAGTGAACCGGGGGGAGAATCACGCGGCTATTCGCTGTCCGCCCCAGAACGAGATGTCTCGGGTCTGAGTCCTCCTCCCGGGAGACCGCCCTGGGCGCTCGGGGCTGGCAGCAGCAGCTTCCCTCTGAAAACCGGCCACCTGCCTGGCTTGTCGAAATCATCAGGTTGGATGCTACACAGGTGTAAAAACAGGGAAAAGGGGCTTTTAAAGTGACGGAGTTGGTGGTGTGAAGCAGGAATTCAGCTTGATGAAGAAGATACAGGCAGCGTGGATCAGGCCGAAGGACCCGGCTGCAGAACTCGCCGCTGCCTTCGCAAGCCGGTCTTCCCCCGGTTAGTTTCAAACTCATTCTCCGCTCTCCCCCACCTACACGCCTCAACACGCTAAAAACACTCGCGGCTTCATTCTGCAGAAAGGAATGGGAAAATCTAGGAACACGGAAAGCCTGCCATTAACTGCTCTAAGGGGTTAGAAATGCCAAAATCAACACCTGCAGTGCCGCAGTTTCACGTGTGTGTGTGTGTGTTTGTTTGTGCAGAAGCAGCGCATTAAAGAGAAATAACCAGGAGAAAGACCGATGAATTAAAGAAAGTGCCAGAAATAGCTACAAAGACATATAAAACTTTCCTCCCATATAGACCCGATACCAGCAAGCTTAAACTTTTCACTTTAATCACTCATGTCCTAGAGGCACTGCCTTGTCACCTTAAACCCCAAGACGGGGGTTGGGGCGATGGTGGAGGAGGCCCCTGGGGGGGAAGGGGCGAGTTAGAGGGGGGAGGGTGTCTCCTAGGTACGTGGATATGGAAAACTAAGGTGTCAGTGGGGAGTGGGGACCCACCATTGGGGACCCGTCATCCGAGTGATAAAGGGTCAAGGAGTAAGTAGGCTGGGGGGGGGGGGTGTGGGGAAGGGAATGAGTGAGGGGTAAGGGGTCGCAAGGAAAAAATCCAAGGCCTCGCATACAAGTGGAAAGGACGCGCGCCGCAGCCCCGGAGCCGCCTGTCGCTCGCCCCCGCCTTCCCTTTTGCGCAGAATCCTCCCCTTGGCTGCAGCAGCGCGCTGCCCCCACCGGCCCGGCGCGCCGTGATCGATCGCAGGCTGCGTCAGAATGCTCCCCGCGTATAAATAGGGGTGGCAGGACCGCGCCGAGCCGCACACAGCCATCCACCTTCCCCTCTCCCACTCCCTCTCTCCCCGTTCTTCTCTCTGTAGGCCCCCATCTCCGCCGCCGGCCGGAGGGGCTCCGACCGCCACCATGAGTTCCTTCAGCTATGAGCCGTACTACTCGACCTCCTACAAGCGGCGCTACGTGGAGACGCCCCGGGTGCACATCTCCAGCGTGCGCAGCGGCTACAGCACCGCGCGCTCCGCTTACTCCAGCTACTCCGCGCCGGTCTCCTCCTCGCTGTCCGTGCGCCGCAGCTACTCGTCCAGCTCCGGCTCCTTGATGCCCAGTCTCGAGAACCTCGACCTGAGCCAGGTAGCCGCCATCAGCAACGACCTCAAGTCCATCCGCACCCAGGAGAAGGCGCAGCTGCAGGACCTCAACGACCGCTTCGCCAGCTTCATCGAGCGCGTGCACGAGCTGGAGCAGCAGAACAAGGTGCTGGAAGCCGAGCTGCTGGTGCTGCGCCAGAAGCACTCCGAGCCCTCCCGCTTCCGGGCGCTGTACGAGCAGGAGATCCGCGACCTGCGCCTGGCGGCGGAAGACGCCACCAACGAGAAGCAGGCGCTCCAGGGCGAGCGCGAAGGGCTGGAGGAGACTTTGCGCAACCTGCAGGCGCGCTATGAAGAGGAGGTGCTGAGCCGCGAGGACGCCGAGGGCCGGCTGATGGAAGCGCGCAAAGGAGCCGACGAGGCCGCGCTCGCCCGCGCCGAGCTCGAAAAGCGCATCGACAGCCTGATGGACGAAATCGCCTTCCTGAAGAAAGTGCACGAAGAGGAGATCGCCGAGCTGCAGGCGCAGATCCAGTACGCGCAGATCTCCGTGGAGATGGACGTGTCCTCCAAGCCCGACCTCTCCGCCGCGCTCAAGGACATCCGCGCTCAGTACGAGAAGCTGGCCGCCAAGAACATGCAGAACGCCGAAGAGTGGTTCAAGAGCCGCTTCACGGTGCTGACCGAGAGCGCCGCCAAGAACACCGACGCGGTGCGCGCCGCCAAGGACGAAGTGTCCGAGAGCCGCCGCCTGCTCAAGGCCAAGACCCTGGAGATCGAAGCATGCCGGGGCATGAACGAAGCGCTGGAGAAGCAGCTGCAGGAGCTGGAGGACAAGCAGAACGCCGACATTAGTGCTATGCAGGTACAGCACCGTGCAAAACACGGTGGGGGCGGGGAGGGAGCTGCAGGAGCAAGTTGTGGGGGTGGGTGGGGGGAGGGTGGAGAGTCGAGGGCGCGCCCAGGAAGTGGAGGCCAGGGAGGGGGCGTCCGCTAGCAGCCAGTGGGGAGCAGAACTTGACTCCCTGGAGACTGTGTGGGAGGGGTGGGGCACTTGGAGGGCGGGGGCGGGGGTGCGACTGCAGTCTGAGGGGACGGGTTCGGTGCAGTTGAATTTACTCCGCAGTAAAGCTGCCCAGCCCTGCAAGGGTAGGGTGGAGTGGGTGCAGGGGTGGATCTGGGCGTTGCCTCTGGCCTGCCTCTCTACTGCCTTTCATCAACCACAAGTCGCTTTGCGGCACAGATTGGACCATCTGCTTACTAAATTCGGCAGGGAGCTCTCATTAGTTCCGAAGGATACCTGTGCCCAACCATGCTTTAGGGACTGGTTTTATCAACCACTCCTTTCCCTGAGGTAGACAGGAATGCAGTCCAAACTGTAGTAGGTAAAGATGTTCGCAGTAAAACATTTCTTTTCTTTTTTTTAAAGGATTTTCCTTTTCTGGGAAGGAGAAAAAGTAATGTCAACCCCCAGAAAATATTTCAGATGAAATTAGCATTATTTCTTATCTAGCTGCTTCCTACTCGTGTGAAGAAATGGAGTAATTTCTTGCACGGGATTTTGGAGTCAAGTTGACTAATGAATGTGAAACAAAGTTTTTTAAGTCAATGAAAAATATTTTTGCAGGCATTGTACGGTGATCATTAGACTGTGATAATGAAAAGAAAACCAAGAATTTTTCTCCCATCAGATGAAAAAACAAATTTCTTTTTGTTTTCATTTCATGCTTCCTGAAGCGAGATTTGTTTGCTTGTTTGTTTTTCTAATCCAAGTAAGGAAAGGTTAAACAAGAGAAAAGGCAGTTCTTTTAGGGCGGATTTTATCTGAGGCGTGCACTTGGGTTGTAAGTAGGTTAGGCCTTTGCAGCCATACTGCAGTAAAATGATAGCAGTCGGATTTATGCTCAGATTCCCCCCCACCCCCCATCCTCCACCAGGACACAATCAACAAATTAGAAAATGAATTGAGAACCACAAAGAGCGAAATGGCCCGATACCTTAAAGAATACCAAGACCTCCTCAACGTGAAGATGGCTTTGGACATTGAGATTGCAGCTTACAGGTAAAAACAGGGTGGGGTGGTAGGAGCCGTTCAGCTTTAGGAAGAAAATCATATGTCATTCACATTGAGTCAGAAACCTTCAAGACTAGTCCTTTGAAATAGACGTTTGCTTTCTGGCTTTTTCCAAGAAGAAGGTGATTATTAGACAAATACAGAAGAATTTGACCCTGGGATCGTGAGTTCTGCTCTTGGTGTCTCCTTACACTTTAAATCGAAGAGACAGGACTGTTTTCAGTTTGTTTGTCGTTTGTGTGTTTGCTTGTTTTTCTGCTTTTTTTTCTTTTTCCTGGTGTCGGGCACAACATCCCCAGACATGAGGTTTCCATAATTCCCAGCCCTGCTCCTGCTCCCCTTTGCCTTTAAGGATGGCATTAGGGGAAGAGGGGTCGTGGTGGGCTCAGATAGGGCAAGTAATTCACCACACTTCCTGTGTTCTTGTTCATTAACCCCATCCTCCCGTGCCTTCCCAGGAAACTCTTGGAAGGTGAGGAGACCCGGCTCAGTTTCACCAGCGTGGGAAGCATCACCAGCGGCTATTCCCAGAGCTCTCAGGTCTTTGGCCGATCTGCCTATGGCGGTTTACAGACCAGCTCCTACCTGATGTCTGCGCGCTCCTTCCCGTCTTACTACACCAGCCACGTCCAGGAGGAGCAGATCGAGGTGGAGGAGACCATTGAGGCTGCAAAGGCCGAGGAAGCCAAGGACGAACCCCCCTCTGAAGGAGAAGCTGAGGAGGAGGAGAAGGAGAAGGAGGAGGCTGAGGAGGAGGAAGGAGCCGAAGAGGAAGAAGGTATGATAAAAAAGAAATCCCCACAACTTCCAGAACAGTCAGGGCGTGGATATTTGCTAGGAGATGGGTAAGGGGAAGTGAAGCTGCGTTTATGCCAAGAAGTCTTACTTGTATATATATGACTTTAGAATCTTAAATGATCCCTTTTATCTAGTTATCCGGCAAGCCCCGGAGTAAGTGTCTGATTTCTCAAATTGGTTGCCCTCTCAGCGGTACGCATCTCCCTCTGCCCAGCTTGGGAGTTTGTTGAGAATAGCATTTCAAAATATCCTCCTCCTGCTGTCTCTTCGTTCCCCGTGAACATTTCAGCAGTCTGTTTAACCCGGCGGTCGGGTGGCCGAGAGAACAGAAGTAGTTTTTTTAAATAAGCGTTTGCCTTTTGGCTTCTTCGAAGAAGAAGGTATTGGTGGCCAGTGTTCAGCACGTCCGTTGTGTGTGTTTGGGGAGGTGGACCTGAGAGATTTGGGGGAGGGCTTTCTGACATTTGGGTTTTCACACAGAACCTTAGCAGAAAGGCGTGGACTGACGTACCCCGGATTTGGAGTTTGTAAACTTTCTCTTTATGTTAAAGCTGCCAAGGAAGAATCCGAGGAGGCCAAGGAGGAAGAAGAAGGAGGCGAAGACGAAGGAGAAGAAACCAAAGAAGCTGAGGAAGAGGAGAAGAAAGATGGAGGTGCTGGGGAGGAACAAGCCACTAAAAAGAAAGATTGAGCCCCTCTTTCCTTAATTGTTCCAGGAAGAATTCTCCCGAAATCAGGTCAACCCCATCGCCGACCAACCAGTTGAGTTCCAGATATTATATGAATTAAGAAGTCAATATATGTATAATTCTGAGATGACTTAGGTTGGACTTTAAATGTTGTGCTATGACTTTTTTCCTTACGCAGAGTATCCGTTTGCTTGCAGAGTGGCTTCCTGGCTCGCTGCCAGCCTGTGCATGGTCCACGCTTATGAGTTCAGGATCTATGGCAATGTGAATAATTCAGATGTTTACAATAAAAAACACACACACACATGAATAAACGAATTCACTAATGTTAATGTTAAACTTCATGGTAAAAATAGCCCTTTGAACCTTTGGTGGTTAGAAATTAAAGACCTCGAATGATGTGCAATAAATAGTAAATAAAGTTACACTGAATGTCATTTCTTGCTGTGGTTGTTGACTTACTTAAAATATCTTAAAGAAGGCACCAGTCGAAGGCATATACAAGTGGACTGTCGACCTCCAAATTTTTACGATGTCCAAATTTTAACAATTACAATGCATTTTTCCCCCCCGATTGGTAACTCTGAGGGATACATTTAGGTCATGACCGTTCATGAAATCTCTCCCCTCGAAAATTTTGCTGGTAGTGAACTTGAGTAAATGAGAATTTCTGGGGTCTTTCTTTTATAATTAGCAATATACTTTGCCCGTAAAATGTACTGTGTAACGTTGGGAATGGTTTTCTTGGAGGCAATGGTGTAATATGATAAAAACACCTTTTGGGGTAAATAGGTAACTTAATAATATGATATGGATAGAAGGTGAATCCCACCCATCCATTATTATAACCGCATTATTTTGATATAGTCTGAATATCATGAGCAGAAGTTGAAACCCAAGCAGTTGATAAAATCAGAAGGAGTTTTTTTTTTTTCCATGTATAACTTGGACGGAGAGAGCAAGAGTACCAAAGATTATTTGCCATTGCAAACGTATTGCCTGCAATCCTGAGCTCATGATTCAGTGTGGTGTTAGCTTGATTCCACTGCTTCAAGTAAACAACATTTAGTGGCACCCATTGGAAGCTTTTCAAAAGCTACAGATACAGCTAATTTAATTATCTGTCACTAAAGGGAGGAGATGATATGCCAGAATGTCACAGTGCCATTGCTCTGCATGTCTTCACCGGGAAATACTTGGATTTCAGCGATCGCTCTAACTGGTTGGCCATGGCCTCAGACACACACCCCGCCCATCCTCCGTGTTCACTGTAAAGCCATGAAAGCTCTTGCACTTGCACTTGATGTGGAATGTAGATGAAATTACTGATGATCCACTTGTTCTGCTTTTGTTCTTACACGATTGCTTTGTCAGCTAATTCCGTTCAATGTCTGTTCTCTGGACAACTTTTAAAAGCTAACAAACCCGAGAGCCCAGTGGTCTTTATTTAAATGTATCCGATTCTTCACACTACCTATTTCTGGTTAAATATCTGTCACCGAACAAATAGGTAGAATTAGTTATTTATTTATCCTGCCGCCATGGGTTTGAGCCGAGAAGATTCTCAGTATAGTGGCCTCTAAAGACCCGGAGTCACCTCAGAAGGCAAGCTTTTCACATTGATGTTCATTAAATATGGGAGGCTACACATGGTAACAATGAGATGCAAATGATATGTAAAACACTTTCGCCAAATGGAAACGGTTGGTTTGAGAATTGCTTGAAGGAAGAACACTGTACCATATTCTATCCTGTGTGCCAAAATAAAATACTGAAAAACCCAAACTAAATGGATCTGGAAGTCTTTAACAACGTTCGTTTTAACTTGGTACGTGGGTCAGTACCTCTCTCCCTCCTGCTCCCCATGCGGCTCTTTCAGTATCCCTTCCCCCCAGTTGATGACGCCACTCCACACTCATCCAATTCTGCAAACCAGAGATTGGGCATGACCTCAGACCTCTCGTTGCTTCTCCCCGATCCCTCTGGTCTAAGCGAACCAAGTTTTCCTGATGTAATCACCTACATATCTTGCGTGTCCCCATCCACACCTCTCCTTTCACACGGACACCACCCTAGGAAACCCAGCGTCTCCTCTTGTCTTTCTTTGCTCGGCACGCTACAGTAAGCCATTGTTTGAAAAGGAAAATTTTGATCATCTCGTCCCCTTGATTGACATCCCTCAGGGGCACCTGGGTGGCTCAGAGGGTTGAGTGTCTGACTGCCGCTCAGGTCGTGATCTCCCGGTTTGTGAGTTCGAACCCCACATCTGGCTCGCTGCTGTCAGTCTGTCCGCACAGATCCTCTTGGGATCCTCTGTCCCCCTCTCTCTGCCACTCCTCTACCTGCACTCTCCCCAAAATTAATAAATATTAAAAAAAAAATCCTCCAATCGTTTCCCATCTCTTTTAAGGTAAAAATCAAAGTCTTTAAAATGACCTGACCCCGAACTCCTTCTCTGACTTCATGCTGTGTGGGTCCTGTTGTCCCTTACTTCCGGTGCTCCCACCACCCTGGCCCTCCGTTCCTCCACCTGTCACAGGGTTTTTGCTGATTTCTCCATCGGGAGCACTCTTCTTTCCTTCCCTCATTCTTGCCCAGTTGTAGTTCAGTTGTCATTCCTTTGGAGAAGCCTCCCGTAACTGGGTTAAATTCCTCTACTAAATGTGTGCTTAAGACCACGTAGAGTTTGTAGACTTTTACACACTTGCAATCAGCATCTATTTCCATGATCCTCTGATAAATGTCTGAATTCCCTGAAGATCTAATGGGATCTTCAGAAGCATGGCTATCAGACCCCATGCTCACCATTTTGTCCCCAGCATCTAGCATCGCTCCTACTGTAGTCGAACACAAATAGACACTGAATTCATAACTTCTCAACAGATTAGAACGCCTAGAAAGGCAAGAGTATTTAATTAATCAGTCCCATCCCCAGTTCCAACACCTTGTGGGAAGAGCAGAGATCCAAGAATCACCGTTTCGTCTGTATTCTAGTGTTGCTTGTATTGGAGCCCTGGCCATATCCCCACCCCTACCCCCACTCCAGCCTCCTGGAGTTTCAGCTGCGGAAAGGTTCAAGGCCTGATGTGTCAGTTCCTTTCTAGATTCATGATTTAACATTCCTGAAAAACTTGTGGAAGTTCAGGCTAAATGTCTGAATGGGAAACATACATATATAACTATTATGCTCACCCCCCAAATCCATCACTTAAAGGGAATTGCTCAACTTACTGTAAAGTTGCATTCCTAGCATTAACTCGGTAAGCAATCAATCTGGTTATTACTATTTTTCGTAACGCTGTCAGAGAGGTCACTGTGTCCCAGGCACTGATCTGAGTACGTTACATGCGTTCCCTCATCAATTCCTTTCTTACATCAACATTCTCAGTCCAGTATGATTATCATCCCCCTTTTACAGAGGAGAAACTAAAGGTTAGGTAAGTTGACCAAGGTCACACAGCTAGTTTGCAGAAGGGCTGGGATTCAAACCTCACAGTCAGCTCTGAAGTCCGTGCTCTTAACCAGTACATCACACTGCTTCTCCTTGGCCGTCAGGTTGGGATGCATCCTTGCGGAACCAGAGCAGATTTTCAGCGGCAGGTGACAGTGGCCCGGGCGTTTTCGCAGAATTAGAAGAATTTTTAGAATGCGGTTCTTATACCAAACAAGGGGCACATTTGCATTTAGGGTTCCACTGTAGTTTCTTGGGATGCTCATGCTTCTAATTCCTTTGATTATTTATGTCCATATCTTAATTCCTCTGCTTACCTTTAAGCTGTTGGAAGGCAGGAACCAGGCTTTGTGAACAGATAAACGTGAAGGTTATCTTCAAGGATCATTAACTTCCGGGGATGTTGGTTCTCATGGTGTTATTCTTCTATTTGGTCATCGTTTTCTAGTTTTGCTCATATTTAACTGGTTCTCTTGTTTATTTCTCTTTCTGCTCTTCCTTTTCTTTATCCCCCTCTTCCTCCTCTCCCTCCTCCCTCTGGCATATCTTTCTTGTTGTAAGCCATTCCAAATTACTTTGGGAAGGGGATAAAGGTTGATGAAATAAAGAAATGTCTTTGTTTCCTTCTATAACATCCAACAAAGTGCCTTGCATTTAGTGGGCATTTTAAGAAATAAGTCTAGAATGGCAAAGGTTTGATGATGTTTATGAGAGCTTTCCATAAATATGGCCACGATGGAGAATTCTTTCTCTCTTGGAAACAGAATGTGAGATATTAGAATTTGTCCAGCCATAATTCATGTTTGAAAGGGGAGAGGATAATTCTGAGTATTGTCCTCTTTGGGAAATGTCCACCAAAATGGAGTGCAGTGAATTATGCAAGCTATGAAAGGGAGCCATTTTCACTTAAGGTCTTCTAGAAAATTCCCAGCGAAGGTCTTATTATATGAGTTAGAAAGCCAAAAGGTAAAGCATTATGGGGAAAAAAGAAAATCTCAGCATCCCGAGAATGTAACTATTGGTAGTCCTTTTTCTTTTCTACTTCAACATAGATAATGATTTGTTGTTTTTTTAAAAAATTTTTAACGTTTATTTATTATTGAGAGACAGAGACAGAGCATGAGCATATGAGGGACAGAGAGAGAGGAGGAGACACAGAACCTGAAGCAGGCTCCGGGCTCTGCGCTGTTATCACAGAGCTCGACGTGGGGCTTGAACTCACAAACCATGAGATCATGACCTAAGCCGAAGTCTGACGCTTAACCGACTGAGCCACCCAGGCGCCCCCATAGATAATGATTTGTATGGTGGGTTTTAAAAAATAATGTAACAACAGTATTCAAAACAAATTTAAAATGGAAAAAAAAATCACATTTCATCAATTCAAACACCACTATTTTCATTTATATATTCTTCTTTAGTTCTTGCTTCTATTAATACATATTTAGACATAGCTTGTCCATTCATTCCATTCCTATTAATCATGTGACAGGCACTGTTCTAAGTACAAGGCATAAGACAGACAATATCCCTGCATTCAGGGGCAACAGTGGCGTGTGTGTGTAAGGGTGCACACGCGTGTGTGTAAACAGACAATAAACAAGTAAATTACTTAAAAAGTATGTTGCATTGGATTCGAGCCAGACATGCAGTGATGTGGGGAAAGAATGTTCCAGGTAGAGGGAACAGTAAGAGCAGAAGCTGGGCTTGCTTCAACCCAGAAAAATGCCTTAAGCTTGTTGCTGAATATTAAGGATGAGACCGAAAGTAAAAGAGTTGAGAGGAAAAGGGCAGAGGCCAGATTACGCAGGGGCTAGTAGACCAAGGAATTTCCATTTTATTCCTTGTGCAGTAAGACAGTTTTGAAGGGGTTAGGCCTGGGAAAGTGACGTGACCTGATTTCTGCCTTATGAGGACCATGCTGGCTCCTGCATAGAGAATGGATTTTAGGAAAGGAAGACTCCAAGTGGAGAGACTAACTAAACACTTGTTTTAGTCCAGATAAGAGAAGATGGTGGCTAAGGACGGTGGCAGCAGACGTGGCATGATGTGGAATGATTTATTTTACTGACACAGTGAATACTTGCAGGGGGAAAGTAGTAAACAGTACCTTATTTTTGATAACTACATAATATTGATCAAATTAAAATTTTTTAACGTTTATTCATTTTTGGGACAGAGAGAGACAGAGCATGAACGGGGGAGGGTCAGTGAGAGGGAGACACAGAATCGGAAGCAGGCTCCAGGCTCCGAGCTGTCAGCACGAGGTCCAACGAGGGGCTCGAACCCACGAGCTGTGAGATCATGACCTGAGCCGAAGTCGGACGCTCAACCGACCGAGCCACCCAGGCGCCCCAATATTCATCAAATTAATATGCAGTAAGTATTGGGGCGCCTGGGTGGCTCGGTCAGTTAAGCGTCCGACTTCGGCTCAGGTCACGATCTCACGGTCCGTGAGTTCGAGCCCCGCGTCGGGCTCTGTGCTGACCGCTCAGAGCCTGGAGCCTGTTTCGGATTCTGTGTCTCCCTCTCTCTCTGCCCCTCCCCTGTTCATGCTCTGTCTCTCTCTGTCTCAAAAATAAATAAACGTTAAAAAAAATTAAAAAAAATATGCAGTAAGTATTAGCTGCTGATTGCTGCATAACAAATCACTCCAAAACTTAGTGGCTTGAAACAATCCCAATCACCCCTTATTTCTTAGTTTCTGCAGATCAGGAATTTGCGAGTAGCGCTGTTGGGATGTTTTGGGTCTGGGTCTCTAATGGGGTTGTAGTCAGATGTTGACTGACGTTATCTGAAGGCTTGACTAGGCCTGCAGCATCTACTTCAAGGTGGTTCACTGACTTGGCTGGCGATGCCTACTCCATGTGGGTCTTTCCATGTGAGCCACCTTGAGGATCCTTAGGATACAGCAGCTGGCCTTCCCTCCCAACCCCCCCCCCCCCCCCCCCCCAGCAAGGCTTCCAAGAAACCAAGGCAGAAGTTGCAATGTCTTTTATGACCTAGCCTTGAAAGTGACACCCCATCCTTTTCACTGTATTCTTTTGGTCACAGAGACCAGCCTTTCTGATTCAGTGTGAGAGAGAACTACAAAAAGAAATAGACATCAAGAGGCGAAGGTCACTGGAGGTAGTGGGCAGATGATGATTTCTATTATGGATAAATCATCCATTGAAGAGATTCGGAAACAGTCCCAGCTTATTCTTGTTGTTCTCATCACTGTACTCGTCCTTAATTGATCAGATGTCCCAACTTTTTTTTTTTTTTTAATTTTTTTTTTTAACGTTTATTTATTTTTGAGACACAGAGAGACAGAGCATGAACAGGGGAGGGGCAGAGAGAGAGAGGGAGACACAGAATCTGAAACAGGCTCCAGGCTCTGAGCTGTCAGCACAGAGCCCGACGCGGGGCTCGAACTCACGGACCGCGAGATCGTGACCTGGCCGAAGTCGGACGCTTAACCGACTGCGCCACCCAGGCGCCCCCAGATGTCCCAACTTAAGTTTAAAAATATGTTCAGGAAAATTATAGACAGCTTGGCAATGAGTATCTTTATCAATGGATTTCTTCCTGCTTGTCCTATTGAAGTATTTCTTTTTTTTTTTAAGTTTATTTAATTTCTTTTGAGAGAGAGAGAGAGAGAGAGAGAGAGAGAGAGAATCCCAAGCACGCTTCATACTGTCCTTGCAGAGCTTGATGAGGGGCTCAAACTCACCATGAGATCATGACCTGAGCTGAAACCAAGAGTCAGATGCTTAACAGACTGAGCCACCCAGGTGCCCCTCTATTGAAGTATTTCTTTGGTAATTCCCCTGGTGGGATTATGTGTCAAAAGGGTATTACACGCATTTGAATAGCTCCTGATATGTATCCCCATATTATTTTTCTATAAAGCTTGATAGCTATACTTCAAGGCCTTGGCCTTCCTAAGCTAAGGAATGAAATGAATTCATTGGAAATGAAATATGTATTATTTTAGTCAAATAGGATAAATATGGTGGGATAAATATCCTATTTAGTCAAATAGGATAAATAGGCAACTAGTACCTAACTTATGGTAGGTTGTGACAGAAAAATAAAAGTTGAGGTGGTCAAACCTATCCCGGTTGACTTCACATTTTTTTTTTAACACCTTAGATTCTGCTATAGGGCGCACATAATTTTCAAGGAAACACTTCTGCTAAACAGAAGTCATGTTCTTCTGGGATGAGCACTGGGTGTTGTATGGAAACCAATTTGACAATAAATTTCATATATTAAAAAAAATAAACAGAAGTCATGTTGATTACAGCTAGTCTTAAATATGAAGTTGCTTTGGCAAAAAAAACCCTCAGAGGCTGCCGATGAGACTTAGTTTCTTGTAGCTATTAAAAAACATTTGCATTTGTGTCTCGATGGCCATGAACCCCCTTGCTCTTAGCTACATGCCATTCTTTCAATCTATAACCACCCACATCTGTATAATTTCATATGGAGTACAGGCCGTTTCCTGATATGACAACTAAAAAACAAACAAGCAAGGGAACAAAACAAAACGCTAGCAGGATGCTTCCAGGCAGGAAGACGAATATTCATTCCCCTGTTACTCTGCATTGACCTTTTACTAAACACAGAAACCCTGCATTAAAACTCTATCCGGGGTTTTACCCAATCATCCCTTGCTTGCGAGAAAGGAACGACCTACTCATTCCGAGTCGTTAGTTTGCTTCTAATCATTTCTTCACTGGAAACCCCTGTCTTTCTCTCGCAGAGGTTACACCGCCCAGGCACACATGCGCACACCTGATCCAGAGTTGCTGGCGCTCCCCTCCCCCGCCGAGGCACGTACTGGGGAGCATATGTGTGCGAGAGAGTCTCAGCTGCACGCCCCGAATCATTCGCACAGTTTAAGACAGAAGAATTGGTGTCAGACATGTGAAATCAGAGGGCGATTTGGAGGCGAGAATAAAACGCACCACCTTCCCCAGGCACAGGCACAATGTGTTAGTCAGGTGGCCCCGGGGACTGGCCGGGTTCCGAGGGCACACTGCTGCACTTAGTGCAAGAATGCGCGTGCAGCCGTGACCTGAGAGCGTGAACCAAATCTCCAGAGGGCCTTAGTGGCTTTAGGGACCTGGTAGGAGCATCTGGGAAAGATCCAGGAGCCAGAGACTCAGCTGGTTTCCTATTTCCCCCTGTCACTTCGTGCCTGTCCCCAATTCCTTCCAGCCCCACTGAAGACTGGAAATTAGAAAACGGCCAGGGTGCCTCCTGAGAGTGCTTCGGTCACCCGGAACTCGGCCGAAGGCTCCAGAAAGGAGGAGTGGAAGCGGAGTTCAGCTTCTACGGCACTGCGGCACTTTTCCCCGGGGTGACGCACAGCCCTTAAACAAACGCCCCCCTCCCCCACGCAAAGCAATGAACCTGGCGTATTTTCGGGTGGGGGTAGGGTATTGTTTGGGCCCCCTCCTCAGTTTGTTATTCCGAGAGGGGGCGGGGCAGGCGTCTTTCGGGTCAAGGGGCAGCAGCCAGGAGCCTCTGCAGCCCTGCACCTCTTCCCTGCACGCTTGCACAGCAACACTTCGCGCAAACTCCGAGAGCATTTAAGAAGAGGTACTTCCTTTCGCCCACGGGCAGGGCGTCCTTCCCGAGGAGCTCAAGGTCCAACTGCAGACTCTCGAGCCTGCCTCCTCGGCTTCCCAGGACCGGACCCGTCGCCGCAAGATGCTCCACCCCCCCCCCACCCCCAACGCCCCCCACCTCCCACCCCCAACGCCCCTCCCCCCACTCCGGCCGGCGCCTCGCAGGATCCGGGCCCCTCAGCCAAGAGCTGGTGCGCTTCCAGAAAGAACCGAGCGCATTTGAGGGTGTTTTAAAGTTACACTGAAAATACGTGGCATTCTCCTATTTTTTGGAACACTTTGAACAAAACCAGCGTAACCTGTTAGAATCTAATGACCGGAGACTAAAATCTTTGAAAAATCAAAATGCTAAAAAGTGCGGGTGTCACTTTTTCTCCCCCTGCAAGCCGACCCTCGGGTCGCCTCGGCGCCACCCTCACTCTCACGTCGCCACTGGTCAGAGCTCTTTTTTTTTCCCCTCCCCCCCCGCCTTCCAAGGAGAGACCTGGGGTCGGGCCCGGCGTGCGCGGAGTGGGGGGCTCTTAACCACCTGCTTCCTTCTGCGCAGTTAACGTGCGCACCCCGGGGATGCTTCCCGGAGGGGAAGCCAGCGGGGCGTAGGGACCCCGTGTAGCCTGAAGCCCGCCCCCCCCGCGGAGAGCGATCTCCGCCAAAGGGCAGCTTGCGGCCGCCGCACGACCTCCAGCCACGGGGACCCCCGCCCCCACCTCACCCCGCCAACGGTAAAGTGCCAGGACTCAAAATGCTTCAGAGCAGATTGGGTGACACACATTCTCGGCAGGAAGCCCAGCCTTCTGGGGATGGGGCGAGAGGGCGGAGAGGGGAAAGGGGGAGGCGCCCGGAATCCTCGTTGTGCTCGATCTTTCTCCCGGTCGCCGCGTCCCGAGTACACCCGGGAAAGGTCCGCAGCGGCACTGCGCCCACTGCGGTCGCCGGGCGTGGCGCGACCGGGCGTCTCGCCAGAAGCGTAGCCTCTCGGGCAACTTCTGTCGCCGGTCCTTCTCTGCAAGCCAGAGAGGCGTCTCAGCCAGGGCGTGGGCTGGCTCCCGGAGCCCAAGCCGGACCCGGGAAAGGGGGCAAGCGCAGTCACTCTAGATTGTTCCTCTTCCCTCGGAGGCCCGGCCTGAAGCTTAAGCCGCTCAGGAGTCGGGTTTTATTTGTAAAGAAGCCGTACTCTGAGGCTTCGGCGGTGCCGCGTTGGGGGAGGGTGGACACTGGAGGGAGGGGACCAGACCCGGGGAAAGCAGCGCAGCCTCAGGCGGGCTTGGTAAGACCTCGTGCTGATACCGTAGGGTAGAGTGACTGGCTGCGTTTGCGTCCCTTGGATGCATGTTAGAAACGCAGAGCCTCGGCCCCACCCCGAGCCCAGGGAACCAGAACCTGCATTTTTAACCGGATACGCAGGTGATTCGGGTGCACGTTAAGTGTGAACCGCTCCAGTAAAGAACAGAACCGGTGCAGATCTGCAGCTCACTCCCGCTCTTGGGTGTGGAGGGGGGAGGCAGAGAAGGTGTATGGCGTTTTCGTGCAACAAAAGGGAGCCAGAAGAGGCTCAGCTGTCTCCCTTGGCTTGTTCTAAGCTAAGCACTGGCCAAAGGCCAGACAAGAAACATTCGCTCATTATCCCAGACGGTTTTGCTGGAAGAACTTGTGTAGCATATTGAGGGTCAGCCCTCAGTTCCATTTGGAGGCCTGATGAGGTAAGGCCCTTTGGTACTTGCCTTTGCGCTGAGCTTAAGGACTCCCCCCCCCCCCCCACCTTTGAGGCCACTCAGGCCCTTGTGGGGCCTTTATGGGAGAATCCAAGTGAAAATTATTAGTATAATATTGTCTCACCCTCTTCTGAGGAGGTGGTTGGAAGACACGCACTAGAAGTTTCTCTGGATCTCAAATCAGCCCCAGGGAGAGCTTCAGCATGGCCTGGGATCAGGCAGAGTCGCCCTGGTGTATGGAAGGCCCAATGGAAGGAAGCAGCCAAGGTGCAGAAGAAGCTCAAAGCCTCTGAGCCCACCTCCCCAGCCAGTGTTGGTTCTGGAGCTGGACGCCATGTTTAGGAGCTCATTGTAGGCCACACCTACTAGTAAGGGTTCCAGGAAGTTTTTACCATTCATTCATTCATTCATTCATATACTATCCTTCAGCCCTGGGGGGTGCGGCATTTATAGCAAAAATACCCTGTTTTGGGGGCGCCTGGGTGGCTCAGTCGGTTAAGCTTCCGACTTCGGCTCAGGTCATGATCTCATGGTTTGTGAGTTCAAGCCCCGCATCCGGCCCTGGGCTGACAGCTCAGAGCCTGGAGCCTGCTTCAGATCCTGTGTCTCCCCCTCTCTCTGCCCCTCCCCTGCTCATGCTCTCTCTCTCTCTCTCTCTCAAAAATAAACATTAAAAAATTTTTTTTTAGGGGCGCCTGGGTGGCGCAGTCGGTTAAGCGTCCGACTTCAGCCAGGTCACGATCTCGCGGTCTGTGAGTTCGAGCCCCGCGTCAGGCTCTGGGCTGATGGCTCAGAGCCTGGAGCCTGTTTCCGATTCTGTGTCTCCCTCTCTCTCTGCCCCCTCCCCCGTTCATGCTCTGTTTCTCTCTGTCCCAAAAATAAATAAACGTTGAAAAAAAAAAATTTTAAAATAAAAAAAAAAAAAAATTTTTTTTTAAATGTCCTGTTTTTATAGAGGCAGATGAGTTTTTTAAAATGTATATGTTATCTCAGGCGATATGGGTAACCATGAAAAATGAAATAGAGTAATAAGTGAGATAGAGTTTGACTGGAGGGTGCACTTTTATGCTGGTTGGTCAGGGAAGGTTTCTCTGTTAGAGGACATTGTTCAAAGACCTGAAACGAGAGAGCGAGAGAGAGCCATGCAGATAACAGGTGCCCTGAGGTGGGAGCCTGCTCAGTGTGTCGGAATAAGATTATTCCGGGTGAAATGTGGTACAAAATGAGGTCAGAGAGGTAGTGGGTAGGCGAGGTGGAGCCTTGCAGACGTGGTGAGGACTTTCGATTTTACTGTGTGGGAGATGGAAACCCATGGGGAGTCTTTGGAGGATTTCCAGCCAGAGCAGTGACGTGGCGTGACTTTCGTGTTAAAAGAGTCATTCTGGCTGTGCGTGAAAGATAAGTGAGGGGGGTGAATGTGGAGGTTACTGACGGTTGGTGAGCAATGATGACGGTCTGTTCTTGGGTAATTGTGCTGGGGGGGGGGTGGTGGGTTGGGGTAGAATTCTGCACGTATTTTGAAAGCAGAGCCACTGGAATTTGCTGGAAGTTTGGGTGCGGGAGAATCAGTGGGGTCAAGGATAACCCCCGAAGGTTTTCATCTGAGAAAGTAGGAGGATGGAGTTTTCACTGAATGAAGCGGGCAAGAGGCAGCAGGTTTGGGATCAGGGGCACCATCAAGGGTAGGATTCATCCACAGTGTGTTTGGGGCTGCAATCAGATACGTGTGTTTGAAATTCAACGCCGGGGGTACAAATCTCGCTGGTGTTTTCAAGTTCTCCTCTTTGATAATTGTTAGCACCTCAAAGAAAGACTCCCATGAGTGCAAAATTTCATAAAGTGGTAGAATTCAAGGCAACTGAGATTCAGGAGAGTGAAATGACTTGCACGATACACTTGATTATAGCAGAGCTGGAACTGGGTTCTGAGACTCCAGTGTCTCTCCCGGAACCATGCAGTGCTCTCCTGTCGGAAATATATTGTTATTCTAGCTCATGTTTGATGGTCCAGGTATCAGTAGACTGTATTATAGTCTTGTTCTGTTACAGCAACATTGGTACCACACTGGACAGATCAGTACCATTTACCGTGGGCTTTTCTCTCCCTCTCTCCTTTCCTCCCTCTCTTTCTGGGGTTTTTGACTTTGATCGTTTGATACCTAATCCACGGAAGAGTTCTACCAGGGGTGACCCGTTGCCTTGGAAATAAGTGTATAAATCAGACAAGCTCCAAGTGTTGTGAAACTCATCCGTCTAGATCAACAATGAGTTGTTCACGTGAAAAAGAAAATACACACGGTGTGAGAAACCACTCGAAATCTTCTTCTTAACAGATACTTGCCTATAAAAATCAGCAAGCTGAAGTTAGCGGTTTGTTTCTCAATTCAGTGCACTAGTGGGGGAAGTCAGCCTTCACACGCTGGGAATTGCCTTTGCGCCCTTTCCCCTGGGAGATGGAAAGCTGCCATTCCGGTGTGGAGAGCAGTGTGGGGGGAGCCAGGCCCTGCTGTCATCTTGGAAGGACGGGGCTGTCACCCCAGCAGCATGGAGTCTGGAGCTCTGTCTCTTATAAATAAGAGCTCCCTTCTCCCGAGGCATGCATGTGGGACACGGGGTTGAGCATGAGGTGAAAGGACCAGAAAATAAAGCCAGCCATTTCATTTGAGAGCAAATTGCCGATCATAATTCCTGAGGAATAAAAAGCAGACTTTCTTGGCCAGGAATGACTGGACTCTGAAGCACCCAAAGAAGACAATTGCCTCGAAAGACTTCAGTAGTCTCATGGCAGTTGCAAGTGGTCCACGTATGCCATTGTCACCAAGGCCACCTTAGACTGTTAAAGCCGGGACATTCATTTTACCTCTATGCCATCAGGCGTGTTTTCTCCTTTGTCCCCATCCTACTATCCATATGGGGATAAATTCCCCATCTGTGCACGCCTTTCATTCTTCATAGCTGACGCTTTCATTTCAATGGTTATAAAAATTATCACCATCATCAGATACAGGGTTGACCGTGTTTTTTACTTTTGAGAGCATTACACCCTTTCTCATAACATGGCCTGCTGGGAGGGCATGCATCGTACACATTTTACAGGTAAGATCAAAGCACAGAGTTTTTTGGCAATTGGTTTCCTTTGAGATGTCAGGTCTACTTTAATGTCTCGTGGGCAGTCACCTTCCCGTGGCGAAACCAATGTCTTATTTCCCTACCTCTTCCCTAAACCCGCCCTCTTCTAAGGTCTTCTGCAGGTGTTCCCGTATCAATATGGAAGCCCCACGCTCCCCATTTCCCAGCCCAAACACTCTGGAGTCACCTTCGATTTCTCTTTTCTTCTGCTGCCTGCAGCTCTCCGTTGACAAATTGCACGGACTTTGCTTTCAAAGTGTGACCAGTGACCTGGTACTTCCCCCCCCCCCCCCCCGCCCCGATCACGAACACTACCTTTTTTATTCCAAGCTGGATCCCAAACTCTCTTGCCCAGATAAGTACAATAGAGTCCTGACTGGCCCCTTTGTCCTCAGCTCCTCCTGTCCCCCTTCTGTACTCAACACAGTGGCCTGAGTGATTCTTTGCAAATGTACCTGTCTCACCCCTTTGCTCACAACCCTCTAAACCTTTGCACTTTCTGTGGCCTGCAAGGACCTCCTGGAGCAGGTCCCACCTCTCTTGGTCACCCCGTTCCCTCTTTTGTTCCTTTTTAAAAAATGTTTATTTATTTTAAATTTTTTTTTTTCAACGTTTATTTATCTTTGGGACAGAGAGAGACAGAGCATGAATGGGGGAGGGGCAGAGAGAGAGGGAGACACAGAATCGGAAACAGGCTCCAGGCTCTGAGCCATCAGCCCAGAGCCCGACGCGGGGCTCGAACCCACGGACCGCGAGATCGTGACCTGGCTGAAGTCGGACGCTTAACCGACTGCGCCACCCAGGCGCCCCTATTTATTTACTTTAAGAGAGGGGAGGGGCAGAGAGAAGGAGGGAGAGAATCCACGCTGTCAGCACAGAGCCGCACCCTGGGCTCGATCTCATGAACCCTGCGATCATGACCTGAGCTGAAATCAAGAGTTGGACGCTTAACCCACTGAGCCACCCGAGGCGCCCCTCGCCCACTTCCCTCTTGACTCTTCTGTTCCCCCCAGCCTGGCCTCCTAGTCCCTCCCCGGACATGCCAAGCAAGGTTTTGCTTGCAGCCTTTGCACTTGATGTTCCTTTTGCCTGGAATGGATTTTCTCCTACGTAACTGCTTCTTTCTCATAGGTATGCTGTCTTTACTAGAGAGGCCTCCCTTAACTACCCTATATGCAAGTGCAACTTCTTTCTCCCCACTCAGCACTTCCTAACCTCCTTACCCCCCTTCCCTTTTCTCCAAAGCATTTATTATCCTCGAATCCTGTATATTTTCTTTTCTTTTTTTCCCCCTTCTCGTTTCCTACAGGAATATAAAGTCCATGAGGGCAGGGACTTAACTTATTCACTACTCTATTCCTTGGGCCTAGAGCTATGAATGTCCCGTAAAATATTTGTGCTTACCAATATTGGGTGGACGGATGAATGAATGAATGAATGAATGAGTTAATGCGTTTGGAGCTGTTCAGGATGGAACGGACTGCTTGGACCTCATCACTGGGGGGTTTTTCAACACTGTCAGACTGTTATAAAGTGGACTTAAGGATCACAGGGGTAGGACTAAACTAGATGGCCTTCAAGGGAAGTGTTTTCGTGTAGACAGCATGTATCTGAGAGAACTGGTCTGAATACCTACCCGTTCTGTGACATTGGATAATTCTTTTTAGTCCCCTATCTTCAATTCTTTACCTGTTACGAAGGATTTTATACTTTCCTTCTCATAGGGTGGTTATGACCTTGAAAGTCAACAGGGTCCTTCATGTAAAGCATTTAGCCTATTTCTGACATTTACCAAATGCATGGCAAACATCAAAAAAAGATGTATAACAAACATCAACTGTGATGATAATGTCACTTCCATCCTTGGGATTCTGAGAATTTTTTTTTTAATGTTTATTTTATTTATTTTTGAGAGACAGAGACAGCGTGAGCAGGAGAGGGCAGAGAGAGAGAGAGGGAGACCTAGAATATGAAGCAGGCTCCAGGCTCCGAGCTGTCAGCACAGAGCCTGACGCAGGGCTTGAACTCATGAGCCGTGAGATCGTGACCTGAGCCGAAGTCGGACGCTCAACCGACTGAGCCACCCAGCTGCCCCAAGGATTCTGAGAATCTTTGAGGGGACATGCCCAAGGCCACTCAAGAGAAGAGTGTACTTTTTGACTATTAGGCCATGTTTTTCCCACCAAACTACATTGTCCATTCTTTCTCTTCAGGCTTTCTTGTTCTGGTAAGATTCCTGCCTCTCCTAATCCTCCCTTGTTCTCTTGAATTGCTTTCTTTTTTGAATTTTTTTCCCAAACACGTTTCGCCTACATCATGACCCTGGCCGTAGATATTTTATTTTCCATAATGCCAATTTTTAAGCCCAAACAACCTCACCAAGATTGCTTACGCCGCATGATATTCAAGTCAGATGAACCAAATATCAGTTTCTCACTCTCGTAGCTGATAGGTCTCTCCCATGAACTGGATGCTCAATGAACATCTGTGGATTATAAATTGGTAGTTTGAGCTTTAAGAAAGGGCCAATAATTGGGGCTTAGTCGATTGGGCGGCCGACTTCGGCTCAGGTCACGATCTTACAGTTCGTGTGTTCAAGCCCATGTCAGGCTCTGTGCTGACAGCTCAGAGCCTGGAGCTGCTTCAGAGTCTGTGTCTCCCTCTCTCTTTCCCTTCCCCCCCTCGTGCACTGTCTCTCTCTCTCTCTCTCTCCCAAAAATAAAATTAACATTAAAAAAATTAAAAACAAAGAAAGGGCCAATAATAATAATAAAATAGTAATAATTGTTGTCAACAAAATCTGTTTATTTTCATAATCTATATAGTTTGGGGCTGTAATACTACAGCTTGAAAACTGTTGAATCACCTGGAATAAATAGATGAACAGTGACCACAGACGGGGGAGGGGGTCGTTTGAAAGAGGATAGTGGAGTCTAATAAATGCTGTGTCCATGAAATATCCAGTCATGGTGATGAGTTTGAAATAAAATGGAAAAAAAAACATTTATAATGTATTGGAAAATATTACTTAATTTGTTACAGAAAACACGGATTACATAATGATATTTTCAGAATGATCACACCTACCCGTATCAAATTCGTACATAGAAAAACGTTGGAAATATGCTGAAATATAACAGGTCTCTAAGATGGCAGGAATATGGATGAATATCCTCAAATGCCATTATTCCACAATGGATATTCATTACACTTGACGGTAAAAATTAAGTATCTTTTCTGTTAAGAAACGTCCTAGGAATGCATGGGGTAGGGGCCGCTGGTGACTCTCCCCTGATGCAGATAAATCACCTCCCTGAGCTTCCGTTGCTGCAAATTGAGAAGAGATATCACAATATCTGTCCTACATATTGTGAGGCCTTAAAGTGGATGATGTATCTGAAGCTACTTTCTAACCTGTAGAGAAACGTACAAGTTTTAGGTGTTTTAATCATCGGCATTGCTGTAGAGACACATGTTGCCGTTGCCTAGAGACTCATGTGACCAGCTATCTTTGGTATGGCTCTTCTCCAGCATATTTTCTGACCTTCTGTCTCTCTGGGGGCACAAACACAGAGCCAGGCCTCACGTGCTTCTTGGGTGACCGTGCTGGACGTGCTGTAAGGGAGGGAGGCCTGGAATAAGAAAGCACTATCGGTTATAAGGAGACTCTGGTTTTCCTGGCACCTTAGTTTTTTGTTTTTGTTTTTTTTTTTTTTAATTTTTTTTTCAACGTTTATTTATTTTTGGGACAGAGAGAGACAGAGCATGAACGGGCGAGGGGCAGAGAGAGAGGGAGACACAGAATCGGAAACAGGCTCCAGGCTCTGAGCCATCAGCCCAGAGCCCGACGCGGGGCTCGAACTCACGGAACGCGAGATCGTGACCTGGCTGAAGTCGGACGCTTAACCGACTGCGCCACCCAGGCGCCCCTTGGCACCTTAGTTTTGAAATGATTCCTGCTTGAGTGCTGCGTCCAATTAGGTAAAAACTGGATTTTGAGTCTCTTAACCCTAGCCCTTGTTGTCCCTGAGACCCAGCTGTGTCCTGATCATTTTCTGCATTCGCGTCTAATTCCTGCCATTGTTTTAGTTCCAAAGTGGATCAGATGCCCTAACCTTGATTCGTGTGAGAAACAGCCCATGCTTGTCAGCTGAGGACCTCAGCTTTGCGGGTAGCATTTGAGCCTTCTTTCATCTGACATGGGCAGTTTTTCCAGCTAGCGAGATGCAGAGTAGTTGAGATCCGCTCCGTCCGCCACCGTTGCTGCACTGTCTCCTCCTTGTAGGGAAGGATGTGACCCTGGCAGGATGATATGACCTTCCCCTTGGCAAGCAGTTCATGCTGAGGGGTCATATGCTGAGCGGTCCTAGTGCCCATTCTTTGCCTTTTAGAGGCAAAGGACATCTGCTAAGACCCTCATTCCTGAGTAAGAGGAGTCATTCCATAAAGAAGACGAGCTACATAAGGAGCTTGCACATTCCCTTGGTCTAAAGCTGGAAGTGGGGAACATTCTGGATGGACTAGTGACCCATTGATTTTCATCTGTTGATCCGATGATTAATGATCTTAATTATTATACACAATCTTGGAACTTTTGTTGGACGAGGGGGAAGAGAAAGACGGGGGCTTTGAAAAGCAGTGCATATGAAGGAGAAAAAAGCAGAGAGCAGAAAGGAGGCTGGGATGGACACTCCATGATTGTTTTAACCTTTCTAGAACTTTCACTTTATTTTTTATTTTTTTTTTTAATTTATTTTTGGGACAGAGAGAGACAGAGCATGAACGGGGGAGGGGCAGAGAGAGAGGGAGACACAGAATCGGAAACAGGCTCCAGGCTCTGAGCCATCAGCCCAGAGCCCGACTCGAGGCTCGAACTCACGGAGCGCGAGATCGTGACCTGGATGAAGTCGGACGCTTAACCGACTGCGCCACCCAGGCGCCCCTAGAACTTTCACTTTAAAGATATCTTGGATCAAACCAACATTTGGATTTTCCTGGGTTACTGATCCCTAGACTAGTTCTCGTGACCCTAGCTTCCTGGCTGGTCAGTCATTGTCTTTTGTTTTTTCCTTTTCAAATTTTTATTTAAATCCTAGTTTGTTAACATACAGTGCAATATTGGTTTCAGGAGCAGAATTCAGTGATTTATCATTTATACACAACACCCAGTGCTCATCACAACAAGTGCCCTCCTTAATGCCCATCACCCACCTACCCATCCCACACCCACTTCCCTCCATCAACCCTCAGTTTGTTCTCTATCTTGAAGAGTCTCTTACGGTTTGGGGCACCTGGGTGGTTCAGTTTGTTGTGTCCGACTTCCGCTCACGTCATGATCTCACGGTTTGTGGGTTCGAGCCCCGTGTCAGGCTCTGTCCTGACAGCTCAAAACCTGGAGCCTGCTTCGGATTCTGTGTCCCCTCTCTCTCTGCCCCTCCCCTGCTAGTGCTCTGTCTTTCTCGGTCTCTCAAGAATGAATAAAAACGTTAAAAAAAAAAAAAAGAGTCTCTTATGGTTCCTTTTTTTCCTCCTCCCATTTGCTCATCTGTTTTCTTTCTTAAATTCCACATATGAATGAAATCATACGGTATTTGTCTTTCTCTGACTGACTTATTTCACTTAGCGTAATACAATCTAGCTCCATTCACATCGTGGCAAATGGCAAGATTTCATTCTTCTTGATGGCTGGGTAATATTCTATTATATATACATCCACATCTTCTTTATCCACTCATCAGTTCATGGACATTTGGGCTCTCTCCATAGTTTGGCTATTGTTGATAATGCTGCTATAAATACTGGGGTGCCTGCGCCCTTTGAATCTGGAGTTTTGTATCCTTTGGGTAAATACCAAGTAGCAGTTGCTGGGTTATAGGTTGGTTCTATTTTTAACTTTTTGAGGAACCTCTATACGGTTTTCCAGAGCGGCTGCACCAGTTTGCATTCCTACCAACAGTGCGGGAGGGTTTCCCTTTCCCTACATCCTCACCGACACCTGTGGTTTCTGGTGTTGTTAATTTTAGCCATTCAGTCTTAGTCATCGTTAACACAAGCTAAAATAAACACACATTCCCTGACTAATGACAAACAATATTTACTGAGCTCTAACACAGGTTAGAGAATTTACTCTGACCTAAATGCTTCCCAAGAAGTCTATCCCTTAATCCTCAAAATAAGTCTATTATCGGCCCTTTTTGGCCGATGAGAAAACCGATGGTCAGAAAGAGAGTTGCCCACGGTCGCCTAGTGAGTGTGTCAGTCATGGGTCAGTTTGTGCTCAGCTCCATATCTGGCGTTGGCCTTGCTCTGCTCTGTAGGAGAGGGAACTACATATCCCAGGCTCCTTTGCAGAATAGCTTGCGGCGGGGGGCGGGGGGGGGGTGAATATTGGCCCATGGGAAGTACTGATGAAAGAGAAGGAAACGAGGAGGGGACAATCAGAGAATTTTCCCTGCCATTCCTGGCCCTGCTTTAAGGCAGCTTGTCCAGTGGTAACTGCCTCTTCTTTTTGAGTCTGGTTTCCATTCGACAATGCCGCCCTCCATGGTCTCAGTTCTCACCACGATGCCTCTGCTGCCATGGGTCTAGCTTCTACCAGATGTGGCCCCCCGGCTTCTGAGTTCTGGTGCCAGCGTCTTCTCGTGTCACTCCAGTCCCGGAGGTGATGACGGCTTCTTTCTGTTACTAATATCTCCTTGCCTCATTGTCTCCTGCTATGGACTAAATTGTGTCCCCTTCAAATTCATATGTTGGAACGCTGACCCCTCAATGGGACTGTATTTGGAGATAGGGCCTTTAGGAAATAGTTAAGGTTAAATGAAGTCATAAGCATGGGGCCCTGATCTGATAGAATTAGTGTCTTTATGAGAAGACAGATGAATGATCTAGCTCTCTCTCTCCTAGCCAAGTAAGGACGCAGTGAGGAAGTGACCGCCTACCAGCGGGAAAGGTGACTCTCTCTGGCACCTGACAAGGCTGGCATCTTGATCTTGGACTTCCGGCCTCCAGAACGATGAGAAAATAAATTCTGTTGATTAGGCCCCCCCAGTCTACGAGATTGTGTTATGGTAGCTAGAGCTCACTAATACACCTTTTTTTTTTTTTTTGGCTTTTCAACCTTTCCTTAACTTTGTGGCACCACTTCCCTGCGTTAATTTCCACTCTGTTTGAAACTCCTAGAATTTTTTTTTTTTTCTTTTTCCTTTTCTTTTTCTGATTGGCCTCTGACAACTGACTCAGGAAGTTCAGGCCTGAGATTCCAACAAAGGTCTGACCAGACACAAAAGTCTGTGTGTGTGTGTGTGTTTTAATGTTTGTTTATTTTTTTGAAGGAGAGAGAGACAGTGTGTGAGTGGCGGTTTGGGGGGGAGGGCGGGTGGACAAAGTGAGAGGGAGACACAGAATCCAAGGCAGGCTCCAGGCTCCGAGCTCGGGGCTTGAACCCACAAACTGCGAGATCCTGACCTGAGCCGAAGTCGGACGCTCAACCGACTGAGCCACCCAGGCACGCCTTTTCTTTTCTGATAACACACAGAAATATAGAATGTTAATGTGGGCAAGGCACAAGTCTCTACTGTTATTCATCTTCTGATCCTTTGGCAAGCCTTCCTCCTCTCTCCCATGAGAGTTCACTTCTTTTTACCCACGTTGAGGAGGAAGTAAATGCTTTGAAAGCTCTGTCACTTTTCTTTCCCAGACCTTGTATTTTGCACCCCTTAAGGAGGACATTGAGATCCGTGCCTCTTCCTGAGAACGATAGGCATATTCCTCACAGAGAATACGAGGCAAAGCAGTTTGCTGATTGCCAATGAGATAGTGATAACTTTAGAAGTGTTGGTGGCCATTTCATGGGTAGCTGATGAAGAATGGAGATGGGCGTCAGCTCACCAAATGTCATGTCCATATGATCTGTCTCTATGTATAATGCTCTTTCTAATATGCCAAGGGAATGAGCCCAGTGGATAGGCATGGTAAACTGCTTTCACAGGGACATGGTGATTATTAGGCTGGGCAATAATGCCCGGCCAAGGAAATTTCGTCTCAATTGATGATAGTCACAGATTCCAGTGAGTGGGTTACGGAAGTGAAATAATCCAAATTTGTCCAAATTTCCAACGCGCTACATGTCAGATACACTTTAGGAGTGTATCCTAGCTAATGATAGGTATATAGAAATTATTTCGCTTGGTACTTAATCACTTTAATCCAATCAAAATGCTTTTTCTTGTTGCTATCTCTAAGGAGCAAACTGTTGATCAAAGGTGATAGGCAGGTACCTGTTGCGTTGGCTACAGAATCAGTTATGTATTACAGGTGAGTAACTAATAGAAAAAACATTAATTTGTTTGCTTATTGCTTTTTTTGGAGTCTGAAAAAATGGCCAGTTAGGGACATAAAGTGTTTCATGCACCAATCAAAATTTTAATATGTAAAGAGGATTCCAGAAAACAAATTTACATATTCATGCAGAGGAGAATGGAACCTAGACTACAACACAGGGAGCTGATGTTGAGTATAATGTGTCTGCCACTTCTATAGCAATGATTTTATTTATTTATTTAAAATTTTTTTTTAAATGTTGCTATTTATTTTTGAGACAGAGGGAGACAGAGCATGAGCAGGGGAGGGGCAGAGAGAAAGGGAGACACAGAATCCGAAGCAGGCTCCAGGCTCTGAGCTGTCAGCACAGAGCCTGACCCGGGGCTCGAACTCACGGGCCGCGAGATCGTGACCTGAGCCGAAGTCGGACGCTTAACCGACTGAGCCACCCAGGCGCCCCTATAGCAGTGATCTTAAAATAACACTCCAGGAAGTCAGTTAATTCCTCCACAAATTAAAAAATGGACAACAGGGCGGGGCTCAATGGGTAGAGGTTCATTCCAGAGGCGAACAAACACAGAATATATATTTTCTATCTTTTCTATAATTGTATGCAGTGGAAAGGATATGGGTTTTATATGAGAAAGGCCTGGGTTCTAATCCTTAGGCCCAAACTTCGGCAAAAAATGACAACGAAAATAATTCCTGCACATATATATCTTACGAGGGTTCAATGATTTATTACAGGTAAAATGCCTGATATATAATAAACTTAAAACTTATTATTGTGATGAGTTATTTGGATCTGGGCCTGGGTCTTCACCTTTCTGAAGGTCCATTCTGGGAAAAAAGGAATAGAGGTTTATATGACGCCTCCGAACTTTCACTAGTGGGTGAAAATTGTAGGGGGGTCAGATACTGGAATGGTGGAAAGAAGGCTTGGGAGACAGTTCAAGCCGCCTGATGGATGCCTCAGAACAAAATAACTTCCCTGTCACTGTAGGTACTCAATGATAGCATAGGCAACTACTTTCTAGTCATGGAAAAGGGGAGTTCAGTATCAGCAGCTAATCCAACTTTTAGGATTCTGTGACTCTAAATAGCAAATAATAAATAAGAGTTTAAAGGTATCTAACTTTTCTTCTTGAAGGTTTGCTATAGATTAAATTTTTGTGGGTATCACTTGTAAACATTTAATACATGCTAGTATTTTAATTAATACTTAAAAAAATTTTTTTGATGCTTATTCATTTTTGAGAGACAGAGAGAGACAGAGTGTGAGTTGGGGAGAGACAGAGAGAGAGAGAGGGAGACACAGGATCCGAAACAGGCTCCAGGCTCTGAGCTGTCAGTACAGAGCCCGATGCGGGGCGTGAACCCACGAACCGTGAGATTGTGACCTGAACCGAAGTTGGACGCTCAACCAACTGAGCCCCCCCCAGGAGCCCCGATACTTTTATTTTTTTAAGTAGGCTCCGTGCCCTGCATGGAGCCCAACACGGGGCTTGAACTCATGACCCTGAGATCAAGACCTGAGCTGAGATCAAGAGTTGCACGCTTAACTGACTAAACCACCCAAGCACCCCTTTTAATTAATACCTTTAAAACTGTTACTGCTACCATTATGATTACTATTACTACTATTTACTAGGCACCTGCTATTTCTCAGAAATGATGATTATTGTTATTTTTACCTTTGTAATTTTAATTGGGCCACCCAGAAGTCCAGTTCAGAAACAACTGGGCAGTCTGGATTAGAAGGAAATCTGGAGAAAATAACAGACACCTTCTTTTTCTTTGTCCCCCCAGGTATTCATATATTATATATTTAAGTGGATATAAATTAATAACCTTTAGCTTTCTATTCTTCTAAATATTAGCACAGGCTATTTCAGGTATAAAGTTCTCTTTAGCTGAAATATTCTTTCTGGCTACGAGTCAATTTTTGACATCTAAGTTGAGAAAGGTTTAGCAACATTATCTCAGGATTCAAACTATCCTTGAGTTTTCCAATTAATGTGGGAGGTGTAGAGATGTTGTGACTTGTGGTGAGGTCCACGCTTCCCAAGTCCAAGGACATAGAAAACACTTTGGGCTATATTACTCTGTGTTTTCTTTCTTTCTTTTTTTTAAAAAAAATTTTTTTAACGTTTATTTATTTTTGAGACAGAGAGAGACAGAACATGAACAGGGGAGGGGCAGAGAGAGAGGGAGACACAGAATCTGAAACAGGCTCCAGGCTCTGAGCTGTCAGCACAGAGCCTGACGCGGAGCTCGAACTCACGGACCGCGAGATCATGACCCAAGCTGAAGTCGGACACTTAACCGACTAAGCCACCCAGGCGCCCCTATTACTCTGTGTTTTCAACCAATCTGTGGTTTTCTGGAGGAGATGATGAACAATTAAAATTAAGGGTATTCAGAAACTCTAATGTAAACTGGTAGTTTTACCCTCTACACCAAAATTCCCTTAAGAGATGAAAACCAGTTAGACAAGGAGGTGATTTCATTAACATCTCTTTTTCATGGTACCATCGTGGTCTACTCTCTCATGAACGTGAAAATACCCAAAGGTAGAGCCTATGATATTTTCAGTTGGCCTCCGATTTGGGATCCTATAATATTTTTAAGTTTATTTATTTTGAGAGAGACAGAGATAGCACGAGTGGGGGAGGGGCAGATAGCGAGAGAGCGAGAGGAAGAGGGAGAGGGGGAGAGAGAGAGAGAGAGAGAGAGAGAGAGAGAGAGAGAATCCCAAGCAGTCTCCACGCTGCCAGGGCAGACTCTGATGCAGGGCTGGAACTCACGAAACCGTGAGATCATGACCTAAGCCCAAACCACCAGTTGAAGGCTCAACCGACTGAACCACCCAGACACCCCTGTGATCCTATGATTTTAATTCAGCATTGGGAATCTCCTGTGTCCGCCTTCTGAAAACAATATTGTTACTTAAGTTCTTGGACCCTTGATTCTATGCTCTCTTAACCCTCTTCCTCTCCCATCTCCCCGAAACACACACATCCAAAGCAAGACCATCGGTATGGGGGGTGGGCCTATGTAGGTCCTCTAACATCCTACTTATTTCTTTGAAACGATTACCCTTCCCTCAAATGTTATAAAAAAAGGGCTTTTGATCCAGCCAACTGCTAATATGTTTCAACTATGGTTTCTTCTAAGATAAGAATGCTAACTAGACTTAAGGGGTATTACCTAAAATTAATAACATGGTGAAGATATAATGTGATAATTTTTCAAAATACCTCAAATGAGGGGCGCCTGGGTGGCTCAGTCGGTTAAGCGTCCGACTTCGGCTCAGGTCATGATCTCGCGGTCCGTGAGTTCGAGCCCCGCGTCGGGCTCTGTGCTGACATCTCAGAGCCTGGAGCCTGTTTCAGATTCTGTGTCTCCCTCTCTCTCTGCCCCTCCTCCCACTCGCGCTCCCTCTCTCTTTCTCTCTCAAAATAAATAAACTTAAAAAAAAAAAAAAAGAAGTAGAAGAGAATTCTGAGAGCCTGGCATTAGGGAGCTGAGCACAATCAATATGGATTTAGGGATTTAAAGTTGTCTTCATAGATCTAGCACAAAGCTGTTTCTCTAATTCTCAATATTATTTTAAATAGTTTGCATCAAGAAACTTTTAAGACCCGTGACTATACAGGTGGATTATTGGATATCTAAGCAGCTTCTACAGTTTATTTCAGTGAAAAATGCAGTTATTTTCCACCCAAATTCTCTATCTGGATAATGAATATATTACAATGTATTATACACTGTATTATAAGTATACACTGTATTATAAGTATACACTGAATTATCAGTATACACTGATGAAGAAATATATGTGCGTATGCACACATGGATGTTTATATTGTCTACTTATTCTGGTAAACTCATTATAATTGCAATCTGCATTGAAATCATATATAAGGATGTGAATGTTCCAATCAATTTCTTATGACCACATTAAGTAAATTGTGTACCTATAGCTTTGATCCAACTTTGAATATATTCAGCAATGATTTTGGTCAGCTACTATGTACCTGTTAATAGTGCTGGGTACTTCCCCAGATATCATCTCATTTAATTACATCAGCAGCCCTTTGAAGAATAGGTTCATGCCCCTGGTTTACAGATAAATAAGTGGAAGCTGTCTTAGTCTGTTCTGGTCGTTATACCAAAATGCCAGACCAGGTAGCTTATAAGCAACAGAAATTTATTTTTCATACTTCTGGTGGCTGGGAAGTTCATGATCAAGGCGCCATGTTTCAGTGCCTGGTGAACACCTGCTTCCCAGTTCAAAGATGTCTCTCTTTTAATATCCTCATGTGGTGGAGGGGGGAAGGGAGCTCCTTGAGTTTTCTTTTATAGGGGCACTAATCCCGTTCATGAGGGTCCCAACCTCAGAATCTAAGCACCTCCCAAACTCCCCACCTCCAATACCATCATATTGGGTGCAAGGACTTCACGTATGAATCTACAGGACACAGACATTCAGTCTGTAGCAGAACCTTAGAGGGACAAAATACAATGGACTCAAGACACACAATTTAGCTATCTACAGACCTGGGAGGTTAACTCCAGTCCAGGGTTTTCCCCGAATCTCTGTACCTCTAAAGGTAGACGAGCCCTGGGCATGGACACATTTTGTGCGGGGCCAATAAAACAACTCCGTTAAAAATGGCTCCTGTTTCCCTTTGGGAAAATGACATAAACCAACAGGAAAAAATAACTGGCTCCGAACTGGAACAACCAATCTATTTGTTGTGGAAACGAATATCCCAATGTTTTAATACTGTCTCTGCACTGACTGGCAATAGAAGACAGTGTGCTAGAAATAACACTTTCCTTTTCCATTGAACATTAAAGTTGTCACGAGAAAAGTGTTTGCCACATTTTTGTGCACTGCAAGCTGTTGTGGGAGAAGGAATCACCGCTTATTTTGTATCCGGATGTTTTATTCTCCTCGTGATGCAAACAGTGACGCAGAGAAATGATAGTGCATCTTTTTTTTTTCTTTACTGTAAAGAGATCTGTAAGCGTATTAAATGAAAGATTCATGGCATAGATCTGTTTTCTTTCTTCCAAGCTGGAAAGCAAGAAGGGACCATTCCAGAACGTCCTTATAAATTAAGTTGGCCACAATGGATGGATTTGAGGCACAGTGGACTGCAAGGGGTTAAGCATAAGTGCTGTGGACCCGGAGTCTCTGGATTAAATCCCAGCTCTGTTATCTCCTAGTGTGTGACCCAGAGAAAGTTTTTTTTTTTTTCTGTGCCTCAGTTTCCTATTGGAAAATTGAGGACTAATTAGCTTTGGTACTTCTTACTATACATATATTTAAAGTTTATTTATTTATTTTGAGTGAGTGGGGAAGGGGCATAGAGAGAGGGAGAGAAAGAATCCCAAGCAGGCTCCACGCTGTCAGCACAGAGCCCGACGTGGGGTTCTAACCCACGAACTGAACCGTGAGGTCATGACCAGAGCCAAAATCAAGAGTTGGATGCTCAACTGACTGAGCCATCCAAGCACCGCCCCCCCCCCCCCCCCATTATTTTTAAAGAGGACAGAACAGTGGTCTGGAAAATGTGGATGTATTATTAAAATTCTTTTATTCTCAGGAAAGAAAATGAGATGGTTGAAAACAAAGTTGGGGGGCGCCTGGGTGGCGCAGTCGGTTAAGCGTCCGACTTCAGCCAGGTTATGATCTCGCGGTCCGTGAGTTCGAGCCCCGCGTCAGGCTCTGGGCTGATGGCTCAGAGCCTGGAGCCTGCTTCCGATTCTGTGTCTCCTTCTCTCTCTGCCCCTCCCCCGTTCATGCTCTGTCTCGCTCTGTCCCAAAAATAAAAAACGTTGAAAAAAAAAATTAAAAAAAAAAAAAAGAAAACAAAGTTGGAACGGAAGGGACGAGTCTCTAATGCTGGCCTTTGGGAGGGCTGCTGATTGGTCCTGTCATTTTATTTAAAAACATTTTTTTAGCATTTATTTATTTTTGACAGAATGAGACAGAGCATGAATGGGGGAGGGGCAGAGAGCGAGGGGGACCCAGAATCTGAAGCAGGCTCCAGGTTTCGAGCTGTCAGCACAGAGCCCGACGCGGGGCTCGAACTCACAAACCGTGAGATCATGACCTGAGCCAAAGTCGAACGCTTAACCGACTGAGTCACCCAGGCGCCCTGGTCCTGTCATTTTAAAACAATATACGCTACACGTAGGGTTTTCCAAGCTGGGGTAGCCTCAGGGGCCAGTGCTGATAATGAGATGATTTTAGGTATAGACACATGAACACTTTTATAGTAATGGCTATATATTTAGTAGGTGTTTTAAAAATTCAACTAACACATCACGTAGATCCAGTCTCTATTCCCACTTCATAGAAGAGCCCCCCGACTCTTCTCTGGGGGGAGGCTGCCGCAGCCTGGGTGTGAGTTTTGTGGGTCTGTTGATCAAGATGCTTCTTGCTTTGCTGGCCAACGTGGAGGACAAATGCGCGCTGTGTTTCTAAACTTCCAATGAAGTGAGAACAAACTTTGGGGTTCAGTCAGCCCTGTGTCTGCACGATGGTTCCTGCTACCTCCTGTCCTGGGGCCGTCCTCGCTGGTCCTTTCCAACACCCAACCTCTTCCACGCATCCTTCCATCCTAGGAGCTGTCCTGAATTTTTCCAATATACTCTTTTTAAGTTTTGGTGATTGTACTTGAAAATTCTCTTTTACCTTGGATGTCATGGATTCCATTGCTCCAGAAAAAGTAGTGTTTTAACATGAACCTGGAGTTTTTATTTTCTTATTATTTAAAACAATTAAAGTTTATTTACTTTTGAGAGAGAGAGAGAGAGAGAGAGAGAGAGAGAGAGAGAGAGAGAGAACGAGTGGGGGAGGGGCAGAGAGAGAGGGAGATGTACAATCCGAAGCAGGATCCAGGCTCTGAGCTGTCAGCGCAGAGCCTGATGTGGGGCTCGAACCCATGAACCGTGAGATCATTACCTGAGCTTAACTGACTGAGCCACCCAGGCGCCCCTAAAACAGGAGTTTTTAAGGAAAAATGTGACTACATTGTGCAAATGATATGCAGATATAGCAAAAATTGTAAGGATTGGCCCATGGCTAATGATTGGGAAACATTACTGCAAATATTGACATGAGCAGTGAGCTTCCTGGGTACATTTAGGTATTAAAATTGGGGTATCTTGAAAAGCCATTAAAAAGAGCATCAATGATTATATTACTGGGATGATCTGATTGATGACAAAATACGGACTTGGAACGAATGATATCTTAATAAATTACTAATAGTTTAAAAAGTCTGGAACAGATATATTTTGCACAGGGAGTTCTATTATTTCCTTGTTCATGATCTGGTCTTTTTTGCTGCTGTTGTTAAATTTAAAAACACTTCTTTGCCTGCATCAGAGAAAAAAAAATTTTTTTCCCGAGTGGAACATCTTATTTATTTTTGATATTATTTTTCCCTAAATAAAACACAAAAGTGTAAGTCTCTGCCAACCAAATCAAGAATTAGTACTGCAGAAAAGGGGTGTGTGTGTGTGTGTGTGTGTGTGTGTGTGTGTGTGTATGTGTGTGTATTTGCGTTTGAACCAGAACCATACATCTGAGACCGGATATTTTTTGTTAGGTCTGTTAATGATCTCAGTGCTCTTCTGGATACATTGTTATAAATGCCACGAGTTTCTTTGTGTCCCAACTCCAAGAAACAAGTTATGACTCCATTATGGTCCCTCTCTCGGAGGTTCTCGGTTTTGTTTTGGGATCGAAACAGCTGGATTCTGGAGACTTTTATCCCACCAATCTTGCTCTTTTATCTGATGCTTTAGTTTTCGTTTGAAAGACACACATTTAAAAATTTGAAAGGAAGATTGGGCTAAATATTTTGACAGCTGAAAACATTTTTGGCGATTATGTTTTCCCAGTGATCACCCTCAGGGAAATAATAAGAAGAAATGCAGGTCACTTATAGTCCCCCAAATACCCTACTGTAGGAAAAGAAAGGGTCAGGTCGTGGAGATTTCACTTCGAAATGACAGGACACCATGCAATCGACTATGTTTCCAATATGACCTTTATTGAGCAAGTACTGCTGTGACGTTTAACATCAATCAACGAAAGGTTGCAAACTGTGCATGTCAACGAGGTTCTCCCATGAACAAAAGTCCATTTTAAATGCACCAGTGAGGTAAACATAATTATTCATATATAGCTTTCTTAAGGCTAAGAGAGTTCTGTGTTTCATTTATTATTTTTGGCTCAGTTGGTTCTTTGCAGAATACATCTCAAAACATCCCCCCCCGAGTGCCCCCCTTCCAACAGCTTAGGAAATTGGCCAATTCCCCAGGAACGTACAATGTCATGCATTTGAATCACCCAAAGACTGAGGAGGGAGCACCCTGAGCTTGCATGCAGTTCCCTCGTATTGCACAAAGTAAAATTCAATGTCTGGAGCCCCCATGGGAGAACCCGTTCTGTTTTGAAGCTGTCAATCACATGCATATTAAAATTGTCATATGGCTTAACCTTTTGCAATGGACTCAAATCCTAGTCACTCTGGGTGACTTCCTTTACTATGGCGTGTGAAGTGACCTTCTCTACCTTTTTGGTAGACACTAGCTTCTCCTCAAAGGTCTCTTCATGCTCTTCGACCTTTTGAGTGACGGTTACAGATTTAGTGATGTATTTGGTAGCACCATCGCCCCCCTCACTGGTGATTTTTTCTATCTTTTTGGTCACCACCACTTTCTCCTCACTTCGGTCTGCCCCCTTCTTTTCCTCCGCTGGGCTCAAGTCTAGCCCATTGGTGACAACCCCTTTCTCCTCTTCTCCCCCACTGCCTTTCTCCTTAGTTTCCTGCTCTCCCTCCTTTCCTTCCACCTCCCCATTTACTGCTATGTCCTCCTTCCTGGATTCCTTGGAAGCCTTATCGCTGCCTTCCTCCTCACTCCCTCCCTCCTCTTCTGCCTTCTCCTTCTCTTTCTCCTTCTCCTTCTCCTGTGGCTGCGGCTTCTCCTCTTTGGCATCTTTCTCCAAGCTCACCTTTACGGACTTGCTGACCTCCTCCACCATCTCCTCCTTGACCGGGGACTCCGCCTTCTTCTTCTCTGGCACGTCCTTTGGCTTCTCCTCCTTCTTCTCCACCTTCTCTTCCTTGGGAGATTCCTTTGCTGCTTCCTTCTTTTCTTCCTCTACTTTCTCCTCTTCCTTTTTCTGTTCGACTTTCTCAGCTCCAGCTTCCGCTTTCGGCTTCACCTCTTCCACTGGGGACTTTGGCACGGGAGACTTGGCTTTCTCTGGCTTCTCTGCCTTGGCTTCTGCTACCGGCTCCTCCTTGGGAGCCACTTCTTCACGCTTCTCTTCAGGTTTCTTTTCTTCCTTAGCTTCAGCTTCCTCCCCTTCACCTTCGGCCTCGGTCTCTCCTTCTTCTTCCTGTTCACCTTCCTCTTTTTCACTGGAACCCTCCTTCTCGGATCCTCCTTCTTCGGCTTGGTCTGATTTAGCGCCCTCCTCCTCCTCCTCTTCTTCCTCTTGGCCTTCCTCTTCCTCCTTTTCTCCTTCCTCCTCTTCTTTAAGTTCAGGCGCAGCCGCTTTCACTGGCGACTTTTTGGTAGCTACGGCTTCTTCTTCAGCTTGTTCCTCTTCCTTTTCTACTGCCTCTTCTTCCTTCTCTTCTTTCACGGACACAGCCAATTCCTCTGTAATGGCTGTCAGGGCATCTTCCATTTCCGATTTCTCATCTTCCACTTTGGTTTCCTCTATGATCTCCTCCACAAATTTGTGTTGGACCTTTAACTTAGGAGCCTCTACCTTGGTTTTCTGAATCTTACTGGATATTGTGACTGAGGGCGGTCGGTGTGTATACAGCGGCCCAGTGATGCTTCCTGCAAATGTGCTAAATCTGGTCTCCTCACCCTCCAGGAGTTTTCTAAGGACCGAATCAGAAAAGACGAGACATAAGTAAAACCTCAGTGGGCCTTCTGAGTGTCATTATGTTATGGGTAACGCAGCAGATACCTTTCAACAGACAGAATCACGTACATAAGAGGTTCTGTCAAGCCAGTGTAATACCTGCTATCTGTGTCATATCCAGAGATTCTCATGGGCCACCAGCCAATCACCTGCTGCAGTAACTGACCACACCCAATAGTCCACTAACACACCCGGCTGCCAAATCTCAGCTCTGCCGCAGTCTATTTGCTGCACCGTGAATATGCTGGAAAGCTCCCTCGTGGCCAAGAAGGCCTCAGTGACCTTCTTGAGCACTTGGACTTTCAGGAGGTACACTAAATTTCTTTTAGCGAACATAATGTTCAACGTATCTATAAAACCTTTTAGTGTACGTCAGAACTTAGGCTACATATACATACGCTAATATGGGAATATCAAGTTATAAATTGGCAATTTTAATCATAAAGTGTCTATTTAATATAATCACTCAGCTTTCCTGAAAAGAGAGATAGCTCTGAATACCATTTATTCCCGTCATGTTGTGATGATGACCTTCTTGGTAGTAGAAAAAATGTTTCGTCAAGGATTTTCTCCTATGAACTTAGTTAACCATAACGTGGCATCACATAGCACACCTATAATCTCTTTTCTTTTCTCTTTCTCTGGTTGTATATCTAGGTCTGTACATGTAAATATAAGTAAAATAGAATACATATATATATATATATATATATATATTCTTTCTTCCTCTCTATAATTCTATCTAATATATTCTATCTAATCTATATATATATCCTTTCAATCTATAGCTGTTCTCAGCCAGATGATGGCAATAGTAAGCTGTAACAGAGAAACAGAGAAATTCAATGTCCTGATATTTGTCCTTGACATTATAAAGTCAAAAGCTGAAGCCACCATATGAAATACTAACATCCAAAATGCCATTCTTGTTTCAATCGTTTGGAAAACAGTTTTCACGAAAATAAAATAAAAAAATTAAGCATAAGCACTGAATTAATCGGCGCTCTTCCTCATTTTATTTAAATACTTATTTCAACTAATGTTCATTCTTTCAAAGCTGTGTAAAAAGTGGTAAATTTCCAATTCCTTAGATTTTTTTTTTTTTAATTAATAAAGAAAACCAGGCACTGATTTAAAATCCCCGAAACCTGCTTGCTTTAACTTAAGTGGTGGGGGTTCGGCCAAACAGCCTCCGCAGTGCGGTTAGTGTTTCCGCCCCATCCGTCGTGAGCACGGTACCTGTACGCAGCGATCTCGATATCCAGAGCCATCTTGACGTTGAGGAGGTCCTGATATTCACGCAAATGACGAGCCATTTCCCACTTTGTGCCCCGAAGCTCATTTTCCAACTGCTGGATGGTGTCCTGAAATAGACACAGCCAGAGATTCATTCCTCCAATAGCAACTTCTTTCGCACTTACCACCCCTCCCCCCACTTCCCTCCAGCTCTGTAAACCCCGTAGCTCTCAGCCCCTTAAAAGAAAAACAGCAACAACAAACCAACTAAGGAATTACCAAATAAATGAACAAACAAGATCAGTTAGGCAATAAGAGATTTCCTGGGCAATCATGCACCGAGACCGGTGGACCTAGAAGTCGTCTCAGCAGGAAACAAACATGCCTGGGGGAAACCCCACGGCTGACTGAGCCCTTCTCATCTGAACCTTTTGGGCTGAAAGGCGATTTTAAGAGTTCTGATGGCGGCTGGGAAAGTTGAGAATATATGCGTTGCTGCACAAGCTGTCCTAAAGTTGCTGCTTTATCAACTGCCCGCAGGTGTATCTTCTACTTTAAAACTAGAGCTCGCGAAGGAAAAACGCGTTTAGAAAAAGGGCGGGGCTCTCAGGAGCCGGAGATGGTGGGTGGAGGATGCGTGGAGAAGGGATGGGGAGGGGCGAGGACGCTTTGCGGATCTAACTTGGGTCTGCGTCGCGCGCGCGCACTGGCCAGCGGCCGCCAGGGAGCGCGGCGGGGAGCGCGGCGGAGAGCGCGCCGGGTCGCGTGCCTGAGTGTCGGGGGCGCGCGGCGCTGGCGCTGGCGCAGGCTGGCCGCGCAGCCGCGTTTCCTACCTGGTAGCTGCTGAGGTCGTGGTTATGGCGCTCCTCGATGTCGCTGAGCTGCCGCTCCAGGGACTCCTTGGTGCCGCGCACTGACTCGAGCTCGATACTCTTGGACTGCAGCTGGCGCCGGTACTCGGCGATCTCTTCCTTGGCGGAGCGGATGGCCTCCTTGTTTTGCTCGGCCGCCTCGGTGAGCTTGGCGTAGCGGCACTTAAACCACTCTTCGGCCTGGTGCATGTTCTGGTCGGAGTGGCATTCGAGCTGCGAGCGGATCTCCTTCAGCGCCGACGAGATGTCTGTCTTCAGGTAGTCTTTGCGCTCCACCGTGATGTGCGACGCCTGGATCTGGGCCAACAGGTCGGCCACCTCCTCCTCGTGATTGCTCCGCAGGAAGGCCACCTCATCCTGCAGCGACTGCACCTTCTTGTCCAGCTCCACCTTGACCAGCGACGCCTCCTCGATGTCTTTGCGCAGCGCGCGGATGGCCGCCTCGGTGTCGTCGCGCAGCCGTGCCTCTTCTTCGAAGCGCTCCTTGAGCCGGTGGATGTCTTCCTCCAGGTGATCCGAGTCCAGCTGTACCTGAGCCTTCTCGTGATTCACCAGCTCGAGGGTGGCGCGCAGCTCGCGGATCTCCTGGTCGTACGCGTCGCCCAGCTGGGCGTGCGAGGCCTGCTTCTGCCGCAGCGCCTGGATCTCCGCCTCGATCTCCTTGTTCTGCTGCTCCAGGTAGTGCACCTTCTCGATGTAGCCGGCGAAGCGGTCGTTCAGCCCCTGCAGCTGCTCCTTCTCGTTGGAACGGGACAGCTTGTAGTCGCCGCCCGGCCCGGAGCCGCCGTTGAGCAGCGACGAGGACTGGCTGAAGTCGAGGCTGCTCTCCGCCGAGCTGAGCATAGCCGAGCTGTAGGCGAGGCGCGGGCCAAGCGCGCTGCGCTTGTAGGAGGAGGACACGGTGCTGGGCGAGCCGCGGGACCACGACTGCGAGCGGAAGCCGCTGGACGGGGAGCCACTGACGCGGCTGAAGCTCGAGCGGGTCTCGGTGACCCGCCGGTAGGCGGACGGGTTGCCCAGCGAGTCCAGTGTGTAGCTCATCTTGGAGGCCTCGGGGCGTGTGGCTGTCACAGCGTTCTGCTGGTCTCGCCGCAGCCCATTTATAGCCGCGGCGGCTGGTCCCGGGCCAGGGCCCCGCCCCGTGGAGGCGGCGGCCGAGGAGGCGGGGACTGCGGGCCCCGGGCCGGGGGAGACGAGGGGGGTAAAGACAGCCTAGCGGTGATTCAGCGCCCGCTCCACGTGGGCCCACGCCGCATCGGACCCCGGACTTTGCTGCCCCGTCCGCGGCCCCTCCCCCAACTCTCCTAGGTCCCAGACCACTTGTCGCCCTTCAGGCCCCCTTTTTTTCCATTTCTCTTAGCCTTCGGATTGCATTTTACACCCTCGGTGCGAGTATTCACCCAACGCCCTTTCTTTGTCTAGTCACTCTTCTGCCATTCGGACAGCTCTTCTCCCGACCCCCTGGCCACCTTGTTCTTTCCTCGTACCCACGGCTTTCTCTTCTTTGGCCCTTTCTCCATTACTTTTTTCTTTCCCCGTCTTCTGTGATGAATCGCCTCCCCTTCTTTTGGGCATCTCTTCGCTTTCCCACTTTAAGCCTTCTTAAGTCCCAGTCACTCTGCCCTTCTCTCCAAGCCCTTTCCTCCTGGACCTTTTTTTTCCCATCCTTTTCTTCTTCCCTTCTCTTTCCTCCCTTCCCCCTGCATTCTTCCCCTCCCCCAGCCTCATTTCCCCTCGCCTCCCTCCCCTTCCCCCACTCCTCCTTTTAAAGCAGCCCGAGATGAGCGCAGGCCCCGAGTTGGGCCTAGAAGAAAAAAACAAAAAGACTTTGAAGAACAGTCGGCCTGGAGGCTTCGGGAAGGGGACAAAGAGGATGGGCCTGGGTAGTTATTTGTATTAAAGGTGGGATATGGCGCTACATCCCGCTTAACGTTTGGGGGACGTCCGCAACTTCCGCGGGGGCAGAAGGTAAGGCGCTTGTGCTCGCTATGGCGCCGGCAGCACCAAGGACAGCGCCCAGGCCGGCGAGCCGGGAGACTCCGCTGCCCGGGGGGGCTTATCGCCCAGCGTTGCCTGTCGGGTTGGCGGGGGTTTGTTTCCCCCTCTTATCCCCGAGTAAATACAATTAAAGCCTGTTTGTAGTGAGTGACTCTGTTTGCAGGGGCCAAGCTGGAATTGAACACTAAGATTTCTCTGCAATGCAGAGTTGGCACAATGAACCGATTGCAGATTTTGAAAACAACTAAAATTCATTAAAGTCAGGTAACAAATAATATACATGTAGCCCCGTTTGGGTTTTCTAACATAGGCTAGGTGCAAGAAATCAAGAGAAGCAGGGACTGAAATTTGAAGGTCAAATATTCTTTGGAAAGGGGAATTTGAAATCTGCTGAGGTGAAAAGTCCAGGGGAATATAGTTTGTGATAAGTTTGAACACAGACAATTGCTGCGTCATCATTCTGTTCAGTACTCCCTGTGTGTAACTGCTGTGACTGAAAAGCACCTGGATTAATTTAAAATTAATTTAAAAGTTGCCAAACAGATTCACCACAACCTTGAATAAAACCAGATGTTTTCCCCTCCATATAAAATGTAATATATTTCCCTATTTAGATATGGATTGACTTGGAATAGATTTTACATATCTTTAAACATGTTTCTTTAAGCAAAGAATATAGATAGACTTCTTGCTGTCTGGGGTGCTGCTACCTGGTAAAATGCCCCCTTATTTTGCCTAGTGCTTTGGGGTAATTCAGGGTAAAAAAGTTCCAAATCCTGCAAGACAAAATGAAGAGAAGAATGTAAGAGTAATGACTGAGTTTGCTGGGGCCATGGGCACAAGTGATTGCATGTGAAATGCTATGGCTGCGCAGAAATCACTGCTTGTGAAAAGCAGGCACCCCAGAATTAAACATTTTCCTTTCACAGCGTGCTTTCTCTAGGTCTTCTTTTCTTAAATGACGTGGTCACGCCAATCAGTGAGTTTCTACAGGTTTTTATTTTTATTTTTTATTTTTATGAGCTCTCTTGGCCCATTTGTATTTTAAAATAGAAGGGGTTAATTTAGGGAGTTACTTTTAGCTCATTAATGGAAAACTGCAGCATTGCAGGCTGGTGGGGGAAGGATGTTCTAGTTTGCTGAGTGACAGGTTATCTTTCAGTCCAGGAGAGCCCCAAGTCTCAAGCTACTGGGAAAGACAGATGACAGAGTGAAGGGATTGACTTGTGAATACTGGAAAAAAAAAAAGGGAGGAATTTTCTAGTTTCCGATGGATAAAGGAAAAGAGAAAGAAAATTCTCTGCCCTTCTGTAAAGTACTGCCAATCTCTAGGTTAGAAAGATGACATCAGATAAGGCCAGATGCTAATTATGCAATAATTATGCCTTAGTTACTTCTCACTTTCTGCTTTTATTAAAAAATATAAAAACCCTTGGGAGTTTCATGTTGCATATATGCTAAAAGGACTTTCTGCAGTGACAGCAAATGGTTAACAGGCTGGCTGCTGCCGGTTAGTTTTCTTCAGGGTTTTAAAAATGCGATGACTCTGCAGAGAGACATTTACAAGGAAACACATGTCTGACTTCACAATTAGCCTGCTTTGCCTTGTATCTAAACTAGCGCAGAAATTGTTAAGCGTCCAACTGGTTACAGAAGGAAGAAAGCGTTGCGTACAAACAAAATACCGGCCAGTGACTCAGGCTAAATGCAGTTTGTGACTATAGCTTGAAATTGTAACTTCTGTGTGACATGAAGTATCGTTCAGCGTGGCCACAACAGGATAACACAGAGAATTATATCAGTCACTTTATTAAGGGAAAAAAGTTCCCATGGCTTTAAAAATGATTGGTCCAATTTTCACATTTACTGAAATGTATTTTATATTAGACCCTTTACTTTAATCACTCTTTCTGAAGGTGACTTGAAGGTTATGCTCATCAGTGAATTTAGTATAAAAACTTTTTAAAGGAAGCTATAGCATTCATTGTTTCCCTACTTTGTCTCATATTTTAAAAAAAGTTTTTTTAATGTTTTTATTTATTTTTGAGACAGAGAGAGACAGAGCATGAGCAGGGGAGGGGCAGAGAGAGAGAGAGGGAGACACAGAATCCGAAGCAGGTTCCAGGCTTCGAGCTGTCAGCCCAGAGCCTGATGTGGGGCTGGAACTCACGGACTGTGAGATGATGACCTGAGCTGAAGTCAGACGCTTGACCGACTGAGCCACCCAGGTGCCCCATCTCATATTTTTAAAGAACATTTACTACCCTAATGTTGTTCGTAGAAAGAGATGTAAAGTTTTGCATTTTTTTGCCCTAATGACATTTAGGCTACGGGATCTTCTGAAAATATCAACAAGACAGAAAATTAGCATACGGATTTATCGGAATCTATGATACTCTTATAATTTATCCTAGGCAGGGAAGTGACAGATATGATTTAGATGCAAGGCCTTTTTACTGAAATTGTCTCTAGCTTGTTGTATCACAAGCTACAGTTTTGAATCACTTCATAGGGAAATACAGAGCATGCTGTGTTCTTTCAGTAGGTAAAGTGCAAAGATTAACTTTGTAGTTAAGAGCTATTGGGAAGTCCCATCTAATGATGATGGGAAAAATATCTTTTGCATAAGGGGTTTGTTCACTGGAAAAAAAACTAAGGTAAGAAAAGTGAGAAGTTGAGCGTTTTCTTCCTTCTCCCCATATTTCCTTACATTTAAAAGAACACTTTTTGGTACAGAAATGCAAGGAGGATGGGAAGTAGGAATGGAAGAGCAAGCGCAATGTTCTGGATGGAAGCATCTGGCACAATTTTAGGCTGACTCCATCTAAGATGAGATGATCTGTACTTCCAATGTACTGTGATGTCTTGAACTTGATCCTTTTGCCTGGGGTCGGATTTTAGAACTTACGATGAATAATTGTTTATGGATTATTCTTTTCTAATTGTTTAAGGCGTTGCTGATGTAGGAAGGTAGGGACTGAGTCCCCTGGAGGGACAACATAAGGCAAATGAAAACCGCAATACTTTCTGCTTGAGCCTTGGGATGTCAAACTCTAGAAGCAGCTCTGACTTTTGGGCTTGTTTCCTTCAGATGTCGAAAGCAAAATAAAAACTCTCCTCAAGGGAAGGAGGCTGTTAAATGTCAGGAAAATTGGGATGTACGTGTCTCTATGGTCTTTAATGAAAACAAGTCCGTCTGAACCACAGTGGCCTTTTTCTAACATTAGACCCTGAAATGGTGTTTGCTTCCCTTGCCAAGTATTGTGATTCATTCGATATTGCCTTACATATCTGTCAGTGACTGTGTTTATGTGAAAAGTTAATTGAAGTATTAAGAAATTAAAAACACTTTACATTTTTGTATTGTTCCAAATACCAGTTTTGAAATGCATCTGGAAATTTCATGTTTTATGGGGGAAACATTTAGCTTCAGCTTTCACATAGCTGGCTGATTTTTTTTTTTTTTTTTTTTTTGCTGTGTAATGCCTTCACCCCACCACCGAGAATCAGCCCTGTAGAAGCCAGAGGAGGAGGACTTAGAATTTTAAAAAGTATTTAAGATACCCTTGGTAAAAGTGATTCTAAAAATAAAGTTCAGTAGACGCATAATAAGACTGTATTAATTTTCAGCACGGTCTTAATCGGACACGTTGGCTTTACCTGCAAAGCGGCAGATCTTGATAGCATGCACTTGACTTTTTCAAACCCTGCATTGCACGTAACTTTGCATCAGTGCAGCCATGTAATATTTATCTTTTTTATTATTTATTTATTTATTTATTTATTTATTTATTATTTATTATCTAATTTATTATTTATTTATCATATTTTATCGCAAGCTTACCAAGGCCTGACTTAGCAGGAGACATAATTCTTTTATTAGAAACTCTTAATTAAAATGAGCTTTGTAAAACTAGAACAGATCAATGATCTATTATCTTTGGACCAAATTTCTGAGCAGAGCTGAACCCAGGGGTATAAAACAAAGTCAGAAGGATGCCCCACCTGATAATTAAGTATCATCGTCCCAGGACTGGTTCTTCCTTCACAATTTCAGTGATTCTCAAAAGCAGTGTTCTTTAATAAGCCTCACAAAATGGGCACACTGTCGTAGCTCTCTCTTTTTACCGAGATTGCAAAGAGCATCATATATTTTGGAATACTTTTACTCACCTTTTTAGGTCAAAGTTAACATATACTTAAGTGTAGAAATCTACAAAGTGTAGAGAAGCATTAAGTGTTTTCTGGTAGCTTTTTTTTACTGTAACTTAAATATCAAGAGGATCTTTCTGTTCATATAATTCCATACCCTGCTTTGTAAAATAAATATATCAGAATATGTAATTTGCTATCTTAGAGAAAGGAATCCGGTGTTAATATGCCAGGCAACTTGGGTTCCAAATAATTGATTTTCATTTTCCTCTTAAAAAAACACTTTTAAAGGCCCTGTAGAGCAAGAATGATAATGTAACAAAAACTAATAATATAATAGTAAAATAAATAGTAATATAACAATAGTAATGATAATGGATCAGTAAAATAATAGTAATGATAATGGATCAGGACTGTCGGATTGGGTCTGAGGACTAATTTCTGTCTCTTTCTCTCTGTCTGCCTTTCTCTGTCCTTGCTGGTTGAGAGGAGTGTCATCGTGATGTTGAAGGCGGTGATTTGACAGTCAGAAGTGGTGCCCTGTAATCTTGCCTAGTCAGACCTGAGGACTGTGTTCTTTTACACTTAATGGTACCCTGAGTCCCAAAGCCATCATCATCGCCACCATCAGATTTTACATGTGAATAATGCTTTCCATCAAAGAAGCAAAAGCAAAACGAAACCACATTTTGTTTTCTCACCCGGAATGAGCACGGGGCGGGGAGAGGGGGGCAGTTAAGGTAGAACGCAACTTACTTACCCATTTTATAGGCGGTGAAATCGACTAAGGCCACACATCTGGTAAGTGTCGGAGCCAAGACCAGAATGCAGGTTCTTTGCTACCAGTGCTAACATCAAAAAAATGTTCTCAGTACAACGTCCAATCCAGGCTCCGTGAACGTGAAACAAAAAGTAGAAGTAGGCAGATAATCAGTAATCTCAATAGCAATAATTGGTATTTATTAAGTGCTTACTAGGTGCTGAGCACTATGCCAAGACTTCACTGGCTTCTCTCAACCGTCACAACAACCCTCTGAAGCGATGCTATTATTATGCCCATTTTGTAGAAACAGCAATTGGGCATGCAGGCACAGAGGGACCACACACAGCTAGGCAGTCATGGAGTGGAGATATGAATCCAGGAATGGCGGACTCAGGGGGAGGGATTGACCCTCACCTGGAATTGACGAGTCACACTGCCTCGAAGGCCACCCAATCCATCTTAAAAATCTTATTTAAAAGCCAACTGTTTAACTGTGAGGTCATGTGACAAAAATCTAGGGCACGCACTATGCGTTCTTTTGTGGTCTTTTTTCCTCGTTCTATACAAATAAGACATTTTAATATTTTCTCAGATGAACATTATTTCTTGGTGTGTGACTTTATTAAAGATATTAAAAATGACAACTCTGAATTACTTGTCTTTATTATTTTTTTCTTCTTGGTTAATTTTCTATGGAATATGAAGGACCTCTAATTCATTCTAGTTCATGGTCTGTGGGTAATATCCCTAATCATTTTATCTATTATTTTATTTGGTATCTGTCATCCGCATTTACATGAGCTTTTGGTTTCGTTTCTAGGAGGTTTTCATTTGTGCTATACATTAATTTATCGTCATTATCACTCATTTACTAACATACCTATATATTTATATACATGCAAATAAAAAAGAAAACAAATGGTCATTAGGTATTCACAATTTTTTGTAGATGTCAAATTCTTTAACCTAAATTTGCTTTGAGATCCAGTAATGAGTACTAGAATCTTGGCAGAAGGAATCGCTTGGCCCACAGTCTTTGTCAGGAAAGGTTTACAACGGGGTGGCTGGCAAGGAAGCAGCTTTTAAGATCTATTAAAACAGGGAACAGATAGCCATGAATAATTTTAAGTGAATCTCTTGATCATCTATTTTATATACAAAAATCAGGGTTATGTGACTGTATTTATATAGGTTGCCTGGAGACAAGTCAGCCTGAATCCATTTTCGTTATTTATGGGACAAAATGCTCTGACTCACCCTGTTTTCATTTGTATAAATCTGCTTGGCTTCTGCTTTATCAGATGGGGTCATGGAAGAGAATTGTTTCCCATTTTTCCTGAACAAAAGTTGACCTTGAAACAAAATAGCATTTATCCCGTATTAGTCATGAACAATCTGCTTCTGCATTTGGATTACATACAATTATTAGGAAGTGAATGCCTAATGATGAAAATTCTTAGCCACCGTGAGTCGCTTAATACAATTTGCTGTTTTCTTTTGCTCCCTGTTAGCCTACATGATCCTTTCCTTCTGTCAGGTTCAATATACCTTGGAAATTTGATGCCTCCTTGGAAACTCCTAAGAGTGACCCTCGAGTGCATCTTGAACACGAGGCACGTTCATGTCACGAAGCCATTAGGTATTTATCGAGGCTCCCACATCCCATTAGCGAGAGCTTTCTGCTTCTGGGTTTCCAGTGTCCTTTGCATTCCCATGATCCAGTCTTAGCGAAACTCCAATTCTCCAAATCCTTTCCAGGTTTTCCAAGTACAAATTCTTCCTCAGAGGCTGAAACTCACTGTTTGTGGTCTAGTTAGGTGCTACCACCTGCTGGACATTTAAATAACATCTCACCACCGACTAAATTTAAAATTCCAAGTGGCGGCTCTCAAGTCTTAACACACAGTTGTGTGTCCCTCAAGTCTTAACACATAGTTGTGTGTCCCACAGTGTTTTACAGATAGTGAGCACCCGATCACTAGCTGTTGCCTGAATGAGTAAAGGAAGTTCTGCCTCTTTCCCTAAAAACTTTCTTTCCACAAACACTAGTCTCGTCAATATCAGGCACTGTCCCGGACCCTGGAGAATTCTGTGAAAGGGTACAATTCCAGCTCGGATGAATGCAGCTTAATGGAGGATTCAGGCAAGCAAAAACATATCTGCTGTGGGGGAAAGTATGGAGCCAGGATCTCCAGCTGTGTGAGAGGTCAAGAAAGTGTGTCACGGGAGCACGGAGGATGAGCAGCTCAACCAATTGGTGATGGGGGTGGAAGCATATCAGGGAGAGCTTTCTGGAGGAGGTGACATGTGAGGTAAGTTTTGAAATATAACAAGTGGGAGGCGACCAGGTGAAGAAAGGAAGAAAGCAGCCAAAGGCATCGAGGTGAGGGGTAGGCACAGTGTGCTCGAAGAGATGCCAAGGACTACAATAAGGGGGGCACGTAGTTCTGGGCTGCAGAGGAGTGTCTGTGGCCCAGGAGGGAGAGATGGAATCACGTAGCATGGGCTGGAGACAGAAGGGCGCACTGGAGAGAGGGGAACTGCGGTTGGGGCTAGAAAAAGGGCCTCCAGGCAGGGTCAGTGAGGTAGGAGACCCGTAGCGCACGCTGGAAGTGTGTGCAGAGGACAGATCATGGAAGACGGGACCTTTGCACTTGTCTTCTAGCTGACTAGAGGCCAGTTAAAGCATTTCAGAAAAATTTCCGAAAACTCACATTGGCGGAAGGAAGCAAAATAGTTTGGACGACGAAAGGGATTGGAATCAGGGAGATAAATTCAGAGGTGATGGCAATAATCCAGATGAAACTGTGGGAAGGTGTGAACTCAGAAAGGTGGGTGAGGCCAGGCAGGGACCACAAGAAGAAAGGACAGGATTTGGAGGAACAGGTGATGTCATCCCTTGTATTTGTTCCCGATGGGATGGCCGCTGTAACCAATTACCACAAGCTTGGAGGCTGAACAGAACACGAATGAATTATCTTACAGTTCTGGAGGTCAGAAGTCTAAAATCAGCCTCCGGCTAAAATCAAGGGAGTGACCCAGCTGCCTTCCTTCTGGAAGCTCTGGTAGAGAATATATTTCCTTGTCTTTTCCAGCTTCCTTGGCACACGGCTCCTTCCTCTGTTTGCAAAACCGGCAACAGCGCGTCTTTTCTCCTCTCTGACCTCTGCTCTGTTTCACGTGTCCTTCTTCTCACGCTCTGACCCTTCTGCCTTCTTCTTTTAAGACCCTTGTGATCACATCTCCCGTAATCCAGGATAATCTCCCCGTGGTAGGGTCTGTTTTAGTCTGCTGGGGCCGCCATAACAAAAACCACAGACTGGGCGGCTTACACAACGGACATTTATTTTCTCCTGGTTCTGGAAGCTGGAAGTCTGAGGTCAAAGTGTTGGCAGGTTTGGTTTCTTCTGAGGCCTCCCTCCTGAGCTTGCCGAGGGCTGCCTTCGCCTCGCGTCCTCACATGGCCTTCCCTCTGTGTGTGCACGTGGCTGGTCTGGTGTGCCTTTTCTGTGTGCTCGTCTTCTCTTCTTGCAAGGACACCAGTCAGGTTGCGTTAGGGCCCAGCCTAGCAACCCCATTGGTTACCAATTTAAAGGCCGTATCTTGAGGTACTTGGGGTATGAACTTCCATATACGAATCTGAGGAGGACACAATTCAGTCCATGATAGGGTCCTCAAGTTAATCACGTCTGCAAAGTCTCTACGGGTGCAGGAAATGGGATGAAGGTATGGGAGGAACACCACGTTTGGTGTTAGGGGAAGTTGGACCACACTGCACATGCATCTCTGAGGTAACTACGTGACGAATCTTCAAGGTGGTTGAGTTTCCTTGTGTAGTGGGGAAGGACCTACCCTATAAGACCCATAAGACACTGTAAGGCAAATAGCCACATCAGGTCTCATTTTCTTCATTTGCAACACAGCGATGATACTGATACCGATTTTTTTAACGCGGTCTCGAGGACGAAATGAAATAGTGTACGTAAAGTGCTCAGTAAGTGATATTACTACCATCATCATGACCATGACTAACGTCACCTCCGTAATGGTTGGTAGATCCGTGGACATGGGGTGGGTACCCCCCCCCCCCGCCATGCGCTGGGAAAGATTAAACACAATTGTGTCCCATAACCCTTCCGCGAGGAGTTCAAAGATGTGTCAGAGAGAGATGTGTCAGAGAGAATTTGCCCTGGGTAAAAGAGAAGTAAATTGATGTGCTTTAGCTCACCAGGTTTGGCACTAAAAAGGAACTAAGATGATTATAAATCTATTTAAGCAGAATGTTGTCGGGTGCTTGATTTCAGGCAAATAGTTCAATGTCAAGATAACAGAAAAAAAATTATTTTTCCAAATGACTGAGTATGTGGCTGGGTGTAACAAGACATCCCTCCCGCTCCCCAACAAAATTTCCTTGCCTAAGGACATGACAGAAAGAGAAAAGCGCCTGATTGGGGCAACAGACATAATAAATCACACAGAGGTGATGAGTCTCACGTTGTTCTCTTCTTGGCTTCCATTTCTTATTACTAGTTTTGGGAGCTATGTCTCGACTGTAACTTTGTGAATATGCATGTAGCCTTTAATACAAATTAAATCTTTTTTTATTACGTTTTTATCTTAAGTCCAGTATACTGAACATACAGTGTTATATTCATTTCTGATGTACAATACTATAGTGATTCAATGCTTCCATTCATCACCCAGTCATCCTTAGTCATCCTAAGTGCACTCCTTAGTCCCTATCACCGATTTCAGCTATCCGTGCACCCACCTGCCCTCTGGTACCATCACCTTGCTTTCTATAGTTTTTATAGTTTATTTTATCCTTTGCTTATTTGTTTTGTTTCCTAAATTCCACCGATGGGCGAAATCATTTGGTGTTTGTCTTTCTCTGACTGACTTACTTCGCTTAACGTTACACTCTCTAGCTCCACCCATGTCCTCGCAAATGGCAAGATTTCATTCTTTTTTATGGCTGAATGATATTGCAAATATCACCTTCTTTGCAAATCAAATCTTTTATCTCAGGGCCACCAATGATGTATCGGGCAAAGCACAAATCAGAAGTTCCATCAATGCAGGTACAGGAGAGGAAGGCTTTTTGTGGGATGAGTTAGGAGAGCCTGGTACTTACCTATAAAACCTAGAGGATCTGGATCTCTGAGTTCAAATCCTACTTTCACCAATTCCCAGCTGTGTGGATTTAAACACAGCCACAAATTCCTTACATTCATCAGTTTCTTTCTTTCTTTTTTTTTTTAATTTTTTTTTCACGTTTATTTACTTTTGAGACAGAGAGAGATAGAGCGAGACAGAGCATGAACGGGGGAGGGTCAGAGAGAGACAGGGAGACACAGAATCTGAAACAGGCTCCAGGCTCTGAGCTGTCAGCACAGAGCCTGATGCGGGGCTCGAACTCACGGACCACGAGATCATGACCTGAGCCAAAGTCGGCCGTTTAACCGACTAAGCCACCCAGGCGCCCCTTCATCAGTTTCTTTATCTGTACTGTGGTAGGGATAATACTGGTGTGATCTCACAGAGTTGTCTTAGAACAGTGTTCAATAAATGGTAGCTACTTTAGATTTGCCCATTCTCCATAGTTAAACTTTAACAACTTAGGAAGCATTTATTGAGCTCCCATTGGATGCTGGTCATATTTCCATAAACATCTTACTTAATATTCACATCAGCCAGGTGAAATGATACTATACTTTTCTTTTTAAAAACAGGTGAATGAGGGGCGCCCGGGTGGTTCAGTCTGTTAAGTGGCCAACTCTTGGTTTCGGCTCAGGTCATGATCTCACGGTTCATGAGTTCAAGCCCTGTGTCAGCTCTGCACTGGCCTGAGGTGGAGACTGCTTGGGAGTCTCTGTCTCTGTCTCTCTCTCTGCCCCTCCCCTGCTTGTGCTCTCTCTCTCTCAAAAATAAAGAAACATTAAAAAAAAACCCAAAACAAAACAGGAGACTGAGACACAGAGAACAGAACCCCCGACTGAGGTCTTTTAGGTGGTGTAGTGAAAAGAATGTCATAGGAGTCTAGTTCTCTTTTCACATCAATCACAGGTGTTGGGTATAATCAATGAATTTTTTTTCAAAAGCCTTAAACGCTAATTTCCTTGCTAATACAACAGTTGGATTTTTATCCATTTAGGGTGTTTAAGTTTATGCCTCTCAAGTCTTTTATTTATAGGCAGATCCTATGAATAGGTGGGAATCAGAGAAGGCTTATAAATACATTTGAGCAAAAATAATGTGGGGTGAAAACAGTTATTTATCACAGCATGCTTCATATTAAAATATCTGACAGACAGCTTATTATTTTCTTGGCAAACTGCTAAGCCTCCAGAAAAGGATTAGAAAGTCCTCTTTCCCAAATTCATTTGTCTAAAATATTAATTGTCAGAACACTCAAAAACCTGTGCTTGCCGGCGTTTTTTTTTAATTTTTATAATCAGAAAAAAATACCGTAACGTGCAAATCTGAATGCAAATTGCCTCCTGTTTAATTACATTATGGGTGTAAATTACCCCCAGTGCCAAACATTTCTGCCCTGGATTCCAGAACTCTGTGTTGCAATTATATCTTCGGGTGCTCCTTGCAATTTTACAGTGGCAACAAATGTATAATAGCAACAATTATGAAAACCACTTGCAGTGTGCAGCTTAATATAAAATCAAGTTTCGTGATTCTATATTTGAAATGTAATATTCAACCCTGTCAAATTTCATCAACATCTAAATCTAGACGATTCTTGTGCTCACAACCTCAGGAATGAGAAATGACAAAATTGTTACATGCAGAGACTAGGGCTCCGGGAATCCGTGGCAGGAGAGCATTGACAGGTCAGGTGACCTTGGACTTCTCCTGGCTTTAGTTTGCTCATCTGCCAAATGGGGATAATATCTGCTCCACCTGAAAGAGACTATTGTTTCTAAGGATAAATGAAATCTTGCATAAGTTAGGTGAAAAGGCTAAGCTGATATAACAAGACACCCAATATGAGAGAGACTAAAACAACAGAGAAACTTATTCGTCTTTTCTGTACTCACCTTGGAGGGTAGGTGGCCGGCTCTGCTCCATGTAGTTATTGGCGGGGGGGGGGGGGGGGGGGTGTTCTAGAATTTTTTTAAAATTAGAAACACGGGGCGCCTGGGTGGCTCAGTCGGTTGAGCGTCCAACTTCGGCTCAGGTCATGATCTCACAGTCCGTGAGTTCGAGCCCCACGTTGGGGTCTGTGCTGACAGCTCAGACCCTGGAACCTGTTTCCGATTCTGTGTCTCCCTCTCTCCCTGAACCTCCCCCGTTCATGCTCTCTCTCTCTCTGTCTCAAAAATCAATAAAGGTTAAAAAAATTAAAAAAAAATAAAATTAGAAACAGACTTAATTGTTATTATTATTTTTTAAGTTTATTTAAATGTTTTTGAAAAAAGAGAGCACAAGTAGGGGAGGGGCAGAGAGAGGGAGAGAGAGAGAGAATCCCAAGCAGGCTTTGCACAGTCAGCACAAAGCCCAATGTGAGGCTAGATCTCACGGACTGTGAGATCATGACCAGGCTGAAATCAAGAGTGGGACGGTTTAGCCGACTGAGGCACCCAGGTGCCTTAGGGGCGGGGGGGGGGGGTGTGTGGTGGTTCTAGATTTTTTGCGACTTGTTTCTTTGCTGCACTCCAAGGCAATGCCCTCATCTACCTGGTGGGAGTTGGGTTTCAGGCAAATGTATGTTCTTCCTCCCAGGAAGAAGAAAAAGTGAGAGGCTCTTTTCAAGTCCAGGACCGGAAGAGACACACATCACTCCTGCTTATACGCCACCGACAGGAACAAAGCCACAGACATCAAACAGCTGCCAGGGTTGTGGCAAGTGCAGGCTCTGATTGGCAGCCACGGGCCCAGCTACAACTCTGTTACTATAGGAGGAGAGGATACATTTTTGCAAATGAGCAGCGGTCTGCTACAGAGATGAGGGACAGATATATTAACGTGCTTCTAAGGTGAAAGTAAACAGATGTTATTTGAGTTTCTTCTAGGAGCTAGCTCTGTGCACACCTTGTTTTATTATCTCGATAGACTTACAAAGTGGATAATACTCTCCCACATGAGAAAATAGAGAAAATAAGTTTTGCAATTTAGCTCAATCCAGAGGGTTCATGGTGGCAGAGCTGGGATTGGAAGTATACCTACCTGATGCCAAAGCAAGGTGTTTTCCACCACATCAGGGTTCCGACTCCTTTTAATGCATTGGGTGGGCCAGAGGGCACAACAGTTCGAATTCTCGTATTACAGCATTCTCTTCTTGCTGAATTCGTCATCCATGGTTCAGCTCCTATCCAAATTCTGTCTACTGGACCACAGCTCAACCTCTCCCTTCTCATTATGACTTTGCTGTTCCTTCTCTCCTCTTTAAGTCCCTCTGGCCCTATGGTCGGGATCACAGAATTTAGTGATTATCCTGGCTCCTACTGTTTTATACCGCACATGTGAATAAATTTTGTTCCTGCAGCAGAACTTTCCACTCATTAAAGGCAAAGACCTCTCCTTAATTCTGCTTTGTCCTCCCCACGCCCTCCTTTACCCCTTGTTAGTGCACAAAACAATAGTAGGTGACAGTAACTGCTTTGTAAATAGACAGACTGGATTAAATAAAATCAGAGAGAGTGTCAGAGTTGAGATTTCCTAGACTCCGAGGAGGCAGGGTTTGGACTCTTGTCTTTTTCCGGGCTTTTGATTGGCAAGTTGGTTAAAAGTTTGCTTACATTTAGATTTCGGCTTCTTAATCTTTGGCCATTCACTTGAGAACTCCTTCTTAAAGCCAAGTGTATAGGTCAAGCAAAGTCGAAACCAAGTGGGCAAGAGCCAAGAATTACGGCCATTTCAAGATGTCTGGTTTGCGCTAATGACAACTGACAGCAATGGAACTCCTGGCTTCTCTTCATACTTCTGTTTATCTCCCATATTTATAAGAATGGCATACAGCCACATCACCCTTCTAAAGGAAATTTTTAAATGAGAACAATGACAGGAGTAATCATGCACTTCAAAATTTTATACACGAAGTAATTGGCCAACGAAGGTTGGTGATCAGGTGGTAAACTGGAAGGTGAGAGGAGAAAAAAAATATTCTTCCCCCATTGATCTCTTTTAATCAATGGGTAGAAAATAGTTGATGTTGACCTTTTGGATCCCAAAAGAGAATCCTTTCCTTGAGGTGCCAGATATCCCCCATGCTGGGCACTGTCGGCCCATCAGTTTCATCGATTGCCCTTTGGATTTTTGCTTGCTGCTGAGTTTCAGTAACAGTCCTGCCCTGAATCTAAGTGGATTTGCACAGAGGAGGAGAAAAGGGAAGAAGAGCCCTTTGGTGACTGTCGATGGTGCTCGTTGGGAATAGTTGCTGGGAGCCAGAACCTCTTTCTTCAGAGGAAGGCTAAGAGGAGAGTTCTTCGAAACTAAAATCTGCTCTATCCCTGAGTGGCAAGGACCATTGTGTTGGGTCCAAATATGTATTGCCTCAGAAATGAAAGCATAGCATTCAACATCTTGGTTTTGATTGCTTCTTGGCTTCCAACTCAGTTATTTCTTTAAAAAAAAATGTGTGTGGGTTCTTGTCAGGCAGGTAGTAAAAATAGCAAATGTGTCATGTGTCGTTTTAATAAATTAAGCAATATACCACATTTTAGTTTTCCAAAAGTGATTTGGGAGCACCCAGATTTCGCTGTCAGCGGCAATGCTTCCGTGAGCCCTATTTGTGAAAGTATGGAACTTTGCCTTGGGAGGAAGGGGGTTATTAAATAGTGTTTTAAGTGTTCATCAACAAAGGGCCGGAAATCATTCCTAGGTGCTACTTTTTGTTAGTGCCTGATCTGTGGTGATCTCACTGATGGAACAAAATGGTACGGTCTGGGGACTGAAAGGTTTTTGCAAGATTCCTTGTCTGGGCCTAATTGCAACAAAATGGTCTTAGGTAAGTGGAAATCAGCTTGCTCTAAAAAAACCCTACCAAGAGGAAAGTCCACATTGGAGTTAAAACGAAGTAATTTCTTAAGTGGGTGAATAAAGGCTACTAAACATGTAGGAGCATCTTTTGGGGTCATGCTAAATACCCCATTAAAATTCATAACATAGGAGAGTCATTTCCAGAAATACTGATTTCTTTCTGCCTGGAATCGAATGAAAGGTCCAGAAACACTGTGTAATTTGTTATTTATCCCATTATTTTCCGCCCCGTTTGTAAGAGAATTATCACCTTTAGTGTACTGCCCTCGGTACCCCCTTTTGGTAATTGTTCACCACATTCACCATATTCTGGGGTAACATGTACTACTTACGATAAAAAATCTCCTCCCTTCTTCCAGAGCCCTAGACTCTTTCTTTGCCTGACACTAATTAAGTCACTAAAGTAAAGAAAAAATCATCTCTTCAATCCATGGTTATTGGCAATTTGAGCCACATTATTGCTCAAATCATTTCTTAAATGATTTTTTATTCATTTCACCTTCATAAACTGTCTCACAGAGATAGGTTCATTCATTCATTCATTCATTTGACCAGTCAGTTTATCTACACTGGGGTCCTCCAGTGACTAAAATATTGGGCCAGGATCTATGAGTTTTCCCACTGGCCTGAGGGCATAGAACTAGAAATGTGTCCAGCATAGAGCTGAATATTGTCAGACAAATTTCTGATGATAAATGAAGGCTTGCCTCAGAATGTAATAGCGACTAAAAATAGAGTCCTCCCACAGTTCAACTGTGAACCCCATTTTCATTTACAATGTGCCAGACACCGTGGTCTTGGAAAATAAGAAACTTAGGCCCGTGTTCTGAAGCAGTCACAGAGGAGACGTACATTGGAACGATGGCAAATGGAGTTCTCTGTACGCGGAAGGGATCGCGTACAAGGTCAGTCGTACTACGTACATTATGTACATTAGCTTTCCTCCTCCAAATGACCCGATACGGTCAGTATTGTTCTCACTATATAGATTAGGAAAAAACTGAAGCTCTAAGAAGTGTGTGACAGATAGCAAAGCAAAGAGCTGAAATTGGAACACATGGTCTCTCCAGAACACCTTTTTCCTCAGGGCAGATTCCTCGGGTCCTACCGATCTGAGTGGTACTATCTATCAAGTTCATGCGACAGACAGTAAACAGGGTTGGGATTTTCCCAGAGCCCGAATATGGCTCCAGTAGATGGCTGCGGCCTCAGTCACCTCTTAAGTCTTTCTATCTGGATCAAGTTGGGACTGTGTGTGCTCGGCAAGGGGTGGGTGCGTGGGTGGGTTGGGAAGTGTGTGGGGGTTTTACCTGGTTAGTGAACTACGACCTTCACTCATTCCCTTCTTGAAGAATGTTCTTTGCTCTTTTGATGAGGTCGTTTACCCTTTTTTACTTCTACAGTCTCTGTGCTGGGGTAGGTGGGTAGAAGTATCCTTTGCCTGTTAAGGCGAGAAGCTCAAGTGTAACTTGGCCACCAACCCACGTTGCTTTGTATCTCCAGGTTTGTTCGGGAAATCTGATGGAGTGGTCTTTTATCTGCTGTTTGTGTTGTTGTAGGATTATGCCATTTGCCTGAAGGCCACTAGTCCGGGTCATGTGAGAATGCCCAGAGCAAAATAACAATCATTTGATTTAAAAAAAAATTTTTTTTTTCTAACGTTTATTTATTTTTGAGACAGAGAGAGACAGAGCATGAATGGGGGAGGGGCAGAGAGAGAGGGAGACACAGAATCGGACGCAGGCTCCAGGCTCTGAGCCATCAGCCCAGAGCCCGACATGGAGCTCGAACTCACGGACCGCGAGATGGTGACCTGAGCTGAAGTCGGACGCTCAACCGACTGAGCCACCCAGGCGCCCCAACAATCATTTGATTTTAATGGACCCCGAATACTGCCAGATTTGTGTACCTCAACTTCTCCTTTTCTAGGTGATCAAGGGGTTAGGCATTTGAGGCAGGAGAATAAAAGCATCAAAGTGGGAAAAACAGGGACATCTACTTGGAAATACCTGGGTTTACAGAGAACACATAGCTTAGCTGACATTCTGGAAACCACTTCCCTGGTTCAAAACCTGCTTTTATTGCTTAAAACTGCGAATTAAAGATACTAAGTTGTAAAAGAGTTCTTACCTCTTTATAGACATGTGGCTGGGTCCTCAGTACTTAATCTTGACCTTCAACTCCTTAAGCCTCCTCCAGAATGATCTGCTGGCCAGTAACACTCAAATATCTGAAACCAAATACATCGTTTTTTTGTTTTTTTTTTTTTTTTTTGTTAAAAAACCTTTTTTTAACGTTTATTTATTTTTGAGACAGAGACAGAGCATGAACGGAGGAGGGGCAGAGAGAGGGAAACACAGAATCTGAAATAGGCTCCAGGCTCTGAGCCATCAGCCCAGAGCCTGATGCGGGGCTCGAAGTCACGGACTGGGAGATCGTGACCTGAGCTGAAGTCGGACGCCCAACCGACTGAGCCATCCAGGCGCCCCTGCATCGTTATTTTTAATGTCACCATCATTTCCCCAATCTGAGTGTCCTATTCGATGCTTCACTTCCTATTTTTTCCTAATGCCAAATTTGTGGTCTAGTTCTGCCTTAGTTTAGACCAATGAGAGTTCTTCCTGGACTTCACTAAAGACATATTTGTCAGTTCATAAAAACTTCCTCAGCCTCAAGGCAGATTTGAGACCAGCACACTGTGTATAAAGTCCACTCCTTGGCATCTGTGTCTGCAAGGACAAAGAATGACCTGCCAAGTTCTAGTCTCCTCATGCAAAAGAGAGCCTGACTTCCTGACATTTTTTCACAGTTGCGGAGTTGGTCGTTTATTGGGGGAAAAAAAACACAACCCCTCAAATTCGTGAAGTTAGCACGACTTCTTCCACTTATGTATTTGATCTCCCTAGAATGTTAGATGTGAGGCAAAAATGGTGGCCAACAAGAAAGCTCTGGTTAGCTTTGTGTTGCCTGGTCATCACATCACAGGTTCTCAGCTAGAAAAAAAAACAAAAGATTGAAGGTCATCTGATCTCAGTTTATACATAAGAAAATGCAAAAGTCAAACGACTTTTAAAGAAGGAAATAGGAGGGGCGCCTGGGTGGCTCAGTTGGTTAAGCATCCGACTTCGGCTCAGGTCGTGATCTCACGGTCCGTGAGTTCGAGCCCCACGTCGGGCTCTGTGTTGACAGCTTACATATACTCATCTGTAACACATGTAAATGCAACCTCAAATACCCAATTTGCTCATTTGCAAAAAAAAAAAAAAAAAAAAAAAAGGGAAAAGAGCCAGGCTTTCTCATAGTAACCCCTGCAGCCATCAATTATTTATTGGCTCAGCTCAGCGCCAAGGCACTGTGGTAAGAGCTGGAGATGAAACCTTGAGTACAGTTGAGTCTCCACCCTAGGGAGGTCTAAGTCTATTCCACATTCAGACTCATTCAGGAAAGACGAATCTGAAGTTGTAAAAAGACTGATTTATTGAAAAGGATAGTTGGGTCACCTAGGTGGCTCGGTCGGTTAAGGGTCTGACTCCTGGTGTTGACTCAGGTGACGATCTGGCAGTTTCGGGAGTTTGAGCCCCACATCGGGTTCTGCACCGACAATGTGGAGCCTGCTTGGGATTCTCTCTGTCTCCCTCTCTCTCTGCCCCTCTCTCCCTCTCTCTGCTCTGTCTCTCTCGAAACAAATAAACTTAAAAAAAAAAAGAACAGTAAAAATTAAGTGCTAGAAGCAGCCTTAATAAATATGATTTAGACCAGCCCTCCTAATTCAGAGATAAGGAAATGGAGCCTAGCAATGTTCTGGCCTTCCAGAAGTTACTTCGCCTGATAGTATTTGAGCCCACACGAGAATCCAGATCTCCTGATCCCCAGCCATTATTCTTCTGCCACACTCTGCTTGCCTTTAAGTTGGTTGAAAAAATCGCCGAATAGTTGCTCTCAGAACCAGGTGGGAACGTTTAAAAAGTGTCTATGCCTGGACCCTAATAGGCAGTGTTAGTTATGGGCACAGCCACCAGTTTCATTTTACTTTTAAAACTTTACCAGAAATTCTACTGTGGGGCATAAGGGTGAGTAAGACATCTCTTGATCTCGAGTGGTTCCATTCTAATCGGTGAAGGGAGATGCCCTTGACAGACTATGGCTATACCATGGCTCTAACGAAAACGTGTCTTAATGTGTAATTGAGTTGGATCTTATTTATATGCCGATATTACGTCTCAGTATTAATAGTAGCCTTCATTAGCTTTCAAGGATATGGTATATTCTGTTTTCCAAATGGATTTACTCTTTTCAATGTAATTCTAATGTTGGAAAGTTGGATGGCTCTGGGTGAGTATACTTTTCCAATTAAACAAACACCCATATCTCCAAACTATGGGGAGACCAAATCCTAAACACAATTGATAGCAAACATCTCTCAACCTGATCCACTCATCCCATCTGAACTTGGATAATTTATTCCTTGCAGATAGAGCGTGAGTTCAGATTTTGGTGGTTGAGAGGAGGTGTTACTTGCTTCACTGTAGGACTCCATCAACTATGTAACGCATGAGGGCGCCTGGGTGGCTCAGTTGGTTAAACATCTGACTTTGGCTCAGGTCATGATCTCAGGGTTTGTGAGCTCGAGCCCAGCGCTGGGTGAGCTGGAGTCCCCCTTTGGGCTCCATGCTGACTGTGCAGAGCCTGCGTGGGATTCTCTCTCTCTCTGCCCCTCACTCACTCGCACGCTCTCTCTCTCTCTCTCTCTCTCTCCCAAAAATAAATAAATAAACTTAAAAAAATGTAATGCATGAGCCCCCCTTTCCTGTCATCAACAACCTGACTCCTTCCATTCACAGTAAGATTTCTCTTTATCGCCCATATTTCAGACTGTGACCAGCTGCCTTCTGGCTCTTCATTATACTTCTATAGTTTATGTAATTTTATGATCTGTCACAAAAGAAAGCAGGGGTCAAAAAGGTCACCTACGAATAGTCACAATTTAGAAACTAAAACCTGTAAGACCTGTGTAAACACTGCAGGGCTGCTTTCGTTAGTTTCTAGGTTAATTGCAGTCTTAACCTCAAATCTGGTCGACTTGTTTAGACAAGCCCGCCCATGTGCTCAGTGGTAAACCTGTGCTATTCAGAATTTCTTAAGCTAACAATTCTGCATGTGGTTTGCTGTCCCCAGATGGCATGGTTTGTGAAACTTAGAGCGGATTCTTACTCGGGAACACGTCCCTGATGCCTGAAATTGAACCCTGGGTCTTCAAAAGCCTACTGTTAGAAGAAAGCACTTCAGTTAGCTTTAGCACCTTAGTAACTATAGAAAATATTACAAAGGGAAAACAAGGTGAGTTTGTGATGATGTAAAACGACTGAATGAAATAGTGGTGAGAGATATTCTGTCTTGTCAGTAATCTAGCGTCAGTGACTTCGGTAACGGAGTTGGGAACGCATTGGCTTGGTAGGAAAAGAGATGAGTTAAACTTTGGGAGCCTGGCAGGAGGCTTGAAACGCGAAAAAATGGGAACCGTCTGACAGGTGCCATGATATGGAGTCAATGGCAGGACTAAATTCATTTTTTTTTTTTAATTTTTTTTTCAACGTTTATTTATTTTTGGGACAGAGAGAGACAGAGCATGAACAGGCGAGGGGCAGAGAGAGAGGGAGACACAGAATCGGAAACAGGCTCCAGGCTCTGAGCCATCAGCCCAGAACCCGACGCGGGGCTCGAACTCACGGACCGCAAGATTGTGACCTGGCTGAAGTCGGACGCTTAACCGACTGCGCCACCCAGGTGCCCCATTTTTTTTAATTTTTTTTTTTTTAATTTTTAGGACTAAATTCATTTTAAAAATTACTTAAAATATATTTCTCTGGCATTTCCTTAGAGTAATCATTTGCAGTTGCGCCATCGTTTATAATTTACAGATAACACATGCCATTATTTCACTTCTGGGGGCATTTCTATGATGTAAGTATTCCTCTTTCATAAATAAGGCGACTCAACCTCAGGCACCTTAAGTGATGCATCAATTGATACATCTAGATCACTCTCTCCTGAACTGGGGCCGGGGCTGTTCTCTGCAGTCTTTACACTTGGCCACTTCAGGTGGGGCAACTCTGTGCCAATCTCACTGTGTTTCCCTGTACGGTTGGAAGGTACTGGGGACGGGGGCCATGCTGCCTCTGGAGTCTGGTTCTTGTGCAAGTGTCTCCAGCAGCGGATCTCAGTTGGGGCTGCACAGTAAACTCCCGGCTTCATTCTGAAAAATTCTGATTTAATCTGTCTGGGGCATGGCCTGGGCATCCATATAATTTGTACAGATCACCTGACTGACTTTGACGTGCATCCAAGGTGTAGGACGACTGGTCTACAAGAAAGACGCCCGGCGTGCCAGGGGTGGGATCAGGAGTGTGCCAGTGCGCACGTGCGTGTGGGGATGTGGATGTGCGTGCTCATGCCCGCCAGGATCATCGGTAGGACTCGTGAGTAATCCAAACAAGGCCCACTTCCCTTGCGTGCATCGGAGAGATCTTTGCTTGTTAGGATGCGGCCGAGGGAGTGGAGAAGAGTGTGGGGTACGCGTTTGTGTTACAAAAAAATTCTAGGTGGTTTGGCTAACTGTGTCCCTTCTGCATTGTAAAAATACTTCTCAGGTTATAGGAGCGTAATGTACTTTCAGTGGCTAATCCAACAAGCTGACTTCTTTGTTCACGCGAACCTAGCTAGTGTTCAAAGCGTGTTCAGTTGTCCACAATAAAAGCTAGGAGATGGGGCTGCAGAGAGAGCACAGGTGCCCTATGTCAGGGGCAGAATGAGCAGCAGAATGAATCCTGAGGGAAGGACTCCGTTTCAGGGACCAAAGAGAGGTGATTGCGCCTGTCAAGCCACTCTGGTTCCCTAAACCTTTCAGGAAGGTTGTCTGGTCCAATCATTCATGCAGTAATACTTCTCACCTGTCCGGTCTGTGCCAGGCACCTGGCTAGACGCTGAAGAGGAAATGGTGAGCAAACGCCACGAATCTTAACTTGTGGTTCCAGAAAGCTTAAGTGTCTTATGGAGAAAAATGCTGCGGATGGCCTTGGGGGCTTGCAGGTGGCTCAGAGCCCCTCAGCATCTGCGGAGGCAAGATCAAGGTTGAAGATGGCTGGCTGAAGTCCGAAAAGCTAGTAACTAGGTTAGCAGAACAAGGCCAGTTATAGGGGGGCCGCAGCCCGAAAGGCGAGGCAGTGGGACTGAAAGGCAGTGCCTAATTTCTGTGGTTAGCTTGGCCACTTTGCTGGTTTTTTAGCTCAGTGCCAGGGAGACTAAGGCTTAACTATGCAGAGAGTTCCCTCTACTGGGCAGATGCCATTAGTGCAGAGCAAGAGCCAGGAGCCAGGGGACCACCAAGGTGGAAAGGAAGAGGCGCCACTCAACTGTGCTTTCTTACTGTTTAGCGGCAGTGTGCGCGCACAGTTGGCGCTTAATAAGTGTTCTGATAGAAATTTATCGACAAAGATGTTTATTGCAGATTTATTCAGAATTTATTTAAAAATGAAAGTGAAACATGTTCAGGCCGAGAAATAGGTAAGTAAATAAGGTTATCTCCAGGGTACAGCCCGTTGGATAGTCAAGGAAATTAGGCTTTCGGGGATTTTCAAACTCACCATGAAAGATTTATCATGTGATGGCAAATTTTAAAAAGGAAGCTGTTTAAAATTTGATCGAATCTGTGAAAAGAAGGACAGAAAAGAGTATCGGGAGGAAATACTGAAAAAATGTTAACAGTGGATATGTAATTTCCTGTAGGTCTTTTTCCTCTCTATAATGAGAATAGTTTACATCTACAGTCAGAAAAACAGCTAACTAAATTCCATGATACAATCATTCTGCTTCCAGTTTTCAAGGTCTTTAGAATTCCCTGTTGCATAGGGGATGACAACTAAATGGCTTTGTTTGGCAAATGAGAACGGGCTCAGTATTGCCATTTAGCTTTATCTTTCTTTAGCCTTCTCTTTCAGCGCACCCCATATTCTGCCCACGTTACATTTCTGAATCCAGCTTGTCTTTAAAAAAAAATATTCTGAAAGAAATCCCGTGTACTCAATTGTGGAAAATTTGAAAAACTCAGCAAAGCGTAAGAAAACAAAAGTGGCCATCGGGTAGCCACTCTCGGTATTTGTCAATTTTCTTTACACACACATATATAAATAAAATATTAACATATTAATATTAATAGAATTAGTATATGATATATATTATATTATATATACATAAATATATATTTATATAAATGAGCTTGTCTTCATGTTTATATCCCCAGATTTTTATATAAAAAATAATTGGCCACATATAGGATATACAGGGCTGTACATTTCTTCTTTCACTCAACAAGCATGTTTTCTGATGCTGTTTCAAATTTGTGGAAAAATTTTTTTGCTGATAATGCTGCATTATTACAGGCTCTTCTTTTTTTTAAATTATTTTTTTACTGTTTATTTATTTTTGAGACAGAGAGAGACAGAGCATGAACGGGGGAGGGTCAGAGAGAGAGGGAGACACAGAATCCAAAGCAGGCTCCAGGCTCTGAACTGTCAGCATGGAGCCCGACGTGGGGCTCGATCTCACAGACCGCGAGATCATGACCTGAGCTGAAGTCGGACGCTCAACCGACTGAGCCACCCAGGCTCCCCCCTTTTTTTTTAATTATTTTTTTACTGTTTATTTATTTTTGAGACAGAGACAGAGCATGAACGGGGGAGGGTCAGAGAGAGAGGGAGACACCGAATCCGAAGCAGGCGTATTACAGTCTCTTCCTGACAATCTTATTGATTCCTTTTGAATTTGAGTATTTATTTCTATCCCAAACTTCTCTGCTTCATCCCTTCATATCAGCCATCGACTTGACATCTGCACTCATTGGTGTTCTCTAGGTAACCTTCTCTAAACTGGACCCAAACTTGCTTCTCCTTCATTCTTTCCAGTTGAGTTGAGTTGAGTGCCTCCATTGACTAAATTGCTCCTGATAGAAACTCAGAAGTTACACCTGACATCTTTACTGCCTGTAGTGGGTTGGGTTGTGTCCCCCTCCCCCGCTCCCGCCGCCCCCAGAGGATAAGTTCAAGTTCTAACCCCCGATACCTATCAATGTGACCTTCTTCAGAAACAGTATCTTCGCTAACATAACCAAGATGAGGTCATAATGGGTTCGGGTGGACCTAAATCCAACGACCCGTGTCTCTGTGAGAAAAAGAAAGGCAGACTAGGACACCGAGACTCAGAGGGAGACAAAAAGGGAAGAAGGAGACAGAGAATGGAGTGACTCTTCTACACCCAGGGAATGCTGGGGCTATCAGAAGCTACGAAGAGGGAAGATCCTTTCCTAGAAACTTTGCAGGGGCCATAGACCCACTGACACATTTTGCAAGGCTAGCCTCCCCAACTGTGAAAGAAACAACCGCTGTTGTGGTAAGCCACCAGGTTTTGGTAATTTATTATGGAAGCCCCAGGAAAAGTATGCACGTCCTTTCCTTCCATGGAACCAAATAGAGTAGGTTTTGACCTCTTCATTTTCACCATCTCCAGTCCAAACGCCCACCAGGTAGGTCTCTGTTACATGACTGCGATAGGCTCTTAATGACCCTTGGCTCAGTCCCACCCCTTAGAGCAGCCCCTGTGAGCTTTTAACAAGGCACACAGTGCCAGTGTCTTTCCCACACCAGGACTTTTCAAGAGCGTTCTATTTCCTCCGGGAGGATACCAAGAATCCCATAAGACCCCAAGGGATCCGTCCTTGCTCTCTCCCCAGCCACACCGACTGCCGCTCTCCCTACTCTCTTTCATTATGCGCCAGCCACATGGACCTTCTTTCGGTTCTTTGAATGCCCTGCTCTCCTCAGACCCTCCATGCATGCTGTTCCTTTCCTCCTGCCCTTCCGCGTTAACTCCTAACTCCTGCTGATCGATCGTACATTTCTCAGAGAGACCTCTCTGTCTCCCCTCTCCTTCATATCAATTATATCCCTGTTACAGCCCTTCATGGGCATTCAGTATGTGTCTTCCACAGCCCTATCCCAATTTGCCTTATTTTCGTGACAACTGATTTATTGCCCGTCTCCTCACTGCCCTAGTGCCCTTGCTCCCTATTTCCATTGCATATGCCACAACACAGTTTCTGACACAGAGTAGATGCTTTGCAATTGCATACTGACCGAGATACGTTCCTTCTGGCCGTGTCTCACGTCTGCTGAGAGGACTCACTAACACACAGCACTAAGCTCCCCTGCGGGCCTCAAGGTGCAGGAGGACGCCTGTGCTTAGAAGAACTTGGCTGTGAGCAAAGGCAAAGCAGGCCAAGTATGGCCCCTCAGAGGTCAATGGCTTAAGAATGAGGGCTTGGAATCCATTGCACTTGGATTTGAATCCCCGTGCTGCCATTTGTAAGGGCATGACCAAGGGCAAACTAACCCCCTCCTTGGAGATTGGGGGTCCTAGCGCGTCTACCTCCTTGAGCTCTTCTAAGGAGCCAATGAGGGGTCAGGTGCTCACAGCCAGTGCTCAGTAGAGCATAGCAGCTTTCATCCTCCTCACCTTTGTCATCAGTACCCTCATTACTAGCGCTGCGCGTTCTCATTTGAAGAGTCGGAAAGGTACCGGGGGAATCCCTTGTGTCGAGCGAGGGTACTGCTGTGTGGGCCTGAACCATTTCCAGCTTCGCCACGCCTTTGTCCCACCCACCTGCCCCAGACTGTCTCTGCAGCCAGGTTTCCCCCACTGTTCCTACCCTCGGCTGACCGTCTCACCCGGCCAGCTTTTGTGCTGCCGCCGGGACCCTGCGTGTGTCCTGCTTTAGCCTCCTCACCTGAGCGTGGGGACCCCCGGTGAAACACTGGTGATGGGACGGGGTGGGCTTATGGGGAGAGGTGGGGGTGGAGCTCAGATAAGGAGGAGTTAAATCCCCCTTTCGACTTTATAAAAATTTCCTGCAGGAGGAGGAGCCAGAGGATGGGTTCCCAGAATGACACCGTGGGCTTAATTCCCGCAGAAATAAACTAGAGGGGAGGCAAAATGAATAAAAGCCAGCTCCCGGGCAGGAGTCTGCCCATCACATCCTTCCTTTTCACATTTCATGTTCCTATTGAAAGTTTCCATTCCAAAGACTCATAAAACAACAGTCCCCACTGGCAATGATTTCCTGCAGGCCCCCTGGAAAGCATTAGAAAAATGTTTCCCTTTAATAGGCTCTTCGGGGAAGGCAAAATCAATAATTTCTAGGCAGACATTTTGCAGATGAGAATTTATATTGTCTAAATACTCCTGGTTACTGCCCCATCTCTTCTAAAAAATAGCCACACGGTAATGTTGCATTCTGGAAAGACAGATACCGGTTTGCATTTCTCAGTGTGCCCGCAATGAAAGCAAGGCTCCTAGTAATAGCTATCGGCAAAAGACTTTTAATATGGTCTCAGTTGCGTCTAGCTGCCTTTCGTTCTTGCGAGTAAATTCCATCATGTGATTTACAAATGGAATATCTAATAGAATTACTCCTTTTTAAGACCCTGCCAAATTAAACCAGGACCGGATGTGGATGGCTGTACTGCTAATTGAGGCTTGACTAATGGGTCCGCAAAAAAAAAAAAAAAAAAAAAACCACGCTATATTTCAAGGATCTGGGGATTGATATGTAATCAGCAAATCAGTTTTCTAAGAATGCTGTTCTTCCATCAAGTTGTGAGTTGCTTTGAATAATTAAATTCATTAGTAGCCGGCCATTGTTCCAGGACCTTCTGATGGGGGGGGGGGGGTGAAGGGGGGTTCTTTTCTTGATCTCTGAATGTATTACTCTAATGGGGCTCCATCTGTTCTTTGTCCTGACAAATGGACTCAGCGTCAGAGAATGCAAACCAGAGACAATTGCAAAACAAAGCTGTCTTTCCTTTTTTAACCCTCTCTCCATTTTTTCCTTAATCCTGACCACACCTTGCATCATGAGCCTTTTGTTTCCCCCAGCAGTTTTGAGAAGATCTTGTGTCTTAATGAATGGAAATGTTTTCTGTCAGGTGGGGAATGGGCATTCTGTTGGGGCAATGTGGGGAAGTAAAAAACACCACTGCACCGGAAGTGAAGGGGTCTGACATTTAGTCCTTCCTTTGTTGCTAATCTGCGCAGTGATATTGGGCAAGTCACTTAGCCTTCCTAGGCCCTTTGTATTTGTTATCTATTGCTGGGTGACATATGGTCTCAAATTAAGCAGCTTACAACAACAAACATTTATTATCTCACCTAATTTCTGAGGGTTAAGAATCTAGAAGCAGCTTTGCTGTCCGGTTCTGGCTCAGAGTCTCTAATTGCCTTTCCCACCGGTCTGCTGGCCATTCATGTCACTAGCCATTATTTTTAATGATGGCATGGAAAGCTGCTGGAAGGTGAATACATCTTTGGGAGAGGTATTTCGAAGAGGAAGAGGTAACACAATGTATCATTATCAGCTCCCTGCTCTCCCTTCCAGACCAGGGAACATGTTTTGACTCCTTCATATGTTTGGCAAAGTAAATGGAACGCACCTGGAATTTGGTGATACACATCCTGCCTCCTTCAGTCACCTTGAGAGCTTGACTGAGTTACCCACTGTCTTGGAGCCTCAGTTCCTTATGCATTAAATGGGAGAAGCATCACTTAGTCCACAGAGTTGCCGTGAGAATCGAATGAGAGAATTCCTCTTAGGCCTTTAGTACTCTGCTTTCTCTAGCAGGTGCTCGGTCTTTCTGAGCCTTCCTCCCCCCCCTTTGAAAATAGAGTCTGGAGAAAATTGACTGATAATTGGAAAATCAAAGAAGCATACCAGAAGAAGAGATGCTATCAGTGACGGTACTAAATGTGCCATTTATGTGATTTTGTTCATTACGGCACCATCAAAGCTTCACATATCAGAGCTGAAAGGCAACCGACCTAGTCCATTTTAGAAATGTTAGACCAGCACCCCAAATGACCTCTCACGGTGGGTCAGGGCGCTCTTCATTTGCTGGGAGGACACAGAGCAGTTAGTTTGGGTTTTGCCGTTAGCAAGGGCTCTTTCCCCACGAGCCTATGACATCTCACGCGCTTGGCACCTGCAGTCAGATTTTCTTAGTACTGACAGTGTGTGTGGTTGGAATGAACGCTGGATTTGGCGTCAGAAGATCTAGGTCAGGGGCACCTTGGGTGGCTCAGTTGGTCAAGCGTCCGACTTCAGCTCAGGTCATGATCTCGCGGTTTGTGGGTTCGAGCCCCCGCGTCGGGCTCTGGGCTGACAGCTCAGAGCCCGGAGCCTGCTTCAGATTCTGTGTCTCCTTCTCTCTCTGCCCCTCCCCTGCTCATGCTCTGTCTCTCAAAAAGAAATAAACATTAAAAAAGAAATTAAAAAAAAAGATCTAGGTCAGTATTCTTGCCCCTGTCATATAGTTGATGTTTGTCTTTGGATGAGTCACTGTACCTCTCTGAACAGATTTCTATCATCTGTACAATAGATGTCCTAAGAATATTCTCTAAATACTTATGTTGACAAGGTATTGTGAGGATCAAGAGACATAAACAAAGAATGAGGAAAGTTTTTTTTTTTTTTAATTTTTTAATGTTTATTCATTTTTTGAGAGACAGGGCACAAGCAGGGGAGGGGCAGAGACAGAGGGAGACACAGAATCCGAAGCAGGCTCCAGGCTCTGAGCTGTCAGCACAGAGCCCGATATGGGGCTCGAATTCACGAACCGTGAGATCATGACCTGAGCCGAAGTCGGATGCTTAAGCGACTGAGCCACCCAGGCACCCCAAGAATGAGGGAAGTTTATAGACTGATGTCATACCATTGCTATTATTCCTGAAGCCTACGATATCCCAGGAGAAGGCATCAGCTTTTATTACATAAGTGTGGGATGGTGAGATGCTGGGCATTTCATAGCCTACCAGGCATGATCTAGAACAGGTGGTGTTCTTGGCACCGTTTTTGAGTTGACCTTGCTGATCTAATCACACCATGTTAAATAGCCCCTTGCTCAATTAGAAGAGCAACATTGATACTCAGGACAATGCTCATTGGCACTAAGAACTTCACATACATTGTTTCATGACCAAGAGTGCCATGTGAACAATTCCAGGTCCATGCGAATGGTGTCCTCTGGAGTTATGCAGTGCACAACCTGCTTGGCTGCCCATGGAAGCCCCAATCACAAAAACCCTATGAGGTCTATTTGCGCAGGTTTTTGGAATAATCTCAGTTATGCTAATTTGTGGATAAAAAATATGGTATTTGGAGAAATTAAGTACCATTTTCAAGGTAATAAAGCTAACAAACAAACAGTTCTGGTCTATGATTTTCTCACTATGCTGAATGTTATTTCATGAGTTTCATGGAATGGGCAATGTCCTCCAGCAAAAGACCACCAGAAGCCGACCTGTAGTTGAACAAGTTGGGATGTTGGCTATTTTGTGATTTGGAAAATATTCATGTATTGTGGGGGATAAGCTTAGGAATCCCCTGGGCTTACACCAATGGGTTAACAAGGCATAAAGAAATACAAAGTCATAAAATGCTCACACTCGAGTTTGGGTAAACCAGATGGGCACTCCAAGAATAGGGGGGTGCAAAGACACCCCGAGAATAGGGAGGAACAAAGGTTCCAGAAATAGGGAGGTGCAAAGGCACCCCAAAATAGAGGGGGTGCAGAGCCCCCAGAATAGAGAGGGAGAGGCAAAGGCCTAAAATAGAAACGGTTCAAAGGTGCCCAATACCTAGGTATATGAAATAGACAAGATTAGATGTTCAGGGTGAAAGCACCCCAAATTTAGTACTATAGCAGAAAAGCTGCTTTCACAGAAGAATAGGGCCAGGTTAGGTAAATTGGTAAATTGGACTATGGACCACTGTGCTACAGGCAAAGCAGCCCAGAATGGAGATGGTTAACAAAAGAAGAGGTGCCTTATTAACCCTGAGGTCATTCCCCCATCAGTCTCATCCCCTAGGCTAGCTGAGATAAACAGGCACGGCGCCTCCTGTCTGCTGTTAACAACCATCTGCCCATCTGCCTGGCGCCCAGATTTTGTTTTACATTGACCCAAACCTCAAACCCTGTATATCTTCAAAGCCCCCTTTTCCCCTCACGTCCCCAAGTTAATAGTCCCAGTTTCTTTGCCTCTTTGTACACGCCCATCACGTCTGCAAGCCCTCTGAACTGAATAAACATGGGGCAAGGACCCTTATTAGGGGTCTTGTCTTTTTCCCGGACATTAGCCATCTCTCGCCTTAATCCTGCGTCCGCTCTTTGGCCGGCCAAAAGAGAACTTTAGACTTAACGTCTACCGCAATGTATTGTCCGCAATGTACAAATACATTGTACCGCAATGTATTCAGACATCACCATGGAGTGGTCTTGTTTGTGTCTTCATCTATCACAGTCACAGAACGGCCTGTCTGATGTTGACATTCCGAGAAGTCGTTTATACGCAACAGGGGAACACCGCGGCCTACCTTACGAATGCCCGGCCAGCTCCCAGTGCTGTTTCCTTCCTCGAGGGAAAAGGTCTGGAGGGTCCTGGGGTATATACTGTTTGATGCGTGATAAGCCTTCGCCGTGTGGCTCAAAATCGCAGGCCGACGTTTTGCGATGGAAGAAGTAGAAGGGAATAGAGTGTGCAGAGGCCATGTAGAGCCATCGCATGTCACCTTACCAAGAGAATGCCTGCTGGTTGGAGGTATTTTTAGCACAGTTTTGTGTAGTTTATTATAACTGATGCTTTTTAATGGTCTGGTCCAGATGGCAGTTCCTGTGATAAGGTGCTACGTAATTTCTCTTGAATCATTCAAGTCCACCTTGATGAAAAAAGGCAGCACAATGTGGTGGGAAAAGCATGTATGTTGGTGGGGTGTTGCAGACACAGGGTTGACATCCACCTGTAACCTAAAGGGACTTTGCTGGGTTAAGGAAATGTGTGGGAGCGCTGCAGTGCACTTAACTTTAGAAGGTCGAGAATCAGTGACACATCCATACAGACAGGTTGATAAAGCAAGCACTTTTCAGCAGAGAAGCACATTCTAGTGATATACAAAAGTGGCCACAGTGGGGGGCATATGGTTAAGCATCCTACTCTTGATTTCGGCTCAGGCCATGATCTCATGGTTCGTGGGTTCGAACCCTGAGTTGGGCTCCGTGCTCAGCACTTAGCCTGCCTGGGCTGGGATTCTCTCTCTCCCTCTCTCTCTCTCTCTCTCTCTGCCCCTCACCTTGCTCGCGCGTGCGCGCGCTCTCTCTCTCAAAAATACATAAATAAACTTTAAAAATAAGTGGCCCCAGTGGTTTCCAAAGTTTGGTTATCATGAAAGCTAAAATATATCTGAAAGAAAGGTGAGCCATCCGAGCAAGGGTCTGTCCTACTATGTTGGGGGTTGTGGATGAGACAGAGAGAAATTTTTACAGAATGAGTGGGCAGTAAACTGTGGGCTTAATTTATCTGTGGTTTCAAGACAGTTTGTCTTAAGGAAATGGAGGCAGGCCAGTATCCGTCATGAAATAAATTAAGTGAATTAGGTGAACTCTTGAAATGTGGCAGTCAGACAGGAGTAAGTTTAGGTAGGACTTCGCTCTAAAATACTTATCTAGTCTGCTTCTCTGGACACTAAATCCCTAGTGTAATTGTTAGGATTCATCTTGCTGTAAAATATAATTACAGTGATATTTGAAGATTTCTTAAAATTCAGAACTTCAGAAAGATGACAGGAGACACCATCGAAGAAGTTAACAGACAGGTGACAGAGTGGGAGAAGATATTCACCGTGTTTGAAACTGACAAGGCATTAATATCTAGAACATAAAGGAACTCCAGACAAATCAGGAAGAAAAGGACAGAAACTGCCCCCAGACGGGCAGGTCAAAGAACACCAGGTAATTCCAAGAACAATATGAATTTGGCTCACAAGCCTGGGAGGAAACGATCAGTCTCAGGAGTACTCAGGTCACCGCAAACGGAAATGATGAAATAATACACAAGGTGCAAAAGCTAGGCCAAAGTGGACAAATCACACAATACAAAGAGTCGATGAGATGTAGGGAAACGAGAAAAGAAGCACTTCTGGTGGGAGTGCAAATTGAATCAGCCGTTTGGAAGGTGCTCTGGCAGGACTCACGGAAAGGCCGTAGGAATATACTGGAAGATCCGAAATACCCCTGCTCGGTGTTTGCTCCAGAAACACTCACAGGTTCACAGCAGAGCTGTATAAAGATATTGGTGGAAGTGAGCCATCTGGTTGTTCATCACTAGTGGGGTGGGTGAGTGAAAAGAGGAGAATGCCTTCTGTAGGATCCTATGCCTTACTCGGAGATAGTGAAATCATCAGCTGTGTGGTTACATACACAGATCTTAGAAGCAGTGCTTAGTAAAAAAAAGAAAAAAGAAAGAAACAAAGAAGAAATGGCAAATAGCAGAACAAGTTATAAAACATAATACCATTTCTTTTTTTTAGTATTTTTTTTTGATGTGTATTTATTTTTGAGAGAGAGACAGAGCGTAAGCAGGAGGGGGGCAGAGAGAGAGGGAGACACAGAATCTGAAACAGGGTCCAGGCTCTGAGCTGTCAGCACAGAGCCCGATGCGGGGCTTGAACTCGCGAATTGTGAGATCATGACCTGAGCCGAAATCAAGAGCTGGGCGCTCAAATGATGGAGCCACCCAGGAGCCCCAGAAGCGCTTCCCTTTAAGTAATTAGTGAATACGTTTAATCATACCTGACTGAGGGTCTCACTGGACTCTGTTTCTCTTCCTTTGTTGTCTATGTTCTGTTGATTCCTCCTCTGTTTCCATTGCTGTTGTGTGACTCCTGCCCTGACACTGGGATGATTGCAGAGAACACAGAATGGTCTGAACTTGCAGAGTTCGGTATTCACAGCGTGTGTATCCACTCCACTGTAAAAGGCTTACTTCTTCCCCTCTGTTGTGCGAGACTTCTTCACTCAGGAACTTACCAGATACATGAGAGAGGCATCTATGCATTGCCCAGTACCGTGGGTCTTCCTTGTCGCCAGCGAATTGCTGAAGCTCTGGGAAGGTTTAGTGCCTATTTTTCGAAGGAAGAGTACCTTCTGGATGGGGTCTGAATGCAGAGCTCTCCATTTGTGTAGACTTGCTTTGACTCTCTTCTGTTCTCTGTGACTCTTCTCAACCGCTGTTGTTGGCTCTCGCATCGTGAGGTTACACTGTTTAACTTGATCTGTTCATTATCCCTTAAATTAGTCCTGCATATTTTACCTCTGGGGAAGTGCAATGCATTCCTGTCTGCTAGGTCTCAGCCACCCGCAGAAAATGAGATTAGCGGGCTTCTTTGGATTGGAGTTTTAGTTTGCCCGATCTACCTTTTACCATAGGTCTCAGAATGGTGGGCAGGTAGTTTAGAGGGTGTAATCTTAGGTGAATTACTCGCTCGGGGTGCAGGTTACCTGTCAATAAAGTTGGAAAGTGCGTAGCACATGAAAAAATAGGAAATGCTCTATTGACGAGCATCAGAGCTAATAGATGCACCACACCTGTTACATTGTAGATCCTTGACAAACGACAGCCAGTGCCGGTATTGGCCAAAACCATGCATGGCTTTCCGTAATACAACTAACTCAGCTCCATCAGCAGACTGATGCATTTCTTGACAAAGTACAGAAAACACAATACCTGAGTCACTCTTTCTCGCCCACTCCGCCGATGGCTTTCTTTCCGTGAGTCTTTCTCCACTTCCAGGGAAAGGCCTATCATTACCGTGGGAGGTGGTGATTTGTTCCCGCCTCAAAAAGCAGCACCGCATTCCCCCCCCCCCCCCCCAACTTGTCAAGGACATCAAACTTTCATAACTTTCTCTCTGGGGAGAAGATTCTAGATGCGATGGAGGAGCTCCCCCGCTATGAATTTCTATTGTTCCACTCCTGGCCTTGTAGTTCTTACTTGAAATGAGGGGGAGGTTGATGCTTGCACTCTGGGCTGAGGACTCCTTTGAAGAGTTCACCCCCGTGAGGGGTGGGGCAGTCAGGATTGCAGTGATCGTGTAGCTAAATGACTATGGAAAAACAGCCGCTGGTCTCTGAGTGGAGGTATGGGGATATTTCAATTTCACTTATTCAGTGCTCCCTGGTAGATTAAAAAGGGCATGTGATTTGCAACATGGAAAGAATAATTCTCCATCTCTCCCCTGTTCTTGTATTCTTTTCACACCTTTTTTTTTTTTTTTTTTTGGTTAAATCTGTAAGCTTTCATATGCAAGTTTTCCAGAGCAACAGATGCAAGTTCATGATTCACCTTACTGGCCTGCCCAGAGCCACCTGTTTGGAGACAGGCCCCTCCCCCCAGTGTCGACCTCCCTCCGTCTCCAAGTGGACGTCACCAGCTGCCCACAGCATGTGCCTTCTGCCTGGCACAGGTCCCATGTTCATGATATAGAACGCCCCTGAAATAGGAGACAAGGACTTATTCACAGTTAGAGGCACGTCATTCCCTCGGAGACACACAATATGGGGCTAACGGCCTGCTTCTTTCTTCAGACTGTTACTTACTCCAGTCTGCATTTCTTTAGCACATCGGGATAGGAAATCGTGGAGGGCAGAAGGGGGAACAGCCAGGAGGAAACATGGTCCGTAGTGAGTTATAGCTGTAGGAAGACCAAGGAAACGGAATGTCCGGAGGGGAGATCACCTGCAGGCAGGTAATTTACATCAACTCTGTAAGAAATTCATGGGTGATTGTTCTGAGGCAAGAATTCTTAGTTTGTAAGTTTCTTAATAAACCCATCCTCCAGCTTCCCGAGAAGAGACATCCAGCTTCCCAAACTTGCTGACTGTGGAAAAATACAGAAATGTCTGCAAGCTAGTTGCCTTGCCTTTTTAATGTGCCACTTGCAGTCATTAAGTGCTGTTGGAAGAAGATTAGCATGCAATTTGGGGAGATGCTTGCATCTAACTACTAGTTTAATTAATATGGAGGGACTATAGCAGTAAAAAGATTTATTTCTTCCTCGGCTTGCTAATGAGAATTGTTGCTTCCTTTTTTCCAAGCTCCGGGACCTGGGCTTTCAAAGGTAAGCAGGGGGTAAGGTGGGCATGGCTGTCACACGGGAGTTATTCCACTGTGCCCCTTAGAGGTCCCAGGCCATCCCTCTTTCCTGGAGATCTGCCTCTGTTTTTACCCCTTTTGGGCTTATGGGCCTGTCACTTCTCATTTGTGTGCTTCTCAACCCAATTCTGCCTCGTAGGCTTCTGGATTCACTTGCCTTATCCCTCGGCTTCTGTATCTTTCTGTCACTTATGCATTTTCCCTGGTGCTGTGACCATCAATTCCAGCTCCCAGCCTGATGAGATGTTCAAAAGAGTTGGAGGTCCCTCCTCGATAGGATATGTTATCACATGGCTGCCACTGAGAACTTGCAAATGATCTTGGCAGATGAGAACATATTCTAGAAGGATTGGCCTTGAGTCCAGTTGTATACCGGTAATGGTCACCCCTGTGTTGACTGCGTTCCCGTTTCGTCCCTCCCAGCCTTTGGCTTCCCCACTGTGGTTCCCCACGACACTTCTGGAATTTTCTGATTTATCTTTCTTTTTTGTAAAATAAACTTTATTTTTTTTAGAGCAGTTTTGGGTCCACAGCAAAACTGAGCAGGGGGTATGGGGAATTACCATAGATTCCTTGCCCCTACGCATGCATAGTCTCCCCCACTATCCACACCTCCCACCAGCTGCACGTCTGCTAAAACTGATGAACCCGCGCTGACACATCAGAATCACCCAAAGACGTAGTTTATATTAGGGTTCATTCTTGGTGCTGTGCATTGTATGAGCTTGAATAGATGTAAAATGGCATGTATCCATCATCGTAGTTTCGTATCGAATATTTCTGCTGCCTTAACAATCCTCCGTGCTCCATCTACTCATTCCTTCCTTCCCCCAACCCCTGGCAGCCACTGATCTTTTTAGTGTCTCCATAGTTTTGCCTTTTCCAGAACATCATATAGCTGGAATCATACAGTGCTTTCCGGATGGGCTTCTTTCACTTAGTAATATGCATTGAAGCTTCTTCCATGTCGTTTCATGGCTTGCTAGCCCATTACTTCTTAGCGATGAATGATATTCCATTGCCTGGATGTGCCAGTTATTTATCCATTCACTTACTGAAGGACATCTTGGTGGCTTCCAAGTTTTGGCAGTCACGAATAAAGCTGCCATAAACATCCGTGTGCAGGTTTTTATGTGGACATAAGCTGTCGGCTCCTTTGGGTAAATACCAAACGGTGCGACTGTCGGATCAAATGGTAAGAATATGCTTAGTTTTGTATGAAACTGCCAAACTGCCTTCCAAAGTGACTGTGCCATTTTGCATTCCCACCAGCAGTGAATGAGCGTTCCCGTGGCTCCACCTGCTTGTCAGCATTTGATGTTGTCAGTGTTTTGGATTTGAGCCATTCTAATAGGTGTGCCTCGTAAAATGGTATCTCATTTTAATTTGCATTTCCCCGATGATGTATGATATGGAACATCTTTTCACATGCTTATTTGACATCTGTATATGACATCATCTTTTTCTGTCATGGTTTCTATTTGTTCAGGATTCTACTAGGGCATTGAAAGTCCAAATCTTACCCATTCCTTGAAGCTAAGCTCGGGTTTCAATGCTTCATTGGAAACCTTTTTGGCCATCGTAGAGCTCAGTGATTTCATCTTTCTCTGATTGTAAACTCCTTAGCTTGTGTAATTGATTTGATCTGTGATCTTATTTGACATACACACACACACACACACACGTGATATACATGTGATCTAATTTAACATATATATATGTATGTTATACACACACATGCACATACTCAGTCTATAAGATATTTATACAAACTTAATAAAATAAGGAAATATAATCTATATATCCCAAGTCCCTAATCTGTGCCAGGCACTGGGAACACAGAGGCAGATAAAATGGATGGACTTGCAATCTGGTGACTTGTTGACTGAGGAGAGATAGTCAATAAATGAGAAATGATATACTGTCATATAATTACAAATGCTATTAAAAATGACACTGAGGGTATGATACAGAATGACAGAGGGACTACTTTAGAATGGGATTTCTCAGAAGAGGTGACATTTGAGCTGAGATCTGAAAGACCAAAAGGAGCCATCAAAGACCTAGGGGCAGAAGAAGCAAGTTCAAGGGTCCTGCAGTTGGAAGGAACCTGCTATGCCCCAGGACAGGAAAGAATCCTGGTGTGGTCATGGCTGGAGCTGAGCAAGGGAAGGTATAGTGATATGAGGGGAGGTTAGATGTGGGGCAGGGACCAGATTATGTAGCACCTTGCACACCAAGGTAGGAACCTTAAGAGGGCTTTGAGGCAGAGTATTAACTGATCCAGTGTGTACTTTTGGAAGACCAGTCTGTTTTCTGTGTGAAGATCAGATGATACAGGTATGAGAGTAGAAGCCAGAGTGCCAGCTGGGAAGCTGTTGTAGTGCATGGTCAAGGTGTAGGATGTTGGTGGCTTGGGATAGGGTATTACTGATGCATAGAAGGGATACATTCTAGGATATATTTCAGAGATAGAGGGGAGAGGATTGATGATAGAGTAGATGTAGAGAATAATGGAAGGAAGGATCAAGGATGACTGTTAGTCGTAGAGCTTGAAGGCTCGGATGCAGGGGGATGGGGAGAATCGGAGTTTTACTTGGCCCCTGAGGTGGGCATCTGCCATGTTTTAGCCACTCAGCACCGCTGAACATCCTTCCTATGTTTGAGGATTCCCTCTATTTATATATCCATGTTTCCCTAAGATAGAAGTCAGAAACTTGCTTTACCAATAGCCCTTATGCCTGGGCCGAAGCTTGTGACCCTGGCTTAGCCAGACACACATGTCAAACTCCAAATTGGCATCTATTCTGGCCATGGAGTCGGCAACCTTATCCAGTTTCTAGAGGCAGCAGTAGCAGGGATGCGAGGCATAATGTCTGAGCCCAGGGTCAATGGCATGGGCTCGGGTGTCTGTGCCCAGCAATGGTCACAGCAGCATCTCTCTTCAGCAGTGCCACGGTGTGATCTGGGAGTTGTCCCTCAAGGGCTGTGAGCCCTCCGAAGTGGCTCTGTTGTTCTCTCAGAAATTTTCCTCTCGATTCTGGTTCTCTTGCCCTCCTTAATACGCTTTCAAACACTGCAGGTACCTAAATTGTCAGCATAAGATTTTGCTTATTTTCAAGGAGGACCTTGAATGGCGCTGTCATGTTGGATTAACAGTTTCGCACACAATAAGGTAGGATATGGGCTTAGAGGGAGTCACACCTGGGAGTGGGTTACAGTGCTATGATTTACAAATGGCATGACTTGGTGCAACTTCTTTTGTCTGAGGCTGGGCGTTTACATTTGAAAGCGAGAATAATACTGGCTTCAAAAATTGGAGGTAAGAATAAAATTGTTATGTGTTGAATCATGTCTCCAAAAGATGTGTTGGTATCCTAATTTCAGGTACCTGTGGATGCGACCTTATTTGCAAATGGGGTCTTTATGGATTTAATCAAGTTAAGATGAGGTCATCTGGGGGGGGGGGCTAATATAATTATGATTGGTGTCCTTATAAAGAGAGGGATATTTGGACACAGACATAGACAGAATACCATGTAGAGACACAGAGTCACTTGGGCACGGAGAGAAAATGGCCATGAAGAGATAGAGGCAGAGATTGTCATGATGTTGCCTCAAGCCAAGTAATGCCTGATGTGCCCAGAAGGTGGAAGCAGCAAGGACAGATAGTTCCGGAAAGTGCATGGCCCTGCCAGCCCCCTGACTTTGGATTTCTTGCCTCCAAGATTGTGAGAGAATAAATTTGTGTTGCTTTAAGTCACCCAGTTTGCAATATTTCATTCGGGAAGCCTGAGGAAACCAATACAGATTTCCATATCAGGAAGTATAGTGCTGCTGTAACCAATGTTTAAAAATATGGAGGTAGCTTTGGAATTGGGTCATGAGCGTACGCTAGAAGAATTTTGAGGTGCTCGATTATAAAAATCCAGGTTGCTCTGAAGAGATTGTTGGTAGAAATATGAACATTAAGGGCAATTCTTGTGTGGGCTCCGGAGAAAGAGAAAGAGAAAGAGAAAGAGAAAGAGAAAGAGAAAGAGAAAGACAAAGAGAAAGACAAAGAGAAAGAGAAAGAGAAAGAGAAAGAGAAAGAGAAAGAGAAAGCTGTAGGCTTTCCGGAGCTGTGGGCTCCGGAGAAAGAAAGAGAAAGAGAAAGAGAAAGAGAAAGAGAAAGAGAAAGAGAAAGAGAAAGAGAAAGAGAGAAAGAGAAAGCTGTAGGGAAAGCTTCTATGGTCTTAGATAATACATACACACATACATACATACATACATGTATATATATAATTATGGACAGAATGTGGCTAGAAATATGAATACTAAAGCGTTTCTGATGAGGTCTCAGAGGAAGTGAGGAACCCGTCATTGGACACCAGGGGAAAAGGCAATCCTTCCTGTAAATCGGCAGAGAACATGTTTGACTTATGTTCTGTTGTTGGATGGAAAGTGAACGACAAATATGGATATTTGGCTGAAGAGATTTTCAAACAAAATGTGGAAAGTGTGGCTTGGTTTGTCCTTGTTACAGATAGTGAAATTCTAGAGGAAAAAGACTGAAGAAGAAATTCTCCCTCAAGACTGTAACTAGAAATCCTGTCTGAGTTCCCAGCCTAACAGGCTGCCCTACTGACTTTGAACTTGTCAGTCACTATGATCACATAAGCCAATTTCTTAAAATAAATCTCTTTATTATATATATATATGTGTATTATGCATGTATATGTATAATAGGCTTCTCATATATATATGTATATACATATGTATATATGTATATGTATGTATATACATATGTATGATATATGTATATCATATGTATATAAAGAATACATATATATAGACATACACATACACATCCTTTACATATATATCTTATATATACATATATATATATCCTACACACACATATATGTATCTTATACACACATATATGTCCTACCCACACACATACTCATATATCCTGTACACACATACATATATATATTCTATATATCTTTTGGGTTCTGTTGTCTGGAGAAAGCTGATTGATAAAACATTAAATGAGACAATGCCTGCAAAACAGCATGGTTCCTGCACTTACCAAGAGGTCCACAAATGATAGTTGGACTTTGTAAGTTATTCAAAAACAAGAAATGAGAGTTGGGCTCCAACTTTCCAGAAAGGCTATGGACTAATTGAACAGCAACCTGCACTCTCAGAAGCCAAACAAAAGAAACCAAATGGAACAAAGGAAAAACATGAAAAAAAAAAATGTGCAATGTCTATTAACCATTCTTGTCAGGGTTATACAACGTTTTCTTCCTGCAGGTCAACGGTGGAATGAAAGATAAATCTGAAGCGGGATGAGAAGCTTAGCAGCTCTTATATATTTCATTTGGGGAAGCTAAGTTATTATTTTCTGTTTCTGAGAGACTATCAAAGCCTTTAGGATAGAAAAGACCACTTAGATAGATTAGGTTCTGGATTTTTTTTCCTGTAAATAGTTTTATTTCTTAGTACTGTATTAAGTCTTCCTTAAGTAATTTTTACCCTAAAATATTAATAACATCTCGGTAGTAAGAGACATTCCCAGGGATATCTGACATCACCACCATATCTGTTATTCTCAGAAGGTGTAGCCAGCACAGTAACCCAAGTAACAGAAATGAGAACTACAAAATTTTCAGAGCAAGAGCTAAAAGCATGATTTGCAGATGATACAATTTCCGTTCTAGGTCTAATGCAATACCAGTAAAACACCAAAGTAAGTTTATAAAGAGTTAACCAAAAAATCTAACAGACTAAACATGAGAACATGGCAGTAATGGGTGGAGGGTGTGTCTTATTAGCTATTAAAATGTAGCATAAAACCATAATACATTAAAATAACGTGATACTGGTGTGAGGCTACGCAGATACAGCTTGAGCAAAATGGAATCAGGAAATAGATCCTAGTGCATGTCACGTTAAGTAGATCATAAAGGTAGAATTAAGAATCAGTGAAGAAAAGAGAGTTTCAGTTATCCCAAAGAACATTTCCGAGTCACTTCCTTCTGTTCCACACTGTGCTAAGTTTAGGAGATACAGAGATGAATAGGATAAATCCCAAGATGTCAAGATGCTTATCGTCTCTAGGAAAGCCAGATAAGGTAAACTATAAAAATTTGAATCATCCTGTTGGTATAATGGAGTCATCACAAGGAACAAGAAGAAAGATTCTTAACTCAGCCTTGAGGGTTAAGGACGATTTTTGTTGTGGGAGTGGTATCTAAGCTGGGGCCTGAAGGTAGGGTAACCTAGGGTAACTAAGTGAAGGGATTGTGAAGGGTGTTCTGGAAGGAGCCAGTAACAGGTGCAGAGGCCTAGGGTCCAGGAAGGGCGTAGCAGCAGGAAGGGGGAGCCGGAAGGAGTTCAATCTGGCCCAAATTGGTATTAGAGAGAAAGGTGAAAGAGTGTGGGAAGACAGGCTTGGAGACTAAGGAAGGGCCACAGTCAGGTCTTCTGCTTGCCGAGAAGATTTTAAGGATGGTCCGGAGCACTGGGAAATGGGAGGGTAACCTCTCGAATTCTGACTTGGGTCACTGAGTGGATGCTGATGGGAAGGAGTATGTTTGGAGAGGTAGAAGGAGGTGATGAATTGACCTGAATACATGTTCAGTGTTTAGCTGATATTTGTATATTTTATTATTCGATAAATGTTGCCAGTGAACTATTTGCAAGAATTTATTGAGTGAATACAAAAATGAATCCCCGATGGCCTGGAAAACAAAATAAAACTGAAAGAGCTAGAAAAGAAAACACAAAACATGTACTGAAATGTGAATATTTACTGCTGCTGGGTGATAACTTATGAGATGACCTTTGTATTTTTTCTTATGTATGGGCCAAATTGTCTACAGAGCACATAGCCCTTATTTCTTTAGAAAAGAAGCTGAGTGGAGCGCCTGGGTGGCTCAGTCGGTTAAGCGGCCGACTTCAGCTCAGGTCACGATCTCGCGGTCCGGGAGTTCGAGCCCCGCGTCGGGCTCTGTGCTGACAGCTCAGAGCCTGGAGCCTGTTTCAGATTCTGTGTCTCCCTCTCTCTGACCCTCCCCCGTTCATGCTCTGTCTCTCTCTGTCTCAAAAATAAATAAACGTTAAAAAAAAAATTTAAAAAAGAAAAGAAGCTGAGTAACAAAAGACCTTATTTGGCAGTTTCCTATTAATAACAACATACCTTAATATAGTGACATACCTTCCAAGCTGTTCTTAGCATGTCTGCGAATACAAAAGGGGCTTAGTTTTAATATTGTGAGCTGGAAGTCTGGCTTCTCAGGAGACAGATTCATTCATGCATTCCAGAAATACATATGGTATACTGGACACTTTCTAGATACTGGTGATCCCAGCTAGACCTCAAAGGTCCCTGCTGTTTTGGGATTACATGCAAGGTCGGAGGCACCTTCGAGTGGCACGACGGAAAAATAGGTTGAATTGGTGAGCCAAGATAATATACACACTCATATCTCCAAGCTGACAGGGGCCTCGGAGTCCATTGTGTTTTATTTTATTTTTTTATTAACAAGTTTTTTTTTTTTTAAATTTTTTTTTCAACGTTTATTTATTTTTGGGACAGAGAGAGACAGAGCATGAACGGGGGAGGGGCAGAGAGAGAGGGAGACACAGAATCGGAAACAGGCTCCAGGCTCCGAGCCATCAGCCCAGAGCCCGACGCGGGGCTCGAACTCACGGACCGCGAGATCGTGACCTGGCTGAAGTCGGACGCTTAACCGACTGCGCCACCCAGGCGCCCCTTAAGTTTTTTTAAATGTTTAATTATTTTTGAAATAAATAAAGAGGGAAGAGAGAAAGAGCGAGAGAGAGAGAGCGAGCGCGTGCGAGCAGGAGTGGGGGAAGGGCAGAGACAGAAGGAGACACAGAATCCGAAGCAGACTCCGGGCCCCCGAGCTGTCAGCACGGAGCCCGACGCGGGGTTGGGAACTCATGGGGTTCGAACCATGAGACCATGAGCCAAAGTCAGCCACTTAACCAACTGAGAAGGGTGAGGGCCCTTGTCCACGTCGCTGACGTCTTGCTGGGTCCTCACGTGGCAGAATGGGCTAGGTTGCTCTGTAGGGTGGCTTTTATAAGGACACGATTCTCGATCATGAGGGCTCTACCCTCATGACCTAATCACCTCCCCAAGGCCCACCCCCTTTTACCATTACCTTGGGCGTTAGGTTTTCAACGTATGGATTTGGGAGGGACACAAACATTCAGAGCACAGCAATCAGCATTTGCGAAGAGGGCCAAAAAATTTTACGAAGTTTGTATGTCACGGAGAGATCAAGAGTCCTGGCTTCGCAGGAAAAGGTGCTGAAAGGATATGTCCTTCTTGCTAGAAGATGCTACTCACTTCCATTCACGCAAACCAAAAGCGTTCTCAAACTTCTGCTACGTACAAGGCCCTGTACTGGGAATACAGCTGTAATTAAGACACTGTTCCTGCCCTTTTGGAGTTTACATTCTGTTGAAAGAGAGATGAGACGGGGCGCCTGGGTGCCTCAGTCAGTTAAGCGTCCGACTCCAGATTTCCGCTCAAGTCATGATCCCAGGGTCGCGGGACTGAGCCCCAGGCTGGGCTCCGTGCTGAGTGTGGAGCCTGCTTGAGATTCCCTCTCTCTTTCTCTCTCTCCCTCTGCCCCTCTCCCTCCCTCCCTCTCTCTCTAAATAAATAAATAAGTAAATAAATAAATAAAGAGTAAAAAGAAAGATTAAAAAACCCCGCAATGGCTGCAGGTTCTTGTTTGCCACGGTAGTTCTGTTCCATGAAGTTGCTGTGAACACTGAATTAATCAAAACTGAATCATGCTCCTAGGGGAAGTATAGGCTTAGATTCCTGCGAGCCTCTGGTCACAACATTCAAAAAAAAAAATGTTTATTTATTTATTTATTTATTTATTTATTTATTTAAAAAAAATTTTTTTTTTCAACGTTTATTTATTTTTGGGACAGAGAGAGACAGAGCATGAACGGGGGAGGGGCACAGAGAGAGGGAGACACAGAATCGGAAACAGGCTCCAGGCTCCGGGCCATCAGCCCGGAGCCCGACGCGGGGCTTGAACTCACGGACCGCGAGATCGTGACCTGGCTGAAGTCGGCCGCTTAACCGACTGCGCCACCCAGGCGCCCCTATTTATTTATTTTTGAGAGAGAGAGACTGCGAGCAGGGGAGGGGCAGAGAGAGGGGGGGATACAGAAAATCTAAAGCAGGCTCCATGCTGTCGGGGCAGAGCCCGACATGTACCGTGAGATTATGTACCGTGTACATGTACATGAAACTCATGTACCATGAGATTATGACTTGAGTGGAAGTCAGAAGCTTTACATGTCCAGGAATGACTGCGATAGCTCTGTGAGTATTGGCTTTCAGGTACAGCATTGTTACACAGACAATCGGGGGGATCAGAGAAGCTCCTCTGAGAAAACGACATGAAAGCTGTGTCCTGAGGATGGGTGTTGGCTGGGCCGAGTGGGGAAGAGGGTAGACCGTTTCAGGAAGGGAAAAAAGCATACGCAAGGTTCCTGACGTGGGAAGGAGCATTGCCTATTTCTAGGGCCCTAATGATGTCCTATGTAGGCAGTTCTGGGACTGGTGGGATATAGGGACCAGATCATGGAGCGAAGAGGGATTTGGGGAGGCCAGTTAGAAGCCTATGGGGAGGGGAGACAGGGTGAGGATTAGGGTAAGGGCAAAGGGAGGGCAAAAGCAGTCTTAGGATCCCCAGCGGGTTTCTGGGGTGTGCAACTGAATGAAGGGTGTCCTTCCAGTCAGTCAATGGATAGCTACCAGCTGTCAGTGACTTCAGGGTCTGCTCAACATGTGACAGCTGCCTTATCGGAGGTCATGCACCTCCTGGGGCAGTCCCCATCAGGTGAATAAGTGAGGTGGGGTACTCTGATGAGCAGCGCTTGTTCCAGAGCCCCCCTGCTGAGGTGACCCAGGGGGCCCTAAAGGCATTTGACTTCTTCCTCAGAGCAGTCTTTCCTCATTCCCTGCAAACGATTTGACCTCTCAAGAACATCTTACACCCCCACCTCTATCTCTGTGGATGCTTCTATAGACTCCAACCTGCTGCAGATAGCCAAGTGGAGACGGCGAGTGCGTGATCTAGAGATGCACATTCACACGCGGTCACTGCACGGGTGCTGAGTGAAAACCTGTGAATGGCTGGCTTTGTGGAGACAAGAGAATGGAGAAGAGCAGGAGCCCAGGACTGAGTCTTGACAAACTTTGACTTTTAAGTGTGAGTCAGGGAAGGATACACTAAAAGATGGTTCAGAAAGGTAGGAGGGTACCCCAGAGTGGGACTGACCACAGAGGACAAGAGAACAAAGAGCTTGACTCCGTAAAATGCTACTGAGAGGCTAGGTGAGTCGAGGTCCAAAAAACATTTGTTAGAAGGCATCAGCCACCTGAGCTCAGTAGTTTGGCTGGCTGATGAGGGCTGAAGCTGGGTTTCAGTGAGTTATGAAAGATGAGGAAATAGTGCTTGCAGACAATTCTTTTCAGAAATGTGGTGGAAGAAAGGAAAGACGGGGTAGAGCTGCAGTCAAAAGGGGGAAATCAAGATGAAGATCTTCTCAGGTAGGATCGGGCATATTTGAATGAGTAGAGAGGACCAGGCGGACATGATGTTAGAAGACATAGAAGAGAGTAGAGATAATTGATAGGATGTGATTCTTGAGGGAATGGGCTGCAGAACAGAGAGGATTGGATCTCAACCGGGAAGAAGAAAGCCGCTTTAATAAGAATTGAGAAAGAGGGGGCGGGGGGGGGGTAGATGTAGACGGGTCGTACATTTGAAAGCAGGTGGTGGGGCGCTGAGAGCTCCTCTCTGATGGCTTCCCGTTTCTGTGCGAGGTTGGAGGTGAGGCGGTCTGCTGAGGCTGAGGGGGCTCTTGGAGGCGGTGGTTTCGTGACAGATAATCCAGAAGCCTTAATACAATCACCATGGAGAGTGAGAAAATGAGAGGACGAAAGAAATGTGGCAGTAGAATTGTAGACGAACGCGAAAAGCCCAGTTGAAATTCTGGAGGTAGACCTTGTAGCCCAGTGAGGTGTCACTTGCGCATTTTGTAATTTAGGAGCACAGAGTTAAAAAGGTCACCCATGTTCCTCCTGATTTATTTTCGAGGAATGCAGAAAGCTGAGGTAAAAGTGCTCTGTCACGAAAGAAGTCGATGTTCCTAGACATGTAGAAATCTTTCACCCTTTGCACTCCCACTTCCTGATTTTCAGCTATTTCTTTGATACATTCTTACAATAGATATGTAATCATATTTGCTGAGTAAGTTATAGGATACGAAAGATGTGGAAATTACCTTTCTCATTTAATCCTCTAACATCCTTCTAAGGTAGATAGTGTTGTGCTCATTTGAGGAAACCAAGCGTTTGCATAGTTATGGGGATGCTCATGGTCACGTGTCGAAACAGGGACGCGGGCACAGTTCTTCTCCGTCCAGGGTGCGTGATCTTACCCTGGTTCACATTACTGGATCTCAGACACGGACTCGATTTAGGCTCATTTTTACGGATGTATTTAATTGGTCAGAGATAATTTAATTTCTTACTCTGTCTCGTCCTGTTTCCTTTATAGAACGTGTCCCCCTGAGTTTGAGTTTGTGATCCATTATGACAAATTCTTTCTCCCCCCGGCCTCCTTAGCAATAGCAGGCTTGGAGGAATAAAGGAAGCAAGTGCCTTAAGATAGTTTGCGAATGATAAACCATTTTTCCATGAAGTCATTCTCGTCTGTGCTTTGCCTGAGTTATGGCTACGGTAATGTGGTACTGGCACAACTTCAGCAGCAAGAATATCATTCAATTACAGCCGCCTGAAAGTTACTTAAAGTTTTAAATGCTTGATGCAGCAAGATGAGGCTGTGGGGAAGAGAGATCAGTCGTATGTATGCTTGTGTTTTAGGGAAGAGGAATTTCCTCGTGCCACTGAAAACTTCAAGAATAGCTGGGGTCACTGTCAAGGCCAAAGAAAGGTGAATAGGATTACTTGAAATTGATGATTTGGAACAAATCATGTGTTTCAGAGAGTTTTTCAGATCATTAATTTGAAGTCGATGGTTTGGAAACACAATAAAGGGGTCTTGATGGAGTAGTTCGTTCGTTCGTTTATTTAACACACGTTTATTGAACAGCTATTATGTCCTCGTGATTGTGCTTGACATTGGAGGTGAAAAGGGAAATAAGGCACCATCTCCATAGTCAAGGTCAATGTCTTCTAGTGGGTTGATACACACACACTCTCACACACACACACACACACACACACAATTATAACATCAGTGCAAAGATAAGATGCAAAGGCCAATAGGGACATCTGTTCTCTCATATCCCTCTACGTGTAGTATGGAAGAATATGTTTGAAATAAAAACATGTAAAATTGAAAAATAACTTAAAATTCATTCCTTCTAGGCTATGACTGGGGGGACCTTCACTCTTACTCTATTGCACAGAAATATTTATTTCAATAATGACATAGAGAGACATCTACTGTATGATTCCACTTTTTAAAATTTTTTTTTCAACGTTTATTTATTTTTGGGACAGAGAGAGACAGAGCATGAACGGGGGAGGGGCAGAGAGAGAGGGAGACACAGAATCGGAAACAGGCTCCAGGCTCTGAGCCGTCAGCCCAGAGCCCGACACGGGGCTCGAACTCCTGGACCGCGAGATCGTGACCTGGCTGAAGTCGGACGCTTAACCGACTGCGCCACCCAGGCGCCCCTGATTCCACTTTTATGACATACCCAGATTAGTTAGATTCATAGATACAGAAAGTAAAATGGTGGTTGCTAGGGGCTGGGGGTGGGGGGGATAATGGGAATTTGTTGTTTGATAGGTACAGAGTTTCAGGGTTTTTTTTAAAAAAAAAATTTAATGTTTATTTTTGAGAGAGAGAGAGAGAGAGCGTGCATGAGTGGGGGAGGGACAGAGAGAGAGGGAGACACAGAATCCAAAGCAGGCTCCAGGCTCTGAGCTGTCCGCACAGGGCGCGACGCGGGGCTCGAACTCCTGAACCGTGAGATCGATGACCTGAGCTGAAGTCAGACGCTTCACTGACTGAGCCACCCAGGCGCCCCTGGAGTTTCAGTTTTGCAAGATGAAAAGAGTTCTGTGAGTGGTGATGATGGTAGCAGCCAACGGTGTGAATGTACTCAATGCCACTGGAGCGTATGCTTAAAAATGGCTAAGATGGTAAATTTTAGGTTGTGTAGATTTCACCATAACTAACACAAAACAAAGAAATTGAGAAGCTAGTAAACGAGATCACTACGTTCCTACCATTGAATAGAAACACGTACAGATGTTTTGTTAGGTCCTTTTAAACTTCTCGCTATTAAAAGACATAAAACAATGACATACATCTAGTGTGTCCCTCTTCTCTGCCTCAGACCTTCCTTTTCTTCGACTGCTTTAGGTATACGTACTTTCCAAAAGTTTGGGTGTTTCGTGCTTACTAAACTACTCTTGGTAGGTTCTCCTGCCAAAGGCCACCGGGAGCACATTTACAGTTGAAGGCACACCGTGAGAAATGTAGGTTAGAGTAGGATGGTGATAGAAAGGACTCAGTATAGGATTTAGGTCTTTGTTAGGTGATTCTGGGAAAGATTTAGAGGAGCAGCCTTTGCTCTGGGTTGGATGCTGTCAGGGAGTGGGGGTAATTCCATTTTAGTAAATCTCATCTAGCAGGAGGGAAGCCTTAGAGCGACATTAGAGTTGTAATTGGTTGAGGAGCCGCAGCCTCTTATATTCGCCAAGATAGGGGAATATTTGGTCATTGGTTAAGGATAACGTTCCATTTTTGTTATTCTTCAGATATGACTGTGGAGTAGTCTTACGTTGGTTTTGGTCTACCGTGTTCACAGAATGGCCTTGTCTGACGTTGGTGCTCTGCACAACTGGTGATGCTCAACAGAACATCGCAACATAGCCGTGAGTGCAGGACTCTCCCGGATATCAGAAGCTGTTTTCCTTTTTGTCAGTTCACATGTGTGTGTTCCTAAGTTAAATCTGTTCTTGTGTTGCGGGTCTTACGTATTTGAATGAATGATAGCCTACCGTATGTATCATTCTGCAACTAGCATTTTTTAACTCAGTTTTATAGCTTGAGATTAAGTTGACACGGGTAGATGTAGTTCGTGTCTTTTATAGATCATTTTGTATTCAACTGAAGGACAGTCGAATTGCTTTTGTATTTGCTTGTGAAAAACATGGTACTGATACACCCAACACACAGATCTAAGTTTCTAAATATCATTCTCCAATGAGAGCAGCCCGGTCTCAAAAAAATGAGGGGGCGGATTAAAAGACGTCGAGGCCAGCTGGAAAGGGCTGTCACAACATAATCTGGGACAATTTGAGCAATAACCTAAATAATGGTAATAATGAACTATGATCTGTTGAATTAAAAAAAATATCTGGACATTTATACTGCTGTAGACAGTACTCAATTTTCCACTCAGTTTGTGGTTTGCCTTTTTTACTTTGCTTGTGGTGTGTACAGTTATGCCTTGAGTTCTAGTTTTACTGTGTCCGTTTTTGTCAAGCTTTTCCTTTATAGTTATGTCCCTGTGACATAGCTAAGAAATAATTCCTTATTCAGAGCATATAACGAAATTTTCCTCCATAGGTTCTAAAGTTTCGTTTTACCCATTTTGGCCTCTAATAAATCTGTAATTTGTTTTTGTGTATGAGGAAGGGAGGAGGGGAATCTCATGATATCTTTTCTACAAAGACAATTGCCTGTCCCAGCCTCATATACAGCCACCACCATATTAAAAAATTCGGTTGCTGGATTCTTTACTCTGATTTATTGACCCATTTGTTTCTCTGTTGATTAATATCACTTTTTTTTTTTAATTTTTTTTTTCAACGTTTATTTATTTTTGGGACAGAGAGAGACAGAGCATGAACGGGGGAGGGGCAGAGAGAGGGAGACACAGAATCGGAAACAGGCTCCAGGCTCTGAGCCATCAGCCCAGAGCCTGACATGGGGCTCGAACTCGCAGACCGCGAGATCGTGACCTGGCTGAAGTCGGACGCTTAACTGACTGCGCCACCCAGGCGCCCCAATATCACTTTTTATTAAGATGTCTAGTTGGTCAAGCTTCATCAATGTAATTTTTCTTCAATATTATCTTGGCTCCTTTTGGCCCATTATTCTTTCATATGTACTTACGTTTCCTGTTAAGTTCCATGAAAAATCTTACTGGAGTTTTGATTGGAAATGCATGGAATTTATACATTTTAATTGTCATAGCATCAAGTCACTTCCCCATAATTTTGCAATATCTCTCCATTTATTTGCGTTGTATTATATTTCTTAAATCTATAATTTCCCCATAAACATTTCATACAGCCCTGTATATAAAACACTTGGAACTCACCACTCTGTCCTAACAAGTAAAAAGCTGAACAAACTGGAAAATCAACAATTCTCCTTAGATCCATAAGAGAAGTGAGGTCACAGGGCAAACCCCCAAACTGGAGAGAGTGACAGGAGACTACAGAGAATCACAACTTACTTGAGTAGAAGTCTGCAGTCATCAACCACCATGGGAGTAACTGAAATGTAGTTAATGCCTTGCTGCTGGCTTGGTGTGGACAAGTCTGAAGGTCAAAAACTCCGGAAGGACCCAGTCATTGGAGAGTCCCCACACTTTTGTAGATTCTACCTCTTGAAGCTCTACCAGGTTCTCACGGTAAATATCAGAGGGAAAAAAACATCCCCTCTTGCTTCTAGCACGGAGGAGGGGAAGAGGAAACATTTTGAAATATAACAGAGCATCCTGTCCTTCATAACAGAGTCTGCCTTCAGGAGAAATTGTTTAATCAGAGCCTAACCTGCAGGGGTTTCATCCAAGCCCTGCTGACCTGACAGAAGGGAAATACCCAGCCCCAACCTCCTCTAGTCCTCCTGTTCCATCTAAGAGGGGAGATACTGAGGAGTATGTGTGAAGTTCACAGTTCAGAGATAAAGGGCCACTGTTGTGTTAGATGTATCCCTAGGTGTCCATATTAATTGGGGATTGCCTCGCTGCCCCAAATGTATTTAGCCGTGTGTGTCTTAGACATATTAGGGCTCGATCTCTTAAATAATAGAAGCCCTTAGGTAGGTAGTTCCTCTTGTTCTAATAACACAGAATGTTAGGGTTAAGGTCTTTGCACTTCTTTATTCTTTTTTTCATGCTACCCAAATGGTACCTCAAAAGCTACAGTGTCTGATTCCATGCAGTGGGGAAGAGGAAGTAAAAGGGATTCCTAGGAGATTCTGCCTGACATTTTTTTGCTCACATATAATTGGCAATCTGCAGATTCAAGGGAAGCTCGAAAACACAGTTTTTCAGATGTGTATAATGTCACCCTGAAGGTAATCAGAGTTGTCTTACTAAGGAAGAAAAGAAAAAAAAAAATCAATACGGGGCAGGGAGCAGCAGTTGCCATCCCAAGACCTTTTCATGTTTGTTAAGTTATCTCTTAAAGATTGCAAATTTCAGTTGTTTATTGATATTCCTAAGACTATATTCATTTTAAAAATTAAAGTATCATTTATATGCAGGAAAATCTGCTCCTCTTAGTGTACATTTCTGACACTGTTTTGACAAATGCGTGCAGTCATTATCGTGTCTGACGAACACATCCGACAGTAAGAAACAGAGTAGTACGAGGTTTGGTTCAAGAAGCAGGCAGAAGCGTGCTCCCATGGGGCGTTTTAGGTGGTGATACCATATCTGGATTTTAATCCAAGTGCATTAGTAAGTCACCGGAGACACTGAAGCAGGGCAGGGATGTGATATAATGTATGTTGGAGAGCGCACTCTGTATTTTCTCTGGAGAATGGGTTGTGAGCTACGTGCCGGGGAGAAAAGAGTCCAATTACAAGGCGATTGCAGGGTCCAGGCAAGTGTTTATGGCTGTTGGGACAGGGTGGTGCAATGCGGATGAAATTGAGACACATTTAGTATTACATGCTAGAATCCACAGGCTTTGCTCTGGGATTTTCATCTTCAACCATTTCTATTACTTGGATGTGATTCCCTTGGGAATCAGATGTTCAGAATAATCACTGTAATTTGTGAATTTCTTTGCATACATACACTGCTAATTTGGCAAAGCTGTTATTTTTTTTTTTTTTTCCTCCTTCCCCATTCATGTGCACAAGTGTGATTCACAAGCTGCATGATGTAATTACTTTTCTGGATTAGGCAAAAGAAGGAAGAAAATATTCTTTTTAATAAAAGAATTTCAAACATGCTCAGATGATCGAGTTTTTCCATTCGGGTTTAGAAGCACGTGGAAAACGCTACCGGATGGAGATCTTATCTCTGGAGTTTGGGGAAGGTACTGGCTTCCGGAATCTCTTCCATAAATCGCTTAACTCCGATGAACAATGTTCTTAATTTTGTGTGTGTGTGCGCTAGGCTCCCTGAGCAACTTGGTATATTAAATTCCGAAAGATGTATTATGTATTCCTCTGTTAATCCACTTTCCTCTTCAATCATTCTTGATCAACTATAGAAGTGGGGGTTTGTAACAATCAGCTTCAATAATTTAAAGTCTTTAATAGGTGAGAAGGGATTGAATCTATTTTATGGAATAAGTTCGTCAATGGAGAAATAGATGAATAAATGCAATGAACAGACCGAAGGGCCAGTCACTGGGTTGTGGAGTTACAATACGAACACGTGACACATAACAGTCATGGGCTGTGCAAAGAAACTGAGAAATAATATAAGGAAAATACAAATAAAAAATGGAAAACCACGATCACATTTAGAAAAAAGGAACATAGGGGCCTCTGGGTGGGTCAATCGGTTAAGTAAGCATCCCACTTTGGCTCAGGTCATGATCTTGTGGTTCGTGAGTTCGAGCCCCATGTCGGGCTCTGTGCTGATGGCTTGGAGATTGGAGCCTGCTTCAGATTCTGTGCCTCCCTCTCTCTGTGTCCCTTCCCCACTCGCACTTTGTCTCTCTCTCAAAAATAAACATTAAAAAAAAAAATTAAAAACAAAAAAAGAAGAAAGGAACATAACTTTGAACCATGAAGGACAGCATAGCTAATGTATTTGGACTATCAATTTGGGTTTGGGCTTCCTGGAACCAACAAGAAAAGAGAGACACAATAATTTGCCCAGTTCCCATTATCAGGATAGCAGGATACTCATGTTGGGCGTAAGAAGGGTTTACCCTAGAAGGGAAGTTTGTCTGGGTCCCCAGTGTTTCCCAGTCACATGTTAGCATGAGGCCCTGTGGTGCCTTCTGGAAAAAAGACACCTAAAGGAAGTGTCATGTAGTTGATCTGTCTTTAGGGACACCCACTGATGGATGGCGCCACGATGGGGTTTATTCGCGTGTGTAGTCACCCCATAGTCTTCTGGGCCAGTGATCGTGTTGGAAACCTAGAGTGCGGATAGAAGTGATGCCAGCTGCAAATGCCGGAGTTGAAAGTCAAACACTATAGCAGTTTTCCAAACCGGTATATCCTGGAACATTTTCCCGCAGGATGTTAACGGGCATTTTGAAAAACAAATGTCCTGTGGTCTGCTGTGACGTGTTATGTTAAACGCGTTTAAATGGGGGGCGCCTGGGTGGCGCAGTCGGTTAAGCGTCCGACTTCAGCCAGCTCACGATCTCGCGGTCCGTGAGTTCGAGCCCCGCGTCGGGCTCTGGGCTGATGGCTCAGAGCCTGGAGCCTGTTTCCGATTCTGTGTCTCCCTCTCTCTCTGCCCCTCCCCCGTTCATGCTCTGTCTCTCTCTGTCCCAAAAATAAATAAACGTTGAAAAAAAAAATTAAAAAAAAAAAACAAACGCGTTTAAATGGGATCCAGTCTGGCATTTGGGTGCGATTAACAGGGTTACATGAACAGGTGTGAGGCAGATCTCGGTGGCTCTTACTCAACCGTGCTTGGGCTTTCAACAGTCTGCATTCTTTCAAATACTTCTGGGTGTCCCCAGGAGGTTCTGGAGGACTTCCCTGTGACTTCGTTGAGCAGGACTGTCCATTCTCTTGACTGCCATTGCCTCTGGGGTACACCGCTACCCCGTATTGTTCACACCTTCCCCGCTGGCCCACAATCTCCTGCCGGGGTCGATGGTAGCATATGAGGTCACACATTACTGTTATCTTCGTCAGACATTTCAGTGCCTTCTAGCACCTCCCTGGATACTGCTTCTGCTTTTGCTATTTCCTACTGGACTGGGGTCTTTGGCTAAGAGCCGTTATTCCTTTCACCGCTTCCTCTTGGGCACTGGCATCCTTCTGTCACCTTCTGCCACCAATGCCCTAGAAATTTTAGTCTGCCAAGTTGCTTGCTTAATAATGAAGTGGGGACAGATGTCAACCAAAATGCTAGTATGTCAGCGTGTTACAGGATTTTCACTGGGGCTATTTTAGATGAAGAGAAAAAGTAGAAAGCGAAGCCACATGCTTCAGAGCAACTCCTCAGAAAAGCTCTGTAATTTGTTGAGCACAAGGTACATTGTTTGCCTGGTTCTGTTTTCCATTTGTCTGTTGTCCGTCCCTTATAGGAAACCCATGGAACTAGAACCCAATGCAAATTATGATTGCCTAGTATGAACCCTGATTATCACAAGCATATGCTAAACGAAGAAATGCAAACCAATGGGGAACGAATGCTCTTTTTAGAATGGGTGACTGGGAAAACGTGCTCCCTGCCACAAACTCTGATTACACAAAATCTCACACCAGTATAGACAAAAGAGAGCAATGTAAAAGGTGAAGTCGCAAAGCTGTAAGAATATTTAGGTGACTACTTCATTTGTATTGGGATGGAGAAGGATGTTCTTTGCCTAAACGCCATAAAGGAAGCCGGAAAGAGCAAGATCAATAGATCCAGCCACATAAAATATTAGAGGTCTTGTTAAGCCAAAATATACTATGGCGTCTCGAAGGGAGGTTGAACGGTAACTAAGATCACAGACGCCTACGTACTCTCGGAATCTGTCTCGGAAAACAAGAGTTGATGAAATCAATCAATGGCCATTTGGTGATACTTATCAAAGTAAGAAGTGTATCAATCTCTTGACCCAGAAGTTCCACTGTTATGAATTGATTGTACATATACATTTGTAAATGCACAGCAAGAATGCTAATTGCTGCATTGTAGGACAATGCCCCAAACTGAAAATAACCCATTTTTCCATCGGCAGTGGCCCTATTTATTATATTTTGTTACATCTATACAAGAAAATGGGATGCAGCTACTAAAAAGAATGAAGTGGCTATGTAAATGCATCTAAAAAGATTTCAAGAGCCACCAGGTGGAAAAATATGAAAGCCTGCTTGCTTTTTGTTTAAAAAAAAAAAATCTGTGTATTGTTATTTGTGTAACTTTTTCTTTTTCTAAGATAACATAAGAAGCCATTGACAGAGGCTCCTGTTAGGGAATGATAGGATTGGTGTTTGCTGTGAGAGAGAGTTTTATAATTTTATGTTAACTTTTTCACATTTCTCACTATTACTGTTATTTACAACATAAAGGGAAATCCTTTTATATATTTTCTTAAAAACTCATACTGCCGTCTGACAGCCCGTGGAGTAATCCTGTCATAAATCTGGAAAAATCACTTAATTTCCGAGTCTTATTTTGCTCATTTGTAAAGTGAGACAACTAATAGTATTGACTTCATAGGATTTTTTGGGAGATGAAATGAGGTAGTGTCACGTAGAAAGCACTCAATACAGGTTTGCTATTCTTATTATTAATGATCAAAATGTAAGTTGAAATTATCCACGGGTTCTTAACCTGTTTTTCTTGGCACTATGATTATTATTTTGAGTGGTAGCTCTAGGCATTATTAAACTGCAATTCTTAGTTTTTAGTAGCCTACTTAGCATTAATATTGTACAGAATCACTGGGGCGCCTGGGTGGCTCAGCTGGTTAAGCGTCTGACTTCAGCTCAGGTCATGATCTCACGGTTCATTTCAAGCCTTGCATCAGGCTCTGCACTGACAGCTCAGAGCCTGGAGCTTGCTTCGGATTCTGTGCCTCTCTCTCTCAAAAATAAATAAACATTAAAAAAAAACCAGGGCGCCTGGGTGGCTCAGTCGGTTAAGCATCCGACTTCGGCTCAGGTCACGATCTCACAGTTCGTGAGCTCGAGTCCCGCGTCGGGCTCTGTGCTGACAGCTCAGAGCCTGGAGCCTGCTTTGGATTCTGTGTCTCTCTCTCTCTGGCCCTTCCCCTCTCGAGCTCTGTCTCTCTCTGTCTCTCTCTCAAAAGTAAGTAAACATTAAAAAAAAAAAAAACCACATTCTACCAAATCACATAAAACACAGAAACTTTATAACTGTCGGACCTGTTTATCCTTTTTGCCAAGTCCTTTATGCAAATGTTGTCATATATATTAAATCTACACATAAAGCCAACAAGATGATATTGAGATGATATTAAGGTGATATAAACCACGTGAACGTATGCAAACATGAAAATGTATGTTTCAACATGTAATGTAGAGCGTGGTGGCTAAAATTTTTTTTTCATTATGTAAAATGATGACCTTCAGATAACATAAAACCAAAAAAAAAAAAAATGGCACCTTGTTTTAAAGACTCGCGTATATTTTTTTTTGTTTATTTATTTTTGAGTCAGGTCTATTTTGAAGAAATTAACAGGAAAATAGTCTTTTCTACTTGACCAGGTATTTATACTCCTGATGCTCTTCGTGTTTTGGTTAAGATCCATATTTCTAGCTGTTACCATTTGCCTTCAGGCTAAAGAAAAACTCTTTGCATTTCTTATTATGCAGGTCTGCTTTATTGATCGTTCCATATGCACGCGTTGTGCGTATTCAAACATTTTCTTGCATAACCATTGACGTGTCTGATCACGGAGTCTATAGTAGATCCTGCTCGAGGTATTATATTGTGTAACTTGGATATATTCTACGGAAACTAAGGTGCTGAATCAGCAAAACCTGGTGATAGCGTATGGGGTGGGGTTAGTTAGGGAGGAAGAAAGGAGGCAAGACGATCCCAGGGTTTTTGGTTTTTTTGTTTTTGTTTTTTCTGCTTGGGCAGCAAGTATGGCGCCATCTCATGAAAGGTGTGGCGAAATAACCAGTGGGCTGGGAGATTGGGGTGGGGTGAGGGGAGATGCCGTGTTCAGCTTTGTGCGAGGGGTTAGTGGCATATCCAACCATTACATCTATGTCCAGGGTAGATGGATGCACAGGTCTGGAGCTCAGAAAGAAAGTCTGCGTTAGAGATGTCAAAACAGCAAAAACAGAGGGGAAACCGGTGACTCACCGATGAATCACTGAAGCAGAATTAGTAAAAGTTTATTGTGCACACACCAAAAAGACAGTTTCCAAACCTGGAGCACTCAAACCAAAGCATGGGATGAGGCTCAGGTATGCACCGCAAAGCAGCTTGTATACTGAGAAATCAGGGATTGCTTCTTCTTCTCAGTGGTCGGTTATAACTTTAGAATTTTCTTACGCGATCGGGAACCCATCAGTGATTGTTACCTCATGCCGACCACGGGAAACAGTTTAAGGTTGGCTTCTAATTTTCAGCGGCATAAGAAAGGGCCATGAGAAAGGACCCAGATGAAGTTAGTCTTGCAAAATAAGTTCAATCGAGCTTTAGTTTATATGATTAAGCTAGTTCCACCTGCTCCGGGAATTTTCAAGGCTGGTTTCTGTTTCTGTTTGTTTGTTTTAACAAATGGTTATAATAAAAAAAAATTTTTTTTTTACATAGGCACAGTATGATATATTAGCGATCACATGTCTTCGTGATAACTTCAGGACAGGAGAAATAGGGTATTTTATTTCAAGAGGCAGTGTTGCAGGTAAGCTTTCCCCTAAATTAGGTTCTATGCGATAGGAGGAATCCGGAGATTTAATGAGATGAATTTCTAAGGGGAAAAAAACCCTCCAAAGGTTAACAGTTTGAGGAAATTAGAAATTCGCTTTCTGAGTTTGGAAAGCAACCAGTCGAGGAGATATCTAGGGGTCGGGTCTAAGCATCTTCAGATGGAGCGAAGGCAAGCAGTGGCACTTTGACATATTTCCCTGGTGTGCAGTTTCAGTGTCTCTGGTGACCTTTCGGAGTGGCCACATGGCAATAGGCACGAAGACTGTCCACCCGCGAGCTTCTGTGGTAATTTCTCTGAAATTTACATCAAGCTGTCCAGCTTTCGCTTGCATGGCTTCAGAGGAAAGGGGCAGTTTTAGTTTCATAGTGGTTGTAAGTCAAAAAAGTGGGAGAAAATTGGAAATGTTAATTTGGAGAGTTCTAGCCAAATATTGGGGGCAACTAGAATAATTCAGGATCCAGTCCAGTCTCCGGGTAGAAAATGAGACCTCAAAAGCAATTAGCAGCACTAGAATCTGATATCTGCAAAGGTGTATTGCTGAAACATAATTTTTCTTTGTAGAATCAACCCCACTTCTATCAAAGATAATCGCTCTGAGACTAATTTGTTTGCAGGTTAAGCCTAGTTTGGAAAAACTTGGCCTGATTGTTTATGTAAATGCAGCAAGAACGGTGACTGACCATATAGGCTTTTACTTTTTTATTTTTTTGAGTTTTTATTTAAATTCCAGTTAGTTAACATACAGTATAATATTAGCTTCCAGTGTACGATACAGTGATTCGACAACTGCATACATCACCCAGTACTCATCGTGACAAGTGCGCCCCTTAATCCCCATCACTTATTTCACCCACCCCCCATCCCCACTTCCCCTCTGACAACCATCAGTTTGTTCTCTAGAATTAAGAGTCTGTTTCTTGGCTTGCCTCTTTATCTCTTTTTTCTCTTTGTTCATTTGTTTCGTTTCTTAAAATCCACGTGCGCGCGGAATCATATGGTATTTGTCTTTCCCTGACTTATTTTGCTTAGCATAATACTCTCTAGTTCCATCCACACTGTTGCAAATGGCAAGATTTCATTCTTTTTTATGACTGACTATATCCATTGCAGATATATATACCACAACTTATCCATTGATCGGTCGACGGACCCCTGAGCCGTTTCCATAATTTGGATGTTGTAGATAATGCTGCTATAAACATCGGGGTACATGGATCCCTTTGAATTAATATTTTTGTATTCTTTAGTTAAAAACAGAATTACCCTATGATCTGGCAATTACACTAGTAGGTATTTACCCAAAGAACACAAAAGACCGCACAGGCTTTTAAAAATCTACTTTGCTGGGGCGCCTGGGTGGCTCAGTCGGTTGAGCGTCCAACTTCGGCTCAGGTCATGATCTCACGGTCCGTGGGTTCGAGCCCCACGTCGGGCTCCGTGCTGACCGCTCAGAGCCTGGAGCCTGTTTCGGATTCTGTGTCTCCCTCTCTCTCTGACCCATCCCCGTTCATGCTCTGTCTCTCTCTGTCTCAAAAATAAATAAAACATTAAAAAAAATTAAAAAAAAATAAAATAAAAATCTACTTTGCTGGAACTTTTCATAAGGAATTTCAGATTGGCCTTTCAAAAAGCCTCTTGAGAATCGAAAGCCAAGCCAAGGACTTGTCCAGTTGTGTCCTTTTACAAAGAGAACAGATTCTTATTGAATTTATGGAAATACATATACCGTCATGAAAAATAAGAATATTTTTAACTCTTTAATAAGAGTTTCTAAATTCTGGAGGTATCAGGTAGGGAGAAAAACATAAATATTTCAACGTGTGTTGCAACGATACGTTTTACCAAATTGCTGTAAGTTGTAGGTAGCTTAAAAGAGAGAGGAAAAAGAGATCCTTTAAATCTCGCAAACAAAACATTGAAGAACCAGGAATGTTTTAAATTTAGTCATAAAAATTCCAATCATCTTCATCAGTTCATTTAGTGTTACGTGATTAATCCTTATTTTGCTTCATTTTGGGTAGGCAGTTTTAGAAATTAATCGGTTTTCCATTATCCCCAGTAGAAATTCTTACCTCCAGTTCCGTGTTACTTGTCAGGGTCTGTTCCATGAATTTCTCTGAGGATGAAGTACTTTCATAGGAACACCTCTTCAAACGCATCAGAGTAAAATAATTACTGCCCGTGAAGGACAAACGGCTTAAAAATAGCCCTGGTTAGGGGCGCCTGGGTGGCTCGGTCAGTTAAGCGTCTGACTTCGGCCCAAGTCATGATCTCGCGGTCCGTGAGTTCGAGCCCCGCATCGGGCTCTGTGCTGACAGCTCAGAGCCTGGAGCCTGTTTCAGATTCTGTGTCTCCCTCTCTCTCTGCCCTTCCCCTGTTCATGCTCTGTCTCTCTCTGTCTCAAAAATAAATAAACGTTAAAAAAAATTAAAAAAAAAAAAAAATAGCCCTGGTTAAAGATCTGGTGAGAATGTATTGCAATGCAATTGGCAAGTAAATTTCTTTAGCTTATGTTTTCTTTTTGTAAACAATTTAAAAAGTCAAAAAGTAGTCAAACTAATGTCTAGCATTTAATGTTTATCCTATTTGGAAATGATTTAGATACTCAATAAATATCCATTGCTTAGCTTAACTTAGTAAATGCTTAGTTTCCTTTAAACCAGTTAAACAGGGGCTCTGAAAACATTTATTTTGATAATATTATCTAGAGGCGGAAGAACATCACATATTTATAACATACATGCATAAACAGAGACACAGAGATTTTACAGCTTTTGCTTAAAACATTTTAGCCGCATCTCTGGTGCAAAAGTCAACATCATGTTGGATCTAAATTGTATTTCTGGCAAATAGACTAAAGTTAAGGGTACCTACTTTGATGCTCCAAATTTTTACTACAGATTTTTTATTTATTTGCTACTTACTATGAGGATTCTTCCAGAGATGTTTTTAGTCATGTTGTCTTTCAAATCTTTTGCGTGTCAGTGAAAATGCATTTCACTGTCTCTGAGAGGTGTGGAATCCTCTTTTAAGAGTGCCCCTTAAGGTGGACTCATCTAAGTTAAACGTTCCCCAATGTTGCCACTGCAATTCCAAAGCTTTACCCATTTTCCAGAAGAAACACAAGATCCTGGTCCCTAGACTAGAGAGAACCAGGTTCCTTAAGATGTTGTAATTATGAGGGCCGCTGTTTTCCATAGCTCTTGGAAAGCACAAGGGACCACATTTTTTTCCCTCTTTTACAGAACAGGGTGACTAATCAAGAAGTTTAAACCAAATGCAGGCATGCAAAATAAAGTTGGAGCACTCAAAACACAAGGAGTGAGGGAGACTTACCCTCAGACTCCAGGGTTGGTGAGAAAGCAGTGAGTTCAATGGACTCCATGGGTACCTAAGCACCTGTTTGTTCAACGCCTTGGGAGTCATGGAGGGTCTTGTCTGGATCCTGCTTCTGACATCAAGAAATGTCAAAAGTTCCAGAATAACAGAGTTAAAGGCAACTGATCGCTGAAGTAGTAAATAGTAAAATGTTAGGTGCACACATCAAAAACACAGTTTGGAAACAGGAAGCACTCAAGCCAAAGCATAGAGTAAGGTTCACGGGGTGTGTATAAATATATATATACACACACACACACATATATATATATACACACATATATATATATAATTTATAAATTTATAATTTAATTTTTAAAGGTTTATTTATTTATTTTGAGAGAGAGAGGGAAATGAAAGAGAGAGCGAAAGAGAGAGAAAGAGAGACAGAGATAGAACAAGCGGGGGAGGGCAGAGAGAGAGAGAGAGAGAGAGGAAGAAAAAGAGAGAGAATCCCAAGCGGACTCCGCACTCTCAGCACAGAGCTGGATACGGGGCTCGACCCACAAACTGTGAGATCATGACCTGAGCCGAAATCAAGAGCCAGATGCTTAATCAACTGAGCCACCCAGGCGCCCCTCACAGATATATTGTTGTAGAGGGAGAAATCAGTCAATCTTCACAGTGATTGGCTGTAATAGTAGGATTTTCTTCAGTGATTAGGAATTAGCCAGCCGTTGCTACCTCGTATCAACCTTGGCAAAAAGTTTAAGTTTTGCTTATGATTTCAGAGACATCATCAGGAAAGGACCCGGGTCAAGTTTGCCTTGCAAAATAAGCAAAATTAAGCTTTGTTTGTGACTAAACTGGTTTTGTCTGTTCAGGGAATTTTCAAGGCTGGCTTCCATTTGTTGTTGTTGCTTTGAACAGAGATTAGAGAGACTTGTGTGTCATCAGCAAATAGGTGAACATCAAGGCAATAAGACTGCTTGAGTTTATTTTAAGAAAATGTGGCGAATGAAGAGAGTCAGACCCGGGGCAATACTTAGCATCAGCAATTTCAGTAGGGTACTGGGGAGAAGACAGATTTCAGTGAGATAAGGAGCTAAGGGAAGGCGACAGTGAGACGACAGAGGCTGCGTCGTAAATAGTTTTGTGGTTTTTCTGCTTTTGCTTTTCTGTGTGTCCAGTACGTGTGAAAGGTGAGCATGTTTTCTTCCTGTTGAGTGGGAAGAGGCCAACAGAAAAAGAGATATAAGGATGTTTGATGAAGGAGGGGGTAAGATCTGGAGTACAGGGGGAGAAGTGAGCGTTAGGCGGGGAACAGAGCAGCTCTCGCACTGTAAGGAGGAGAAGAGGGACGGGATGGAGATCGGGACCCAACTACAGATGGGGCTGTGCACGGCTGAGAGAATTCCTGCCTGCAGGCTCCCATTTTCTTGGTGAAATGGAAGATGGCTGTGACCATGAAGTGGACAGATGATTTAAAGAGAGTAGGTGAGTAAGTAGAGTAGTAAGTTTTGAAGTAGCCATTGTGGAGACTTAGAGGGAGAGCTACTTCGGGAATGAGGGGATGTGGAGGTAGCTGGTGACTGCGGTCATGATGGTCAGCAGCTTCCTTGCTCACTATGAAAACCAAGGGCATGAGGCATCTGGGTGGCTCAGTCAGCTCAGCCTCTGACTCGGGGTTTCAGCCCAGGGCATGATCTCAAGCTTTGTGAAATCGAGCCCTGAAGGACCCAGGCATTTTCCCAACCATTTTGGCCTTAAAGTTTTCCTCTTGAGTCTTCACTCATCAATGGTCACGTGAATACAGCATTATGCAGATCGGAGCATATTGCTATCCGAGAGGTCTAAATATCAGCTGCAGCACACAATGCAAGCAAAGTCATTGTTTGAAAGAAAAATACCCTCCACTCTGGGAACTGTCCCCATGAGACTCACAGCCAAAGCCCACGAGCTCCCCAAAGGTTTCTGCCAAGACTAGCAATGCTTCATTCAGGGATTTCATGCGGGATATTTTTAGTAGCCATTGATTTCCTATAGAAACTATTCACCGTGCTCCCCTGTCCCTTTCATTCAGGTGCTCTTGAAAGCATTTTTGCTGAGCCTTAAGAGGAAAAAAAGTACCACAGGAGGCTCTGAAAGGATATGGAGTTTGAGATCTGTTCGAGTTTTATGGGAATCCCAAAGCAGTGTCAGAAAAGGTCTGAATTCTGAATCTACTCCTGGGGTGTAGGTGCCATCAGCGGGAGATCACACTGGGGCATGCTGTTTTTGCACTGGGGGGCATGAAGCAGAAGAACCAGAAGCTATAGCAGAAGTCTATAGCTGACAACCTGAAGCAAATAAGGAACATTACAGAACCGAATTAGCCTGTGTGCCGATGAAAGGGTGGGGGAAAATCATAGTCACCTGGAGAGGCAAAGGGCAAGATAGGAGACAAAGTGCTAATTGGCAAAAACCTAATCAAATGACAAAGGCAGAGCAGGGGAGTCACCAGAGTCCATTTTATTCATCCATGCATTTACTCATTCATTCCTGGAGCAGATGTCTTTGAAGCTGGTCATGGAAAAGCAGGCTTTAGAGACAGGCTGGGGGGGCCCGGGGATCTGAAACAGAAGGAGTGACAGGAACAATGGTGTGGAAGTAGAAAAGTGGAAGCATAGTATGAAGAAGAGTAAGAGGTTTCATTTGCTGGGGAATAACTTTAGGAGAGAAGATTGGATCAGAGTGGATAGAATCTTGAATTCTATACTAAAGTTTTCTTTTTTCATGGGTTTTACCACATGGGTTTTGCAAAGACCAATTTGGTTAGACTAGGAAAAGTGTGTTGGAGAGATTGGAGGCATGAGGGCAGCTGGACAAGCGTTGGAGACGTCACCTGACAGAGACCAAGGGTCTGAGTCAAGGGGGTGATGGCGGGACTGGAAGGGTGGGGAAACATCGGGCAGTTGCTAAGTGTAGTGATAGCATTTGACAATGACAATAGGTGGGATAGGAGCTATAAGGGACAAAGGGCTCGAGGTTACAAACCCTGGGGACAGGGAGGGTGGTGGTGCACCATCCACCTCGACTAAAAATGGTGCCCAGCCATTTGCCAACACAAATGGCAGAGCGCTTAGTACTGTTCGATCTTTCCTTGGTTTTTAAATCTGCTTTGTTTTGTCTGTCTTTCCCACTAGAAAGCATGTTTCCTGAGAGTAGAGAAATTACCTGTCTTCACCATGTACCTCTGCCTCCTAGATCTGGTCCTGTCAAATAATAGCTGCCCAACAAATATTTGTCGAATGACTACAGAATGGTTCCTTTCATAGAAATAGGAAAGGGGGTAGGAAGAATAAGAAGTCTAAGAGAGAAAATAGCTTCAGAAGTTACAATAAATGCTCTAGCCTGGCTCTGTCACTAACCAGCCATGTGAACTTTGGGGCATCCCGTAGTGCCCCTTGCCTCACCTAACTAATAAAATACGGATACTATTCCTTTTCCTCTATTCTGTGACTTGAACGTAAAGTGATACAATGGGTTATGAAAGCATTTTGGAACACTAAAAGAGACGATTCGAATATGAGATATTATGAGGAGAGAAAGCAGAGTTATTGTTTTTAATATCTTCTCCAAAAGAGAATAAAGTTGTTTTGTACTGAATTATCTGTAGAAATTATAAAAGACACTATATTCTTGTTTTCTTCCCTTTTTTCTCCCTTGATGTGATATTGTGACTAAGCATTCGTGGGCTGCAGCTGTGATGGGTGAGTCTCAGGAGGCACCCGATAAGCCTTTCGCCAGTTAAATTTTCTTGAGATAAGCTCTGGATAATTTTTAAATGAGCGCAGCACAATAATAAAAGGTATACTTTCCTGAAAAATGAATCTAACTTTTGTCAGGGAGAAAGTTAAGTAGTCCTGTGCCTCAGGATTTTCATGGAGAGAGAGAGGGTATCCGCAGAGTTGTAACTAAATATATTACGGTATTTCTGAAGCCCCTGGGTGACTGCAACTCCCAGCATGATGTGAATCACTGCTTGAGGATTTTTGATGAAAGGAAAAAAAAACCCTTTGCTCTCCAGGGGTCTTTGCACTGCTCTCTCACTGAGAACTTCTTGTAGAGACACTGCTATCCTTTCTGACTTTGGGAAAAGCTGTCTTTCCATCCTGGCTGTAGGTTGTGAGTCAGAGTTGAGTGGTCCTATGGGAATGACCAAGAACGAAAGGATTTAGAGTAAGAATGTCAAGTAGACGGGCCTTGACAAGGTGGACGTGGATGGAAGGTGAAGGTGATGCTCTACATCTTGTGTGCAGAGGCTCTCCCCCATTCAGAGGACCAGGGTGAGAGCCACTAAGGAATCCAAGTGGCAGAGGGCAGGGGGAAGAGCAGAGGGTGATAATGCTAACTATGTACCGCTGCACAACATCCAATGGAAAAGCTATGTAACAAAGAAAAGCAAAGCTTGTACAATATAATTTTTAAGTGAATATTCACTTTCTTTTTAAAATCATACCCATCCCTTTGAAAGAACACATTTTGTTACAGTGTCGATACCACCCAAAGCAATCTATATATTCAATGCACTCCCTATCAAAAAAGCACCAGCATTCTCCACAGAGCTAGAACAAACAATCCTAAAAGTTATATGGAACCAGAAAAGACCCCGAATAGCCAAAGCAATCCTGAAAAAGAAAACCAAAGCTGGAGGCATCATAACCCCAGACTTCAAGATGTATTAAAAAGCTGTAATCATCGAGACAGTATGGTACTGCCACAAAAAAAAGACACACAGATCAATGGAAAAGCATAGAGAACCCAGAAATAGACCCACAAGTGCATGTCCATAATCTTTGGCAAAGCAGGAAAGAATATCCCATGGAATAAAGACAGTCTCTTCAGCAAATGGTGTCGGGAAAACTGGGCAGCAACATGCAGAAGAATGAACCTAGGCCACTTTTTTACACCATACACAAAAATAAACTCAAAAGGGATAAAAGGCCTAGATGTAAGACGGCGAGCCATTGGAATCCTAGAGGAGAAAGCAAGCAAAACCTCTTTGATCTCGGTCACAGCAACTTCTTACTCAACACGTTTCCGGAGGCAAGGGAAGCAAAAGCAAAATTGAACTATTGGGACCTCATCAAGATAAAAAGCTTCTGCACGGGGGGAAAGGAAACAATCAACAAAGCTAAAAGGCAACTGACAGAATGGGAGAAGATATTTGGAAATGACATATCATATAAAAGGTTAGTATCCAAAATCTATAAAGAACTTATCAAACTCAACACCCAAAAAACAAATAATCCAGTGAAGAAATGGGCAAAAGACATGAATAGACACTTCTCCAAAGAAGACATCCAGAGGGCCAACCGGCGCATGAAAAAATGCTCAACATCACTCATCGTCAGGGAAATACAAATCAAAACCACAATGAGATACCACCTTACACCTGTCAGAATGGCTAAAATCTACAACTCAGACAACAACAGATGTTGGCGAGGATGCAGAGAAAGAGGAACCCTTTTGCACTGCTGGTGGGCATGCAAACTGGTGCAATCATTCTGGAAAACAGTGTGGGTGGTTCCTCCAAAAATTAAAAATAGCACTTCCCTACGACCCAGCAATCACAGTACTAGGTATTTATCCAAAGGATACAGGTGTGCTGTTTTGAAAGGGCATGTACACCCCAATGTTTATAGAAGCACTATTGACAATAGCCAAAGTATGGAAAGAGCCCAAATGTCCATCGATGGATGAATGAATAAAGAAAGTGTGGTATATATGTACAATGGAGTATTACTTGGCAATCAAAAAGAATGAAATCTTACCATTTGCAACTACAGGGTGGAACTAGAGGGTATTACGCTAAGCGAAATTAATCAGAAAAAGACAAATATCTTATGATTTCACTCATATGTGGAATTTAAGATACAAAATGGATGAACGTAAGGGAAGGGAAGCAAAAACAATATAAAAACAGGGAAGGGGTCAAAACACAGGAGACTCTTAAATATAGAGAACAAACTGAGGGTTGCTGGAGGAGTTGTGGGTGGGGAGATGGGCTAAATGGGCAAGGGGCATTAAAGAGGACACTCACTGGGATGGGCACTGCGTGTTATATGTAGGGGATTAATCACTGGATTCTACTCCTGAAATCATTATTGCACTAGATGCTAACTAACTTGGATGTAAATTAAAAAGTAAATAAGAAAAAATCATAGCCATCCTTGAAGTTGCTGGTTGTCTTTCTGTGAAACTGCCCAGGATGGTGATTCCTTTTCTCCTGGTGTGGTGGAAATCACCTGGGCTTTGGAGTCGGACGGTCTTGGGTCCAAATCCTGGCTCTGCCTCTTTAACAGCTGTGTGACCTTGGGCACATTACCTACCCCCTGCCTGCAATGGTTTCTTCTTCTGCAAAATGGTGAATGGCATCCTCCTCAAGAGCTGGTGGAAGGATGAAAATGATCCAGCAAAGCATGTGTCTCATGCCTTGTATGCAACATATAATTGTTTATTACTCTCCCCCTCTCCCTTACCTCTGATGGTTCTCTGATCATTTATTATTTCATTGATCATGTCAATATTTGATGATGACTTTTAGTGTAATTCAACTGTATGAAGTTTTGGAAGCGAAGTAAGGGGTTGGAGAGCTTCCTGGGGGGAAATGTCCCAAATCCAGCGTCGGTTCTCTCTGTGACGTGATTTATTTACTTCTTGCAACTATTCATAAGGAGTCAGCAACAACCCCCATGCTTGAGAATAAATGAGACAATTCTTATTGTTATTAGCATGTGGGTTTTCTAACAATGAAAGTCGCAGGGGACTCTGCTGTGATTTTCTCTTGCACGCCAGCTGTTAAAGAAAGACTTCTCGATCACGTTATATTCCAGCTGCATGATTTGTATTCCTTGTACAACTTAACAGTGCCTGTTTCCTCCAGGATGACATTACAAAATACCCATTGGCCGCCAGAAAGTGTTGACATTTGATGCATTTCTTTACAAATTAGCTCCCTTAATTCCCACAACTAACACATGCCGAGGATACGTTATTTTTTTTTGTAAATGAGGAAATGGACGTTTAGAGAATTCAAGTGCTCTGGCTCGTGGATACATAATGCACAGGGAACAGCTGGCATTTGCATTTGCACCAGTGTGACTCTAAAATCTATGCTCTGTTCAATAAAACTGTTAAAGAAGTCGAACGTGAGCAGGGCTGCTTACTTTGAGAAGGTTGTTTTTTGTTTTTGTTTTTTTTTATTTTTTGTTCGTTTTTAGCTCGGTGATAACTGGAAAAATCACTCGCACAGAATCGTGATTCCTCAGTGATGCTGGATAAATTGAGCCTTTGGTCTGTTCTGCTTGTACACTGTCCTCTTTCTTTGGGCTGCACTGATTTTCACCTTTTTACTTCAGATGCCACTGACCTGGCAAGGAAACCCAGGGCATGCTGTCCCAGTTTCCGAGGCAAGGAAAAAAAAAAAAAGAAGCTGCTTTATTAAAAAAAAAAATCCTGCTGTCTGGAGTTTTTCTAGGGAGTTTCAGCACTCATGAAAGGCGACTGCATGGAATTTCAAACTATGCCTTAGACATAGATATTTACCAAATAAGCGCAAGCATTTGAAGTTTCCATGGGCTTGAAGGCCATCTTCTCTGTAGCAAGTCCTAGAACAAAAGGCATAGGTGACCAAGTCCATATAAAAGCCTCAGACTTCCTTTCTCAGTTCTACCCAGTCCCATTGTTTAAAAAAAAAGAAAAAGAATTCTTTTTTTAAGGTTTATTTATTTTTTGAGAGAGAAAGAGACAGAGAGCATGTGGGGAAGGGCAGAGAGAGGGAGACACGAAATCCGAAGCAGCCTCCAGGGTCTGAGCTGTCAGCGCAGAGCCTGACTCGGGGCTCAAACCCATGAACTGTGAGATCATCACCTCAGCCGAAGTCAGATGCTTAACCGACTGAGCCACCCAGGTGCCCCACCCAGTCGCATCCTGAACTCAGTCTGTCCACACTGTCTTTTTTACTATTGTCTGAATTCAAACCACATAATCCGGGCCCTGCTTCAGCCTCCAGTTTCCCCAAAACTAATACGATCTAATGCCACTGTAATTCTGAGTCGCTTGATCAGGATACGTTTATTTTTCTTGCTTTAAGACCTGTGCATAAGGGATTCCCTCTGTTCTTCTTCCCTTGACCATATTAGCATCTTAGGTCTTAGCTTAATTGCTCTTTTTTGGAGTGTCTTCCCCCCATCATCTTTAAAGTAGCCATCATGTCACTTTCTACCTCACCTGTCTACTCCCCCCCCCACCGTATTTATTATAACTGATTGTTTTGTGTATTTTCTGATTTGCTATTTCTTGGTTTTCGCCATAACAGAAATAACCTTTTAACTTGTTTCCTCAGCATCTTCAGTACCATGGATAGTGTCACACACCTAGGGAGACCTGTTACACGTTTGCTGAGTAAACTACATTGACCTTCCCACTTACGTTAAATAGGACTGTTACTCTGAAAGACAAGGAGACAAATAATCAGAAGCGTCTTTTTATGAAAAAGATAGATGTGTGTGTGTATAAAGCTATATTTATCTATCCATCATCATCACCACCACCATTATTAGCATCATCAGCATCATCCTTGTCTAACAGTAGTTCACAGATCAATCAGATTGGCTCTCTGAAAACATAATCCAGATCCTATCACTCTTATTCTGAAAATCTTTCAAGGCTTAAAAGGCTGTAAATGATTTGCTTCTCCTGCATGCCAGGTGTATTATTATCTCTTTTTATTTTCTCTCCTACTCACTCCCTTCCAGCCATCCTGGCCTCTGTGCTGTTTCTCAAACATGCCGGGTACACTTCTATTTTAGGATCCGCTCTTCATTCTGTGTGTGATGCTCCTCCCTTGCCTCTATCCCTTACCTTCTTCCGGTTTTTCTCAAACATCACCTTTTCAGGCAATATCCCTGCTTTTCAGAAGTTTGCATTATACCACTTTGCCTTTCCAAAAGACCTACATTAGTATCTGTTTTCATGAACCAAGAGAAATCTGACGAGGATTTTGGCTTTTATGAAAAAAGACGAAAAGCAAAATTAGCATTCAGCACTTGTGAGTCATTATAGAGGTAGCACACCCCCTGGCAGCGAAGGGGGCACCGCCAAGCTCCCTCCCTGGGAACCACACTCCCTCCCTGGAACCATCGCTTGGAATTTTGTCTGTGAGCATCTGTGTTATATCTTGACTTATCTTGTGCACCTGTTAGCAAGATCAAGACTAAGAGAGGTTATTTTTAGGATCTGGGAGTGCTCAAAAACGTTTCCATGTAAATGAATGGTAATTGCTTCTTTACTTTACACCAGTCTGGCTTATGAAAGTTTTCATAGGAACATTCTACTTTTGGATAGTGGGGGAAACCCGCAATGCTAATCCCCTACTTGCGATTTCCATCCACGCTATTGCAGATCATTCATATTCCCAATCTCTCATCATCTGCCCATCATTCTCCACAGCGTTTATCAATGTCTGATATGCTCCACATTTACTTATTTCATATTTTATGCATTTACCCATTTTTATTGTATTTATAATTTATTGTCTGTCTCTCTCTACTGGAATATAAATTTGGGGTCGGGAAGGGCAACTGTCAGATTGTTCCACATCCCTGCCAACATGTATCAACTGCTGTGGGTTAACCAACATCCAACATTTAATGCACTTTCAGACCAACAGGTGTTAGACTTCAATTTTAGCTATTCTAGTAAGTTTGTAGTAGTATTTCACCACGGTTTTAATTTGAATTTCCTTCGTGATTAATGACATTGAGCGCTTCTTCATGTGCTTATTGGCTGTTTTCATATCTTTCTTTTGGAAATGTCTATTCAAATTTTTTGACCACTTAAAAAATTGGGTTGTCTTTTCACTATTAAGCATAGAGATTCTTAACATATTCTGGAAAATAGTTCTTTACCAGACATATATATTGTGAAAATTGACCGTTTGAGGTTTAAGTGTTCATTCTATTATAGGTGTTTGGTGAGCTGAAGTATTTAATTTTGATGAAGCTGAATATATCAATATTATTTTTATGATTAGTGCTTTCTGTATCCCAAGAAATCTTTGCTTATCCCAAGGTCATGAAGGTATTCTCCCATGTTTTCTTTTCTCAAAAATAATTGTTATTATTGAAGTATAATCGACACACAATGTTATATTAGTTTCAGCTGTTCAGAGTGATTTGACAATTCGATACATTATATAATGCTCACAATGATAAGTGTAGTTACCATCCATCAGCATACAATGTTATTACAATATTATTGACAATATTTTCTAATCATGATGTACTGTTTATACTCCTGACTCACCTATTTTACAACTGGAAGTTTGTGCCTCTTAATTCCTTATTTTGCCTATACCCTCCCCCCCCCTTTCTGGTAACTACTAGTTTGTTCTCTGTATTGATAAGACTGTTTCTATCTGTTTTTTTTTTTTTGTGTGTTTGTTTGTTTTGATTTTTAGTTTTTACATATAAGTGAAACCTTGTATGTATTGTCTTACTTATTTCACTTAGCATAATACTCACTAGATCCATCCATATTATCACAAATGGTAAGATCTCATTCCTTCTTATAGCTGAGTAATATTCCATTGTATATGTATACCATATCTTTATTCATTCACTTATCTATGGACACTTCCATGTTTTTTTATAGAAGCTTCACAGTTTTTGCTTTTTCACATGGTCTGTGATCCATCTGAAACTAATTTTTGTATATGGTGTGAGACAGGGATTGAGTTTCAATCATATAGATACCTAGTTTTTCAGTACAATTTGTTGAAGAACTTTTCTTTCCCCACCGAATTGTTTTTGTGCCTTTACAAATGCGAGTGCATTTTTGTACTTTCTTTTCTGTTCCCTTGATCTATTTTTCAGCCTTCTGCCAATGCCATACTATTTTAATGATTGTGGCTTCATCTTAAGTATTTAGATGTCTTTTTTTTTTTAATTCATGTGGGGGCTCCTGGGTTGCTCAGTTGGTTGAACGTTCAACTTCAGCTCAGGTCATGATCTCGCGGTCTGTGAGTTCGAGCTCCATGTCAGGCTCTGTGCTGATAGCTCAGCTCTGTCTCTCTCTCTCTCTCTCTGTCAAAAATAAATGAACATTAAAAAAATAAAAAAAAATAAAGTCACATTAAGTATCTAGACATAAGAATGCAAATCTTACAACTAGAAACTTCAATTCCAAGAATTGTTTTAACCGTTCTAGGCCCTTTCATTTGCATATCAATTTTATAATCAGCTTGTCAATTTCTATAAAAAGCTTACTGGGATTTTGTTGAAAATGTGTTGAATCTAGATATCAATCTGGAGAGAACTGACATCTTAACAATACTAAATCTTCCAAAAGCTAAACAAGGTTACCTCTCCATTTGCTTTTATCTTTTAAATTTCTCTCAGCCATGTGATATAGTTTTTGGTGTAGAAGAATTAGGTATCTTTTATTATATTAGGTCCAAGTATTTTATATTTTTATATATGTTTTTAAATTTAAAAAATGTTATTTTAAAGTTTCTTTGCCCAATTGTTCTTTGCTTGTTTTACAAACAAATGGTTTTTTAAAATATTATTCAAATATTAAGTCTTTTATGACCTTACTAAATTTATTTGCTAGCCCTATTTTCTACATTTTTAATGATTTTCTACATACCCAATTATGTTGTCTACAAATAAAGCTAGTTTTACTTTTCACTTTCTATCCTGTATGGCTTATGTGTCTTTTTCTTCTTTTAGTGCTAGCTAGGATCTTCAGTATAATATCGAATAGAATTGTAAGAGTAAATATCCTTGCTTTCTTCCTGAGTTTAGGTGGAGAGTATTTAACTTTTTCATTATTAAGCAAGGTGTTAGAGGTAGATTTTTCATGGTTTGGTTAATTTTTTAGCATTTTCATTTCACTCTTTTAAAAAATAGTTTTCAACCTTTTTTGTCAATTCCCCATATATTCATGAATATTTACACCTATTTTTCTAGATATTTTAATACATTCTTTGTTGTTATTTTAAAGAGCCTGTATGATAATTCTAACATCTGGTTGTGTATGTTTTTGTTGACATTCTTTATCTCTTAAAAATGGGTCATAATATATTTATACATATATGAACTTATGTATAAATATAAATAAAAGTTATTTATACATACACACATATGTAAATACTATATAATATATCGATTTTTTGATGTGTTCTATAATTTTTGATTGAATGCTGGTTATTATATATAAAAGAACAGGAGAGCGTAATAGAGCGTGCAAAGTACTTACACTCCAAAATAGGCATGTCTTTTCTTTTGTTAGCCCATTAGTGGGGGTGGTTGGGTGGGTCTAGCATGTAGCTAACCTTCGTTTGGCTTTTTCTTTTACTATATAGTACCTCCAATGGATTACGGATGTCAAATTCCTCCAAATCGTGAGCCACTTTGCGTTTAGTGTGTGCCTTGAAATGATAGGGAGTGTTCCTTAGTGGTTCCATTCCATCCTCAGATTTTAGCAGATCCAGAAGGCCTATGTCATAGAGAGTGTACCTCCCGAGGCTCTTGTCCCTTACCCAGCAAGAGGCTGGAATTGCTTGCTACTGAGTGCGAAATTCATTGTAGCAAACTGGGCCTTTCCTTAGATCTCCTGCTCTATCCCTTTTCTTAGGCAGGCACCATGTGTCTAATTGTTAGGGTTGGGACTTTCTCCCACGTCCTGTCCTCTCTTTCCACTCTCCCGTTTGGCAGTCAAATTTCAGTGGGATGTCTTAGAGGAAAACACTTTTTCTCCTTTCACCGATGATAACAGATCTTAACTATGTATTAGGGCAAGATTTCGGGTCCATGGGGTTTTATGGCCCTCCTCCGTTGGCAGAGGCTTTTGCTTCTAGCCTTTCCTTCGAGACAGGTGTACCCTTATCTGGGACTGGGGAGAGTGGGTTTCCAACCACTTCCCAGTGGCAGTTAGCTTTTGCTTCTACCCCTTCCCCAGGGGAAGGGATCTTTCCTTGATGAGAGGCTTTTCAATTGCTGCCCCAATAACTCAAATGTTTTGTATGACAGAAGGATCCAGGAAAAGGATGAGATTTGTGCCTGTGCACAATAAGGGGACTCTCTGAGGTCCCACTCTGCCCTCATGTTTCCTGTGAGCACCTAGTAGAAGCCCATGGAAAAGACCTGGCTAGTGACCATGACTCCTTTTGTAACTGTGAAGGTCTTAGGGATTATAACCATCATGCTACATCTAACCTTTAAGAACTTGAGAAACTTTCAGTTGTTTTCCTCTTACTTTCTTCATGGTAGGTGCCTCTTCTTGTAGTCTGCAAAAAGTCAAGCAGTTCAGGTAAGAATGTTTCTTAAAGGGTTGGCTAACCCTTTGGAGCTGAGAAGTTGTGTTAAGACTTCACTGCTTTAATGGTTTCAGTAAAAGATATGATTTTGTGGATTGCCTTAATATATTTTTTTTTACTGTTAGGGAGTGGCATTCTAATATCCTACTTTCTCAGTTGAAATAGGTTACAGTTTTTACCTTTTAAATTGAAGTGCAGCCTCCGTTCTGCTTATTTAAAAAAATTTTTTTTAATGTTTATTTATTTTTGAGACAGAGAGAGACAGAGCATGAATGGGGGAGGGGCAGAGAGAGAGGGAGACACAGAATCGGAAGCAGGCTCCAGGCTCTGAACCATCAGCCCAGAGCCCGACACGGGGCTCGAACTCGCGGACCGCGAGATCGTGACCTGAGCTGAAGTCGGACGCTCAACCGACTGAGCCACCCAGGAGCCCCCGTTCTGCTTATTTTTAATGTAATTAATTATTGATGTGGTTAGGTTTAAGTCTACCATCTTGCTATTTGTTTTCAATTTGTTCCACCTATTCCTTGAGAAATGGGAATATGACCCACACTCAAGAAAAACAAGTCAATAGAAACAGACCTAGAGATGACCGATTTGGAATTAATGGGCAAAGACTTCTAAGCAGCTATTATTATGTTCAAGGATTTATAGGAAAATATTCACAAAGTGAGAGAAGAGATGGAGAATCCCAATATAAAAAAAAAAACTATAAAAAAGAATGAAGTAGGGATTTTTGAATTAAAAAAATACAATATCTGAATGAAAATTTTGCTGATGGGCTTAGTGGAAGATTAAAAACTTGCTGAAGAAAATTTCACTGATCTTGAAGATAGAATCTGAATCTGAAACATGTGGAGAAAAATACCAACAGATAAGGTGAACTGAACCAACATCAAGTGAAATATCATGTGGCATAACATGTAATTTTATCTCAAAAGGAGGAAAGACAGAAACAATTAGAAAATATTGACTTCAAAACTTCCATTTAATGAAAAATGTCAACCCTAAGTATCATATACACAAAAAAAGCCACAACAGGTTAAACTATAGTAAAATATCTGGAAACCAAGGATAAAGAGAAAATCTTAAAAGCCGTATTTCTTATAGGGGAACAATGCCAAAATTACCATCAATGTCTCATCAGAAATAATGCACTGGAAAGCCATAAAATAACATTTTTTTTAACGTTTATTTATTTAAAAAAAATTTTTTTTTCAACGTTTATTTTTATTTTTGGGACAGAGAGAGACAGACCATGAACGGGGGAGGGGCAGAGAGAGGGAGACACAAAATCGGAAACAGGCTCCAGGCTCTGAGCCATCAGCCCAGAGCCTGACGCGGGGCTCGAACTCCCAGACCGCAAGATCGTGACCTGGCTGAAGTCAGACGCTTAACCGACTGCGCCACCCAGGCGCCCCTAACGTTTATTTATTTTTGAGACAGAGAGAGACAGAGCATGAACGGGGGAGGGTCACAGAGAGAGGGAGACACAGAATCTGAAACAGGCTCCAGGCTCTGAGCTGTCAGCACAGAGCCCGACGCGGGGCTCGAACTCACGGACGGTGAGATCATGACCTGAGCCACCCAGGCGCCCCAAAGAACAACATTTTTAAATTGCTTGAAAGAGGAACCAAACTGTCATCTTTGAGTTCTGCATCCATCAAATTTTTTTTTTTCAAAAATGAAGGTAGACACTTTCAGATAAATGAAAGCCTAGAGGTTCGATCACCATAGGCTTTCACTACAAGAAATGTGAAGAGAACTGCTTTCAAGATGAAGGAAATTTTATGAGAGGGTATTTGGACTTGCATGAGACAACAAAGAGGAGCCACGATGGTAAATACGTAAGCAAATATAAATGAATTTTAAAATGTATTAATTTATTTAAAAGATGCTTGGTGGTTTGGAGGAAATAAATGGTATTGTAGGGTTTCTAACATATGGAGAAGTAAAATGTATGGCAATAACATTAGTGCAGAGGCGGAAATGGAATTCACTGTCTGAAAGTTATAACATTATACATGAGGTCGTGCAGAGTATGTTTAAGTTAACAGTGCATGTTGTAATCCTTAGAGCAATTAATAAATAATTATATACTACATGATAGCTAAAAGAGCCAACAAAGGAGACAAAATAAAATTATAAAACATGATTAGCTACTCTAAAAAAGAGGACAGATGAGGAGGGCAAGGGAGTTTTGTTCACTTGTTGCCGTAGGAATACATATCATTTTTTTATTTTTTATTTAAAAAATTTTTTTGAGTATACTCATTTATTTTGAGAGAGAGAAAGAGAGAGGGTGCCAGCGGCAGAGGGGCAGAGAGTGAGGGAGGGAGAGAATCCCAAGCAGGCTCCACGCTGTCAGTGCAGAGCCCGATGTGGGACTCCCAACTCACGTACTGTGAGACCACGACCTGAGCTGAGGGCCAGAATCAGTCTTAACGAACTGAACCACCCAGATACCCCAACACATCCTTTTTTTTTTTTTTAAATAGGCCTAATAATAGCTTAAAATTTCTAATGTCTGTTTATTGCTTCTTACTTTTTAGGTGTCAATATGTAGCATATGCATTTTATTCTCTTTAATTTTTAATTAAAGAATTAAATTTCTTTAATTTTTAAAGAATTACATTCTCTTTAATTAAAATGTTTTTCAAATGTTTATTTATTTTTAAGAGAGAGACAGTGTGTGAGAGAGGGGGAGACACAGAATCTGAAGCAGGCTGCAGGCTCCGAGCTGTCAGCACAGAGCCCGACGCGGGGCTCGAACTCACGGACAGCGAGATCCTGACCTGAGCTGAAGTCGGATGCTCAACCGACTGAGCCACCCAAGTGCCCCATAAATTCTCTTTTATTTTTAAAGAATTAAATTCTCTTTAATTTTCAATCGAAGCATCTTTAATTATCTAAAAGAATTTCCATTTTTTCAACTGAAGAACAAGTGATTAGGTGACTTGATATATAAGAGCCCAATGATATTTACATTTCTAGCTTTAAGCCTTTTTCCCTCTAATTCAGATTATTATTTGAGCAGAACTCCAACCTGTCCTTTCTCCCATGAGCAGAACAGGAGCTGGTATAACCCATGTTGTCTGCGTGTAATCAGATTTATGTGGGTTCAAGAAAATAGGGACACCTGAGGTTTCATTGGTAGCCTCGTATTGATGAGCATCTGCTTTAATGGTTTCCCTAATTGAGCCACAGAGTGCAGGAATGATAGTTTCCCTCTTCTGAGAGCATCTTGTGATCTCAGTGGCGTTTGTGGCTTCCTGAATAATTAAGCTCGGACTAGGATAAAATTTCTTACTGTAACCTGGTAAGTCCCCTGCGTTACTAGTCCGTGGCCACAAAATAGGTTATACTTCCTTTTCTGTACCTCTTTTTCCAGAAATGACCCCCAACAATTTGCTGGAATTAGCCCCTACCTGAGCCTGGTGATTTCTGCAACTCAGGGTGCATCTCAGATATCTTTCTGTTCCTCTCACTTTGTCAACATGTGCTTCTGAAAGCTTTTAATATGGCTGACTTGGTGCTCTCTCTCTCTCTCTCTCATTCTGTTTCTCTCTTGCCCTCTTTCCCTCTCACTTTTGCCTTCTCTTGGCCATGAAAGGGACAGAATAGTATTCCCAATCCCCTCAGCATAGCTGAGACCATGACTATGACTTTTCACAAGGCTTAGCGGAAGGTGTGGGGCAATAGAGATGTGCCACAAAGATACAAAGGTGCTGTATGTGAACAATAAAGCCACAAGACGGATCTGGCCAAAGTTCCTTAGCAAGTGGGCCACCTATTTACTTCTAGGCCTGCTTTCCCTTGGAAGGGGCACAGTTACCTCCACACCTGGGAATGCTCCAAACATTTCCATTCCTTGGAGTCCAGCTTTCTTTCTTCTCCAGGGTTATTATTATTATTTTTTGAATTCAGATTATTATTTACATTTTCATTATGCATCACTAATTTATTTATTAATAAATTAATAAATTAAATTTAATTAAATTTAAATTTCACTATAGGATTCATTTGTTTATTTGTTACCATTTATTTCCTCTCAAGCCCAATTATCCTCTTTTTTAGTGACTTTTTCTTTCTTTCTGTTTTTGTTTTTGCTGCACTATGTCTAAGTCATTCTTTTAGGGATGGGGCATGAATGGTCAATTTCTAAATCTCTATAAACCTGAAACTATCCTTATTACTCCTTGAATGTTAGTTTGACTGAGTGTAAGATTCTAGCCTCATGTAATTTTCCTTAAGACCTAAGAGTCACACCAATATCTTCTGACATTCAATGTCACCATATTAATACCTCATGATAGTCTGTTTCTTTTTTTTAGTGACTAACTTGTCTGTTTTCTTTCTTTTCTTTGGTTTTTTCTTTATCTTTTGGGTTTAGAAATTTTGTTTCTAGGTATCTAATTATGGGACGTGGGCCCTTTTACATTAATTGCCTGACATTCTTTAAAATAAAGATTCTTCAGCTCTGAGAAATTTTATTCTAGTAGATGTTTAAAAATTTCTTCTTTTCCAACATTTCTATTCTTCTCTTTTGGAATTCCTTTTAGGTGGATTCTGGGACTTCGTCTTTCTTTTATGCCATTTAACTTTTTGGTCATACTGAATCTGTTTTAGCTCTGTTGGATTTGCTCTTGGAATATTCCTCAGCTCAATCATCCAACCTACTAGTTTATTCTTCAGTTGTGTCTCTTGTGTAATTCATCCCCTTTGTACTTTTTCAATTTCTGTTTCTTTTTTTCCACCTATACGTATATTTAAAGTTTGAAAATCATATTTTAAATTTATAAAATCTCTAGTTATTTCTTTTCACTGGTTTGCTCTCCTCTCAAATATGAAGTTGTCAGTTATGCTTATTAAAAGTATTGTTTTATCTGCCGCATTCATTTTCCCTCACTTCTCGTCCTGCAAGTTGTCGAAGCAGGTTGACTCTAGTTTATAGTACTGTTTTTGCTCAAGATGGCAGTGATTGTTGGTTGTCTGTTCGTCTTTTTGTTTGGGAACACCCGTTTGCCCATCTAGGGATGAAATCTCGGTCATAGGATGTTTATGTAGTGATTGTTTCAGAAGGGTGGGATTATTATTCTCGTGGAATAGATTAGTAGCTTGTGTTTCTAATGTAGGGACTTCTGTTTCCATTATTCGTTGTGCAGTGGGGTAGTGGACAGGTTTCCCAACCACGTTTTAGTTGCTGTTGTGGTGGGGGAATCAATACCTCTGCTGCCAGCTGCTTAGCACAAGCCCAGGACAAGGTAGGAAACATCTTGCTTGCTAACTCTCTTCTAGAACTTCTGTCTCCAACGGCTCCCATCTCCACTCTTGCCTCTGCTACATGTTTTTGGCAATAGTTTTCTTTGTCAGTGTTGTCCCCTGTCTGATTTCTATTTTTCAAGAAGTTTACAGAATTTCTAGTTCGCTGATGGTGCTCTTTCTTTTTTCCTGGTGTTCTACATTTCTTCTTCTTACAAGTATATATTTTATTCTATTTCTAAGAATTTAGGATTGGGGGGAATTAGGTTTCTGTGTTCAATTTAGCTCACTCTGTTACTCTTCTGCTCAAACTCATCTAAAGTCTTCTCATCTCCTGTACGGTAAAAGTCTCAAGTCCTAGCCATGGCCTATTTTGTCCTTCATGATCTGCTCCTCATCTACCCTTCTGGCCTTGTCTCCTACCAATCTTCCATTTGTTCATACGGTTCCAGCCTTGTCGTCCTTGCGCTGGTTTACAAAAAGGAGCTATGCTCCTCTGCAGCTCTTTTGCTGAGCACTGAGTGCTTCCTCTGCCTAGAATGCTCTTCCCGCAGAGTTACTTGTCCTCCACAATTTTGACAGGTGCCTCCTCAAACATCACTTTATCAGAGGAAACAGTCCTCACTACCCCCTAAAATATAACACCCCTTTCCTCTCAAACCCATAATTCTCTATCCTTCCTACCTTCCTTGTTTTTCTTTATAGCACTATCACCTCCTGTGATATTATCCAAATATTCTTTTTGTTTTTTTAATCTCCTCCACTGGAACGATAGCCCCAAAAGGGCCCGTTTTGGTCACCTCTGTGGCACCCAGCCCCCCACTAGGGCCTGTCAGAGATGAGGCACTGAATAAATACTTGCTGGATGAATCAATAAAATTCATTTTGGCCCATTAAAATTCCCCTGAATTATAGGCAAAGGAAGTATCGGTTCCCTTTCTGAGAATATTTCCAGCCCATTCCACAGGATGCAGCCTGATTACCACGGTAACTGGACTTATTCTTATCACCCATCATGGAAACTTATGTGGCTGGTACTGTTTGCTTTTTGTCCAGTCAGAAACTTATCACGCTGTTTTTCTGGCCCAAGAGAAGAAAAACAGCCCTGGTTGGCCTTCCTATTGTAGCTCTGCTTTAGCTCCAAATCTCCCATTAAGAATGGCCTAGATAAGGACACAAATACATCTTTTAAAAACAAAAACATAATTTTCATATCAGGTCGAAACCAGGTGTATAGACAAGACCATATCAGAAAGTGTCTAATCAGTAAGGGAAACTATTAATGCAATCACTTTACTTTATTAAAGAGAAAACTCTATGTATCAATATGAAATTTCTGCACTGAGACTGTTTTTCTGCATTCAGGAAATCTTCCTTGGAATTGTGGGTTAGCACTTTTCTTCTACCTTCTCGTCTAAATCATATCCTCATGGCAGTTATTTCCTGTTCCAGGGAAGTATGTCCCAGGGACAAATTACAATCCTAATCCTGTGAGGCAGAAACTATTTACAAACCTTCCGAATGGCAGTTGCTCCCATTGAAAATGGACAACAGAAATGAAAATCCTTAAAATCTATAACTTATTGGGTACTCCATCAAATGAGGTAATAAATATTTATTGGTAAATTGTTGTCTAGTTAGCTGCTTCTATAGATGTCTTTAGGTTTTCAACTCAAAATATCTGTAGAGACATGGCTGTACTCTAAGTGTAATAGACGAATTTCATAAAATAGAACGCTGATGGAACTGAATTTAAAAACTCCAACAACTTGGGATCCACATCATGAAACAGAGTCTGAGCTAATGTAGGGATACTTCCAACCCTCATCCCCACCGTCTGACCCCTGGTTCAGCCATAAGGGCTTGTACCGGAGAGAAAAGTAATTATGTTATTCCTAGGTTCTGCCCCTGGAGTCTCTGACAATGGGGAGAGATGACACCTTTGTTTATGAAAGGGGCATCTAGTAAGAGCCTGACAGAAATCAAACACTTGACTTGGAATGCAACACAACCACTTGCTTTCCAGTGATGGTTTGACGAAGGTACTCAACAGTTGGTGAAGGAAGGGGTAATGGACACAAAGACCAATTCAAATAGTGTCTCTGTTGCCAGCAGTAAATAGGAAAAATTTGTCTCTACTTGAGGGAGAGAATAAACAAAAAGAAAAAAGATCCCAACAACCTTTTGCTTATTAAAAATATTTCAGGGGCGGCTGGTGGCTCAGTCCTTTAAATGTCCGACTCTTGATCTCTGCTCAGGTCATGACCTTACAGTCTGTGGGATTGAGCCCCACGTGGGGCTCTGTGCTGCCAGCCTGGAGCCTGCTTGGGATTCTCTCTCTACCCCCCGCTCTCTGCCACTCCCCCCTCAAAATAAATAAATAAACTTAAAAATTTTAAATAAATGAGTACAAATAACACCAAGAAGAGAAAGAACATACCTGTGAACATACTTGGCTCTCTGATTTTCAAAAGTATTCAAAAATTATCCCCCTCAACAAAAAATGGCCTTTGGAATGGCCTCTCTTGGAAAGGAGAAGTACATTTTGTTGATCTGAGGTGTGGTCTTCAGTCCTGCTACTCTGACCTCTTTGTTCATAAGCACTGAAGGCTGGGATCATGGTTAATATCCACAAAACCAGCCAAGATTAATTTTACATAAACTTTGCATCTAATTATTGAGAACTATTGGCCTGCTTGATGTTATGGCTTGGTTGAAACATTTTTTGTTTGTTTTTTGTTTTTTTATTTTTATTTTTATTTTTTTTCCAATATATGAAATTTATTGTCAAGTTGGTTTCCATACAACACCCAGTGCTCATCCCAAAAGGTGCCCTCCTCAATACCCATCACCCACCCTCCCCTCCCTCCCACCCCCCATCAACCCTCAGTTTGTTCTCAGTTTTTAAGAGTCTCTTATGCTTTGGCTCTCTTCCACTCTAACCTCTTTTTTTTTTTTTCCTTCCCCTCCCCCATGGGTTTCTGTTACGTTTCTCAGGATCCACATAAGAGTGAAAACATATGGTATCTGTCTTTCTCTGTATGGCTTATTTCACTTAGCATCACACTCTCCAGTTCCATCCACGTTGCTACAAAGGGCCATATTTCATTCTTTCTCATTGCCACTAGTACTCCATTGTGTATATAAACCACAATTTCTGTATCCATTCATCAGTTGATGGACATTTAGGCTCTTTCCATAATTTGGTTATTGTTGAGAGTGCTGCTATAAACATGGTTGAAACAGTTTTGAATGTATCTTATTCAACGATGCACCTGATACATTGTGAAATAAAAATAGGATGGGCCAAATGTCAAATAATTCCGCCATGAAATGGAATAAGGTCAAAACTCCTTTTAGCACTTAAATCCTAAAAGCCCTCACTAAAACTGGTGGGCACAGTGGTCTTTTGGGTTCCTGGGGATTAATGCTATCTTAGGACCATCAGCTAACTTCTCAGTGAAGTTAGAAATAGCTAGCCCGCCCCTATAATCTTAATATTCTTAACTATTTCACTGTTTATGGCAGCTCACATTTGGTCTAAGTCCTGACCTCAACATACCTGCAATTCAGGGGGCCATGATGGGTAACTATTTAAATTATTATTTGACCCCTCTTTGAAATCTAAACTGAATTTTTTTTTTTTAACGTTTATTCATTTTTTGAGAGACAGAGAGAGACAGAGCATGAGGCGGGGAGGGGCCTAAGAGAGAAGAAGACACAGAATCCGAAGCAGGCTCCAGGCTCTGAGCTGTCAGCACAGAGCCAGATGCGGGGCTCAAACTCACAAACCGTGAGATCATGACCTGAGCCAAAGTTGGATGCTTAACCGACTGAGCCACCCAGGTGCCTCTGAAATCCAAACTTTAAAGCCTTCATTTCAAGAAAGGTGGAAAATAGTTCCAGATTCCTGTCCTTGTTCTGTTGATGGTCATTTTCTCTGGTGCCAAGTTCCTTCTTGGCCCCAGTTCTCTTGCACATAACAGAAACCACTATTTTACTTATATATAAGGCGCTTAGTATATTAGGTACTCTAAAAATTGGGGGAAGGGCTGGAGGAGCCGCCTTTATAGAGAGCTTCCAGGAATGAATCCTAGAACAACACTGGGAAAGTGGCTAATTAAGGGAGCTATTGCCTTTTCCAAGTTCAGGATACAAGAATGGTTAGAAAGATGGGTAGTTAGGGGGCTGTTAACCCAACTGCTGGGTCCAAGAAACAGGAGGAAGACATTACCAGAATGGTTGACTCCTGAACCACACCATCTGAGCTGTAACCCGTTCTAGAAAAGCGGAAGGTGCTTGGTGCGTGCTATCCACGTGTGTGAGTTTAGGACCTTGACACTGTGTCCTTTCCTACCACTGGCACAGGAATCTCACAGCTGAGCTTTCCCAAAGAAACAACAGAAATAGGAGTGCTGCTTCTGCCTCACTTTTTCTTCCAAATCCCATAAATATGTAGATGCCTAGTGGTCGCCAGGTAGTGTATCAAACCCAAACTGTACAGGAGACTGGAAAATGCAATCTTAGCTTTCCTGTCTGTGATGTGACTAAGGGACCCTAAGGGACTGTAATGGAGTTGAACAAGCTAATCTCTCATGGTCACACCGGTTGTTCTTCTCTTTGTAACGTTTCGTTACCAAAGTGGCAGATTCTTTTCCTACTCCATACTGTTCACCAAATAACCAAACGGTATTTGATGGCAATCCGGTAATTTATTTAATGGCCAGAGCATGGAGAAGGGGAGCTCATACTCTGAAGGCATCTTCTCTCTGGTTAGGGTTCCTGGTCAGGCTTTTATGGCATTAGGGTAATTAAGGGGCTGGTAAGCAAGCTGACTGGAGGAGATTTTTTGGGAAGTGGGAGGGGTTTTCAGAATCAGAGGGCCATCTCTGTTCTTCCCTCCAACGGGCACAGTGGGAACAGTCATGGCGCTGGTAAGTGTGTTTTTTGTTACGACATTGGCTGGTATTGATCCGGAGGTCATCCGGAGGGTTAGTAACATTTGAGCTGGATCAGACTGGTCAGAAACCGGGTTTGTTTGGAGCTTGTGGCTTCTGGCCTCTGGCTTAGCGTCTTGGGGCAAGCAGCATCTGTAAGCAGGGCTAGAAAACTGGGTTCTTGTAGCTTGTTTAGAGCTTGCCAGAGACAAGAGTCCTTGGTGGCAGTTTGCCGAAAATGCTTTATGTGTGCTTTATGTCTTTTTTATGAAGTTATTTGCAGGGGTATTTGAATTTTGATATGGCCGGGTTAGCAACGTTAATCTATAAATTCTGTTTATCTCTTGTTTAAGAAGACCTTTTTCTATTTTACCCGAAAGCGATATATTCCGTATTTTCCTTCTAATTCTTTTTATTTATTTATTTTGTGTGTGTCTATGATGTGAGTTAGGACCTAACTTTAAAAAAAAAATTGGTTTTCAACATTTATTTATTTTTGAGAGACAGAGAGAGACAGAGTATGAGCAGGGGAGAGGCAGAGAGAGAGAGGGAGACACAGAATCCAAAGCAGGCTCCAGGCTCTGAGCTGTCAGCACAGAGCCTGACGCGGGGTTCGAACTCACAGACCGAGAGATCATGACCTGAGCCGAAGTCGGATGCTGAACCGACTGAGCGACCCAGGCGCCCCTAACTTTACTTTTAAAGAAGATAATCACTTGTACCAACGCTACTTGGTTAATTCTTCCCTAGTAACTGGAAATGTCACATTTCTAGTATACTAATGTTCCATATACTTACGAACTTATTTCTGGACTCTTTATTCTATTTCAAAAATTTATTTGTCTAGTCCTATGCATTAACTACCATAATATCATAATTCATCTTAATATTTGGTAGGACAAATCAGTCCTCCTTGTTTTCCTTCTTCATAATTATCTTGGCCATTCTTACACATTTACTTTTCCATATTAATTTTAGAATTAGCTTGTCAAGTTCTATTAAAAAAATTCCTTTGAGACTTTTATTAGAATTGAATTAACTTTATAGATTAGTTTGGAAAGTTTGATGTCTTTATAATGCTGAATCTTCCTACCCAGTAGCATATAATGTCTCTCCATTTATTCTGTACTCCATTTATGTCCTTCCATAAAGTTTTATAGTACTTTCCATAAAGGTCCTGCATACTTCTTGTAAAGTTCATTTCCAGAAACTTTATAGTGTATGTTCCTTTTATGGTAAATAGGATATTTTTATAGGAAATATATTGATTGTGATATATTACTCCTGTACCTGGTTTTCTTGCTGAAGGTATTTCTTACTGGTTGAATAGAGTTTATATGAGTTTTACGTGAGGAAAGATTTCTACTAAGACAGTAAGGCAGAAATCATACATGAAAATCTTTGCTGGTTTTGTCTGTATGAAAGGAAATAATTAAGGTGAAAAATCATAAACATAATTGGAAAATAATCTGAGACAATATTTGAAAGGCTAAGACAGAAAAATATGAAGATTATTTATACACAAAGAGCTTTATTAGTAAGTAAAGGAAAACACAATCACTGTAATAGAAAAATAAACAAAGTTCATGAAAATAGGCAATTTGCACAAAAAAGGAAATACACATCGCCAATGACTGTGTAAGAAAGGTCAAGCTCATTAACAAAGAGGAAATGTTAATTAAAATGTTACAATTGTCCACCTTTCAAATTGACAAAGGTAAGCAAATGACCATCCTCTTTGCTGTCATTGGTCTGGAGAAAGGGACAGTCGTTAACACTGTGGGTCCCTTAGAGAAGACTAATCATGAGCTTTTAATTTTTGTTAATTTATTAAAAAAATATTTATTTAAATTCAAGTTAATTAACATACAGTATGGTATTCGTTTCAGGAGTAGAGCCCAGTGATTCATCACTTACATACAATACCCAGCCCTCAAACCAACAAGTGCCCATCACCCATCTAGCCCATCCCGCCAGCCACCTCCCCACCCTGAGTTTTAAAATGGTCTTACCCTTTAACTGAACAATTTCACTGTGAGGAATTGTAAGATATGCATTTCTGAAGCATATTAACAGCTGCACCTGAATATGAAGGGTTTTCTGTGGTTTAAACAAACAATTTGGCTGGCTTATAAAAGCTTTATAGCTCTTAAGCAAGAGGATTGCTCATAATTTTATTTTATTGTTTATTTTTTTAAGTAGGCTCCATACCCAGCACAGAGTCCAACGTGGGCCTTGAACTCACAACCCTGAGATCAGGACCTGAACTGAGTGGCACTTTGGTGGCTCCGCTGGTTAAGACGCCGACTCTTGAGTTCGGCTCAGGTCATGATCTCATGATTCGTGGGACTGAGCCCCACATCGGGCTCTGCACCGACTGTGTGGAGCCTGTTCGGGATTCTCTCTCTTTCTCTCTGTCAAAAATAAATTAATTAAACTTAAAAAAAAAAAAAAAGAAAAGATCTGAGCTGAGATCAAGAGTTGGCTGCTCAACCAACTGAGCCACCCAGACACCCCAAGCATTTCTCGGAATTTTAAATGTGTTAACGTACACTGTAACTTCAAGAGAATATCAAAAAAAGTTCTCGTCTAAACTTATGTGACCACAGAACCATTTTAGAAGGCACGGACGTCGAGGGAATAGACCACCACACATATGGTTCGAGAGATATTGACTTAATGACATTATCACGGAAGTTTATTTTTTTTTAATTTTTTTAACGTTTATTTATTTTTGAGACAGAGAGACTGAGCATGAGCGGGGAAGGGGCAGAGAGAGAGGGAGACACAGAATCAAAAGCAGGCTCCAGGCTCCGAGCTATCAGCACAGAGCCCGACGCAGGGCTCGAACTCACGGACCGCAAGATCGTGACCTGAGCTGAAGTCGGACGCCCAACCGACTGAGCCACCCAGGCGCCCCTATCACGGAAGTTTAAACTCTAAGGATGTGCATAACAACATGGGATATGGTAATAAAAGTGGTTAACTCTCTATAAATGTTTGAGAATAGGTACTTTTTAGATAAAGCAAACTACCTCTATATAATTAAATACTGTGGTCATAAAATAAGCTGTAGGAGAATAATTAATGGAGAAAATGTTCCTGGTACTTTAAAATGTAAAAAAATCAGGCCACCAAGCGTTAAGTATAGTATGTAAGCTACTTTGGGCACATAGATGCATAGAAAGAATGTGTGGAAGGAGAATTATCAAAATGTTAATAGGTATAATTGCTATCTCCCATGATACTTAGCTACTCTAATTTTCTTCTTTTTCTCATTTGTTTTTCTTATAAGGAACATAAATTACCTCTCTTCCAAGAAAAATGTTATTTTTTTCATGTTACTGCCAAAGAAGCGTATTTTATAGCTCCATAAATTAATGTCGATTCTGCCTTTCCTCCCCCCAACCCCGCACCCCCCACCCTCACCGCCGCTACTTTTTTTGTGTTTTGTTTTGGTCTCTGTTGAATTCCATTCACAGTGCAAATTGTTTCTCCTCGTGACTGCATAGAATAGTGTGTGCAGCTGTCCTTATGCTTTCAAGGTGACATTTAATACATGAATTCTTAAGTCAGACTTTATCTTCGGTGCAGGAAATAATACCCTTTTAAAGCATCTGTTGCATTTTCAAATGTGTATTCAGATAATATCTTTCCTATGAATTATTAACCTCATAACTGAATAGGTTATATGAAACTTGAACCCTTTCTAGTTCTGAGGACATTATGTCATACGTTGAGCAAGCCAACGAGGGCTTTGACTCTTGGGCAAAACGTATGTTTTGTAATTCTTTTGGCTTACCCAACGTGGTTCACCAAAGTGTGGACATCACTGTGCCACTCTTTTTTTTTTTTTTTTTTTTTTTTAATTTTTTTTTTCAACATTTATTTATTTTTGGGACAGAGAGAGACAGAGCATGAACGGGGGAGGGGCAGAGAGAGAGGGAGACACAGAATCGGAAACAGGCTCCAGGCTCTGAGCCATCAGCCCAGAGCCTGACGCGGGGCTCGAACCCACGGACCGCGAGATCATGACCTGGCTGAAGTCGGACGCTTAACCGACTGCGCCACCCAGGCGCCCCTAACTGTGCCACTCTTTGAAGGGATCACCGATCTTATTCTCTCCTTGAACTAGACTCACTTTGCAAAGCCTGTGGTCACTGTGCACTTCTGGTTTCAGACTTCTTGCCCTCATTCTTGTCCCAGCTCCGTGTACATTCCCCATATCCTCATCAGGAGCAACTTCAATTTCAGCCCTCTCCTGCCACGTTTCTCTTCTCCACATGCGGTTCTCTTCTTTCTCTCGTTATCGTGAAGAATTTCCCTCAATTCTCCCACCCTTCGGGAACCGATCTCATAAGCTTCTCCGCGTTCTAGTCTTAATAATTTATAATGTGTAATCTTACTAACTGATAGGTGTCAGGGAAACCGTAAGATTTACTGGTTAGCGTCAGGGCGAAGGGACTGGCCTTCTCCGCAGTCATTGAGGATTCAGGCTGCTTCTCTCTCTTTCTTAGTGACCATTAACACTAACCAGGGTGTCGTCACTCCTTAGAACTGAGATGCAGGTGGCAGAGAGGATTTTCCAAGTACAAAGAGTGGCAGGGACAGAGGGACAGAAGAGAGAAACAGCATGGCATTAAAAACATCTGGTTATGGCTGAAGGACAAATCCAATTTGATTGGTGGTAGGGTATTGTAGTCAACGGCCCCAGTCAGGAAGAATCCTGTGGCCCATATGGGGAAGTTTGGATCCTAGAAGGATCTTTTACACTTCTTTATATTTGAGAGACAGAGAGACAGAGCACAAGGGGGAGGGGCAGAGAGAGAGGAAGACACGGAACCTGAAGAAGGCTCCAGGCTCTGAACTGTCAGCACAGAGCCCGACGTGGGGCTCAAACCCACAAACCGTAATATCATGACCTGAAGTCGGAAGTCGGACGCTTAACCGACTGAGCCACCCACGCGCCTCTCTAATGACATTTAAAATGATCAAATAACTTCGTTGTATTTATATATCAGGACAATCTGGTGAGAGATAATGAAATAAAGGAGATTGAAGACTGAGTGTGAGTGGTATGAAATGGGAGAAAACTGGTTAGAAGGATAATGAAGACCTGATGTTTGGACAGAGGAGTGTTAGAGACAAAAATATTGGTAGGGGGCTTGAGAAATGAGTTGGCAAGGGACAGAAACCCAAATCAAAGTTGCCTAGGCCAAAGAAAAAGGTCACCAGTTCATGGAAACGAATCGATTTTGTATTCCTCATAAATGATTATTGTGTCCTTATATATAATCATTACACAATATTGCATGAGTACTTCCTTAGGATTCTCAAAGTTGCGTCTCAATTTATATGTAAAGTTATGTAAAGTTATAAATATTTCAAACTTTTATTATTCAAGATTAGAAATTAGATCATCCTTATCGTCTATATATTAATACTCCAGGGTTCTCCCTTAATTTAAGGGCAGATGGATATGTGTTAAAAACTCCCACTGCTCTGTACTGTTCTGGTTCATCTTGTGTTTGCTTTATATATTTTGGTATTGTTATTCAACTTGCAATATTTCAGCAGTCTTTGCTTTCATCAAACAGAACAGAAAGACAAATCATAAACAATAGTTTCTTCCGTTTTTCCTCCTCCTTGACGGTTCTGCATCCTAAAGGCAACCCACGTTTAACTATTTCTTTTGTTTCGCTTTGAGTTTTGTTGCTTAAACCCGTCTTGTGTCCAATTTGCAGGCGCCTCAAGCTTGCTCTTTCTCCAGATCTCTGTGTTTGTTCACCCTCTGGCTGGAGCCCTTCAGCTCAGATCCCCCTTCGGCTGCCTCTTGGTTTTAGTGTCACTCATTTCTTCAAAGACGCTTCCTTGGGCCCCTCACTCTGAAACGGTCCCTGCTTCTGACCTCCCTTTCTCCTTCTGCCTTGGTTTATTTTCCTTATAGACTATATACCATGATCCAAATCACCTTGTTTATCTCCTCATTGGCTTGGCTCTTTGATGTGTATCCCATGAGCGTGTGAGCTTCCGGAGAACTCATACCTTGCCTCTTGTTATGACATCCTGGATCCTCAGACCTAGAAGAATGATAGGAACGTTAGTGGTGGTGCTCCGTAGAAATCTGTTGAATGAATGAAATGCTATCCTACACTTTTCTCGATCATATGCTGAAGGTGAATGGTCATTTTTAGGTTCTATGTGCAGGCATGTTTCCATCATTGGACGTTTGCCCTGGTGACTCTCCTCCTTGGAATACTTTTGCGCTAGATACCCACAAGGCTCACGCAGGCCTGCCTTCAAGCATTTCCCGAAATAAGATCTTCTCAATGAGATATGTCGGAGCACTTCTATCTACTTAAAATTATAGGTCCCCTCCTACACCTTGCCATTTCTGATCCAGTCCACCACGTATGCCTTTCTCTCGGAGCTTGTATCATACTTACTTAAATAGCTTAAATAACGTACTTATTTAAATAGCTTAAATAACGTACTTACTATGTTGCCTTAAGTGTCTTTTGCTTGGCCCTCCAGATACACCCCTTGCCTTATATATACCTCTGTACTCTGTACCCCAAAGACTGACTTGCAACGACCTGAGCCCTTTGTGGAGTTGTCACACGCTGGCCGCGTGCCTTGACCCAGGTTCAATGCTCCTGTAAGGTGACCCTACCCCGTCTCCGAGAGGTTTCTGTGATGTCTCCCCTTATGAATCATTGTCTGTTTCTCTACTCTGTCATGGAGGCATCAGGAGGGCAAGCAGTCGGGTGCGCGTTGGTGGATCGCGTGTGTCTGGAACAGTGGTTGATACACGATAGATGTTCGAGACATATCTGTTGAATGTTTAATGATTGTTGACTCTGGGCTCAGAAAGATAAGGATTTAGCCCACCTACGTTACCCCTCACGTCTCCATTCCCCCCTCCCCCCGCCAGGTTTTGATTATATTATGTATTCTCACGGCTGCCTTTATAACTTTAAATAACATGCTTAAAGCTTTATGCTCTGTTCTATAATGTTTAGATAGTGTCTTGATTTCCTGCTGTCTAAAGTGGGATCAGAGTTTCTACCGTCTGTCCTCTACCTATCCTTCCACCTGTTTCACCTCTTTAATTTATAACAGCAAGCTCAGTAATCCGTCCCTCGGGTTTTTTTAAGTTTATTTATTTTGAGAGAGACAGAGGCAGCACGAGTCGGGGAGGGAAAGAGAGACTGGGAAAGAGAGAATCCCAGGCAGGCTCTGCGCTACCAACGCAGCGCCTGATGCTGGGCTCAAACTCGCGACACCGAGAGATCACGACCTGAGCCTGAGCTGAAACCAAGAGTCGATGCTTAGCCCATTGAGCCACCCAGGCGTCCCTCCATCCTCAACACCATAGGCTGGGGGTGGGGGGATGCTAAACAACATGAATTTATTTTCTCACCCTTAGGGTCTCTGCAGGCTTGGTTTCCTCTGAGGCTTCTCTCCCTGGCTTGCTGATGGCTGTCTTCTCAATGTCACATGGCCTCCCCTCTGTGTTTGTGAGTCCCTGGTGTCTGTCTCATGTGTCTGAATCACCTCATCTTACAAGGACACCAGTAATATTGGATTAGGACCCACACCGATGGCCTCATTTTAACTTAATCCTCCCTTTTAAGGCTCCATCTCCAAATGTAGTGACATTCGGAGGTGCTGGGGGTTAAGGCTTCAACATAGGAACAGGGGGATACAATTCAGTCTGTGATAAGCCCCAATTAATTCTTCTGTATTTTGCGTACAGTTTGCCTCTAATAGCTTATGGCCGAATACACGTGGAATTCGATTACAGAGTACATATTGAATATTTAAATGTATTCTAGGCTTTATCAAGTTGTGTGTTAGAATTACCGTCCCTTCATGTAACCTCTATATTAATGGAAGGGGAATATTCTTAGAGTCATGCTAAAATGGACTGTTTCCTCACATTCCACAATCATGCCATATTTTCGTTCGCTTCATATTTGAAATGACTTTCCTATTCAGTTTTGCGATTTACGTGGAATATAGGATGCATTGCATTCAAAATGCTTTTCCTTCGGTACCTTGTGAGCACGACCCATTGTTTTCCAGTATCTCGTTCAGTTTAGGTGGGTTTGCCTTTCGTTGTGAGTGACTGCTTTCTTTTCTCTCTAGAACTTTAGGATAGTTTGTTCATCTTTGTAGTTCTGAAATTTCTCAAGGTCTTTTTTTCAGTCTTTGTAAAGTCTTGTGTCTTTCGTTAGGAAATTTTATTCCATTCTATTCTCTATTTTTTTCTTGTTAGACACATGTTGCCTTAATGGCCTTTGGCCTTTCCACGTCTTTTCACTTTCTCTCATATTTCATACCACTTTGTGTTTTCACTTTATGTTTTGGTGGATTTTCTTGACCTTATTTGCCAATCTTTCTACTGAATTTTCTATTTTAGATACAACATTTTAAATTTTAAAGAGCTTTTCATATATGGCTGTATCAGTTTTGTAGTTACCTTTTTAAATGTTTTATTTGTTTTTGAGAGAGCACAAGCAGAGGAGGGGCAGAGAGAGAGGGACAGAGGATCTGAAGTGGACTCTGTGCTGACAGCAGTGAGCCCAATGTGGGGCTTGAACTCATGAACCACAAGATCATGACCTGAGCCGAAGTCGGACGCTCAACTGACTGAGTCACCCAGGTGCCCTCTGTAGTTACCTTTTTTAAAAGAAAAATATAATTTACATTCTACTACTCTAGCAATATCAAAATCAAATTCCTTGTTTTTTTTTACGAATATAATTTATTGTCAAATTGGCTTACATACAATACCCAGTGCTCATCCCAACAAGTGCCCTCCTCAATGCCCATCCCCCATTTTCCCTCTCCCCCACTCCCCATCCACCCTCAGTTTGTTCTCTGTATTTAATAGTCCCTTGTGGTTTGCCTCCTTCCCTCTCTGTTTGTATCTATATTTCCCCCCCTTACCTTCCTCCATGGTCTTCAAATTCCTTCTTTTATCACAAAAGTCAATGAGTAAACTACTACCTCTAAGTTTTCAAATTTATTCTTTTTGATGTCAGAAAAATTTAGAAATTTGGACTGGCTTATTAATATTGCTTTAAAATATTTTTTTTATTTTTTTTTATTTTTTATTTATTTTTTATTTTTTTTAACGTTTATTTATTTTTGGGACAGAGAGAGACAGAGCATGAACGGGGGAGGGGCAGAGAGAGAGGGAGACACAGAATCGGAAACAGGCTCCAGGCTCTGAGCCATCAGCCCAGAGCCTGACGCGGGGCTTGAACTCACGGACCGCGAGATCGTGACCTGGCTGAAGTTGGACGCTTAACCAACTGCGCCACCCAGGCGCCCCTAAAATATTTTTTTTTAATGAATACAAGGTCAGCTATTTTCTTCAAATAATATTTATGATACACACAATAAAACACGTATATGAGATTTTTGGATTTATTCTATATTTTACCATTTTCAATCTCACTGCCAGTCCTTATAATAGTAAATATTTCCTGATTTTTAGTTTTTCTGTTGGCTTTTTTTCTATTACTTTGAGAATAGATCTTCTTTTTCTCTTTCTTTCTTTCTCTTTGGAAAAATTGTATATAGAGGTTATTTTTCTGTATATAGAGGTAATTGTATATAGAGGTTATGCAGAGTACTTGCATATGTGAGTGCCTTCCTCTTGCTTGCACATGTCTATCTTTAGAATTCTTGGTCATGGTATTTTCACTCACAGCTCTAAAGACATTAGTATCTTGTTCTTTGTCAATCAGATTTGTTAAAGAGAAGTGGGAGTCCAGCTTCTCTCTCTCTCTCTCTCTAATAGCTGCCCGGATGCTTATACCATTATTTCTTCATCCTTGAATTTGACCAAATGACTGGAATAAATCTAAATGTTAGTTTCTTCTATGAGCGTTATTTTTTTAATCATCTGTCCTACAGATTTGCAGGTATAGGTCATAAGCATAAGAAAATTTTTGATGCAGTTCATTTTTGCTTTGTGATATTGATTCCAATGTCACTGAAACACTGTCCGTATTTTAAATTATAAACTATTTTTCATAATCTATTTTCTTCTTTATGATTGCTTTCATAACATATTTTCTTCCGCATTTTGAAAGCATTTCTCAAGTCCATTGAGGCTGCTATAACAAAATATCATAAACTGACTGGCTTATAAATAACAAATGTATTTCTCAGATTCCTGAAGGCTGGGAATTCCAAGCTAAAGGTACATCTTAGCAGATGTGATGTCTGGTGAGGAACTGCTTCCAAGATGACCCTTACATGGCCCTAACATGGCCCAAAGGACAAGAGCTGAGGCATGTTTTATAAGAAAACTAATCCCAATCATGAGGGCTCTGCTCTGCCTTTCTGACTTAATCACCTCCCAAAGGCCCTTCCTCTTAATACCATCACCTTGGGGGCTAGATTTTTTTTTAATGTTTATTTATTTTTGAGACAGAGAGAGAGAGAGACAGAGCATGAACAGGGGAGGGTCAGAGAGAGAGGGAGACACCGAATCTGAAACAGGCTCCGGGCTCTGAGCTGTCAGCACAGAGCCCGACGCGGGGCTCGAACTCACAGACCGTGAGATCATGACCTGAGCCAAAGTCAGATGCTCAACCGACTGAGCCACCCAGGCGCCCCAGAAGCTACATTTTTAACATATGAATTTGGGAAGGGGACACAAGCATTCAGATCACAGCAGGAAATTTACAACTACGACAGAATACAGGCATATGTTGGAAATGCCTGGTCAGTTCCAGACCACCAAAATAAAGTGAATACCGCGATGACTTGAGCCGGAATCAGGACAGACTGCTCTTCATTGCGTCCAGTGTCACCTTAAATCTCACTATGTCGTAGTTTCCCTCTATTCCTGCCTTATAACGCGCGCTCAGTTTTCACTTCGGCCTCTTCGTGTTTCGGATCTTTCATCCTTGGCTTTATGTTCGGTAGTTCTTTACTTTCACTGACAGTATAAAACAGATGTTTGCGAGAGTAAATAATTAAAAAAGAAAAAAAGTTCTTTCTGTGCCTCGTCTGCTGTGTCCTTCCCTTTTACTCCCCTCCTCTTGTTTTTCAGGCTTCATTGTTATTTCTGACTTACTCACCTTCCAGTGTGTAAAGGTCTGTTCTTGTCTGATATTTGTGCCGGTGTAAGTGAATCTCTTTTGGGTTCCAGAAGTGGTCAGACAGAAATTGTTAATGCTATTCTACGCTTTGCTCTGTTGCAAAGCTGCGACTCATCTTCCGCGGGGGTCATGGAAGGACCCCGCCTGTGGACAGTTCAGTGGGGAGCTCCATGCTTGCAAATATTCTCCTCCAGGGCGTTGAAACGGCTCTCCCAGCGCTTACGGTTAACGCTGGGGGTAGTTGATTCTGACATTTTATGAGGCAAATTATGAAGCCTCCTCCCCATCTCCCTTCACTCCAGGAGAGGGAGAAGGGTATCTTTTTTTTTTTTTTTTTTCTTCCTCCCTGCTTTCTGGACACTGCAAATATTTCTCAGGAAAAGGAACTACGAGTTACCCCATTGGCAATGTCTGTAAGGTTTTCTGCAAGTAGCCAAGAGCTCTCCCCATAGCCTCCACCCCTTGTTTCTGGGGCAAATGCCTGTTTTCCTTACTGCCGTGTTTGTCCTACAAGGAACTAAGGATACGTTTCCAAACTCTTATGCGTCTTTGAGTCTTATGAGTCTTATGAGTCTATGAGTCTTATGAGTCTCTCCAGACTCTTATGAGTCTTACTGATGCTAAGGTCATCAGTAAGTTCTCACCTCTTAAAAGTGGAACTGATTCCGGGATAGGCTAGACCCGGGAGAAATGTACAATTTATTTATAACTGGGAAAATAACAGGATGCCTCGGAGGTTTGTTGCGACAATCAAATGCGTTAGTCCAGTGTGGCACGTGATAACGCCCAGGAAATTCCAGCTCTTGCCCACAGGGGGTCCTGTTAATGTTTACTTTTATAGCATTGCAGCCAGCTATATTTAGGGTGAAATGCATGTTAAGGGTGGCTATGTGACATGCTGGAATGTTGCCGGCATTGTGGATGGACCTCTTCTAAATTCACATGTTCTCTACATAAAGCTTCAAAAACATTGCAAGATTATTTTGGATAGCATGGCCTTCCTGAAGGAAGCCAGTATATTCTTTTATCCACAACTGTCCTGTCCTCCCTGTTTCACATCAGTGGCTAATCAATTAAGAGAACTGATGACTACAAATTTATTTTTTTTTCTTTATTTTTTTTTCCAACGTTTATTTTATTTTTGGGACAGAGAGAGACAGAGCATGAACGGGGGAGGGGCAGAGAGAGAGGGAGACACACAATCGGAAACAGGCTCCAGGCTCCGAGCCATCAGCCCAGAGCCCGACGCGGGGCTCGAACTCACGGACGGCGAGATCGTGACCTGGCTGAAGTCGGCGCTTAACCGACTGCGCCACCCAGGCGCCCCGACTACAAATTTATTAAATGACATGCCGCCAACCTCAAGTGCAGCATAAGAGATTCGGAATCTAAACTAAAACTGCTTTCATGTGAGATGGTGGTGTTCTGTTTCAATCTTTTTGTTTCCGATCTTTTTGTCTAACAATTTATTGGTTAAAAATATTTTTATGAGTAGATGCTTCTCTGACGTACTCGTTGGTTACCCAGGGTTTGTGTGGAAAAGGCAGGATCAATGCTTGCTTCTTTCCCCTTTACCAGTTTTTTAAGCTAATGAGTTGGTTCCCTGTCTTCCTCCAAGGGTGACCAATTGATTTTTTCCAATTGATTTTTTTATATCATGATAAACTTCTGGTTTTAAATATAATTTTATGGGCTTAAATGCATTTTTAAAAAATTTTTATTGATGCTCAAATGGAAAGAACATACCGTGGACCTGAAGATATAGATCTGGAATGATAATACCAAGACTTATTCTAGTAAAATTACTCGACGTTAGAGATAAACAAACAAAAATCCTGAGGGGATTTAAGAGATCTTAAGAGATCTGTGGAGATCTAAGTAAATAATCTGTGGAGAACTAAGCAAATATCATAAAAAAGATGATATTTAAGGAGACGCTTTAGACTTCATCAGACTTTTCCATTGTGATCTTTTATGCTAGGAGAAAATGGAGTAATACATTTAAGATATTCAAAGAAGAAAAATGTGAGTTAAGGATTTTATATCCAGGGAACCTCAGTTTTCAGTTATAGAGGACACACTGTAATTAACATGCAAAAACTAAAGCAACATTGTTTCCATGAGCTGTTTTCTGAGGAATCTACTGGAAATGTTCTGGATGAAAACGAATAATGTCAACTTTAGGACTAAACATCTAGTTGTTTTATGCTTATCATTCATCATTTGACATATTGCCCTTAGAAAGAAGACTAAATGAGTAAAAGAGAGAGAGCTTATCATATAATGGCTACATGCTCTGATAATGTTGATAAATTACAACTTTGAAAAATGAAAGGAGTAGGGAAAGAATATGCAAAAAAATTTAATTGGCTTAAATAACGACAATACTAACATTAGTATTATCTTTCTGAGATCATTTTTGTATAATGTGGGGTTGAACAAAGAACTGTGGGGTATTCTAATTCTATCATGTTCTGTGCCTTGAAGTCCAAGATTCTTACTGTGAATGAAAGAAAATACAGAAGCAACAATAAGACAAGTCAAGGAAAATCCCTGCAATATTCATTTGGCAAGGATTCATCAATATGAACTTACTTAAAAAAAACCCTCTCTCTCTGTCCCTCTCTTTGACACCCCACGCCCCTGCCACCCCATCCTTCTTCCTAGCTGTGTCCTAGCTCTGTCCTCTGTAAAGGCCCATAAAACAATGTCCAGCCCAATCAAATTCAGTGTCTCTAGTGCTAGGATTGTTGTCTTGATATATTGTTTCCTACTAAATTGTCTGTTTTTAGGTCGGGACAAGAAATAAACAAGATGAACCTGAAAACATCTTGTCTTAACAAATAGCAAACAAGCGATTGAAGGCACTAGGGTCATGTCAAAAGGACTCAGGAGCAAAACTGAGGAGATTCCCATAGGCCTACAGTTTTTCCAATATTTTATTAGGAAAGGTTTCATACCCACAGCAAAGTATATCTCCCATCCTTGGATTCTACTGTTAACATTTGACTGTTCCTGGCTTTATCACACATCTATCCAGCTATCCATCCCTCCACCCATACATTAATCTGTTTTGTGTTTTGGATGCTTTTTAAAGCAAATTGCATCCATTTGTACCCTGACTTCTAGATACTTCAGCATGAAAATATCCAGTTTTAACATGTAAAACTGGGAATGAGGTATAAAGGTGACCCTGATAAAGGTCTGAGAGCACCGAGGTAGAGAGATAGAGCTGGGGTAGAAAAGGAAAAGGAAATCTAACAAAGGCAGAGATTAAGGGCAGCTGGAAACAAATTTTTTAACTGTGACCGTTTTGCCTGGGGCCATTCATGGGTGAATGTTTTTCTTCCTCCCCCAATCTAAGCCATTTATCTTCATACACACACCTCTTTCCCTCTGTTACCTCTGACTTTATTGGTATTGAATCCTATGCATAACTGAGTAGGAAATTCTCAATATTGCATTTTTACCTAGGATAAAGTAGCTGCTGTTATGTTAGGCTGTGAGCTTACAACAATGGGAGGAAAAATGATCAGCCAGTGATTCACTGAAACCCATTACGTTCACTTGGGTATGTGGAAGTCACCAGCTTTGTCTCCCACGTTTCAGATACTCCGTACCATTAGAAGCTTCCTCCATGGATTGTGTTTAGTGCTTTTTGACCTAAGGAACTCGGAGCATGCTGCTACCCTGCCTGAAAAGTCCGCTCTCTCAGAATCCCCTTTGGTTGGCTGATCACCTCAAAGTGTGTATATATAGAGCTATGTGTATGTCAGCTACACGCATGATGCATTTTCTATATACGTAAAATATCCTCTCTGTATATTCTATGTTTAATATAATACACATATATTTATGTATACATATACGTTCACCATAGGCATCAACTGTCCATCTACCTAAGCCATTTTCCAGAGAAGCCACAGCTGAAGGGTAGATAGCTTTGAACTGGTCCCTGTGTATCTCCTTGTAGACACGAGTTCTTCCAGTTTTGCTGTTGCTTTCATCAAGGATATGGAATGGTGCCTTCTCAATAATTCGGCATTAAGGCAGGGACAATGTTGAGACACTAGCCTGCTGTCTATTACTACAAAGTAATGGAAACTAACTGTAATTTCGGGGAATCATTATAAGTTTTACTTTACAAGGGACGTACAAAATTCAAAGCGCTGAATTGTATACTTCAGTCTGTGGACTGACTTGTGTACCTCAGTCACGATTGAAATCCTGCCTTCAGAGGTGGGTACCAGTTTCTGGAGCATAGCATGCTAGTGGTACTTTTAAAAGTTCAAATACGCTTATTATGGAAGGTAACGTTATTATGTATGTCCACAGTAACGGACACTGTGGAGTTAACCATTAGACAAGACTTAGCTTTTGTCATCACTGGCACTTATTTCTGGGGTCCAGAATATTTTGACTTAGCCCTTTTCGTGCAAGCACTTTGGTCACAATGATGCCACAGATAAATTTTTAAGACACTAGTAAATTGTATTAAATCAATTTAATTCAGTGGCTGCGTTTTTTTTTTAAAAGAGCAGTGACACCACTTCCAATGTTCCCATTTTTATTTTTATTTCGGAAATTCAATTTTTTCAAGATCAATTCTCTCCAATTAGAATTTTAAGACTAATATCTGATTCATCCATCAAATGCTATTCACCCTGGCCTCCTGCCACTGCGGGTTTTCTTCGATGGCAATGATTTTTCTCTCAAGTCCCCTACTCTGGTTAGGTTTTGTGGATATAAATTCACCACGAATATCCACAAGAATAATATCCAAAGAATGATTCTTTGATTAATTTTTACTCAGTTTCCTATATGCAAGTTTTAACAGTTAATAACTTTATTTTGGATTTATTTCTGCAGTAATGCTCGCCATGGATTAGTGATGAAATTGACTTATAGGTGAGTATATATATCGGCTAATTGAAGACAAAATGGGAAGCAATTTTGAGAGAGGGAGACAAACACACACAGAGAGGTATGGGGAAGTCGAGGGAAAGGGAAGTAGGAGGGAAGAGAGAGAAGAAAGTTGCAGGGAAGGGAAAGAGAGGTGTGAGAGAAGTTAATTTTGGTGTATTGAGGACAAAGCAATGAATCTTAGTGTGGTATATATGTAGTGTAAGGTATTCAAAATACCTTTGGGGCAAGTGTTTTACAGTTTAACCAGTCAATGCAAATGATTTTTGTAAAGATCATCTTTGGACAAAGCTCCTTTTATCCCTAGAAGCTTGCCATCGGGGAAGGGGGAACTGGGCTTGCCCACCTCGGTTTGGGAACAGATGAATTTCTATAGCTTAGAATACTTTCATGGTCTTTTTTAATTACATTTTTAACGTTTTATTTTATTTTTTGAGACAGAGAGAGACAGAGAGACAGAGAGAGACAGAGCGTCAGCAGGGCAGGGGCAGGGAGAGAGGGAGACATAGAATCCAAAGCAGGTTCCAGGCTCTGAGCTGTCAGCACAGAGCTGATGCAGGGCTCAAACCCACGAATGTAAGATCAAGACCCGCGTGGCAGTCGGACGCCCAGCCACTCCACTGACTGAGCCACCCCGGGCCTCCAATATTTTTATGTTCTTGAGACACGTGAGAAGCAGTAACATGGCACAGGGAATAATAAACCATTCAGAGAAAGAGTTTAACATGTTAATCACTTGAAAACTATCGCAAGTAAATCTTCAGTTGAGGTTGCTTATGAGTCTCCTCTCTCAGGAGGATGGAAGGAACACGTCCTTCATAGCCGTAACGTATTTTATAGGCAGGGCCCTTTCAGATGACCCCTCGCTGGACCCAGCTACAGTTTTGCTAGGAAGTCACCTGAAATGGGGCGGTGCATGGCACAGGTCATACCACAGTCTGGACCTACAGTAAGTGGTCTCTCCTCTCTGGGCCCCAGCTTCCTCACGTGCATCAAAGGGGGTTGAACTCTGAGGTTTTTGTAGCTCTGGTAAGCCAGGATTTCTGTCTTCGGGATGTGTATGTTTGTCCCTCTGGACATTCTGTGAGTGACCAAAGCAGTGTCAACACCGCTTTGCCTTTCTACGTGCGTTCTGATGACTGGGACACTGTCATTATCGAGCAGTTGCCGTCCCTTGTTCCATTATCGACCCAGCTTGTGGTAGGTTGGGGCCTGACCCAGCCAGCCCAGGCTGACCCCCGGTTAATGGGAACTGAGCGTAATCACATTAGCTCAGTTGGGAGTTTTGAAAATTACATTAGCTCATCTAGCAAAAGAGAAACTGCCAATAATTTGTGTGATGGATTGGCAATTAGAATGCAGGGTTCTTTTTCCTCTGCCTTCTTTGTGTCTCTTTGGTAAAGACACAAAAAATAAAACGACCCGAAAGAAATGAAAATTCCCAACAGCTTATAGGTTATATTTTAATAGCGTTCCATCCCCCAGCTACTGAATTGGTCCTTTAGGTGAAGGATCATTTTATGGATGATTTTGTTGTTGGTCATTTTACATCATCTACTGAGGGTTCTTGGTAAAGATCATAGGTAAATAAGTTTGAATAGTTATTAAAAATATTTGTCAGGGCTAAACATTTCAGGAATATTGGTTTGGCTCAAAATTCCCAGAGGAGTATTTCTTCAGAGGATCTTTACATCCCACTTTTTTTTAAATTTTTTTTTTAATGTTTTTATTTATTTTTGAGACAGAGACAGAGCGTGAGCAGGGGAGGGGCAGAGAGAGGGGGAGACACAGAATCCGAAGCAGGCTCCAGGCTCTGAGCTGTCAGCACAGAGCCCGACGCGGGGCTCGAACTCACGGACCGCGAGATCATGACCTGAGCCGAAGTCGGACGCTCAACCGACTGAGCCACCCAGGAGCCCCTTTACATCCCACTTTATATGAAAAGTATCATAATTGAGAGTATGAGATACTTACATTTGGGAGCCTTTGACTCTGAGTGAGGGGGGTGTTTAAGGTAGAACAGACAGGGTGAGTAAGCATTTCTTTGCAATGATAGAATTTGCTGAGAATCAAATATTAATTTTATGCCAAATATGGTGGTAAATGTTTTACGTGCATCATAGCAATTCGTGTCGTCACATTCAGCTCATAGGCGAGAAGCTGAAACCCACATTTCCTTAAGCAACTTGCCACATCACACTACTAAATATATATTGAACGAGACTTCCGAGCTTTGAGCGTTGTTCTCAATTCCAGCCTTAGATAAAAAAAATCAGCGAGCTCAGAAACACCTACATCCACAACGGCAATAACTTACTTTTCCTTACTTACTGAATCAGAATCCGTGGGAGAAGGGCCATCTTTAGTTATAAGAAACTCCACAGGTATTTCTTATGTACAGCCAGGACTGTGAGGTGTGGATGAGGCACTTTAGGCAGGTCCTAGTTTTAGAAGAACCCTAGCGTATAGGTGGTCATCATAAAACACCGCAACTTTCAGCGGCCTTCCGGAGATATGCTAAACTTGTCTTCTGGGGTAGAGAATTCATGATCAGCTGTATGCGCATGAGTTACAAGCTAGTCACCACACTCAGAAGGCTGGGGAAACATCTCCATTGAAGTTTACTGGAAAAACTGGAGTTACCCTCTTCCTTCCCCGGAGGAGAAAGACAGGCGGCAGGGACTGGAACATTGGAGTTCCGTGAAAGGAGAGAGAAGCTCGTCCCGGGTAGGATGAGTTCCCGCCACGTAGGGAAGAGAAAGCATTGCAGCCTCTGGAAAAGGATGAGGGTACAAAGGGAGCAAGACGCAGGAGGCAGCAGGAGGCAGCAGGAGGGGGGAGAAGTGGGCTGAGAGGCTGCCCCTGAAACCCAGACGATCTTACTCCTTCTCCTCTCAGGAGTTGTAGCTAATACAAGTCCTCGTCCTGCATATCACACCCGAAGAGGCACATGGAAGAACTGGACAGTGTTTTGAGAGAGTGGCAGGAGTGTTAAGAATTCAAAAAAGTCATTTTATAAATTTCTGAAGGGTTTTGGATTGCTCTGTATCTCAGAAGGGGGAGCAGTGGATTTAGAGGGAAGGAAGGAATTGTAAAATCTTTTAGAATATTTGAAGGTGTAGGGGCACCTGGGTGGCTCAGTCGGTTGAGCGTCCGACTTCGGCTCAGGTCACGATCTCACGGTTCCCGAGTTCAAGCCCCGCGTTGGGCTCTGTGCTGACAGCTCAGAACCTGGAGCCTGCTTCGGATTCTGTGTCTCCCCCTCTCCCTCTGCCCTTTCTCTGCCTGTGCATGGTCTCTCTCTCTCTCTCTCTCTCTCTCAAATAAATAAACATTTGAGGGCACCTGGGTGGTTCAGTCAGTTAAGTGGCCGACTTCAGCTCGGGTCATGATCCCACGGTTCGTGGGTTCGAGCCCCGCATCGGGCTCTGTGCTGACAGTTCGGGGCCAGGAGGCTGCTTCGGATTCTGTGTCTCCCTCTCTCTGCCCCTCCCCCACTCAGTCTGTCTCTGTCTCTCAAAAATGAATACATGTTAAATAAATAAAGAATAAATAAACATTTGAAAATAAAATAAAATAAAATAAAATAAAATAAAATAAAATATTTGAATGTACTACGTAGAAGATGGAACAGGCAAATTCTGTTTTGTTCCAAGGGACACAAACACAGGTTATTTAAACATGAGAAAATATTCTCGAACAGCTACCAATAGCTAGTCTAGTTACAAGATGCTGGGCTATGACGCTATTATTGAAGATTTAGGGTAAAATTGGACACTGGTTGTAGTTTTTTTAAAGCTTACTTATCTATTTTTGAGAGAAAGAGAGAGAGAGAGAGGATCCCAGGCAGGCTCTACACTGTCAGTGTGGAGCTGGATATGAGGCTCGAACTCAAAAACCTTGAGATCATGACCTGAGCCGAAATCAAGAGTTGGACGCTTACCCCACGGAGCCACCCAGGCACCCTGACATTGGTTGTATTTTCAAACTGGGTGACGTTTAATGTGTCTTCTAACATTGTCAGCAACCTCTGGCAGCCCTGGAAGAGGGGGGATCAGTCCCAGGTAACCCAAGCGTGCGTGGCCTCTTATCCGTGTGGCCCGCAGGCTTACAGAGCAAATAACAAAATCATATTGTGGGACATGAACGGGGTGGGAATGATACGCTGCAGTAAAGCCGGGATTTGCTAGTTAACCACAGATGCTAGATAAGCAAGCTATAGAGCCAACGGGAGGGGTAATGGAGTAATCAGGAAAACCAGGAGTAAGGAGCAGTTGGGAGTCAGAGATGGCTAGGCGAGTTCCTGTGATAGTGTAGTGCTCATGGCTGTGACAGCCTTTACTCTGACCCAAGGTGCTTTTATGGGCGGACGTGGGCTCTTTGAAACTCAGTGGGGTTTAATTTTAATTAGTTTTAATTTAAGTGTCACTCTGCCTTTTCAAGTTGCAGATTTTATGTTGTCAAAAGACCACACAGCGCTTCGCTCTCAAAACTGTTGTGTCCATGGCATCTGGGTTAATAAAAATTAGATCAGCGTGGCAAATTAGAAGCCAGGAAACAGAGTTCCGCTAGAAAAATCTGTTTGACCTGACACAGAAAATAAAAATTTGGTTGTGCTTCAATTTTATCATCAGCAAAATGTCCAGATTAAATCTAACGGCATGGCCAGTTCTTCAGGTTTCGAATGACATGGTTCTATTGTATACTTACATCCTTTAAACTTTATTGCTATGACCACCCCTCGTGTTACTGTCTCAAATGTCATCTCTCAAACAGCCTATGACTCAGTCTTTGCTTCATGAAACTGCCATGGACTAGGATTATAAATATTGGGTAGAGACAACCTGTCTGAGCCAATTAGATTTGTGACAGTCTAAAAAACATAGAGCCATGAGCTCAGTGACCCCTGTATTTCTTTGAAGTCCTACCATAAGATATGTTGCCATTGGTCATAAAGAGCATGGTGTCTGGAAGAATTTATCATCCTCGTCAACAGACTGCATTGATTGCGTTATCTATCTGCTACCCTGCCATGTGTCTTCCTTTGTAATCAACTATATTATTATGGTAAAATATACCTAACATAATAGGTATCATTTTCACCGTTTGTCATTGTACAGTCAATACATTCACAATGCTGTGTGCCCCTCAACATTATCTCTACCCTTACTTGTTATTTTTTTGTTTTTGTTTTTTTCTTAATTACAGCCATCATAATGCCCATGACGTGGTATCTCACCGTAGATTTGATTTGCATTGCTCTAATGGCCAATGATGAGGAATATCTTTTCGTGTGTTTTTTTTTGGCCATTTGTATGTAAATGTCTATTCGAATTTTTACGAATTTTTGAATAACGTTTGGTTTTTGTCATTCAGTTGTAGGAGTTATTTATTCTGGATACTAATCCCTGGTCATATAGATTACATGTGAACATTTTCACCCTTTCTGTAGGTTGTCGTTTCACTTTCTTTTTAAAAAAAAATTTTTTTTTTAACATTTATTTATTTTTGAGACAGAGAGAGACAGAGCATGAACAGGGGAGGGGCAGAGAGAGAGGGAGACACAGAATCGGAAGTAGGCTCCAGGCTCTGAGCCATCAGCCCAGAGCCCGACACGGGGCTCGAACTCACGGACCGCAAGATCGTGACCTTAGCCGAAGTCGGATGCTCAACCGACTGAGCCACCCAGGCGCCCCTGTCGTTTCACTTTCTTAATAGTGTCCTTTGATGAACAAAAGTTCTTAATTTCAATAAAGTTCAATCTTTGTGTTTTGATTAGAGAATTTAATTTATTTACATTTATGTAATTACTGGTAAGGGAGGGACTTATTTTTGCCATATGCTCTTTATTTTCTGTATGTTTTAGAGCTTTTTTTGTCCCTCATTTTATTCATTTCTGTCTTCTTTTGTGTTAAGTAATTTTTTCTGTTGTGAAACATTTTGATTCCCTTCTCATTTTCTTCTGCAGAGATTCATATTTTCTTTGTGGTTACCACGAGAATTATATTTAAAGTCTGTTATGGATTGAATTATGTCCCCCCTAAGTTTGCATGTTGGAGGTCTAATCTCTAGTGTAACTGTATTTGAAGATAGGGCCCTTTGGGAGGCAATTAAGGTTAAAGGAGGTCATTAGGATGGGGCCTTAATCTGATAAAACTGATGTTTTTATAAGAGGAGGAAAAGACACCAGAGATCTCTTTTAGCCTATACAGAGAAGAGGTCAGGTGGAGATTCAGCAAGAAAGTAATCTATAAGCCAGGAATAGAAGTCTCACTAGAAACCAACTCTGATGGCACCTTGATTTTGAACTTCCCGGCTCTAGAAATTAAGAAATTAAATTTCTGTTATTTAATCATCCAGTCTGCGGCATTTTGTTATGGCATGCTGAGCAAGCTAATGCAACATCTTAAAGTTATAATAATGTAATTTAAATTTTTACCAACATAACTTCAGTAACATACAAAAACTTCGTATAGCTCCATTCTCCTTTGTTATCGATGTCACAGAGTTTATCGTAACACACTGTGTGCCCAGTAAAATAGATTAATAATGCTTTTTTATGCATTTGTTTTCTAAATCATGTAGAAAATAAAAAGTGGAGTTACAGAGCAATATTGCAATAATACTAACTTCCATAGTTGCTCATGCGTTTACCCTTACTGGAGACCTTTATTCTTCTACATAGCTTTGAGTTATAGCACCAAATTTTTATTTCAACTGGGAGGATTCCCTTTAGCATTTCTTGTAGGAGAGGTCTACTGGCAACAAATGTCTTTAGTGTCAACTTTTGTTTCTCTGGGAATATCCCAATTTCTCCCTCATTTTTGAAAGTCACTTTGCCAGATGTAAGATTCTTGGTTGACAGGTGTTTTTCTCTCAGATCTTTGAATATATCACCATGCTACTTCTGGCCTCCAAGGTTTCTGTTGAGATATCTGCTGACAGTCTTGTTAAGAATCATTTATATATGGTGATTCATTTCTTACTGTTTTCAAGATTTTCTCTTTGCCTTTATTTTGACAATTTGATCATAATGTGTCATGGTGTGAGTCTCTGGCTTTATTTTACTTGGAATTGAACTTCTTGGATTTGTATCAACTTTGGGAATTTTTTCAGCCATTTTCTTGAAAAAGTCTTCCTGCTCATTTCTCTCTCTTCTCTTTCTTGTATTCCCACCGTGCCTATGTTAGTTGGCTTGATGGTATCTGAGGGTCTGTTAAGCTCTGTTCACTTTTCTTCATTGTTTTTTCTTTGTGTTCCTCAAGCTCAATAATTTCAATTGTCCTATCTTCATGTTTGTGGATTCTTTCTTCTGTTTGCTCCAATTAGCTCTTGAGTCCCTCTAGTGTATTTTTCATTTCAATTCATGTGTTTTCAGTACCGTAATTTCTTCTTGGCTCCATTTTATAATCTCTGTCTTTATTGATGTAATTTTGTTCATAAATTATCTTTCTGTCTGTGTTCATGTCTTTCTTTAGCCATTTGAACATTTTTAAGACAATTGTTATGGAGCCTTTGTCCAGGAAGACTACCATTTGGTTTTCCTCAGGTACACATTCTGTTGATTTACCAATTTATTTATTTTATTTTGAATGGGCAATTCTTTCCTGCATGCCTTCTGATTTTTTTCTTGAAACTGAAATTTGAATCCTATAATATTATAATTCTGGAAATCAGATTAATGTAGATCTCCCGAAGACTCTGCCAGGTAACTCTGTGTTTGCTTATTTCTTGGTACAGTACAGGTAACAGAACTGCATTTCCTTTAATAAATTATTCTATTATTGAGACATTTTACAATGTCATAAGACTTTTTTTCCTAAAAAGGAATAAGACAATCTTATTCTTAGGCAAAATTACACAGCCAAAGTGTGAATTTGAAATGACCGTTAAATCGTTAAACAATTGCTTTTGTATAAATTATTCTTCATTATATTAACTTAAAAATTTCTTTACTAATGATGTGCATAGCTTACTTTTATTTATTTTTTAAAAAATGTTTATTTATGTTGAGAGAGAGAGAGAGCGTGAGTTGGCGGTGGGGGCAGAGAGAGAGACAGGAGACAGAGAATCCCAGGCACGCTCCACACTGTCAGTGCAGAGCCTGATGTGGGGCTCGATCTCATAAACCATGAGATCATGACCTGAGCCGAAATCAAGATTTGGATGCTTGACTGACCAGGCCACCCAGGTGTCCCCATAGGTTACTTTTTGTATATACAACATTTACATGTCATTGGCTGATACGTGTTGGCATTCTGGGGCATCCCCATCCCAACTTCCCATCATCCAACCATGGAAGTAATGTGTCTGGTCCAGTAGGTGGCACTGGGATCCTCTTCCTGTGTAGAAGTGTAGGTTTGTGTCTTCGTTGTTGCCTTTACTCTTCTTTAAGTGGAATATTTAAAATATTCCTCCTTTACATTAATTGGCATGATTTATAATTATTCCATACGTATAAAAGATTGTATGTAGTATGTATGTAGGATATAAAGTATATAAAATAACAGGCATGTACCCACCACTCAGGTTAAGAGGTAAAACAGCACTAGTAACTGAAGCAATTGAATCCTTTTTGCTTGTTCTCTATGCTATTCCTATCATCTCTCAAAATAATCCTTATTATGCATTTTGTATTTATTGTTTGTCTGCTTATTAAATATTAGTGTTATTATATACATAATATATAATATTCATTATATAATATATAATAACATACCCAATAGATTATTTGTAATATAATCTGTATATTGTGGATAATTAGATAATATATAATATAACAATATCATATAATATTATAATATATAACATATATCATATCATACATATTATGTACATATTCTCTAAATGACACATTGATTAGTTTTGATTATCTTTGAATTTTGTAATAGTCTTAGAGTTTTGTTGTTAATACTGCTGAATCTTAGTTTTACACACATGGTATATGTAATCTGTGGCCAGCTTTTATCACCCAGTGTCGTGTGTCTGAGATTCAACAGTCTTGTTGATTTTATGTATTTTTTATGCAGTGTAGTATTCCACTACGTGAATATTGACACCATTTACTTATTTTCTCCACTCTGGGTAGGCGTTTCCTATCGATATGGTTTCCTAGTTTTGCTACCATGAACAGTGCTGCAACGAAAGTGTTGTTTTCAGTTGTTAATGAGGGAACACTGGGTTAACAAGAGGGAATATAATTGTTAGGTAATACAATTTACACATATTCAGTTTTATAATGTAATGTCAAGTGACTTTTCCAAAAGGCTGGTCACGTTATGAGCCCTACACCCTCATCAACTTTGGCGACACTCAAACTTGTTCATTTTTGCCAATACAGAGATCTAGAATAGTATCTCTTGTAATGCTAATTTTCTTTTCTTGATTACTAACCGATTTGAGCATCGTTTATACGATTCTTGGTAATTTTTATTTCCTTTGCTGTTAAATGCTATTTCTTTCTTTCAGCACTCTTTAGGTGTGGTTCCAGTGTATTCTGGCCTTTGATGTTTCTGGTGAAGAGTCTCATTCTCTCCTCCTTCTCAGACTCCCATCATATATATGTTTGCCTGTCTGATATTGTCCCACAAGTCTCTGAAGCTTTTCTATTTTTCTGCCATCTTTTTTTTTTTTTTCAGTTTTTCAGACTGGTTAATTTCTATTGCTGTATCTACAAGTACATTGACTCTTCTGCCATCTCACATATATTGGTAACTCAATCTAGCGATTTCTCAGTTCAGTCGTTGAATTTTGCAGTTCAAAAATGTCTGTTTTCGTAGTTTCTATTTTGAGATATCTCATGTCTTTTCTCATTGAAACTATATTTTAAAATAATGAGAGGAAAATATTTTTCTTTAGTCTTTTGGACACATTTAAAATATCTGCTTTAAAATGTTTCTCTGATAAATTCAACGTCTGGACTCCTAGAGGATCAGTTTATTGACTGCATTTTCCTGGACTTGGATCATATTCTCCTGTTGTTGTTTGTAAAATTTTTTTTTAATGTTTATTCATTTTTGAGAGGCAGAGAGAGATGGAGTGTGAGTGGGGGAAGGGCAGAGAGAGAGGGAGACACAGAATCCGAAGCAGGCTCCAGGCTCTGATCTGTCAGCACAGAGCCCGACGTGGGGCTTGAACTCATGAACCGTGAGCTCATGACCTGAGTTGAAGTTGGACGCTTAACCAACTGACTCACCCAGGCACTCCTTTCCTGTTTTTTTTTTTTTTACAAAGTTATTTTAAAATTATTTTTCATATGTCTAATAGTTTTTAATGAAGTATCATTGATGTTACCTTATAGAACCTCTGGGGATTCTGTTACTTTCTTCTGAAACATGTCGATTTTTATCAGGCTCATCACCCTGAAATTGTGTGTTTGGCTTTACACTTTCTTAGGACAGCTTTATTCTGTGCTAAAGTTGTTTTCCAAGCCCCTCCAAACTTTGTCTTTTCAATGGGTGTGTCAGCGCTTGGCTTTTGATTTTGCAGAGGCAGGTCTGGATTGGATTTACTCTTAGGTGTGCTCTCTGGCTTCTCAGCTGGAATCCTGGGAGGTTGTCAAGTAGAAGTGAAGGTCTCCTCATTCTGCCGGAAGTGTTTCGTCTTTGTGTTCTGTTTAGAACCCGAAGAGTCTACAGACTCTAAGCTGTCTATAGTCTTAGAGTCTAGCATCTATGGTCTTAGAGTCTAGCGTCTATGGTCTTAGAGTCCAGGACAGTCAAGGACTTACAGGAACCCCAAACAGGGAGTTCTCAGATCTCATCTACACAACTCCCTCCCCTCTTCACCAGTGCCTTGTCCTGAAGATCCTGACCATGTGGGCTTCCCTGAATTCTGACCTCTGCTGAGTGAGGTTGCCATGCTCTGCTTGGACTCCAGCTCACCGTGGCTGGCTTAAGAAATTGTTCCCAGGTCTGGCCAAGTGAGATCCTGCCACGCAATTCACAAGTTACCTTTCTCTCATGAGAGTAGTCTTTCATTACCCAGTTTCCATGTTTGAAAAAATATCTCACATATATTGTTCATGTTTGTCTTTATATTGTTTTAGTTGTAAGAGGGTTAGTTCGATACCAGTTACTCTGTCTGTTGGGAGGGAAACTTTCATTCCATATGTTTGTATCCTTCTAAATACAGTGAGACCCTGATTCCCTGCAACATGAATATATTTGCTTATCTGCTTTATCTGGTAATACACCAAAAAAAAAAAAAAAAAAAAAAGGTTCAGGATTGACATACTAATACACTATCAGTCCCAACCCTAACAGATAAAGTTAAGATTTCCTTAGAGTTCTTTTGCCTTTAGGATATATCCCACAAAAATTATATAGGACACTGTGTTTAAAATTATTATTTAATTTTTTATGTGTTTTTGTTATTAATTTTATAGAGATTTACATTATATTTCTATTTATGGTCAAGTTTTAGATCTTCTTACTTGTTCTTTATGCTTTAATTTTGAGCAGATAAAATATTTATAGGTTTTGAGACTTAAAATATGTCACTCTCATATTTATCCTTTTCAAGTTGTCCTTAGTCACATTTATAAATAACTTTTCCCCTTAATTTCTGATTTATCCTGTTTCTTTTTGCAAGCATAAGCAAATGCATATTTTCTTTTTTTTTCCAGCATGAAACTTTAGATCATATTTACTTTTCTTTTTCTCTATTTGGTCTATGTTCTTTGCTTAAATTTTTTTTTTTTTGCTTAAATTTTTTTTTTTTCTGAATATTGGATGGCTTTGTTTTTGTTTTAGTCTTCACTTTTTTTTTTAAATTTTTTTTACATTTATTTATTTTTGAGAAACAGGGTGAGAGAAAACATGAGCAGAGGAAGGGCAGAGAGAGAAGGAGACACAGAATCTGAAGCAGGCTCCAGGCTCTGAGCAAGAGGTCAGCACAGAACCTGATGCGGGGGCTCGAACCCACAAACCGTGAGATCATGACCTGAGCCGAAGTCGGACCCTCAACAGCCTGAGCCACCCAGGCGCCCCTCTTCACTTTTCTTTATCATGACATCCATTCTTACTTAGGTCGTTACTATTTGGCTTTTCAGCTTTAGGTAATATTTGCTAATTCTCACTGATAATCTAGGGCTAATAAATGAGTTGATTGTACGCTTTTCTTTCTTCTCCCATTATTTTAGTTGCATTATTCCCACTTTGTTAGAACATATCCGTTAAATGCCGTTTTTCACTTGTGCTCACCTTGTCTTAATCTTAGATATCGTTTTATATATTAACACTCACTCTCGGTCTTTTCGCCAAAATAGCCTCAAACACTTGGTGGAATGAAAGTGGTCATGTACAAAATTCCCCAGGAAACGTTTGTAAACAAAATCTTCTCTGAGCTCTTAAACCTATCGAATGTATTTTTTTTTTTTTACCTTTGATATTTAAAGGACTACTTAACCATATCTAAAGGTATTTCACACTTTTTTCCCCCTTGACATTGAAAAATACTTTCTTCATTTTAGTCTTGATGCGTGTGGTGTTATCAAGTTGTCTGACAAGTTAATTCTATTTCCTTTGTCAGTAACTTGGTCTTTTACCTGAAGGCTTGGATTATATTTTTAATTTATTTTTAAGATCTAGTAGTTTCTATTTGGGTGATCACTTTTCATGCTACCCTTTTCTCGTTGATTTCAGTATTGAGATTTTGAATATTTGCCTCAAAGAATTATTTTATTTGAAAAAAGTTTTTGAAAAACGTATTTAGCTGAGGGGTGCCTGGGTGGCTCAGTCAGCTCAGCGACTGACTCTTGGTTTCGACTCGGGTCGTGAGCCCAGGGTCGTGGGATTGAGCCCTGTGTTTCGCTCCATACTCAGCCTGGAGCCCGTTTGGGATTCTTTCTCTCCCCCTCTCTCTTTGACCTTCTCCCTCGCTCGTGCTCTCTTTGTCTCTCAAATAAATAAATACATAAATAAATAAATAGAAGGTATTTAGTGGGTATTGGAGTGTTTATTACAGTTTTTCTCTGCTTTATGGTTGATTTTTAAGGGGAGACTTGACATTAACTGCCAATTTTTTTTCTCATTTAAAGTTTTCTTCATATAGTGACTTTGCAAGTACTTTTATATCATCTTATTTATTTATTTATTTAGTTAAGGTTTATTTATTTTGAGACAGAAAGACAGAGAGAGAGCAAAGTGGAGGAGGAACAAAGAGGGAGAGAGAGAGAATCCCAAGAAGGCTGCACAGAGCCTGACGCGGGGCTCCAACTCATGAACCCTGAGATCATGACCTGAGCCAAACTCACAAGTCGGATGCTTAACCGACTGAACCACCCAAGCGCCCCTTTCTCTTCATCATTAAATGTCTTCTATTTTTCTGAAACAGCAGTAATGGGTGGATGTAAATAGGACTTAGGGGTTTCGTTGTGTTCTACGTTTCTTATATCAGAAGAACCGGCTTCCGTTGGTAAGGTACAGTTTCTTTAATCAGTGATAACTGGTGTGAATTGATGTGTTTTTTCGTTTGTGATTCTGATGATTGTCAAACATTTTCAACTATTATTCTCTTTCTTGGTCTCCATCTTGCAGCTTCCAAGGTATGTTTCTCCATTCCACGTTACTCATCTCTTCCCCGGAAATAATATCCTCCCGAGCCCGCCACGACTCCCATTCACTTAAAGCCCTTGCCTTCCAAAGGTGATTAAAGCGACCTGGCAACTAAATGCAACGTCTAATCCAAAAAACAGCTAGACATTGTCACGGGGGCAATTGGCGAAAACTGATTATGGCCTGTGGACTATAGAATGATGTTGTATGGGATAGCAGTGTTACATCTCCTGAGTTTGAAAATCATAATGTGGTTATGTAAGATCATTTTTTCCAAGGTGACACACAGAGATAAAAGAACATGATGTGTCCCGCTTCTTCTCAAGTGATCCAGAAAAAAAAATTATATATATCTACCTAAATGTTAACAATTGATTAATTTGGAAGACTGTATGTGAGCACTCTTTGTACCCTCTCTGCCATATTTCTATTAAGTTTTCACTTAGAAGACAGAAAAAGTTGAAATAAGAAAACCTCTGCCTTTCAAGTTTTCAGGAGACAGGTCTATCACGCCTCAGACCTATCGTTAGTGTTTCATCACACCCAGTGGGATTCTTCACTCAAGGTTTACTGTGTTTGTTTCCAACACCACTGGGCCCCTGCTGTCTTTATCTCTTTTGCCACAAGCCAGTAGGACACTTAAGTGACTATTAGGACGAATTGATGGAAGCTGAGGGTGGACTAACATAAGAGAGAGAGAGAGATAATGCTGGGGGGCAACATCCTCGGAGAGTCTCCCACACTTTTGTGGGCCTTACCTCCATGAAGCCCACCAGGTTCTCCTCCTCAATATCTGAGGAAGATCTTCTCCAAGGTCTGGCTGGGGGAAGAGAATAGTGATCCTTATGAAACACACACACACACAGCCTTCTTCATAACAAATGCCTGCTTTCCAGACTCTTAACTTTAGAGAGCAACCTGATGGTTACCAGAAGGGAAGGAGGGAGGGAATGGGTGAAACAGGCAATGGGGATTAAGGAGTGTACTTGTGATGGCCCCAGGGTGATGTATGACCCGTGAACTCACTTTATTGTATACCTCGACCTAATATAACACCGTATGTTCACTCACTGGAATTAAAATACAAACTTGAAGAAAAAAAAAAGCCTGTTCCCCAGAGGAAGACCTTGCCAGAAGCTTATCTTAGTTGGATGAGGGTGTTCCCCCTACTTTAGCCACTCTAGAACTCATTTCTCAGTTATAGGAGAAAAAACAAACAAACAAACAAACACAGTAAACAAGGATCAGGACTTTAAAGAAAATGATTGGGAATGTGGTAGCCTGGGAACAGAATGGGGAACACAGAGGAAGAAAAGCTGTATCGTATCACTGAAGAGCCACTTGTAAAGTCCACAAACTGGAGACACAGGCCCGCTAAGAGACTGAGACCTAACTATAAGACTGTAGAATGTTTCTCTCGCCCCCACAGCTCATCACCGCGGTAACAGAGCTCTAGTATTCCATTAAATTATAGCAGAAAGGGCTGGAAGACTTAGATTCTCCCCGAGGAGAAGTACTTAGGGAAATCCGAAGTCAACAGAGAGGCAAAAACAAGAACACTAGAGAAAGTTGATGTCTTTGGCTACAAAAAACGTGAAATACAACTAAGGTTAGCCAAATTAATATAAATCCTCAAATAGACCAAAGGTCTATTTGCCTCAGTTTCTATTACCTAACATATGAAGTCCAGCTTTCAAGAGAAAATTATAATATTTGCCTAAGGCAGGAAAAATGGCCTCAAAATACAAAGAAATCATCAGGACCGGACTCAGGTTACAAAGATGTTGTAAATATCAGAAATGAAATTTAAAATAACTATGAGGGGCGCCTGGGTGGCTCAGTCGGTTGAGCGTCCGACTTCAGCTCAGGTCATGATCTCATGGTTTGTGAGTTTGAGCCCTGCATCGGGCTCTGTGTTGACAGCTCAGAGCCTGGAGCCCGCTTCAAATTCTATGTCTCCTCCTTTCTCTGCCCCTCCCATGCTCATGCTCTGTCTCACTCTGTCTCTCAATAATAAATAAATGTTAATTTAAAATAACTATGAGTGGGGCGCCTGGGTGGTGCAGTCGGTTAAGCGTCCGACTTCAGCCAGGTCACGATCTCGCGGTCCGCGGGTTCGAGCCCCGCGTCAGGCTCTGGGCTGATGGCTCGGAGCCTGGAGCCTGTTTCCGATTCTGTGTCTCCCTCTCTCTCTGCCCCTCCCCCGTTCATGCTCTGTCTCTGTCTGTCCCATAAATAAATAAAAACGTTGAAAAAAAAAATTTAAAAGAAAAAAAAATAAAATAACTATGAGTAATATGTTAAGGATTCCACTGGTACACGTAGACAACACAAAAGAACAGATGAGTAATGTAAACAGAGATGGAAACTCTAAGAAAAAAGCAAAATAAAATGTTAGATCAAAAGCATTGTAACACAATTGAAGAATGTTTTTGAAGGACTCATCAGTGGATTCAACACAATTAAAGAAAGAATCAACGATCTCAGGGCACCTGGGTGGCTCGGTTGGTTAAGCATCCGACTTCGGCTCAGGTCGTGATCTCACGGTTTGTGGGTTCGAGCCCTGCGTCAGGCTTGGTGCTGACAGCTCAGAGCCTGGAGCCTGCTTTGGATTATATGTCTCTCTCTCAATCTGCCCCTTCCCCCATGATGCTCTGTCTCTCTCTGTTTCCAAAATAAATAAACATTAAAATAAATTTTTTTTTAAAAAAGGAACGAATCAATGATCTTAAAGATAGGTCAATAGAAACTTCCCAAACCAAAATTCAGAAAGAACAAAGAAGAAAGAAAAAGAAAAAAACAGAATAGAGCATCCAAGGAATGTGGGACCATTTCAAAAGGTGTAACTTAGGCATGATTGGAATACCCAAAGGAGAAGAGAGAATGGAGCAGAGGAAATATTTGAAGAAATAATGGCTGCTGGCTTTCCAAAATATAGACAACAAATCAAAGATCTAGGAAGGCACTCCTAGGCATGTCATATTCAAGCTGCAGAAGAGGAAAGACAAAGGAACATCTTGAAAGAAACCAGGGGGGGACAACCTCTTACATATGGAGAAGGATGGACAAGAATTACCCCAAACTTATCAGAAACTATGCAAGGGAGGAGGGAGTTGTGTGCAATATTTAAAGGGTTGAAAGAGAAAAACTACCTAGAATTCTCCATCCAACACATTCTTCTTCAAAAGTGAAGAAGAAATAAGGACTCCGAAAATTTAAAAAGATAAGAGAATTCATCACCAGCGGGCTTTCATTGCAAGCGATGTTAAAAGTTCTTCAAGTAGAAGAAAAATGATATAGGTCAGAAAATTGGATCCACATGAAAAGAAAAAAAAAAACATCAGAGAAGAAATAAGCGAAGGCAGAACAAAATCCTTTTTTTAAAATTCCCCATTGATCTAAGTGATAATTATTTATTTAAATTAATGAGTAACAGTACATTGGGTGAGTATATCATATTGATAAGTGAAATGAATGACAATAATTTCAGAAGGGAGAGAAAGGAGGTATTTGGGTTACTTTTTATATGTGAGGAGTATGTGTTATAGTGCTATTTGAAGGAAGCCTTAGACTAATTAAAAATTTAGGGGCGCCTGGTTGCCTCAGTCGGTTGAGCGTCCGACTTTGGCTCAGGTCATGATCTCACGGTTCGTGAGTTCGAGCCCCGTGGCGGGCTCTGTGCTGACGGCTCGGAGCCTGGAGCCTGTTTCCGATTCTGCGTCTCCCTCTCTCTCTGCCCCTTCCCCGCTCATGCTCTGTCTCTCAGAAATGAATAAACGTTAAAAAAAATTAAAACATTTATATTGGTAACTCTAGAGCATCACTAGAAACAGCTAAAAAGAGGAGGATAAGTAACATACTAAGATAAGAGATGGATGGAGTCACACAAAAATGCTTAATACCAGAAAAGTCAGAAAAAGAAGCCATAAAACAAAGAACAAATGCATGAATAGAAAACAGTTACAAACATCGTAGACATTAATCCAATTATATCAATAATCACTTATTTTTTTAATGTGTATTTATTTTTGAGAGAGACAGAGACAGAATGCGAGTGGGTTAGGGGCAGAGAGAGAGGGAGACACAGAATCCAAAGCAGGCTCCAGGTTCTGAGCTGTCAGCACAGAGCCCGACACGGGGCTCGAACTCATGAGCTGTGGGATCATGACCTGAGCCAAAGTCGGACGCTCAACTGACTGAGCCACCCAGGTGCCCCTCAGTAATCACTTTAAATGTAAATGGTCTAACCACACCTTTTACAATACAGAGGTAAAGGGAATTAAAAAAAAATTATATGTTGTTAATAAGAGACTCACTTTGAATATAAAAGTTGAAAATAAAGGAAATGGAGAAAGCTACATCATGGTAATGAAAACCTCAGTAACTACGTTAATTTCAGAGGAAATGCACTTCCGGACCAGGAGGATTAGCAGGGAAGCAGAGTGTCCTTGCATAATGATAAAGGAGTCAATTTTTAAAGACATACCAGTCCGAAGTGTTCACGTGACTAACAACACGGCGTCAAAACACGAGGCGAAAACTGATAGAAGTAAAAGGAGAACTAGACAAATGCGCCACTGTTGTTGAAGTTTTCAATATTCTTCTATCAGTGATTGACAGACCCAGTAGGCTGAACGTCAGTAAGGAGACAGATGACCTGAAAAGCACTATTTAATCACATTGAGTTAATTGATACTTACAGAATACTCCATCAGATAATGCAAGACTACACATTTCTCTCAAACTCATATGATTCACCAAGATAGACTGCATTCTGGGCTGTAAAACATACCAAATTTAAAGAATAGAGATCATGTAAAATAGGCTTTCGGACCGCAGTGGAATTAAGCTACAAGTCCATCACAGAAAGATAGCTGGGAAATTCCCAAAATATTTCGGAATTGCCAACACACTTTTACGTAAACATGGGTCAAAGAAGAAGACTCGAAATAAAATTTAAAATATTTTTACTAAAGCAAAATAAAAACATAAGATCAAAATGTGTAGGATATAGCTAAAGAAGTGGTTAGAAATTTATAATTTTATCAAACACGTATATTAGAAAACAATACAGGTCTAAGTTTAGGAACCTGATTTTCTACTTTAAGAAATCCGGGGTGACTAGGTGGCTCAGTCCGGGGTGCCTGGCTGGCTGGTTAAGTGACCGACTTTGGCCCAGGTCATGATTTCACGGTTCGTGGGTTTGAGCCCCACATCGGGCTCTGTGCTGATGGCTCAGAGCCCGGAGCCTGCTTCGGATTCTGTGTCTCCCTCTCTCTCTGCCCCTCCCCTACTCATGCTCTGTCTCTCTCTCCTTCAAAAATAAATGTTAAAAAAAATTAAATTCTAGAAATGAAAGAAATCCACAGCAAGCAGCAGAAAAAATATATATAAAAAGTTAGATCAGAAATCAATGAAATTGAAAACAGGAAAACAATAAAAATCTACTGTATCAAAACTGGTTATTCAAAAAGATCAAGATGATAAGCTTACAGTGAGACTAATGAAGAAAAAAGAGAAAGAAAGGGCACAAATTACCAATAACAAAACTGAAACAGAGGTCATCACTACTGCTTTTGTGAGATAAAAAGAGTGATATAGGAATATAATGAACACGTCTATGACTATAAACTGATAACTTAGAGAACATAGACTAATTCATTGAAAGAAATAAACTACCAAAACTCACACAAGGAGAAATAAATAACCTGAGTTATGTTTATGTTTATGTATTTTTTGTTGAGATGTTATTAACATATAACATTATGTTAGTTTCAGGTATGCAACATAATGACTCGTTATTTGTACGTATTGTGAAATAATGACCACAGTAAGTCTAGCTAATATTCATCACCATGCCCGGTTACAAAACTTTTTTTCTTGTGATAAGAACCTTTTTTTATTAAAAAAAAATTTTTTTTTACATTTATTTTTGAGAAACAGAGTGAGACAAAGTGTGAGCGGGGGAGGGGCAGAGAGAGAAGGAGACACAGAATCTGAAGCAAGCTCCAGGCTCTGAGCCAGCGGTCAGCACAGAGCCTGATGCGGGGCTGATGCGGGGCTTGAACAGTGAGATCATGACCTGAGCCGAAGTCGGACGCTCAACCGACTGAGCCACCCAGGCGCCCCTCTTGTGATGAGAACTTTTAAGATCAATAGGCATACCTTGGAGATACGTCAGGTTCAAATGCAGACCATAACATTAAAGTTAATATCACAATAAAGTGAGTCAAATGAATTTTTTAATTTCCCAGTGCATATCAAAGTTATGTTTATAGTATACTATAGTCTATTAAGTGTATAAAGCATATATGTAACAAGAGTACAGACCTGAATTAAAAATATTTTACTGCAAGGGTGCCTAGGTGGCTCAGTTAAGCGCCGAACTTCAGCCCAGGTCATGATCTCACGGTTTGTGGGTTTGAGCCCCACGTCAGGCTCTGGGCTGACAGCTCAGAGCCTGGAGCCTTCTTCAGATTCTGTGTCTCCCTCTCTCGCTGTCCCTCCACCCCCTCTCAAAAATAAATAAACATTAAAAAAATTAAAAAAAATATTTTATTGCTAGAAAATGCTAACCATCCTCTGAACTTTCAGTGAGTTGTGATCTTTCTGCTGGTGGTCTTGCCTCAATGTCGATGGTTGCTGATTGATCAGGGTGGTGGCTACTGAAGGTTGGGGTGGGTGTGGCAATTTCTTAAAATAACACAACCATGATGTTCTTTTAGTTGAGTATAGCGGACACACAATGGAGCATTAGTTTCAGGTGTACAACTTAGCGATCTGACAAGTTCATAGAGTCGCGATATTCACCACGAGTGTAGCTGCCACCTGCCCCATTACATTGCTATTATGATATTATTGACCGTATTCCTTATATTCTACTTTTTATCCCCATGTCTTCCTCAATTCTATACCTGGAGACCTGTATCTCCCTCTCCCTTCACCTATTTTGCCCAACTCCCGCTCCTCTCCCCTCCGGCAACCATCAGTCTGTTGTCTCTATTTATAGTTCTGACACAGCTTTTTGTTTGGTCATTTTTGAGTGAATCATATGGTATTTGTCTTTTTCGGTCTGAATTATTTCACTTAGCATAATACCATCCAGATCTATCCATGTTGTCTCAAATGGCACGGCCTCATTTTTTAATGACTATGTAATATTCCTTTGTGTATATACATACCACAGTTTCCTTATCCATCCGTCTATTGGTAGACACTTATGTTGCTTCCATAGCTTGGGTATTGTAAATGAAGCTACAATAAACATAGGTGTGCATATATCTTTTTCAGTTAGTGTCTTCATTTTCCCTAGGTGAATATCCAACAGTGGAATTATTGCATCATATGGCATTTCTATTTTGAATTTTTTGAGGAACTTCCAACGTGGTTTCCATAGTGGTGTACCAATTTACATTCCCACCAATGGTGCACGAGGGTTCCTTTTTCTCTACACCCTCGCCAACGCTTGTTTCTTGTCTTTTTTTTTTTTAATTTTAAAAAAAATGTTTTATTTATTTTTGAGACAGAGAGAGACAGAGCATGAGTAGGGGAGGGGCAGAGAGAGAGGGAGACACAGAATCCGAAGCAGGTTCCCGGCTCTGAGCTGTCAGCATAGAGCCTGACGTGGGGCTGGAACTCACGAACCGCGAGATGACCTGAACCGAAGTCGGATGCTTAACCGACTGAGCCACCCAGGTGCCCCTCTTGTCTTCTTGATTTTAGCCATGCCAACAGAATATGAGGTGACATCTCATTGTGGTTTTGATTTATATTCCCTGATGATTAGTGATAACGAGCATCTTTTCATGTGTCTGTGTCTTTTCTTTACACAACAATGAATTTTGCTGCATCCCTTGACTCTCCCTTTCATGAATGATTTCTCCCTCGTATGCAGTTCTGTTTAATAGGATTTTACCCACAGTAGAACTTCTTTCAAAATTAGATTCAATCTTCTTAAACCTGCTGCTGCCTTATCAACTAAGTTTATACAATCTTCTAAATCCTTTGTGGTCATTTCAACCATCTTCACAATATCTTCGTCAGGAATGGAACCTATCTCAAGAAACCACTTTCTTTGCTCAGCCATAAGAAGCAAGGCTTCATCCATCAGAGTTTTATTGTGAGATTGCAGCAATTCAGTCACATCGTCATGCTGCACTTGTAATTGTAGTTCTCTTACTATTTCTGCCACATCTGCAATCACTTCTATTGAATTTTTTACCCCCTAAAGTCAGCCATGAGGGTTGGAGTCAATTTCTTCCAAACCCCTGTTCATGTTGATATTTTGACCTCTTATGGTGAATCATGAATGGTCTAATGACATCCAGAATGGTGAATCTTTTCCAGAAGATTTTCACTTTACTTTGCCCAAGTCCATGAAAAGAATCACTTCAAGAACTGTTCCTTTGCATTCATGACATGGCTAGTTGTTGGGTGCAAGAGGCTTAGCTCTTGGTTTATCTTAGTTTTCAATATGTCTTCCTCACTAAGCTTAATTGTTTCTAGCTTTTGATTTAAAATGAGAGGTATGTAACTCTTCCTTTCATTTGAACGTTTAGAGGCCTTATGTTTATTAAATAATTAAATCAGTTATTAATATTTCAACAAAGAAAGCACCTGGCCTAGATGATTTCACTGGTGATTTCCACCATAAAGTAAAAGAAGAAATAATGGCACTCCTCCACAATCCTTCCAGAAAATAGAAGCAGAGGGAACAGCTATTAGAATAGCATTATATTGGCCAACACCAAAATCAAGTAAAGAAAACACATCAACAGCAAACTATAAACCTAGATGCAAAAATCTTTCACAAACTATTGAGGATTAGCAAATTAAAACCAAAATGTATAAAAAGAATTTTATACCGTGACCCTGTGGGATTTATTCTAGGTATTCAGGCCAGGGTCGTATTTGAAAATTGATGTAATCTATCTTACTTTAAAAAAAACTAAAGAAGAAAAATAACATGAGCAATGACGCAAATAAAGATCAGTGATACAAAGGGCACCTGGGTGGCTCAGTCAGTTAAGTGTGTGGCTTCGGCTCAGGTCATGATCTCACGGTTTGTGAGTTCGAGCCTCACGTCAGGGTCTGTGCTGACAGCTCAGAGCCTGGAGCCTGTTTCAGATTCTGGGTCTCCCTCTCTCTCTGCCCCTCCCCCACTGGTGCACGCTCCTGTGTGCTCTCTCTCTCTCTTTCGCTCTCTTAAAAATAAATAAAACACACACACACAAAAGATCAATGATACAAAATAAAGCATTTCAAAACTTCTAACACTTGTTAATGATAAAAAACTGTTATTTAACTAAGAGTAGAGGGATAATTCCTAAAGTTGAAAGGAAATATCTGAGAAAATAAAAATCAATAGCTAACCTACTAGTTACTGGTGGTGATATAGAGACCAGACTCTTGGCCTCTTAGATCAGGATCAAGGCAAGGATGTCTCCTCCTATCACTCCTTTTCAACATACCTGGAAGTCCTAGGGATTGCAAAGGATAAAAAAAAAAATGAAATAAATGACTTAAAGATTAGAAGGGAAGAAATAAAAGCCATCTTTATTCATAGAAAATATGATTGTCTATGTAGAAAATCCCAAAAAGTGACAAAAAAATTCTGAAACTAATAAGCAAGTATGTCGAGATGATCAGATTCAAGGCTATATACAAAATCAGTTGCTTTCCTACATACTAGCAATGAGCAATTGTAAATTGAATTCAAAAATCTAATAAAACTTACATTAGCCTAAAAATGGAGATGTTTAGTGATAAATCTAAAAAAAATATGTAGGACTTTAATGGGAGAACTATAAAATTCTGGTAAAAGAAATTAAATAAATGGAAATATATTTTGTGTTCATAGATTAGAAGAATTGATATAGACTGTCAGTTCTTTCTAGTTTGATCCATTGATTCATTGTGATTCTAATCAAAATCTCAACAAACTCTTTTGTAGAAACCAATAACTCGTTCTAAAGTTTATATGGAAAGACAAAATTTACATGGGAAGGTAACGAAATACTGGAGAACAACATTGGAGGACATATACCACCCAATTTTGAGACTTCATATAAAGTTACAGTAATCAAGTGATTTGGTCTTTCTGTAGGATAGATTTCTTGAGGTGAATTGATGACATAAAAACGTGGAAATCCAAATTTTGACAGGTGGTGTTAATTTCTTTTTTTTTTTTTAATTTTTTTTTTCAACGTTTATTTATTTTTGCGACAGAGAGAGACAGAGCATGAACGGGGGAGGGGCAGAGAGAGAGGGAGGCACAGAATCGGAAACAGGCTCCAGGCTCTGAGCCATCAGCCCAGAGCCCCACGCGGGGCTCGAACTCACGGACCGCGAGATCGTGACCTGGCTGAAGTCGGACGCTTAACCGACTGCGCCACCCAGGCGCCCCAGGTTGTGTTAATTTCTATTGCTGCTGTAAACAAATTACCAGAGGTAATCAGACCCCCAAATTTAGGGGCTTAAACAATTCAAATATATTATCTTACAGTTATGGAGATTAGAAATATTAAATCAATTTTACTGGGCTAAAATCAAGGTGTTGGCAGGCATGCATTTCTTTTGGAGGCTCTAGGGGACAACCCACTTCTTCACCTTGCTCAGTTTCTAGAGGCTGCTTACATTCCTAGCCTCTGACCCCTTCTTGCCTCCTCAAAGCCAGTAGTCTCTTCCTTAATCTTTGTTTCTGCCCTTACATATTCTCTCTCTGACTGTGATCGTCCTTCCTCCATCTTATATGAACCCTTGATTACATTGGAGGCACTCAGAAAATCTAGGATTGTCTCTGGATTGTGTTTGGCATATTTTTACATGCAAAGTACACAGTTATGAAAAATACACGTGAGGTCCATCAAAGAGGACCAAATGTACAGCCTACATTCCATCAAAGAGTTAGATAGAGGTGGGATGGGTTGAAGAGAGGTAAGTAACAAATAAAAGAATGAGATCACTGTCCAAACTTATACGTGGTATAAAAAAAGATTATGTGACAAAGAGTGATTATAATCTAGTTATTTTAGATTACATAATCAGAGAAAATTTTACTGGGAAGGTATGGTTTAAGCTTAGAGAAGAAATTTTAAACAACCCATAAAATGAAAGCCCAAATCCAGTGAGCCTAGTACAGATCTGGAAGCAGAGTGAAAAAGGAATAGAATGACACACAGACAGTCCTAAGACATTTGGTATACTCAGGGAGACCTAGATCTGTGTGGCTGGAGACGATTGAAAATAATAAATTTGAAGATATAGGCTGGAGCCAGATGAATGGAAGCATTCTTTGTTCTAAATCCAATGCAAGGCCATGATAAGGTTTTAAGATATAGGTAGGTGAGGACGGCACGTGTGTGTGTGTGTGTGTATGTGTGTGTGTGTGTGTGTGTGTGTGTGTGTTGGTGGGTGGGAATCTGATTTATGCTTTAGAAAGATGTGGCTGCTCTGTGGAGAATGGGTTTCAAATGAGCAAGAGAAGAGACCAATAATCCACCCTAATCATGGGAGAAAGGAGAGTGGCTTGACAAGGGTTAGCAGTGAAGTGCAAACATTATATAGATTAGGAATATATGTATGAATTTTATTTTTTATTTTTAAAAATTTACATCCAAATTAGTTAGCATATAGTGCAACAATGATTTCAGGAGTAGATTCCTTAGTGCCTCTTACCCATTTAGCCCATCCCCCCTCCCACAACCCTTCCAGAAACTCTCAGTTTGTTCTCCATCTTTATGAGTCTCTTCTGTGTTGTCCCCCTCCCTGTTTTTATATTCTTTTTGTTTCCCTTCCCTTATGTTCATCTGTTTTGTCTCTTAAAGTCCTCATATGAGTGAAGTCATATGATTTTTGTCTTTCTCTGACTGACTAATTTCACTTAGCATAATAGCCTCCAGTTCCATTCACGTAGTTGCAAATGGCAAGATTTCATTCTTTTGATTGCCGAGTGATACTCCATTGTATATATAGACCACATCTTCTTTATCCATTCATCCATCGATGGACATTTGGGCTCTTTCCATACTTTGGCTATTGTTGATAGCGCTGCTATAAACATGGGGGTGCATGTGTCCCTTTGAAACAGCACACCTGTATCCCGTGGATAAATGCCTAGTAGTGCAATTGCTGGGTCATGGGGTAGTTCTGTTTTTAGTTTTTTGAGGAACCTCCATACTGTTTTCCAGAGTGGCTGCACCAGCTTGCATTCCCAAGGAATATGTTTTAGAGATGAAGTTGCCAAGACTTGCTGATTAATTTAATTTTTGACAGGATTATTAGGACAAATAAAGACTAACTTCTAGAATTTGGTATTGGGCCACTGTTCGTTAGTGGTGCCATTTACTAAGCTAGGGAAGATGAGAAAAAAACATAACCTTGGATATGGACACGTGTGTTAAGAATTCTGCTTTGGTTTTATTAATTTTGTAACAACCTTTAGGCTCCGATGAGGAGGTGCAAGAAAGATCTTAGATATACAAAGAGTTGAGTAAATGTGAGGATAGAAATGCGAACTTGGAAGTTACCAGAGTACATATGGTATTTAAGGACACAGGATTGGAAAGGATCTCTTAAGGCGAGAGTGTCGACAGAAGAGTGGAAGACACAGAACAGAGTCTTGAATCATTTCATGTATCAATGTCAAGCAAAGAAGGAGAAATAACTGCACAGTAGGGACTCCAGTAGGGAGAATGTAACAGTTTTAGGGTGACAGAATCCAAGAGTAGAGACTATCTTAAGTAGGCAGATGAGGCGAACTCCTGACTGCTGCTGAGCGTTCAAATAAGATGAGGACAGCAAAGCCATTGGTAGAATGGAGTTCATCCATCACTTTAATTTTCATTATCTCAGCCCAGTGGTGGACATGGAAGCATAATGCCTCATTGTGCCTATAAGGAACTAGGTAGCTCATAGGAGTGGGTGTTTTGCTGAGAAAAAGAGCACAGAAATGGGGCGTTAATTGGAGGAGGACATAGGTTTGTGGTGTGGGTGTGTCTGTGTTAAAATGGCGGATGCTAGATTAGGTTGGTACGCTAATGAAATGGATCCAACAGAAGGAGAAATCAGTGATGAGAAATTCAGGAGTTAGGTCGTTAAAAACAAAACAAAACACGTGGTGCGATGCATTTTCAAGACTGGCCTTAGATGCGGCTGGGGACACTTTATCCATAGTAACAAAAGGCAAAACGATGGTATAGACGAAGATGCAAATATGGTGGTTGACGTAGTGGTGCGAACATAGGAATTACTGCTTAACTGCCCATAATTTCTTCATGAAACGTGAGACGAGATTAGCTATGAAAGAAGTGATTGTAAAGGAGGGTTGGAAAGACCAAAGTTCTGAGAGAAAAGAAACACAAAGCAAATGATATTTTTGGAGCGTGGAAAGGGCAGTGAGATCTTTCGGGCAGTGCTGTGTGCCTCAGAGATTTAGGATCATGAGTCTGAAGTTCGACTTTCAGGGTGATTGTGTATTTTTCTCCTCCAGATCTTTCCACCTGCATACAAGCAGCCAAAGAGCAAGCCGGAAGATGAGTTTAACCAGGATAGACAAATGTGCAAGAAATCCCTTTCTCCACGGTCTCAGTAATTGTAGCTACTACCAGTGTTTAATTTTTGTCATATGGGAGCTAAAAAACAAAATCTCATTTTGTTTTAGCTTGTATTTCTCTTACCTCTAGTGAGACTGAACATCCTTTTCATACGTATAGCAGTCATTGTATTTCCTCCTCCATAAATTATTGGTTCGTATTCTCTACTTTTTTTCTGTTATTTGTTTTTCTTCTTATTGATTTTTAAGATTTGTATAATGAACACAAACACTTTGTTACATATCTTGCATTATTTTCTCTCAGGTTATGATTTTTTTCTTGATTTAGTGTCTTTCACTATATTGACTGCTTGAAGGCTTTCCTAGTCAAATATATTCATATTTTCCTTTGGAGTTTCTGGGTTTATGGATTGCTTAGTCTTCTTTTCTTCCACCCCACTCAAAGCTTATAATGTTAGTCCCCTGTATTTTATTATGGTATTTTCCAAACTTTTAAAATATTCGATCATTTCATAATTTGAGTTCAATTTTGTATACAGCATGCGGTAGGGACTCTAACTATTATTTTGATGGGTAACCAATGGTCCGATAAATTTTCCCACTGCTTTAAAATGGCAACCTTTAGGGGCTCCTGGGTGGCTCAGTCGGTTAAGCGTCGACTTCAGCTCAGGTCACGATCTCACGGTCTGTGACTTCGAGCCCCGCGTTGGGCTCTGGGCTGATGGCTCGGAGCCTGGAGCCTGCTTCCGGTTCTATGTCTCCCTCCCTCTCTGCCCCTCCCCCGTTCATGCTCTGTCTCTGTTTCAAAAATAAATAAACGTTAAGAAAAATTAAAAAAAATAATAAAATGTCAACTTTTCATATTTGATATTTATATATATGCATATATACATATGCAAATACATAGTATTTGTATCATGTATCTGGATTTTCTTCTCTGTCCCATTTCTTTTTCCTGTTGACACCTGTTACTGTTAGAACGAATATAGTTTTGGGGCGCCTGGGTGGCTCAGTCGGTTAAGCGGCCGACTTCGGCTCAGGTCATGATCTCGCGGTCCGTGAGTTCTAGCCCTGCGTCGGGCTCTGTGCTGACAGCTCAGAGCCTGGAGCCTGTTTCAGATTCTGTGTCTCCCTCTCTCTGACCCTCCCCTGTTCATGCTCTGTCTCTCCCTGTCTCAAAAAAAAAAAAAAAAAAAAAAAAAGAACTAATATAGTTTCGCATCATGTCTTGATAGTTTTTGGGCAAGTCCCTCCCTTATTCTTCCTTTAAAACTTCTGTTGGTTATTCTTGCATATCTCTAGATAAATTTTACAATTTGCTTATCAATGCCAATGGGCCTTCCTAGTGTTGAATTTACATATTAGTTTGGGGAAACATTTAAAATTTGCTTTGGGAGAGGAAGAGGAAAGCAGAGAGGAAGACACCGTACGCAGGCTAAGATGAGCTGATCCTGGGGTTCCAAGACACGATTACAGACCCTGTGGGCAGAAGAGATCCAAAGGCAGGAGAGGTGGTCAGATAGGGTCAGCTTCATTCTCACCATGTACTGACCAAAGGTTAGTCTTGAAGATTCTAAACGCATCAGTTTTGTTTACAACTACCTGCTGAAATGATGTCCAGGAAGCTGTATCACGGCCACTTGTTTTTCCAAACTGATGTGTCTGTCTGTTGAAATAAACTAATATTCTCAAATTACTCGGCTATTTGGTAGGTACAAGTTAAAAAGAAAACAGGAACAGAAAATTGGGGAAAAGAGGCTAAAACTGATGATATGTAGGAGAGGAGCTTGCAATTTATCAAAGTAAGAATACTGCAAAATTAAAAACCAGTTCTATTAGGTGAATATCTTGGATAGAAGAAACTTCATAAGGGAGTTTATTCAATAAAGGGAAAGATACAAAGTTACGATAATAGTTCCTTCTTCACGGACTAATGAGAAGCAGGCATCAGAGGCCAAGTCTGAAAATATCACAACCAATCTCCTTCCTACCTACTTTAACACCAAGAACATTGTATGTGTTATTTTCCTATCTGCAGGAGTTTAAGGAGTGTTCCTATGAAAAAGAAGCATTGCACTCTTGAGCTATCTATCAACTTTTCTTTCATTTTCTTTCCTGTGCTACTTACGTTTCTTTTTTGCTTTCTGCAGAAAGAAAGGAAGGAAGAAGGAAAGCCATAGTTAGAATGAAATTTCCTTCAGCAGCAGGCAGAACTGCAGTGCTCTGCAGAACCTCATTCCTGATGGGGCTAATGGCAGGGAGCTATTTATAGACAGGCTCTGAAATTTCCTTGGTAACAAGGCTTGGGGAGAACTCTGTCCCCGCCGCTGCTGGAAATATCCCGGGCCAGTCAGTGGCCTTGCCCCTGATTTCTGAAACTGTGGAGTTCTTCTCAAGTGTTCCAAAGTCCAGGATTATTTTCATTCACATTAACACATATTTCGTGGTTGGAGACTTTTCATGAATATTTACCGATCCAACTGTGTATTATATTTTGCCTTGATGATAATGTGCTCTCTTGAAGGGGAGATATTTCATTTTGATGGCTAAGCTTTGTACTGCAGCAGCTAATGCCTATGCTTAGGCTTCTTATGCTTTGAGATTTATAAGCTTTTTATTATATTTCACTTTTCTGGGTATTGGCCAGAATCTGAACATTTTCTTCCTTCCCTTTATGTTTGTTCTCTTTTTCCTTCCCTCCAGCTTGACCATCTGTCTCCCTACTTTTGCTTCTGTAGAACCACAGACTATGTACCTAGAGGTTAAACAACACATGTCATCAAAGGATTCAGTTTTTGGAAGGCATTTCTGATCTACGTAAGTACAGAGTGACTTCTGCAAAGAGTTTTACATCTTGTTACCATCTGGGCCTATTACCTCACCTAGAGGACCGCTAACAAGGCCAAGGTCATGGATTCAGACCCTGTATGGTCCAGTTTACTTTACACAGGAAAGAACTCTCTTTTGTGAATAGAGTCATCCAGTGCTAGTGCTGGTGGGTTCTTCTTGAAAATGAGCCCACACTGGAGGACCTGGTGAGAGTTGGGTCGGAGCCAGGCACTTACCATTATTCCAGAAAAACTTCAAAGCATATGTTCTACAGCCAATCAGCAGGTCTCCTGTTTCAACGCACTCTTTATATCGAGCTTTAGAATAGATGGGTCGTGAGCAGTGATCTGTTTCTGACATCTAATGTCACACAGAGAAAGACAAGAACCTAAAGCTTCGTCCAGCCCTTTATGTCATTCTGTCCTTCTATTCATTTTCCCCAGTCACATTCCTATAAAGTGCATCTCCGTGGAGTTAAAATCCTGGCAGTGGAGATTCAGGGACTGGCACCATTAAATCTGGTGAGGTGAACTGCCATGTGTCACTGGGAAGAGAGTTGCCATTAGATGCACACGATATCTGAGGATGTTAAAGAGCAGAAAATCTGAGCATCTTCTCCATTTGGGTTTCGTAATACTAGTAAAATATTTCTTGGATGTCTTGAAATTACAAACCATTTCCACATCTTCATTTGGTCCATCTCGTGTGAGATTGGCTTGACAGGTATCGTTACATCTTTCAGATCAGATGAATCATACAGAGAAAGATTGAATGGCTTGCCCAAGGTCACACGGTTTGTAAGGTCTTTGGACACTGATCCAGGGAGCTTTCTATGATATCACTCACACTATATTTCATTTCTTGGCTTGCAGATGCATAAACATCTTAACAGAAATTGATTGTGTTATTGAAACCATTTCTATTTTTGAGTTGATCAGGGAGGGCAGATTTCACTCACCTTCTATAGTCACAATAACATACCTCACCGGATTTATGGAACATTGGATATGGCCTCAAAGGAGATTGAATAGATAATTCCAAAAATCATTGAGAGCCTTCTTAGGGAGACTATGCAATGTGGAAGTTGATACAGTTGCCAAAATTAGAAAGACTTGCTTTCAAAGCCTGGCTCTGCCTTCGTTTATTGTTCAAACAATCCTACCCTACATGATTAGGAAATAACCTTGGCAACGGTCTTTCTGAAACTCATTTGCCAAATTGTGTAATAGCCTTGCTCAGAACTGAAATCCAAATGTAAGAAAATTATTAAAGGGATTTCAATTCAGAATCCTGGGAGTAGGAGGAAGCAGGATGCTCTTCATCTTTATACCCCCAAGACCAGGCACTTCAGTTGTGTGACATTTCTCTTCTAATTAAAGGCATGTCTTGTATCCAAAGGGTCTCATTTACATTTTGCTGCTTTGCAAACGCTAGCATCATCTTACCTTATTTTTTTTTTACTATATTACATAATGCATTATGTCTTGATGCAATTTAATGCCTCCCGCTGACTACTTAAAATTACTAAACAGAAGGTCAGACTAGATCAGTGAACAGCTATTAAAATGCACAGGCAGCAACACAAACAGTAGATAATTAGTACTCGGTGCAAACCAAAGCCATGAGAAATGCGAAGTAAAAAATATAAACGTGATGTTCTCTTAATTTTTGACCGTATCTGTCTTCTGTTCACATTGATGTTTGTGGATTTAGATCCATCATCGATTTGCCTTTTTGAAATTTGTTTTTCTTCTTGTGAAATATGTTATACACCGAGAAGAGTGAGTAACACATATATACAGTTTAAAGGGCAATTATTATATTTTATAGAGAAGAGTGTGTAACATGTATGTACAGTTTAAAAAACAATTATAAAGCAACATCTGTGAACCACTCCGACCAAGCAAAGAATTGCCACATGCCTCTCCATAGTCCAAACAGAATCTTCCTTCACCAGACACAGCAACCAAAGAAATGTGACCATCTGTCCTTCTTGTCTCTATAGATTTATCTTCTTATAGTTTGTCCCCTGAGAACTTTAGTTTGATTGCGTTTGGTTTTGAAATTTATGCAAGTGAATTATGGTTTTTTTCTTTTGTGGCTGCTTCTTTTGCTCAATAGCGTATTTGTAAGACTCATCCACGTCGATGGATGTATGTAAAGTTTATATATTTCTATCGTTGTGTAGTATAGTATTATATTCATAGTTAACAATTTTTGTATTGATTCTATCCTGATGCACCTTGGATCATTTCCTGTTTGGGAATATTTTGTACAATGTTGCTCTGAATGCTACTGTATCGATCTCCTGGCTATGTACCACAATTTCTCCATAGTGTATACTTAGGGGTATACATCACTACATCACAGGGAGGGCATACGTACCTCCCACTTTGACAACGGTAAATTACCTCCCAAGTATTTGTATCGTGTTTCACTTCTGAGAGTTCCTATCATTCTGCTTCGTGCTAACATTTCAAATTATCAGATAATTTAACTTTGGCCGAAATAATAAGTATGTAATGGTTTTCTACCACGGTCTTAATGTGCATTTCCTTTTTTACTAATGAGTTTACCAATTCTCGGTTTGGCGTCCGTTTCTTCGAAGGCTTGAGCTGAAATAAGGTATATTTAATATAATTATCAACATGGTTTAGTTAAATCTATCATCTTGTCAATTTTTGCCTACTTTTTCTCTTTGTTCTTTCCCTTCCTTCCTTTTGAGTTTTTTAAAAATATTTTTTAGAGACAGAGAGAGAGAGTGCAAGCAGGGGAGAGGGGCAGAGGGAGAGAGAGAGAGGGGGAGAGAGAGAGAGAGAGAGAGAGAGAGAGAGAGAGAGAGAATTTCACACTAAGTTGTGGAGCTTGATGCCTGTCTCAATTCCATGACCTGAGCTGAAATGCAGAATGGGACACTCAACCGACTGAGTCACCCAGGTGCCCCCCTTTTGAGTTTTAAAAAACGATTATTTTATTATATATACCTTGTGGGGGTTTTATTATTATTATTACTTTAATGTTTTTAAGTTTATTCATTCTGAAGACAGAGAGAGAGAGCATGAACAGGGGAGGGACAGAGGGAGAGAGAGGGAGAGAATGAACACCGACAGCGCAGAGCCCGATGTGGAGCTAGAACTCATGAAACCGTGAGATCATGACCTGATCCAAGATCCAGAGTCGGTTGCTTAACCGACTGAGCCACCCAGGTGCCCCAATTTTGTTTTTGTTTTTTTTTAGCATTTAACTTTAGTACCATTTGAAAGTTAGGGTTCAACTTTCAAGCGATACTATACTTCACATACAGTGTAAAAATGTACAGAATACACTCACTTCTTTCCTCCTGGGCTTTGTGCTCTTTTCAGGCATTTTACTTCCGCAAAGGCAACGAGCCTCGCAACACATTGTCATTATTTTCACTTTAAACAGTCAAATACCTTTTACAGAGATTAAAAATGATAAAATTGGGTTTTAAACCCCTTCACACATTTTTTTCCCTTTCGGTGTTCTTCTTTACGTAGAGCCAACATCTAACTGGTGGTAACGCTTTCCATATTTCTTGAATATTTCCTATAGTGCAGGTCTGGTGCTGATGAATTTTCTCATATTTTTGTTTGTTCGAAAAAGTATGTATTTCTCGTTGGCTTTTCATTGCAGCGAAATATATATGACGCACCATTTGCCATTTAAACCACTTTTATGGGTACCGTTCTATGGCTTTAAGTACATTCATGCTGTCGTATACCCTCCACCTCTATACATCTCCAGATTTTCTGTCTTTGCCACTGCAAATCTGTACCCATTTTAAACGCTAACTCCCCATTCTTCTCTCCCCTGCTGCCCCGGTCCCTGGCAACCACATTCTGTTCTGTAACTGTGAATTTGTTCCACAAGCCTCGTGTAAGTGGAATCATACATTATTTGTCTTTTTTGTGGCTGGCTTATTTCACTTAGTATAATGTCTTTATTTTATTTTATTTTATTTTTTTAATTTTTTTTTCAACGTTTATTTATTTTTGGGACAGAGAGAGACAGAGCATGAACGGGGGAGGGGCAGAGAGAGAGAGGGAGACAGAGAATCAAAAACAGGCTCCAGGCTCTGAGCCATCAGCCCAGAGCCCGACGCGGGGCTCGAACCCACGGACCGCGAGATCGTGACCTGGCTGAAGTCGGACGCTTAACCGACTGCGCCACCCAGGCGCCCCAAGCATAATGTCTTTAATGCCCATCCTTGTTGCAGCTCGTGTTGAAATCTCTTTCCTTTTTAAGGCCAAATAATATTCAATTTTATGTCTATGCCACATTTTATTTATCCCTGCACCCATCAACCTGTTTTCAACTTTTGACTATGGTGAATAATGCTTCTATGATGAACATGGATGTAACAAATATCTGTTCAGGTACTTGTTTTCATTTCTTTTGGGTATATGTTTAGAAGTAGAATTACTAGATCATACAGAGTATTAGTTTCCTAAGGTGGCCATACCGCAGCACCACAGGCTGGGTGGCTTAAACAACACATATTTATATTTGTACAATTTGGGGGCTTGGAAGTCTAAGATCAAGGTGTCCGCAAGGTTAGTTTCTTCTGAGGCTCCTCTCCTTGGCTTGTAGAGTGCAGTTTTCTCTCTGTATCTTTCCTTTGTGCCTTTCCATGGCCAACTTTCCTCTTCTTCCAAGGCCGCTGGTCATCCTGGATTAGGGATGACCTCATTTTAACTCAACTACCCCTTTAAAGACCTATGTCCAAAAGTAACCATACTCTGAGATGCTGGGGGTTAGGACTTCAACTTAGGAATTTTGAAGGAACACAGATTCAACTCACAATACTCTGTCCTCTGGCTCCTCCCAAATTCATATTCTCCTTGCACACAAAGTACATTCACTCCATCCCAACAACCATTTCCACACCTCCCCGCCCCCCTTCAGTCTTGGACCATTCCTGCAGCAACTCTAGAGTCCAGAATCTCATCTAAATACCATGCAAATGAGGTATGTGAGAGACTTGAGGTATGATTCTTCCTGAATTCCTCTCCAGTCACGGAAGTGTGAAACCAGACAGCAGACGGCAGGTTGTATATTTCCCAGATACAATGATGGAATCGGCATAGGATAGACATTCCCATTCCAAAAGGAATAAATTATAAAAGGCAAAAGGGTTAAAAAGTTAAAAAGTTATAAAAGAATCTAAAGAGAACCAGAGGGGCGCCTGGGTGGTCCAGTTGATTAAGCGTCCAACTTTGGCTCAGGTCATGATCTTGCCTTTTGTGGGTTCAAGCCCCGCATTGGGCTCTCTGCTGTCGGCACAGATCCTGCTTTGGATCCTCTATCCCCCTCTCTCTCAGCCCCTCACCTGCTTTTGTGCACTCTCTCTCTCTCTGTCTCAAAAATAAATAAATATTGGAAAAAAAATAAAGAGAAACAGAGTTTATTTGCCAAATCCAATAACGTGAAATCTTGACTAGGACTTTCAATACCATGTTGGATAGAAATGGTGAAAGCAGACATCTTTGTCTTATTTCTGATCTTAAAAAAAATGCTTTCAGTCTTTTACTATTGAATACAATGTTGTGTATGGGTTTTTTACATAAGCCTTTTATTATGTCAAATTAATTTCTTTCTCCTTCTGCTTTTTTGAGTGTTTTATCATGAAACGATATTAAGTTTTGTTGCATACTTTTCCTGCATCTGTTGAGATCATCATTGGTTTATCCCCCTTTATTCTGTTAATATGGTTTATTACATTGAGTGATTTTTTTTTAAGTTGAATCATCTCCTTCATATTTTGAAAGATACATTCATTGGGAATTCATTCCAAGTTAACAGGGTTTTTTCCCCCTTTTAGCACTTTATGCCTCCCATCCCATTGTCTTCTGGTCTAATAGTTTCTTTTTTTAAATTGAAATGTACCTGACACGTCACATTGTATAAACTTAAGGTGTGCGTGTTGATTTCATACACATGTATTGTCATATGATTGTCATTGTAGCAATAATTAGCACCTCTATCACATCACATAATTGCCATTTCCTTTTAGTTTGGGGAATAATTAAGACCTAATCTCATGGCAAGTTTGATGATTATAATCTAATATTGTTGTCTATATTTACTACACCGTGCATTAAATCTCTAGTACTTATTTACCACTTATGTCAAATTTGTACCCTGTCACAAATGGAAGGATGATCTTCTTCCTCATGGCTGCATAATTCTGTTCCCATTCACCCACTGACAGAAATTTAGGTTGTCTCCGCCTCTTGGCTATTGTGAATGATGGTGCCAGGAACACGGGGGTGTAGATATCTCTTCGAAATGATTTCATTTCCTTTGGGTATATATCCTAAAGTGGAACTGATGAATCATATGGTAGATCTAATTTTTTTTTTGTTTTGGAGGAAACTTCCTATTTTTTTTCCAGAGTAGATGAACCCATTTACATTTCCATCAGCAGTATACAAGTAGTCTCTTTTCTCCACTTTCTTGCCAACACTTATCTTTTGTCTTCCTGATGATAGCCATTCTAACAGGTGGGAGGCGATACCTCATTTTGGTTTTGATTTGCATTCCTTTTTTTTTTTTTTTTTTTTTTTAATTTTTTTTTTTTTTCAACGTTTATTTATTTTTGGGACAGAGAGAGACAGAGCATGAACGGGGGAGGGGCAGAGAGAGAGGGAGACACAGAATCGGAAACAGGCTCCTGGCTCCGAGCCATCAGCCCAGAGCCCCACGCGGGGCTCGAACTCACGGACCGCGAGATCGTGACCTGGCTGAAGTCGGACGCTTAACCGACTGCGCCACCCAGGCGCCCCTTGATTTGCATTTCTTGATGATTAATAATATAGAGCCGCTTTCCATGTTCCTGTTGGTCGTTCAAATGTCTTCTTTGGGAAAATGTCTACTTAGTTCCTCTGCCCATTTTCTAAATCAAATGCTTGGGTTTCGCTTGTTTTCTTGTTTTTGTTTGTTTGTTTTTAATTGTAGGAGTTCTTTACATATTTTGGGTAGTAACTCCCTATCTGGTATATGGTTTGCCATGATTTTCTCCATTTCAGGAGGTTGCCTTTTTGTGATTTTTGGTGATTGTTTCTTTTGCTGCGCAGAAGCTTTAAGTTTGATGTAATTCTACTTGTTGATTTTTGCTTTTGTTGTTTTTAATAATTTCTAAGGAGAAATTAACGGTCAGCTTCACATCTATTCCTCTGTCTATAATGTATCCTTTTTTGTGTCTGCTTTAAAAATTTTATATTTATCACTGGTTTTTAGAAATTTAAGTATCATCTACCCTTGTATCTTTTTCTTTAGGTTTATTCTAAAGGTTATTTCTTTTTTTTTTTTTCAACGTTTATTTATTTTTTGGGGGACAGAGAGAGACAGAGCATGAACGGGGGAGGGGCAGAGAGAGAGGGAGACACAGAATCGGAAACAGGCTCCAGGCTCTGAGCCATCAGCCCAGAGCCCGACGCGGGGCTCGAACTCACGGACTGCAAGATCGTGACCTGGCTGAAGTCCGACGCTCAACCGACTGCGCCACCCAGACGCCCCCTAAAGGTTATTTCTTGTGGCTCATTGAGGATTATTGGATCTATGGAGTTATAGTTTTTATAAAATCTGGAAAACTTGGGGCCATTACTTCTTCAAATACTTTTTATCTGCTATGTCCTTTTATGATTCCCATATCAATCATATTAGACTGACCGCTTAATATTGTCAGACAATATGGTGATACTCTGCTCTTTAATTCTTCTATGCTTCATTTTAAATATTTTGTATTGTTTTGTTTTCGAATTTACTACTCTGTGTGCCTAATCTGTGATTGATCTCGTCCATTTTATTTTACATATGTATATTTTTATATTTTCTACAAATTCATTTTTGGTTTTCTTTAAAAAGTTTACTTTTCTTTCTCCATCATAACTTATGTTTTTTGCTTTTCTTTTGAATATATACAGGAAATTTTTAAAATCTACTTTTTTTCAAAGAAAATTCATGTATGCATGAGAGAAAATTGAGAGGAATGAAGACTCATTCATTTATTTATTTTTTAAAGTTTACTTGTTTATTTATTTAGAGAGAGACAGAACAAGAGTTGGGGGTGCAGCAAGAGGGGGAGAGAGAGAATCCCAACCAGGCCTGCGCTATCAGCATGGAGCCTGATGTGGGGCTCGAACTCAGAAACTATGAAATCATGACCTGAGCTGAAACCAAGAGTCGGCTGATGAACAGACTGAGACACCCAGGCAGTTAAAGGCTCATTCATTTAAAAGCTGAGTTCCATTACGTGATTACTCTTCTTGTAGGATACAAGAAGTTACTTTTTAAAATAATATATATATTTTTGTTATTAGCTCATTACATTATATTCAATTTTATATGTATTATATTGAATCACATGAAATTATACACACACACACACATATACTATGCATATTATTTTTAGATAATCGTAGATTCAGTTAGTTGCACAAATAGTACAGAGAAATCCTTTCTCCTCTTTGTCCAATTTTCTTCAATGGTTATATCTTACATAACTATAATCCAATATAAAAACTAGGAAACTGAGTGGCGCCTGGGTGGCTCAGTCAGTTAAGCCTCCGACTTCAGCTCAGGTCATGATCTCACAGTTCATGGGTTTGAACCCCACATAGGTCTCTGTGCTGACAGCTCAGACCCTGGAGCCTGCTTCGGATTCTGTGTCTCCCTCTCTCTCTGCCCCTCCCCCACGTGCTCTCTGTGTCTCTCTTAAAACAATAAACATTAAAAAAATTCATAAAAATTCCTAGGAAATTGACATTTATACAATGTGTATGTCATTTCATTGCATGTATACATTCGTGTAACCACCGCAATCCAGATCCAGAAAGAACTATTCCGTTATTACAGAGATCTCCCTTACGCTCTCCCTTTGCACTCACACTGATTCTCATCCCCCTGCTTTCCCTAATCCCTGGCAACTTCTAATCTGTTCTAGAATTTCACCATTTGAGATTGTTATGTAAATAAAATCATAAAGTGTGTGCTCATTTTATTGGCTGTTTTTTTTTTTTTTCCACTCAGCAAAATGCCCTTGAGACTCATCTGTGTTGTTGTACGCATCAATAATCCATTTATCTTTATTACTGAGTAGTATTTCACAGTGTAGATGTCCAACAGTTCAATCATTCACCTATTGAAGGACGTATGGTTGCTTTTAGTTTTTGGCTATTGCAAATAAGGCTGCTATAAGATTTGTGTACAGGTTTTTATGTAAAAGCAAGTTTTCCAGATCATATGGTAAGTATATGTTGACCTTTTAAAAGAAACTTCATAGTGTTTTGAGATTGACTCTACTAGCATTTTACGTGAACACAGAAATGTACAAGAATATATGTATTCTTTCCATTATCTCTCCGTGACCTTAAGCTACGTTTCCTTAATGGGCAATGATATCAAACACGTTTTAATGTGCTAATTTTCCACTTTGTATACCATTTTAGGAAATGCCTATGTCTTTTTTAAATTTTCTAATTGGATTGATTGCTTTTTTTCCTGCTGAGCTTTGAGAATTAAAAAAAAAATTCCAGATATGGATCCTTGGTCAGAAATGTGGTTTGTAAATGTTTCCTCCAAGTCTGTTACTTCCCATTTCATCATCTAAACAGGGGTTTTCTCACATAAAAAGTTAATTTGGATGAAGTCCATTTTATCGATTTTTTTTTTTTCTGTTATGGATCATGCTTTTGGTGTCCTATCTCTTGGTAAAGAACTCTTTGCCAAGCTCTGGGTCCCCAAGGTTTGTTGCTGTGTTCTATAGCTCGATGTTTTACTTTTTTTTTTTTTAATTTTTTTTTCAACGTTTTTTATTTATTTTTGGGACAGAGAGAGACAGAGCATGAACAGGGGAGGGGCAGAGAGAGAGGGAGACACAGAATCAGAAACAGGCTCCAGACTCCAAGCCATCAGCCCAGAGCCTGACGCGGGGCTCGAACTCACGGACCGCGAGATCGTGACCTGGCTGAAGTCGGACGCTTAACTGACTGCGCCACCCAGGCGCCCCTCGATGTTTTACATTTAAATGTATGTTTCATTTTCAGTTAATTTTGGTATAATGTTTGAAATTTAGATTAACGTTCATTATTTTTGCCTATGGATGTCCATTTGCTCTAGCACCTTTTGTTGAAAATACCCTCCTTCCTCCATTGCTTTTTACCTTTACCAAAGGTAAAGGTTTTTTAAAGGTAAAGGCTCTTTACCTTTACCCCTTTACCAAAATCAACTGGTTACACTTGTGTGGTTTTATGCCCGAGTCCTCTATTCTGTTTCATTTTTGTATCTCTACACATATTTTGTTATCTCTACACAGTCTTGATTATTGTAGCTATAAAGTCTTAAAGTTGAGTAAAATGATTATTTCCACTTCTTCTTTTTCAAAATGACTTTTAGCTATTCTAGGTCCTTTGTTTTTCCACTTAAATTTTGGAATAATCTTGTCTCTGTCTGTAAACACATTGCTGAGATTTTGATAAGATGACAGCTATTTCACTATGCTTTCCTTTTGTTCCATCATCCGTGTCATTCTGGGGTATTTTCTGTACATTTCTTTCTTTTTTTTAGTTTGTGTTCTGCTTTTTTTTTTTTTACTTGTTCATATCTGATAATTTTTTTGTTGATTGTTGAATATTGTGAATTTTCCATTATTGGTTGCTACCTTTTATTGTTTCTTTTAAAAGTGTTGGGGCGCCTGGGTGGCGCAGTCGGTTAAGCGTCCGACTTCAGCCAGGTCACGATCTCGCGGTCCGTGAGTTCGAGCCCCGCGTCGGGCTCTGGGCTGATGGCTCAGAGCCTGGAGCCTGTTTCCGATTCTGTGTCTCCCTCTCTCTCTGCCCCTCCCCCGTTCATGCTCTGTCTCTCTCTGTCCCAAAAATAAATAAACGTTGAAAAAATTAAAAAAAAAAAAAAAGTGTTTACTCTCTCCCTCTCTCTCTACCCCTCCCCTGCTCATGCTCTCTCTTTCTCTCTCAAAATAAATATACTTTAAGTATGTATATATTTAAGTGTTTAATTTTCTTCTGTAACTTAATTAAGTTCCTTGAAGATAGTTTGAAGCTTTTGAGAGCTAGCTTTACACTCTGTTAGGACATGTCCACAGCAGCCTTTAGCGTAGGCATAATTTAGGCCCATTAGTAACATGACAGCCTTCTGAGGATTCGACCTGATGTTCTATATTTTATGAAGTCTTTCCACTCTGGGTGATGGAAAATCCAACTATTCCCTATCCTGTGTGAACTTCCCAGGTTGTTCTGCTGACTCCCTCCTGCTGGTAGTTTCCTCTCATCCATGCACAGGACAGGTCACAGCAAAAGACCTCAGGGACCCTCTACAGGTCTCCAGAGCTCTCTCACTGGTCAGCTCGTCCCTCTGTAGTGCTATGCCCCACAATTTCCAGATGCCTCAGCTGGCTTAAATCCCAAATTCTGTCTTGTGAACTTGGTGAGCATCCTGGGCCATTTGAGACATCGCTCTGCATGCTAAGGGTTGGAAACTCTCCTCCGATTTGACACTGGGTCAGGCATAAACTTCACCTTGTTTTTTTCTCTCCTTCTTTTGGGATACCCAGGCCTGGACTGACTGTTTCCAATTCTTTAAAAACACTACTTCATGTATGTCGTGTTTTCCAGTTGTCTATGATGGGTGGGTCAATATCATCTCCATTACTTCAACTGGCCGGAAGTAGAAGTCTCCCAAGTTCTATGTTTTCTAATTTTCATTACGGTTTCTCCTTTGGCTCAAGGTTTATTTAGACGTATGATTCATGGTTTTTTTGTATTATAGTAAGACCACTTAACATGAAATTTTAAGTGCACACTACAATACTACTAATTGTGGGCATAATGTATAGTAGATCTCTGTATGGAGGTGTATTTCTTAATTTTCAAGCATATGGTGATTTTGTAGATATGCTTTTAAAATCGCATAACTACATATTTTAATTAGACTTTGATTAAAGCATGTGGTTTTAATGCTTTAAAATGTGTGGAGACTTTCTCTGGGGTCAGTTAGACCACGCATGTCATATTCATTTTCCTAGAGTTTGTTATTTTTTTTCTCTATACTTCTTCTATAACCAAGAGAGGAATGTTGAAATCTTCAAATACAATTATGGGGTTGTCTTTTCCCCCTTTTAATTCTATCACCTTTTGCTTCAGGTATTTTAAAGCTCTGTTATTAGATACAAATTCAGCTGAAACTGTCATGTCTCCTCAATAAATTGGCTCTTTATAAATAAAACTGACTTTCACCCCTGCTAATAGTTCATCTTCTAACGTCTGCTTTTTTACATATCGAGTCCAATTTTATTTTAATTAGTATTTACATAATCAATATATTCTCCAGTCTTCCACCCGTCACTTTTCACTTTCTAAAAAATTTTGAAGACAGTATATAGTTGGATCTTGTTTTTATAATTTAATTTAATTTTTAATTTTTTTAAGTTTATTTATTTATTTTAGAGAGGGGGAGAGGGGCGCCTGGGTGGCGCAGTCGGTTAAGCGTCCGACTTCAGCCAGGTCACGATCTCGCGGTCCGTGAGTTCGAGCCCCGCGTCGGGCTCTGGGCTGATGGCTCAGAGCCTGGAGCCTGTTTCCGGTTCTGTGTCTCCCTCTCTCTCTGCCCCTCCCCCGTTCATGCTCTGTCTCTCTCTGTCCCCAAAATAAATAAAAACGTTGAAAACAAAAAAAAATTTAGAGAGGGGGAGAGAGAGATAGAGAGAGAGGATCCCGAGGAGGCTCCATGTGGTCAGTCGGGAGTCCAAGGTAGGGCTTGAACTCACAAACTGTAAGATCCTGACCTGAGCTGAGACCAGGAGTTGGAGGTTTAACCAACAAAGCCACTCCGGAGCTCCTAATCTTGTTTTGTTTTGTTTGTTTTTAAATCCACTGTGATAAAGTCTTACTTGTAATGGGAGTGTTTCAAACACTTATATCTCATGTTAATTATAGATTTGTTGCGATTAAATCTACTATTTTGCTATTTTTCTACTAGTGGCATGTTTTCTTTGTTTATTTTTGCCCCCTTGTCCTATATTTTGAGTAAATGCATCTTGGAGATACTATTTTATCTTCTCTTGGCTTATTTTAGATCCCTTCTTTTGTTATAGTGTTTAGCGGTTGCTGTAGGACTTATAGTATACATTTTAACTCATCAGTCTACCTTCAAATAATATCAGAAAACGTCATATAAATGTAAGAACAATTACAACATTCCTTCCAATTCCCAAGGGTGATGAAATGTGCCCTGTTTGTCATACATTTTACCTCAACTTTGTATAAACCTACAACACACATTTATTATTTTGCTTTAATCAAGTGTCGAGTAAAATTATAAACTGGGAAAAATATTTTATATTTGCCCACATATATACCATCTCCAGCACTCTTTATTTTTTGTGCAGGTACAATTTCCATTAGTGTTATCTTCCTATGCATGAAGAATTTTGTTTAACCCCTTTTATATTACGGATTTACTGGCAGTTAATTTTATCAGCATTGTCTAGATTTCTAGTTTGGCATGTTCCCTTTTGGTACTTTAAAGATCAATTCAATATCTCCCGGTTTACAAAGTGGCTGAGAATATAACTGCTTCATTCTTATTTTTTATTTTTATTTTTGGGAGTACATCGCATACCTTTTCTTCCTTCTAATTTCTCTTAAGATTTTATCTTAACCACTGGGTTTTAGCAATTTCGTTATGATGTTCATTGATGTGATTCTTTTTTAAAATTTTTTGATGTAATTCTTTTAATGTTTATTCTGTTCAGGGTTTGTTGAGCTTCTTGGAACTGTGGTTTTAAAATTTTCACCAAATTTGGAAAAATTTAGTCATTTATCTGAATATTTTTATGTTCTTCCCTTTCTGATTCTAATTTCATCTATATGAAGCCACATGATATTGTCCCATGGATCACCCAGGCTTTATTTTAAAGTATTTTTCCTGGCTGTGTTTTCATTTAGATAATTTCTATTACTGTCTTCAAGTTCTTTGATTTTTCTTCTTACACAGTGTATAATTGGTTGTCAATCCTTTCTAAGGTAGTTTCATTTTAGAGTTTAGTTTTCATGAACATAAATTTGATTTGGATGTTTTCTACAACTTCCATATTTATAATATTCATGGGGTTTTTTAAACCTTCTTAAGTATGTGGAACATATTTATAATTAGTACTTTAATGTATTGTTCTGCCTATTCCATCACCCTATTATTTCTGGGTCTGTTTCTGTTGACTGTGGGACATTTTTTCTGTTTTCCATAAAGATAGTTACTTTTGATTGACTGCTGTATATTTTACATTGCTTAGTGCTGGATTTTGTTTCTTTAAAGAAGACTGACCTTTTATATTGTCAGAAGCAGTTAAATTAAAACATTAAAAGATTTGGTTTGAATCTTTTGGAATTTATTTTTAGCATCTTTTAGGGTAGGTTTAGAGCAGCCATTATTGCAGAGCTAATTTAGCTCCTTTTTTTTTTCTTTTCTTTTCTTTTCTTCTTTTCTTTTCTTTTCTTTTCTTTTCTTTTCTTTTCTTTTCCCTTTCCTTTCCTTTCCTTTTCTTTCTTTTCCTCTTTTCTTTCCTTTCCTTTTCTCTTTTCTTTATTTGGGCCTTAATGGGTCTCTACTGAATAGTCCATATGTTCAATAGAATCTCACCATGTCTCTTAGAGGAAACTCAGATGACTCAATCTCAGGTCTCTAGTCTTCTCAGTAATAGTTCTTCTCTTGAAAGTTGTTTTCCTCCATCCTTATTGGGTTTTACCTTACGCATGTATAGAATGATATTCAACCAAAGACTTAAGGGGACCCCTATGCATTTTTTGGAGCTATTTCTCTGTGTAACTTCCTCTGTTCAGAAATTTTCTTTTGCAACTATACCTGCTTCAGCCTTACCAAACTCCAATTTCTAGATCTCAGGCAAGTTTACTGAATTGTCTTCCCTCTGCTTGGCCCACATCCAGGATTGCCTTAGGCAGAAAATGTTTTCCTGCCTTTTTAGAATCACAATCTTGAACTGTCTCTTGTACAATGTCTAAAAATGGGTATTTTCTATGTTTTGTCCAGTTTTCTGATTGATTTTAGCAGGAGGGAAGTTCTTGATTATTTTCTTGTATTTGGAAATGCAAGTGCCCTGGGTGTTTTTCATTTTTCTCTTCTCTTTTCTTGTTATGAATTACTAACTTGAGCTTCTCTTATTCTGTTCTTTGGCAACCATGTTTTTTCAACAATAGCCAAATTACAGAGAGAGCTTAAATGTTCATCAACTGATGAATGGATAAAGAAGATGTGGTTTATATAGACAAAGGAATACTACTTGGCAATGAGAAAGAATGAAATCTGGCCATTTGCAGCAACGTGGATGGAACTGGAGGGTGTTATGCTAAGTGAAATAAGTCAGGCAGAGAAAGACAGATATATGTTTTCACTCATATGTGGAACTTGAGAAACTTAACAGAAGACCATGGGGGAATGGAAGGGGAAAAAATAGAAAGAGAGAGGGAGGGAGGCAAACCATAAGAGACTCTTAAATACAGAGAACAAACTTTGGGTGGATGGGGGAGGGGCAGGGGAGAGGGAAAAATGGGTGATGGGCACTGAGGGGGACACTTGTTGGGATGAGCACTGGGTGTTGTATGTAAGCAATGAATCACGGGAATCTACCGCCCAAACCAAGAGCACACTGTATACACTGTATGTTAGCCAATTTGACAATAAATTATATTAAAAACCCGTTTTCCCACTTCATGCCAAACTGGCAAAAGGGTGCTGGTCACAGGATGAATTTGTGAATAAGGACCAACTATCCTCGTGGTTTTTAATTTTTTTTTTCAACGTTTATTTATTTTTGGGACAGAGAGAGACAGAGCATGAACGGGGGAGGGGCAGAGAGAGAGGGAGACACAGAATCGGAAACAGGCTCCAGGCTCTGAGCCATCAGCCCAGAGCCCGACGTGGGGCTCGAACTCACGGACCGTGAGATCGTGACCTGAGCCGAAGTCTGACGCTCAACTGACTGAGCCAAAGAACTCATTGCCTCACGGACCGCGAGATGGTGACCTGGCTGAAGTCGCAGGCTTAACCGACTGCGCCACCCAGGCGCCCCATATCCTCGTGGTTTTTGAGAAGGTCTAGCCCTGACATCAAATTTTCTTACTTGATTTTTTTCTCCAGTTAATTTTGGAGACATCAAAGAAGAGAAGTAGTAAAAACTCAGACAGAAAACTCATTTATGTGATACTAATGCTGCTTCGTATTCTAGTCAAGTAACTTACCTTTTAAACAATTATCATGGCCTTTATATCGTTGCGTATTCGGTGAAAGCCCACTATATTTAAAGCCTAAGGGCTGAGGCATTTAAAAAAAAAAAAGGAAAATACATGGCAAGTTAAGCAACAGTAAAGTGTTTGAATAATTCAAGACAACAATAAAAGAAATGTCACGATGCATAATAGTCAATGAATGGCTCAGCCAATAATTTCTGCCAGAGCTCAGATGCTTAATGGCTCTGATTTCAGGCAAGAATGGGTTGGGGAGATGTTTACAGAAACAGAGTATGATGAACACAGCATGGGTAGGGGAGGCGAGGAAGGACCTTACTTGTGGGTGCACCATTGTTCATAAAAATATAGAAGGAGGGAAGAACAGGGGTGCCTGGGTGGCTCAGTCGGTTAAGCGACCGACTTCGGCTCGGGTCACGATCTCGCGGTCCGTGAGTTCGAGCCCCGCGCCGGGCTCTGTGCTGACAGCTCGGAGCCTGGAGCCTGCTTCGGCTTCTGTTTCTGTCTCTCTGCCCCTCCCCTACTTGCTCTCTGTCTCTCTCAAATATAAAACGTAAGAAAAAAAATTAAAAAAAAAAAAGGAAGGAAGAACAAAGGGATAGTGACTGAACCCATGTGAGGGACACACGACTCTATAAGGTAAAACGGAGAGAAAACTTGGAGTCAAATTATTCAGGGCCCTAAAAACTAAACTAGGGAGCAGGAACAAGCAGGTCAACACAGGAGTCTTACCAGGCAGTGGGAAGAGGAGAAAAACTGTGAGAAATCAAGGACAATGACTTTCGTCCCGTCACACAAGCAGCAGAAAAGCCCAGTGTAGTAAAGTGAACATTGTCACGATGGAATCCCCCAAAGCACACTGTTTATCCTCAAGCTTAGGGAGCATTTTTTTTTTTTAACATTTATTCTTTTTTGAGAGAGAGACACACACAGAGTGTGAGTGGGAGAGGAGCAGAGAGAGAGAGAGAGAGAGAGAGAGACCCAGAACTTGAAGCAGCCTCCGAGCTGTCAGCACAGAGCCCCAGATGTGGGACTTGAACTCAGGAACCGTGAGATCATGACCTGAGCTGAAGTCGGACACTTAACCCACGGAGCCACGCAGGCGCCCCGGGGCCGGTTCTTTATTCCACACGCCAACTTTTGCCAAATTTCCTGAATGCTAGGCTCTTAGGAGCCTGGAGGGAAAGGCGCACAGCTTGAAAACTTAGCCAATAATACTGTTTTGAGTCATTGAGATCTCCCTTTCCTTAGTCTTCTGGAAGTCACGACTCAGGTTTAGAAAGCTGTGTTGCAGTTGGAGGAGGAGAGCAATAACCATGTCGGTTAGCGTGAAGTCTATGTTCAAAAACAGAAGAGCATGAGAAGGTGTTGCCATTTCGGATAAGGCAGTTAGGAAAGCCCTCCCTGAGAAGGGGGCGCTTGAGGAAAGACAAGAACGTGAGAGAGGAAATGGGAGCACCTGGAGAATTTCAAGCAAGAAGTTCCTAATTTACCCTACTGTATACTTCACTGCGTCTAAGACCTTTCATTTTTTTTTTTTTTTATAATTCAACTCTTTTGTTATTAATTTTATTTTTTAATTTACATCCAAATTAGTTAGCATAGAGTGCAACAATGATTTCAGGGGTAGATTCCTTAGTGCCCCTGACCCATTGAGCCCATCCCCCCTCCCACAACCCCTCCAGAAACCCTCAGTTTGTTCTCCATATTTAAGAGTCTCTTCTGTTTTGTCCCCCTCCCTGTTTTTATATTCTTTTTGCTTCCCTTCCCTTCTGTTCATCTGTTCTGTGTCTTAAAGTCCTCATATGAGTGAAATCATGAGATATTTGTCTTTCTCTGACTAATTTCGCTTAGCATGATACCCTCCAGTTCCATCCACGTAGTTGCAAATGGCAAGATTTCATTCTTTTTGATTGTTGAGTAATACTCCATTGTATATATAGACCACATCTTCTTTATCCACTCATCCATCGATGGACATTTGGGCTCTTTCCATACTTTGGCTATTGTTGATAGTGCTGCTATAAACATCGGGGTGCAGGTGTCCCTTCGAAACAGCACACCTGTATCCCGTGGATAAATGCCTCATAGTGCAATTGCTAGGTAAGCCCTTTAGTTTTAAGACACATCCTTATTTTATGTACTACTCAAAGGAAAAAAAAAGTAGCCACTTAAATGATGGCACAAAGATTTCTTTTTGTTGATTGTAGTCTTCACCCTGATTTCAGAAATCTTCAGAGGGGAAAAAAAAAGGTTTTGGAAATATGTAATGCAATGCATTTTCAAAATTTCGTTCTGCTTGCCTAACTGGGAAGAGATTACAGGAGGGGCTATTGTCACAAAACAGGGAAGTAATAATGGTGCTTTGACCAGGTGGATGTATGAGAAATGGCCAGAGTTCAGATATACATGGAGAGAGAGAGAAAGAAGCTGTAGAGTTTTCAGTCATGACAACATGTTATCATTTACTGAGATGGAGAAAACTAGGGAATAGATTTTGTGGGGAACAATCAGAATTTCGTTTTGGACGTAGTAAAATTGAGAGTCCTTTTAAAGATCCAAAGGGAGAGGAAAAAAAAAAAACATCCAGAGGGAGATATTGAGTAAGTAGTTATAATACAAACACACACACACACACACACACGCACGCACACACACACACACACAGTCAGTCCTAATTATTACTGAATTCTGTATTTTTAAATTTGCCTACTCATTAAAATTTATTTGTAACCCCCCAATTAATGCTCTGTGTATTCGTTTTCATGGGCATTTATGGACACGTTGGGAACAGTGGAAAATTTGAGTTGCCTAATGTGCACATTCCAGGCAAAGGTTGAACAAGACAGCACTCTGCCTTCTTGTTTCAGCTCTCATACTGTAAACAAATATTTTTTTTGTGATCTACGTAGTGCTACAATTTTTGCATATATGTGTTTTTTGTTGGTGATTTTGCTGTTTTAAAGTTGCTCTCAAGTGTAGTGCTGAAATGTTAAGTAGAAGAAGGCTGCAAAGTGCCTTCTGGAGAAAATTCATGTGGTAGGTAGAGAAGCTTGTTCAGACAGGAATGATAATGCTTTTGGTCATTTAACAATATGTGTTAAACAAAGAAACATAAACATGTATAAAACAAGGTTAAGTACTGATCAGTGGTTAAAGTGCTGTGACCAGAAATTCATAGGAACCTAACTGTGGATTTCTGCTAGGAGCAATGGTTCAGTATTTGGTAATTCAGTGGTTGTGGTGATTTTACAGAACACAATTACCGTAAATAATGAGAACTGATTCTTATCTATTTATCTATCTATTTATCTATCTATCATCTCTCTCTCTCTCTCTCTCTGTCACTAGGAATTCAAGATGATATTAAGGCTATATTGGAAATCATTAGGATATATCCTTTAAAAAATCCCATTATACCATAATAAACAGATTTTAAAGAAATAATCCACTATCATCTCGATCAGGTTTTCTTAAGGTGTGGTAGGTCCATGACTGTTCATAGCAATAAGTAAAGAGATACTCACAGAAATTGGGAGGAAGGAGGGCACCTGGGTGGCTCAGTGGGTTAAGCATCCGACTCTTGATTTCAGCTCAAGGTCATGATCTCACGGTTTAGGGGATTGAGCCCTGCATTAGGCTCCACGCTGAGAGTGTGGAGCTTAAATTTCCTCTGTCTCTTGAAATAAATAAATGAGCTTAAAAAAATTAAGACTAAACATTTAGAAACTTGTATGGAGACTTGACAAAGCAATATCATATCCATTGACTATTGGGGGGGGGAAATAGGCCTACACCACATACACTTTGAGGAACACTGCCCAAGAAAATGGTTCTGTCTACCCTAGCCCACTTTACTAAATGTCAAGTAGCTCTGAACCAAAGATTAGCATGAGACTTTTTTAAACAATAAATAAAAAGTAAGTTTAGAATAGAAAACTGAAAACCAGTGAGACAAACGATGAAGCCACGTAAACTAAGATTTACTCTTCAAAATATGGTCTGTAGGCCAGCAGAACTGACATAATCTGGGATGGGAGCCTGATGGAAATGCAGAATATCAGTGCTCCCCACCCAGGCCCAGACCTACTGAGTCACAGTGTGCGTCTTAACAAGATCACTAAGTGACCCACATGCACATTCAATGTGTGGGAGGTGCTGAGTTCGGGGTGTAAGGTTGCGATCCAGTATAAAACTTACACAGTTCTGTGGAATTTAAGAAGCAAAACAGATAAACACGGGGGAGCTTGGGGGAGGGGGAAGTGAGGGAGGCCAAACAAAAGAGACTGTTAACTATAGAGAACAAATTTGCTGCCGGGGAGGTGGGCAGGGGATGGGCTAAACGGGTGATGGGCACCAAGGAGGGCTCTTGTTGGGATGAGACTGAGTGTTATACATAAGTGATCATTATGTATTTCTTTTTTTTTTTTTTAATTTTTTTTCCAACGTTTATTTATCTTTGGGACAGAGAGAGACAGAGCATGAACGGGGGAGGGGTAGAGAGAGAGGGAGACACAGAATCGGAAAGAGGCTCCAGGCTCCGAGCCATCAGCCCAGAGCCCGACGCGGGGCTCGAACTCACGGACCGCGAGATCGTGACCTGGCTGAAGTCGGACGCTTAACCGACTGTGCCAGCCAGGCGCCCCAGTATTTCTATACATATAATATGTATTTCATTCTATACATAGAATCATCAAATTCTACTCCTGAAACCAATATCACACTCTATGTTAACTGACAAGAATTTAAATAAAAACTTGACGCACACGAAAACAAATTACATGGATAAGTTAGTGGGTCTTAGAAATTTAGAGAAGAGAAAAATGCTCCGTGGCGATCAGGGTGGCAGGTGGCAAGACGTCAAAACACCAGCAAGATCAGAAAAAAAAGGGGGTCACGCGGGTGTTGATGCCTGGCAGCAGTTACGTGACTTGTTTTGCTGGTCAGGAACAAGGTGATGATGGCTCAGTCCTCTACATGTGCAGGGCTGGCCAGACAGACAGCCGCTAAGTTCTCATTGGAACCTCCCTGCCCCGAGCTAAAGGGAAGGGTCTGTGTTCTTTTCATGCTCCAGAGACACCTGGATTTTGTTGGCTGGTAGGATCTTCTTCAGCTTATTCGATGATGCAGCACCTTACCCATCTTATTCACAGGTTTCTTAATACCTCGCCAGAGAGGAAGAACAATATTCAGATCCTATTAACTTTCTCGTTATGAAAAAGCGTGTAGGATTCCTTGTAGCTGGAAACTAAAAATTCTCCTTTTACGTTTTATCTGATACGTTTTATCTTTTTGTCCCACATACCGTTCACTAGAAATAGCCCATTCAGTTCCTGACACAAGACAAAAGGCCTGTGTGTGTGTGTGTGTGTGTGTGTGTGTGTGTGTGTGTTTTACAAAACTTTAAAATGATGGTGTGGAAAGAAAAGCATTAGAATGTGGGTCATAAAATAGTGAACTCTGGGTACTACTGTCGGCTAACTGGCTTTGTAGCTGCTAGTCACCTTTATTTTTAACACCTGGAAGACTAAGTGTTGGACCAAATAATCTCTGAAATTTGTGCTGACCTTCTGGGACGTGTTTTTAGGCCACGATCACCGTCTCCTTCTGTTGTGTGTAGAGATACTCATCTTGTTCCATCCTCAGAATAAAAAGTATCGTTGAATGACCAGAGGATATACAGGACTTAGAGACAATGATATTTAATTTCTGAGACGGGCGACAAGGGGCAAGTTTCCACTGAAGAACGGTTAGTGATCATGGTGGTTGGGTTTGAAGAAAGCCTTTCACAGGAGGCCAACACATCTCTGTTCCCAAGGCAGTGGGAAAACAGTTTCAGGACAACTTCTATCATCTATTCTCATCAAGTCTTTATTGTCTTTGGACAAACATGCTGTCTCCGAGGATCCTGGTTTCTGTCTCCGAGGGGGTGGTGTTATGGGCAATTAAATTACATTCAAATGTACTTATTAAATAATAATACATGCCCGCGGCATCATCTTTTACAATAGTACCTCCTTCACAAGAGTTAGGAAGATCAGAGTGTCTCTGTCAGCAGAATGGTCAAGTTGGATTTACTCAATGTGACATTGATCATCTTAATCAAAAGAAACATATGCTGCCTGAATTCTGGGAAGGATGGCAGGGAGAGCTCAAATGCTCAGACCCCACTCCTCCCCTCCCACCAGAAGTGGCTGAAACGGACAAAGAAATACAAGAATAGAAGAAAAGCAGGGTCGGTGATGTAAACTGAGAGGGGGTGTCATTCATCACCACAAAAGACAAAGAGTCTCTGCGGCTTCTCAGGCAAATGGAGTCAGGATGAAAGCCGTCGGATGTTTAATTCACAAGTCTCCTCCATGGAAAATGTTGGAAAGTCACAAGGAGCTAAAGTAGACATAAGACATGGACGTGGGTGGGGAAGGTATGGGAGAGGGAGAAGGAGGGAAGAAGGCAGGGTGGCTGGGGGGGAGAGGGGGAGATCGAGAGAGAGAGAGAGAGAGAGAGAGAGAGATTGTTCCATGTGAACACGTTTCCCATCTAGAGATTGCAACGCTGGGACCCTTCAGGTGAGGCTGCCAACCCAAACAGAACTTGTAGAATTCCTCCGGACCCAGTTTCTTCCAGAATGTTTCAGGGCTCAATCTCATGCTGTAGGGGACATTCTTGGATACTGCATGCTATCTCCTGATGGGACAGGCAGTGGTACCAGTCAAGCCACAGAGTGTATCTTGATGGAGGCTTGGTTTGAAGACCAAAAAATAGATGGAACAACCCTCTCTGGTACAATACTTTCAGTAAAACATAGAGAAGAAGCTATGCGGAGACGACATTTACTTACCGGGGTGATCCCCAGCATCAGGTCCCTCTCTGTCCTTCTTGTACTACTAGGTCATGGATCAGAAGAATTTGAGTAAGCTGACATCATGCGACCTCCAGACAAAGACATGGGGGGGTTATAATACAAGTTGGAGGAATAATATGGAGAGACAGAGAGAAACTACCTACCCTTCTTTGAGATAAAAGCCAAGGCAGGCCAGACCTAGTTTTATTCCATGATGAAAAGTAGATGCTTATATTTAAAAAATGCATAGTTCAGTAATCCCAGATACTACTTTTTTTTTAAATGTTTATTATATCTGAGAGAGAGAGAGAGTGAAAGAGAGGAGAGAGAGGCAGAGAGAGAGGGAGACAGAGGATACAAAGCAGGCTCTGTGCTAATAGGAGGGCTTGAACTCACAAACCGTGAGATCGTGACCTGGGCAGAAGACAGACTGAGTCACCCAGGTGCCCCCCGCGCCCCCGATACTATTTTTAAAAGAGGTATTTCTGTGTGTGTGTATGTATGTGCATGCCGGGGGAAGAAGGAGCAGAGTTTGGACAATAGGATAGAAGTAAAAGAATGACGTGAGGGGATGGGAATCGTAACTGGGGTAAGAGGGGAGAAATTGGGAGAGCTAATGATCACAGAAGTGTTGATGGCATTTTTTCCCCCATGAAGTGTTCAGTGGCAGTAGACAAAAGTGGAAAAGATAACGACATCAACAAGAGAATGAAAGAGAAGCTCTTGGAGTAAGCCTGACCTCCCCCTGGGAGAAGAGCCTTCTAGAAGCGCTGGGTCCCCCATGCATGGAGAGATGGTCAAGACCAAAGTGGTCACTCTTTATCTTGTGCCAGGAGGTGATTGCGTCCGCCAGCCTCCTAGGCAGCTTTATTGTGAAGCTATATCAATCATCTATAAAATAGAGATCTATAGATCTAGATCTAGATCTATTGAATCTAGGGAATCCGGGATTGGATTGAATCCTAAGGCAAACAAACAGCCATAGGATTGGAGGATGGAAGCTGGGGGTGAAAGAATGGAGGAGGGAATGTGATGGTGATTACAGGTTGGATGTGCCTTGCAGGTGAGGACACAGTAACAGAGATCCCTCAAAATAAAAAAAAAAAAACAAAAAAAAAAACAAATGAAAAAGAAGGCAAACAAACAGGTAAACAAACAGAGAATGTTGGACTTGAAAACGTAATTTGTCACGAAAATTACAGAAGAATGAAAACAACGAAACCGAAGCAAGTGTAACTTTTGGAATATCAACCTGCTTGAGAGACACCACGATTAGGCAGTTCTTTGCCCTGGTTTCACCGAACTATGTGCCTCCTTTGTTAGAACAAGCCCAGAAGAGAAAGAAAGAAAGAAAATGCCTTGGTGTGAATGCGAAACTACAGGAAATCGATTCTTTAAATTTTTTTTTTTTTCAACGTTTATTTATTTTTGGGACAGAGAGAGACAGAGCATGAACGGGGGAGGGGCAGAGAGAGAGGGAGACACAGAATCGGAAACAGGCTCCAGGCTCCGAGCCATCAGCCCAGAGCCTGACGCGGGGCTCGAACTCACGGACTGCGAGATCGTGACCTGGCTGAAGTCGGACGCTCAACCGACTGCGCCACCCAGGCGCCCCTAGGAAATCGATTCTTACGTGGTGCCCTGTTTATATACTACGATACTATGCAGTCACTTATCATGGTGTGGAAGAATAGTTAATAAGGGACATTCCACATCGAGTGGAAAAGCACATTATAAAACAATATGCAGTTTTGTGCATGAAAGCTTCACCTGCTCACCCCCTACTCAGTCCTATCCACCTCTACGACTTTATCTTTCTCTATCAGGAGAGATACATAGCGTAACATCCAAGGTCTGTTTTAGAGAAATTTCTTAAGCACTCTGCTTCTGTTGTTTCTTTTTAACATGGAAACATTAATAAGATATCCTCGTATGGTTGTTGTAAAGTGGAAATTATTTATCCCATGTAAACCCTTAGCACAGTACCTAGAGATTACACGTGCATATTACATTAAATATAAATTATAAATTTAATTATATATTACACAAAAATGCATAGAAAAATTGAATATATATATGTCTATATATATAGTGATTGTATATTGGGGGTGATATTATATGAGTACAATGAATTACGAATACATGAGTTCCTTGATACTTTTTATATTTCCTAAGCTTTCTACAATGAACATGCATTTCTTTATACTAACAAAAGAAAATAGGATGCCAGATGTGGAGAAAAAGGGAAGGATGCCTCACAGATTCTTAGATTCGGTCAAAAATATTATTTATAAGCATACTATTTAGAAGAGTCCAAAATTATTGACTCCAAAAGATTGATTAAAAGTAAAACTTGTAAAAGGACGTATAAACCCAAGGTAGTAAAAAATGCAGTGGTTGCCGCACCAATATCATAACTTTCAAAGATAGAGACGTAGAAAATCTTTTTTTATTTTTAAGTTTTAATTCCAGTATAGCTAATATATAGTGTGATATTAGTTTCAGGCATACAATATAATGACTCAACAATTCCGTACATTACATCATGTATCAAAGTGCTCATCACGACACGTGCACTATTTAACCCCTATCACCTATTTGACCCATATGCTCACCCACCTCTCCTTTGGTGGCCTTCAGTTTGTTCTTAATAGTTAAGAGTCTATTTCTTATCTTCTCTCTCTCTCTCTCTTGCTCTCTGTGTTCCCTTTGCTCATTTGTTTTCTTTTTTTAAATTCCACATATGAGTGAAATCATCTGGTATTTGTCTTTCTCTGAGTGATTTATTTCACTTAGCATTATACTCTCAGCAACATTCATGTCCTGGCAACAAGATTTCTTTCCTTTTTATAACTGAGTTCTCTATCCATCTATCTGTCTATCTATCTACCTATCAATCATCTATAAAATAGAGATCTATAGATCTAGATCTAGATCTATCTATCTATCTATCATCTATCTAATCTATCATCTATTTCTTTTTTTTTTTAAAGTTTTTTTTTTTTTCCAACGTTTATTTATTTTTGGGACAGAGAGAGACAGAGCATGAACGGGAGAGGGTCAGAGAGAGAGGGAGACTCAGAATCGGAAACAGGCTCCAGGCTCTGAGCCATCAGCCCAGAGCCCGACGCGGGGCTCGAACTCACTGACCGCGAGATCGTGACCTGGCTGAAGTCGGACTTTTAACTGACTGCGCCACCCAGGCGCCCTATCATCTATTTCTATAAATGGATAAAGAAGGCGTGGTATGAATGTATATACACATACATATATACATTCATCTATCAGTGGATACTTGGGCTGCTTCCATAATTTGGCTGTTATAAGTGATGCTGCTATAAACATAGGGGTGCATGTGTCTCTTTGAATTAGTGTTTTTGTGTTTTTGGAGATAAATACCCAGTAGGACAATTACTGGATCATAGGGTAGCTCTATTTTTAACTTTGGAGTAACCTCCATACTGTTTTCCACAGTGGCTGTACTAGTTTGCGTTCCCAACAGTGCAAGAGGGTTCCTTTTTCTCTACATCTTCTCCAACACTTGTTGTTTCTTGTGTTTTTTAATTTCAGCCACTCTGACGGGTATGAGGTGATATCTCATCGTAGTTTTGATTTACATTTCCCTGATGATGAGTGACGTGGAGTATCTTTCCATGTGTCTGTCGGTCATCTGGATATCTTCTTTGGAGACATGTCTCTTCGTGTCTTCTATCCATTTTTTTTAACTGGGTTAGTTGTTTTTGGTGCATTTACTTGCATAAGTTCTTTATTTTTGATGCAAACCCTTTATCAAATATGTCATTTGCAGACATCTTCTCCTGTCTTTTAGTTTTGTTGATTGTTTTCTTCACTGGGCAGAAGCTTTTTATTTTAACATAATCCCCATAGTTTATTTTTGCTTTTGTTTCCCTTGTCTCAGGAGACATAGCTGGAAAAATGTTGCTATGGCAGATGTCAGAAAAAATTACTGTCTGTATTCTCTTTTAGGATTTTTATGGTTTCAGGTCCCACATTTAGGTCTTTCATCCATTTTTATTTATTTTTGTGTATAGTGTAGGAAAGTGGTCCAGGTTCATTCTTCTGCATGTAGCTGTCCAGTTTTCCCATCACCATTTGCGGAAGAGGCTGTTTTTTGTCCATTGGATATTCTTTCCCCCTTTGTCAAAGATTGACTGGCCATATATTTGTGGGTCCATTTCTGGGTTCTCTACTCTGTTCCACTGATCTATGTGCCCATTTCCATACTGTTTTGATTAGAGCAGACTTGTGATATAATTTGAAGTCTGGAATTGTGATACTTACAATTTTGCTTTTATTTTTCAAAACCGCCTTGTTTATTTGTAGTCTTTGTAGTTCCATATAAATTTTAGGATTATTTGTTCTAGTTCTTTGAAAAAATGCTGTTGGTATTTAGGGATTGGATGAGATTGCTTTGGGTAGTATAGACATTTTAACGATATTTGTCCTTCCAATCCGTGAGTATTTAATGACTTTCCATTTCTTTGATCATCTTTAATTTTTTATCAGTCTTTCAGATCATGGCCTTTCACTTCTTTGGTTAGGTTTTATTCCTATGGATCTTTTTTTTTGGGAGGTGGGTGTAATTGTACATGGAATTATTTTCTTAACTTCTCTTTTGCTCCTTCATTATAAATGTATAGAAATGCGACAGATTTCTGTATATTGATTTTGTATCCTGGGACTTTATTGAATTCGTTTATCAGTTCTAGTGGCTTTTTGGAGTCTTTAGGGTTTTTTATATAGAGTATTACATCGTCTGCAAATAGTGAAAGTTTTACTTCTTCCCTATGAATTTGGATGCCTTTTATATCCTTTTGTTGTTTAATTGCTGGGACTAGTATTTCCAGTACTATGTTGAATAAAAGTGGTAAGAGTGGACATCCTTGTCTTGTTCCTGACCTTAGGGAGAAAGCTGTGTTTTTCTCCATTGGGTATGATGTTCGTGGTGGGTTTTTCATATTCAACCTGTATCAGGTTGAAGTATGTTCCCTCTAAACCTGTTTTGTTGAGGGCTTTTATCATGAATGGTTGTTGTGCTTTGTCAAATGCTTTTTCTTCATTTATTGCAATGATCATATGATTTTCATCCTTTCTCTTATTGATGTGATGTAGCATGCCGATTGATTTGCAAATCTTGAACCACCTTTGGTCATGATGAATGCTTTTTAAAAATGTATTGGTGGATTTGATTGGGTAATATTTGGTTGAGAATTTTTGCATTGATATTCATCAGAGATATTGGCCTATAGTTCTCTTTTTTGTGTGTGGTGTCTTTATCTGGTTTTGGTATCAGGGTAATGTTGGCCTCATAGGATGAATTTGGAAGTTTTCTTTCTTCTTCTACTTTTTGCGATAGTTTGAGAATAGATGTTAACTCTTCTTTTAGTGTTGGGTAGAATTTGCCTGTGATGCCATCTGGTCGTGGACTTTTGTTCTTTGGGAGCTTTTTGATTACTAATTCAATATCCTTGCTGGTAATCAGTCTATTCACAATTTCTATTTCTTCCTGCTTCAGTTTTTAAAAAAAATTTTTTTTAATGTTTATTTATTTTTGAGACAGAGAGAGAAAGAAAGAGAGAGAGAGAGAATGTGAGCAGGGGAGGACCAGAGAAAGAGGGAGTCCAAAACAGGTTCCAGGCTCTGAGCTGTCAGCACAGAGCCCAACGCGGGGCTTGAACTCACAAACCATGAGATCATGGCCTGAGCCGAAGCTGGACGCTCAACCGAGTGAGCCACCCAGGTGCCCCGATTCCTGCTTCAGTTTTGATAGGTTATTATATTTCTAGGAATTTATCGATTTGTTCTAGGTTGTCCAATTTGTTGGTATATAGTTTTTCATATTTTCCCTTACATTTGTTTGTATTTCTATGGTGTAGGTTGTTATTTCATCTGTAATTTTATTTGTTTTAGTCCTTTCTTTGTTTTCTGATGGTTCTGGTTAAAGGTTTGTCAATTTTGTTTATCTTTTCAAAGAACCAGTTTCCGGTTTCATTTTTTTTTTAGATGCTGTATAATTTATTTCTGCTCTGATCTTTATTATTTCCTTCCTCCTGCTGGTTTTGGAGTTGTTTTTTTGTTTATTTGTTTGGTTGTTGTTCTGTTCTTTTTCTACCTTCTTCAGGTGTAAGTTTAGGTTGTTTATTTGAGATTTTTCTGGCTTCTTGAGTTATGCCCGTATTACAATAAACTTCCTTCTCAGAGCTGCTTTTGCTGCAGGAGGCTCTTTTTTCTTATAACAGCTGCAAATATGTCACAATAGTCTTGAAGCTTTGTATTTTCGATAACATCATTGGAGATTTTAACATAGCTATCTCAGCCTTTGATTAAATGATTATGCAAAATATACTAATAAAGAGGTTCTAGTCTTGGGTTTAGAAATCCAGGCATAAAATTTTGACTCGACCACAAATTTGCTACTTTCGGGTCGTTGGTTGTTAACTTCCTAAAACCTCAATTACCCTATTTGTCAAATGAGATTAATATATGTCCTTACATCGCAAAGCTGTTTGCTCTGAGGGTACATGAGAGAACACTGAGTGGGTGTATTACAGTAAGTTGAAGAAATGACGATTAAAGGATTTGTAGCTCGAAAAGATACTAGGATTATTCCATGAACATAAGGAGGAAGAAATTCCCTTAGTATAAGAAAAGCTAGCATATGAGAGGCACAGAGTCATGGAAAAGCTGGGTGATATTTGTTGCTGTCATGTTTTCTTTATTATTAGTTTTTAGGAGAAAACATGTTGCAGATTTGGTATAGCTGGAACATACCAACTAGAGTAGGGGGAGAAACTTCTGGGGAGATTCATGGGAGCATCTATAGTGGCTTCCGGTCCTAGACTTGAAGACACCTTCAGGCTTCAAATCCTGTCTTTACCACCAAATACTTGTCTGTCTTTGAAGATTATTACTCAACTCCCGCCTACCTCAGTTTTCTTGCTGGCAAAATGGGGTTCCAAATGAAAATTAAGCACGTACCATAGATCCTTGAAGATTTTTTTTTTTTTAATTTTTTTTTTTTTTTAACATTTTTTTTTTATTTATTTTTTTGGGACAGAGAGAGACAGAGCATGAACGGGGGAGGGGCAGAGAGAGAGGGAGACACAGAATCGGAAACAGGCTCCAGGCTCTGAGCCATCAGCCCAGAGCCCGACGCGGGGCTCGAACTCACGGACCGCGAGATCATGACCTGGCTGAAGTCGGATGCTTAACCGACTGCGCCACCCAGGCACCCCGATCCTTGAAGATTTTTAAGGAGGAGGTATAACAAGCTCAGAGCAGTCTTCCGTGAGTGTTGTTTAGCTGTTATTATTCACTGCTGTTGTTTTTCCTCGAAACAAGAAGCTATGGGCTTATCTTGTAGGTTAACGGAGCCATTGAAGGTGTTGCAAGGCAACACCAGATCAACTGAGTGTTTCATGGAAACAACTCTGGTAACTGTGATGAATGGGTCACAGGGATATAAGGCAGGAGAGCCACTTAGGAGTCAGTTTCCTTTGTGTTTCCTCATGATGGATAATGAGAATTGGGCCCATCTGAGATTTGCTTTTGTGTCATTAATTTTCCATCATGGATATGCTGCCTCAGAGTGGCATGAGGGGCCTAATGACTCAGGAGATTTCTAAAAGGCAGGTGAATACCTTGTAGCCGGGTTGAAGTGTTGATATCCCCATTTTTCTTGTCACTACGTTCTCTAGGGAGTGCTCCTGATGAATGCAAACCATCGGCGTTATTTCTGGAAGCTTGGTAAACATTTAAATCTTTGTGGCCTCATCTTGATGGAGCACAGATAAACCAAGTCTCCCAGTCTGCCTGCTAACAATCAATACCACAGAAGGAAATGAAAAGCACTTAAGTCATGCTTCCTGAATGGATACTCCCAAGCAACGCAGGAATGATTTCTGTCTTCAGAAAGGTTATCTTGGGAATTTGAATCTTTGGTATCGCCGTGACAAATGGTTCAGAAAGGGGGGATTAGCAGAGTCTCTGGGAACGATAAAGATTGTAAGGTCACTGCTGAGGCTGACAAAAATAAAAATGTTTCCTTAGAAAAATGTACGTCAGTAAACACATTGTTATTTGTGAAGTATCCAGGCCAGCAGGATTAGGATATCTTATTTGTAATGCAGAGGAGGGAGTTCTTTATTTGATACACGTTTTTGAATCCCTGACAATACCTCCTCAACTCCTCTCAAATCAGGTGTTAAGAGGGTTATCCGAACCCAAAATAAGGCATTTCATTCATTCAGTCAGAACACTGGGCAGGAGTCATTGATATCTCCTTGTTACTAAAACCTGCTTGCACTTTTCCGTCCTCACCTTCCTTGACCTACCTTTAGCTTATTTTCAGAGACACGTGACTACCTCCTGATAAGCGTTCCGGATCCCACCCTCCGAAGCTGGACGGTAGGTCTTTATTATGTGCCCCCGCAGAACTCTCTACTCCCTACTTCTGAAACTTTTATGACACCGTATCGTAATTATCTATGAAAAAAAAATCCTCCCAAAGGGATGAGCTCCTTGAAGACAGATACTGTTGCCACCAGATTCGCAGCTCTTAGAACAGTTCCAGGCGTATAGCAGGTGCACAAAAAAATATTTCTGAAAGGGAGAGAGAGAGAGAGAGAGAGGGAGAGAGGGAGTTTGTGACATTAAAAGGTTTATTAAGTCCTGAGTAATTGAATTTTCAGAGAAGATGGCATTAAGTACATCCTACTGGAGTCTCCAACTGTGCTTAGTCTCTTCCGTGCTATGTTTAGCCCAGAATTAAACACATTAATTATATAAATAAGATTGTTTTAAAAGATATGGGTGAGTCTGAATCTTCTTTGCTATCTGAAAGGGAAAAAGCCTCATCGACCTCAACATATCTAAACCAAACTCCTGTTTCACCCCTGCCCCCCACTCCCCCAAGATCATTTTACTGCTGTGTCCTCTGGCCCAGAGCAGGCGTTAGCTCCCTGCAGGTACAGAAGACTCACACTCGATCTTCCTCTTCCTCTATGTTTATCACCAACTCCTATTGATTATATCTTCTAAATATCCACTTGATCTTATACCCACCACAGGATCTTTGTACATGCTGTTCCCCGTTGTTTGGAAAGCACCCCCTCCCCAACTTCTGCTTAACTCCCATGTATCCTTCAATTCTCAGCTCCAGATCTCAGCCTCCTTAGGAGGTTTCATCGAGGTAGAGGTTTCCTCTACCATATGCTCCTACATTTTTTTATGAGGATTTTTTAAAGTATAGAAATGTTAGCATACCTATCTGGTCAACCTCCATCTCTTCTACTGTGCTGTAGGTTGTATGAACGTAGAGAATATGTCTCCTTCTGTTCCACAACAGGTTACCAGTATCTAGAGTATTGCCTAGATGGATATTGCCTAGTATTGCCTGGTATCGATATTTTTTTGAAGAGTGAATATAGCCTTAGAGATGAAAACTAGTATGATGATGCAGCTATCAGGGCTGCAGAGGGACGTTGCTGTGGCAGTGCATATAGATAATTGATTTAGAATGATGTATCAGTGAATGCTTCCTTGAGGAAGTGACCTTTGATCAAAGCACCCAAGTCTGATTATCCAGAAACGTCAACCCCCCATCCCCCTAATGGAACTCCATCGTGCTATGAGCAATCCTCTTTCTTATTGTGGTTAACATGTCCCTTAGCATCTAGTTGGACGCTAAGATGTTTCAGATATGTTCAGTTATTGGAACGGTTTCAATCCAGTGTTTATTCCTTGTCTTGCTCATGAGAGAATGCAATAGCAAACTTGACTCAAAGCTCATTTCTTCCAAGTCCTGCCCACGTCACACAGGGCAGACTAAGCCTATCTCTAACTCCCTTGGTTCGGGGGTGCTGAAGCGTGGGGTTTTCTAAGGCTGATTTGGCCAGAAACACCATGCAAATGCAGGAATCTGAGGTAGATCTTAGGCTGTGTTTGGTATGCCATTAACAGGGGATTTTCAGGTCTCTCCTTTACAAGTTGTCCTTGTTTTTCTGTCCAACGTTATCTGATTGTCCTACCTTCATAAGAGGGGGTATTCAAATGCTGGCATACGTGAGGGTCTTTCAGAGATTCCTTTTATACATAATTCTGTAATGTGAGAGATTCAGTTCTGGCTCAACCTCTTATACACACTAGCTCCTTCCGCCACTAAACAGAGGCATTTGCTGGTGGCGTCTCCTTACTCAGCGAAGTACCAGCAAAAGAATTCAAGCTCAGCTACTTTCTCGGGTGTCCACTCAACCCTGAGGTAACTCTTGTGTTCTCTCCGCATGAAACACTGGACTTGCAGGCTGCTTCATTGTAGACCCTTCTCCTCCTCCCTCCATTTCTCCCCAATTCCCTTTTCGTCTGTTTTAAGTAGCACAGGAGCACATTGAAAGGATTGCTGGGTAATTGAATATTTAAAGAAGAAACAAAATCCACATAGTCCTTCTTGCAGGAGATCCTACTCTTCTCAGTTTTCTAGGATGTTCCCTTCCTTGGCTTCTCATGGAAATGGAAGGAATAGCGTCTCTCAAGGGACAGTGTTCTTCCCCCAAAGGCTGGCAACCTACTCCTGCCCCTAAACCCTCTTCTTCTATTGGCTAGTGGTGGAAAGCTCTTTCTGTACTGGCGCCTCTCAGTAAACTTTGCTAGGAAGCGGCTGACTCCAGCTGCTTGTAGGTCCTGATCTCAAAATATGAGATCCGTTGTGTCCTTTGATTCCTCAGATCTGGGTCTTAGTCATAATTTAGGGGCCTAGAAATAATTTGTCTCAAGAACGTCTCTGCCCAACATAAATCTCCTTTGGACTATTTAGGACAAGTCTTCAACGTTAAACTCCATATGAATGAAGCCACATTATGGCCTGAGAAATGAATTGGAAAACTGAAAGAGATGTATATCATATTTGTATTCCAAGCTAATGAAGTTAATTATATCAGTGATAAATGACTTTTCAGAAGATAATGAGATAAAGGATGACTGAATTCAAAGAGGAACAAAAATAAATGATTTGGCTTCTAAGATATGGCTTGTTGTACTTACTTCTTATGGGAACCAAAGGAAGGAGAGTGGACAGGGGTTGATTTATCTGTGGTCGATGTCACTCTACGTTCTTCCTCTCCCATGTACCACTATTTTTTGGCCCGAATTTCCCATCTCTTTTAATTTTAACTCAAAGTGTCCTGAAAACATCACCGCCTATCACATTCTTTTTTAAAAATTGTTTTATTATTATTATTTTATATATAGAGAGAGCGTGAGCAGGAGTGGGAGAGAGAAAGAGAGAATCTCAGTCTTTGTGCTTAGCATGGAGCCAGACATGGGGCTAGACCCCACAACCCTGGGATCATGACCTGAGCTGAAATCAGGAGTCAGACCCTCAACTGACTGAGCCTCCCAGGGGGCCTACTGCCTATCACATTCTTAAATTTGCTAAGACATTTCATTGGGAAATCAAGCTATGGTTGATCCAACACTGAACACTAACATTTGAGATTAAAGTTCCTCATGTTCCTAACCACATAAGAAGCCTGATGTACTTTGAACAAAGACTTGGTCCTCTTCAAGGAACAAATGATGCCAGGCAGTCCTATGCTGTTACCCGATGTTGGCTCTTGACGACTGTCTGTTCCAAGAAAGTAAGGAAGCACTCCTGATTCTCTTGCCAAGGTCCTGATAGCCTCTCTCCTGTATCTCAGATATCTATGGTCATATAAACCCTTTGTCTGGGACAGTCAAGAGGTATGATGTACTTAACTGGATTTCTTCTTTTACAGGAGGTCAATTTAAAGGGAAAGCAGGGTCCCATACTAAAGAATAAATGTCCGATAGTATCAGACCTATTTCAAGTGACCTGTAACTTCAGTCTAGGCTTAAAGAACTGATCAGGGCTTTGCAACTCCCATCTTGTCCTAAGGGAACTATTTTCTTCCTAACGATTTTGCCTCTAGTAATTCTCAATTGCTTCTACTGTGGCATAGATATTCTAAGTAGGATTCCATTTTCTGGGCTGAACGTCAACAATGTAAGCAAGTTAAATGCTCCAATGGCACTGGAGTTGTTGACCTAATATTGGAAAGACATTGGGGCATTCCTCAGCCCAAAGGGAAAGCTTTACACTCTAACAATAGCAAACATGTATTGATTTTGTACTGAATGCCAGGAACTGAACATTTTATAAGCGCTGTATTGATTACTTTTCAGAGTCATCCCTATGAGGTGAATTCTATTATTATCTCCATTTCATACATGGAAAAATTGAGAGTAAGAGACACAGTTGCACAAAGTCACACGGTGAGTAGATGTCAGATGTAGGACTGGATTTAGGTCTGTCTGATGCTGAAATTTATGCTCTTACCCGCTGTACTGCATTTCCCCCTGGAATCCTGAGAAAGCTGTCTCTGGCTTGACCTCTCTTCTGGAGCCACTTCTAAGTGTCAGTACCTCCAACAGGTCTGGGTATAAAATAACTCTCGCAGAACCTAATCACACCTTCAGGTTATCTGTTTGGGGTATTAAATCAGCATCTGGAGACCCAGGCTCCCCCATCCTCCCTCTTAACCGTGGCAACATAATCCCTGCATCTAGAATAGAGAGGGATCTATCTGAGGAGGAGCTTCCTTCTGTCAACTTGGTAGTAGACTGTCTTAATTTATCCTGATTCCCAAGGGAGTTTTGTAAACATTGAGAGGAATTTTAGCTTTTGTCGCTTTGAAGGTCTGTGATCACGGCACGTGGACCGGGAAAGAACTTCCTTTTATGTGGTGTCGGAATCTCTATTTTCTGTCTAGCTCTCTGAAGTCAAAGATCTCTGCAATTAGCATGGAGACCTCTTCTGACCTTCCTTAGGACAGCAGGGTTCCAGTGTTTTCCTATGGCCTTTTTGTGGCCAGGCTACTACATGAGTTACTTGGTATGATACGTTATTTCACTTTCTTATCGAAACTTATTTTATTTTTCTCGTGTCAGAGACAAATCAGATGATCACAAACCAGACACGCATAAAACTGAAACGCCATTTTTCCTTTATTTCTAATTTCCTTTACTAGCATCCATTCCCGCTCAGAAAAAGAAATTTTAGCTGCCATTACTTACTTTCAATTGAGAAGTCTCTTTTGGGTAATATTCCCGTTCAAGCATTATCGTCCTAATTGCTATTCACAGCTCTTTTTACGAGTGTCTTTTTTTCCTTATTGGTCTCTCTTTTTCTTTCTTCTTCTTGTTTTATTTTTTAATTTAATAGCAGAATAAAGGGCTTCTCCCTTTGATACCTTGTTTTATATTGTTATGCTGTTATTGAGTCCATATTCTAAAAATGCTATATTTTACTGCCCCAGAGAAGTAAATAGGACATGATTAGGCCACTCTCTAAAATAAATTTCATAATGTTCACTGTAGCTGCACAGGGACCTAGGATAACAGAGCAGCCACCTCCTTGAATGATGGCCCCAGACATATCCCAGAGGGAAAGAACAGGCAAACCATGCACTGGTTCTTGAAGCTTCTCATAGAGGTGAGTCTCACATTTTAAATTCAACCACATGACCACTCCCTAGGTAAGCGGATGAAGACAAGCTCTTTGGTGTGCCCAGGAGAAGGACCAAGAATATTTGGGAGAAGAACACTTGATGCTAGGTTGTATGTTTTCTCTTAAGATTGTTGATTCAGCTTCTACTATAGTATCAGTTTCACAGGGAGGAGGGACAAAGGGAAAATGGGCCTAAATTTTGGATTCAGACTCCCTTATGGCTGATAGGTAGGACTATATCACTTGTGCACTCTGTGAAAAGTTCTTTTAGATCTCTGGCTTAATGCCCCTCCCAGAGGGAGTCCAGGAGAGACTTTCCCCCATTTCCCTGGCTTGTTTTGTCTCACTTCATGGGGACACAAGGGAATGTGAGCCCAAAACAGTGCTACAACAGAATGCTTTTCTTCCTACAGTCTGGTTTAGAGCTGATAGAAGCGTCCACAGTTAGGCCTCTGCTTGGTAGGAAGCCAACCAGCATCCCAGCTAGATGGGTGCATACAGATAGAAGACGATCTGAAGACCAAACAATTATGCCACAAGCCATGGTTTTAAGACTCTTTGCTGTAACTCTAAAGATGTCCAAATATGGCCTAAAGGAAAAGATCTTTGTGTCTCTCCTCCTCAAAGCTGGAGCAAAAGGTGAGCGTGGGCTGGAATCCCTCTAAGAGACAACAGGGACTTCAGGTAAGGATCTAGAGCTTCTCCAGTAAAAGGAGCAAGTTGCTGGAGAACACTGGCTTTCTGTCTCCCTCACTATTGATTAAAACACAAACCCCTGCCGTGACTCCATTTTCTCAGGAACCCTGATCTCCTCGGCAGTGCTCTCAAGGGTGGCTTGGCCTCCGTAAGGGATTACCCACTGGGCAGCCTCCCCTCCCAGTACTGGGTGCTGCGGTGGAGTTACTGCCTCCCACCCCCAATCATGAAGTTCTGGTGTCTGTCAAGATCTGATTTTGCGTCTTTGTGTTTTTAAGTTTCCTTATTTATTTTTGAGAGAAAAAGGTAGAGAGAGCACAGGGGAGGGGCAGAGAGAGGAGGGGGGGAGAGAGAAGCCCGAGCAGGTTCCATGCTGTCAGCACAGAACCCAACGTGAGGCTTGATCCCACAAGCCATGAGATTATGATTTGAGGCAAAACTCAAGACTCAGATGCTCAGTCAACTAAGCCACCCAGGTGCCCAAGATCTGGTCTTTTAGACAGATTTTATCATTAAAATGACACAATTAGGCATGATAGTCTGGTAAATTACTGACTACGGCTTGACTGCTGATTTTCATATTCCTCATTAAAATAGCATTATATTCTGTCCGTGTTCACAGCAGGAACTTTCCACTTGAAGGGGGCCATGAGACCTCAAGCTTGGCCCCTAATACCCAAGATTTCCTATTTATCAATTAACTAGCAAACTTACCTCACACTGCTGGTTCAAAGGGTCATAGCTCCTTGTTTAACACTTTGTTAAAAACTTGGAGCCAATTTTTGGGAACTATTTAAACTTTGCTCTTTGGTCTATTAGACTCCAGGGTCACACTTAATTCCTGATTCTGTTCAGTCTCATGATATTGATGTCCCTTGGTATCTCCTGTAGGCCACTGCCTAGGCTGATGAAACATGGGGCTGGAGGGAAGGGTTAGAACGATCTGTGCTCTAGGAGGATTGGAAACAACATAACCATGTCAACTCATTGGCATTACCAGTTTTGGTCCCCGTGGCGGACAAACTATGCCCCCCCCCCCCATTTCCCTGCCTTTCAGTTCACGCTTCTGTTCTTGTGTTTGGGTATGACCTACGACTTGCTTCTAGCCAAAAGAATATGACACCGGTGATCCATGGCTAAGTTACTTTTCGTAAACCTTTGGCTTGCTCTCTCTCTCTCTCTCTCTCTCTCTCTCTCTCTCTCTCTCGCCCCTTGCTAGCTTTGAAGAAGCAAGGTGCCATGGACCCCACAGCAGTAAGGAACTGAATGTTGCAAACAACCACACGAACGGGGAAGTGGATGCTTCCCTGGTTGAGCCTCCAGATAAGACCTTCCCTGGCAGACACCTTGTAATTTTGTGAGAACCTAAGCTGAAGACCCAGCTGAGCCATATCCAGATTCCTGACCTCCCCCCCACAAACGGTTCGATAATATATGTATATTGTTTTATGCTGTAATTTGTCATGTAGCGACTGAAAACCATTACAGTCCCTGAACGCTCATGAAGACTTTTAAGGGGGCCCCAAATGTGTCTGGCCAGGAGCGTCTGTCCTCAGAAGAGTGACAGAGACTGCTATTAAGGAAAGCAAACACTTGAAGAATCATTCTGAGCCCTGAGGTATATAGATCACTCCCATAAACAACTTTCAAACCCGTATCAGCTCCCCGTATTTCAATCGGGTGACAGATGTAAGAATTAGAGACCATATTCCGTTTTAGGATGAGAACCACTCAAGCAGCCCTTGTGTCTTCTGTGGGCATGAACGTACTTTAGCGGACCGCCTAGAGGGACTCTTTACGCCTGAAAACTTGCTCGCACAACACCGTGCTCCTTATTCTCAGGAGGGTCCTCACTGGGCCGGGGGTGCGCACAGCTGCTTGTGGTGATTGCTGGTGGACAGATCTCTCTCTCCCAAATACCCTCAAGCTGGACCTTCCGGTCTAACGTACCTCTTCATGTCTCCTGTTTATTCTGAATGGTGTTCGAATTTCCTTCCGATGAAGTCTTGTATTTCTTACAGCCTTTTTTTCCCCCCATATAATATACATACATTCAATTTGCCTTGGCTTCCAAGGCTTTTAACATTATACGGATTTTTCTTGCCCCTCTTTCAAGAGTCCCTGTTCTCCCCATGACAATACTTAGCACAGAATGAGGACTCAGTAGGCACATTGACTGATTGACACATTTTCTCCTTCCTTCACCTCACTGCTGTTGTCCAGCCGGTCAAAGTAGGAGAGGGCAGGAAAGGAAGAATATAGCAGTTAGAATGTGGAAGTTATTGAGGGAAGGGAGGCAAGTTGATGGATTCGGAGGGTTATTGTACCTGTGGGATAGAGAATACTTAACTAAGAGTGGCTCAATGATAAAAGGTGCATCGTTTTGCTCTTTCGGGGTGAATTCAGTGGTGTGACCATGTACTCAAACACTCGGGTTTCTGGTTTTCTACCCTGCTGCTCTTGGTACATGGATGACATTTCTCCTCATAGTCACCGTATGGCTGCAACAGCTCTGAATATCAATTATGTCCTCATAGAGAAGGTTCAAATACAGGGAGGGGCAAGTCCCCATCTGTGTTCTTTTCCCCCGAGTGAGGAAACCGTCCTCAGAGGTCTTCTGCAGTCTTTTGTCTCGTTCGCCAGATTCCTTGGCATCCACGCGTCCACTAGTCACAGTGAGGAGAATGGAAGTATGATACTCGATATTCACCCCTTGAGGCTGGGAAGCAGCCATCTTCCTCGATCTCAGGGGAGACTGACTAGCCAAACGAAACGGGGGTTCTGCCAGCGTGAAGTATGCGGAGGGAATGATATGGCTCTTGGCAGCCGATGATGTCTGCCTCCGAATTCAGACGCGGAGAGGCGACGCGGTCCTTTCTGAGGACGTGGGAAGCTGGTGGCGGAGCTAGGGCTAGGACACCGGCCTCCGTGATGTCTCTCCTGTGTCTGTGTCTCCTCCCCTAGCAAAGAGATTGGGATGGTGCTTGCCTGCGTCCCATGATGATGTATACGCATCATCATAGAAATCCAGAGAAGAAAACCTGCCTCAGGGATTACTTCCATGTGGGACAATGAAATGATCGCCTACAAACCCACAGCTCAGTTTTGCAGATGCTGCCGCCTGGACACAGGGAACACTGCTGAGTTGGCGCCCAGCGCTGCTGGGGCTCTTTCCCTGCCCACCTCTGACCAGCTGGTACACCTTGTCCCAAACCTCTCCTTGTGTTTGCTGGCTCTGATGTACGTTCCCTGCAGGACAGTGGAAAAACAAAATCCCTCCCGGGGTTTGTCCTGCAGACCAGTCATTCAGCCCTTTGGCTCCAATGCTTGAGCCGAGATGACACCCGCAGTCCGCCCCCCTGCAGGAGGCGGGCACCAAGCGTCTCCCCGGTGCACTGGGCTCTGAGAAAGGGCCGGGCTGCTCTGGCCTCAAGAATCATCCATCAGAGCAGCTTGACATTCTCCTCTGCCTCTTGCCTTCTAGAAGCTTGTGTGCATATTTTTTAACTCCTTGGGGATTGCAAGAGACAGAAGAGGAGATAGGCACACAGCCTTTGGTTGGCTCTGGGTAGCCTGACATCATCGGACCGAGCAAATGGGGGAGGAGGATTCACAAAGGAAGAGATGGTCTGCAGTTAAGGCAATGACTGCAGAGCTCTGAGTCAGCACATCTCCTCCTGGACAGCGCTCAGGTGATTCCCGGCCAAGGACACGGCAGGAAGGGCAGTGCCTGTGGTCAGGCGGGAAAATAGATGCTTTGGAAGCAGACCGACATTTGCTTTTTAATTATCTCCTCTTGGCTTCTGGAGGTGATTTTTTTTTTTTTTTTCATAGCAAAGAGCCGGGGAGAGAAGCAAATGTTCTTTCTCATTTCCGCAGAACTAACCATGTCTGTACATTCACCTTTAGGATTAAGATAAATGCCATTTCAACCCTGATGCTTGTAGGTAAGAATTGAGTTCAGCTGTCCGGCTCTCGGCAAGCTTGCCCTCAGCTTCTCTTTTACATCCTCAGTCACCTCAGGGGGTCAGAAAAGGCGACCAGATCCAGTGACCTAGCGTTAGCGTGACCAAGACAAAGGAAGGCTCTGGGGCTCGGGATCTCAGCCCAGTCTCCTGGGTAGTTACTCAGAAACCCCCCAGGAAGGTGTCGTGCTCCGAAGTAGCTGTCAGGCTGTCCATGCAGCAAACCACATGGGTGGGACTGGTCATAAATCTTCCAGCAATTCAGAGTAGAGATTCCCTTCTGCTGAGGTTATCATGGAAGAAATGGACTATTGGACTGGGGAGGTGACGATGTCTAAAATACAATCAAATCCACATGTGGGTGGGGGGGAGGTGAAAAATGAATAATTCATACAGCTTATTTACTTTAAAAAATGTACAGGAAAAAGCCGCCTCACCCTCCCTGCGGGGCTTTTTTGGGCTCCGAGAGACGGTCCCTTGCTGTCCCCAGATGGGTGGCCCTGGCCAACTGTCTTTCACGAGGGCAGGTGAACAGACGGGCCCGCCGGGGAAGAGTTCATTCTTATAGACTCCGACTTTATCTGCTGTTTGTAGAAGTAGTTTTCTGCAGCTGTTAGTAGCTTGAGTTTCTCCTGAGGGTATAGGAAGGGTGACCAAAACTTGCTTGCTCCTGGATTTAATTCTGTCGGGTGTTGGGGGCATTACGTATTAGTTACTGATGATTTAGCTCATAGCATTAGCACGACATACACTCCTGCGTGAAAGCAACCAAGCTAAAAGGGAACAGCACAGAGTGCAGGAGAGAGGCAGAGGTCAATGGAGCTGTGTGCTCCCGAGCTGAAATCCCAGACAGGCTCTCTCCCCCTCCTGCATCTGAGGATGCAATCAGTACTCGGCTTCCTTTGCTTCCCAGTCTCCTGCTCCTCCCGGGGGAAGTGTAGGTTTGCATTAAAGGCCAGAGCAGTTGGCTGGGAGGGAGGAAATGAGCAGGATGCTTTTTCACAGGAGCTGGGAGGGACCTGGAGAGGTCGTGGCTCTCCAGTCCCCTTCAGGGTGGATCGCGGGGAAATCAGGTCGGGCGGCTGACCTCTCTCGGATTCTTAGAGGACTTTTATCAGAGACCAAGGGGCATCTTTGATGACACCTTGCAGAGAACATTTCATACTCTGAGGGCAGATGTACTTTATTGTTCGTTCACGTTCTGAGGCCAGGGGAAACCTGGTTCTCACAGGCTGCGGCAGTAGTCAGACCAACGGTTGCCTCTCCAGAGGCTCCAAGGTCATCACAGAATAAACAAGAGAGTGCATCTTCAAGGGACAAGCCCTGGATAAAAACGGACTCCCTTGAGACTATGGGGCCAAATGTTCCTCCTCTTTCACTCCTCTTCCTCCCCATTGCTTTGTCTCTTTCATATGGCTTAGCTCCCTCCCTCTTCGTGACTTCTCCTGCTTGCACAGATTCAAGTAACCCCTCATAGGGACTGATGGGGTTTTGGGGTGATGGGATGGGGTCCAGGGGCTACGGCCATGAAAGAATTCTTGAAGACATCTTTGCAAAAAGGTGATTTTATTAAAGCACGGGGACAGGACCCATGGGTAGAAAGAGCCCTGCTGAGGTTGCAAAGAGTCACTAAATTATATACTATGGAATTGGGGGAGGTAAAGACAAAAGAGAATTCTGTGGGGGGGGGGGAGGACTTTGATATGCTACAGAGGATTCCTGACATAAACTGAGGCCTTACTATTGTCAGACTAAGGCTGTTTTTCCTCTACTAAGGCATTAACATTAGGACAGTAGGGGGTCCCTGGAGAAATGTTATACTCTGTATTTGCCACAAGCATTTGTCGATGGGCTGCAGGTTATAAGGAAATTGAATTTTACCTGCCATTTCCTTCTTGCCTTTGTTCCCAAATCACCGTGGAGGTGAAGGGGATACGATGGGCTCCAGGAAATTGAGTCTATAGGTTTCTGGAGATTAGGCTATTGATAAGATTGCCTTTTTTCTTGTAATTTACTAAGATATCTGTAAACTGATGGAGACTCCTGTGTTGTAAGACTGTGATCTCTATCAGTTAACCATTTGTTTTCTTTCCTTTCCTTTGTCTTTGGGCAGCCAGGAGTGCCTGAGGAGTATCACACATATGCCACCTGGGGAGTAGGGTGTGTGCCAGCTTGTACTTTGCCCTCAGCTTGCCTTATGCTCCCTCATCAGGGACCGAGTTGACTTTCCTTCCTGGGGAGTGTGCCTTATTTTCCACTGGAAATGTGAAGATAGCTACTTTTTTCTTCCTGCATTGGAATTACTTCTAACATGACTTTGACTCCCAGCAAGCCTTTTCCAGCCCTGCACAAACTCAATCTTAGCAAATTCTCCTTAAACACACACCCAAGAAATGAGACCACATCAAAACCTTTCTAATTAAGACAATAATGCCCGAATGCCATCTAAGTTGCCTTCAGAAGAAAATCCATCTGAACATCAAAGGTAATATTGCCTTGAATTATTTACACCAATTCAGTTACATAAACATTTACAAATGTAGCAGTGCTGAGGTTTAGTGATGGTGGATGAAAGAGGAATTAACACTGGCTGGAAGCATCTTTAATGTGAATGTCTTCTTATACTTGTGCATTAATCTTTCTGCTGATGTTTATCTCTGTCACTTTTACATCTCAGATCCATATTGTCTCTATACGCAGAGGAAGATGGCTTGGATGTCTTCAAAAGCATTAGTATGATATTGCATGTTATATAAGTTTAATAATGCATACTGGGTCAGACCCTTAATTTGAGGGCATACTCCCGGGTATCAGTCTAGCAAAGAAAGATCCTGTGAGTTTGTAAAACTAATTATTAAACATGAAATTTCAGAGAGCTTGACATTTTAGATGTTACTATTTTTTAGTTTTTATTTTTATTTTTATTTTTTTTAAGTTCATTTCTTTTTGAGAGAGACAGAGACAGTGTAAGTGGGGGAGGAGTAGAGAGGGAGACACAGAATTCCAAGCAGGCTCTGCACTGTCAGCACAGAGCCCAATGTGGGGCTTGAACTCACAAACCATGAGATTATGACCTCAGCAGAAATCAAGAGTCAACTCCTTAACTGACTGAGCCACCCAGGTGCCCCTCCCTTTTAAAGTTTATTTATTTATTTTTAGAGAGAGAGAGAAAGAGAGAGAGAGAGAGAGAGAGAGAGAGAACATGAGCAGGAAAGGGGCAGAGAAAGAATGGGGAGAATCGCAAGCATGGTCCATGCTCTTAGCGCAAAGCCCAACGTAGATGTTACCATTTGTTTGTGTCTTGAAAATGAGATGAAACTAAAATAAAGAATAGGAAATTCCAGGAGCTTAGAGTAAGTTTAAAGAAGGAGCAGCTGTCCTCAGCACTCCAGATCATTCTTCAGCTGCCCTATTGGCCTTGCTCTTGGCTACAGGAAAAGCCAGTGCCTTCAACTCAGTGCACCTGCCCAGAGACTTGGACCAGGGTGTCTTTACTACAGTAGCACACCCCGACATTTCCCACCCCACCCCCATCACCCCACTAGGATATATGTTGTGCATTCCAGTCCTTCTGAGCCAAGCCCTAGTGAATTCATCCCGTAGACAAACACACTCAGGGTGTTTGCTAGAAATGCGTGGAGCCACAATGGGACTTGCCCTTTGACAAACCTGGGGAGGGAGAACAGAATGTGGATTCTGCAGAATGTGGATTCTGGTAGATAGGAAAGAAAAAATAAAAGCCGGTTGTGCTCCTGAGAGTCCCTATCTACTTCCCAATGCCTGGCGTCTTGCACACAAATGCGAACTGGCTTTTCAGTTCCCTGGCTTTCTTCTTAAAAGAAGAAAGGTGATTCGTAGGACCGTTATACCTAGACAATATGTTAAATTTGCCACTGTGCTGAAGATCTTACGCTACTGAACCAGCCAGGTGTTAGAAATGCAAAGATAAATAGATTTGATAGTCTATCATAATTGGAAAGTAGGCGGGTGGCAGGATTTCAGGGATAAGAAAGACATTACTCCCTAAGTAGAGTAGAGATAATAGGCAAATGACAAATTCTGAATCAAGAAGAAGAAACAAAGAAACTATTATGAAAAAGAGACAACCATTAAGAGGAAGTTTACAAAGAAGACAAAAACCCTACTAAGGATAGTAGACAAGCATGAACTGGCAATTCACAACAGAAAGAATAAATGCCGAATAAGTGTGAAAAGTAATCAAAAAACCAGAGGACGAAGCGTGATCATTTTTCTCTTGCAATTTTGGCAGTTGTTTTTTTTTTTTTTTTTTAGAGATGACCAATATTGATGAGGATATGACAAAAAGATAAGCCCATTTTGTAGTGATAAGCACATATATCTGCGCAAATTTCTTAGAGGATAGTTTGGAGTTTTCATTAAAACTGTAAATAATGCTCAGTTCATATTTTTTAGCAACACAATTCAACTTCCAAAAATAATTCCCATGGAATAAAGTTTCAGATAAAGATTTAATATAAATATGTTAAGTGCACACGCGCATGTCCACATGTGCGTGAGTGGAGGAGGGACAGAGAGAGAGAGAGAGAAAAGAGAGAATTCCAAGAAGGCTGGGTGCCAGTCTCCGGATGGAACTCATGAACTGTGAGATCATGACCTGAGCTGATATCTAGAGTCCAATGCTTAACCGACTGAGCTACCTAGGCGTCCCCACGCTCCCAAAAATCTTTAAATGGTGGTTATGTTATATTTTTTAGAATCACAAAAATCATTTTCTACTTCCAGTATGATGACATGACTGATATCAATCTTTTTCTCAAAAACCGGAAAATTGAGCATATATACGCAACAGCTATTTGAAGACATTGGAAGGCAAGCAGCACAAGACCGAGATCTTTGAGAGAAGAATAAAAAAACAAGATGGGGCAGAAAATCACCCTGGCTTTCTGTTTGAAAGTACCTTCTGCATTGCAGGTAAGGGGAACCGAAATGGAGGAACGTGATATTCTGGAGGTGAGAGCACAGAGTTTAGAGTTCAGGCAGCCTGAAGCAGCTGGAATATGTGGGAAAGAATGTGGGAAGGTGGGAGTTATGCAAAGAATGAACCCCAGAAATCTGTACAGGGATCCCACAGAGACTTTGTCTGAACACTAGGGTGTGCCCCTGTGGACAGAGATTCCATGAGCAACCAGAGTAGTAGGGTGTGTTTCACTTCTGATGGGCCACAGTGGAGATATCTCAAGGAACACTCAAGGAACTCTCTAGAAGCCTCAGAAGGATCATGCCTTAGTAGTAGATCTGAGCCCACCCTGGGGTAAAGCCTGCTCCAGATATACCCTAACAAAACTTAAAAGCACATCTTAAAAAGATCAAGCAGACCCGCATATGTCTTTACTCCCTGTGAAAACAAAAGTTGACATATTTTAATTTTTTATTCATTTTTATTTATTTTTTCCTAAATGTTTATTTATTTATTATGAGAGGGGGTGGAGGGCAGAGAGAGAAGGAAAGAGAGACTCCCAAGCAGAGCCTGACATGGGGCTCGATCCCATGAACCATGAGATCGTGACCAGAGCCAAAATCAAGAGTCAGATGCTTAACCAACTGAGATACCCAGGCGCCCCCAAAACTGACATCTTTTAAACGGAGCCAATAAAAATCCAGAGACTCAGTCACTTTTAGAAATTCTAGCATCCTAAAAAAGACACTAGATATGCAAAGGATTGTGCCAGTGACCAGGAGAAAAAACAGGCAGTGAAAACAGGCAAACGTTGTAGAGCTGGTATACAAGAGATTTTAAAACGGCTATCGTTAAGTATGTTCAAGGATTTAAAGAAAAATGACATAATGAGGAGGGAAAAGAAAGGTACAAAACTATCTTTAGGTTTGGAAAAGGCAATATCTGAAATTAACATTTCACTAGATTGGCTTAACAGATTAGGCCCTGAGAAAGAAAAAAAACAAATCAGAGAATTTGAAGGCAGTGCAATAAATTTGCCCAACCTGAAACATAGAGATGATAGAAGTCTGAAAAAGGAGAAGACTCGTTGATCTGGGAAACAATATCAAACCATAACACAGGTAATGACGGAATTGAGGAAGAAGTCAGGCAAAAAGAAAAATTGAAGAAAGAGTACCTGGTCTTTTCTCAAATGTGTTGAAAAATATAAACTACAGATCCATGAATCTTTCTCTGTCATAAGCAGGACAAACAGAGGGAAAACCACAGCAAGGAGCATCTTAAGCAAACTGCTGAAAACCAGTGACAAAGCAGAAATCTGAAAAGCAGCCAGAGAAATGCTTTTCATTTGATTCCATTCAGGACCACAAAGCTAAGAATGGTTCAGAGACAATGCAAGCCAGAAGACAACGAAGCTAACTGCCAACTTAGAGTTGTAGAAGTAAAAATATGTCTCAAAAATGAAGGCAAAGTGAAGGTAACTTTTTTTTCCCCAGACAAAAACAGAGAGAGTTTAATGCTGCAGGATTGGCGACACCCAAGAAAAATTACAAGATGTTCTTTGGGATGACAGAATGTGCAACCAGATGGAAACTCAGGTCTACGCACAAAAAATGAAGACCGCAGCAAATGTGGGGCATGTTAGTAAATGTTCATATTTAAAATATACACATCACAGATCATATAGGATAGACATCAAAATATAATTGACAGATTAAAGTAAAAATGATCACAATGTATTCTGAGAAATAATTTCTATAAAATAAAATGCATAGCAATACAAGAGACGGGAGAGGAGAAATGGGAGTGTTTTATTGTGTGTAATGTTTTTACATTGTATGTGAAGCGAATTTAGTGGAAAGGAGGACATGAGAAATTAAACATGCTTATTGTAGACTCTAGAGCAGCCACTGAAAAAGAAGCGAAGGTGGGGCACCTGAGTGGCTCAATCGGTTAAGGTCCCGTCTCTTGATCTTGGCTCAGGTCAAGATCTCACGGGTAGTGGGATCAAGCCCTGTGTCCGGCTCTGTGCTGACAGTGCAGAGCCTGCTTAGGATTCTCTCCCTCTCTCTTTCTCTCTCTCCCTCTCCCTCTGCCCCTCCCCCCATGCTCTTTCACTCTCAAAATAAATAAATAAACTTAAAGTGTTTTTTTTTATATGAAATTTATTGTCAAATTGGTTTCCATACAACACCCTGTGCTCATCCCAACAGGTGCCCTCCTCAATACCCATCACCCACCCTCTCCTCCCTCCCACCCCCCATCAACCCTCAGTTTGTTCTCAGTTGTGTCTCTTCCGGTTTGCCTCCCTCCCTCTCTAACTTTTTTTTTCCCCTTCCCCTCCCCCATGGTCTTCTGTTAAGTTTCTCAGGATCCACATAAAAGTGAAAACATATGGTATCTGTCTTTCTCTGTATGATTTATTTCACTTAGCATGTCACTCTCCAGTTCCATCCACGTTGCTACAAAATATATATATATATATAATATTTATAATATTTATATATATATATATAATATATATAATATATTATAATATTTATAATATATATATATATATAATATTTCATTCTTTCTCATTGCCACCTAGTACTCCATTGTGTATATAAACCACAATTTCTTTTTTTTTAATATATGAAATTTATTGTCAAATTGGTTTCCCTACAACACCCAGTGCTCATCCCAAAAGGCGCCCTCCTCAATACTCATCACCCCCCCCCCCCTCCCACCCCCCATCAACCCTCAGTTTGTTCTCAGTTTTTAAGAGTCTCTTATGCTTTGGCTCTCTCCCACTCTAACCTCTTTTTTTTTCTTTCCTTCCCCTCCCCCATGGGTTTCTGTTAAGTTTCTCAGGATCCACATAAGAGTGAAACCATATGGTATCTGTCTTTCTCTGTATGGCTTATTTCACTTAGCATCACACTCTCCAGTTCCATCCACATTGCTACAAAGGGCCATATTTCATTCTTTCTCATTGCCACGTAGTACTCCATTGTGTATGTACACCACAATTTCTTTATCCATTCATCAGTTGATTGGACGTTTAGGCTCTTTCCATAATTTGGCTATTGTTGAGAGTGCTGCTATAAACATTGGGGTACAAGTGCCCCTATGCATCAGCACTCCTGTATCCCTTGGGTAAATGCCTAGCAGTGCTATTGCTGGGTCATAGGGTAGGTCTATTTTTAATTTTTTGAGGAACCTCCACACTGTTTTCCAGAGTGGCTGTACCAATTTGCATTCCCAGCAACAGTGCAAGAGGGTTCCCATTTCTCCACATCCTCTCCAGCATCTATAGTCTCCTGATTTGTTCATTTTGGCCACTCTGACAGGCATGATATCTGAGTGTGGTTTTGATTTGTATTTCCCTGATGAGGAGCGACGTTGAGCATCTTTTCATGTGCTTGTTGGCCATCCGGATGTCTTCTTTAGAGAAGTGTCTATTCATGTTTTCTGCCCATTTCTTCACTGGGTTATTTGTTTTTCGGGTGTGGAGTTTGGTGAGCTCTTTATAGATTTTGGATACTAGCCCTTTGTCCAATATGTCATTTGCAAATATCTTTTCCCATTCCGTTGGTTGCCTTTTAGTTCTGTTGGTTGTTTCCTTTGCAGTGCAGAAGTTTTTATCTTCATAAGGTCCCAGTAGTTCATTTTTGCTTTCAATTCCCTTGCCTTTGGGGATGTGTCAAGTAAGAGATTGCTACGGCTGAGGTCAGAGAGGTCTTTTCCTGCTTTCTCCTCTAGGGTTTTGATGGTTTCCTGTCTCACATTCAGGTCCTTTATCCATTTTGAGTTTATATTTGTGAATGGTGTGAGAAAGTGGTCTAGTTTCAATCTTCTACATGTTGCTGTCCAGTCCTCCCAGCACCATTTGTTAAAGAGACTGTCTTTTTTCCATTGGATGTTCTTTCCTGCTTTGTCAAAGATTAGTTGGCCATACTTTTGTGGGTCTAGTTCTGGGGTTTCTATTCTATTCCATTGGTCTATGTGTCTGTTTTTGTGCCAATACCATGCTGTCTTGATGATGACAGCTTTGTAGTAGAGGCTAAAGTCTGGGATTGTGATGCCTCCTGCTTTGGTCTTCTTCTTCAAAATTACTTTGGCTATTCGGGGCCTTTTGTGGTTCCATATGAATTTTAGGATTGCTTGTTCTAGTTTCGAGAAGAATGCTGGTGCAATTTTGATTGGGATTGCATTGAATGTGTAGATAGCTTTGGGTGTATTGACATTTTGACAATATTTATTCTTCCAATCCATGAGCACGGAATGTTTTTCCATTTCTTTAAATCTTCTTCAATTACCTTCATAAGCTTTCTATAGTTTTCAGCATACAGATCCTTTACATCTTTGGTTAGATTTATTCCTAGGTATTTTATGCTTCTTGGTGCAATTGTGAATGGTATCAGTTTCTTTGTTTGTCTTTCTGTTGCTTCATTATTAGTGTATAAGAATGCAACTGATTTCTGTACATTGATTTTGTATCCTGCAACTTTGCTGAATTCATGTATCAGTTCTAGCAGACTTTTGGTGGAGTCTATTGGATTTTCCATATATAGTATCATGTCATCTGCAAAAAGTGAAAGCTTGACTTCATCTTTGCCAATTTTGATGCCTTTGATTTCCTTTTGTTGTCTGATTGCTGATGCTAGAACTTCCAACACTATGTTAAACAACAGCCGTGAGAGTGGACATCCCTGTCGTGTTCCTGATCTCAGGGAAAAAGCTCTCAGTTTTTCCTCATTGAGGATGATGTTAGCTGTGGGCTTTTCATAAATGGCTTTTATGATGTTTAAGTATGTTCCTTCTATCCCAACTTTCTCGAGGGTTTTTATTAAGAAAGTGTGCTGAATTTTGTCAAATGCCTTTTCTGCATCGATTGACAGGATCATATGGTTCTTATCTTTTCTTTTATTAATGTGATGTATCACGTTGGTTGATTTGCGAATGTTGAACCAGCCCTGCATCCCAGGAATGAATCCCACTTATGGTGAATAATTCTTTTTATATGCTGTTGAATTCGATTTGCTAGTATCTTATTGAGAATTTTTGCATCCATATTCATCAGGGATATTGGCCTGTAGTTCTCTTTTTTTACTGGGTCTCTGTCTGGTTTAGGAACCAAAGTAATACTGGCTTCATAGAATGAGTCTGGAAGTTTTCCTTCCCTTTCTATTTCTTGGAATAGCTTGAGAAGGATAGGTATTATCTCTGCTTTAAACGTCTGGTAGAACTCCCCTGGGAAGTCATCTGGTCCTGGACTCTTATTTGTTGGGAGATTTTTGATGACTGATTCAATTTCTTCGCTGGTTATGGGTGTGTTCAAGGTTTCTATTTCCTCCTGATTGAGTTTTGGAAGAGTGTGGGTGTTTAGGAATTTGTCCATTTCTTCCAGGTTGTCCAGTTTGTTGGCATATAATTTTTCATAGTATTCCCTGATAATTGCATGTGTTTCTGAGGGATTGGTTGTAATAATTCCATTTTCATTCATGATTTTATCTATTTGGGTCATCTCCCTTTTCTTTTTGAGAAGCCTGGCTAGAGGTTTGTCAATTTTGTTTATTTTTTCAAAAAACCAACTCTTGGTTTCGTTGATCTGCTCTACAGTTTTTTTAGATTCTATATTGTTTATTTCTGCTCTGATCTTTATTATTTCTCTTTTTCTGCTGGGTTTAGGCTGTCTTTGCTGTTCTGCTTCTATTTCCTTTAGGTGTGCTGTTAGATTTTGTATTTGGGATTTTTCTTGTTTCTTGAGATAGGCCTGGATTGCAATGTATTTTCCTCTCGGGACTGCCTTTGCTGCATCCCAGAGCGTTTGGATTGTTGTATTTTCATTTTTGTTTGTTTCCGTATATTTTTTAATTTCTTCTCTAATTGCCTGGTTGACCCACTCATTCTTTAGTAGGGTGTTCTTTAACCTCGATGCTTTTGGAGGTTTTCCAGACTTTTTCCTGTGGTTGATTTCAAGCTTCATAGCATTGTGGTCTGAAAGTATGCATGGTATGATTTCAATTCTTGTATACTTATGAAGGGCTGTTTTGTGACCCAGTATGTGATCTATCTTGGAGAATGTTCCATGTGCACTCAAGAAGAAAGTATATTCTGTTGCTTTGGGATGCAGAGTTCTAAATATATGTGTGAAGTCCAACTGATCCAATGTATCATTCAGGGCCCTTGTTTCTTTATTGACCATGTGTCTAGATGATCTATCCATTGCTGTAAGTGGAGTGTTAAAGTCCCCTGCAATTACCACATTCTTATCAATAAGGTTGCTTATGTTTATGAGTAATTGTTTTATATATTTGGGGGCTCCCGTATTCGGTGCATAGACATTTATAATTGTTAGCTCTTCCTGATCGATAGACCCTGTGATTATTATATAATGCCCTTCTTCATCTCTTGTTACAGCCTTTAATTTAAAGTCTAGTTTGTCTGATATAAGTATGGCTACTCCAGCTTTCTTTTGACTTCCAGTGGCATGATAAATAGTTGTCCATCCCCTCACTCTCAATCAGAAGGTGTCCTCAGGTCTAAAATGGGTCTCTTGTAGACAGCAAATAGATGGGTCTTGTTTTTTTATCCATTCTGATACCCTATGTCTTTTGGTTGGTGCATTTAATCCATTTACATTCAGTGTTATTATAGAAAGGTAGTGTCATTGTGATGTCTGTATGTTTTATGCTTGTAGCGATGTCTCTGGTAATTTGTCTCACAGGAGCCCCCTTAGGATCTCTCGTAGGGCTGGTTTGGTGGTGACAAATTCCTTCAGTTTTTGTTTGGGAAGACCTTTATCTCTCCTTCTATTCTAAATGACAGACTTGCTGGATAAAGGATTCTCGGCTGCATATTTTTTCTGTTCATCCCATTGAAGATCTCCTGCCATTCCTTTCTGGCCTGCCAGGTTTCAGAAGAGAGATCATTCAGGAGTCTTATAGGTCTCCCTTTATATGTTAGGGCACGTTTATCCTTCACTGCTTTCAGAATTTTCTCTTTATCCTTGTATTTTTCCAGTTTCGCTATGATATGTCGTGCAGAAGATCGATTCAAGTTCCGTCTGAAGGGAGTTCTCTGTGCCTCTTGGATTTCAATGCCTTTTTCATTCCCCAGTTCAGGGAAGTTCTCAGCTATTATTTCTTCAAGTACACCTTCAGCACCTTTCCCTCTCTCTTATCCACAATTTCTTTATCCATTCATCAGTTAATGGACATTTAGTCTCTTTCCAGAATTTGGCAATTGTTGAAAGTGCTGCTGTAAACATTGGGGTACAAAGGCCCCTCTGAAACTTAAAGTGTTTTTAAAAAGAAACAAAATGGCATAGATAATAACCAGGAAAAGAGATGAAAAGAAACACTAAAAAACACTCATTTAATTCCAAAGGTGGCAGGGAAAGAAAGGACAGAATGAGATGAATAGTAAACTAACAGTTTGATGGCAAAAGCATAGGAAAGGATATGCCAATGGTAATATAAAAAATCTGGAACAGACATATTAATTCAGACAATGTAGACTGCAGGACAAGGACTATTGTTGGATAAATGGCTAATGAAATCATAAGATATAAATGTCCCAAGTGTTTATTACAAGCATGAAACTACTGAAAACAGAATAGAGAAATGCACAATTGTAGCTGAAGATTTTACCACTTCTAAAAAAATTGTTTAATGTTTATATTTATTTTTGAGACAGAGACAGACAGAGCATGAGCAGGGAAGGGGCAGAGAGAGAGAGGGAGACACAGAATCTGAAACAGGATCCAGGCTCTGAGCTGTCAGCACAGAGCCTGAGGCAGGGCTTGAACCCACGAACTGTGAGATTATGACCTGAGCCAAAGTCAGATGCTCAACCGACTGAGCCACCCAAGTGCCCCAAGATTTTACCACTTCTAAGTAGTTGATATGGTAATTGGACAGAAAATCCATAAGTCCATAGAAGGCTGGAACAGCACCACACAGACATGACCTAATTGGCATTTCGAGAACACTACACTCAAAGATAAAAAAACAACAAAAAAAGTTTTATTTGTAAGTGCACAAAGACCACTCACAAAGATGAAACATATTCTGGTCCATAAAACAGATTTCAATAAAATAAAAAAAAATATCTACAGAACATGCTCTCTCAGTACAACAGAATTAAATTAAGACTCGGTAACAATGATCTACCTAGAAGAACACCAAATATTTGGAAATTAACATAATTCAGAATAACCCACATGTCAAAACATTAGGAAATATTTTGTACTGTGTGATAGTGAAAACACAACATGTTGAAATTTGTAGCATGCACTTTTAAAAAAAATTGTAACATAGGAAAAAGATCCAGGTGACCATAGGTTTGGTGATGACCTTTTATCTACAGTACCAAAAGAACAATGCATGAAATAAATGAACAAGTTGGATGTCATTAAAATTAAAAAAATTATGCTCTGTGAAGGTTATCATCTAGAGAACAAAACAGGCCATAAACTGGGAGAAAATATTTCTGAAACACACAGCTGATAAAGGATTGGTATCCAAAACATATGAAGAACTCTTAAAACTCAACAATATTTTGGGTTTCACCCAATGAAAGCAAAAAAACTTAATTTGAAAAGGTATATGCACCTTTATGTTAATTGTAGTAGTATTTACTGTAGTCAAGATAGGAAAGCAACCTGTGTTCATCAATAGATATATGGATAATGAAGATTGGTATATACACAGTGGAATATTACTCAGCCATAAAAAAACCATGAAATCTAGCCATTTAGGAGAGCATGGATGGATCTCGAAGGTATTATCCTAAGTGAAATAAGTCAGAGAGAGAAAGATAAATAGCATATTCTGTCACTTATATGTGGAATCTAAAAACGAAACAAAGCAAATAAAAAGTAAATATAAAACAAAACAAATGAACAAACAAAACAAAACGGACTCAGAAACACAGAGAGCAAACTGGTGTTGTCACAATTTAAGGGGATTAAAAGGTACAAACTTCCAGTTACAAAGAAGTCGCAGGGATAGAAAGCATGGCATAGTAAATATAGTCAATAATATTGTAGTAACTTTGTATGAGGACAGATGGTGACTACCCATATATCATGGTAAGCATTGCATAATATGTAGAATTGTCAAATTACTATGTTATACACCAGAAATCAATATAACGTTGTGTAAAAAAGAAATGCAACAATAAGAAAACAAAATACCCAGTTAAAAAATGGGTGAAAGACCTGAACAGACAACTCACCAAAGAAGATATATAGACAGCGAATAAGCATATGAAAAGGTGCTCACCATCATACATCATTAGGAATTTCAAATTATAACAGCAATGAAATATGACTACACACCTATTAGAAAGGCTAGAATCCAAAGCACGGACAACATCAAATGTCGTATGTGGAAGAAGAGGACCTCTCATTCACTTGCTGGTGGGAATCCTTAATGGTCCAGCCACTTTGAAAGACAGTTTGGCAGTTTCTTACAAAACTACATGTACCATTAGCATGTGATCTATCAATTATGTTTCTAGTTATTTAGCCATATGAGTTGCAAATGTATATCTACATAAAAACCTGCACATATATGTTTATAGTCACTTATTCATAATAAACAAAATTTGAAAGCATCCAAGATGTTCTTCAGCAGAGGAATGGATAAACTGTAATATATCCACACAATGGAATATTTTTCAGTGATTAAAAAAAAAAATTATGTCACAAAAGACAGGGAGAAAACCTAAATACATTTTCCTAAGTGAAAGAAGCCAAAATGAAAAGGCTACCTACTATATGATTCCAATTACACCGAATCCTAAAAAGGGCAACACTACAGAGTAAAAAGATCAGTGGTTACCAGGTGCTTTGAAAGGGACAGGCGTGGGATGAAAAGACAGAGCCCAGGGGATGTTTAGGGCAGTGAAATCATTCTCTACGATACTCTAGTGGTGGATACATGCCGTTGAGCGTTTGTCAATACCCACAGAATATACAACACAAAAGGTGAAACCTAATGCAAACTGTGGACTCTAATGAACAATAGCGTGTTAATATTGGTTCATCAATTGTAACATATGTACCACACTAATGCAATATGTTAATAATAGGACAAAATAGGGAGGAGGTGATAAGGGCATATATGAGAACTCTGTATTTTCTGTTCATACTGATGTAAACCCAAAATTAATCTAAAAACTAAGTCTATTAGTTTAAAAAAATGCTAAGAGAAAAATTAAATACTTCTTTTTTTTTTTTTTTCTTTCAACGTTTATTTATTTTTGGGACAGAGAGAGACAGAGCATGAACGGGGGAGGGGCAGAGAGAAAGGGAGACACAGAATCGGAAACAGGCTCCAGGCTCCGAGCCATCAGCCCAGAGCCCGACGCGGGGCTCGAACTCACGGACCGCGAGATCGTGACCTGGCTGAAGTCGGACGCTTAACCGACTGCGCCACCGAGGCGCCCCTAAATACTTCTATTAGAAAAGAGGAAAGGTCACAAAACAGTGATCTAAACTTCGATCTTGAGACCCCAGGAAGGAAAAGCAAAGTAAACCCAAAATACATAGAGGAAAGGGAATAATAAAGATAACAGCAGAAATCAGTGAAACGTATAAGAATCAAATAAAGAAGATAAATGAAAGCAAAATGCTTTCTTTTAAGACATTTTGATTGATAAATCTCAAGCTAGACTAATCAGGAAAGGAAGAAGGAAATAATACATTATCATTATCAAAAGTGATTGAGGGAACATCATTTGATACACTATGGAATTGAAATGCAATTAAGGGAATATTGTGAATTGCTTCATGCTAACAGATCTGAAATTCAGTTGAAATTGGAAAATTCTCTGAAAGAGACAAATTGACAAAACAAATACTTTCTAAATTAAAGTGAATAAATTTGTAAGCACAGGCCTTCCTCCAAAGAGTTTTTTTAGTTCAGATGATTTCACTGGTGAAAACTTGCAAGGTTTTAAAGGAGAAATAATATAAATTTTACATACACTCTTTAAAAAAAAAGAAGGTAAGAAAAACTGTCCAACCAATTTTATGAGGCCAGCATTATCTTGATATTCAAATCAGACAAAGTAACTGCAAAAAAACCCCCCATAAACAAACCATTAGCAAATCAACTCTAGAAATACATAAAAAGTAAGGCACATTATGAGTAGGTAGATTTCATCCCAGGATTGTAAGTTTGGTTTAAAATTCAAAAGGCAGTTAATGTAATTGACCATATTAACAGGATAAATGGGAAAAGAAATAAAAGCATGTCAACGGATGCGGATAAAGCATTTGACAAAATTCAGTATCCATTCATCGTCAAAATTTTTGCACAACTAGAGATAGATAAGAATTTTCTCAACATGAGACAGGGCATCCATGAAAAACCCACAGCTGACATCATATCATACGTCTAGATCTGGAATTAGCAAGGATATCTTTCAGCACTTTTATTTAAAATTGTACTGGAGATCTAAGCCATTGCAATGAGCCAAGAAAGAGAAATAAAGGGCCCACAGATTGTAAAAGAGCAAGTCAAACAGTCTCTACAGTCAACGTGATATTTTTTACCACGGAAAATCCCAAGGCATCTAAAAACTATTATTAGATCTAATAAGTGAATTTGTCAAGGTTGAGGAATATAAGATCAACATTCAAAAATTAATTGCTTCTCTGTGTGCTAGCAGTAAACAATTTGAAATCAGTTACAATAGAATAAAATATGCAAATTTTTAAAAAATATGCAATAATTAAGAATAAGTTGAATAGGGGCACCTGGTCGGTTAGGCTCAGTCAGTTAAGCGTCCAACTTTGGCTCAGGCCATGATCTCATGGTGGGGTGGGTTGAAACCCCGAGTCAGGCTCTGTGCTGACAGCTCAGAGCCTGGAGGCTGCTTCGGATTCTGTATCTCCCTCGCTCTCTCTGCCCCTCTCCCACTTGTGCTCACTCTATCTCTCAAAAATAAATAAATAAACACTTAAAAAAGTTCCATTAAAAAAAAAAAAGAGTTGGGGCGCCTGGGTGGCGCAGTCGGTTAAGCGTCCGACTTCAGCCAGGTCACGATCTCACGGTCCGTGAGTTCGAGCCCCGCGTCAGGCTCTGGGCTGATGGCTCAGAGCCTGGGGCCTGTTTCCGATTCTGTGTCTCCCTCTCTCTCTGCCCCTCCCCCGTTCATGCTCTGTCTCTCTCTGTCCCAAAAATAAATAAACGTTGAAAAAAAAAAAAGAGTTAGTTGAACATAAGATGTTCAAGACTGTCATGCTGAACTATCTAATATTACTGAGTGGAATTAAGTATTGCCAACATCAAGAAATGGAATGATATATGATGTTCAAGAATTGCAAGTCTCAATATTGTTAAATGTCCATTATTCCAAAACTGATCTCTGGATTTCAGTGCAAGTCCAATCAAATTCTCTGCAGGCTTAGTTGTAAAAATGAACAAGCTGATTCCAAAATTTATATTAAAATGTAAAAATCGAGTAGAATCCCAAAAGTTTGAAAAAGGAGGAGTTCCAGTATCCTACAGTCAACTGTATATAGTTATGCAACTATAAAATTGCAGTTTGATAGTGTGACATTAGCATATGCCCAAACATATATATCAGTGGAAAATAACAATCTATAAATAGTTCTTCATGTATATGGTCTATAGGTTTTCATCAAAGGTAATTTAATGGGGGTGGATGGAAAGGAATGGAAAGATTTTTCAAATATAGTAATAGAACACCTTGATATCTATATGGAAAAAGAATAATCCTTAACCCCCACCTCATACCATTTGTAAAAAGTAACTTGAAAGGCAACAGAGAACCGGATGTAAGATCCAAAGCTGTTTAACTTCTAGATGAATAAACTTTAAGATTGTTTTCTGTTTAGCTACTGCTATGTAACAAACCACCCACAAACAGTGGCTTCAAACAATTTTCCATTGTGCCCACAAGTTTGCAGTTTGGGCAGGATGGCTCATCTCTCCTTCACACATCAAGCTGGGATCACTGAACTGGACTAGAGTATCCCATGGCCAGTTGATGGTAACTATCAGTGAGGAACTCAACCACAGGTGACATCTAGTGGCCTCTGTCCCAACCCAGGGGTTTCTCCAAGGGCTGCTTCAGCTTTCTTCCATGGTGAGTGGATTTCAAAAGCCATTATTCGAAGAGACATGAAGTGGATATTTGCTAGCCCCTTAAGGCCTGAGCCGCGCGGAACTTCTGACATACTGTATGGGCCAAGCAGTAATAGAGCCAGTGCAGATTCAAGGAGAGGAAATATAGGCTCTGCCTGTTGATCGGAGGGAAGTCAAAGAATTTGCTCACATTTATACTACTGCAAATGAGCACAAATGTCTCATATAAGACACAAAAGGCACTAATGGTATAAAGGCAATTTGATAAATTGTACCTTCCTAAAGTTAAAAATGTCTTCACTTCCCGCAAGGTCATTAAGAAAATCAAAGGGAGTGACATCTCCAACATGGTGAAATAGGTCGTTCCTGGGTTCAGTCTCCCTCACGAGAACAAGTAACAACTATTCAAGAGTAAGACACCACTGACAGAACCCATGGGAATGAGGCTAAAGCACGCCCCCTGCATCACAGAGGCCAAGACAAGACTGCACTGGGAGGGTACAGAGGTGACTACGTTGACCACATTCCCCTCCCCCAGATGAGCATAACACTGCACCTTAGGGAGAGGTCTACCCTGAACCTCCAGTTCCTCCAGTGGGAAAAGAGAACCCAGCAGGGGAGATCAACCAGCATCTCCTGCATTGGCATTACTCTGCGGGAGTCCCCATTCTGATCTCATGCCATGGGGTTTGCAGGGAATCTGTGGGGGCTCACCACTGGGAGTCTGACTCTCACAGAAAAGGGAGGAAGGGCTTGCCAAAACCAGCACGTGGATCCTAGCAGACTGAGTTCACACACGCAGCGCCCAAGTGGTGATCCCAATCAGCAGTTTTGCTCATCTACAAGAACCAAATTAGGGACATATTCTGGCCAGGAAACTTAGTGGGGTGCAGATCTGCCTGATTTAGATTCCCTTACCAGGAGTTCTGCAGGCCCTAGTGCCTGGTTTCCCATGCCCCCCACCCCCCAAATGCTGAATCACACTCTACCAATGGAGTATCTCCTGGGCCCATCTGACCAGAAGGGCTGGTGACAACTCCTGAAATCTGTGTGGCCCAGCAGCCCTCCAATGGTCTTTTTTACAGTAGTAGAAAAAACGATCCTGCACTTTCTGTAAGAACACAAAGGTCCCGAATAAACAGAAATCCAGAGAAATAAATACAAAGCAGGAGGTATTACACTTCCTGATTTCAAGCTATACTATATAGCTATAGTCGTCCAAAGTAACATGTGGGCCTGTCAAGCTAAAATACTTCTGCATGGCAAAAACTAAATGATCAACAAGGTGAAAAGACAACCTTTGGATTGGGAACAAACCGTTAAAGCACTCATACAACTCAATAGCAAAAAACCCAAACAACCTAATTAAAAATGGGCAAAGGACCTGAATAGACATTTCGCTAAAGAAAATATATAAAAGTGAACAAGTCAATGTAAAGATGCCTAATATCATTAATCATCAGGGAACTGCAAATTAAAACCACAGTGAGATACCACCTCTCACCTGTTTGGAACACACATCATCAAAAAGACAAAAGATCACAAATGCCTGCATGGATTTAGAGAAAAAAGGAATCCTTGTACACTGTTGGTCGGCATGTAAATTGGTACAGCCACTGGGGGAAACAGTATGGAGGATCCTCAAAAATTAAAAATAGAGAATATATCTGAAAAAAATGAAGACATTAGCTCAAAAAGATGCTTGGCCCGCATGTTCACAGCAGTATTATTTGCAATAGCCAAGCCATGGTGAACTGATAAAGAAGCTAGTATATATATCCATAATGGCTGCATAATATTTCATTGTATATTAGTCATAAAATAATCAAGAAGTCCTACCATCTGTGATAACATGGATGGACCTTGATGGCGTTATTCTAAGTGCAGTAAGTCAGACAATGACAGACACTATGTGATCTCACTTTTATGTAGAACCTAAAATCAAACAAACACCCACTCCTGAAAAGAAAGCCAAAAAACAACAGCAGGAACAACAACAAGAACAACACAAACTCACACAAAAAAAAGAGATCTGACTTGTGATTATCAGAAATGGAGGGTTGGGGATGGGTGAGAGAATTTGTAGGAAGTTGGCCAAAATGTACAAACTTCCAGTTATCAGATGAGTAAGTCCTAGCGATGTAACGTAGCACATGACGACTACAGCTAAGACTGCTGTATGATAGATAGCATGGTTGTTAGGAAAGTAAATCCTAAGTGTTCTCATCACAGGGAGAATTTTTCAATTTTTTTTCTTTTCATTGTATTTACATGAGAAGGTAGAAATTAGCTGAATCTGTTGTGATCATTTCACAATATATGTGCAGCAAACCATCGTGCTATATGCCTTACAACTTACACAGTGATGTATGCCAATAATTTTTCAAAAATAAAAATAAAGAAATAAATTAATTTCTCAAAAAAAGAAAATATACAAGCATTATACTCAGATTTTTTTTTTGGTTAAAAAAAGACAGAAAAAAAGGGTAAATGAAAATCCGGGAGTAAACATTCAAAATACATATATCCAATGAAGGACTTGTATCTGGAATATATAAAGAACGTTTACAATTCAATAATATAATGCTAAATAATAACAGATTCTTCACAAAAGAATATGTATGAATGGCCAATGAGTACATGGAATGAAGCTCTAAATCACTAGCAGTCAGGGAAATAAAAATTAAAACCACAATGAAATAGCATTGCACATTCACCAGAATGGGTAGAATTTAAAATACTGGCAATAATAATTGTTGGTGAAGAGGGGCAGTGACAGGAACGCTCACGCATCCCTCGTGGAAGTGTATAATATGATAGCTGTTTCCAAAAATTATAAAAATGCATGTGTATAAAAGATAAAATCCATGTAATATCCCATTAAAAATAATTTTTAGAAGTAGAAAAGATTATATGATGGGAGAACTGGAAGACAAGAAAACTAATATGTACTTATCTGCAAAGAATTTTGTAGGAAGCTTAGGAGGAGATAAACCCAGAACCCATTGTAAAAACCTATTGTCAGGCAAGTAGTATCCAAAGAATATCATCCCCAATCCCTGTGTGCACAGGGACTTCTCTCTCCCATTGCTTTCTTTTCCTGTCTCTAGCCTGACTCAGTGACTCAGCAAAATAGTGTTTCCAAAATCTTACCTCCTTCTGTGCCATTGGTGTATCATATATTGATGCACCATATGACAGCATATGACACATAAGATGTATAATATGCTAATGGTTGGTGACGACTACCTGTGTTCCTTGTCCCAGGACTGTTTGCATTTTAACAAACAATGCCATGGGCAACAACATATGTCTTTCAAAAGAAATTTTCCATTATTTTCGTAAATCCACGGGGATGACCTCTTGGCATTGAGTATGGGGGTGGTTGTAAAACCTTCCTGACATTTCTTTTGTGTGCTATGAAAGTGATCAGATATTCTAACTATGAGCATGACTTCACTTGCTTGAGAGAATTATAAATCTCACAGTGAGAAAGGACCATCAAGAGATGGTCCAGAGATGGACTTTGAGAAAAGTAGGAGGATATGATAAGGTTCTAGAACGTAGGACCAAATCTAGTAAAGAAATACATTTTAGGTCCATTCTAGCCCATTCAAGACAACTAGTGTTAAAACCACATTCACAGGAAAAAATAAACCACTTGGAGCACTATTTCTTCTTAGTCTATCCTATATTATTTAATCCTTGTTCGAAAGTCACCTAGCTTCGTGAATTTTGCAGTTTTAAACTTTTAAATGAGTGTTGATGGTCTTCCCAACCTCGCTATTGTTTTGGAGAAAAATGGGGAACCAATGCACATAATTTATTGGCACAGAAATGCATGCATGGTTCTAGGATGCTGACCATAATATTTCAAAAGACATCGAGGTAGCTAAAACTTCTGCCATTATATAGATGATCTCATCACAATTTATGCACTTGTCATTTCTTCTTTACCATTCTACGATATGCCCGTGCCAGGCACTGTGGTAAGCACCGGAAATATAGGTGGATAAGGTAAGATCTCTGTCTTCAGTGAGTTGACATGTAATGCATGGCAATGTCAATGTTATCATTGGAATAGGCACAAACTGAACACAACGGATGTGAGGTACCCAGTGGTAGGTTTTGCAGCGAAGATGTTTAAAGTATAAGCTAGAGAACTTCAAACAGAAAAGGAAAGAGGAGGATTTTCAATGCAAGAGTAGAGCAGGTCAAGTTTAGTTTCTGACAATTTCCGTGTCAACCATTAAGAATGGCTTATGTGTTCACTCGCAAAACGGGTGAAGATTTGCTGGCATTGAAAAAAGATACAGTTTTTATAAAGTTACAGTTTTTACATTTCCATCTGTAAGATTACGTTACGTAGGGCAAATAACATTTGGGGTCTCAGTTTTTTCACATTTCAGTCACTAGGGCAGATACATTTTTAGCACAGAGTGATTGGTGCTCAGTAGGTGGTGAATATGGAATGTGTCTATCACCTTTTCAGGCTAAAACAACAACAACAACAACAACAACAACAACAACAACCATCTCCTAACTATTTAAAACATGGTAAGCAATTTCCTCTAAGATGGAAATTTTAGAGAAGACTGATGTACTGATTTGGGGGAAAAAAAAAAAAACACCAAACCTAACCCTTGAAATAACTCTTTCACTTAGGCAAATAAAAACAAAGTTCCCACTTGTTCTCATAGAAGATCTGACCCAATGAAATACTCCAAATATTAATGATTCATTCTGAAAAGGGGAGCATTTTGTAAAGAAACACAAAATGCGTATCTCTTTTAATTTATCCACATTTTTGTAGGTCATATTCGTGCTGGGATACTTTCCCCTACATTGAGTTTTGTAAGTTCCTTAAGGAACATGTGGTTCACCATAACTGATCTTAGTGCCATTTTGTTTCAGAGGACATACAAGCGGGGATGGAGAAAATTCTGAGAAGGACTTGAATGGGTTAAGACAATAGGTGAAGGAAGACTTCAAAAAGGGAACTGATCTAGAATTTTCTCGGCATAATGTGGAATGCATTGTGAAACTACAGACTTGGTTTCATTTGCGATTCAGTAACTACAACCTTGTAGCAGGGTGTCTGGGGCATCCGGAGGAATCTGGTTCTCCAGTTCTCCCATAATACGACAGTGGCCTTCAGTGGTTCATTTTCATTTGAAATGAGAGAAAAGGATTTATACTTACAACCTTAAACAATAACTAATTTTGAAAGGATGAAATTGGTCAAACTCTGCGTTAAACACGCGGGGGGCCTTGGACCACCATGACTTGGTCATTAAAGTGAAGTCAGACCCCACAGACTGGTTAAATTTGTGCTATCTTTATTGTAGCTGAAATAGCACTAATTACGTATATTATACATAATATGTAAATAATGGATTATCATTTGATATGGAATATACTGTGAACTATCATTTTATATATGATGGTGAGTAAATGTCATTTTAATAATGATGATAAGGTAAAATTAGTTAAAACTTGGAGAAATCCAATGTTATTGGCAAAGACATTAGGTGTACTTTATTGTGTAAATCATTTAAAATTTTTATAGTTGACAAAATGATATCATTTTTGTGAGGACGGGCCAGATATTTTAACTTAATCGTCTAAAAGGCAAAGCATTTGCTTGTGACACTATCCCATTATTCATGAGATAAGTTAACCTCAATTCTAAAACACTGAAGAAAGGGCAAAAGTACATGGAACCCTATTGAAATTCATGCTTAATCTATTTATAAATTCAGTGCAAAATTCAGCATAGACACCTACTTAGACTTCAGATGCATTTATTTCATCCAACTTAGGCGTGGTTAGTAAGATAAAAATAAAAAGTGATATAATAATGTTAGCAACAGCTGTGGGTTCTGAGTTTTATATCCAACTGACTTTGGATGGGATACCAGGAAGCATACATAACACTGAGATCATATAAAAATACACAGGATTAAGATCCTGAACAACGAAGTCCTAGTCCAAGTTCCTGTGGTAATGTGTTTTATTGTCAACATTCATCTCTTCATCTTCCTCTTCCTTTTCCGTTGTCATCCATCCCAGTACGTTAGCGGGTAACGTCATTTGCAGCAGCCCATGGCTTCTACATTGACATTAACAACAGCACTCTGCAGTTGTCAAGCAGAACTCCAACCTCAATTTATATACTTGGAAAGAGAGAAAGAATGAAACATTTAGCACTTATTAGGCGCCAGATTTTACAGCTTGTAAAAAACATATTTTCCCATTTGACACAGAAGTCTTCAGAGAGGTTCATTGCCCAATGACACAGAGCTGGTAAGTGCTGATAAATCAGAGATTTTAAAAAAGTCGTTTAGCCGGGGTGCCTGGGTGGCTCAGCCAGTTGAGCACCCAACTCTTGATTTTGGCTCAGGTCATGATCCCAGGGTGGTGTTGAGCTTGGAGCCTGCTTAAGATTCTCCCTCACACACACTCTTTCTCTCCCCTTCCCTCTGTCTCTCTTCCCTTCTCTCTCTCTCTCTCAAATAAATTAAAAAAAAAAAAAAGAAAGGAAAAAAGTCATCTGCCTAATTCTACAACCTGGGCATTGTCTTTTATATTACCCAGATTTCCATGTGATTTCAATGGCTAGATCAATCTGCATACTATCCTACATCTATCAATAGTGGCGAACAACGTTAGTCAGAAAGAAACTACAATAGTCCCCTCATCTGCGATTATGACCCATGGTCAACCATGGCCGGAAGAAGATGATCCTTCTGACGTACTTTCAAAAGGTCAATGGCAGCCTAACACTATGTCACAATGCCTACAGCGTTCACCTCACTTCAGTTAATCATGTAGCCATCTTATCATCTCACATCACCACGAGAAAAAGGAGGAGGACAGTACAACGGGCTGTTTTGAAAGACCACATTCATATAACTTGTTTATGGTATTCTGTTATAGTATTTTATTACTAGTTACTGTTCATCTCTTGCTGTGCCTAATTGATAAATTCAACGTCCTCATAAGTGTTCATAATTAAGAAAATACATGATCTATACAGGGTTTGGTACTATTGGCATCTTCAGACATCCACATGGGGGTTTTGGAACTTATGTCCTGTGGATAAGGGGGGGATCACTGTATGTGAAATAGCTTCAGCGCCTGCTGCAAACTCATATGCTCAGAACTCCTTTGAAATGCAAGGAAGGACTATGCATTCTTGGAAGTAGAGTGTGAAGAGGGTCATGTCTCACATTGGAGACTGACTCTGAGTGCAAATTCAACACTATAGATTAAGACTGAATGTACCAGGTGGGTTTTCGGTAGAGTATATGTAACTTTCCAGAGTATTTTCACCTATGTTATGTTTTAGTTCTCATGACAATCATGACACCTAGGTAGGACAATTTATTCGTTACATTTCACCACTGACAATACCGGAGTTCAGTATTGTCTGACTTTGGATATCAGGAGAATGCAGGTCTCACAACATTGGTTGGAGAGTTTTTCTTCCCCATGTTTTTAAGAGTATATGTAAAATTTATATTATTTCTTCTTTAAAACCTTGCTAGTTTCCCCCAGTGAGGTCATCTGAACTGAGGCACAGTTTGAAATCCAGAAGGTTATACATCCAATTAGTTAGCAGCTTTTCTCATATTTCCATACACGTTATTTCTATTACATTATAGAATTCTTATATTTATGGTTTGGGCATTAAATGGGAATAGGATTTTTTGCCCTTTGCCCACCTTGTTGAAGAGAGATGGGAAGTTGGCGAAGATATGTTTGAACTGAGTAAACCTTTTTAGTTAACACAGAATTCTTTATCTTTATCCTTTTTTTTTTTTAAATTTTTTTTTCAACGTTTATTCATTTTGGGGACAGAGAGAGACAGAGCATGAACGGGGGAGGGGCAGAGAGAGAGGGAGACACAGAATCGGAAACAGGCTCCAGGCTCTGAGCCATCAGCCCAGAGCCTGACGCGGGGCTCGAACTCACGGACCGCGAGTTCGTGACCTGGCTGAAGTCGGACGCTTAACCGACTGCGCCACCCAGGCACCCCTATCCTTTTTTTTTTTTAATCCCCACTACCAAAAGAAGCTGACTGGTTGGCCCTGGGTATTTCTCTTAGCTAGTATTACCAGATCCTAATTTTGATCAGGAAGCATATATACCAATCTACTAAAATGAACCTAATAGAAGTATTACAGGAAGAAGGCACTGACATGTTGATGTAACTTATGTTACCTTTCTACCCTCCTTCCTTACTCTCCCGTTCATGAATCTCGCATTCAGTTCACATGCTCCCAATGCCCTGAAACTGCTTTGGACTTTCTCGCCTTTCTATGGTCATATTTTGTTGCCTTGAAATAGACTTCCTGCTTCTCGCTGCCTGTTGAAATCCCATCTGTCTTTGAGGTCCAGCTGAAATTTCATCTCTCTGAGAAAAGTCTTGAGGCAACTAAAACCAGGAGTGAGTTTTGCCTCCTCTCGGCTGTCGGAGACCTTGGTTGTGCCGTCTGATGGTCACGTGTTGTCTGTTGCTGTTCATTATGTTTTCATTTTTACTTCGTTTTTGAGGGCAGGGATCATACCTATTAAATTTTATCTCAATGATAAGCAGAGTGGCACAGAGTGGAGGTTCAATAAACACTGTTCAGACTCTAGAGGAGAGTGATTAGTGAACAGCTAATTTGGCCCAGATACATACAAGACTGGATTTCACCGATAAGCAGTGTTACCTCGATTTAAGTATGGACAGCACCAGCTGAACTAACAATGTTGCCGAATGAAGTTCTTCCTGTCCTGCTTGAGTACCATAATACTGACAGTTTGTTTTAGTCCAGTCATTGTATTCCACATGTGGGTACTTATAAAGCCCTCAAGATTTCCATTTTTAAAAAGTAAGGTAAACTTTTCTCCTTTCTGTTTTTGTTAACACTATTTCTTTGCTCACTACATTTTTATTTCTTTTCCACCGAGTCCTAAAGCAATTGCCAGTTGAGCTCCTTGTCAAAACAATCACAAGTGGACTCAGTCTGAACTGATGAGCTTTTATGGGGTTTTTTGCAAATCCTCCTGGTGCAGATTTAAGACGTGAATATTTGAGGCTTTGTTTCACAGGAAATCGAAAAGCTTGTCTCATAAACCTAGGGCTGAAAATTGAATTTGCTGCCAGTAAATAAAGGTAAACTCCCCACCTTCGCCTTATGGCCACCTCCCAGAATGTGAAATATAATATGTGTTTAAGATATGTTTGTTAGGTGAAGTGTAGAAACCTGAGATTTTGTAAGTGATTTATCGAATGTCACATCTGCGGAAGATGTGGCGTGCTCTCAAAATTCTTTTTCTTCGTTCTTATCTCTTTGTAGGTATATCTTAATAATGAAGCTTAGGCTGGAAGATAACAACCCACTTTTGACAGGTCACTCTAGGCATATGGAATGAAGCCAGTGGTTCAATTACCGAAGTGGAGATGTGTCTAATTAGACTCATTTCGCCTTCAAGGTCCTCAGTCATCTTAGATGACTTATGACGTATTGCAGTTGGAACCTCAGAGTTTCCAAAGGTTAAAAGCACTGACGATGTTCAATTAAAACTTCTCATGTTTTAAAAATTGAATTGGGGCGCCTGGGTGGCGCAGTCGGTTAAGCGTCCGACTTCAGCCAGGTCACGATCTCGCGGTCCGTGAGTTCGAGCCCCGCGTCAGGCTCTGGGCTGATGGCTCAGAGCCTGGAGCCTGCTTCCGATTCTGTGACTCCCTCTCTCTCTGCCCCTCCCCCCTTCATGCTCTGTCTCTCTCTGTCCCAAAAATAAATAAACGTTGGAAAAAAAAAATTGAATAATACAAAAATTAAGCTTCTTACAACAACGCGGTAGCACTAATTTAGGAACTAAGCTGAGGAAGCTAATTTAAGCTTCCCCATAATCTTGAATCGGTTGCCTATTGGGGAAGAACCTGAAATTTACAAGTTCAATTAACAAATTAATACAAAGAAATTCGGAGTTGTTTCTAATTCACCCTTGTTCCTAAGAAAAGCTAATTATTATGTGACACGTAGAGGACCTCTTTATTTTTGGAAAGCACTTTTATATGCCTTATCTCACTCAACACATTGTAATTGAATGTTGGGTCTTATGTATTAAAGTGGAAATGAAACGAGAACATTTTCTTTAGATTTGTAAGACCACATGTTAAGCAACACATCAACTGGAAAGGATCTAACACGTTGCTGTGGTGAAATTCTATGTGGATCCTCTCCTTTCATAAAGCAGAAGTTCACATAGGCAATAGTCCAACACAAAGTTAATCTATCCAAAACATGGTTAGAGGGATCTTCTTTCATCGTTTAATTTAAGTAGGATTGATTAGTTTGCTGTAATGTGAATTCTAATGTCTTCGTAGCTTGGCATATTGCCACCCATGAAGTGGTTCCTGATCAGCTGCCCTTCTTTTGGGTCAGTCATTCAAGGATCCAGTTTCCTTCCACCTGTGGCTTTGCCATCCTCTAAGGCCTCAGATCACTTTGGTGTATGGGTGAAAAAGAAGGCAAAGAGAGCCCATTTACTTCTTAACCGCATTGGCCTCATCATTTCTTCTCCCAGTTCATTATCAAGAACTAGAACATGTAGACATTCTGGGTATCCCAGAAGAAATCGGACTTGGTCAACAGCTAGCCCACATATGCCATATATTATATTATGTTGTATTATATTATATTATATTATATTATATTATATTATATTATTTTATTTTATTATTTTTAAAAAATACTTATTTTTGAGAGAGAGAGAGAGAGAGAGAGAGACAGAGTCTGAGCAGGGGAGGGCAGAGAGAGAGGGAGACACAGAATCCGAAGCAGGCTCCAGGCTCTGAGCTGTCAGCACACAGCCTGATGCGGGGTTCGAACTCACAGACCATGAGATCATGACCTGAGCTGAAGTCAGATGCTTAACTGACTGAGCCACCCAGGTGTCCCTGCCATATTTTATTTTTGAGTTACTCAAAAAATATTTTTTATTCCACATATACCTCTTTTATGTACCACCAGATATCTGAAACTTTCTCCAGTAGAATCAATTTTTGAAAATTTGACTTGAAATTATGGTTGGCAATGAGAACTACAGTCACAGAGCAAGATCAGAGACAGACATGATGCTAGGGGTGTATTGACGCAATGAAATATAAGACTATGACTTTGGCTCGACAAGGCAGGCCGACCCCCAAAGTTATTAAAGTGCTAGTAAAAAATTAAGACAAACCAACAAACAGCAAACAGGAACAAAACAAAACAAAGCAAAATGGAATTATCTAACATAGGGCTTGGGTGGTGGACTGTTAGTCGAGAAGATATTTCAACAGTTTTGTGGAAGATGGGAAGAAGGTAGAGGACACATGGCTGATAAAGTAGGGTGAAAAAATTGGGGTCTGAAATATTATGGACGTGATGGGGTCAGTGGAGGCAGGAGCAGCTCTCCTTCGCAGAGCTGTTGAACAGTGATTTTCAAAGTGAGGTTCTCATACCCTCAGCGTTATTGTCATATGAGCACTTGCTACAGCAATGCTAACTCTCAGGCTCTGTTTAGACCTATTGAATCAGAAGCTCCAGGGGGGGCCAGTCTGACTTGCAGCACTGCTTAATAAAGAATTACACACTCTGACACTTATCAGTCCTGGCCACCTGCTCACGGCTCTGAAGTGAAGTCTGATGGTGGATTTTCTGCTTATGTAAACAGATCAATTAGCATGAGGTAAGCTTGGAATATTACAGGTAAAAGGCAAAGAAAAACTTATACAAAAAACTGACCCTAGCAGAAATTAAGATAATTCAACTCTTGATCCGTGAAATAACTCAGTGCTCTCAGAGAGATTTAAGAAGACATCCTTTCTACAAATAATATCAGATGAACCTTGAAAAATTAGTAAGAGACAAAGAATTAGAGTTTTGCAATTAAAACCAGTAAAAGTGTATCAATTCCAATTTGTAATTGGAATATAAGTTTTGTGAAATTTTACTAGCTACAGAAAAATAGACAAGTAGAAAGAGAACATACATGAAAAAAAAATGAGAGACATAAAGGATGGAAACTGGAGGTAAACATTTGACCAAGAGGACATACAGAGAAAATAGAAGGGAACTATAGAATAAATACTGAAAGAAATGTAAAGAGCTGAAGTTTAAGAGCCTTCAGATGAAAAGGGTTCAGTGGGGAATGTAGAACAGCACGAATTACAAAAAGATCTACACCTAGACAAATCACTTTGAAATTTTAGAATGCTGAGGTAAAGGAAAGATTCCAGAAGCTCCCAGAGAGGAAAAACCAGATCACAATACGAAAGAATGTTAACTTCACATCTGCAATACTGAATACTACAAGGAAGTGGAGAAGTGCTTTCAAAGCTCTGAGAGAAAATCATTTTCAAAGATGTTTTCAAAATACCAAGTCAGATTCAATCTGGATAAGTAAAGAATAAAGGCATTTATAGAAACTAAGGACTTTACTTCCAAGGCAATGTTTCTTAGGTCGTTACTTCTTGAGGATTTACTTTAGCAAAATGAGGAGAGTACATATGAGTCAGAAGACATGGAATCCAAGGAAAGGCAGCTTCTGGGTAGGTGAGAAAGGCACGAGTCCCAAGATGGCGGCTTGGCAGCAGTCTGGAGAATGACAATCCGGACAAAAGTAAGAGAACAGAGGCCCCAGGAGGAAAGCATCTAGCAAAAAATGGCATACCATAGATTTGATATTATCCTCAAGAAGACAGAACTACTTAAGAATGTAATAAAGGCAAGCAATGTAAAAGGATAAGAAGACAATTAAAAACTCTGGAAAAATGAAAAGTTACACAAAAGAGCAAAACAAAGCATAATCAATTATTGACTCTGCAGTGAATCGTACCTAGAGAGGAATAACAAACAAAACATGACTCCCTGACTTTCTGCTTCTATAATCAAACTATAAATAAAGCACAGAAAACAGTTATGGCCTTGGAAAGAACGAAAATATTATCAAACTTGACAGCTTAAAGGCAAGAGATGTTGCTACAAAAAGAAATATAATGGTGAACATTTATTTCAAGTTACAAACGCAATTTTAACAAAAAGCCAAGAAGGAGGGAAAGAATCATATTAACAGGAAGCAGGGAAGGCCTGGGATGAGAAAAGAGAATTAAATCTCATGTCAGCATAAGAAGTCAACAGATGCTATGTCAAATTAATGTATCAAGAAATATAGTAAAAAAGTAGATTATTTAGACTGAAAGTGATCATCACAAATATAATTTTAGAAATAGTAGTGTGCTCCCTGTAAAAAAAACTAGAGACTGAGAGGCATGGGGCAAGAGAGTTTTGTCTTCCATTCGAATCTATTTGATTTGATTTTTCAGATCATATGAATGCACCCATTTGGTAAAAAATTTAAAACGTGGAAACACTGATTTTTTCTTAGTTTGTGTAAGGGATGCTGTTGGTTGTATACTCACTATTTATTCCCCCGTCTTCCTGTAGGTAGAGCTCCAGATTTGTTTGTACAGCTGTTTCCTCCATGCATCTGTGGCTGTAGGAAAGGTGACTTTATCTCCAATTGTAAGGCACATTCTTATTCACCTAAATTATAGCAATTCCATTTCTCTAGTTAGATGACTGGATTGAGGTTATTCATGTGATCTAGTTCTGGCCGAAGAGATAAGAGGTATATATGTTGGCAGCTTTTGAGAAAAGATTCCTTGTCTTCAAAAGGTACAAGGGAAAAAGTATTTTTATTCCTAGATGTGAGTCCCGAAACTGTGCAGGTGAATCTGGAAGCCCCGAGGGCAGCTAGCCTGGAAACGAAACAGAGGTGCTGAGGATGTTCCAGCAGAATGACGGAAAGGACCTGGGTCTTTGATGAAATTCCTGAAATGATGAAACCATCTACTCAGCAATTCTCTGAAATTATGGAGCCATTCTTTCCAAGGACTTCTTATCGGATGTAATAATTTTCCTTGTGTTAAGCTATCTTGAATGTGATATTCTGTTAAAGGCCTCCTCCTACATATACCTAGTAGATGCACACTACTAAGACTGGATCTCTTCCTGAGTTATGAAGTTTGGAGATTATATAAGGTGTAGGGATATGATTAGTGTATCCATGGATTTTTAGGATGATAAAATAAGAATAAATGTCAAAATGTCCATAAACTCAGAACATCATAGATTTAACGTATCTGCATTTACCATAAACTACATATCCATTATAATTTAAAATGTGCTCAGCAAGGATCCTTAGAATTTAACATCTGGGAGAAAGGAAATGATCAATCATTGCCACCTACTATGATTGAAACACTGTAAATTACTTCTGCACATATTATCTCCTTAAAATCCCCATAACAGTCCTAGGAATTGGAGCTTTGGTTAAAAGAGCTGACAACCTTTCATATCCATGACTAGGCTAACGTAATGGAACAGATAGCATCTGATAGCCAGATGTCAAATTTTATAGGCCTACCTGGGAATCAGGGCATTTGGCTAAGCCACAACTGACTTTGAGACAAGTTTTCTCAAAGATTTCATAAGCTTCAAAACCCACAATACCTTTTCAAGTTCTCTTCTGATTCTTTCCCCACCATGCGAAATAGGTAATCATCCACATTTTTAAAATTTTTTTACATTTTATTTATTTTTCATAGACAGAGAGAGACAGAACACAGGTGGGGGAGGGGCGGAGAGACAGGGAGACACGGAATCCGAAGCAGGCTCCAGATTGTGAGCGGCCAGCACAGAGCCCGACGCGGGGCTCGAACTCACGAACCCGCGAGATCATGACCTGAGCCACAAGTCGGACGCTTAACCGACTGAGCCACCCAGGGGCCCCGGAAATCATCCACATTTGCATGCAAGGGTAGGAGTGCGTGACACAGAAGAACCTTGCCAGAAAGAAGAGTTTGCTGCTGAAACGTTTCACAGCAGTTCTGAGAAGTTTCTGACCTCTTCTTATTCAATGGCCTCCGCTGGTACTTTGATATCCTCAATGGGCCATGACCACCATCGTTGGTGTCCTAGGCAAAACTTCAAAAACCCTGGGTATATGTAAATTAGCGGTTGAAAGCATACAGCTGTTCTGGGCATTCAAAGCCCTCCTGCCTTTAGTGAGAGCAAATTGAAGGATGACGTTTTCCTGAATGCTCAGTCCACTTATAAGTATTATCAAACTTGTAACGTGTAAGGTGATAGTGGCCTTGTACTTTGGTACTTTGTAGTTGAAAGTGGGAATAAAGAATTAGCTCCAGTTTAGGAATCAAACCCAAGTTTCCTTACCACCGAAATCCATGTGCTTTCCAGTATCCCACTTTGTGCAAAGTTTCCGTGTGATGAGACCAAACCAGACAAATCGTTTTTGAGGTTTTCGAGGGAGGGAGGAGGCGTGGAGGCTTTCAGGCACAGGCCCCAAGAACGTGCTTTTTCAAGATGTTTTGGAAGAGGTTCAAGAACACGTGAATTGGAATTGGGTTCTAGGGCCTCCCCTAACAATGTGATTGGACGCTTTTAAATGAGGGCCATATTAAAAACACTCTTGGGATTATCAAGGAGGTGACAAGCTCAAAATTTTGCCCCCTCTCTTACTGAAAAAACTCAACTTGAACCCAAATTTTGTAGGTCACAGACTTGAGTCTTCATATTAACTCATGCTGACTCCCTAGCAGATTAGCTGCTCCCAAGTATGTTGGTGTTGATGGTTCTGCCATTGTAGGAACAGGGATACTTACCTCTTCCAATGAAAAGTTAGGATCAAAACTGATGACTCAGGAACTTTCAGAAATTCTTTCTTTCTTTCTTGACTTTTTATTGCCTAGGCTGTCACAAAATATTCTCCTCTTCCTACATAGCTAATAGGAACCTGAATAGAAGCCATCTTCCAGATAACAGCCAGAGGAGAGAATTGTAATTTGGCACTAGCATTGATGGAGATAGTCTGCGATTTATGGTTTTGGCAAGTGGAGGCCAAGGAAAAATTAAGATATTTCAGTTTGGGGAAAACAGATTTTTTGGTAAGTTTCCTCAGGCAGTTAATTTGTGTTTGACAGATTGTTCTCAAAGTGATGGAGATGAATAGAAATAACTTTACCCAGAATGGCCTTTTTTCTGAAGCATGTTCCTTTTAATGTCTCAGTTTATAGGGCCTGGAATCTTTAGAATTTGGTAAAAGACCTAAGCAGAGATGTTCTGCTGAGTATTCAAGACTCTTGTTTTTACCTAGGGTGTCACTTTTCTTGAAGTCAAAGTGCTGTCAAATCTCCAGTGCAATGAGTTTTCATAGGCAAGAAATCAATTCCTTGCATAGAGGTGAAAGTATCAATAGGTTTCTTAATTTTTGGATGGGCAAACTGAAGTACCATAACTCAATATCTCACTAATTCTAAGAATTAGAGCCATGTGTAAGATCCCAGTCTCCTGAATTCTGGCTCATACGTGGTTACCCAAGATGGCCGTTTCTTTGTATTTCCAAATGAGACAAGGTCATTGAGCTGCTATATCTAAGGTCACTGCTTCAGCATTCTTTGGAAGACAGGCTTCAGTTAATTGCCATAATGTGTGGAGCCAGGTAGATCTGCGTGTTCGGCCTAATTTTGAAACTTTCAACCGGAGTGAGAAATTTACCAAAGGGGATTCTCAGGTGTTTTTTACTTCCTACCGGTATCTCCACATTTTCGTTAACCCTCTGTTCTCCAAGTTACTGCCAGCATGGTGGTGGGCTGCAAGGTGGGAAAAATAATAAGAGTAACGACATTTGCTCTTGGCAACTTTTCTGTTTTTCTGGAACTCTGGCCAGCTGATTTAAATGGAATCTCCTTCTTTTTCTTAGTATTTCTACTACCCCTCTGACTCCCCTTATGTTCTCTGATTGACACACTATGGGTACTAATAGAAAGTGTGAGGCGTTTATTTAAAAAACATCTGAAGCTTCTGATTTTTTTTTTTTTGGTTGTTATTTTCCCTTATTCCTCATGTGGCTAGGAAGTCGGAAGGGAAGAAGGATGTTTCGATGGACAGAGAGAATTCCAGTGATGACGCCGAAGCTTACAGCTTATCATACTAATTTTCTCACCTTTGTAGACTGAATTATTGCCGTTTAGCTTGCGCTCTTTAAGAAAATGCTATCTAAGAAGATAATGAATAAATTAAGAGTGGTAGTGGTTATTTGTATTTGGCATGGGCTGCTGTTTGTGTTCCCTCACTATTTGTATGTTGAAATTCTATCCCCTAAGAAGATGGTATTAGGAGGTGGGGGTCTTTGGGAGGTGATTAGGTCACGAGGACAGAGCCCTTATGAATAGGATTAGTAGTGCCCTTCTTAGAAAAGAGGACCCACACAATTTGGGCACACCTTCCACCACTTAAGGACATAGAGAGTGAGAATGTGCCATCTATGAAGCAGAAAGTTGCTCTCATCAGACATAGAATCTGCTGGAAACTTGATCTTGGACTTTATAGCTCCAGAACAGTTGAAAATAAATTTATGTTGTTTATGAGCTACCCAGTCTATGGTATTTTTTAATAGTAGCACAAACGGATTAAGTCAGTATTGTAAAAGACTAAATTTTTTAAGACTGAGACTTGGGCAGAAACAGATAGACTATGAATAAATTTGTTTTCCAAGATAAGGTTGTGTTAGTTCTTAAATAATTAAATATTTAGGAAGACAAGAGTGAGTAGATAATGAAGAATGGTAATATGGCTAAAAAAACATAGGCAAAAGATGTGATGAGCTAAGAAACATCGTACCCTTTAAGATAAAGTTTCTTTAAAAAGATAATATAGATTTCCAATAACAACAGCTTTTAACAAATTATTTATTGTTTAATTTACATCCAAGTTAGTTAGCATATGGTGCAACAACAATTTCAGGAGTAGATTCCTTAATGCCCCTTGCCCATTTAGCCCATCCCCCCTCCCACACCCCCTCCAACCACCCTCTGTTTGTTCTCCATATTTAAGAGTCTTCTATGAAAATAACACAGCATTTCAGGACACATTTCAACTAATGAATCAACTACATATGTTTAGTAAATGTCAATCATGATTTTGCTTTGCGCTGTTCCATGTATGGAGAAGAACACAAAGTAAATGCAAGTTATCAAGCCTTTGAGAAACTTCCATTCTAGCTGAGGAGGCGTGATATTATACAAGCAACAATTAAGGCAAAACAATTAAGGCTGAAGTCCAGGGCTCCATTGTGTAAAACAATTCCGAAGCGCTGTTAGTGTTTCATACATGAAAAGATTAAATCAGTAAGGATCCATTCGAGCATGACAGCCCCATGGAAGAAATAGGAATAAGTTCTTATATTTATTCTAAACTTTGATATTTTAAGGTCAACCAAATCAAGCGAATGGAAACTGTGGATTTCTTTTTTTTTTAATTTTATTTATTATTTTTTTAATATACTTTGTTGTCAAATTGGTTTCCATACGACACCCAGTGCTCATCCCAACAGGTGCCCTCCTCAGTGCCCATCACCCACTTCCCCCCTCCCGCATGTCCCATCAATACTCAAGTTTGTTCTCAGTATTTAAGAGTCTCTTACGGTTTGCCTCCCTCCCTCTCGGTTTTTTTTCCTCCCTTCCCCTCCCCCATGCTCTTCTGTTAAATTTCCCAAGATCTACATATGAGTGAAAACATATGGTAATTGTCTTTCTCTGACTGACTTATTTCACTTAGCATAATACCCTCCAGTCCCATCCACCTTGCTGCAAATGGCAGGATTTCATTTTTTCTCATTGCCGTGTAGTATTGAGTGGAAACTGGATTTCTATCATAGATGTTCAAATATATGAAGTGAAATGATTTTGTACAGTCTCCTATTACTTTCATAGTATGCCTCTTTAGTTTTCATTTAAACCATAGAGGAGAAAGAACAAGATGGGAGATCCGGAGAAATGGAGGAAGAAAGGCCTTTTAAACATCCTGGAGGAATTGTCTATTCGCCTTCAATAATGATCAGATGGAATATACTCTAACGGCAAATCAAAGGATAATTTTCACTCTGTCGTTTCCATAAACTCTACTATGTAATTATCTTGCATTCCTTCTGCATATTAAAGTCAAATTTGGTTATAAGAAGAGACATCAATTGGTTCACAGAGACTGTCCAAGGTATTTTAATGAGGGTTTTTCACAGCTTCCCTCCAATACTTCCTCCTATTATGTATCCCTACTTGACTTCCAAGGAGAGAAAGAAAGAAAGAAAGAAAGAAAGAAAGAAAGAAAGAGGAAAGGAAAGGAAAGAAGGAAAGGAAAGGAAAGGAAAGGAAAGGAAAGGAAAGGAAAGGAAAGGAAAGGAAAAGAAAGGAAAGGAAAAGAAAGGAAAGGAAAGGAAAAGAAAGGAAAGGGAAGGGAAGGAAAGAAAAGAAAGAAATCAGGCTTTATGGTTTCTTTCTGATCTATCAAAGGCCAACAATGAAACATCAGGACTCTCTGAATGCTATTAACTTTAGAAGGCTTTTGTATGAGGTCATTAGGGATTGATTTTCCTTTTTTGTAAGGTTGGCTCTTACCCATGGTTTTCTTTACTTCCCACCACACTGTGTTCCTTAAGTCTTTCCATGCACTGTTCTTATCTTCCTTACCAAATTATGAGTGCTTTTAGGGCAGGGACACTTTTCATGTAATTCTCTACCTCCTTTCCTCAGCATCTCAGGGATGGCCCTGTTCATCATAGATACTCGATGGACCTTTGTTAAAGTAATGGGTGATATGAAAGCCAGCTCGTATGCCTTCAGGGAGGTGTCTAACTAAAATGTAGTTAATGGAGTACAAATAATCGATCATAAGTGAGACACAATAAGTTAGTAATTCCCACCTACAAACATGTTCCCAAGTCTTAGGATTTTGCGATTAATTTTTAGAGCCCTGAGCCATGGCCCTACCCTTGTAAGTGGTAGAGTTTTCCCCTGAAGGAACAGGGCATTCCCACTGACTGTCCTTCTAAAAATAAGGCAAGAGATGAGGCAAGCCTGGAGATTGAAAGAGGTAAAGAGCTTCCTACACAACTTCTTGGTCCTGGCTCTCTGGTGGAAAGGCCTGGAATCGGTCCTGTGGTAGGAGCTTGCTACCCCTCCCCAGAGGGAGGAGAGAAGCATGGCCAAGTCTCCACTGGCGGCAATGATGGTGATAGAAGCTGTGGTAGAAAGTAGTAAGTAGATCTTTTGGAAGCATCAGGACGCAATGTAGTCCTACAGGAAACTCTGAAGAAACAGGAAGTAGGACCGAACCTCTCAGCTGAAGAGCCATGTCCTTCCAGGGGGAATGAAAAGACAGCTGGTTTCTGAGCACAGCATTTGGACCTGGGTGTTGACATTGCGTCGTAGGGAAAATGGCCCTGTGCGTTTTTGTTTATGAATGGAATGCTGTGATGATTCAGTTTTGTGTCAACCTGATGGGCTAAGCGATGCCTAGAGAGCCGGTGAAACATTATTTTGGGTGTGTCTGTGAGGGTGCCTCCAGAAGAAATTAACATCTGAATTTCTTAGCAGACTGAATGAAAAAGGTCATCAGCGTGAGTGGACATCATTCAATTCATTGAGGGCCCAAATAGAATAAGAAAGTGGAAGGAGGGAAGATTTGCCGTCTTTCCTTGATCTTGCAGAGCTACTTTCTCCTGTCTTGGACACCAGAGCTTCTGGATCTCTGGCCTCCAGCCTCGGATTGGGAGTTGGGAGTTACACCATCAGCTTCCCTGGTTCTCCAGCTTGCAGACAGCATCTTGTGGCGTATCTCAGCCTTCATAATTGTGTGAGCTGATTCCCATAATAAAGCGCCTGTGATATATATCCTATCGGTTCTGTTTCCCTGGAGAACCCTGACTAATACAGACTAATCCAAATACTAACAGCTGGATCTCTTAGCCCCTTACCATTCTTCACCTATGATATTTAAGGTGACACAGAAAAGGCCGTTGCTCTTTGTTCCCCGAGGGACTATGGGAGCATTGCAGATTGGGAGATCCTATACGGGCAGTTATAAGAGCAGTGAATGAGGCACAGGGACAGCCGTCATGGTGCTGGAAATGATCAGAATCATTTCATCAGATGTTTTGAACCGTTTGGATTTCCCAGGCCACGTATCTTCACTAAATCTACTTTAGCTCTAAAATCTGTACTTCATTAAAGCGGTGTTGCTTCCCTAGCATTCACTTGCTTAGGAGCGATTCATTTCATACACCCCTGTTCTTATTCTGTCAGTCCCTACCTCGCTGAATGAAAAAATATTTTTTTCACACACGATTCCGGATTCTGTATTCCCTGTGCATGCTAAAGCTCGCGCTACGCTTTTTCTGAACAGGCTATTTCGGGCCTTTGCCACCATGACTTTTCTCGAGGTAAAATGTTCACTGAGCTGGTAAGCCTTTTACTTGTAGGCTCATGTACAGTGGAACATATCCCAATGGCATGGACAGCCCAGGTTCCATTTTGCGGATCCTGAAGCGATTCGTTTAGAGCAGTGACTTACTCATGTGTGGAGCATTTGACTTTTAAAACCATCTGGCTTATAATTGCAGATATAATGCAGCAGCCTTTTGATTCCCTCATCTCCCATTCTTGGAGAGGCCATGCCATTTAATTTCAGAAATGGAGCGATCTTGACTGACTGCCAAGTATCAGCTTTCAGTGTACCTTTTATAGTTCCACGCACCCTCCCAGCGATCAGCGTTGCACGGCGAGGTTTATAGTCTTTTTGCTCTGGCTTTGGTGGTAAAACAAAAGAAGCAGCAATAGAAACATATCTGCCTAGCTTTGGTTGCTAAGTACTTTTTTCTTCCAATTTTCAAAACAGGGCAAAATACAGTGTAAACCAGAAATTCTTCAGATAACTTGGCTCCTAGATCGATAGGGATTTCGTTCTCTTCTTATTGCATCTGTGCTTATTTTTCTAATTAGCCTTTGCTATTTGCTCTGACCTAGGGTATGTATTTTTTAACGGGATGGGAAAATTATGTCAACTTATCATCTAAATATCTATGCAGAGGAAAACTTTGGATTGCCTTTTGGAATTATACACAGGAAAGTATTGGTTATACAGCAGAACATATTCTTGTTTTTTAAAATGTTCTGGTGTTCGTCTCGTATTGTTTTCACAGTCTTAGCTAGTTTACGTAGAAAGTTTAGAATCAGTTACACTAAAACTTAATGGGCAAGAGACATCAAATATCTGTTTAATTTCAAATTTGTTTGGTGCTGGGTTCCCATGTAATTTTCCACCTCTGGGAGGCAAGTTGCCTTGACTTACGTTGCTAATCTTGTTTCTTGTATTTTCCACATTGTCTCTGTGCTCCCAACAAACGGAACCACTTCTGTTTTCCTAGATATTTTCACACTTTTCTGTTTTGCAAGCTTTCCTGCTTTTTTAGCTCCTTCTCACTCCTCTAGCCCCTCTAAAACAGCACTCCTCACCACCTGGTTTCCACATTCCTTCTTACCCCTTCTGGGATCTTAAACCACAACCTCCCCCTGGTGGCCAAGGAAATTTCTCCCTTGATGACCCATAGCATTTACTTTCCATCTTTTTTTTTTCTTTTTAATTTTTTTTTTCAACGTTTATTTATTTTTGGGACAGAGAGAGACAGAGCATGAACGGGAGAGGGGGAGAGAGAGAGGGAGACAACAGAATCGGAAACAGGCTCCAGGCTCCGAGCCATCAGCCCAGAGCCCGACGCGGGGCTCGAACTCCTGGACCGCGAGATCGTGACCTGGCTGAAGTCGGACGCTTAACCGACTGCGCCACCCAGGCGCCCCGCTTTCCATCTTTTAAATTTTCTTTTCTTTCCTCTTGCATTATATGGTCTCTCTTTTTCTTTGTCATCTATGTATCTATCCATCTATCTAGGTTCATTGTTTCATCTTCTTTAATAGCTCTAGACTTTTTTAGACCCTGAATTATCCTTGTATTCTCTCACTATATCTAACATGCCTTACTTAAAACACCTATTCATTAAATATTTAGTGATAAGTCAATGAATGAAAATCCCTGCAGGTCATTGCTGCATAATAGATTTTTTTTTTTTTCAATACTCACGAGTTCCTGAACAGGATGCTTATAGCTGCTTCAAATTTTGCCCTTGGTTCAGGTTTTTATTCAATTATTTTCATTATATAAAGTAGGTGGGGAGTGGACTGGAAATAGTTAAGACTGGAGATACAGATGCAGAAGACATCTCTCCTTGCTCTCTCCATTTTCTTCCTTTTCATATTTATTTTATTTCTTTAACAGAACTGAAGACAGAAAATACATTATTTTTCTGGTGCATTACAAAACTCACATTTTCTTTCCAATGGGATGAGGGCTTTCTTATATTCTAGGTCTTTCTTGAAATTTAAACATAAGACCAGTTTTCTTTGCAGCCGTTGAGCTTCTTTTAAACAAAGTTGTAACTTTGCCAAATCGCCTTAAAACATAATTTGCTTTGTATCTTTTACCACACACCACTGTATTTGGAAAGGAAATTAGAGGTTTCAAGAGTTATTGTAAATTCTTTTGTCATAGGCGCTGAGGGATAATTTGTAGGAGAACAAGGCGGCATTGGCTTCAGAAGTGTAGGGCAGCATCATGAAATACCACAGTTTCTATTATACAGATATTATATATCAACCACTGGGAATGTCGACAATCATCGCAAAAGAAATTGTATTTTCAGTTGGCACAATCTTCAAAGAAATGAGAGTTGTAATTTTAGGATTCACTATATAAGTCTATCTGATGGAAGTTGGTTATGTAGGTTGTATCATTCCAGTTAAAGCTTCATGGGCATCTTGAGGGGTTGTCTATGTACTTATGCTGAACTTTGATTCCAATAGAGGTATGAGAGTCCTTATAAGATAGTAACGCTCTTCATGCTGTGAGGAATGTGTAAGAGAGCAGGATGGGAGAAGAAAGTGTTGGATACTTGGAGAAATAGCTAGGTCAGGAGATAAGGCCCATCTGCAATCCAAAATAGACAAGTTCACTGAATGTAGCAAGACTCTATTCCATTGTAGTCAAACAATCAGATTAAGATAAAATGAGGCAGGTCTTTGTTATGTTGGGGAATGTTGCCTGCTTCGACATTTCTAATGCTCACTGTTGGTACAGACAAGATCTTTTTGTTAGCGAATTGTATTCAAGGCAAGGAAGGTTGCAGTGGAGAGTTAAGACTCCACAAAAGCCAACTGTTTGCCAGGAACTCCTAAGTGGAAAAGGCCCTGATGGAAGGTGTATTACTAGTATCTCTCTAGACACCGAAGACTCAAACCTACAGATGAATTCTAGAGACCAAGGAAGTCTGCCTTCCCATCTCCAAATGGTTGGGAAGTATATTGAGATACTGCTAGTCATTCATTCATTCATTCATTCTTCATTCTTCATTCATTCATTCTAGCATTTATTGACTGCTTACTCTTAGCCATTTGCACGTTAAGGGTTTTGTGTACGTGGATGCATAAGACAAAATATCTCTTTGCTTTTAAGGAACTTAACCTTTGGTGGGAGAGTGGTAGCCCGATTGTGTGAATGACCCTAGTTCTTGATCCTATCTGTATATATATGCTTTGCCATGAGATTTTTGAGTTCGTCTCCCTGAAAACATAGTCTGTTTCTATGCACGTTGATTCTGAACTTTGCCATGTGACTTGCTTTGGTCAATTGAATTTTATTTTATTAAAAAGTGTGTATTATTAAAGAATAGGTGATATGCAATGTTATAGGTGCATAACATGGTGATTCAACAATTCTATACATTACACAATGCTCATCGTAAGTGTAATTATCATCTATTACCATACAATGTTATTATAATAATATCAACTATATTCTCCATGCTATACTTTTTTCATCTCCATGAAATGGAGTTGAAATATAAGCATAATTTATATTTATATAAAATAAACTTATTTAGGGGCGCCTGGGTGGCTCAGTCCATTAAGCGTCTGACTTCAGCTCAGGTCATGATCTCGTGGTGAGTTCCAGCCCCGCGTCAGGCTCTGTGCTGATAGCTCAGAGCCTGGAGCCTGCTTCAGATTCTGTGTCTCCCTCTCTCTCTCTGTCCCTCCCCTGATCATGCTCTGTCTCTCTCTGTCTCAAAAATAAATAAAAACATTAAACATTAAAAAAAAAATAAACTATTTATTTTAAACTGGAAGTTTGTACCTCTTAATCCCCTTGACTTATTACACTCCTCCGTTTACCCCCTCCTTTCTGCCAACCACCAGTTTGGTCTCTGTATTTATGCGTTTTAGCAGATGTGAGGTACCTTAGATTTGAAAAAGGGTTTGCACTTTTTGCATCCATTTTTGCACCTTTTCCTTCAACTGTGAGATTGAATCAGGGTTAGCCTCCTTGAAGGATATAAGAGCATGTGGAACAGAGCCAAGTAATCCTAGCTGACAAGTGGTCAATTATCAAGCATGCAAATGAGCCCAACTAAGTGCAGAAGAACTGTCTGTTCCAAGTCACCAATTACCAATCACCAATCACAGACCAATGAGCAAATGAAGGCACATAGTTTTTAATCATTGAGTGTTGATGTGGTTTGTCCCACAGTAGTAGTGTTGCCATAAGTACTTAATATGAGAGATATAGATAAGCAGACAATTACAGTTTAGAGTAATATAGTGATAAAGGATATGACAAAATACACGCAAGGGAGACCTTGCTTCCAGAAAGATGGTGTAGTACATTTCCCTAATTCCTAGGCAAAGTACAACTAAAAATTCTGGACATTAAATAGAAAACGAACATAAGAAGGCTCAGAAAGACACAGAGGGGAAGGCAGTTGGTGATGGATCTCATCATCCCAAGGAATGATATGATGGTGGGTTGTCTGGACCCCCTTTCTGCTTCATGTATCCTGAACTGGGGGCTGAAGAAACTGGCAACCCAGAAATGTGAACAGGTGCCGACAAAAAGCCTCAACAAAAGTCTGCTCTCGGTCCAAAGCACCAGGAGACAGGCAGCTTAGCAAGACAGAGAACACTTTTTAATAATAACTGCTCTACTTGGCCAAATACTGTAGTCCCATCGCCACCCCTCCAACAAATCAAAAAGTTTAAACTCAAGAAAACGCACATATAGCCAAATTATGGAAAGAGCCTAAATGTCCATCAACTGATGAATGGATAAAGAAATTGTGGTTTATATACACAATGGAGTACTACATGGCAATGAGAAAGAACGAAATATGGCCCTTTGTAGCAACGTGGATGGAACTGGAGAGTGTGATGCTAAGTGAAATAAGCCATACAGAGAAAGACAGATACCATATGGTTTCACTCTTATGTGGATCCTGAGAAACTTAACAGAAACCCATGGAGGAGGGGAAGGAAAAAAAAAAAAGAGGTTAGAGTGGGAGAGAACCAAAGCATAAGAGACTCTTAAAAACTGAGAACAAACTGAGGGTTGATGGGGGGTGGGAGGGAGGGGAGGGTGGGTGATGGGTATTGAGGAGGGCACCTTTTGGGATGAGCACTGGGTGTTGTATGGAAACCAATTTGACAATAAATTTCATATATTGAAAAAAAAAAGAAAATGCACATAGGCTGCTGGGGAGCTTGCCACTGACTTTGAATTTTTCTTATTACTCCCCAGGTATTCTACTGCTTGATGTTGGGACCACAACGAGTGACTCTATCTGGGTGGATTTGGACCAACAAAGAGAGTAGTGAGAAAACATTCCAAGCAGATAGATGGCATGAGAATGTACGTGGAGAGTTGGCTGTGAGTGTATTTATGAGTTTTCATCCTTCTGGCTTGCTTATGATGTGATTGTTCCAACTGCTCATGTATCTCGAGTCATTCATTTAATCATTCACTTATTTTTTTCCAAGTTTATTGAGAAATAATTGGCATTTAAGAAACAAAACAAATGAACATAGGGGAGAAAAAGAGAGAAGGAAACCATAAAACAGAATGATAGAGAACAAACCGAGGGGTAGTGCTGGAGGGAAGGGAGGTGGGCGCTAGGCTAGATGGGTGACAGACATTAAAGAGGACACTTGTGATGAGCACTGGGTGTTATATGTAAGTGATGCATCACTAAATTTTACTCCTGAAACTGACATTAAACGATATGGTGACTAACTGGAATTTAAATAAAAACTTGAAACTAAAAAAAAAAAAAAAGAAATAATTGGCATTTAACATTGTGTAAATTTAAGAGATGCAACCTGATAATCTGATAATTAGATATACTTCTAAATTGCAAAATAATTACTGAAGTAGTGTTAGTGCCTTCGTCACTTTACTTTGTCAGCATTCTTTTGTGACGAGAACCTTTAAGATTTACTCTCATAGCACCTTTCAAGTGTGCAACACTGTCAGGTCAACTATAGTCACCATGCTGCGCATTAGATTCCCAGAACTCATTTCCCTTATAACTGAAAGTTTATACCCTTTGACCGATATCTTTCCACTTATCCCACCCCCTCGCTTGCGGAAACCACTCTGTTTTTATGAATTTGGCTGTTTTGGATTCCACATATGAGTGAGATCATTTGGTATTTGTCTTTTTCTGTCTGATTTATTTCACACACAGTGAGCTCAAGTTCTGTCCATGTTATCCTAAATGGCAAGCATTTCTTCTTTTTATGGCTAAATAATATTCCATTGTACATATTATACACACCACACATTCTTTACCCATTCATCTATTGACGGACACTTCTATTGCTTCTATATCTTGGCTATTGTAAATAATGCTGCAATAAACATAGCGATACACATATCTTTTCGAATTAGTGTTTTGTCTTTCATTAAAAAATTTTTTTTAATGTTTATTTATTTTTGACAGAGAGAGAGAGGCAGAGAATGAGCAGGGGAGGGGCAGAGAGAGAGGGAGACACAGAATCCAAAGCAGGCTCCAGGCTCTGAGCTGTGGGCTCAGAGCCCGACGCGGGGCTCAATCTCATGAGCTGTGAGATCATGACCTGAGCTGAAGTCGGACGCTCAACCGACTGAGCCACCCAGGCGTCCCTTGTCTTTCATTTTTGATAAAATAGTGCAATTACTGGGTTGTAGCGTAGTTCTAATTTTTTGAGGAAACTCCATACTGTTATCCATAGTAGCTGCAACCATTACATGCCCAACAACAGTGCACAAAGATTCCCTTACTCCATATTTTCATCAACGCTTGTTATTTCTTGCCTGTTTGATAGTTACCATTGTTAACAGGTTTGAGGTGATAGCTTACCCTGGTTTTGATTTGCATTTCTCTGATAATTAGTGACCTTGAGCACCTTTTCATATACTTGTCGGCCATTTTTGTTTTCTTCGGAAAAATGTCTATTCGGATCCTTTGCCCACATTTTAACTGGGGTACTATTATTATTTGTATTTCTCCTATTGAGTTATATAAGTTCCTTACATATGGTGGATATCATTTCCTTTTAAGATCTATAATTTGCAAATATTTCCTCCCATGCCATAGTTTACCTTCTCATTTTGTTGACGTTTATTCTGGGCAAAAGCTTTTGTAGTTTGAGGTAGTACCACCTGTTTATTTTTGCTTTTGTTGTCACATCCAAAATATCATTGCAAAGATATGACCAAATCTTGACCATATGTATGTCAAATCTTGACCATATGTGTGTGGGTTTATTCCTGGGCTCTGGATTATGCTCCATCGGTCTATGTGTCGATTTTTACGTCAGTGCTATTCTGTTTTGATTATGTCACTTTGTAGTATAGTTTGGAACGAGACAGTGTGAGGCCTCTAGCTTCGTTCTTTCTCAAGATTCCTTTTGTCATTTGGGGTATTTTGCGTTCCGTGTGAATTTTAGGGGTCTTTTGGTATTTATTTGAAAAATGCCATTTTTTTACATAAATACAAAAATGCAATTTTGATAGGGATTACATTGAATCTATAGATGGCTTTGGTTCGTATGGACATTTTAGCAATATTAAGTCATCTGATCCATGAACACAGAATATCTTTCCAGATATTTGTGTGTTTTTCAAATTTTTTGGTCAATGTCATAAGTTTTGGTGTAATGATCTTCATTTCTTTAGTTAAGTTTTTTCTTAATTACATATATATATATATATATATATATATATATATATATACACAATTTCTATTTACCCCCTTCTCCCCCTGCCTTTGATTTCAATTACCTAATTTACTACCTCATACTAAAAATTTAGGGAGCCTGCAGAGGCATGGGCTACAGGGGTTATAAGAAGGCTCTATATCTAGAATGATAAGGACTGGAAAGGTAAGTTAGAACATATAAAGCTGTTCATTCTCTATTTAAGCATTTTTTTCACTGAAATAAAATTTGCATACATTGCAATGCATAGAACATAAGTATACAATTTGATGAGACCAACATAGAATAATTTCATCACCCCGGAAAGTTCCCTCATTACCCCTTCCAGCCAGTTCTTACCTGACATATATAATTACCCTCCTGATATCTCTTACCATAGGCTAGTTTTGCCTTTTCCTATACACGGAAATCATATAACTGGAATCAATGAAAATGTAGGGTTTGTGTGTGTGTGTGTGTGTGTGTGTGTGTGTGTGTGTGTCTGACTAGGGGTTGTACCAGTTTACCTTCCCACTGACAATGTTTTGTGTTCATTCCATGTTATAGAGAAAAGAACACATTTTCAAAAGAGACTTGTCTTCCAGAAAAGAAGTTTATTCCATGCAGTAGCTGATTTTTCTCTTTGCAGCTGACCATCATCTCTTGAATGTCCTTCCAAACATTCCCACGCTGTGAGCCCCGGCTCTCCAGCATGTAATTCAAAACTCAAATTCCCAGCTCCTTGGATGCTCAGGCACTAACATTGACTAAGGCTCCACCAAACAAAAATTCTCTCAGGGAATTTTCATTCAGAAGCGAGTAATGTGAAAAGGATTTAGCAACAAGCTCTCATTTTGTTGGCAAAGGTATCTATTTTGTGGTTTTGGAATAATGTTCTGAAAAATTTAGCCTTGACGCTGTTATTCCAGGTCGCTTAGTGATTCCGTGATCCATTCCATACCCTGTGATATTCAGCTTTAACTATCTAGGAACTATCCAAGTTACTTGCAGGCAAGAACCCTAAGTAGAGTAGTACATGTGCCATGGAATTCACATGTCTTGGCTCACTCTTTCCCGCCCCTAGTATAAGCTATTATTTACTGCAATTATGCTGAGCCATAAGAACATTTTAACGTGTCGTCCAAATTATTGCAGAAGACAGATTTTGGTTTGGTAGGTGCTTTGAGTTAGACATATTTTGATACGCTTTAATTCTTTGAAAGCTGTTTATTCCTAATACGGTTTAGAATTTATTTGAGTGGTGTTACAGTCACCAAGAGAGGCAAGACTGTCTATCACAGTGCAATCTAGTAGAAATGCAATGCAAACCACATATGTAATTTTCCATTTTCTAGTAGTCACACTGAAAAAATTCTTTAACTGCCGATGAATTTATATTAATAATATATTTTATTTAACCCAGTAACACGAAATGTCTCAACATATAATCAACATCAAAACTTGCGAATGAGATAACTCACATTATTTATTTGTACAAGTTTTCAGAACCCAGTATGTGTTTTATACTTATGGCACATCTCCAAGTAGACCAGCTGCATTTCAACTGCTCAATAAGCCTACCAGGGGAACTGGCTGCCATACCGGATAATGCAGGTGTATCACACAGAGCATGAGCCAAGAGATTTCTAGAAGAATACTTCAGAACAGAGTAGAACTCAAGAAAGCTATGCTTTATGAAAACGCTAAGCCAAATTGGGTGGATTGGACATTATAGAATCCAATATTTTATCCAGGGGTGGAACTAAACCCCCAAATGAGGTTTATATCAAGAATAAGGAGTTGCCATTCTAGGGATGATAGTGTGTATTGCTGACAGAATAGTCATTCTGTAGGCAGGTCATTTATCATAGTGTTTCATTCTTGATTTTTGTAACCCATACCTTTATCCACATGGTACCTGTCTTACAACGATTGCGCTCCTCCCCTTGGTTGCCGACTGATATTTAGATATTTTTGCAATCGAATGTTTGAGTAACTAAACCCCGCATTCTCTAGCTCTGCTAAATAAGTGTCGACCGCACTTTTATTTGTTCCAACAAATCGTGCCTCACATACAGCAGGCGTTCAAAAAATCTTAGTTCCCTCTCTTTCCTTACTTGTCCATGCCACTTGCCCAACCCCAGCAAAACTGCAACTCATGCCAGTCAGACCAGATTCTGCAAGATATTACTTATTAGGTGACATAATTGCATCAAGGTGGCTTTGTTCTGCTTCTTGCAAAACAGAAATATGTCTTTCTTATCTATCTCATAGGATTGTGGACCAGATGAAATGAGACCGAATATGAGAAATTTAAAAAATTTATTGTGCAAGAATTCATTGGAAAACAATTGTACGACAGTATCCGTGTCCCCGTCCTGTGTTTTCATTAACTATTTGTTTAAGAAAATATATTTCCATTTAAAAATTTTTTTGAAACTCAAATTCAGATTATGGGTCATTAAAAATAGAGCAGTTATTAACTTTAGCTCTTTTATAAATAATTAATCCAAATTCTGGTCACTGCAACTTGATTTTATCTGAAATGTTCTAAATTCAAAATGAAAATGCTGCTGCTGTCAGTAAATGCTTGCATGATCTTGCGTTAATTGTGTGGCGATCTATAGCGGGAAATAGGTACCTTCCAAAAACATTGAAGGGGGTTCTAGTAAACTCGCTGAAGAAACGGGAAAAGGTCATGAAAAATAGTGCAGTGGATTGCGTTGAACAGAGTTTCATTGTAGTTGCAGATCTCATTTTCCAAGGCTACACTGACACTGACGTGGGGGGAGAAGGGAAAGGAAATGAGATGTCATTTAGCTTTGCTAACAAACACCGAGGTGATGTAGGTAAGCATGGCACTCACCAACCTGGAGAGAAAAGTGAGGGGCCAAGACACCCCAGTGACGTGCGTCTCATCATACTACGAGCATAGCGTATTTTCTAAGGATGGTCTTCCTCTTTCGCGCTCTGCCACTACCATTGCGCCGAACCGAGCATTTGTGCTCTTGACTCTTCGTTGCTGGTGTTGCCACTTTCACCTTTGTTAGTTTTCTTTGTTTAGAGGCAAATGGAATAGACCTTGTATTATTTAGATCCTTGTTATTCTCTCTCTCCCTCTTCACACACACACACACACACACACACACACACACACAACTACTTGATTAATCAAGTGCAAGAAATTAAAGTCTCCCGCTACGATTTTAGTTTCCTCTGTATTTCCATATGTTTCTCATAATTTTGGCTTTGCTTTGACCATGGTTGACATATATTCTCATTTTGGGTGTAATCCAAAATGGATGGTTGGATCCATTATCAAAGGCATAATTGCAGACTTCAATTTTTTTTTTTTTTTTTTTGTGGTTTGAATTCTACTTTGTCTGACTTAATATTCCACCCCCGCTTCCATTTTTTTCCCCTACTGCTTGGAATACCCTTGCCATTTTTTTTTTTTATTCTTACAATCTTTGTCCCTTTATTTTAGATGTGTCTCATGTACAAGCATATATGCACTTATGATCCAACTGAGAGGCTTAATTTTTTCATGAGATAATTAATACATTTGGTTTTATGTCGGTCACCGTTCCTAATACTTTTTAATGATTCCCGCTCTTCCATTAAAAATAACATATGTTATACTATCTTCTTTCAGTGACTTACAAGGTAGAGATCCATTTTAATGTATCTACTCATTTAATCCTTACTATTAATTGAAGCAATATCTAGGTTCTTCCCCATGTAATATGAAAGCAACGGTACAATTTCATTTTGTGCCAGCTTTTCCTCTCCCATTTTCTCATTTCCAGCACTACAGTTTAGAATTTTATACCAATTTTAATTATTATTTATTAGGGGTCTCTTGGCAGGCAAGACTATGTTGTAGAGACTCTCTTTAATCTCTGGTTTATATATATATATACATATATATATACATATATATATGTATATATGTATATATATACATGTATATAAATACACACACACATACACACACACACACATATATATATACATATATATATATATACATACATATATATATATATATATATATATATATATATATTTGCAAAGCTCTTCAGGTGGTACATTTTTTGATGTTTTGCATTTGTGAGAACGTCTTCCTTAAGCTTCCACATTTGGTCAATCATTTGGAGTGCTATAACTTTAGAGCCACAACCTCTTCCATGAAAAACTCTGTCACTTATAAGACACTTGGTTTAGTAACACAATACTTAAGTACAGCGTAGAACTGAAGCAATGATGCTATCCACTTCCGTGCAGTGAATTTTATAAAGTACTCTTTGCTACCTGGCTCTGCTTGTTATGTCCTGTTCATTATCATAGACTTCTCACTTTCTCGGAATGTTACTAACGGCACAAAACACTGTTAACACATGTCCTATTTTACTTTTCAAAGACGGTATTTCTTATCTTTCTTATCTTCTTGAGTATACCATTCTCTTTCTATTCGTGATTGATTTTTTTTTTTTTTTAATAAGCTCTGCTGGCTTTGCTGTGCTCACTTGTCTTTTAGGCAAGCTCTCCCACAGCCTGAAACCGGACCAAAATGCAAGGTGGTTGGATCGGTGCCTTGTCGTGCTCTTGGAATCCCCTCACGTCCTGCTCCGTAGAAGGCTGCACTCAGCCATCCGGTGATCCCGCTGCCCGAGGGAGTGGAGAGAGAGCCAGCCTCATGGGTGAACGGCTCAGTTTCTTTTCTGTGGTGATGAAGCTGTTGAGTGAGGAGCCAGCCTTCTGCTTCTCGGTTTTAATTCATCTTGGCCTACAGTTCAGCGTCAATGGTTCTTAGACTTGGTTGCGCCAATTAAATCAGAATGTCTGGGGCAAAGGACGCAGCCATCAATAGTCTGAAAGGCCCTCAATGATTTTATCATGCGGGCAGGCTTGAATCACTGCTTTTAGTGTGGCTGTGAATGGATTCCTCCTAGAAGCTACTGCACTAGAGGCTTCACCACCTGCCGACTTCTCCTTACATCCCCCAGAATAATTGCTTTTGTGTGTCTTTGTTCAGCAGTAGGGAAAGCGGCATTAAGTGGAGGGCTCTCCGTTTTTCTCAGAGCCTCCATTTGTCTTTAGGTGTGTGTGTGTGTGTGTGTGTGTGTGTGTGTGCGCACGCGCGCTTTGCCCCTTCGGATAAATGGATATTCCCAATAGTTTGCAAATATCTTTTCTATTTGGCAAAATATCTGTCGACTGGATGGTACTTTTGTCTATTTTTTCATTACTGATTGTAGGATTCTCTATATTTTTATGCCCCTTTGGGTATTGTAGTCATCAGCTAAGGGAGAGAAAGACATTTATGCCTCATAATCATTATTATCATTATGACGATTACAACTGTTGTATAAAAGTACATCGTGTTATCAGACACCATCTCTATAAACCATACGTAAATTATTACATTTTTCTTTCACGACAGTTTTGAGAGGTAGATAGAGTATCTCTATTTTATAAATAATTCTCTAGTTGTCATTTTACCCGAAACCATTCAGCTGAATTGTGAAAAATGACAAAAAGCACTCTACCCAATGATTCAGTAGTGATGGATTCCAGGGGAAAGAAGGGATTGGAATGGAATGGAAATGGAATGGAAAGAGATTAATGCAAGGCATTTTACTCCTGCTAATTTAGGCCTGCCCAGGACCAGGCTCCATGAGAACCAAGCCTGGGGTACAAGTGGAAACTACTCTCCAGCCAATATTATCTAGAATTAGCCTAATTAGCCCACTTCCCTTTTTTCTTCCGGCAGTAATTCCCAGCATTCCTAGTGTCATGGACTTGATGACAAATTTGGAATTTGGTATCCCTGCGAGCATTGAAAGCTACCGGATGGAATCTTCCCTCACCACGAGGGGGCCACTTTGTTTGAGTGGTCCTTAACTCAACTGCCTGGTGTCAGGCTCTCCTACCATTCCCTTCAAGAAATGCAGCCTCAGTTTGAATCCCTGAGAAGTGACTAAGAGCCATGATCTCATTTTATCTTTACCAGTACTTGTCTAGGGGCCTGGATACTGCTTCAGAGCTCTTCCGTTCCATCTTTTCAAAATATTTTAATTTGGTAAATTTTAATATTTTAAGAATTTTTTTCTTATTTTTTAAAAAAAATTCACTTATTTATTTTGGGAGGGAGGGAGGGAGAGAGGGAGAGAGAGAGAGAGATTGAGAATCCCAAGTAGGCTTCATGTTGTCAGTGTGGAGACCAATGCAGGGTTTGATCTCACTATTTGTGAGATCATGACCTGAGCTGGCCATTTAACCGACTGAGCCATCCAGATGAACTTCTTATTTTTTTTATTTATTGAGATAATTGATACATACTGTTATATTAGTTTTAGGTGTACCACATAGTGATTTGACATTTGTATACATTGCTGAATTGTCACCACAATAAGTCTAGTTACCATTCATCACCTTACGAACTTAATATCATGTTATTGACCACATTCCCCATGCTGCACATTACATCACCATGACTTACTTATTTTACAAATGGAAATTCATATTTCTTAATCCGCTCCCCCCCCTCCCCCATCCCTCTCCCCTCTGGCAGTCACCAAACTGTTTTCTATAAGTCTAGGTTATGTTTTGTTTTGTTTGGTTGGTTCTTAGATTCCACATAGAAATGAAATAATGTGGTATTAGTCTTTCTCTTGTGATTTATTTCACTTAGCATAATATTTTCAAGGTCCATCCATGTTGTCACAAATGGTAAGGTTGCATTTTTTTTTTTACGGCCAAGTAGTATTCCATTGTATATGTATCCCACGCTTTTATCCATTCATATGTTGCTGGGTGGTCTCACGTGTTCTTACAGAAGCTTTATAGTTTTGCAGGTTTTCATTTCTTTTTCAGAGGGAAACGATCCATATGTAGTTGTAGACTCGTGTCCATGGAAGAAAATGAGTTCAGAATTTTCCTATGCTGCCATCTTGGACTTCTCTTCAATATTAATTGTTTTTATTCTTAGATTTATTGATATATACTTGACAATTAAAAATTGTATATATTTAAGGCACACAACATGTTTTTTTTTTTAATATCTATTTATTTTTGACAGAGAGAGAGAGAGACAGAGAATGAGCAGGGGAGGGGCAGAGAGAGAGGGAGACACAGAATCTGAAGCAGGCTCCAGGCTCTGAGCTGTCAGCACAGAGACCCCGTTGTGGGGCTCGAACTCACGGACCGCGAGATCATGACCTGAGCCAGAGTCGGACGCTCAACCGACTGAGCCACCCAGGTGCCCCAACATGATGTTTTGATACACATGTACTTTGTGAAATGATCACCACAGTCAAGCTAATGATTATATTCATCACCTCACGTTGTTACCTTTTGTTTTTGTGGTAAGAACCATTAAGATCAATTCTCTTAGCAAGTTTCAAGTGTGTAATACAGTGTTATTAGCTATAGTCACCCTGCCGTACGTTAAATCCTCAGAACTTATTCATACTGGGTCAGTGAAAGTCTGGATCCTTTGACCAATATCCCCCCATTTCCTTTACTCTTAGCCCCTGGAAACCACCATTTGACTTTCTGCTTCTAAAAGTTACACTTTTTTTAGGTTCTGTATGTAACTGATGTCATGAAGTGTTTGTCTATCTGTGTCTCATTTATTTTATTTGGCATAATGTCTCCAGGTTTATCAATGTTGTTGCACATGACGGGATTTCCTTCTTTTTTTTTTAAGGTTGAATAATATTCCATTGTATATGTGTGTATATATGACAGTTTCTTTATCCATTTATCTGCTGATGGACAATTAGCTTGTTTTCATGTCTTCCCTTGTTCCATCTTAAAACTTAAAAAAAAAAGTTTATTTATTTTTAGAGAGAGAGAACGAGTGTAAGCAGGGGAGGGACAGGGAGAGAGGGAGAGAGAGGATCCCAGGCAGGATCTGCGTTGTCGCATACAACCTGACATGGGTCTTGATTCCACAAACCGTGAGATCATGAGCTGAGCTGAGATCAAGCATCAGACACTTAATGGCCTGAGCCACCCAGGTGCCTCCTTTATTCCATCTTAAAAGAGCTTATCTTGTTGAAAATGCCATTCCCTCAAAGTCTAGATGTGGCCTCACTTAATTCTCTTTAACTGGACTCCATCTTTCTCCTTGAGTTTTGCTTACATCGATTGTTCTTTTTCATCACTCTCTTAGTTATACATCTGTGCTGCTGTTCCCAGGAAGAAAATGCTTCTGCTGTGGGATGGGTTTTTTTAGTTTCTTATCTTGTGTTGTTAGAAGCCTGCTAGGCTTTTCTCTGAAATAAGGCATTCCCCACATTATGTGGCTGGGAGAGGATTTCTTCTGACACTTGTGTTTGTCTGACTTGAATTTCTCCTCATTGTTTCTGCAAGGAAGCTTCTCTGATAACCATGCGACTGGGATTGTTTGGTTGGTTCTTAGATTCCACATAGAAATGAAATAATGTGGTATTAGTCTTTCTCTTGTGACTTATTTCACTTAGCATAATACTTTCAAGGTCCATCCATGCTGTCACAAATGGTAAGGTTGCATTTTTGAGGTAAACATGGTACCCTTGGACATTGGTGATATAAAATTTAGAGCAGCCCCCAAAATATTAGTCTGTCATTTGAATAGTTTCTATCTTGGAAAGGAGAAATCTCAACCATAACTGAGGATCACCTATCTTTGGTTATAAAGGCGGGAGAGCATAAAATCTTTGGAGACTGAAAACTTTCTCCTTATCTGGGCACATCACATTAAGAGGAATATATTTGGGTTGGCACCAGAAGCTTGGCCAAAAGTATGAAGCTGTTATTCCTTTTTAATTATTGAGTGCCCTTCTCCTGAGTACCAAAAGTTTGCAGTATACTGATGAGCTCACTCTATTATTTTTCCGTTTTATCTCACCAGGAGCTTCTCACCCAGGTGTTCAAAAATGTCAGTCTTTGAAATTTCAACATTGTTCTCAATTCCAGAGAGACCACGCTTAACTGGGGAATTGATTGGAAGCTTTGAACAAGAAGGTCAGGTTGTTGAAGAATAGAGCTCCCCAGCCGAGACAGTAATGAGAAAAATAGTGTTTGCAAAAGTTTGTTTTGAGTCATTGGCTGACTTCCTTCTCATGATGTGCAGAGATTGGTAGAGGAAAGAGCTTACGGCCTGATAATTTGGGATGTCAGCTCTTCTCAAAGACATTTCTCTTTTCAGGTGTTTGCTGAGCCCTGGCATGGAAACAAGGCCCCACGCTGTGACAGGCAAGACACAATCCAGCAACAAAGACACTTTTTTTTCCCAGATAGATTTGAACAGAAAATTGCCCTTGCCCTGAAGGCTTGGAGTTGGAGGCCCTTGGGAGTGAGTGACAAAAAGGAATTAAGCAGCAGGTTTTTTCGATTACTTAAGGTCAGTCAGGGATGTGATTTTTTTAGTTTCCGTTTTTCACCCCTAGTAGTTACAAATAACACCCCTCCCCAATCTGCTTTCTAAAAATCTTGTGATCAAATCAATGATCCCCATTAATTATTTCTAGGTTAAGTACTTTCATTCGTCTGTTAGTTTTCGAACAAGACAAATCTTTTCTGTCTTGGAGGCTAGTGCATTTTTAATCAGGGCATGATGTAACTGATATACTCTATGTCTACAGTGAACATACCTGGAGGAAAGAATTCCATTCATTCACTTATGGATCTTTTAGGAGACAATTGACTTCTTCATGAGTTTTTTACATTTATTTTTTACTCCTGGAGCAGAATCAAATCTCTTTGGGCCACCAATGCAAGGGCAAAATATCTTTCTTCCTCTTGCCTTCTAAGCAAATCTTTGTTCTCAGCACATGGAATAGGTATTTCTTTTACAATACCAATTGTTTGCCTTGAAATAAAATTAGCTGGAAACACAAAAAAAGACTTTTCCAGAAATTTGTCCTAAAATAATAGAAACAGAAAACATTTACTGAGTGCATAAAATATGCTAGGCCCAGCACTGAGTTCTTTTTCTACAATATGTTTTCAATTATCACAAAAAAATTATGCAAAACATCATCCCAGTTTCACAGATAAGGAACTAAGAACGTTTCGTTGATAGCATATAACTTAATCAAGGCTGCATTCGCTAATAAATGGCAGACCCTGGTTTTAAACCTGGGATCATCTGATTTTAGAATTCTATTTCATAGCCATCAAACAATATTTCCTCTCAGTATGGAATTACCTGGTAATACTGATAGAAATGTATTCTATTCCGTAATAAATTTCAGGTATTAGTCAAGCAGGCAGAGTGTTTATTTAGTATTTGCAGAGTTTTGTGACCACCGCTGTATCAGGCATCTATTGTATTGTCCTAAAATCTAAGCAGAATGAAAATCATGAAGTTTCTGATAATTGAAACCACAGGCAGCAATGAATAGAATGAGTGGAATGACTATAGGCACACCTCAGAGACAGAGCGGGTTTGACTCCAGACCACTACGATAGAATGAATGTCACAAAGAAGTGTGTCCAATGATTTTTTTTTTTTTTGGTGTCCCGGTGCATATAAAAGTCGTGTCTACACTATATTGTAGTCCATGAAGTGTACGGTAACATTATGTCTAAGAAAGAGTGTACATGCCTCAATTAAAAATATTTTATTGCTAAAAAACGTTAACCATCACCCGAGCCTTTAGTGAGTTGTATCTTTTTGCCGAGGGAGGGTCTTGCCTCCATGTTGATGGCTGCTGACTGATCAGATTAGTGAGGGCTGAAGGTTGAGAGGGCTGTGGCAACTTCCTAAAACGAGACAACAGTGAAGTAGGCAACACTGATCGACTCTTCCTTTCACGAATGCTTTCTCTTCGCATGGGATGCTGTTCGATAGCGTTTTCCCCACAGCGTAACTTTCCAAATCGGAGTCAATCCTCTCAACGTCTGCTGCTGTTTTGTCAACTAATCCTATGTCATACCCTGTATTTTTTGTTGTCATGTCAGCAGTCCTCACAGCATCTTCTCCGGGAGTAGATTCCATTTCAAGAGACCCTTTCCACCTGTTCATCCATAAGGAGCAACTCCTCGTTCATCAAAGTGTGATCATGAGATTGCCGTCACTCAGTCCCATCCTCAGGCATCACTTCTAATTCTATTTCTTGCTCTCTCTGCCATATCTGCAGTTACTTCCTCCACTGAAACCTGAAATCCCACAAAGTCACCATGAAGGTTGGAATCCACTTCTTCCAAAGTCCTGCTCATGTTGATCTTTTGACCTCTTCCCATGAATCCCAAATGTGCTTAATGGCAAATAGAATGGTGACTCCTTGCCAGAAGGTTTTCCATTTACATTGCCCAAATCCATCAGAAGAATCCCTGTCTGTGGCAGCTATAGGCCTAGAACATGTATATTCTTCTTCTTCTTCTTCTTCTTCTTCTTTTAATTTTTTTTATTTATTTATTTTTTTTTTTTTAACCTTTATTTATTTTTGAGACAGAGAGAGACAGAGCATGAACAGGGGAGGGGCAGAGAGAGAGGGAGACACAGAATCTGAAACAGGCTCCAGGCTCTGAGCTGTCAGCACAGAGCCCGATGCAGGGCTCGAACTCACGGACCGTGAGATCGTGACCTGAGCCGAAGTCGGACGCTTAACCGACCGAGCCACCCAGGCGCCCCTTCTTTTAATTTTAGAAAGAGAGAGAGAGAATGCAGGGGAAGGGCAGAGAGAGAAGGATTCATAGAATCCCAAGCAGGCTCCACACTGTCAGCACAGAGCCCCCTGTGGGGCTCAAACTCATGAACCGTGAGATCATGACCCGAGCTGAAACCAAGAGTCAGACGCTTAACCGACTGAGCCACTCAGGTGCCCCAGAAATGTATTTCTTAAATAATAAGACTTGAAAGTTGAAACGATCCATAGGCTGCAGAATGGATGTTGTGTCAGCAGGCACGAAAACCACATTCATCTTGTTCACTTCCGTCAAGAGCGAAAGGTGCATTGTCAGTGAGCAGGATTATTTTGAAAAGAATCTTTTTCTGAGAAGTAGGGCTCAACAGGGGGCTTAAAATAGTCAGTACCCATGTTGTAAACAGATGTGCTGTCATCTCGTCTTTGTTTTTGCACTTAGAGAGCACAGGCAGAGTAGATTTAGCATCGTTCTTGAGGCCCCCTCAAGAATGTTTTTGGAATGGCAAATGAACATTGGCTTCCACTTAAAGTCACCAGCTGCATTAGCCCCTAGCAAGAGAGTCAGCCTGTCCTTTGAAGCTTTGAAGCCAGGCATTGACTTTGCCTCTGTAGCTATGAAAGTCCCAGGTGGCATCTTCTTCCAACAGAGGCTGCTTCACTGCATCGTAAACCTGTTGTTCAGTGTCGCCCGTCCTCATGAATTATCTGAGCCGGATCTTCTGGAGAACCTGCGGCAGCTTCCACATCAGCTCCTGCTGCTTCGCCTTGCACCTTGATGTCACGGAGACAGCTTCTGTCCTCAGACCTCGTCAGCCAACCTCTGCCAGCCTCAGACTTTTCTCCTGCAGCTTCCTCACCTCTCTCAGCCTTCACGGAATTGAAGAGAGTCAGGGCGTGCTGGATTAGGCTTTGGTTTAACAGGATGTTGTGGCTGGTTGGGTCTTCTATGCAGACCACCCGCACTTTCTCGATAACAGCAATAAGGCTGCTTTGCTGTCTTACCATTCCTATGTTCACCGGGAAGCACTTTTAATTTCCTTCAAGAACTTTTCCTTTGCACTCCCAACTTTGCTAACTGGTGCAAGACGCCTAGGTTTTGGCCTCTCTGGCTTTTGGCGTGCCTTCGTCACTAAGCTCATTTCTAGCCTTTGATTTAAACTGAGACACGCGTGACCCTTCCTTTCATTTGAACACTTAGAGGCTATTATAGGGTTAGTAACTGGTGTAATTTTAATATTGTGTCTTAGGGTTAGGGACGCCCAAGGAAGGGAAGGGAGATACGAGAACAGGTGCTATGTAAAGCAGTCAGAACACACACATTTGCTGATTAAGTTACTGTCTTATATGGGTGCAGTTTGTGGCGTCCCCAAAACAATGACAAGAGCAACCCCAAAGACCATTGATCACATCACCATAACAAATTAGTGATAATTAGAAAGTCTGAGATATGTGAGGATTACCAAAATGTGACACAGAGATGCGGAGTGAGCAAATGCTGTTGGAAAAATGGCACTGGGGCTCCAATGAGCTGGTGGCTCGGTCACTTAAGCATCTGACTTGGGCTCAGGTCACGATCTCATGGTTCGTGGGTTCGAGCCCCGCATCAGACTCTGTGCTGACAGCTCAGAGCCTGGAGCCCGCTTCAGATTCTGTGTCTCCCTCTCTCTCTGCCCCACCCCCACTCGTGCTCTGTTTCTCTCAGTCTCAAAAATAAATAAACATTAAAAAAAAAAAACCTTTAAAAAAGAAATCGCGCTGATGCACTTGCTCAAAGCAGAATTGCCACAAAAACCATCAACCTGTTAAAAAAAAACAGTCCTCAGATTTGTAGAAAAACCTGTGAAGTCCAATGAAGTGAAGCACAATGAAATCACCCCAAATCCATAGTTTACCTTAAGGTACATTCTTGTGTTGTACATGTCATTAATCTGTTCAGCTTCCATTTCCCCAGGTACAAACTACTCGCTTGTTTTTGTAACATATGTGGTTGACAAAAAATTTCTCTTTAAGACATTTTCTTATTTGAATATAACCAGAGGCAGGTAAAAATGACGCAAGTATCCTAATTTTACAGATGAGAAAACAAAGAGGCCAAGTGGCTCGCCTAAAGTCAAAGACTACTAAGTTAGCAGTTAAGTGAAGGTCAATTCTCATGTAAAATCAAGTTCCTTATACGTTTGACAAGATGGTGAGGAGCAAGTAACCTAAAGTATGTGACAGTGTTTTGCAGTTTGTAAAACCCTATAAATTGAAGCCATAAGATTATCCAGTCGTTGACTATTTAGTCTGGATTATTATTGGAGATCTACACCTTTGGTACGTACCCAGGATGTTTGTAATAGGGACAAGAGAAAAAGACAGAAGAGAAGGTTTTCTGGCTCAAACACCTACCCATTGTTAACTCAGAGATCTACACAGCACCCACCACTGCTTCGAAGCATTTTATATTCAGGAGAGGAGGATATTTCATGCACAGGAAGCAATTCTACAATGTGCACAATGCCTCTGAATGTTCCACAATGGTTCAGCCTCTTTGAATACCATTGATTCTATCCCTTCTAGGCATTTGAAAAGGGGAAGTCCTTTTGACATCAAGGTGCCTATAGTTTGTGCCACGGCCTTCTGATCAGTGCTGCACATCTGGAACCAAGTCAGCTGGGGAGCCTCCTTCGACTTTCCTGACAGACAATCTCAGTGCCTTCTTCTTCCGTATCCCAGGTGTCCACCGCAATTCCCGAACACCTCCTTTTCCCTTAGTCCTCAGAGTGAAACTCTTTTCTCCCTCTCTAGAGATGCCATCAGTTTTTGTTAATTCATCCTGTAGACCAAACCCTCCAAAGAATGTGAAACATAAATAACCAAGTTCATAATAAAATGTGGAAAAGATCCATTCAAAGCATCTGGGTACAAAAATGTGTGTTTGTGTAAAAGGGAAAGAGAGGGAGAGAGGAAGGGAAGTTGGGAGAGACAGAACTAATAGGTGAGGAAAAATCAAAGTCATAGTTTCTAAGCACAGCTGGAGAGAGACATAGGACTTCAGCAGAGACAGAAAAGGAGCAATTCCTTCATTTACCTGTGTAGGTTCACTAATCGCCTGATGATTCTGTGTGAGTGGTAATTTGTTGGGGTACAAGAGGAAGGCAAACGAGGAATAGACCGGAAAATTCAGAGTACCAGAGGTCCCCGAAATACAAAAGCATGGGAAATCCTAGAATATATTAGGCTCTGTTTAGACCAAAGGTTCTCAACTTTAATGCTATTGATACTTTGTGTTGGATAGCTTTTCGTTGTGGGAGAATGTTAACAGTGAAAATCGTTTGTGTCGAAGATATAGATCATTTACAAGTGTGAGATGTTTCCTAACATCTCAGTGCCTGTGTCCTTATTCATGAAGAGGGAGTAATAACGGAGCTCCTCCCCAGGAGGGTGCTGGTAAAGGTTTAACAACCAGCTCTCTGGAGGAAAAAAAAAATTGCCCAATTGTTGCATTTGCTGATTGTCCTGAAACACATAGTCCCAGCATGGCTGATTTCAGGCTAGCCCTGTGAGGTCACTGAATGTGGACGTGGGAAGAGATGCAGATAACAAAGAGAGATTCTCATAAACGGGTACAAGCTGGTTCTACCAAGACGACTGCCCATCACCGAGGGTGCTGGGAGGGTGGCACGAATACTGTGGTCAAGCACTTAGCACAGTGTCTGCAAAACAGCAGGAACTCAGTACTGTTTTCAGGGACTTCCCGGTGCTCCTGGCTCCAAGCACAATGCCCTCTTCCCAGTACCAGGCTGCTTTTCTCGAAGCTGTGCGCAGTCTTATGAATCACGTCTCCAGTAGGAACGGGGCTGGATTGATTAATGCAAGTGCTGTGTTGCTTACCCCTAGATGCTGCCAGCACCCACTGATGCATTCCTGTTGTTTTGGAAGCACACTTCAAAATCATTTGTCAAAGTCTGGCTGCTCGGTAGATTTTTCTCTCCACTTGCATGGCATCACTCCATTCTTTATCTCCTGAGCTACAAGGTCCGCCTTTGGGCCGACCCCGTTCCCCGAGGGTTTCAATAGTTTTTGGCAAGGAGCATCCGTTCTGCCTTCAAGGAGCCATCCAGATTTCCGGAGCCATTGTGTCCCATGTCTTGGAGGGCAGCCTGAGTGGGCTTGTGTGCCCCTGGCCGACCCGTGTTTACAGTCATACCGCACTTCTCTTCTGGCTAAGGGGCTATCTCCTCCAATCGATCTTAGGTCATGATACAGAATCTTTTCCGAATAATCCACTCTAGTTGAGAGAGCCTGCGATTTTCTGATTCCTCGTTCTTTAAATCATGTTATGTTTACCCACCTTAGAATGCACTTATGTCTTAGGGGAGATTATAAAGCAAAATAAGTTTGTGCGTCTGCTTCTACCCTTTCAGGCTTTTCTCCCGTGTCTTTTAGAATACCTGTCCTTTTCACATAAGGTGCTGAAAGCCCTACTCCAGATCTTTCACTCTCACTCCCGCTGGGTCTTCTCATCATTTCCAAGCTCCTGTTTGTTAGGTGATAAAGAATGGTTCTGAGTTAATCAGATAAAGCGACCTCTGCTGATTTGGGTTCCCGGTATGTAATTCCTTCTAGACCTTGGCAATTTAGATCGTTGGGACTATTAATGTACCTACTTCCCAAAGGTCCCACGGAGTGATACCAAGAGGTAATTACCAACGTTGTAGTAGGGGTTTACAGAATGACAGGGGGCTCTGCTCCGTTGGAAGTTAGGAATTTGTGGTCCTGAAATAGTGCAACGCAGTGCGATGTCACCTACTGTGACAAAGTAAGTTTTTTTCCCTAACTCCAGTGGGCAGTTACCAATCAGGCAATGATTTTCTAAAAATCTCTCTTAAACTTTAATTAATTAATTAATTAATTAATAATTCTTCATGTTTATTTATTTATTTTGAGAAAGAGAGAGAGCACAAGCTGGGGAGAGGCAGAGAGAGAGAGGGAGAGAAATTGCCAGCAGGCTCCGTGCTATCGGCTCCACTCAGGGCTCCACCTGAGCCGACAGTGAGATCATGACCTCAGCCAAAATCAAAGGTCTGACACCGAACAGACTGAGCCACCCAGGTGCCCTCTCCCAAACTTTTACATTTAAAGTGATCAAATCTTTAGCTCCCTTAATACGTTGGGCTTAATGAAGTCACCATATATAGAAGGTAAAGGGGTATGTTTTGCTGGGAACAATATCCTAGATTCCAAGTGTAATAAGATTCTGTATCGTATTTCTTTGGAAAAACTGGGGCTGCTAGAACAAACCACCATATGTGAAATAGGTCGTAATTCCTATGAGCTTGGGCGAGCTAGCTAACAGGGGTATTCCTTGTATATGCTATCTTTTATGGGATTCTAGGTTCTTAGATATATTGTATCTTTGTAACTTTCTTGTAACTTTCTTAGCTGTCCGTGCTGACAGCTCAGAGCCTGGAGCCTGCTTCGGATTCTGTGTCTCCCTCCCTCTCTGCCTCTCCTCGACTTGGGCTCTATCTCTCTCTCTCTCTCTCAAAAAAAAAAAAAATAAATAAAATAAAAAAATAAATAAAATGTAAAAAAAATTGTTTAACGGAGATTCTGCTGAATTCATTTTATTTCTGATTGCAGATTTCTCACATGGACACCTGCAATTGTTCAACCAATCTATCAACCAAAGGTATTGATTGAGCACCTCTGTTTACAAGGCACAGGCTGGGGTTAGTTCCAAAAACAATAATGCATTATATATATGTCAAAGACCTTTCTGGCAAAGGAAAGCTCCGAGCACACAATCTTATTTTATTCCCTCTGAGAAAGATTGATGGAAAATAGATTTCATTCCATCTTTGCATCTCTTCACACAAACCAAAAGATATTTCCTGTCTTGCTCAAGGTCATACCGAGAGTGAGAGTGTAAAACTGACATCTTATGTCACAATCAAAGAAGTAAATTAAGTGTTCACAGAGGACTTCCAAGTCACTGGCCAATGTAGTACCCAGGATTTCCTTTCTGCATATTCTTCAGAACTGGTTTCAGCCAAAACCAATTTGTGTAGGAGGTAATCTGATTATTGACACTATCAATCTGCAGAATGCAGGGTCAGCATTGACTTCCCACTTGGCCATTCTCAACAGCTGGGCAAGGTAAGCATAATCACAGGCAAATTTCAACTGTTCCCCTTGTTCAGTTTGTGCTTGCCTCCACGGGTTCTTCAAATACAACAATCTGCTGTCTCAGAACCTCTCGAGCGTATCATAATTTTCACTTCTCAGAGCTGAGATCTTCTGATTAGGACTTGACAAGAGTAAGCCTTTGACCTTCAATTCGTGGGGGTGGTGGGGGAGGGAAATGCATGTCTGCATTCATTTTTAGAATGCCGAAATAGAGGTTGTTAGCAACCACTGACCTTGAGGAAGTGTCGAGATCTTGTCATCTTCTTATCCTAAAGAGGAGATCTTAAATCACAAAGAAACCCAAATCGAACCAAACATTGCAATCCTTACTTATAAATATCAATTTAATTATTTGGTTTGGGTAACAATAAATGCCAGTTGCCATGGTTCTGTGGGAGAGCTATGTGTGACGAGATTAGGACGGTATTAGCCCTCTCATTACGGGGTTTTACTTTTCTGCTTCCTTGCCTGACTGATGATCTTTGATTGGATGCCCACATTGTGCATTTTACCTCACTGGGTGCTGGATATTTTTCTATCACTCTAAATATTCTGCATCCTTGTTTTGGCACGCAGTTAAGTTACTTGGAAATGGATTAATTCGTTGGATTCTTGCTTTAAAATTTTTAGGTGGGATCAGACCAGCCCCATTTCCCAATACTGAGGCAAAATGATTCTGAGCACTCTACCCAGTACCCCGTGAATGGATGAGGTTTTTTCCGGTCTGTCCGGTGAGAACAAAAACTACCCTTAGACCACTGGGTGCTGCTTTCTCTACTCCATCAAAGAGTTCTTCCTTTTGGCCTTGCGTAATTTCTTCACATGCATATGCTGGAGTGATGAATAGTCAGATAGGAGTCTGCAGATCTCTGGGGTTCTTATGTAGCGTCTCCTCTTTGGTACCGTCTCCGGACAGCTCTAGTGGCCTTGCTCTCCCCAGAGTCTTAGTTCCGTCTCCTCAATTCAGGGGTCCACTGGCCTCTTCCTGGCTTTCCTGCCCCCCTGCATTGTAGCCTAGAAACTCTCCAGGCAGGAAGTCGGGCAAATCACAGGGCTTTACCTCATGTGTTTTCCATCTCTCAGAGATCCAGTGTCCTTTGTTGCCGGATGTCTACTGTCTTAACACTGTTTTCTTATATTTTGTCTTTTCTTTTTTTTTTTTAAGTTTGTTTGTTTATAGATTTACCTCCAAGTTAGTTAGCATGTAATGCAATAATGATTTCAGGAGTATAATCCAGTGATTCATCCCCTATATATAACACCCAGTGCTCATTCCAACAAGTATCCTCCTTAATGCCTCTTACCCATTTAGCCTACCCCCCTCCCATAACCCCTCCAGCAACTCTCACTTTGTTCTCTGTAGGTAAGAGTCTCTTATGTTTTGTGCCCCTTCCTGTTTTTATATTATTTTTGCTTCCCTTCCGTCCTGTTCATCTGTTTTGTCTCTTAAATTCCACATATGAGTGAAGCCATATGATATTTGTCTTTCTCTGACTAATTTTGCTTAGCAAAATACCCTCTAGTTTAATTTTTTTGAGGAACCTCCATACTGTTTTCCAGAGTGGCTGCACCAGTTTGCATTCCCACCAGCAGTGCAGAAGAGATCCTCTTTCTCCGCATCCTTGCCAACATCTGTTGTTGCCTGAGTTGTTAACGTTAGCCATTCTGACAGGTGTCAGGTGGTATCTCATTGTGGTTTTGATTTGTATTTCCCTGATGATGAGTGATGTTGAGCATTTTTTCATGTGTCAGTTGGCCATCTGGATGTCTTCTTTGGAAAAGTGTCTATTCATGTCTTTTGCCCATTTCTTCACTGGCTTATTTGGGTTTGGGATGTTTAGTTTGATCAGTTCTTTACAGATTTTGGATACTAACCCTTTATCTGACATGTCATTTTCAAATATCTTCTCCCATTCTGTTGGTTGCCTTTTAGTTTTGCTGATTGTTTCCTTTGCTGTGCAGAAGACTTTTATCTTGATGTGGTCCCAATAGTTCATTTTTATTTTTGTTTCCCTTGCCTCCAGAGACATGTTGAGGAAGAAGTTGCTATGACCGAGGTCAAAGAGGTTTTGCTTGCTTTCTCCTTTAGGGTTTTGATGGCTTCTAGTCTTACATTTAGGTCTTTCATCCATTTTGAGTTTATTTTTGGGTATGGTGTAAGAAAGTGGTCCAGGTTCCTTTTTCTGCATGTCGCTGCCCAGTTTTCCCAGCACCATTTGCTGAAGAAACAGTTTTTATTCTATTGGATATTCTCTCCTGCTTTGCCGAAGATCAGTTGGCCATACATTTGTGGGTCCGTTTCTGGGTTCTCTATTCTGTTCCATTGATCTGAGTGTCTGTTCTTGTGCCAGTATCATACTGTCTTGATGATTACAGCTTTGTAATACAGCTTGAAGTCAGTGGTTGTGATGCCTCCAGCTTTGGTTTTCTTTTCCAGGATTGCTTTGGCTGTTAGGGTCTTTTCTGGTTCCGTACAAATTTTAGGACTCTTTGTTCTAGCTTTGTGAAGAATTCTGGTATTGCGTTGAATATGTAGATTGCTTTGGGTAGTATCGACACTTTAGCAATATTTGTTCTTCCAATCCAAGAGCATGGGATATTTTTCCATTTTTTGTGTCTTCTTCAATTTCTTTCACAAGCTTTCTGTAGTTTTCAGTGTATTATTTTGTCTCTTCAAATTGTGGTTTGGTCGTTTGAAATGGCAACATAAATCCAGTTCCTGTTGTCACGTCTTAGCAGAAGTAGAAGTTCTTGTTGAGTCTGTGAGTGGTAGAAACTGCAGCTAATCAATCAAGTAAAATTATTCTCAAAAGCCGATAGACACTGGGCCAGGAGAAATGTCATTTCATGACAGCTAGCTCTGGTGCCAGCCGGATCAGATGTGGGCCAAGGCAAAGCAATAGGTATCCAGACGCTTGAGGTCTCTCTGAAAATGGAGTGTGTATAACGTTTCTTCCATGACCATGCCTTTCTCCTTTCCTTAAAGTGACAGTGTTCTTGAGTTACCCACCATTTAGCATTCATCGATGTAAACATTAATACAGTGCAATTCTGGAGCCTGGGTGGCTCAGTCAGTTAAGTACCCAACTCTTGATTTCAGCGCAGGTCATGATCTCACAGTTGTGAGATTGAGTCCCGTGTAGGGGTCTGTGCAGAACCTGCTTGGGATTCTGTCTCTCCCTCTCTCTGCCCCTCCCCTGCTCACTCTCCTTCTTTCTCTCTCAAAATAAATAAATAAACTTAAAAAATACAATGTAATTTTTTGCAAAATTCCAATAGCTGGCATAAGAGGACATTTTCTCCATCCTTGCAAAAAAGCTTCTTCCTATTTAGGGGAACCACTCTTTTATATCTAATGCAGGAAAATGGCAGATCCATTTTGTACTTAATACAGAAAACTCCTGTCGAGAAGTTTTTGAGAGATTGTTGTAGTGTTCCCTTACTCTCCGTGGGATTTGATTCTCACTCATCAGTCAAGAGCCTAAAAGTTTTTTTCCTTTAATTTCTATCAGTTTTTGCTTCATGTATTTTGAGGTTTTGTTGTTTGGTGCATGCACATTTAAGATTGCTAAGTGAATTTGTCTCTTTATTATTATGTAATAACACTCTTTGTCTCTAATAATTTTCTTTGCTCTGAATCCCACTGTATCTCATATTAATGTAGCCTCTTCTGCTTTTATTTAATGCTTGCACACTATATGCTTTCACATCCTTTTACTCCAAACCTACTATTTGTGTTTAAAGTGAATTTCTTGTAGACAGCATACAGTTGGGCTACACTTTCTTATCCACTCTAATAATTTCTGACTGCTTGTGCTCTCTTCTAGGATTTTTATGATTTCAGGTCTTATACATTTCAGGTTAATCCATTTTGAGTTTGTTTTTGTGTATGGTGTAAGAAAGTGGTCCACTTTTATTCTTTTGCATTCGGGTGTTCTGTTTTCCCAACACCATTTGTTGAAGAGACTGCCTTTGCCATTGCATATTCATGCCTCTTTTGTTGAAGATTAAATGACGATATAATCGTGGGTTTGTTTCTGGGCTTTCTATCCTGTTCTATTGATATATTTATGTGCCAGTACCATACTGTTTTGATACCTACAGCTTTGAAGTCTGGAATTGTGATACCTTCAGTTGTGTGGTTTTTTTCCCCCCAATGTTCCTTTGGTTATTTAGGGTCTTTTTATTTTTTTTTTTTTTAATTTTTTTTTTCAACGTTTATTTATTTTTGGGATAGAGAGAGACAGAGCATGAACGGGGGAGGGGCAGAGAGAGAGGGAGACACAGAATCGGAAACAGGCTCCAGGCTCTGAGCCATCCGCCCAGAGCCTGATGCGGGGCTCGAACTCACGGACCGCGAGATCGTGACCTGGCTGAAGTCGGACGCTTAACCGACTGCGCCACCCAGGCGCCCCATATTTAGGGTCTTTTTAAATTTTAGAATTGTTTGTCCTAGTTCTGTGAAAAATGCTGTTTGTATTTTGATAGGGATTGCATTAAATGTGTACATTGCTTTGGGTAGTATAGACATTGGTACAACATTTGTTCTTCCAATCCATGGACGTGGAATATCTTTCCATTTGTTCGTGCTGTCTTCAATTTCTTTCATCAATGTTTTACAGAGTACAGGTCTTTTGCCTCCTTGGTTGCAACCAAGAAAACAAATAATCCAATTAAAAATCGGCAGGGCACCTGAATACATATTTCTCCAAAGAAGACCTACAGATAACCAAAAGACACATGAAAATATGCTCACCATCACTCATCATCAGGGAAATACAAATCCAAACTTCAATGAGACATCACATCACACCTGTCAGAATGGCTAGAATTCAAACCACAAGAAACCACATGTGTTGTCAAGGATGTGGAGAAAAAGGATCCTTCAGGCACTATTGATGGGAATGTAAACTGGTGCATCCACTGTGGAAAGCAGTATGAAGGTTCCTCAAAAAATTAAAAAAAGAACTACCCAGCAATCCAGAAATCTCACTACTGGGTATTCATTCCCCAAATACAAAAATGCTAATCTGAAAGGGTATATTCACTCTTATGTTTATTGTGACATTATTTACAATAACCAAATTATGGAAGCAGCTCAAGTGTCCATCAGCAGATGAATAAAGAAGATATGGCATGTACATAATGGAATATTATTCAGGTGTACAAGAGAATAAAATCTTGCCATTCACAACAACATGGATGGATCTAGAGAGTATAATGCTAAGTGAAATAAGTCAGTCAAAGAAAGACACATACCATATGATTTCATTCTACGTGGAATTTGAGAAACAAAACAAATGAGTAAAGGAACAAAGAGAGAGACAAACCAAGAAACAGACATTTAACTTTAGAGAACAAACAGATGGCTACCTGAGGGGTGGGGGATGGTTGAAATAGGTGATGGGGATTAAGGAGTACACTTGTTGTATTGAGCACTGAGTAATGTATAGAATTGTTGAGTCACTATATTGTACACTTAAAACTAATATAACACTCTCTGTTAACTATATTGGAATTAAAATACATTTTTTTAAATGGGACTTAAAAAATAAAGTGTGATATCTTAAATACTTCTTTCCTTTACATACATTGAACATCACATTGGATCTAAAAGCTCATGAGGAGCAAGATAGTCAATTTTATTTACTCCGACATTTACCCATTCCATTGATCTTTCTTCCTTTTCAGATATTCAAGTCTCTTCTGTTATACTTTTTTTTTTTTTTTTTTTTTTTTTTTTTTTTTTTTTTTTGGTTTGGAGAACTTCCCAGAGCCATTCTTATTTGATAACAAATTCTTTAAGCTTTCCTGCATCTGAGAATGTCTTTCTTTCCTCCTCATTGCTAAAGGATATTTTTGCTGGATATAGAATTCAAAGTTAGTGGTTCTTTTCTTTTAGCATTTGAAAAATGTGCTTCTTTTTGACTGCATAGTTTCTTTCTTTTCTTTTTTTTTTTTTTATTCAGAGAGAGAGAGAGAGAGAGAGAGAGAGGCAGAGGGAGAGGGAGAGAGAATCTTAAGCAGACTCCACACACAGTGGGGAATCCCATGCTGGGTTAGATCTTATGACCGTGACATTGTGACTTGAGTGGAAATCAAGAGTCCAACCCTTAACCAACTGAGCCATCTGGGCACCCTTTGCCTGTATGGTTGCAAACGAGATTTCCACTACCATTCCGATCAGTGTTCTCCTGTATATGTCATTTCTTTCTAGGTGCTTTCAAGATTTTTCCTGTGTCTTTGATTATTAGAAGTTTGATTATGATGTGTGTTCACAAGGATTTCTTGGAGTGTTTGGAACTTCCTCAACTTCTTGAATTTGTAGGTTTAAGTTGTTCACAAACTGGGGACATTTATTATTATTATTATTATTTTGTGCATGTTTTTTTTAGTTCCACACTTCTTCCCTGTCATTCTTTGACCCTGATGACATAAATGTTAAGTGTCTTGTTGCAGTCCCACAGGACTCTGAAACTCTGTTCATTTCTTTTTTTTATTAAATTTTTTTTAACATTTATTCGCTTTTTGAGAGACAGAGACAGAGTGTGAACAGAGCAGAGGCAGAGAGAGAGGGAAACAGAATCTGAAACAGAATCCAGGCTCTGAGCTGTCAGCACAGAGTTCGACGCGGAGCCCAAACTCGTCAACCATGAGATCATGACCTGAGCCCAAGTCAGACGCTCAGCTGACTGAGCCACCCAGGCACCCCTGTTCATTTCTTTCAGTCTACCTTCTCTGTGTTCTTCCAGCTGAGCAAATTCTATTCATTTGTCCTCGGGTTCCGTGATTCTTTACTCTGCGGTTTCTACCTTACTTTTGAATCTGTCTAGTGAAGTTAGATAGATAGATAATAAACCAGATTTATTACTCACAGGTCCCAGAATGTGCCAGGAAGGCCTCAGGGCCACACAGTGAGGCCGCAGGTAGAGAGACAGAGGAGAGAGAGAGAAAGAGGGAGGGAGAGAGTGAGGGAGAATGGATCTGAAGCTCTGCCCTTTTTAGGGTCCAAGGGTAAGTGTTCTAATGCTTTGCAGGTTTATTCTTTATTGGCTAACTTAAAGCAGAAGAGCAGGAATCAGGGTGCAGGAAGGAAGAAGTGGGGTCACCCAAGCGGCTAGTCATCTAGGTTACCCAAGGCTTTCTGACAGAGGGGACTTCATGAGTGGGGAGGGGGCAGCCTTATTCCCTATCTAGTTGTTTTGCTACTAACTGTGTCACACAGCGGGCAATATGTTTATTCAGGATGTACGTCTTTTGACACGGATGCCTCGGCAATCAAAAGCTGAACGTCAGGCGCTTACACTACGAGGGCATTCTGGACCCCTGAGTGGAATTTCAGGCTGTAGTTCAATTCTCAAATCTTTCTGTGTGCTGATTCTGGCCAGTTTCGTGTTTGACTTGGTCAGACCTTCCTATGCAGGGTGTAGGAATCTGTTTGTCCGGTTGTCTCTCCTCCCAGATCCTGCCCCCACTCTCTACTTTGGAGGGTGGTGGGTGCTGCCTGGTGCCACTGGGCAAGGGTGGACGTCCATACTTTCTAGTCTGTCTCCACTAATAAAGCTGGGAGATTAGGGGGTGCTGCTCTGGATCCCCTTGCTGGGAAATAGAATAACCAGTTCTCTGCCTGCTCTCTACTGGTACCACCAGCAGGGAAGCAAGGTACTTCTCCTGGCCTGCCTGTTGTCACCAGGTGGCAACAGAAGATGGGGCTCCTCGTTCAGCCTTTGCTGGCTCCCAAATGGTAGGTAGTTTATGGTGTTTGACTAGCATAGGGCTGATCACCAAAAGATTCTGTCCTGCCGATACGTTCCTTTCCTCATCCTTCAGCTAGAGAGAACAGACTTTTCTTGGGCCTTTGGTTTGTTTGGTTTAATGCCTATTGGAGGCTCCGGGTTGAAAGTCTCTTCAGCAGTCTGGGATATATATGGCGGATAAAAGGAAAATCCACAGTACTCACCGCCATGTCATTCTTCGGTCCCAGGTCCCTAGCCATTCTGCCTTCTTCCCACCTTTTGGTGTTCTTTTATGAATGTCTGTTAGATTATTTCCAGGATTTCTAGTCGTACTTCGAGGAGAGGAGCAGAGAAAAGCAAGTCTATACTTTCTTCTCCAGAACTGGAAGGATCATTGAAAAACCCTTGGTTTACTCTGTTCCTGGCTTAGATTGATGATTTAACCATTCATTTAAAGGCATAGCCTGGGGGCACCTGGGTGGCGCAGTCTGTTAAGCGTCCGACTTCAGCCAGGTCACGATCTCGCGGTCCGTGAGTTCGAGCCCCGCGTCGGGCTCTGGGCTGATGGCTCAGAGCCTGGAGCCTGTTTCCGGTTCTGTGTCTCCCTCTCTCTCTCTGCCCCTCCCCCGTTCATGCTCTGTCTCTCTCTGTCCCAAAAATAAATAAAACGTTGAAAAAAAAAATTTAAAGGCATAGCCTGTATGGAAACCAATTTGACAATAAACTTCATATAGTGAAAAAAAAAAATAAATGTCTTCTTGCTTACAAAATAAATAAATAAATAAATAAAGGCATAGCCTGAGGGGTGCCTGGGTGGCTTAGTCGGTTAAGCGGCCGACTTCGGCTCAGGTCATGATCTCGTGGTCCGTGAGTTCGAGCCCCGCGTCGGGCTCTGTGCTGACAGCTCAGAGCCTGGAGCCTGTTTCAGATTCTGTGTCTCCCTCTCTCTGACCCTCCCCTGTTCATGCTCTGTCTCTCCCTGTCTCAAAAATAAATAAAACGTTAAAAAAAAATTAAAAAAAAAAAAATAAAGGCATAGCCTGAGAAGACAAACACCCATGGCACATAATGTGGATGCACCCAGACATTACGCAAGGAATTAAGATGTCAACATTCAGAAGAAAAACCACCTCACATTCTAGACGGGGAGACAGACATGACGACAAACAGCGCCAGGTCATAGAGTTGACTGGACTTGAGTTGAAGGTTGTATAAAATGTGACAGGAAAACAGATGTGGGAGCAGTAATAGTGTCTAGTTAGGAAGGAAGGAGCCAGAGATTAGTCCAGAAAATGGAAAATATGACATGGGCCTTGATGGATAATATAGGTATTCATCTGAGAGTAAAATCAGGGAGTTGAACATTCTGCAGAGAAAGCCAGATTCTGCACAGCATAAGCCAAAGTGTAGAATGTACTCGTACCTGGCAGTGTGGAAACAGTCGAGTAGCCAATTTTTCCAAAAGTAAAGGGCTTAGCGGCTTAAAATGGCTCCAATGTAGAGAGCATCAGCCACATTGCAAAGGGCCTACCATTCTATATTTGGGGGTTGGCAGCTGTTTCCTAAGAAATAGGAAGCTGGAAGGCTTGTAAGTGGAAACTTCACAGGATCACGGGAGCATTTTAGAAAGATTCTGATACCAATGTGGAAAATAAAAAGGATACAGGAGTGCGGATGCATAGGGGCCCATGGACCCCAATGTTTAGAGCAGCACTTTCAACCATAGCCAAATTATGGAAAGAGCCTAAATATCCATCAACTGATGAATGGATACAGAGGATGTGGTTTATATATGCAATGGAATACTACTTGGCAATGAGAAAGAGTGAAATCATGCCATTTGCAGCAACGTGGATGGAACTGGAGGGTATTATGCTAAGTGAAATAAGCCAGGCAGAGAAGGGCAGATAGCATATGTTCACTCATATGTGGATCTTGAGAAACGTAACAGAAGGCCATGGGAGAGGGGAAGGGGGAAAAAAAAAAGTTACAGAGAGGGAGGAGGGCAAACCATAAGAGACTCTTAAGGACTGAGAACAGGGGCGCCTGGGTGGCGCAGTCGGTTAAGCGTCCGACTTCAGCCAGGTCACGATCTCGCGGTCTGTGAGTTCGAGCCCCGCGTCAGGCTCTGGGCTGATGGCTCGGAGCCTGGAGCCTGTTTCCGATTCTGTGTCTCCCTCTCTCTCTGGCCCTCCCCCGTTCATGCTCTGTCTCTCTCTGTCCCAAAAATAAATAAATGTTGAAAAAAAAAAAAAAAGGACTGAGAACAAACTGGGGGGGGGGGAAGTGGGTGATGGGCAGGGAGGACGGCACTTGTTGGGACGAGCCCTGGGTGTTGCATGGAAACCAATTTGACAATAAATTATATTAAAGAAAAGAAAATGAGATCTTTCCGCCCCCCCCCCCCCGCAAAAAAATCATTGGAGATGAAATTGAGAGAGAGGAATTAAGAAGTTAGTTTTTTCAAAAACATAATTACTCAAATGGATGCCGTACAGACCTGAGGTAAAAATTCAAACAATGCAGAAAGCATGAAATGAAAGTCTCCCTTTCCCCTGTCCCAGTAACCCCCAATCTCCCTCCAAAGGTAACCATGACTGAAATTATTGCATAATTTTAGAAAAAAATGAATTCCTCTATCAAAGCACACATAGGTGCCCAGATGCACACATAATACGCGCGCGCGCGCGCACACACACACACACACACACACACACACACCTTTTTAATTCCATTTCTTTCCATTTTTGTTTTCTGAATTTCCAAAACAGAGGGTTAAATTAATCACTCCCCTCATATTATGGCATACTATCCTTATCACTGGACTGTATAATGGACCTTTTCGATAGATTTTTCTCCATTAAATCCCTGCTCCCATTTCGTACCCATAGCCACATGCTCCAATCTTTGATACATGCCTTAAATTTGTATGCCCCACTATGAAATATTTAGTACTGTTTTTCACGTGTATTCAGTATATATAAAGGATATCTATAGGTTTCTCTTTCTTACAATAAACTACACTTGTTCCGTGTACATTTGCTATTTGCATCTTTTCATAGCTGCACAGAATCCCACGGAATATATCCACTCCATTTTATTTAGTGAGGGGCAGTGGGGACATTCAACTCCCTTGTAATAAGGGACACTGCTACAGGTGGGTGGGGGAGACACTGGTCCTCGTCTCACAGGTAGGAGTAATGCATCTCACAGACATCAGAGAGTGAGGAAAGCAGCAGAGTTTATTGAGTGTCAGTACAAGACTCCAAAGATTGAGAGGGGTCCCCACTGGGTTGCCGCCAAGGATTTTTACCCCTGACTTTTCACTGGGACCTTAACAGGAGCTGGATACCAGTTTGTGAGGCTCTATTCATGGTACCTAGCACAGGCAGGGCTGGAATGCATTCATCCTCCCCCCCCTTCCCCCCCCCAAAACCCTCCGCTTCTGCAGGCTCCTGAGTCAGCCTCCCCCAGGGTCCCTTATCTATCCCTGCCTACCGTTAACCCTTTCCCTACCCAACACTGCAATAATTCTTCTCATTTGGGTTTCTTTATGGACGGAGATGAGAATTTCTCTGGGATATATACCCAAGGTTGGGATGTCTAGGGGCCATGCGTATATATGTGCATACTCAGTGTCGAAAGGATTGACGGAGTGGTTTCCCAAATGCCCGCCCCGGTTTGTTGTGTCTCACACAGTGCAGCAGATTCCTGTCTAAACACTCCTCGCCAAACTTTGTTATTACCTAATGGACCTAAAAATTATTTTATTTTGCGTTTTTCTGATTGCTACAGAATTTGAGCATTTCTTCTCATTCTGGCTAGACCAAGCCTTAAAAAAAAAGTCAAGAGAAATCTGTTAACGAGTCTCTAAGGCACGTGTGTTTTACATAGTTAATACTCATCAGTTTGTGCTGAAGGCATTGCTGTTATTCTCATTTTCAACATGAAAAATGAGATGATAATATCACCGGTCTAATTTCACACAGAGCCCCTTTGTAATCTGGCCTGTCTGACCCTAAAGCTCCTGATTAATAAACTTCACCACACCGGGCACTAGAATGTTTATTGAAGAGGTTGAACTGGAATTTTTTTTTTTTTTTTTTTTATGTAAGCAGAAGTAAGGGAATTAGGTCGGGGAAACAATTGCAACCTCAGAGTTGTGCAATTTCCCTTAAGTAAAGCAGAAACCATCCACGTGGGTGCAAGGGCAGGTAAGTCTGGCCTTACATCTCACTTCTGGGCTTGGAGTCATTAAAATTCATTCTCAAACATTCATCGTACTGCCGTAGGCATGGTATTGTGGAGACGGTGAAGGCTGGTGAAATGAATTAGAAATGGATCTTGTTTTCAAGGCACTTTCTATCTAGGAGGGCAGAGGAGGATTAAATGTAAATACACACAACTCTAAGTAGACTGCAGTAAGGTGGAGACAGCTACTTGATCCTTCTTTTTTTTAATGTTTATTTATTTTTGAGACAGAGAGAGACAGAGCATGAACAGGGGAGGGGCAGAGAGAGAGGGAGACACAGAATCTGAAACGGGCTCCGGGCTCTGAGCTGTCAGCACAGAGCCCGACGCGGGGCTCGAACTCACGGACCGCGAGATCATGACCTGAGCCGAAGTCGGACGCTTAACCGACCGAGCCACCCAGGCACCCCGCTACTTGATCCTTCTATAGGAATCAGGTACCTGACACTGGACACGTTTGGCCCAGTGTGTGCAAGACCAGGTACAAATTAACTTCAACTCTCTCTGTTGCTTTTAGTATCTCTGAGGGGAAGAAACTTTCCGATGTTGTAGGAAACTCATGCAACCGATATTGGAGAGGGTGGAATTTTTATGACTATTTTCACGAAAATTTTAGAGCCCCAAATATGCTGAAAGCGAATTTAGAAAACTAAGACTGTCGTGCATTGAAGGCAGCTTCATATTAAGGCATAAAATTAATTTGAACTCCCCCCCAAAAAGTGTTTGGAGGCCAGCATGTTGCCCTAACCCAGACTGCATGAGTGTTCTGTGACAACCAGAAATTGACAGAAGCCTCACTGAAAAAGCCCAGTTTGGTCCTCCAGTTCACCATCCTTCCCACCCCTCCCTCTGAGTCTCCCCCTGTGCAGCCCAGTTCACCTGCCGCTGGTAAGGATCACCTGGGACAGTCCAGAAGGGAGGAATTATTGCAGATTCGGCACCTGGCAAATTAGCAAACAACTCTGATACTTGGTTCCCCGCTCCCTTTCTCTTCCCTTCCCTAATGACTCACAGAGATGTTAAAGCAGGAGTCAGAAAAGAGAGACAGTTTCAAAAACCCCCCGAGAGCTACATGCTCTGTATGAGCGGCTTTCAATTACAGAGCACTGCACCTGTGCCCAACACAAACGATTTTGTACATGTTCACTGGTTAGTTGTCACACAAGCTGGAAAAGTAGACATTATTATTTTTTTATTTTACGGATGAGAAAACTAATGCTTGGAGAGGCTGTTACTTGACTGAATTCACCAAGAGGCTTAGTGGCACATCTAGTGGCTGAAACGAAAGCCCATGATTTTTAATCTGTCATTTTATTTTATTTTATTTTTTTATTTTATTTTTTTTTAAATTTTTTTCCACGTTTATTTATTTTTGGGACAGAGAGAGACAGAGCATGGACGGGGGAGGGGCAGAGAGAGAGGGAGACACAGAATCGGAAACAGGCTCCAGGGTCTGAGCCATCAGCCCAGAGCCCGACGCGGGGCTTGAACTCACGGACCGCGAGATCGTGACCTGGCTGAAGTCGGAGGCTTAACCGACTGCGCCACCCAGGCACCCCTAATCTGTCATTTTAATAGCAAGTATGGAAAAGAGGGGAATATTGGACTTTATTTCAAATTCATGTTTACGATGCCAGGAAAACATATAAAATCGTACATGAAAAAAAAAACATAATAAAAATGGGCCCTAAAAATGAAAACGAGGGACATCACAAAGGAAAGCTTACCCATCCTCTTTTTCTCTTAAACCTTTAATAAACTGTTCTGGGTTGGTACAAATGGCTTTTCCATCCCAGGGAGGTAGAGCAAGGGTTTGGCTTAAAAAAAAAAAGCTATTATTAGCTTAATGGATGAAATACACTGCAGTCCTAAATAGGTCTCATCATTTCATTATTTACAAATACGGAGAGGTTCTGCATTGCCAGCTTCACGACACAGGTTCTGTTGCCAGGAACTGTGGTCTCTTGGGTCAGCCCGGTAATGGCTTCTGGTGCCTCCAAGCCAATCCATCTTGGGCACTGGGATGACATTTATAGGAAAGATCAGCGAACCCCTGGCCCAGTCGAACAAAAGGAGAAAATGTTGCTTAGATATACAGCTGCAAGGGAAACTAGAAACAAGTTACGAAGATGCACAAACACCATTCTCAGAGGAGGAAATTAAAGGATTCCCTGGCACCATTGGTTAAGATCTTTAGAAGTAGAAGTGGCCAGAATTTTTGTTTGGGGAGAACAAATGATGATCCTGGGTCCAGAGAAAATGGAACTTGGAGGCTAGATCGCATGATTTTGTTGATCAGATCAAGATGATGAAAGTTGCAAATGGGAAGAAAAGAACAAGACAGGTGAAGGGCAGAGTGGTCACAGCCGTAGTCAGCAAAAGGGTGAAATTAATTGCAATTGAAGCCTGTCTCCAAGGCATGAGGTATTTGAAGAAGTGAAATGTTTGCATACCTCAATCTGCACATAGGATAAAGGTTAATAAATAGAGAGTGATGCAGTCTTCTGGAAGTGAACCAGCTCCTGCTATAATCAGCCAATTTATCTCCTTTGGATTGGGGGAGAGAGGGGCCGGCTTGCTTTCTTGCGTCTAAGCAGTTTCGAAATGTCCTCAAGAATGCTTTGCATCTTCCTTTCTTTTATCTTCTTTTTTCCGTGCAGATCTTTTTTTTTTTTTAACCTTAAAAAATGTATTCACACAGTAGCGACAAATTTACAGCACTGACTCAGCCTTTTCACATCGAATTCATTTAAAAAAGAGGGCTCCCCAATACTATGCATATTAAAGAGCAACCCTGTGTAATATGGAGGAAAGAAATCAAGTCCATCTCTCCTTCCCTTCTTCCTTTCTTCCTCTCCCTCCCTCTCTTCCTTCCCTCCTTGCTGCCTTCTTCCCTTCCTTTCTCCTCCCTTCCCCTCTTCCTCTACACCAGGCACTGGGAGCTCAATGCCTACGTTTCCACGTTTCTACAGTAAAGAAGCTGATAGTCCGTGGGGAGAGAGGGCGGTAGACCAAAATGATGATCTGTTGTGTGAGTGTTACAATGAGAAGAGTGTGCAAGTTCTGCGGAAGCACAGAGGAAAGAATGATCATTGCCCCCTGTGGGGAAGCAGCATTTAAAAAGCACGAGAATGAGTTAGCCACACAGATAAAGAGAAAAGAATATTGCAGTTTGACACAAAACCGGGGAAGGCCCATGAGGCGACCTTGACGTTCAGTTTTCGCATTTGTTTTGGTTTCCCTTTCACATCTCCCCCACGAATACGTAAGAAGCAGTAGAGAGTAGTCGTGGAGAGGCTACCTGGGTTCAGAGCTCAGCACCACTCCTCACAGGGGCATGATTTAGAAACATGGCTTAAGGTTTTCCTTGGGCTTTGGTTTTTCTGACCCACGAAATGAAAGTTCATGGGAACTGCTTCGCGGGATCACGACTGTCATACACGAAGCACTTACTATTGGTACCCGGCACGGAGGTAAGCTGCGGTTATTGTAAGAGTTTAATCGACAAAGTCAGCGGTGAAGTACGTGCAATGCAGCCCTGATTAAATCTGATTATTATTTTTACTGTCTGGCACTTGCTGGAATGAGAGCTTATGCGCTGCTATTAATCAGCCCTAATGTATCTGCCAAAGTCGTCAAGTTATTAAAATTGAGAAAGGATAGGATGTCAAACAATTCATGCCATCTCTAAAAACATGATGAATATGAATTCCACAGAGTTATTTGTGTTGCAAAAGCGAGTGGGCCTCAAGATGTTACATCTCTGAACCCCGAGCTAGACAACAAGAGCAAGAAATTTGTAACCCACCAACTCTGATGTCTCGGCCTCAGGTCCGCAGAAGGTGGATCAAATGTAAAGTGATTTTCTTGCAATCATGGCTTTGAGTGTTGGCAGTCTTTCCAATGACAAAGGAATGTCCTGCCCTGGCCTTTTATTTTCTTATTTGGCTAAACTCCTCCGATTCCTTATCACTTTATTTTTCTAGCATTTTTTTTTACTTAGATTGTCTTCACTTGTAGAGAAAGGTTACTTTTGCACTCACACTTTTTTGTCACCTATATGAAACCGGGAAATACGAATACTCCCAAAGCACTTTATTTATTTGTTTGCTTATTTATTTATTATGTATTTAACATTTTAAAACGTTTACTCATTTTTGTCAGAGGCAGAGTGACAGGGCATGAGCAGGGGAGGGGCAAGAGAGAGAGGGAGACACAGAATCTGAAGTGGGCTCCAGGCTCTGAGCTGTCAGCACAGAGCCCAACGTGGGGCTCGAACTCACCGCAAGAGCGTGACCTGAGCCGAAGTCGGACGCCTAACCGACTGAGCCACCCAGGAGTCCACCCCGCTGCCCCAAAGCATTTTTTACATACATTAACGTCCTTTGGGTTTATTTTACCACAAACCTATGAGATGGCCAATTTTATGACTTCCATCTGTCCAGTGTTGCGAATTACAGGGCCTATGTGACTTTACTTTTTGGGTCCTTTTCTTGCAGGGAAATTCGATCCAAATTTGGTAGCGAACAAAATTATTTTTCACGACTAACCTATTATTAGTGGAGATTCAGTATAGGGAAGGGGTTGAGACAGCTAAAGAATTCAAAGGGTGTCTAGGATTTAGTATCTTGTTACATTCAAGAAATGCTGGCTGTTAATATGTACCATTCTCAAAATTATTATAAGTGGCTTATAATAAAACACACGTGTAAAATGAGATTAAGGGGCACCTGCATGACTTAGTGGGTTGAGTGTCCGTTGCTTGACTTTGGCTCAAGTCATCATCCCGGGGTCATGGGATTGAGTCCCATCTCGGGCTCCATGCTGGTCATGGAGATTGTTTGGGATTCTCTCTCTCTGCCTTCCCTTCCCGTTCTCTCTCTCTCTCTCTCTCAAATTAAATTAAATTAAATTAAATTAAATTAAATTAAATAAGATGAAAATAAAACATATGAAAAATATTGAGTACCACGTCCAAGGTATTGGGAATAAATGTTTTACATAGCTTTTCTTATTGAATCTTAAGAAAACCCCACGAGGCAGGTATTATTGTAATTCCCACTTTATAAATAAAGAAACTGATAGAACAGCTCTGTAAACTGCCAAAGGTCATAGCTGGTAAGTGGCAGAGCTCCAATCTGAGATCAGGCGGTGTGATTCTATACAGCTCATTCTTAGCCACTACGTTATTTTACTTTTCCAATAAAAAAAGAAAGGCACATTGACCAGAGTATGTATTAACAATTATTTTCTAGTTCTGTTGAGAAATAATTGGCCTACATCACTGTATGAGTTTAAGGCATACCACATGATGGTTTGATGTACACGTGTCGTGAAACGATTACCGCAATAGGTTTAGTTAACGTCTATCATCTCGTAGAGAGAAAATAACAAGAAAGAAAAAAATTGTTCCCTGGTGATACGAACTCTGAGGATCTACTCTGTTAACTTTATATGTTAAAGTAACTTTAACTTTGAATTTAACTGAAGTAAATTTAACTGAAGTAAGTAGCTGCACCAACTTATAATCTCACCAACAGGGCACTAGGGTTCCCTTTTCTCCATATTCACATAGGCGTTTTTTTTTTTTTTAACTCTCTTATCTTCTTGATGATGGACATTATAAGAGGCTTGAGGTGATACCTCACTGTGGTTTTAATTTGCTTTTCACTAACGACTAGTAATGATGAGCATCTTTTCATGTACCTGCTGGCCTTTCATATATCCTCTTTGAAGAAATGTCTATTCAGTTCCTTTGTACATTTTTTAATTGGGTTATTTGTGGCTTTTTGCTATGGAGTTGTGTGACTTGTTTATATGTTTTGGACACTCACCCATTTTCAGATACATGGCTTGTAAATATTTTTGTCCATTCCGTAAGTTGTCTTTTCACTTTGTTAATGGTTTCTTTTGCGGTCCCGAAACTTTTTAATTTGATGTAGTCCTGCTTGTTTACTTATCATTTTGCTGTTTGTGCGTTAGGTGTCGTATCCAAACAGTCTTTCCCAAGACCCATGCCAAGGAGATTTGTTCCTGTCTTCATCTAGGAGTTTTATGATTTTAAATATTACATTTACATCTGCAATCCATTTTGAGTTACTTCTTAATTTTTGTGAGCCATGTAAGATATAGGTCCAGTTTCATTGAAGTATATTGATGTTATAATACAGAGTGATATTAGTATCAGGTACAATATATTGATTTGACAATTCTATACATTACTCACTTCTCACTACAGTTAAGTGTAGTCACCATCCATCACCATGCATTTTTAAAATATTATCGACTCGATTTCCCATGCTGTACTTTTCATCTCTGTGACTTATTTATTTTATAACTGGAAGTTTGTACTTCTTAAACTCCTATATCCATTTCACTCGTCACCCATATCCCCACTGGCAACCACCAGTCCTTTGTACTTGAGTCTGTTTTTTGTGTGTTTGTTCATGTGTTTTGTTTCTTAGGGTTCACATGTAAGGAAAATCGTATGGCATTTGTCTCTGTCTAACTTATTTCACTTATATGTCACACCATCTAGGTCCATCCATGTTTTTGCAAATGGCAGGACTTCATTCTCTTTTATGGCTAATACTGCATCTTCCATATATTCCAACATCACATCTTTATTCATCTATCAATGAATGGTTGCTTTCACATCTTGGCTATTGTAGATAATGCCACAATAAACATGGGGTGCATGTATCTTTTCAAATTAGTGTTTTCATCTTCTTTGGGTGAATACCCACTTGTAAAATTACTGGATCATATGGTCATTGTCTTTTTAATAGAATAACTCCACACTCCTGTCCACGGTGGTTGTACCAGTTCACATACTTACCAACGGTGGATGAGGGTTCTATTGCCTCCATTTCCTCACCAAAACTTGTTATTTCTCATGTTTTGTTATTTTAGCCATTTTGACAGGTGTGAGGTGGTATCTCATTGTAGTTTGATTTGTCTTTCCCTGATGACGAGTGACGTTGAGCATCTTTTCACATACCTGTTGGTCATTTGTATGCCCTCTTTGAAAAATGTCGATTCAGGTCCTCTGCTGATTTTTTAATTGAATTTGTTTGTTTGTTTTGGTTGCTGTTGTTATTGAGTTATATATAAGTTTTTTTTTTAAATATTTTGGATGTTAACTTCTTATCAGACATATCATCTGCAAATATTTTCTTTCATTATGGTGCATTTTCATTTTGGTGATGTTTACCTTTCCTGCGCAAAAGCTTTTTGTTTTGATGCAGTCCCGATAGTTTATTTTTGCTTTTGTTTCCCTTGCATGAGGAGACATATGCATTAATATTTTGCTAAGGTTATGTCCCAGACATTACTGCCTGTGTTTTCCTTTGGGAATTTTATGGTTTGAAGTCTCAGATTAGGTCTTTAACCAATTTGAGTTTGTGTGTGTGTGTGTGTGTGTGTGTGTGTGTGTGTGTGTGTGTGTATGGTATAAGAAAGTAGTCCCTTTGCATCTTTTTGCATGTGACTGTTCAGTTTTTCCCAACACCATTTATTGAAGAGACTTTCTCTTTCTTGCCCATTGTATACTCTTGCCTCCATTGTCAGAGATTATTGACCATATAGGTGTGGGTTTATTTATGGGCTCTTTATACAGTTCTATTGATCTATGTGTCTGTATTCGTGCCAGTACCGTACTGTTTTGATTACTATAACTTTGCAGTATATCTTGAAATTTGGGATGTGGTACCTCCAACTTTTTCTTCTTTCTCAAGATTACTTCGGTTATTCTTTTGTGTTTCCATACAAATTTTAAGATCGTTTGTTCTAGTTTTATGAAAAATGCTATTGGTATTTTGACAGAGATTGCACTGAATCTGTAGATTGCTTTGGGTCGTATGGATATTTGAATGCTATCAAGTCTTCTAATCTATGAACATGTTGTATCTTTCTGTTTGTTTGTGTTGTCTTCAATTTCTTTCATCAATGTCTTATAGTTTTAAGACTATAGGGCTTTCACCTCACTGGTGAAATTTATTCCTAGATGTTTTATTATTTTTGGTGCAATTGTAAGTGGCATTGTTCTTTAAGTTCTTTTTCTGTTATTTAGTTTCTGCTACTTCAGATTTCTGTATATTAATTTTGTATCCTGAAGCTTTACTGAATTCATTCATTAGTTCTAATAGTTTTTTGGTTAAGTCTTTAGGGTTTTCTATATATAGTATTTTTTTTTTTTTAAACGTTTATTTATTTTTGGGACAGAGAGAGACAGAGCATGAACGGGGGAGGGGCAGAGAGAGAGGGAGACACAGAATCGGAAACAGGCTCCAGGCTCTGAGCCATCAGCCCAGAGCCTGACGCGGGGCTCGAACTCACTGACCGCGAGATCGTGACCTGGCTGAAGTCGGACGCTCAACCGACTGCGCCACCCAGGCGCCCCTCTATATATAGTATTTTATGTACATATAGTGACAGTTTTACTTTACCAATTTGGATGCTTTTTATTTCTTTTTCTTGTCCAATTGCTGTGACTAGGACTTCCAGTACCGTGTTGTTTAAAGGTGGTGACAATAGACAACATTGTCTTCTTCATAATGTTAGAGGAAAAGCTCTCCATTTTTCACCATGGAGTATTATGTTAGTTGTGGGTTTTTCATATATGACTTTATGGTATTATGACATGTTTTCTCTAATCTCTCTTTGTTGAGAGCTTTTATCATGAACAGATGTTATATTTTGTCAAATCTTTTCCTGCATCGATTGAGATGATTATATGGTTTTTATCATTCCTCTTGTTAACACGGTGAATCACAATGATTGATTCATAGCGAATTGCCCTTGCATCTCTGGAATAAATCCCATTTGATTGTGGTGAATGATCCTTTTACTATATTGTTGAATTTGATTTTCTAATATTTTGTTGAGAAGTATTGCATCAGTGTTCATCAGGGATATTGACTTGTAGATTCCTTTCCTTTCCTTTCCTTTCCTTTCCTTTCCTTTCCTTTCCTTTCCTTTCCTTTCCTTTCCTTCCCTTCCCTTCCCTTCCCTTCCCTTCCCTTCCCTTCCTTTCCCTTCCTTTCCCCTCCTTCCCCTCCCTTCCCTCCCTCCCCCCTCCCCTCCCCTCTCCTCCCCTCTCTCCTCTCCTCCCCTCTCCTCTCCTCTCCTTTCCTTTCCTTTCCTTTCCTTTCCTTTCCTTTCCTTTCCTTTCCTTTCCTTTCTCTCTCTCTTTTCTTTCTTTCTTTCTTTCTTTCTTTCTTTCTTTCTTTCTTTCTTTCTTATCAGGATTTTTGTCTGGTTTTGGTATTAAGGTAATGCTGGCCTCATAGAGTAAATTTGGAAGTTTCTCTTCCTTTTCTGCTTTGTGGAACAGTTTGGGAAGAATAGGTATTAACTCTACTTTCAATGTTTGATAGAATTCATCTGTGAAGGCAACTGGTCCTGGACTTTTGTTTCTTGAGAGTTTCTTGATTATTGATTCAATTTCATTACAAGTAATTGGTCTGTACATATTTTTCATTTCTTCTTGATTCAGTTTTAGAATTATGTATGTTTTTAGAAATTTAATTCTTTCAGGTTGTCCAATTTGTTGGCACACAATTTTTTAATAAAAATCTCATGATTCTTTGTATTTCTGTTGTGTCAGTTGCACCTCCTCCTTCATTTCTGATTTTATTTATTTGTGTCCTCTCTTTTTTTTTTTTTTGTTTCTTGATGAGTCTGGCTAAAGGTTCATCAAATTTGTTTATCTTTCAAAGAACAAGCTATTGATTTCATTGACCTTTTCTAGTAGTAGTACTAATAGATCTGGTAGTAGATCTTTTCTAAGAGTTCAAACCATTAGTTTGAACTGTTTTTGTTTCTACACTCTCTATTTAGATTATTTCGACCTTAATCATTATTATTTTATTTTCTTCTACTAGCTTGGACTTTGTTTTTCTCTTCCTAGTACCTTTAGTTTCAGTTTAGGTTGTTTACTTAAAATTATTCTTATTTCTTTTTTTTTTTTTTTTAATTTTTTTAATTTTTTTTTAAAATTTTTTTTTTTCAACGTTTATTTATTTTTGGGACAGAGAGAGACAGAGCATGAACGGGGGAGGGGCAGAGAGAGAGGGAGACACAGAATCGGAAACAGGCTCCAGGCTCCGAGCCATCAGCCCAGAGCCCGAAGCGGGGCTCGAACTCACAGACGGCGAGATCGTGACCTGGCTGAAGTCGGACGCTTAACCGACTGCGCCACCCAGGCGCCCCTATTCTTATTTCTTAAGATAGGCCTGTGCAGTTATAAAATTCCCTCTTAGAACCGCTGTTGCTGTGTCCCAAAGATTTGGGGCCACGGTGTTTGCATTTTCATTTGTCTCCATATATTTCCCCTTTGCCTTGCTGTTGACACATTGATTGCTTAGTAGCATGCTGTTTAGCCTTCATGTATTTGTGTTGTTTTCCAGTTTCTCCTTGTAATTGATTTCTAGTTGTATACCATTGTGGTCAGGAAAGATGCTTGATGTGCTTTCAATCTTCTTAGATTTACATTCAAAGTAACTATTGATAGGTAGGTACATATTGCCATTTTGTGAATTATTTTCTAGTGGTTTTGTAGTTTTTCCCTGTTCCTTACTTCTTCTCTTGTTATTTTCCCTTGTGCTTTGATGGCTTGCTTTAGTGTTACGCTTGGTTTCCTTTCTCTTTATTTTTGTGTATCTATTTTAGGTTTTTAATTTGTGGTTACTATTGGGGTCATATTTAATATCCTATGCAGATAGCCATCCATATTAGGTTGAAGGTTGCGTAAGTTTGAAAATATTCCAAAAATATTAAATTTTTACTCTTTTCAGCATTTTATGTGTATGGTGTCATATTTAAAAATTTTTTTATTTTGTATATCCCTTGACTAATTTGTGTAGATATAATTAATTTTACTACTTTTGTGTAATTAATCTATTATCTTTATGTTCGCTTTTATCTGTGCAATTTTTTCCTTTCATAATTTTCTTCTGGTTATGGCTTTTTTTTCCACTTAAAGAATTCCCTTTAACATTTCTTGTAAGGCTGGTTTAGTGGTGATGGACTTCCTTAACTTTTATTTGTCTAGGAAATTCTTTATTTCTGTCTCAATTTTGAATGAGAATCTTGCTTGGTACATACTTTTGTTTGTAAGATTTTTCCTTTCAGCACTTTGAATATATCATGCCACTGACTTCTGTCCTGCAAAGTTTCTGCTGAAAACTCACCTGATAGCCATATGGGTTTTCCCTTGTATATAACTCTTTTCTTTTCTCTTGCTACTTTTAAAATTCTCTGTTTATCATTACCTTTTACCATTTTAATTATCATGTGTCTTTGTGTGGACCCTGTTGGGTTAAGCTTGTTAGGGACTTTCTGTGCCTCTTTGATCTGGATGTCTGTTTCCTTCCCCAGATGAGGGAAGTTTTCAGGTATTATTTCTTTAAACAAGTTTTCTGATCCCTTCCCTCTCTTATCTCCTTCTGGGATTCCTATAATGTGAAGGTTGTTATAATGTCACAGAGTTCCCTTAACCCATTATCTGTTTTTTTATTTATTATTATTATTGTTATTATTCTTTTCTCTCTTTACTGTTCAGTTTGGTTGCTTTCAATTACCTTCTAGTCTTCTAGATTGCTGATCCGTTCTGCCTCCTCTAATCTGCTGTTTATTCCCTCTAGTGTATTTTTTTAGTTCAGTTATTGAGTTCTTCAGTTCTGGTTGGTCCTTTTTTATATTTTCTATCTCTTTGATGAAATAGTCACTAAATTATTTCACCCATCCTTCGAGTCCAGTGAGTGTCTTTATGACCATTAGTTTCAACTCTTTATAAGTCATTTTGCTTATTTCCAATTCATTTAGCTCTTTTACTCTGATTTTGTCTTGTTCTTTCATTAGGGACATACTCCTCTCTTTCCTCATTTTGTCTAACTCTGTATTTGTTTCTATGTATTACTTGGTGAGCTATGTCTCCTGTTCTTGAAAGCAGTGGCCTTGTGTAGAAGAGGTCCTGTGGTGGCCTGTAGCACAACAACCCCCCCCCCCCCCCCCCCCGCATACAAGATCCAGGCACTCCAGTGGTGTCCCTGTATGGGCTGCATGCATCCTCCTATTGTGGCTGAGTCACAATTTCCTTAAGCTCAGTTGGCTGCAAGGCTTTATTTTCTATGGGCACACCAGGAAGGGTTTGCTCCCCATGCTGCTGAGAGGCCCAGCTGTGGCTGTTGTGGGCTCATGGGTGGGTGGGACCAGCAGTCGGCCTGGCTATCTGCAATTAAAATCTCTGCCACAGTTGTAAATGCACTAAAGGGCAGGGTTTGCTTCCTGTACAGCCAGCTAAGAGGCTGCAGAAACTGTATATACACTGGCGTGGGGGATTATCTCCCTTCTCTCCAGAGAAGGAGTTTGCTTTGGAATAGCCATGCACCTGGCTGGTACTGCATGTCATGTGCGGTAGGGCAGGAACTGCTTTGGAAGAACACATGCTGAGATGGGCAGGTTGGTGGGGCCGGTCTGCAGGTGAACATGTAGGCAGGGCATATGAAGAGGGTTAGCACTGGCTCCCTCAAGCAACTGACTCTCTAGGCTTGGGGAGGGGGGTGGAGACAAATGGCTCCCACCAGCACTTTTATTCCCAGAGAAATCTCCTAAAGATCCCTGTCCCTCCAACATATGTTCTAAGATTAGCCAAAAAATCTCTTTCCCATATCCCTCAGGTGCTTTTCAAACTGCTGGTTCAGTGCTACCTCTTGGGCTGAGATGTCTAGTAATCTGCCTCTTTAAGGGTAGGGGTCCCATTTCCCATCAGACTCGTGGTCTCCCAGAGTTAAGCCCATTGGTTTTATTTATTTTTATGTTTTTTAATGTTTATTCATTTATTTTGAGAGAGAGAGAGAGAGAGAGGGAGAGAGGCACAGAGCCAGACGTGGGGCTCAATCTCATGATCTGTGAGATCATGACCTGAGCCAAAATCAAGAGCTGGATGCTTAACTGACTAAGCCACCCAAGTGCCCCAAGCCCATTGATTTGGAAGCTCCCAGAATTAAGCCCTGGCAATTTTAAAAGTTCCTGGATTTAAAAGCCAGATGTTACAGGAACTTGTCTTCCCGGTGCAGGTCCCCATTGCTGAGGGTGCCTGGTGTGGCATATGTTCTCGTTTCACTGTGCTTGTGGTATCCCTCCTGTTTGTGGTTAGTTGTGCCAGGGATTTGGCCCCCCACTGTGTCTTCACCTCTCCTCCCCTTTTCAATGTGGTCTTCTGTTTCTGACCAGCTATGGAACATCTGTTCTGCCAGGCCTCAGCGCATCTTCCGCGATGGCTGTGTAGATATAGTTATTATCTTGATGTGTCCCTGGTATGACACGAACTCAGGATCGTCCTATTCCACCCACTCCACCATCTTCCTGCTTCTTCCCTGTGATTCTATTTTTATGCGCCTACCATTTTACGTGTTCTTACATACATGCATAAATCCTTTTTCTACTATCCTGAATTCTATTCAGAAGCTCATCATGAGGTGGGGAATATTTTTTTTTTTAACCTCGTAAGTAATGATGGAGGTAACTCAATAGTGGCAAAGCAGTTGTTTGGGGATAAGGTCTTATCCTAGGCCAAAGTCAAGGACAGGAAAACACTAGGTTAGAGGGGATGGAGAACAGAGCATAGGCCCTTCTCAGGAATGCTTGAGACTTTCCTTTGTTCTTAGGAGGCAACAGGCAACAGGGGCAGATGGGCAGGCTTTATCGTCAGAAACGCTTGGGCTGGAATCTTCATCCTGTTCTTTTTTTGATGTGGGTTTGGGAGAAATCACTTTTTTATGGACCACGGTAAGATTATACGGAAACTGGAACTAATATGGAGCTGAAACGAACCACTTCTCAGGTGTGTTGGGAAATGCATTGAAATAATGTATATAAATCATGAGGCATAGAACAGGCATCACAGGCATTATACTTCCTAGCCCAGCCCCCACTTTCTGTATCAGTTACATGCTTTATCTGAGCAAATACCATTTCAAAGATTATCTTAATTAATCTATACCTCTAAAAATATACTTAAAAAACATTTTTTAATGTTTATTTATCTTTGAGAGAGAGGCAGAGTGCAAGCAGGGAAGGGGCAGAGACAGAGGGAGACACAGAATCCGAAGTGGGCTCCAGGCTCTGGACTGTCAGCACAGAGCCCAATGCAGGGCTCGAACCCATGAACTGCGAGATCATGACCTGAGCTGAAGTCGAACACCCAACTGACTGCACCACCCAGGCACCCCTCTAAAAATATCCTTTTTTAAGAAAATTATTTTCCTTTTAATACAAGGCGATAATGCTGAACACATAAAGAAAGTTGATGTTATACCATTGTGAGTCTTCAATTGATAAATTATGAAGTTTGAACAATTCATCATTTAAAATTTTTTTTTTAACGTTTATTTATTTTTGAGACAGAGCGGGACAGAGCATGAACGGGGGAGGGGCAGAGAGAGAGGGAGACACAGAATCGGAAGCAGGCTTCAGGCTCTGAGCCATCAGCCCAGAGCCCGACGCGGGGCTCGAACTCACGGACCGTGAGATCGTGACCTGAGCTGAAGTCGGATGCTTAACCGACTGAGCCACCCAGGCGTCCCCAATTCATCATTTTAAATGCAAATTAAGAATTTTTAATTTTAGTTAAGACAGCATGCTTATTGTATGGATGTCCCGTCCCCTCTTTCTACTTTCTTTTTGCTGTTCACTTGATATTTGACTCAATTTTGAGAATATTCACAATGTAGCAAATGCTAAGAGGCTTTCTCATATCTAACCTCAGTGGTCTCAACAGTGTTCCTTGGTGTGAGAAACAGAGGCAAAGGAAGAATTAAATTTCCGTACTGTCGGGGCGCCTGGGTGGCGCAGTCGGTTAAGCGTCCGACTTCGGCCAGGTCACGATCTCGCGGTCCGTGAGTTCGAGCCCCGCGTCGGGCTCTGGGCTGATGGCTCAGAGCCTGGAGCCTGTTTCCGATTCTGTGTCTCCCTCTCTCTCTGCCCCTCCCCCGTTCATGCTCTGTCTCTCTCTGTCCCAAAAATAAATAAACGTTGAAAAAAAAAATTTTTTTTAAAAAAAAAATTAAAAAAAAAAAATAAATTTCCGTACTGCCTACAGTCCGTTGACAAGTCCTTGAGACAGGCAGAGTGACCTTCCTCTGGGAGCTCAGCTGCCTCAATGGTGATACTTTGCTCAGGGCAAAAGGCAGTCTCAGCTTAACATGATCCCAAACCCTCAGGATCCCATAAGTCTACTTTGACATAAAAATTCCTTTTGAATTTTTATCTCTACACCTCCCCCCCCCCCCGCCCCCACCAAGATATATGTTGGCAATCATACTCCAAGCTCGTGGCCCGCTGATATACATCTGAAGGGTCTCATGGCTGACTTTTTACTAACCAGTAATAAATGACCTTTTCCCAATAGCAGCTAGGGCTCAAGGTCCTGGAAACATTCTTTCCAAAATACCTCGGAGGCTTGAACTATCCCTAACTCCCTCCCAACTTGAAAGTATATAATCGGTCACTGGCCACAACCCCAGTGCACCAATTTCTGCCCACAGGTCATGTCCCCATGCTTTAATGAAACCACCTTTTTGCGCCAAAAACAACTCAAGAATTCTTTCTTGAGCACCGGCTCCGAACCCCAACATTTTCTACCTCATTGCTTAACTACTGAAGATTTTTGCTGACTCTAGAGTAGAAATCATAAAAAATAGAGAACATCTGTGAAAGTCAAGGACTGCATTTGCTCATATATCCAAAAAAGAAACAACAATAACAACAACAGAAACCAAAGCAAAACAAAACTGGAACACTGAATCACTTGTGAATTAAAAGTGTTCAGGGGCGCCTGGGTGGCGCAGTCGGTTGGACGTCCGACTTCAGCCAGGTCACGATCTCGCGGTCCGTGAGTTCGAGCCCGTGTCGGGCTCTGGTCTGATGGCTCAGAGCCTGGAACCTGCTTCCGATTCTGTGTCTCCCTCTCTCTCTGCCCCTCCCCCGTTCATGCTCTGTCTCTCTCTCTCTGTCTCAGAAATAAATAAATGTTAAAAAAAAAAAAAGTGTTCAAATACAAAATAAAATATTTAGAACCTAACTCTTTACAACCAATACTAAATGTTTAGGTGAAATAAAGAGCAAAACACTGCTTTGGATGCTGAAGAAAGATTTTCAATTAATTTTTATGACTGCTGTGAAAAACACACACACACAATGTATGTGAATCATCCACTCCTTGGGGCCATAAAGCTATGCTTTCTAATTAGGTCTGTAAAATTCGGCTTGCTTAGAATCTGTTTTGGCTTCAAAGCAACTGATCTACAGCAGCTGGGAGTTTCCAGCTTTCTGTGCTGTTGTTAGAACTGCTAGCCTACTACCTGGAACCAGGCCCGAGGGCGTGTTCTCAATCTTTCTTGTTTTGATGGCTCTAGGTTGGGTTGTTTGACAATTGTTGAAGGGAAATACAGGATGCCTTGGAGGATCCAAACGCAGTATTTATTGAGCACCTACTTGATGAGTGCTTTAGAGGAGATAGTTCCTTGAATGAGCATAAAAGTCATTTGAGTTAGGTCAAAGCTCACATATAGAACCACTGCCTCCCCTACAGACACAGGGGTCGCCACCACACCCCAAAGGAGAAAAAGTATTCCTATATTGCAGAAGATATTTTCTAATTTTATAGGCATGAAGAGTTATCGCACGTGAGAAGTGAGGGAGACAGTCAGTGACTTGTAAATACTCACAGGGCCCTTCTTATGTTAATTGTCATTCGCGCTTGTAAGCCTTTGCTCTCAGTCCCAGCCCAGAGCTTCCTCTCCATATTTCCCTGTCTGCTGAGGTGGCAGGACTGGGCTCACGTTCCGCATCCTTCTGACAAACTTGTTCATGGGATTCTAGGTCGTTCCTCCCATTCACAGACATCCTTGACACATAGAGCTTGTTTCGTTTAGAGACAGATGCATAAAGTGAGAAGGGCATTGGATGTGGGGCTGGAAGAACTGTGTCTAAGATTCAGCTCAAAGCCTTATTTGCTGGGTGACCTTCACCGGATCACAAGCTGAGACACACTTTTTCCTGTTGGTTTTAACGAGACAAAGATTTACCTTGGCAAAAGGCAAACTTTATCTGAGGGTCAGTCAAGATTACAAATTTATTAAGTGACAACCCACTCTACGATATATACTATGGTGTCATTCCAATCTCTTTTTTTCTTAGCTCTCAAAACAAAGGAGAAACTTTTAGGGAGAAAAGTTGGCAATTTTAACACATTTATGTTTTCTTTAACTTTGAACTTAGTGTCTTGAATAGAGTGGGTGCTCAATAAACACTGCTGATTCGTGTGCAGACGACGGTGATTTTTTTTTTCCAGGAACTATTTTTTTTTTTTTTGGTTCTTTATATCCAGTTTATCTGCATTGACAGATCGTTTTCCTCAAGTCAAACTTTTAATATGTATTTCCCCTTTTTTCATCTGCACCTCCATTCCAGGAGTATATACTTTCAAATGGCAGAGGCATACGTATGTGAATTTCTCCTTTTTGCAAAGTTGAAGATGTGACCAGAGGGGGAAATGAAAGGGTAAGGCATCAACTATAGAAAAAAAAAATTCGGGGCGCCTGGGTGGCGCAGTCGGTTAAGCGTCCGACTTCAGCCAGGTCACGATCTCGCGGTCCGTGAGTTCGAGCCCCGCGTCGGGCTCTGGGCTGATGGCTCAGAGCCTGGAGCCTGTTTCCGACTCTGTGTCTCCCTCTCTCTCTGCCCCTCCCCCGTTCATGCTCTGTCTTTCTCTGTCCCAAAAATAAATAAATGTTGAAAAAAAAATGAAAAAAAAAAATTCAAGATTGGTTTCATGTTTTGGTCGTTGAGAAGCAGCAAAAGAAGAGAAAAATTAAGTGTGGGAAGCATATTGATAGTGGTGGATGAGACGGAGTTGACTAGCTCCCCAAATTCTTTGTTTTCTGAGCAAAGAGGCACATTATAGGTATTTCGGTACCTTTCATTTGGTTGGGATGGAGATTTCATGGGTCTCTGTGGGGAGTGTACTTAATCCTGCCTATAGGATGCAGCCAACATATGGCCAGCTCCCCCTCCACGGTCCAGGGTGGCTCTCTCTCCTTATTGTGGGAGAGTGCCTGATCTTGTTTTTGCAAAGGAAGGGGGAGCGGTTGGCTCATATTTCCCAAAACTGGCTGTGCCTTTGAGCTGCCTTAGAAGCTATGGCTAAGGTGTTTCCCATTCTTTCAATTCCCCGCTGCCGCCTGGGTTCCTGTGGGACATCCCAGAGCAACAGAAGGATGGGCTGATGGGCGGGCAGCTAGATTACATCTGAGCCTCACCACCTGGCTCCGTAGCCTTTTCCATCTGTCAGTTGTTCCGGGTGACTGAAGGGTCCAGCAGTTCAAAGCACTACTTCAGGCTGCTTCTGAGCATTTCTGTACTCTCCAAGGACCTGATATTCTGGCCGTGAAGAAGGGAAAGGATCCAAGTGCTCCTTATCCTGGTAGTCTAGGGTGGGTGGGGTTGGCAACCACACGGTTCCAGGCGGTCCTGCTCCTTAGGAATTTGAATCAGAATTATTGTGCTTATTCCTGTGCGTTTACCTTCTTCTTTCTTCGTGATCCGTGTGTGTGAAGTCTGGAATGGTGTTTACAATTTAAGACCTGGTCAGGCATGAAGTTAACGGGGTGGGGGGGGGGCAATATTTCATTAACTGTACAGAGAAGAAAGCTAAGCGTTTAGCTCGTCAATCTGGCAGAAAGAAAACATTATCAGTGTCAGAGGATGGTTAGCATAGCAGATCCCAGGAGGCCCCTTGCTGGAGGATTTCGAAATAGGACTTGACACTTAGTCTGTCCATTGTCAAATCCATCTTGTCAAGTTTTAAAGATTAGGATTACCAATCTTAATATGGTAGCATATGAGACAGAGGAGCAAATGAGGTTCTTATATTTATTTTCTATTAGTGCATAACAAACTACCACAAACTTAGCTGCTTCAAACAACACACATTTATGATCTCACAGGCTCTGTGGTTTAGGAATCCAGGCTCAACTTAGCTGGGTCCTCAGTTCAGGGTCTCACCAGGCTGGACTGTGTTTTCATCTGAAGGCTCAATTGGGGGAAGGATCTGCTTTTAAGCTCATTCATGTTGTTGATGAAATTTATTCCCTTGTAGCTGCTAGAGTTAGGGGCTTAGTTTCTTGCAGACTTTCTCTCAGCCTCTGGAACCACCTTAGTACCTTGCCTCTTGGTCTTCCCCATTGGCCCTCTCATAACAAAGCCAGAAATCGAGAAAGACTGGATTTTAAGGCAGAGTTTTATATAATGTAACATAGTCAATGAAGTAACATTCTATCACCTTTGCCACATTTTACTGATCAGATTAAGTCTTGCCTCCAGTCAAAGAGAGAGGATTCCACAAAGGGGGGAAACACCCAGGAGGTGGGGAGCACGGCAGCTGCCTTAGAGTCTGTGCTTACAATCCCTGTTGCAGAATCCATTCTCACATGGGCTAGTTAGTTCTGGTTTGTTTATGGACAGAAATTAGGCTTTGGTTCCAACACAACCCTGGTATAAATGTGCAATTAGATGTGACCATGAAACCAAGTTCTGGCTTACGAAACGTGAGCAGAACTGACATTTTTCTCTTGCCAGCCTGACCTTCCAACATCTCCATTATAAAGTCTCTACATTCTATTCCTGAGTAGAGTGGACTGTAAGAACCTATGAGAGGGAAGAGACATAAAAGATGGAGAGAGATCCTTGAAAGACTGTGTAGAACAGAGTAGTACTTTGTCTATCGGCATTGGACAGTGACCTGATAAAAAAAAATGAACGATTACTGTGTCCAGTAAATGATTTTTTTTAAGGTTTATTTATTTTGAGAGAGAGAGAGAGAGAGCACGAGTGGGGGAGGAGCAGAGAGAGAGGGAGACACAGAAGCCAAAGCAGGCTCCAGGCTCTGAGCTGTCAGCACAAAGCCCGACACAGGGCTCGAACTCATAACCTGAACCGAAGTCGGACGCTCAAATGACTGAGCCACCCAGGCGCCCCTGTGTTCAGTAGATGATTTTTTAAAAAGAATTTCCATGTGGGGTGCCTGGGTGGCTCAGTCGGTTAGGCGACTGACTTTGGCTCAGGTCGTGATCTGACAATTGGTGCGTTCAAGCTCTGCATCGGGCTTTCATCTGTCAGAGGAGACCACTTCGGATCCTCTGTCCCCTTCTCTCTCCACCCCGTCCCACTGCATTCTCTGTCTCTCAAACATAAATAAACATTAAAAAAAAAACTCCAGTTAGCATTCATCGCACAAGTTGTGTTTTACATATTCTGATTCCAAGATCTGTGGGAAGACCCTCATCTCAAAGCAGTTCCAGTAGAGAGAAATGCCTAAAATTCCATCGTTACGCATCCATTTAAGTATGCCCTATGGCTTTTCCCATAGCATCTTTCAAAACAAAAGTGCTCTAGGAAGAAGGAACACATATATCTTTAAAACTCAGTGTGTCTGACAAGCAAAATGGGATGTCAACACCTGCAAGAAAAGAAGGATGAAAGAGACGGAAGAGGGGCAGATACTAATTTATTTTATAAATGTTTGTTGAGTATCTGCTTGTGGTAGGCACTGTGCTGGGCTTGGAATGTAAAGAATCCTGTTGCCTCAGGATGTTAACCTTTCAGCCTCTCAGAAGTGAAGTCACAGCTATATGAAATGCGTCCATGTAGGTGGTCATGATTCTTTATTCCCCCACAAAGCTATTGTTAAATCGATGTGTCTTTTCATTCGTACTGTCTTAGAATCAAGGTAATATGGCATGCCTGAAGCTTTTCAGTTACTCCTGTCCATGATATTAACCCCACTTAACTCTTACCCTTCAACACTCACTTTAATTATCTGGAAAATTGATCCCATCACCCACATGAGATCTTCTTCCCTTCTTTTTTTTTTTTTTTTAAATTTTTTTTTCTAACGTTTATTTATTTTTGAGACAGAGAGAGACAGAACATGAATGGGGGAGGGGCAGAGAGAGAGGGAGACACAGAATCGGAAGCAGGCTCCAGGCTCTGAGCCATCAGCCCAGAGCCCGACGCGGGGCTCGAACTCATGGACCGCGAGATCGTGACCTGAGTTGAAGTCGGACGCTTAACCGACTGAGCCACCCAGGCACCCCTCTTCCTCCCTTCTTAATGACTCTTATAGCGGTATGTGACCCATCTCCCTAGGACCCCAAAAAGTTGTAATTGGATTTGTGGGACTGTTCAATTTACTTTTATCTTCCTACTACACTGCAAGATTCATGAGGACAAGGACTGTGGCTGTTTTTCTCTCCCTTTTGTAATTCGTTACACACAGGCTACCATCGTCTTATCATCCGTATTTGTTGAATGGATGAATAAATAGGTATTTGAGTTATCAGGTTTCTAATAGTGTGGGAAAAGGAAAGTTGTCCTTCCACGACACCAGGATCAGTTCCCACAGCTGCTTCTTTATTTACATCTTTGTCTTGTAGACCGCTGTCTCCCAACTCAAACCATGGTGTGAACTTCTCCGACACCATGATGCTTCGTGGAGAAACTCATGAAAAGAGCTCATGCTTCCCTTCAGCTACTGATTCTTTAATTACTGGTATATCTCCTGTAGACAAGTCAGGTTTTAGAGAGGTTCCAGAGCGAGGGCATTTTCATACTAGCAGCCACACAAACAAATGAGAATCTACTAACAACTCAGGTCTTAAAAGTCTCTCTATCACTGTTCAGAATTTTTCCCTGGTCATCTTCTCTCGCAAGCGCTCATGTCTTGAAAAGTCGCGGTGCCTCTCCCCTACGCACTACCTTCCTGTCTTGTTTATTTCTCTGGCATATCAATTTATCCATTTCTTTATGGCTTCATTTCATTCTTTTTCCAAGCCCTCTGGATCCTGTCCTGTGCTTCCTAGGGAGATAATTTTTAATAAAACTCTGTTGCCTACCAAGGGGACTCTTGTGAGGATAATACTTTGATTTCCTCCTCGTACACATGCTTTACATCTTTCTCCTCCACCAGAGCGCTCCCAGATTGCAACCCCGAGGTCTACGTGTGCTCCCTGCACGGTCCATGGCCGTTTGTGCCGGAATCGTTTGGGAGCCTTATGGATACGGATTCCTGGACTCCACTGCATAACTACTGACTCCACGTCTGGAAGTGATCTTAGACTCTTCCTTTTTAACAGGCCCCCTAGCGATTATTACTCACCGCGAAGTGGGATTTAAAGAAAGAAATGAACAAACAAGTAAACTGACTTTGGAGATCGCTGGCTTGCTTTCACGCCACTGAAACCTGCAGGCTGTCCCACGATCATATCCATCTTCTGATACTTTATTGACAACGTTTGCCTCCATGTACATGAGAGATATTGGTCTGTACTTTCCCTTTTCTTACTGTATTGGCCTCGTTTTGGTGGTGGAATAATGCTGGCATCACAGCCTAAGTCAGGAATTAGTCCCACCATTTCTCCTTCATGAAACATGTTATGGAGAATTGGTGTGTTAAATGTTTGGTAGGATTCTCCAGTGAAACCATCTCAGCCAACGCTGTTTTTGCTTGGTTTTTTTTTTTTTTTTGGAAAGGTTATTAATCGTTGATTCAATTTCTTTAACATGTCTTATATATTTTTCTTGGAAGCCAGACTTTGGGTAACAGAAACTGAGATAAATAGTCCTTTGTCAGAGGTTTTACATCAATCTGCATAGGACTCGGGTTGTGTTGAAAGTTTGCGGTACCTACAGGTGCCTGAAACGTCAGGTTCCTCTAAAGTCTTTTTTCTTTGTTTCCCCTGTTGTCTCAGGGTATCCTGAAGGACATTTCCTGATTTTTTTTTAAAGTAATTTTTTAATTTTGAATTTTCAGTAATTTTTGTTCACCACTCTTTGCCTTTTTTCTTAGCTTTATTTATTTATTTTGAGAGAGAGTGAGCATGAGCCAAGGAAGGGGAGAGAGAGAGGAAGACAGAATCCCAAGCAGGACCTGCACTGTCAGCACAGAGCCGGATGTAGGGCTTGAAATCATGAACCATGAGATCATGGACTGAGTTGAAGCCAGATACTTAATTGACTGAGCCATCCAGGTACCCCCTGAAGGACAGAGTCTGTGCCTTGTCGCTTTTCCAGCTGTTGTTAACTGTTATTATGTTAGGGTCCTGTTAATGTGGTGATAAGGCATACGGGGAGGGAAGCATTCCATAATCTTACTAGATTCCAAACTTCCAAAATCTCAGTTTTCTAGTGGGTCTATATCCCCCAGACCCTGACCTTTCGTAGCCTCCCCACGCACTTCCAGCCTTATGGAAGACAAGAAGGCTAGGGGTGGCTAGAATGGGGTCAATGTCCTAGGTTGGATAAACTGGAGAATAGGCCTTCCTTACGGAGAATTATCTTGATGTACTTCAAAATGGTTATTTTCCCCCTTCCCTTTTCAGAAACAAGGGGGGATTTTTCTTGGCTCTTTGCTGGGAGAGTAACCTAAGTTTCATCAGAGGCGAAAACCATGAAAGGGTAGAGGTTACCAAAGACTGCAGCCCCCAGGAGTTTCTAGCTTTCATGCCAATCCTCCTTCAGCCACCAGCAATTTGTCAAAATTACCAGTTAGGGCTTCCTACCAGTTTATGGCTCCAGTGACATCAGCTTAGGAGAAACTGATCTCTGCTATGAGTCTCTGTTTGCTTGTGTCTGGTTTTGCAGTAATAACTTACTCTATGATCTCAAGTCTCTGATGGGTTCAATGATTTCAGTTTGCCCAACTTCTCTTGTTGTAACTGTGGGGGCACTAACTTCTAACCTCTGTGCATGTGGGAAACTGCCCCCATGTTTTTAGTATTTATTTGCTAACCAGATTCCATTTTATGCCCTAAGTTCTTTATTTTATTTATTTATTTATTTATTTATTTATTTATTTATACGAAATTTATTGTCAAATTGGTTTCCATACAACACCCAGTGCTCATCCTAACAGGTGCCCTCCTCAATGCCCGACACCCATTTTTAATTTTTAATTTTTAATTTTTAATTTTTTTGAGGAACCTCCACACTGTGTCCCAGAGCGACTTCCTTAGTTTGCATTCCCAGCAACAGTGCGAGAGGGTTCCCGGTTCTCCACATCCTCGCCAGCATCTGTAGTCTCCTGATTGGTTCATTTTAGCCACTCTGACTGCATGCCCTAAGTTCTTGCTATTGCTTCTTGAAAAGAAAACACTCGGCTTGCAATAGATAAATATGCAAAATAAATGTGCATAATATTAGAAATTCAGATTAAAATTTTAATTATATAAGTCCCTTAACAGGGGAGTACTTAAATAAATCATGGATTAGTCACATAAAGTAATGCCATGCAGCTGTGAAAATGTGAGACAGATTTGTATGTTGATAAGGAAAGATCACAAGGTGCACAGTTAAGGAAAAAAAGGAGAAAAAGATTTGGTAATTTGCCCCCGTTTGTGCATTATAAAAGGGAATGTATGCACATGTTATTGTAGTAGAATGAATTTTGTCTGCGAGAATAAATATGAAAAGAGTTATGAGGTTGATTTTGAGTAGAGGACAGGGGAACTAAGGGTTTAAATTTGGATGAAGACCTGTTTTTCCTGGTGAACCCTTTTGTGTCATTTGATTTTAACATATTGCTTTAAAGATACAATTAATAAAAAGTAACAAAAAACAACTCGTCTAAGCTGCCCTTAACATTTTTATATGGTTTCTTCATTTTGTTAATGAAACTTAGCCCCCTGGCCATTTCTTAGTATAAGAGATAAAATAACAAAACCTTTCTGGAAAGGAGAAAGCATCTGTCAAGTGATCCGAGAGAACCTGACCAGGGTTTGTAAAGAAAGAGAGCCACGCATAGGCAGTGAGACATTAAAAACACAGATGTGGAGAAATGTTAAAGCATTATGTTCCTATTTTACAAGGAAACATAAGCGGGTAAAGCTTGCCAGCAACAAAGCAGTATTGATTAGAGCAGTTTTAGATAAAAGCGAGCTTGACTAGAGTAGGTGTTAAATGACAAATATAATTAATTAGGAAGCCTTGTCTTCCAGGGAGGTGTTTGTTTATACCCGGTAGCGAGTTGTAGCAGAGCTTTAGACTCTCATTGTCTGACTGCAAGAGCTTATCCCTTTCCTTTTTCAAAAGGCTTCTGGAACCTTATTCACCACTGACATCTTTGGTGATCAGAGGCAATGTGTGGTACTCTCATTTTCAAAATACATTTGTTTAAAATTTTTTTTTTCAACGTTTATTTATTTTTGGGACAGAGAGAGACAGAGCATGAACGGGGGAGGGGCAGAGAGAGGGAGACACAGAATCGGAAGCAGGCTCCAGGCTCTGAGCCATCAGCCCAGAGCCCGACGCGGGGCTCAAACTCACGGACCGCGAGATCGTGACCTGGCTGAAGTCGGACGCTTAACCGACTGCGCCACCCAGGCGCCCCTCAAAATACATTTGTAATAACACTATCGATGCCTTAAGAGAAGCTTTAGAAATCTCCCAAATCATGCATTAATGGCAAAAACCTGCAACTTTGCAGAATACTGAATCCAAAGCTCTCCATACATAATCCTCCGAAACATGAAACAAGACCACATAGACCACAGAGACTACGACGTCAGCCTTACGCTAGTAGGAGACAGAGAATATTATGAACTTCAGATAACCTCTAAGAAAAACAAACTCCATATTGCAGCCAAGATACCCCGGCCCTTTGAGCCTGTGAATATGAAAAGCAGTAAATGGAAGCTTTAAGAAATTCCATCAGAAGTTGGAGAGGACAGAGGATTTAGATGAAACACAGACAGAATCATCCCAGAAAGAAAAATTTCCATATTGGATGACAAATTGTACGTGGTACTGAAGATACCCATGTCCTAGTCACCAGGAATCTGAATGAGCTACTTTACTTGATGAAAGGGATTTTGCAGATGTGATTAAAAGTGAGGACTGTGTGGGGCGCCTGGGTGGCTCAGTCGGTTAAGCGTCCGACTTTGGCTCAGGTCATGATCTCGCGGTCCGTGAGTTCGAGCCCCGTGTCGGGCTCTGTGCTGACTTCTCAGAGCCTGGAGCCTGTTTCAGATTCTATGTCTCCCTCTCTCTCTTCCCCTCCCCCGTTCATGCTCTGTCTCTCTCTGTCTCAAAAATAAACGTTAAAAAAAAAATTAAAAAAAAAAAAGTGAGGACTGTGGATGGGGAGGTTTTCCTGGATTATCTGAGTGGGTCCAATGTAACCATGTGAGTCCTTAAAAGTGAAGAAACCTTTCTGCATGCAGTTTTATATATGGAAAGAGAGTCATGGGCAGAAAAAGGACAAGAGAGCTATGATGCTGCTGGCTTTGAAGATGGAGGAAGAGGGTCATGCGTGATCCAAGGAATTCAGGAGACATCTAAGAAGCTGGAAAAGATTTTCCCCTGGAGCCTCCAGAAGGAACACAGCGTTCTCTATACCTTGATGTTAGCCCAGCAAACGTCAGTTTTGGACTTCTGATTTGCAGCAGTATAAAAGAATAACTCAATTAAGGGTGTTGATAAGGATGTGGGAAACAAGGCACTTGCCCACATTGCTGGAAGGAACGGAAACTGGCACAACCCTCATGGATGGGATTTGGCAATATTTGAGAAAGCCTAAATATTACATTTATGTTTTGACTCAGCAAGGCAATTTCTGGTATTCTAGTATTCTACTATTTTAACTTCAACTTATATCCCCAACTACGTGAAAATACCTTTGCATAAGGATATTTATTGCCGTATTTTTATAATGGAACATCATGAATGGCCATATGTAGAAGAGTAGTTGAACCGGCTGGAACATGTCTACACAATAGGATACTCCGCAGCTGCCGTAAAAGAATGATAGAGATCTCCGTGATTGGATATAGAGTGATTGCAGGAAACAAGTGCAGAGAAGTATTTATAGCATACTAACTTCTGATCAAGAAAAAAAAGGAAATTGTAAAATGCTACATGTGTCTGTTTATTTTACAAGGAAAGACCTAGACTGACAATGTAGACATGAGGATGGGAGTGAAGTGGAAAGAGGGGATGGCATTTCCTAAATGTGCCCTTTAGATAGTTTTGACTTTTTGGAGACGTAATAATGTTGTACATACTCAAAAGAACCATAAGTTTAAAAATTAATGGAGCGCCTGGGTGGCGCAGTCGGTTAAGCGTCCGACTTCAGCCAGGTCACGATCTCGCGGTCCGGGAGTTCGAGCCCCGCATCGGGCTCTGGGCTGACGGCTCGGAGCCTGGAGCCTGTTTCCGATTCTGTGTCTCCCCCTCTCTCTGCCCCTCCCCCGTTCATGCTCTGTCTCTCTCTGTCCCAAAAATAAATAAAAAAAAAGTTGAAAAAAAAATTAAAAAAAAATTTAAAATTAATGAAAAGAATTGAATATAACCGTGCTTGAAATGAATAACATTGTCACACGGAATGCAGAGGAAGCTTACTTAATCGAAGTTAAGTTTGAACTCAGTATTTTTTTTTTTTAACTTTATTTACTTATTTTGAGAGACAGTGAAAGAACAAGCACACAAGTTGGAGAGGGGCTGAGAGAAGGAGAGACAGAATCCCAAGCAGCCTCCACACCAATAACACAGAGCCCGATGCGGGACTTGAACTCATGAACCCTGAGATCATGACCTGAGCCAAGATCGAGAGTTGGATGCTTAACCAACCGTGCCACCCAGGTACCCTGAACTCAGTATTTTAACTTGTTGCCCTCAGATTACAAAAGGCTGTAAATATTGTAAACAGTGCTACAATAAACATAGGGGTGTGAATCCTTTTGAATTAGTGTTTTCGTTTTCGTTGGGCAAATACTCAGTAGTGGAATTACTGGATAACAGTGTAGTTCTATTTAAAAATTTTTGAGGAACCTCCATACTGTTTTCCACAATGGCTTCCCCAGTTTGCATTCCCACCAACTGTGCATGAGGGTCCATTTTCCTTTACATCCTCACCAATACCTGTTGTTTCTTGTGCTAATTTTAGTCATTCTGACAGGTGTGAGGTGATATCTCATTGTGTTATACGTGGGATTTTTCCAACAAAGGGAAAAAAGGAGACAAACCAAAAAAACAGAGAACTGTATCAAATGGTTGACTATAGAGAACAAACAGATAATTAATTATAGAGAACAAATAAATGGTTACCATTTGGGGGATAGATAGGGGGATGGGAGAAATAGGTGAAAGGGATTAAAAAGTACACTTCTCTTGATTACCACTGAGTGATGTGGAGAATTGTTGAATCACCATATTGTATACGTGAATCTAATTTAACACTGTATGTTAACTGTACTGAAATTAAACATTTAAAAAAAAACTACTGAGCTCTAGTTAGTAGGTTTTTTTGTTGTTTGTGGGTGTGCAGTGCTATGAGTCAACAATTGTAAAGTACTTCCTGTGTATTTTATGACTGGGCGATCAAGTAAATCTACTGAGTGTAATGTGAGCTAGATTTCTCACTGTCAGAGAAGGGAGTCAGGTATAAAAAGGGGGAGGACTGAACCTTCTGTTGTTGGTAGTTTGTCATTGGAAGTTATGGTATGAATTCATTTTTGTGTACATGTGTGTGTGATAAATCCATTATATATGTATAAGTATGTTTGCATATACTTTATTTGAATAACTTACTTATTTCTATCAATCTAGTTTCGATATTCATACAGTTGGAAGGAAGTAGCAAAAGGTATCTGTACATATGATACATATAGATTATGTCTTTTACAAATTACTTCCTAATTACATGTTTGAAGCCAAGATTCACATTCACTTGTGTTCCTTGATTAGGGTAATATAATCTGAAGTGTGGTCAGAGAAAGGAAGAAATAATTTTAGGATTAAAAAAATTCCATGATGATCTGAGTGAGTAATTGAGTATTGGTTTCATGCATTTGTGATCTCTGAGATTACAGAGAATTAATCCTAGCTATAGTGCCTAGGGGGTATGATTTTAAAATGCCCAACAACATTCACAAAGTCCAGTTTTTCATAATTTGCTGGGGAAACTCATTACATCTGGCCAAATATGATTACCCCCAAGTTGTACGACTAATAACTAAAAACCATCAAGAAAGGTAATGTTTGCAAGGAGCCTGCATTTATGATAACCAGTTGTGAGACCATATTTCATTAGGAGACAAGATTCAATATTAGTTTATGGATTCTACCATAAAACGCTAAAATGTGGAAGTGCTTTGGGCACGGAACCAGGAGTCACCTGGGGTCTCCGTGTGTCTTTTAAGAAGCCCTTTAATCTTTCTGCACCTTAAATTCTTCAAGACAGAAATACCTGTCTCAGGTGCTTGGCGATGATTTAAATCTGTTAATACATGTGAAAATGCATCATGACATAAGGTATTACACACATACTAATTGCCATGACTGTGTTTGTCTGGTATATTGTAAGTGAGAATTTGGCAACTTGAATCCCCACAACTCTCTCACATTTTACTGCTTGCATAGTTGACTCATAAAAAACCAGAACAGCTTCTCACTGCTGTCCTTGCTGATTCATTTCCTGAACATGCAAGGAGATAAAAAGATAATTGATTCTACTTTTATCGATTGCTGGGTGTCTCAGAGTTTTTAAAAAATAAAAATTTAGAAAAAGATTAATGCATGCTTCAATGCCCGGTAAATTCTATCCGACCCGCGTAAATGATGAGGAGTTAAATCTGAATAGCGTAAGATTTAAAACCATGACTCAGGAAAACCCAAAGACTTTACATATAATGAAGGTGGTTGAACATTCCAGGGGTCCCAATCAGTTGTAGTTTTATTTCAAGCTTGTTTTAGAAATACAGCCATTACCTGTCTGTTACTGTAACAAAACACTTGGAAACAACTGGATGTTGAGTCATTCTAGAGGTCAATCAATATGTCAAAGCCAGCACGAAAGATTTGATCATGAAAAATGTCACCGGACTATTGTGCAGCAGATCTCTGAAAGTACTCACGTTGTAGAGCTGTTACTTTATACCCGTTGAACAATTCTCCATTTCCCCACCCCCCAGCCCTGGTAACCACCTTTCTATTGCCCACTTATATACCTTTTACTATTTTAGATGCCCCATAGAAGAGGAATCATGATTGTCCTTCTGAAATTGACTTATTTAACTGAGCATTATGTCTTCTAGGCTCACCGGTGTTGGCACAAATGGCAGGACTTCCTTCCTTTTTGAGGTTGATCAATATTCCATTGTACGTACCACATTTTCTTTATCCATTTATCTGTGGATAGACCTTCAAATATCTTTTATCTCCTGGCCATTTTGTGAATATTGTTGCAGTGCACACGAGAATGCAGATATTTCTTCAAGATCCTAATTTCAACTCTTTTGGACATACACCCAGGAGTAGTATTGCTGAATCATATGGTAGTTCTGTTCTTAATTTTTTGAGAAACGTCCATGCTGTTTCCATACACAGTGGTTATAGTTAGCAATCGGGTATTGTGTACTTAAAAACTTAAGAGAGTAGATTTCACGTGAAGTGTTCTGATCACAAAAAATAAAAAGACAAAACAAAAAACAGAGGGACATGAGGCACCTTGTGGAGGTGATGAATATATTTAACTTGGATTGTGGTGATGGTAACATAAGTGCATATATTATGTCAAACTCATGGAATTATATATATTAATTATGTGCAATATTTTGTATACTAATAATATATCAATAAAGCTGGAAAAAATGTCATGGGAGTCAGCTTTTTAAATGTTTATATTCTCAATATTCAGATTTCCCTAGTGATGCTGTAATCATGAATATGTATTTTTGTGAGACCCTGAGTCCCCAGAGGCTATTACCCAAAGTGACCCAGCTCTGAAGAAAGCCATAGAGGGCCTTCGTAACCTTACATTCCATTATGTTAGGCTGTCACATAGCATTTAGAAACAGAGTTATTTTCTTTTTACTTGCTTAAATCAGAGAAGAAGATTTTTTGGGGTTTTAGGACATGATTTTTATATGACTCTGAATATATCAGTATTTTTTCAAAAAGACAGGCTACCTGAGTGAAATAAGGGATTATTCTTGTCAGACTGTCTTTCCATTGTTCCTGGGAATGAATCTTTTACAATGAAAAGGGCTGCAGGAGGGATCATGAATAAGGAAACTTGGCCTTATCAGGTCAGGAATGTCAAGACCTATAGAGGTAGATAAAATCCCATCTCCTTTAGTAATTTTCAGGATGACTACCGTTTTTGTCCTAAGAATATTGATGGCATAATTTCAATAAGAATTATTACAATCACCATGATTTGGGGATGCTTTTCTTGAAATGAGAAAGAATGTGCATGCTTGCCCAGACAAAGAGGACTATACATGAAGATAATTGATCCTCTCTGGGTGTGTTTGGCTTAGGTATTCTTAAATCACATTGATGACACTGAGGCAACTTAGCAGATCTTCAAGGACAATAATTTCCTCATAAAATTTTCCCTTATTGTCTCTAAATATTTAATTTTCTTAAACTTAAATAATCATAGAATTGTCATGAGGATTAAATGGAATGATGCATGTTAAGGCACTTAGAGCAGGACTTGTTAAATAATTAGTGTTTAGAGATTATTATTATTATTATTATCCAACCCTTTTATAACAATGTTTCTCATTGTAAGTTAATACATTAGCATTCGTGTTTACGTTTCAGTTCCTGTAAACTTGATGTGATGTGCAATCCTGGTATCCTGATGGGGTCAACTTTGTGAGCTTGTGAGTTTCAGGACGCTATTCCACTCCAGGACTCAGAGATTGACCAAGACAGAAAATGGGCATGTTGTGAATCTTCATAGCAGCAAATAATTGAGTCGTTCCTGGACAACTCCTGAATTTGCTGTGTCAGATTCCTTTTAATTTCTACAATAGTGTCAACCTTAAAAATAAATTGGTCAGTTATTTTACCAGCGAAAGGAGTTTATTCAGGAATAGCGGAGCAGTCTAGGACAAGAAAGCTATGGTAGACCATAGGCACCTCTGAAGAGGCCAAGGGAAGGTCAGATTTTATTAGGTGTTAACAGGAAATTGGGGAGGGTTATTTTGAACAAAAGTTTATCGAAGAAAAGGCAGAGTTTGAGGTTGTGGCAGTTTCTCTTTGATTCAAGAGGTGGTTAGTATAATGTTGCTGGGGCAAGGGGGCAATATTTTTTCTTCCTGTTGGCTTGCAGGTTGCACAAAGGGGTACCTGTGTGAGTGCTCCTCCTTTAGGGTTTCCTGACTCCATTTTAAATGAGGTTTCCTTTACTCATTTTCACAACAACAACAACAACAAAAAGAATTAGATATTTTATTAACCAATGTTTAGCACGTAGAATGTGCTGGGCACTATGGAATTATTTCTTTTAACATGAGTTACAGTAACTTGCAAAAGAAAATTTTAGGAAATTCTTTTGTGTCTCAGTGGCAGAGATAAAAACTCCATGAAAAAAAAAAAAGGCTAAAATTGTAAGTAAGAAACAAGCTGTAGAGACAAAAGAAAAATAAAAAGGATGATGAGCTGGAAAGAAAAATGAATGAAATAAAGAAAGACTGAAAGGAAACAAAAAACACAACAGCAGAAGTATAATCCTTGTGACGGTGGTGAGGATAAGGAATGTTCTTGTGATCTTGAGATCTCTGAGGACTGGAGAGCTGTGTATTTCAATCCACTAAGTAATCCAGCTGAACACAAATAAGCCAGGGTGATGACAATATAGGCAGAAAGATGGGACGATATTCTGGAATAAGCAACATGAGGCCAATAAGGACATCATTTTGTTTTGTTTTGGTTTTTAAATTAAAAGAATTATTTAATGAGGTAAAATTCACATAACATAACGTTTACTATTTTAGCAATTTTAGAGTGTACAATTCAGTACTTTTTACTATATTCAAAATGTATGTAACCACCACCACTATCAAATTCCAGAATATTTTTATTACTCAATCAGGAAACTGCATACCTCCCAACTTGCCCTCCTCCCATCCCATGCCAACACCTAATTCTACTTTCTGTTTCCATGAACTCATCTCTTCTGGACTTTTAATATAAATAGAATTGTACAGTACTTTTTTTGTGTAATTTTGCATCTGGCTTCTTTCCCATAGCATGTTTCAAGATTCATCTATGTTGTAACAAGTATCAGTACTCCATTCTTCTTTATGGCTGAATAATAGTCCATTGTATGAATAGACCACATTTTGTTTATTCATTCACAGTTGATGGGTATGTGGGTTGTTTCTGGTCTTTGGCTAGAATGAATAATGCTGCTATAAACATTGCTGTATGTCTTTGTGTCAACATACGTTTCAATTCTCTTAGGTATATACCCAAGAGTGGAGTTACTGGGTCACATGGTAATTCTGTTCAACTTTTTGAGGGACTGTCAAACAGTTTTCCATAGTGACTGCATCATTTTATAGTCCTGCCAGCTATGCATGAGGCTTTGTTTCTCCACATCCTTGCCAACATTGTTATTATTTATGACCATCCTGGTGGATGTGAAGTGGTATCTCTTTGTGATTTTGGTGGCATTTTTCTGCTGAATAATGATGTTGAGCATCTTTTCATGTGCTTATTGGCCATATATGTCTTCTTTGGAGCCACATCTATTCAGATCCTTTGCCCATTTTTGAATTGGATTGCTCATCTTTTTATTGTTGAGTTGTGATTACTCCTAGTATATTCTGAACACACTAGGCCCCTATCGTGTATGATTTAAAATATTTTCTTCCATTTTGTGGGTTTTCATTTGCTGTTTCTTAACAGTGAAACCAATGTCTAATCCAAGGTCACAAAGATTTATACCTAACTTTCCTTCTAAAAGTTTTATAGTTTTAGCTCTTATTTTTAGCTCTTTGATCCATTTTGAGTTAATTGTTACATATGACATGAGCCATGGGTCCAAAATCATTCTTTTCATGTGACTATTCAATGGCCCCAGCACCACTTGTTAAAACCATTCTTTCCCCATTGAACAATCTTGGCAGCATTGTTGACATCAATTGGCATGCACATGCATGAACCCATCTACCCAACCACCCACACACACACGCATTTCTGGAGTCTCAATTCTATTCCATTAATACATGCGTACTCTAATGCCAGTATCACACTGCTTTGATTACTGTAGCTTTGTGGTAGTTTTGAAATTAGGAACTGTGAGTAGTCCAACTTTGATTTTTCTTTTTCAAGATTGTTTTGGCTATTCAGAAAAATTTACGTTTCATATAAATTTTAGCCTCAGATTGCCCATTTCTATAAAAAGAGAAGCTGGAATTTTGATAAGGATTGCATTGAATCTATAGATCAAATGGGCAATTAGCCATTTAACAATATTAAGTCTTCCATTCAATATACATGGGATATTTTCCAACTTATTTTGGTCTTTATTTCAACAAAGTTTTCTTTTTTTCTATGTAGAAAACATGCATATCCTTGGTTAAATTTATTCCTAAATATTTTATTCTTTTAAACTATTATACATATAATTATTTTCTTAATTTTATTTTCAATTGTTCATTGCTAATATATGGAAAGATAATTTATTTTTGTGTATCGATTGTGTATCTTGAAACTTTCCTAAACTTGTTTATTAACTCTAAGTTTTGTGTATATGAATTTTTTAGGATTTTTCACAAATAAGATTATGTCAGCTAGAAATGGAGATAGTTTTACTTCTTTCCCCATCCAGATGCCTTTTATTTCCTTTTCTTGCTTAATTGCCCTGGCTAGAACTTTTAATAATACATTGATAGAAATGGTGAAAGAAGTCATCCTTGTTTTGCTTCATATCTTGTGGAATAAATTTTCAGTCTTTCACTACCCGGGATGATGTCCTTTATTAAATTGAGGAAGTTTTGTTCTATTCCTGTTCTATTAAAATGGTCATGTGAATTATTTTTTTCCCTTAATTCTGTTAATATGTTGTATTACATTGATTATATGTTATACCAACATTTTATTCTCAGGATAAATCCTGCCTGATCATGGTGTATAATCATGTTAATGCGAGGCTGCATTTGACTTCCAAGTATTTTGTTTAGGATTTTATATCTATATTCACAAGGGATATTGATCTGTAGTTTGAGCTGTTTTTGTCTGCTTTTGATATCAGAGTAATATTGGCCTCATAGAACAAACTAAGAGGTGTTTCCTTCTATTTTTGGAAGAAACTTAGAAATACTGGTTTTAAATTTTTAAAGTTTGCTTAATTCATTAGGAAGTTATCTGTTCCTCATCTTTACTTTGTTGGAAGTTTTTGATTGGTGATTAATTTATTTTCCTCTTGAGCCTGTTTTAGTAGTTTTATGTGTGTGTGTGTGTGTGTGTGTGTGTGTGTGTGTGTGTGTGTGTGTGAGAATTTGCTCATTTCATGAAGGTTACCTAATTTGTTGGCATACAATTGTTTATAGTATTTTCTTATAATTCTTTTTATCTCTGTAAGATAGGTTGGAATGTCTCCACTTTGATTTCTTTTTTTTTTTTCTTTTTTTTTTTTTCTTGGCCAGTTTGACTAAAGCTTTCTTATTTTTGTTGATTTTTTCAAAGAACCAGTTTTTGGATTTGTTGATTTTTTTTCTATCTTTAAAATTCTCTATTCTGTTTATTTCCTCTTGAGTTTTTATTAATTCCCATCTTCTTGTTGTGAATTTAATTTGTTCTTTTTTTCCACTTCTAAGGTGGAAATTTAAGTATTTATTTGAAATGTCGATTCTTTTTTAAATATAAAAATGTTACTAGTAGTGATTGCCTGTTAGCATTGTTTTTTGTGCATCCTAAAGTTTTTGTATGCTGTGTTTTTACTTTTGTTCATCTCCACGTATTTGCTAATTGGGTTGTGATATCTTTGACTCATTGGTTATTTCAGAATGTGTTGTTCAATTTCACCATATTTGTGAATTTTCCAAATTTCCCTAGGTTATCTATGTCTAATTGCATTGTTTATATGCTTTTAATCTTACAAAATTTATTGAAATGTGTTTTGTGGACTCATTTACAGTGCATTTTGGATAATGTTTCATGTGCACTTAAGAAGAATGTGTATTTTGTTGTCATTAGGTGGAATGATCTATAGATGTCTAATAGATTTAGTTGGAGTACAGTGTTATTCAATTCTTTTATTTCCTTCATCTCTGCCTTGTTTTCTGTCCATTACTGAAGTAGGCTGTTGAAGTCTCCAACTATTATTTGTGCACTGTTTTTTATTCCTTTATTTGGTCAGATTTGACTCATGTATTTTAGGACTTTGTTGTTAGGTGTATATATATTTATAACTACTATACTTCTCGATGGATTGACCTTTTTATACTTCTATAATGTTCTTCTTTGTGTCTCATATAAATTTTTGTTTTAAAGTCTATTTTGTCTGCTCTTTCTTGGTTACTATTTGTATGGGATTTCTTTTCTTATCTTTTAATTCATTCATGTCTTTGAGTTTACAATGAGTCTCCAATATGAGAGAACATATTGTTGGATCATGGTTTTTTATCCATTCTGTTAACCCAAGCTTCTTAATTGAAGAGTTTAACCCATTTACATTTAATATAATTACTGATCGCTTCTCGGCCTTTTGGCTAAGATCAAGTGTAATTACTGATAAAGACAGACTTAATTCTGTAATTTTGGTATTTGTTTCCTATATGTCATATATTTTCCTCAGTTTCTTCATTTCTGTCTTCTTTTGTGTTGAATAGATATTTTGTAGTGTACTCATATGAGTTCCCTTGTTGTTTCTTTTACTATATGTATTTTAGTTATTTTCTTAGTGGTTTCTTAATTAAAATTAGCATCTTAATTTATGTCTGCAGTTCAGATTAAGATCAACTTTACTTTCATTGTATATAAAACTTTGCTCTTATAGTTCTATAGCTCCTGCACCTCTCCATGATATTATCATCACAAAATATGTCCTTTTACTCTGTGTCTTCCAACATAGATTTACAGTTATTGCTTTGTACATCTGTCTTTTTAAAATATTGTTTAACATTTATTTGTTTTTGAGAGACAGAGAGAGACAGAGCATGAGCAGGGGAGGAGCAGAGACAGAGGGAGACACAGACTCCAAAGCAGGCTCTAGGCTCTGAGCCTGATGTGGGGCTCAAACCCATGAACGGTAAGATCATGACCTGAATTGAAGTCAGACACTTAACCAACTGAGCCACCCAGGTGCCCCTGTACATCTGTCTTTTAAATTAGATATGAAAAAGGACTCACAAACAAAAAGTACATGAATACTGACACACACACACACACACACACACACACACGTTTTGGTGTTTTTTGCTTTGAGTAGATTCACGTTAGTCTTTAGTTTCATTTCATTTCATTTCATCTTCAAAGACTTCCTTTAGCATTTCTTATAAGGCAGGTTTATCGGAAACAAATTCTCTCTCTTTTTATTTATTTTGTAAGAACTTAATTTCTTCTTCATTTTTGAAGGACAATTTTGCTAGTCTGACTATAATATTTTCTATTCACTGCCTTCTGGCATCTGTGGTATCTGATGAAACAAATCAGTTGTTAATTTCACTGAGGATCTCTTACACATAATTAGCCATTGTGTCTCGCTGATTTCAAGACTCTCTCTTTGTCTTTGCTTTTTGATATTTTGAATATGATGTGTCCCAGTGTGGCTCTTTTTTGAGTTTTTTCCTAGAGTTCTTCAGTTTTTTGACTATTTTTCTTCTAATACTCTTGTCCCCTTTCTAATACTCTTTCCTTTCCTTCTGAGAGTCCCATTATATGTGTTCTAATACACTTGATAGTATCCTACAGGTCTCCTTGGCTCTGTTTATTTTTCTTTATTATTTTTTCTTTCTGTTTCTCAGAATGGATAATCTCAGTTGATCTATCAGCACTTTTATTGATTCTTTCTTCTGCCTGCCTAAATGTGTTGTTAAGCCTTACTGGTGAAGTTTTCATTTAAGTTATCATACTTTTCAAACCCAGAATTTCTCTTTGATTTCATTTTATAGTTTATATTTCTTTATGGATATTCTCTATTTGGTGAGATATTTTTAGGCTTTCCTTTAGTTCTTTGGGTATCATTTCCTTTAGCTCCTTGGATATATTTAAAATACTGATTTAAAATATTTGTTAAGTAAGTCCAATGTGGGTTCCCTCAGGGACTGTTTCCAATGATTGTTTTTATTCCTTTGTATGGGACATGTTTGTTTGTTTTTTGTTTAGCATGCCTCATAATATTTTGTTGCAAACTGGGTATTTTGAATATTACAGTGTGGCATCTCTGAAAATCAGATTCTTTCTTCCCCAGGGATTTGTTACTGGTCCTTCCTGTAGTAGTTTTTGTTTCATGATTTTTGAACTAATTTTGTAAAGTTTGTATTCTTTATTATGTGTTGCCACTGAAGTCTCCATTCCATTAGCTCAGTGATCATCTATGGATTGGATAGAGATTTCCTTTAAAGCCTAGAACTGAGAAAATCTCCAGGCTTGCAAAGAGGAGCTGCATGTGGTTTGGGCATGCCTTCTAAACATAGCTAAGCATTTCATAACTCTACCTTCCTGCTTGTTCAGAAACTCAAGGTCAACCAGATGCGTTCAGGCCTTCGTAGGTCTTCTTGAGCATTTAGACAGCTCTGGACATGTATGTTGCCTTCAAGATTCCTAGAAATATGTTAGGGCTTTTCAAGACCCTTGTTCCCTAAAGTATGTCATTCCCTAGGCTTTCCTCCAAAACGTTTTGTTTAGTTTATTTTTCCCCCTAAGTATTATCCATTGCCTGTGTCAGCAGTAATGAAAATGTTTGCCTGTCAATGTTTTCTCCAAACACATTCAATATAGTGGTTTTTAGGACTGAGTGAGTTCCACGTCAGGAAGATAAAGTCTAACTTTTTGATTTTCTAGGGAGCCACCAGACAGGTAAAGAAATGATTTCAAATCTTTGCAAATGAGTTCCTTTCTTCTCCCTCTGTTACTGATACTGGGAATGTGGGTTTTTAGTTTCAATGCTACTGCTGAGCTGGAGTGAGGGATGGGATTAGAATAAATTAAAAAGCAAAAAAAAAAACTTGCTGTTCTTACCAAGATTTAGCTTTTGTTTTTCTTTTCGACTAAGCCTTTTCTGGGGTTTCAATATTTTAGTTAGTTCCTAGAGTTAGGAAAAGTTAACTCTAATAATTTTGCCAGGTTTTTTTTTTTTTTTTTTTATTGCTTTTTGGAGGGATGGACTTTCAGAGTTCTTTACTGTGCCATTTTTGCTGACATCATGTTTTTTCAGTTTGGTTATTTTTTCATTCTGTTGAGCATGCAAAATGGTTTTCCTTTATTTCCCACCAGTAATCAATAATAGATTATTTTCAGAATTATGCTTTTTTTCTATGTCATTTCAATTCATTTTTCTTATTGTACAATATGTTTTCCTAGGTAACTTTGTTTTACTTTGATATCTTTTCATCCATCATTGAATTAGCTGAAGTAGGTCCAAATTTAGTGTCTATCAATAGGACCTGGAAATTTTCCTTCTCATTGATTTTGCTTGCTTCCTTTTTCTGTATGCTTGTATGAGATGGTTGAATCTCATTTCCTGTTCCACAATGAGAGTGCAGGCTGGTATGCATGACTCCTTAAATAATATATCAGTAATATTTGGGGGAAGATAATGTAGTTTGAAAAATCGAAATCCGCCCCATCTATATGCAACTTAGATTTGTCATGGGGAATTCATGCTTGGGATATTTTAGCACTGATTTGTTGACTACATAACACCCATACCACACATTGAGCATGTTTTTGCTCAACATTCCTGTCTTTTCTCCCAAACGTGAACACAAATTCCAAGATCTGCAGTCAGTTTGAGTCCGAGTATAGTCTTCAAGTAACAGTCTTTTTTTTTTTTTTTTTTTTTTTACATTTTATTTATTTTTGATAGAGAGAGACAGAGCACAAGCGGGGGAGGGGCAGAGAGAGAGAGGGAGACACAGAATCCGAAGCAGGCTCCAGGCTCCGAGCTGTCAACACAGAGCCCCACGCGGGGCTGGAACTCACAAACCGCGAGATCATGTCCTGAGCCGAAGTCGGACGCTTAACCGACTGAGCCACCCAGGCACCCCAAGGTAATGGTCTTAATCATCACCCAGACAGGTTATGAGTCGATTTGAAGCGTATGTGGGGAGCAGGATAAGATGAAACAATGGGGCCTACAAGCTGGACTTTGGGACCCAGGGCCAACTGGGTGGATTTTCTCTCTGCTATATGAGTTTGACGGGCAACCTGATGTCAACACTCACATCGATCTTCAAGGGACTAGATTCATCTCAAGGTGACTCAGGTCACCTAATATACTATCAGCGGACGCTTAAATTTCTTACTGGATCACATTATGAAGTTCCACGTTGGTTCATGAAATGGTAAAGCTGGAACTGCAGGTGGACCCATGAGGGGGAAGTATTAGAAATTGAGGGGCGCCTGGGTGGCGCAGTCGGTTAAGCGTCCGGCTTCAGCCAGGTCACGATCTCGCTGTCCGGGAGTTCGAGCCCCGCGTCGGGCTCTGGGCTGATGGCTCGGAGCCTGGAGCCTGTTTCCGATTCTGTGTCTCCCTCTCTCTCTACCCCTCCCCCGTTCATGCTCTGTCTCTCTCTGTCCCAAAAATAAATAAAAACGTTGAAAAAAAAATTAAAAAAAAAAAAAAAAGAAATTGATATGCATCCCCCAGCATGGCTGTGTCCATTTATAATGTTTTCTCTTTTCTTTTCTTTTCTTTTCTTTTCTTTTCTTTTCTTTTCTTTTTTCTTTTTTCTGTATAACTCTGGGGCCGCTGCTGGTTTTTCTTTTGATAAAAAAGAGAATATTAATTATAAAATAATAAAAAGCATATCCAAAACCAAGAAAAAAACCCCCACGTCAGTGCTATCTCAGAAGAGTAAAGCCTGTTATACTGAAGAGAGTTGGCGTTGAGAATCTTGATGGTTTCATCCAAGAATGTGGAAGCAGAGGTGCATTGGGAAGAAGGGGCCTGGTGAAAGGAAACAGTGATGCATCTAGGGTAGGGGAAAAGTGGAAAAGGAGAGAGGAATAGGAGCCATGCTATTGGAATGCTATTTGTGATTTGTCGGTGGAATCTCTCCAGAGGTAAGAAGGAGCTAAAGGATATCAACGGAAGAGTCTAATTTTCAACTGGAAGTTATTTGCGTTTCCATCAGAGAGACCCCATTTCTGCCTCCCAATTCTTCATTAAAGTCTATCCTGCCTTTTCTAAGAGGGACTTTTCTGTGCATTTTTCTGTAAGTCAAGGAACGGGCTGAGTACGTGGTTTAGAAGGTGCAACAGGGATAATAGGAGTAGGTAGGAGACACTTCCTAAACGGAAATTATTTGACAGAAAGAGGATCTCAGAGCTAGATTTGACCGTTAGAACTCATATCTCACCTCCTTCTCTTTAAAAATTGGCAATCAGTGCACATCACACTGTGCATATTCTTCCCAACTGATCTCAGTCCACGGCACTTTTTGTTCATAGACCACTTTTCTTATTTTTGTTTATCAAGATTTTGTGAAGCTCGAACTAGAGCTCAGTGTTACTTTCCACTTGAAATGTTTCCTGTTACCCACTGTAATGTGCCGATCGCAATAATGCTACACTCGTCAACACCTCCTTGTGTCCAAACTCTTGGGGAGTCTCATCCTATGCTAACTTTGGGCCAAGACATGTGACTTGCTTGGCCAGTGGGACAGCAGCAAATTTGATGCAACTCCTAACTTGAAAGTGGCTACTGTTTGGGGGTTAGTTCTCTTGCTGCTTCTGAAACTCTTGGACTTCTCTGTGCACAAGCCTGGCCTTGCTTGTTGGAAGGTTAGAGGCCATGGGGACAAAGATCCCAGGAGACTTGACTATCCAAGAACAGATAGCGGTGAAGTAGCCAGCAGCAGGCAACCCGCCAACCGACAGTAAGCTGTGAGCAAACCCAGCTGGAATCTGTTGAGCCCCAGACCAGAAGAACGGCTCAAAGGAGTGCAACTTAAATTGTCAGTATGGAAAGGTTTGTGCTAACAATGGCTATCGTTTTGGGGCACCTGGGTAGCTCAGTTGGTTAAGCGTCCGACTTCGGCTCAGGTCATGATCCCGTGGTCTGTGAGTTCGAGCCCCGTGTCGGGCTCTGTGCTGACAGCTCAGAGCCTGGAGCCTGCTTCGCATTCTGTGTCTCCCTCTCTCTCTGACCCTCCCCCCGCTCATGCTCTGTCTCTCTCTGTCTCAAAAATAAATAAATGTTAAACATTTTTTTTTTTTAAATGGCTATCGTTTTAAGTCGCTATTGGACGGGAGGATGATTTGTTACACAGCAAAAGGTAACTGATAAAGTCCCATGAAGAACCAATGGCTCCTTCGTTTGAGCTTTATTTAAACCCATCCCTTGAGAGTTAGAATTAAATCATATAGATCTTCTACCCTTTCAGCTCTCTCCTCAGTTCCTTGCACATTATAATTATTATACATAACATTTTTTAAAGTTTATTTTATTATGAGAGACAGAGACAGAGAGAGAGAGAGAGAGAGAGAGAGAGAGAGAGATGACCAGTGCGGGAGGGGAAGAGAGAGAAAGGGACAGAAGATCTGAAGCAGGCTCTGTGCTGACAGCAGAGAGCCTGATGTGGGGCTCGAACTCAGAAACCATGAGATCATGACCTGAGCCGAAGTCAGACACTTAACCGACTCAGCCATCTAGGTGCCCCGTAGCATATTTATATTCTTACTTTGTGTGAGATATTTTCTAATGGCTTTATATGTAACAATAAACTAACTACTCAGAAAAATTCAACAACATAGAGACTATTATCTTTATTGTATAAATGAAAAGAATGAGGTCCAGAAAGGATGAATACCTGCCAGTTTCATAAATCCAATCACTGGTCGGGTGGGCATTTGCACCAGAGTTTTTCCAGGTCCAAACTATGCGCTTTTGATCCTTATAGTAGACTATTTTTGCTGCACTAAATTGCACATTCTGTAAGTAGGTGTGAGTCAGTTGACTAAGTTCTAACAGACTTCATTTTTCAGAAAGCAGTAACTTAGTGGAAAACATCTAACATTTTTTCCAGCAAACCTTTTACTCTGGAACGAGCTAGTGGAATGAGTCATAGCTTTGTTCATTAAGGGTTAGTGCCTCAGGAACGCTGCTGAGACTAAATGGCAGGCTTTAAGGGATGTAAACCATTGTGTGAGAACGTAGAGAACACTGAGGCTGTGGAAATGTATCTCCCTGTGAATCTTCCCTTCTGGTTTTCTCCTGAGGAGCATGTCCTCAGTTCACTTCCAGAACAGAGTACCATTCAGGAGGATTTGTTACATAATCCCCTCATGTTTCCTGCTTCTTCTCTCAGGCTGTCACCACCTCAGTCCCCTGTGAGGCACCAGGCACATGAGGACTATTTCATATCAGATCCAGAAATATATATCAATATCTAGCACACATCCCTTGACCTCAAGAACCATGACTCTAGATGAGGAGAGGTTGATTTGATTTCAGGGAAGGATCTGTGACCTACGGGCTAGATTTTAGCCAGGCTGGGCCATAAGCTACCCGTATAACCTGAGGTAAATCTTTTAGGGAATCCTCAACCGGCAGCCTTTGTTGGTGAATGACATCCAAGTATTTGCTCTTTGGATTTTATCAAAAGTTGGCTAAGTGAAATAATTCTTTTTTTTTTTTTTAATTAAAAAAAATTTAATGTTTATTTAGTTTTGAGAGAGAGAGAGAGACAGAGAGACAGAGTGTGAGTGGGGGGAGGGGCAGAGAGAGAGGGAGACACAGAATCTGAAGCAGGCTCCAGGCTCTGAACTGTCAGCACAGAGCCCGATGCGGGGCTTGAACTCACCGACCGCAAGATCGTGACCTGAGCCGAAGTTAGACACTTAACTGACTGAGTCACCCAGGGCCCCTAAGTGAAATACTTCTTAGAGAAAGTAATTTGTCACATGTTGCCCATTCACTCATTGGATCTAAGTTTTACTGTTGGCTCCAGTCAGACCACTGGAAGAATCCAGTTTGGACAATTTGCCAAATTGCCTTTATGTAATTGCATTTTAGTGTCTTTTCCACAGAATTTAAGATGTCAAATCTGGGCTTAAACCCAGCTCTGTCAATTAAGGACTGCGTGATGTTGATGTCGGAAGAGCTATTTAATCACTTTTACGTCTTTATTTCTTAATTTGGTTGGGTAATGTGATAATAAATGCTTCATGGAATTTTTGTGAGACTTTCACAATACAGCTCATGTGAAGAAAATAGACGTCTCTATAGCTTTAAAATAATTTGTAGCTTTAAAAAAGCCGTCTGCAATTCATTTTGGTGTATTTGCTATAAAATCTGTTGTGAAGTCTGTTGTCAAGGTCATTGCCAATTTTCAACATCTCCTATAAAGAATTCCATTTAGGGTTTACTCCCAGATTGAAAAGGACTCTGCTTCTCTGAAAAAGTGGCATTTTCTCCCTTTCCCCCATATCTCTGCCCCCTCCCCCCTTCCAGTGATAACAATAAGCTAATTTCCCATGGTTACTTTTTTGTCCCGGCTGCAGAGAAACTCAGGGTAATATTTTCACTTCACTGCAAGTATATCAGCTTGCCTGGTTGGATTATCCACCTTCCTTCTCTTTCTTGCGGCTGTGATTTTCAAATTCCTATTTGACTGCCAGCATTGTTTGTCTTATTTTTTTTTTTTTTAATTTTTTTTTTCAACGTTTTTATTTATTTATGGGACAGACAGAGACAGAGCATGAACAGGGGAGGGGCAGAGAGAGAGGGAGACACGGAATCGGAAACAGGCTCCAGGCTCCGAGCCATCAGCCCAGAGCCTGACGCGGGGCTCGAACTCACAGACTGTGAGATCGTGACCTGGCTGAAGTCGGACGCTTAACCGACTGCGCCACCCAGGCGCCCCATGTTTGTCTTATTTTAAGCCATCTTGAAACCTTTTGGACAGAGGAGCGATCTGAATTAAGTCAAGATGTCCCCAGGACGCTCAAGGTCTCTATCTTCTCACCTGACAAAATGCTTACTTTGGAAGGCTGACAAAATCAGGTAATGTGGTTGAGTGCATCTTGGCAAACCAGACGCTGCAAAAGTCAGCCGTGTCCAGCCATCGTGGGCCAGCCGCCGCCAATGTGACCTTAATGGTCTGTAGTACAACCTCCATTTTTGAGTAGAATTCATTCCGTAATACACTTTGAAAGGGAATTTGCACTTGGAATGATGCCAGCGCTGCGACTCAGTGACCCTAGATGAAAGGGAAGATCATTTAGATTTGGATCCTGCTAAATCTAGTCTGAGAGCGTGAGGAAACAAGGGAGAAGCTCCCTTGGGGAAGCAGGAGAAGCTCCCTGAGACCAGAGTGATGGCTTAATCCATTTCCCCTCTGAATATCAACTCCTGTCCCACTGGGCGCTGCCCATGCTTACGTTGCTTTCCCTCTCCTTTCTTCCTCCTCTGTTCTTTTTGTTTTGTTCTCTCATATCTGCTTCAAGGCCCCAGAGCTCAAAGTGGAGAAATCATAGGGCAGGCCATGTTCACGGAGGGTGCTTCCCTGTGCCTGTGCTCCTCACAGCCTGCCTCATATTTAGAGGCCCCCAGGAGTAGAGGGGAGAATTTTCCAGAAGGAAGACTAAAATGCTGGCTCAGAAGCTTACTACCAATGTTCCCATGAGCAGCTGTAGCCTCTGAATTTTTGTTTGTTTATTCTCTTTAGATATTCTTCACTAATTTAAAAGATAATACATGATCACTGCAGATGTTTAAGTGGGGGCAGAAAGAAATGAAGGATAAATCTACTAGGATTCACAATTCTGTCGTGTAGAAATAATGACGGTTATCCTATTTCCTTCTCATGATACATATTGTGATTTTACTACATATATAATTTTGTTTTGTTTGCTGTTAAAAGTGTATAATATTATACCATAGTGAGTCTCGGTATTTTCATTTGTCAATTGAATAAGCTAATACCTATCTAATAACTTATGTAAGGAATAAATGGAATATTTGGACAGCCTGAAGTATAGTAAATGCTAAGTAAATGCTCATTGAATTGAATCAGTATTTGGCCTTGAAATTGCATCTTTTGGCCTCGTTCCATTAAATGTCCTATTTCTTCTCCTGAAGTCATGACCCAGGTGAATGAAAACAAAATTACTCACTGGGAAACATCTGGGGCTAAGGACAACCGGAATCTGCTGCCTGATTGATTAGCCAAACGGGAACGGAAAAAATAGGAAAAAATAAGAGCAGTAACAGATTTCCCTAAGACTTACTATTTTGGCAACTCAACCAAGAAAGCAAACCCTTCAAGTAAAGTGGCCTCACAATAAAGCCAGGCACAATTATTTTCCTCTGCAAAAGGAATGAATGATAGGAAATATGAGGCGGCCGGTGTTAGGCATGGAGCGTTATTGTGCTCTTTATCTAGAAAACTCTACAAAGTCTAAAATGCTGGCTGAAAGCCACGTGTCTCCATGCACAGCTTCTCACCTTCCCCGGGGAACTCGTTTCCCAGCCCCTGTGCAATGACAGTGGAGATCAGAGCACCTGCTCCCAGATTTAGTCTTGACATCGCTATGTCTTAAAGTGATTTTTGTCAGCTCTGGCCAAATCATGCTGCGCATGAACAGGGGGAGAAATATAGACCAGCAAAAAACCCAAATCATACCCCCAAAGACCTTTCCCGGTGGGTAGAGCCAACATTACTTACTGCAGAAGAGTGACTAAGAGCCTGAATGGCATCTGAATGGACATCAGCGGGGGACTTGTTTAGTGTCTAGGAAAGAAGCCCCGTGTGTGGAGAACAGTCCATTCGCTTCAGAAGGAAAAGAAAAGGGCAGGGAATCGGTGGCCGAGGAAATGACATGATGTGGGTAGAGCAGGAGACAGAGACATACCTTCCTGAAACCCATTTGCTCCTTCAAGTCTTCTGTCTTCCTACTTCTCTACTACTCTGGTAACATTGAACTCTCACAAGTAACTATCGCTTTGCCAGTGGTATGATAAAGCAGTTCGATGAACCCCATGCGTCCATTCGTTCATTTTTTTCACTCACCATCCACTCATCCACACCTTTTTACTGAGACCCAAGTGGACTGTAATAGCCCCTTTGGGGATTCTCATCTGAAGCAACTATGCGTTATCCCCTTTAAAAGTTCACAGTCTCGTGAGGGCGATGATGATTTGAATGTCCATAACCGCGTAAAAAGAAAGCTACTGGTAAGTCTGTCGAGGACGCAGAGACAGGGTGGCTGAGTATCAGTAAGAAAAGTTGGTCACAGTAACCTGGGACTCAAGGAAGTCTCCACTTGGTACTGAGGGTTGAGGGTGTCTGTCTTCCCTGTCCATCCGCAGGGTCCTCCAGGATGCATCTTCCTCGAGGGAGCACTCCCCAGTCCCAAACTTTCCTGGGTCAACAGCCCTTTCAAGACCCGCCCATCTATCCAAAGACCAAGTGGGGAGGTAGTGGCCAAGGAGCTTAAGGGCCCTGTAAGTGCGTTCCGGGTGAGATGCCCGTGTTTAACATTGGCCTCCATGGCAGTGAGATGACGTATTCCTCCAATTTTTTTGAATTTGTGGTTTTCAGTGATGTGCAATGGTTTCTTTGGGAAGTGATGCGACTGCATATAGGGCTACAGGGGAAATAGAACTTGCTTCCCTCTCTTCCAGTCTCCCTCTCTTGCTTTGGCGTGGCCTCTAAATGACCTGCAGGTGGTAACTGGAGAGGCTTTACACGGCACGTCAAGCCAGGTGAGAGCTGCCTCAGCAGGGTGTGTGAATAGACTAAACGGAGCAGGAGCATCTGTGGCTGGGCCTGGAGGAACAACAAGCTGACTCCAGGGCTGTTGATAGGGAAGGATGACTCAGAGACATGGACGCTCCTGACCCAGGAGCTGAGGTCAGAAAGGGAACAGGGGAGCGGGGATCTTCCTCCCAGAGAGACATTCTATGCAGGATAATGGGGATCGCATCTGCCGCCGGCCTCTGACTCACTCATCTTCAACCGGCAGGGCAGAGCTGAGGGCTCTTTGAACACTAAGGAAGGACAACCTTGACGGAATACTGCTCTCCAGATGCATTTGGATTTGGAGGTCATTGGCTGCCCGTTGGAAATAACCGGAGAGTCTTAAAAAGCATTGATGGCCAACCCCCACCCCCAGACAGTTTAAGTCAGAATTTCTGAGGCTTGGACCGGGCAGTGGGGATACCTACAAGCTCCCCATGAAATTCCAGTGAATGGAAAAGACCGAGAAAACCTGAGCTATTGCCAAAATGACTGAAACAGAGAATAACCAGTGGGTGAGAATCTGGAGACAACTAAAGTTGTCCTTGTTCATTTGCAAAACAAATACCTCACACCTGTATGATGCTTTGTCCTTTGCAAAGCATCTGACATACATATTTTCATCAGAGCCTCACAACACCCCCAAAGGAAAGTGGAAGGATTGGTAATGCTGCCTTACCCATGAGCGCATGGTTGGCTAGAGTCAGCAGGTGGTTTCCAGAGATCCTAAGTACCTGATGAGACCAGCCATTGAATCTGGAGGTTCTGACTCCTCAGCCGGTGCCTCTTACCACTTGCCATCTAGAACTCTGGGTGCCCTGACCCCTCTGTGGCTCTGACTCTTGTTCCAGCCTGCTTCTACCCTCCCCTCGACAACTCAAACCATTGAAATATTCCTGGGGAAAGGGAAGACAAACCCATGCCGTATGGTGTGGGGCGGGGGGGGGGGGGGGACTGGATTACCTCCTGGGCTAATCAAGCATTCTGACATGATCGTATTTGCTTTTTTCTGCTGAACTTTATAGAACAGTGCTCCTCAACCTTGCCTAGAACCACCTTGAGAGCTTTGAAAACTCTTATTGCCAAAGTGTATCCAGGGTGAATTAAATAGGGATCTCTGGGGATGGCCCAGGCCTGGGTGTTTTTTTTTTTTAAATGTATTCATTTTGGGGGGAGGGGCGACTGGGTGGCTCAGTCGGTTAAGCATCCGACTTTGGCTTAGGTCATGATCTCAGGGGTGGGTTCAAACCCCATGTCAGGCAGGCTCTGTGCCGAGAGCTCAGAGCCTGGAGCCTGTCACAGATTCTGTCTCCCTCTCTCTCTACCCCTTGCCCACTCACGCTCTGTCTCTCTCTCTTTCTCTCAAAAATAAACATAAAAAAAATGTTTATTCATATTTGACAGAGACAGTATGAGCAGGGGAGGGGCAGAGAGAGAGGGGGGACAGAGGATCTGAAGCAGGCTTTGTGCTGGGTGGCAGCTTGAGACCGATGTGAGGCTCAAACTCATGAGGAGATCATGACCTGAGCTAAAGTCAGACACTCAACTGACTGAGCCACCCAGTCTGAATAGTTTTAAAGCTTTCCTGTGATCCCAGTGTGGAGCCAAAGTAATAAAGCCTTGTAAGACTTTGAGACATAAGGAGTGAGATGATCTGTTAACAAATATGGAGCATTTAGCTCTAGAAAGGCGTTCAGACGCTATTCTAGCATTGTGTGTGTGTGTGTCCGTGTGTGTCCGCGTGTGCATGGGCAGGTATGTGTATACACATGCTTTTATAGGTGGCTTAATTTCCATACCATTTTAATTAGTCATAAGCTGATACGGTGTTCCCTGCCCCCATGCTGAGCTGGCATTTCACCTGTTGCATCTTCCACAATGCCGTGTATATCCATTAGGATACTTACTTTCACAAATAACAGATAACCCAATTCTAAATATCTTACAAAAACAAGCATTTATTACGCTCCATTACAAGAGTCCCTGAATAAGGCAGTGACATGGTCAATTCAGCAGCTCAGTAACACCATCAAGGACCTAGGTTCTTTCCACCTTCTGATTTGATCTCCTTCGTGTATTGGCTTTGCTCTTGGACTTGAGCCTCATGGTCAAAACAGAGTTGCCACTGTTCCAGACGTTACAACAATATCTGATCAAACATTATTTTTGTTCGCTTTTTAAGAGCATGAAGCTTTTTTTTCTAGAAACCTCTCAGCAAACTTTTTCAAATACCTCATTGGCCAGAATTGGGTCACAGACACACCCCTGAAATCCAACATTGGCAAGGGAAATGGGGTTTGCTTAATTGGCATGGATTCATCTAGAGTAATGCCTGAGCTGGGCTAGAACCATTTTCTCCAAGGAATGGTTCCCTGAACAACACTGGGGTTCTGTTGGCCAGGAAGATGAAGGGAAATCTCAGCACTTGCCCTCACTCTTTTTGTGTCTTTAGATAAGTTATAGTCTACCCGAGTCTCAGTTTTCTCAACCGCCAAATGGAAACCATAATGCACCTAAAAGGATACCAATGAGCATAAAATGTATAAATGCTCCCAGAAGCCACCAGACAATACTTGAAACGTACCAGGTACATAATATATTTTGCTGCTCTCCTTCGCTTGTTTATTTTTTCTTCTCTACTTTTTCCTTGCTCATACGTTTCGTTCGGAGTGTAGTGATGACCATTGACAACTCTAAGTTAAAGAGCAGGTTAAATATTAAGCCTATAGGTAGCGAGAAATACTAGCTGGAAGAGATAGAGAGAGAATAAGGAGAGAAAGTAGATGAGAAGAAAATCACAAAGATATAATACTCTCCTTGGGAAATTTCACCTATCATACAGTCTCGTTTTTAACATTTTAAAGGGCATTTGGGACTTCTTTGCCTTTCAGATTCTTTTTTTAAATATTTATTTTTGAGAGAGAGAGAGAGTAAGCAGGGGAGGGGAAGAGAGAGAGAGAGAGAGACAGAGAGAGAGAGACAGAGAGAGGGGAACAGAGGATCTGAAGCGAGCTCTGCATGGACAGCAGAGAGCCTGATGCAGGACTCGAACCCACAGCTGTGAGATTGTGACCTAAGTCGAAGTCAGATGCTTAACCGACTGAGCCACCCGAGTGCCCCTGCCTTTCAGATTCATATCAGGGTTCGCTATATCTTATTTGCTAACTTTAGAAAATGGGCCGTTGTGTTTGAGAGTTTTAGAAAAAAAAAATTCCTCAAAGACAAATATTTTCTAAGACGAGGTAACTCTAGAATGAAATCGAGCAGAGTTGCTTAAATCCTACCCAGTCTCTGCAAAGAGGAGGGGTAGCCTCTTTGTACATAAATGTAGATAGAAATACTAGAATGATTCCCCTCATTTTCTGTTGCATGGACTTCTTAGTCCCTGGGCAAATACAGAAGGGAGTGTTCCTGGAAACCCATGCAGCCGAGTCCCAAAGCATTGGCATATCTCCACGACTCATTCTCTAGGCTCTTCTTACAAAAGCTGAATTCAAATGAGATTTATTCACGGAAACACGTTCTGTAGGGATCTAATGTTCCACCTCTGTTAATTCCATTTGACCATTACCTTTAGGTATTTACGAAAAGTGAATCCCTAAACTCCAAGAGATCTCTAATAGCACAGGACTGGTTTGCAAGACAAGATGGGGAGGCAAATGTTTGTCTTCGAACGTTTTATCTGCCCTCCTCAGATCTTAGTTATGATCACGTTCTGTCTCTCCTATGACCTCATTCTTCCGTTCCCCTCTTTCGCTCATTTTCTTCAGAACCTGACCAAGGAAAAGGATCTCATTTTAGCCATTTATAATTCAGTGGAAGCGTAAGTTGGTTCTGTTAGTTCTCATGAACATTCTCTTTTTTTTTTTTTTAAATTTTTTTTTTTTTCAACGTTTATTTATTTTTGGGACAGAGAGAGACAGAGCATGAACGGGGGAGGGGCAGAGAGAGAGGGAGACACAGAATCGGAAACAGGCTCCAGGCTCTGAGCCATCAGCCCAGAGCCTGACGCGGGGCTCGAACTCACGGACCGCGAGATCGTGACCTGGCTGAAGCCGGACGCTTAACCGACTGCGCCACCCAGGCGCCCCATGAACATTCTCTTTTTATAGTTGTTTCTATTCACTTTGTGCCTAGAGGAGTCCCATTTAATATCTTTGGAAGGGAAGAAGCTGAAAGCTGATACCACACGTAGCCACTGTTTACAATCGGAATACATCCTTGGTTTCTGTTACTCTAATATTGCCCTCAAGAGAAGGTTATTTTAGGATGAAAAACTTATCTGGCATGGTGGTAGAAAGTGGGCATATTGGAAGGAGCCTTGGACCGAGGGTGAAACAGAGTGTGATCAACGTATTACTCCCAAATGCCGAACCAAAGTCAGCCAAAAGGGAATTCTGGATGGTGGTTGTCACATTAAGTGGGATCAGGAAAATCAGGGATTAAATGAGACAGAAGAAGTTACCCAAGTGCATAGATCACAGTCCAGAGACAAAGGCGGGCCATTTATATTTCGGCCTCTATATACCTCGTTTGGGTATCTCGTCCATCTTTTAGCAGCTGTGCTCAGCAAACACGATCTGACGTCTGGTCTCTTATCTCGATCATTCTTACGTATCATCCAACAGATCTATGCTGTTCTTTTTAAACCAGGCTAGTCCTATGTCTACGTAACTGGGAATTTTCTATAGTGCATGGAGCCCTAAATCTAGGATTACTTCTGGGGAAACTAGCAGATAAGAACGAGATGCTAATGATTATTTTTTTTTCAACGTTTATTTATTTTTGGGACAGAGAGAGACAGAGCATGAACGGGGGAGGGGCAGAGAGAGAGGGAGACACAGAATCGGAAACAGGCTCCAGGCTCTGAGCCATCAGCCCAGAGCCTGACGCGGGGCTCGAACTCACGGACCGCGAGATCGTGACCTGGCTGAAGTCGGACGCTTAACCGACTGCGCCACCCAGGCGCCCCAAGATGCTGATGATTATTGAGTGCAGGTCATGTCTATGCCTGCGACTAGAAACCACTTGTAGAACCCAATTTAACATTCGCTTCTGTCATCATTATCTCTGTCTTATAGACGAGTTTCAGAAAGATAAGATTGCCGGCTGTGGCGCACAAGGAAGTAGGTCTCTATGGCCACAAAGTCCATATACTTTGTCGCCTCACTGTTTCCCCAAATCTGTCTGATCACTAGACTCAGATTCCTTGGCACCTCTCCAACACACTGAGCCAGGATCTCTAAGACGTAGGCCGGGAAATCTGCATTTTAAATAGGATCCCCGATAATTCCCAGGACCAGGCAAGTTAGGAACCTTCTTCTGGGCTTGGGAGAGACTGCTTTCCAGCTGAGGTATAGCCTGGAGCCGTGGCCAGTAAGATGCTTGTCTATTCTGCTAGTTGTATTGGGAGCAAGTGTTTTGTCACTAGGGCTCCCTGGACAAAATAGTCTAATCTGGAAGCACGGACCAGGGACACAGGGGACAGATGTTGGGTCCCCTCTGTCTCTCTGCCTAATCTCTGCTCTATACCCTGTCCCACTCCTACGGCCTCCTCTCACCGATGCTCTGAGAACCTTTAGCACTTGAGCTTGGCATGCTTTGCCTTGACTTCTCTCTCTCTTAATTTTCCTGGTTGCTCTTCTGAGTCCTTTGGTCACTCTGTGATGCTAAGAAAGGTGTCTGAAGCAAGTTACCCCTGACTCCTTTTCTCAGCAGGGAGGTACTTTATTCCTTTTGTTTTCTGGTGGTAGATCAGAACTACCAAGATGCTATTGCTTCTTTCCTCTATAGCCTCGTCAGAAAAATAAAGGTGGGAAGGTGGGAGAGAATTTGGGAAAATGTGGGAAAAGCTGGACTGACTCTTAAGGTGTCTTCCCAAAACAACATTGTGTAATTCTATGAACGCTATTTAGTAGCAAGAGATGTCCTTTCTCATGAGAAGGGAGTGCGATTGCAGTCTTAAACTTGAACTAAATGGGGGCGCCTGCGTGGCTTAGTCGGTTGAGCATCCAACTTCAGCTCAGGTCATGATCTCACGGTCCGTGAGTTCGAGCCCCGCATCGGGCTCTGTGCTGACAACTCAGAGCCCGGAGCCCGCTTCGGATTCTGTGTCTCCCCCTCTCTCTGCCCCTCCCCCGTTCATGCTCTGTCTCTCTCTGTCTCAAAAAAAAAAAAAAAACCTTGAAATAAATGAAGAGTTTGTCTTAAACATCTTGGTGTCTATGAAAGTACCTTTAAAACAAACATTCAATTGGCATTATTTACATAACACCTTCAAGAACTCCATGGGTTTCCATACAATTGACCATGTCGTGCCTTACAGTAATCAGGGACAGGAGGAGACATGAAGACAAGAATGTTAATAACTGTGGTCTCCTTGGTTCTTTTGGCTTATACAGAGACGGTCTGCCTTTACACATTAGTGGGACAGGGCCCCACGTGGGGTGATGTGAAGGAGGCTGAAGACTCCCTCCGTTCTTCCCTTCTCAGCCTTCCATTTTTAACTTGCCACAATGTCTGAAATTTCACTATTTGAAATGTATGGCTTTGAGTGAACTTAGGAATCCCAGGCTGAAGGGCCAACACAACAGCAGAAGAATATTCTTCCACAATTTTTAGTCATTAACGTGAGTTTATTAAATCATGGGAAGTGAATTAATGAGCTCTGAATATCAGTGGGCATAAAATAGAAGCTTCTAGAACTAAAAGGCTGGTGTGTTGGTGTACCAGAATGTAGGAAGAGACAGCAACAGGGATGCTGGCATGACACCCAAACCTTACCTGTGAGAATAATTTACGAATATCTCAGTTTCTCTCTCATGGGTATGTTCTTGGAATTAGAATAATAAACACGTATTGAGATCTGAACACTTGGCCAAGATCATAGGGGCGCCCGGGTGGCTCAGTCGGTTAAGCGTCCAACTCTTGATTGCCGCTCAGGTCATGATCTCCCAGTTCCTGAGATTGAGCCCCGTGATGGGCTCTGTGCTGACAATGCGGAGCCTGCTTGGGATTCTCTCTCTCCTTCTCTTTCTGACCCTCCCGTGCTTGTGTGAGTGCACACTCTCTCACTCTCTCTCTCTCACACAAAATGAACAAATAAACTAAAAAAATCTATCTATCTGTGATCTTGACCAAGGTCAGAGAAAACATTTCGACTCTCATGGATTCTTCTCCTTTTGAACATTCTTTGTGCGTTGCAGACATTACTTGATCCGATAATACTCCGTTCACCTTGCTTTTCGTTAGCAGATTCAGATTAATATGAAAGCAATCTTTAAAAAATCCTGCAGAATTTCAATGACTCTATCAATACCAAAATTTATATTAATGTAGCTAGGATATATCACTCTGAATTATGGGCCGGATCCTAAATGTTAATGGAGATAGCAAGAAGCATTTTGGCAAGGTTTGAAGGTATTAGCATAAATTAATTTCTCCTTGCCACCTGCTTACTTTTGGTCCTGAGGAAAATGGGCAAGTGACTCCCTCTAGAGTGATTTGTCTGCTATTATATCATGCGGCATCTGCAAAAGACATTCTTTCCTTGGGATGGCAAAGACAATTTAAGAAAGAAGAAAGAGGGGAAATTAAAAGGAAAGAAAAGAGTAAGTACTTTTGAGTTTGAAGCCACAGTTTCTCCCCCGGAACCAGGAATTTACAAACATATTTGATTACAAGAGATAACACTTTTGTTTGTTTTATTTTGTTTTGTCGTCACTCTCCTTCCTTTCATTAGGGCTTTATCCTGAAATACAGTTCCTATCGAAAAATGCTAGAGAGGGGCGCCTGGGTGGCTCAGTCGGTTGAGCGTCCGACTTCAGCTCAGGTCACGATCTCGCCGTCCGTGAGCTCGAGCCCCGCGTCGGGCTCTGGGCTGATGGCTCAGAGCCTGGAGCCTGCTTCCGATTCTGTGTCTCCCTCTCTCTCTCTCTGCCCCTCCCCCGTTCATGCTCTGTCTCTCTCTGTCTCAAAAATAAATAAATGTTAAAAAAAAATTTAAAAAAAAGAAAAATTCTAGAGAAGCATGATTGTTGCCTTTAGTTACTAATTTTCACAATAAAGAATCAGTGCAGGAAAACACCTTCAACATGGGGAAGCTCACTGCGCTGTGCAAGGGATTCTTTTTTGTAGTTTCTGAATTTTAACTCAGAAAAGCTGAAAGTCAGGTTGCACTAAGGGACGCTGGCTTTTTATTGCCTGAAACATGAGTAGCTATTCCCGGAGGGAGTATAAACACGGAAGAGCATAGATCTGGGGCCACACTGGATTCGCTCTGTGCTCCTGGGCACAACGCTTCATCTCTCTATGACTCATTTTTTTTTTTTTTTTTTTTTATCTGCTAAGAGGAGATGATGTTGATAGTATTACAGCTTCCCATTTAAGTACCAGGGGGAGTCCTGCCCATAAACCTGGGCAGGAAGCAGCCCTGCCCTGGGCCCTCTGCTTTAGGGGCTCTCGTATCATAAATGCATGATAAATCCTTGAACATGATACCTGGTCTCCTTTGTCACTCGGGATCCAGGGTCAGCACCGCCACAGCGCGCCCTGTGCACCTGTACAGGCCATTCCCCTGACTCCTACCATTCAGGCCTCAGGGAGTTCAAAACGAAACTTCCCTGCGTCCTAAGGCGGTTCAGATTTGTAGGTCATGCTGACGCTGACATCAGAAATGGATCCTGTTTCAGAGCACGGGGAGAACTTGGAAAGTGAAGGGCTTAGGTAAGAGAAGAAATCAATCAATTTGTCAGACGTTCTTTGCAGACAGCATGTGTGCAAGATGTTTTATAGCAAAACTCCCTCTTCCGCTGCTGATCATCCAGTTTCTTGCTCCTCTTTGGGTCTATTCCCAAAGCTAGAGGTGTAAGAGTAGCCAGCATTCAACGCTTGCACATGGAGGCTGCGTAATAGTTTGCAACGTTAAATACCTCTCATCGCCCTGAAATGTGTATGTATGGCAGAGTAGACATAATATGTTTGAAGCGTGATATTGATTCTTTAACACGGCAACTAGGTGGACCCTGAATTCCACTTTTGCCACTTGCTTTATTTTTATAAACGTACTCAGCAAGATTTAATTTAATTTTTAAAAAACAAATTTTATTATTTTCTTTTAATGTTTATTTATTCTTGAAAGAGAGACAGAGTGTGAGTGGGAGAGAGGCAGAAAGACACAGAATCCCAAGCAGGCTCCAGGCTCTGAGCTGTCAGCACAGAGCCCGACCCGGGGCTCGAACTCACAGACCGCGAGATCATAACCTGAGCTAAAGTTGGACACTTAACCGACTGAGCCACCCAGGCGTCCCTAAAAAAAAAAAATTTTTTTTAAGAGTATTTTATTGAAACAATTTTGATGTAAGATACATATACGCATCACTATAATTTGTGTTTTACAATTTAAATAGAGAATTCTGAATATTTTAGAAAAGTAACTTTTTGAGAAATATGAAAATAATTTTAATTTCGTATTTTCACATTTATCTTGTTTTACATTCTTTGATAAAAATATTAGCATTTGGGGATGCCTGGGTGGTTCAGTCAATTAAGCATCCAACTCTTGATTTCTGCTCAGGTCATGATCTCATGTTCTTGAGATCGAGCCCTGTGGCCAGCTTCACACTTGGCATGGAGCCTGCCTCAGATTTTCTCTCTCTCTCTCTCTCTCTCTCCTTCTGCCCCTCACCTGCTTGCACTCTCTTACTCTCTTTCTCAAAAAAAGAAAAAAAAAAACCAAAACCTCGTATTTTGTAAACTTGAATGAAATATTTTCTTATCTAATCCTTAGATCACTTTAAATGCTTATATACAAGGATCGTGATGGAAACAAAAAGATTAAAATAGAGTTCAACAAAATACAGAAATATGACTATAAAAATAAAAAGGCTTGCAAAGCTTATTTTAACGTTTTGGGGGGGAGGAGACATGGCCTCAGTTGTTCCGATTTAAATAGCATTCTTTCTAACAATTCGGAGATTATGTATATTTTCCTCGGTTACCCAAATAGGAAACTTCTTGACGAAACGTGTGTATTTGACCTTTGTGATACTGTGATTTATTATAAGAAATATACAGTTTGTCTTTGTCCTCTTTTCTGGCACAGAGCTTCCTAACCCTTGGAATTTCCTAAGTGTTGGATGATAAAGGGTCTTTTGGTATATTAATGAGGTGACCTTTGGAAAGCACCGAAAGATGGGCGGCTGTTTGCGAGTGAAGCCAACCTAACCGACTTGAGGGTTGGAATTTCCAGTGCGCCCTCTGACCTCAGAAAAGGAGAGAGGGGCTGGAGATGGAATTCAATCAGCAACTGACAATGATTTAATCAGTCCTACCCGTGTAATTAAGCCTCCATAGAAACCCAAAGGACAAGGTCCAGAGAGCTTCCAGTTTGGTAGTCAGGTAGAGAGGTCAGAAGAGTGATGTGCATGGAGAGGGCATGGGAGCTCCATGCTCTTTTCCCATAACTTGGCCTGAGAATCTCTTCCATTTGACTATTCTTGAGTTACATCCTTTTATGATAAACCAGTAATCTAGGGGCGCCTGGGTGGCTCAGCCGGTTAAACGTCCAACTTCAGCTCAGGTCATGATCTTGAGGCTTGTGAGTTCGAGCCCCGCGTCAGGCTCAGTGCTGACAATTTAAAGCCTCTAGCCTGCTTCAGATTCTGTGTCTCCCTCTCTCTCTGCCCCTCCCCTGCTCGCACTCTCTCTTTTTCAAAAAAAATAAACGTTAAAAAAAATACCAGTAGCCTAGTAATTAAAATGTGTTTCTTGGGATACCTAGGTGACTCAGTCGGTTAAGCATCTAACTCTCGATTTGACTCAGGTCATGATCTCATTTTTTTGTGAGTTCTAGCCCTGCTTCCGGGCTCTGCACTGACAGCACAGCATGGAATCCGCTTTGGATTTTCTCTCCCCTGCTCTCTCTGTGCCCCTCTCCCACTCACGCGGTCTCTGTCTCTCTCAAAATAAATAAATGTAAAGAAAGAAAAACAATACTTTCCTGAGGTCTTTGAGCCACTCTAGCAAAATGATTGAACCCAAGGAGGGGTTCCTAGGAGACTCCGATTTATAGCCAACCAGTTAAGAAGCACAGGTAACAACCTGGACTTTGCGGCTGGCATCTGAAGTGTGTGAAGGTCTACGAGAGGGAAGTCTTGTAGGACCAAATCCTTAACCTGTGGGATCCGATGCCGTCTCTGGGTAGATAGTGTCAGAACTGAGTTGAATTATAGGACACCCAATTGGTATCCAGCAAATCACATGTTGATGCGGGGAAACCGTCTTCCCCAAGACACATTTAACTTACAACTACTTGTAAACCCAATAGAGGGGCTTACTACGTGCTCTTGAAGTAACTAGAATTAATTTAGGTTAGAATTTATACCAAAGAGGTAAGCTAAACATAAAATACAGAAAGATGAGGGGCGCCTGGGTGGCGCAGTCGGTTGAGCGTCCGACTTCAGCCAGGTCACGATCTCGCGGTCCGTGAGTTCGAGCCCCGCGTCAGGCTCTGGGCTGATGGCTCAGAGCCTGGAGCCTGTTTCCGATTCTGTGTCTCCCTCTCTCTCTGCCCCTCCCCCGTTCATGCTCTGTCTCTCTCTGTCCCAAAAATAAATAAACGTTGAAAAAAAAAATTAAAAAAAAAAAAACCATGAGATCGTGACCTGAGCCAAAATCAAGAGCTGAATACTTAACTGACTAAACCACCCAGGTGCCCCTCAACCATTTTTAAAATGATAAACCATGTTAGCAAAATTTATTAAAAACCCAAACAGATCCAGATTCTGCTACTGTACTTTTAAAAGAACTATAATTATATATTTTTTAATTTAGAGAATTTGTCTAAATTAAAAGAAACGATGTGAAATATGCAACATTATGTAACATTCTAATAAAATATAAGTTCTTGTATGTCTATAGAGGAGAATATACCTGCACACAAAATACTAGTAATCGATTCTATATTCTGGCAATAATAAATCAAGGTATAGTCTCAATAAGGAGAATGGTTAGATAAATTAAGCAAAATGTTGCTGATTTTGTTTTTTCATTTGATTTCCTACCATAAAAATTTGTAAGAAGAATAATTTTTAACAGAATATATGGATGTAGGCAATGTTTTAAGAGACGGTAAATATGATATATGGTAATTTATATGATAAAATTAAATTTAAAAAATATCCTGTAATGATACTAATTTATCACATGTGGTTCCATTACATATGTAAACATGATATGTAAAGTACATTTGAATCTAGCATTGCGTAAAAATTTCATTAAGACTTACTTTTTCTATTGCCTTAGCAGAGCAAAATTTCTCTAGCTCAAAACCAATACAAAGAAAAAAAGGCAGAAACGACAGTGATTCAAGATTGTCTAATTTGGCATTAATTACTTATGTCAAAATCCTGATTCTGTTAAAAAAAATAAACTTCAGCTAGGTAGAGTTGAAGATCTAATTGGCTTGATTGAACGATTCATAATTTGTGCAGCATCCCAACTAGCAAGTAGAAAGGAGATCCCAAGGGCTACAGAAAGGAAAAGGTTTTTAAAGGCAGGACAAGGAAGTCATAAATGAAAGAAGGTTGTTTCAGATGAGGTCTCCTTCCTTTAGGGGACCAAAGTGTCTCCTGGGGGTTACCTCATCTTCCTTTGGGGGTCATAAAGGGACTATGTGGCAGATTACCTCGTTGGTGCCGACCAGAAAATTCCAGACTGACTGATTAGAATTATATTCCTGGGGAAAGCTGAAGTGGCAGTTAGGTCATGTATTAAATCTTGGTTAGATGTCATGGGCTTAACCCAAGCGACTCCATTTTGGGCCTGTCGTTTCTTGTTAACAATCACAACAATATAAGTAAAAGCTTTTTACAGATATGATGTCACAAAAATAATATGTAATAATCTATCAAAGACACATGTCGCTATTCAACTATTCAACCAACATCCATTGGCGTTTAAAAAGAATATCCAGCCTTGTACAAGAATAACTGAATTGCCTTTGATAAGTGCTAACTTTTAGTGATTAAAAAAATTCTTGCATTACACATATGTTAATGATAAAGCAGAGCTTGAAACTGCTGATAAATTTATCCAAAAGTGGTTTCCGGGGGATTGTGAAAGAGGCCAGTATACAATGGGTTGAGGCCAATTTACAGTGGGTTGAGGAGTAAATCTGAGGACTTGAAGCTAGATCCTTTCCTGAGAAGCATGCTGAGAAGGGAAGGAGAGAGATAATTAAACATTGACAGGAAAGAAACAATAAAGGAACAAATCTGAAGATGGAATTGGGAAGGGGGAGAAGGAGAGAAGCTCAGAAAGAGATAGGGGGTATGGCGGCTATGAAGAAAAAACGTCTGATCCTCATGTTCTCGGTAGAATGAAAGATATGGAAAGGGGGCTGGCGTAATAGTGGGTGCAGAGGCTTTCGAGGTAGAGGTCTTGTGGGGTGCGGGAGCATCAGTGGGCATGAATTAGGGACAGGTAAGGAAGGGCGGTCATGGTTGGTAGGTGGAGAAAGCATGACCAAGTAAATTGGAATGGAGAAGCTTTTCAGAAAAGGGCAGGTGTTCAAGAGATCAAGCCCTAAATGCAAATCTTTCTTCATGTTAGGGACATTTTCATGGTTTGTTTCTTATTTTTGAGAGATGAAAAGGAGTCTGGGTAAAATCACTAAGAAATGCAGAATCTCTCACTGGAAATCATAGGTTGAGAGACTGGTACCTAAATCATATGGCATCGAACTCCTCTGTACAAATTAGCTGGGACGCCTGTTTCCAAAAAGACGTACATACATACATATATATGAATACAGACACAATTGCACGAGCACTTCCTTATTTCGAGTTACAGCTAATGCATGAGCTAAGAAATGCTTTTTACTCTTTATTGATTTCTCAGAAGCCTGTGAAGGGTTGAATAAAAAATGGCCAGATGGTCTTTTTTTCCGAGATTTGCTGCAAAATCTTAGAAATGCAGTGGTGGTGGTGGGGGGGAGTGATCATAGGGTGGAAGAAGAAGGGTTAATTGTCATTCTATAATAATCCTATTTTCCTATGTGATTTGGCTTTCTACTTATCCAAGAATGAGATGTGTGGCCAGCTGAAGCAAAGATACATAAGCCCAACAGTCTAGATTTAAGGCAAATCAGAGGATGGAAACAACATTCTTGTAATTTCATACTGGAGCATTCAATAGGAATTGAAAGTTTTACAATATTTTCTGTTTCCTTCTTTATCCAAAGGAATACTTCGGTGGGTCACTATCTGGGGGCCTTGAGCACACCAGGTACCATTTTCTCGTGCTTTGGTTTCTCAGAACATGCGTTAATATATTCCTCATAGGGTTTCTGGGATGGTGGGTCTCAAATTATACAATATCATGACACGGGAGTGAATATTAGATCCCTTTTTTATGCTTTATCTTCTTTTTTTCAACTTGAAGGCAGAGACGATTCAAGTCGCTTCTATATATCCCCCATGTTGCGCATAGAAGGGCAGAGCTTTGCAAAGCGTGTAATACGGAATGTGTTTATTAGCCATTTTGAAACATCTCTTTTGAAAAAGAAGGGCCATTGCTAACTCTGTCTCTTATAAATTAAAAAACATGGGTCTCAGTGTTATGGTAACCATATATATATTTTTCTGAATTAAAAGTTAGTGACACACAATGTGTAACTGAGACGTACTATTTAATAATACTTTAATAATTCTCAGATATACGTGGACTCTCCCCCGAGAGGTTATATGAGTTGTTGAAAGGTGAAAATCCAGCTTTCCTAGTGCTGACGCTAGAGCCTGGAGTGAGGGATTTCTTGAGATGTATTTCAACTAGGTAGGGATAAATGAATGAGAGAAAGGCATGGAAATGATGTGAAATGCAAAAGCTTTTAAGTAGTTTGGGAGAGTAGAAGGAGAGCAATCTAGAACAAGTGATATTTATATAAAGGCTCTGAATGCACAAATTGTCATTTTTCTTTTCTTTTTTGATTTGAAAGAGAGGGGGGCGGAGAGAGAGTGCATGAGTGGGGGAGAGTGACACAGAGAGAGAGAGGGAGGGAATCCCAAGCAGGCTCAACACTCAGCATGGAGTCCAACGTGGGGCTTGATCCCCCAAGCCTGGGATCATGATCGGAACCAAAATCAAGAGTTGGGAGCTCAACAGACTAAGCCACCCAGGTGCCCCATAAATTGTCATTTTTCTAATCATTCCAACACCTACAAGTTATTAGTCTTCTACAAGTGAGAGTGGCACAGAATCTGCACCTTTTTAAAATGTGAAGACTCTGGGGAACCTGGGTGGCTCAGCCGGTTGAGCGCCCGACTTCGGCTCAGGTCATGATCTCATGGTTCATGAGTTCGAACCCGACGTCGGGCTCTGTGCTGATGGCTCAGAGCCTGGAGCCTGCTTCACATTCTGTGTCTCCCTCTCTCTCTGCCCCTCCCCCACTTGTGCTCTGTCTCTCTCTGTCTTTCAAAAATAAATAAACGTAAAAAAATTTTTAAAAATTCAAATGTGAAGACTCTGCCACTGTTGTTAATTTTGTGCGATTTACATATATCCCTTAAGGAATATCCCTTGAATCTCAATGAAATTTGGGGGCAATATGTGTTTGATTCTATAGAGAAGGGGAAGAGGGATGCTGGGAGAAAATAATTCTCCTTCCTTCAATTCACACTCATTTGTAGAAGGGAAAGATTTTTTTTTTTAATGTTTAGTTTTGAGAGAGAGCACGTGGGGGAGAGGCAGAGAGAGAGGGAAAGAATCCCAAGCAGGCTCCGTGCTGTCAGCACAGAGCCCGATGCGGGGCTCGAGCTCACAGACCGTGAGATCATGACCTGAGCCGAAGTCGGATGCTCAACCGACTGAGCCACCCAGGCGCCGCGAGAAAGTTTTAATGAAAAGTATTAATTCAAGCAAAACTATTAAGCAGCACATTCTGTTGACTTAATTGTAGACTGGACATGGAAGCTTATTCCAAAGCAAATGTGTGGATTCAAGCACTAGTATTTGAAAATCTGTGTAGTAACTGGTAATTTGACTTAGGTCAAACATGGCATTATTATTTCTCAAGGGTCATTTAAAGTAGCTTTTTCATTTTTACAAATTTACTGTAAAAGTAAGAAACGGATTCCATCAGCTTGAGATAATTGCTATGATCATGTTGATCTCTAACCCTCTAACTACATGTATTGTGAAATATATAGATTTCTACTCAAATACAAGTTCTATAAAGCCATAAGGGAGTGACTGAATGCATGCATGTTAACATAATTAAATCATATATATATATATGCAAATTTTCAAACGTGCAGTTTTATCATAAAATCTATTTTCTGTTAGCTCTATGTGTATACCTCTTAATGACTACATATAACCACATGGCTTTTATCATCCCTGATGTGGAACATTTACATTATTTCTAATTCCTTTGCAAATGTATTTGCTTTTTAAAAAATTTTTCCACTTTACTGAAGTATGATTGACACATAACATTGTGTAAGTTTAAGGTGTACAAGGTGACGACTTAATATACGTATGTATCGCTCAACGATAATCATATGGGGTTAGTTAACACATCCAGCACCTCCCACAGTTATCATTTTTGTTGTTTGTTTTTTTATGATTTCAGGAGTCGAGTTGAGTGGTTCGTCACTTATATGTCGCACCCAGTGCTCATCCCAACAGGTGCCCTCTTTAATGCCCATCACCCATTTAGCCCATCCCCCCACCCCAACACCCCTCCGGAAATAACCCTCACTTATTTTTTCTGTATTCTAGAGTCTCTTATGGTTTGCCTCCATCTCTGTTTTTAGCTTATTTTTCCTTCCTTTCCCCTATGTTCATCTGTTGTGTTTCTCAAATTCTACATGTAAGTGAAATCGTATGATATTTGCCTTTCTCTGACTGACTTTGCTTAGCGTAAGGCACTATGTTTGTGATCTTCTGCAATTTCAAACAGTACTGCAATTGACATACTTTGGCTACATTTTTGGATATATTTGTACTTATTTTATTAGAATCATTCCCTAGTCATGGGGCTGGTGAAAATGTGTCCATTTTACCAATTGTGCTAAAGAAAGATTGTGCCAATTTGTATTCTCACAGGCATAACAGTGCCCGTTTTTGATTCTTACCATTGGTGTGTTATAATTTATATGCAGTTTGTCTGGTATTTTTAAACAATTATATCACATAGTTTTAATATTTGGTATGGTATGCTTCAACATTTTGTTAATATATTTGAGGCTCATTTCTATTTTGTTGAAGATTTCAGAGACTTTATTTTTCTTATATTAATGTGCTAGCATTCTTTTTATATTAGGGATTTGCCATAAAGATTTTAGTTTAAAACAAAGATTTTAGTATATACCCCAATATTTTAATAGTATTTAAATTTTTAATTTTACTTTTTAATCAAAACTTTAATTGTTTAATATTTTAATGTTAAGTGTACTTGTTTTCAAGTTGATCGTTCTTTTAAGATTCTGTCTTTGGGGTCATATTTTGGGAGAACTAAAATATAAATGATATCATATAGATAAATATTTCTATTTTCTTCTAATAGATTTTTTAATAATAAAGCCATTATATATTTAATAAACTATTTTTTTATTTATTCTATTATTTAAGCAATGAGGTTTCTCCTCCTTTAACTGTATATTCTGTATTGCCAGCACTTAGGGAAGTGATGGAATTTCATTTTTATTGATTCTTCACCTGCACCTTGGCTGAATTTTCTCACTGCCTCCCCATGACCATGCTTAGCCCAAGGCCCTGCGAGATGAAAGCCGAGAGGGGGCAGTGATGCTCGTGGTCCTTCTTGGGTGTTAGCACGGCAAGCTTTTCCAGCGACAGTGGAGGCATCATGATCTAATCTGCATTGATGTTCCCCAGACCTGACTTTAATGGTTAGTGGAGTTTGCTGCGGCTCCCTGCACCCTCTGCCTCCCTCACGGGCACATTTGGGCACGTTTTCCTTTCATGCAGTGATCTGGGTGCCGGTCAAGGGCCCCTCACCTTATTCTTGTCCGCATGGTTTCTTGCAGAAATCCCTTGAAATTTTGTACAAGCGAATGGTGCTGTTTTTTTGTTTTAGACACAGGTGTCGATTTTGCTTTTCTTACATTCCTTTTATCATATTGGTGGGATTTGAGAGGCAGGGACAGTTCAACATACGGGCTCCATTTTTCACCTTGAGCCAGCATCTTCAAAGTCATTTCTGTTTGTTGGTTATCCTGTGAATGTTATAGAGATTTAAAAGAGCAGAAATGAGAAAAACTTAAATAGAAATGGTTGTTGCTCGAAGCCACATTTGCCTTCATCTCTGTCCCTTTTTTTTTAATGTTTATTTATTTTTGACACAGAGAGACAAAGCAGGAGTGGGGGAGGGGCAGAGAGAGAGGGAGACACAGGATCGGAAGCAGGCTCCAGGCTCTGAGCTGTCAGCACAGAGCCCGCCGCGGGGCTAGAACTCACGGACTGTGAGATCATGACCTGAGCCGAAGTCGGACGCTCAACCGACTGGGCCACCCAGGCGCCCCTCTGTCCCTTTTCTAAAGCAGCTCTAAGCTACGCTCTGCTATCATTGGTGAGCACTGGCTGTGACAAGTAGATGAAGAAGACGTCGTCTCCTTGATTGCATGGAGGAGGCTCACAGTCTGGGGGGGGGAGAGGGCTTTGCGGTTTCTTTCTGCTGTGACTGCAAGGTACGATTCTGATCCTATTTCTAACTGAAGAATAGAATCCACTCGCTCACTTTTAGGAGCTTCGGGCGGGAGGGAGTTGTCATGTTGAAGGAAGGAAGGCTTTCCAGTGCTGCAGAAATCACAGCTCACAGGGGCTTTAACTATGTGGGTGGCTTCTGTGCAGCCGGACTCCCGACACCTGTACCGCTTCTATATGAGCTTTAGAATAATAGCTCTTAGCGTTTGAAAGCATCCCTGTCTCAATAGCCAACGCTGCCTTTCTGGGGAGAGTGGCCACAAGGACAAGCAGAGGGCAAGCTCACTAGCTGAATGTCCTCCAGTATAAAGCTCATGACCTACACAGCTTGGCCATAGAACATGCAGGCCTTTAGAGTGGTTGGTTGTGCTGGGGGTGGGGTGGGCTGACTTCCTTGACTCTGAGAACGGTCATCAGGTCTGTGGGACACAGGGATTGCCGGGAGGTTGTGATGCTCTCGCCCCGGTAGTGAGCAAGATGCTTGCGTCCACTCATAGAGCTTCTCATAGTACCGAGATCCCAGGTCATGCCTAAGCCCAGCCAAGGGTTTCTGCTCCTTCTGTATCATGAATAGAAATCCCAGGCCTATGTGATAGAGTTTTCTGGGCTCGAGTCTTTGCTTGCTACTGCACGCTGAGCTGCAGATCTGCTGGGATATTGTCTGCTACATGAGCAACGGAGTGAACATTCTGGATATTTTATGCATTCAGTGTATGCTGGGCAGAATAAGGGCTTTCACCAGTGGTGCATTCATAGTACACACACTGGCAGCTTTCCTGAACTGTTTACTTTAATGACATCATTAGAAATTAGCCCTTAAAGTCAAAATTTAAATGGAATTCACAAACAAGCTTTGGAATCAGCTAATAACTGCAGATGAGCCTAAAGAGGCGCTCTATAATTAGGCAGAACAATAGTTGAGAGGAAATTAATCGAGGGAAGGAGCGTAAAGAGCCCTGGGTTCTTTCACTATGGCCTTGAAAAATGATTTCATGCCAAAGGGTATAGAAAAGACCAGCGTTTGAATGGATACAATCAATCAATACCTCTTCATTCTATTTATTGGCACGCTTACTCTTTACCCAAGAGCTGTTGGCCATTGGAGATACAAAAGAAGGAAAGGGAAGGAGAATTATTTATTTGACACCTTCTGCGTGGCAGATGTGCTACTTAGTTTAAAAATGTTTTATTATCTTTAATTTTGACAATATTCTGCAAGGTAGAGATTTTATAGGGGAAGACTTTACAGATGAAGAATCCTTCCAGAGATGGAACAGCAGTGCACAAGAGAACATGAATGTCAGTGATATTAAGGAAAAAGCCCCTCTATTTATTTCCATAAAAGGCAGAATACGGACTCCAACTGCAGCCAGAGTTCAAGGAAGGGAGGGCAGCACAGGCTGGAGCAACCAAGAAAGGAGGCATGGAAACTACAAGAATAAATATGGCTCTTCACACATAGATAGGATCTTAAGGGGACGTCAACGCGACTAGCTTTTGGGAAAAGTACTCGCTTTTGCTCCTGTCTTGTCAAGTAATCTTTTTCTCCTAAACAGATGGCCTACAAATGAGAGAGAAGACTAGGAGATGTGTGTGTGTGTGTGTGTGTGTGTGTGTGTGTGTGTGTTTGAGAGAGAGAGAGAGAGGGAGATGAGTGGAGGCAGTAGGTGGTAAGGGGAAGCAAGCTAGTGCAATCTGGAGGAGGAGGTGGTGGTGTAGACAGCACTAGAAAGAAATCTAGGGACAATTTCCTTCACAGCCTCATTTTTCTATCTCCCACGTATGTGTTGCAGGGTGAGCCCCACTTGGTAGGGCCATTTCTAGGGCCATCCAGCAAGCTCACAACTGTGAGGGAGCTGGCTTAGCTGAAGCTAAAAAGTCTAAAATGGAGATTGTCCGTGTGGAGGAAAGTGTAAGTGTCTCCTCTAAGAATTTTTAACACGTTGAGCTTGAGTCGAACGTTAGGAAAATCATAACGATATTTAACCGTTCTGGAAGGTAACTTGATAGTCCATGAAGACCTTTCACTTCACTTCTTTTAGGTTTTATCTTTGCAAAGATTCTGGTGACGGAAAACTTACAATATGTTACATATGATATGGTATATACCATATGTATTATATTTTAATTATATTTTATATAGTTTTAATGTATTATATTTAAATATATTGTATGTTTATTATGTTTTATTGTATACAATTTATATTCTATTTCACTTATTACATTCAGTATATTATATTTATAGTTGTATATATAAACTTATTTGTTCATTTTTAAAGTTTATTTATTTCAAGAGAATGGGGGAGGGGCAGAGAGAGAGGGAGACAGAGAGAGAGAGAATCCCAAGCAGGCTCCACACTGTCAATGTGGAGCCCGATGCGGGACTCAAACTCACAAACCGGGAGATAATGACCTGAGCCAAAATCAATAGTCAGACACAACTGACTGAGCTACCCCGGTGCCCCTAAATTTATTTATATTTTTAACCTTGGCTTTCGTATGAAATCAAGTCTCTGAGGCATGCATATACTTTGGTTATATGTATCCTTACATCCTTTTGTTCAAACTGAATATCATTGTTTTGGTAAAGACATCTATGACATTCTATCCCAGGCATAATTTATGGCTCTCTCTTCTCTGTTTACTATCCAAAGTAAATATTTTAATCATGCTGACAGCATGGAGTGCGACATGGGGCTCAATTCCATGAACTGTGAGATCATAACCTGAGCCAAAACCAAGAGTTGGATGCTCAACTGACTGCCCATTTCTTCACTGGATTATTTGTTTTTCGGGTGTTGAGTTTGATAAGTTCTTTATAGATTTGGAATACTAACGCTTTATCTGATATGTAATTTGCTTTATCTGATATGTAATTTATCTGATATGTATCTTCTCCCATTCTGTTGGTTTCATTTTAGTTTTGCTGATCGTTTCCTTCACTGTGCACAGCTTTTAATCCTGATGAGGTCGCAATAGTTCAATTTTGCTTTTGTTTCCCTTGCCTCCAGAGGCATGTCTAGCAAGAAGTTGTTGCAGCTGAGGTCAAAGAAGTTGTTGCTTATTTTCTCCTCCGGCATTTTGATGGCTTCCTGTCTTAGAGTTAAGTTTCCATCCATTTTGAGTTTATTTTTGTGTATGGTGTAAGAAAGTGGTCAGTTTCATTCTTTTGCATGTCACTGTCCAGTTTTCCCAACACCACTTGTTGAAGAGACTGTCTGTTTTCCGTTGGATATTCTTTCCCGCTTTGTCAAAGATTAGTTGACCATAAAATTGTGGGCTTATTGCTTGGTTTTCTATTCTGTTCTTGTGCTCTATGTGTCTGTTTTTGTGTCAGTACCATACTGTCTTGATGACTACAGCTTTGTACTGTAACCTGACATCAGAATTGCGATGCCTCGAACTTTGCTTCTCGTTTTCAAGATTGCTTTGGCTATTCAGAGTTTTTTGTGGTTTCACACAAATTTTCAGATTGTTTGCTCTGGCCCTGTGAAAATTGCTGGTGGTATTTTGATAGGGATGCATTAAATTTGTGCATTACTTTGGGTGGTATGGATATGTTAACAATGCTTGTTTTTCCAATCATCATGGACTATCTTTCATTTCCTTGTGTCATCTTCAATTTCCTTCATCATCAGTGTTTGACAGTTTTCAGAATACAGATCGTGTACTTCTTTGGTTGGGTTTATTCCTAGGTATCGTGATTTTTGGTGCAATTAAATGGGATTGATTCCTTGATTTTTCTTTCTGCTGCTTCACTATTGGTGGATAGAAATGCAACCGATTTCTGTATGTCGAGTTTGCAATCTGTGACTTTAATGAGTTTTTGGACCAGTTCTAGCAATTTTGGGGTGGAGGCTTTTGGGTTTTCTATATCGAGTATCCTGTTATCCGCACGTGGTGTAAGTTTCACTTCTTCCTTGCCTATTTGGATGCTTTTCATTTCTTTCTGTTGTCTGATTGCTGAATCTAGGACTTCAGTACTGTGTTAAATAACAGTGGTGAGAGTGGACATCCCTGACAGCAGCATTTTAAAGTTTCCTTTTTTCTCCATTGAGTATTTGCTTAGTTTTTGTAAACCTATTTTCCAGATTTCTGGAAAAAAAAAAAAAAAGATTGTTCCTCTCTCTGCTTGTTTTTGTGATGTTTCTGTGAAAGGTTGAGTGTTTGGGAGCTGCTTACTCTACCATTAGGTTGATGTCCCGTCGTGGTCTGTTTTGTCCTAGATTTTAAGGACAAGTTCCATCACTTACGAGCTGAAGGATATCAGTTAAAATATTTTAATTTTCCTTGTGCCTCAGTTTTTTTTTTTTAATTTTAGGGAGAAGCGGGGAGGGGCGGAGGGAGAGAGAGAGCAAATCCGAAGCAGGCACCGTGCTCAGCGTGGAGCCAGACACGGGGCTCAATCCCATGACCCTCAAGAGTTGGACGTTCAATCAGCTGAGCCACCCAGGTGCTCCTCAGTTTTCATATTTATTAAAAGTAGATAATAATAGAAACTTCCTCTGATGCATAGTAAGAATTGAAGAAGATAATGCATTTTAAGCACTTATGTCTCACCTACAACATGTGCTTAATACATGGTAACAATTGCTATTAATAGTGATTTATCTAATAATGAATAAGAATGGAGTGTTGGATTAATTTAAGGTCACACATGGCAAAGGGTTATACAAAGAGATACTCTTCAATGTTCCACTGAAAGAGCTAATTTTATCCCCGATATCATCTTGGATTTCATATTCCAATCAACTTTTTATTTGTCGTATTCTGCTAAAAGTCTGAGGCTGCCATTGTTGAACACGTTCAAACTGAGCTCTTGGTTCCACACCTCCTCCATCAAATCTACACAGGCTCCAGCTTTTCAGCGTCAGCCATGGTACCTCATCCCACCTGGTTGTTCGAGCCCCAAACCTTGGAGTCTTTCTTGCCATTTCTCTTTCTTGGGTATCCAGTTTTTCACTATCGTTACTCATCTGGACCACTGAGACAGCTGCCCAACTCTTCTGTTCGCCTTTCTTCTTAACCTATACCCCCTAAAGCTTATTCTTTTCACAGCAGCCCTGGTAATCCTTTTCAAAAGGAAATGAGATCATGCCCCTTCTGTACTTTCAACCATCTCATGACTTCGCATCACACTTAGAATAAAATCCACATTCCTCACTATAGCTAATAAGAGCCTTTAGGGTTTACTACAGGTCCCTTCTACCCTCTCTGCTCTTATTTTCTACTCTTTCCCTGCCTGCCTGGTCATTTTCTCCCTGGAGGATGCACCCTTCTCTCTCAGGGCATTTTGATTTTCTCTCTCGTTTGCCTGGAAAAAATCTTCCCCCCCGATAATATAGCTATCTTTCTCCCTTGTCTTACCTACTCACTTCAATATTATGTCTTTGGGGAGACCTTTCCTGACCACCTTATTTATTTTATTTATTTATTTTTTAATTTTTTTTTAACATTTATTTATTTTTGAGACAGAGAGCATGAACGGGGAGGGTCAGAGAAAGAGGGAGACACAGAATCTGAAACAGGCTCCAGGCTCTGAGCTGTCAGCACAGAGCCCGACGTGGGGCTCGAACCCACGGACCACGAGATCATGACCTGAGCCAAAGTTGGACGCTTAACCGACTGAGCCACCCAGGCGCCCCTGACCACCTATTTAAAGTAGTATTCCATTAGTCCCATCCCATTTTCTACTTTGTGTTTCTTTACAGACTTTTTTACTGGAGTGTGAGATACATGTGAGTGGGGGCTTTGTTTCATTCACTGCTATAATACTAAGATCTAGAACAGTGTCTATGACATATCAGGCATTGAGTAATTTTTGAATAAAAGAACAAATGAATGAATTCTTCAGAGAAAGAAAAGCTAAGGTAGCATCATGAACATGAATAAAATAGAATTTGTGGGGCACCTGGGTAGTTCAGTTTGTTCAGCATCTGGTTCTTGATTTTGGCTCAGGTCATGCCCTCACAGTTCACGGGATCGAGCCCGGAGTCAGACTCTGGGCTGACAGCATTGAGCCTGCTTGGGACACTCTCTCTCTCTCTCTCTCTCTCTCCCTGTCTCTCTGCCCCTGTCCCACACATAAGCATGGGTGCATGCTCTATCTCTCCCTTCAAATAAATAAACATTCAAAAAATAAAGTTGAACTTGGAAAGAGGCAGAATTGGATTTCCAACATCAGTTCTGTAATTTCTTAGTTGTGTGATCTCAGGAAGTTATTTAACCAATCTGGACCTCAGTTTGGAGGACGTAAAATGGGCAAAGGAAGGCTTAACCTTGCAAAGTCTCGCGGGAGCTGGCTGTTAGTATAGTGATTGGCAAAAAGTAAGTACCTGAGTAATTGCAGTTGCTATGGAGATTGCTTTCTACCCTCAGGTTAAAACTCCTGAAGGTCTTGTTCCTTTATGGAGAGTGATAGATTTTGGCCTCTGGGCTCCTAGCTGCAGTATTGAAATTACTTGGAGTTTGACTGCAAAGAACACCGGGTTTTCCTAAAATTGCCCAGCTACTTTAGACGGCTTATTTTCTCCTGTTTATTGTCTTTCCCCCACCGATGGGGCGCCTGGGTGGGGCAGTCGGTTAAGCGTCCGACTTCAGCCAGGTCACGATCTCGCGGTCCGGGAGTTCGAGCCCCGCGTCAGGCTCTGGGCTGATGGCTCGGAGCCTGGAGCCTGTTTCCGATTCTGTGTCTCCCTCTCTCTCTGCCCCTCCCCCGTTCATGCTCTGTCTCTCTCTGTCCCAAAAATAAATAAACGTTGAAAAAAAAAATTTATTGTCTTTCCCCCACCGAGAAGATGCATTGTGGTTCCCGCATCTATGAAGCATTTCAAAAACGATACCCTATACATTGCTGAGCGGAACGAAGCTTGCTGTTACGAACGTTAGTTTTGAACTTTCAACTTAGGAAACGGGTTCCAATGGTATCATCGTCAACTCCCTCTTGAAACTCACACACTCCCATTTTTTCTTGGCGAATTGTTGACAATTTGGTGACATTGCGTGGCCAGTCTTACCCTGGACCGTGGATGACTTAGTCTCAAGGCAGCCAGAAGGAAATAGAACAGATTACATAAGCCATACCATCCCCTCAACCTCCTTCCTTTATGCTCCCAGACAAGTCCTTTGCCAGGGATTCTATTGTATTGTGTCTCACTCCAGGGCTGGCAAATGGAGTCGCACTAATGATCGGAGGACTGGCTTGGGGCACAGCCAGGTCCAAATGGCTGCAGCTTAGTGTTGGATTCTGCTGACGGGCTCCTTTTGCTCAGATACTGGAACATCATCCCCACTGCTCCCCTTGGTTGCTGTCTCTGCTGCAGGCCCTCACATGATGTGAAAGAAGTCTCAGGAATCAGTCTTTCAGACAGACATGAGCTAAAGATTCTGACATAACTGCCCAAGGGATTAGCTTCAAGAGACTAAGTTTGTACTGGAAAAAAAAAAATAAGCCAAGTAAACCAGATTTAAGAAACTGCAGCACCCCGAGGGCAGATGGGCACCCGAAGGATAAATGTTCTTAATTTTCTTTTTGCTTTTTTTTTCAAAACTGTATTTATTTCTTTTGAGAGAGAGAGACACAGAGAGAGGGAGAGAGCGAGAACACGAGTGGGAGAGGGGCAGAGACAGGGAGGGAGAGAATCCCGAGCAGGCCCCATGCCATCAGTGCAGAGCCCGATGTGGGGCTTGAACTCACTAACTGTGAGACCATGACCTGAGCCGAGATCAAGCGTCGGACCCTTAACCGACTGAGCCGCCCAGGCGCCTCTTTAATTTTCTTTTTTAAAACCATTATTAGGAAAGATGAAATCTATGCAGTCACTCTGTGAAATGACAGCTGAACCCTGCTGGCTAATATTGCACGTAGCGTGATATACACAGTTTATACTCAAGAGATATTTTCCCTGCACAATGGCTCTCGTACACTTCTTTGTCCTCTGGCTTGGCGTCAGCAGCCGTGATACCTAAGCGGTCCTCGTCTTGTTAGCGAGATGCATTATCTTGTTGGCCACCAAGAGACTGAAACAGAACAGCTGGGAACCAGCAGGGATGGGTGGGGGGAACGAGGGCTGCTCCGTAATGACTTCATTCCTCTTCTGTGACAGCTTCCTCCTATTCGGAGAAGTGGATTCAACGTGACTGAGCTCTCCCTTCCTAATCCTGTGGCAAGACGAGCCTTGCAAACGGGTGCTGCAGAAACTGCTCTATTTGCCTGGCACAGTGAAATAATGTGCTAAAGCCCCGACCTGAAACAGAGAAGAAATAGATCTGAAATGTAGCCGCAAAAATCCTGGCATCTTTCTCGTCATTTTTCTTAGTAACCTAAATGGAGATCCAGTGTGATCCTCAGCTCTGAGCAGTGCTTTCCAGGGACATGAGATTTATTTAAATAAGAGCTACTTTTAAAATCTGGATTCCAGTTTTTTGTTTTTGTTTTGTTTTTTTTTTTTTTTGCTGTGTTTTAATCAGGGGACTAAAGATGTTTTAAAGAAAGTTACTCAGTTAGGGTGAAAACTCAGTTTATATCCCATAGTAGTTGTGTTTCTCATTGCCTTCTTGTTCCCACACTTAGTTTAGACTGAAACAAATAAAAATTACAGGGATCAGACAGAAATAAATATGATTACAAAATCAAGTGCACTGATTCGGTCAGATGTGGATACAATGAATTTAGTGTCTGGGAACATAAAAAAAAATGCACGCACAGACAGTGATAAGGCAAGATTAATTATAATGAACATGTTGGGGCGCCTGGGTGGCGCAGTCGGTTAAGCGTCCGACTTCAGCCAGGTCACGATCTCGCGGTCCAGGAGTTCGAGCCCCGCGTCAGGCTCTGGGCTGATGGCTCAGAGCCTGGAGCCTGTTTCCGATTCTGTGTCTCCCTCTCTCTCTGCCCCTCCCCCGTTCATGCTCTGTCTCTCTCTGTCCAAAAATAAATAAATGTTGAAAAAAAAAATTAAAAAAAAATGAACATGTGAATATGTATTTAATTTCAAATCACTTTGCATATACTATTTCACGTATTCATCTGAAACAATCTGCAGATAGAAATAGCAAAGTGGAAATATGATTAATATTCCCTATTTCACCCTGTTTTAGAAGTGCTAATAAGATAGTTAGCTACTGAATGGCAAAATGTCTTGTGCATAATATAACTTATGCATAAGAATAATTTGTTTCCTTTTAATTTGGTCTTTAAAAAAATCCTGGAGCTTAATGTGGACAAATCACATTTCCTAGGTTTTAGCACTGGCAAATCATGGCACCGCAGTTCTAGAATCCAGGTGACATGTGGTTCCCTTGGTACAAAAGGGTTTTAGGAACTTGAATCCCTCCAGCCTTGTCACTGAAAAGACTTTTCCATTTTACAGAAATTGGGTGAAACAAACAGACTAGTAAGGCAGTAAGAATTGGTACATGCCTCCCCAGTAACGTAATAAGAGGGGAAAAAAATGTACAAGATCTGAAATTTCTCTTTAGAAGTCTTCTTTGTCTTTAAATTCAGACTGGCGTATTTTTTTATGTTTATAAATGACTTTTAGAGTGAATTGGGATATGTACAAAAATGTTCTCAAGCAGTGTTATTCATAATGGCCCCATTTAGAAAACATCAACAACATTCATCAACAGAAAGGATACAATTTAATGTTTTTGCAATGTTTATTTATTTATTTCTGAGAGACTGAGAGAGCACAAGCAAGGGAGGGGCAGAGAGAGGGAGACACAGAATTCGAAGCAGGCTCCAGGCTCTGAGGTGTCAGCACAGAGCCTGATACGGAGCTTGAACTCAGGAACCGGGAGATCATGACCAGAGCCAAAGTTGGACACTCAACTGACTGAGCCACCCAGGTGCCCCCAATTTAGTATTTTATATGAGGAAACACTATACACCAATGAGTGAGAATGAATGTCTTCTATATATTTATTATATAAACACATGGGAATAGATCAAAAATATAACAATGAGCAAAAGAAGCCAGACCAAAGATATAGGCTGTATAATCCCATTTACATAAAGGGACAAAATAAACCAGCAAACAAATAAAAACCCACACTATTTGGGGCTCCCACTAAGTGTTCAAACTACAACAAAAAGCAAAAAGCGATGACCATAAAAGTCAGAGGAGGGTTATTTCAGGTACAGTTGAGCGTTTTTGGTTAAGAACAGTAAGCTGAACGCTTTTAGGATGCCAAATGGGGTTTGGGTTTGTTTGCTTTGTCCTTGGAGGTCGTTTTAGGAGTGCTTACAAGAATTTATTAAACAGTGCTTTTATATTTTGTAAATGTTTCTGTATGTATGCCACATTTTACATTTCACACACACACACACACACACACACACACACAGAGTTTAAAAAAAGAAAAGAAAGGTGTCCTATTGAGAAGACAAAGTTCTTTGATGCGGGAGATAATGGAAGGGGTTAGAAGGGTTGATTCCCATCCTCCTTATGTATCTCAGCCCCCATTGGAATGGATGCCAATCGGGCCAGCCAGGCCGGCTGTCTGCCCTGTCACCTAGTGATCTGAGCGGGATATGAGGCCTAGGCCACTGGGGAGATGCCTGGATCGTTCCTTCGCGCAGAAGATGAGAGAAAAGCTGGAAATGATGTGGATGATGTTTGACACTGCTTTGACAAAGAAATAAAGGGCTAGTGAATCATTTTAGCAAGTTTGCCTCTGGGGAGTCTCCAATCTTTCTCTCTCTCGTGTCAATAGAAAGAACCCCTCTCTATCCAGAGCATGAAGAGAAAACATCCTTATTTTCAGCCGGGCCCAAAACACGGAGTCGATCGCACTCCAAAATCGTTAGTAATGATTTCGCATGGTTTCTGACCTTCTTTCAGGGCCCGCCCATCTGGGAAATTAGGTGTGTCTGCCCCCAATTCACTGAGGGCAAATGTTCCAGGGTAGACATGCAATTGAACTAAGTCACCTTGAGGGTGATGTGTCCTCGACAAAGGAAAGCACGGCACTCAGACCGGGGGATACCCTGAGTGGAAGCAGCCAAGGGGGCTCCAGGGCAGAGAGCAAGGCTCAGGAGCAGAGGCCGGGAAGCTGTACAGGCTAGGGGTGTAAGATTGGCTCCAAAGTCAGGGCCACGGTTGCTTGTTTGGGGGGAAACATGCCATGTGCATGGAGGTCCAGAAAGAGGATTGCGTATGAGCAGAGTACAAGGGAGTCAAGCGATCCTTACTTTAAAAAGAGAGACAAATCCAGCCTGAGAGTCTAACAATCTCCTTGGCTTCGCTAGTCAGTCAGATCTTATAGGCAGGGCGGATTCCGACCTCACCGCGTTATTTAGAGTCAAGTCTGTCTCCAAATAGGACAGGAAACAAGGTGGGCCCTGAAGGGTTGCAATACGGCGTCCACAAGGCCAGCGTTCATTCTGCCTGGAGGAACCTGAAACGGAATTCTAAGAAGGCGATACGGTCAAAGAATTCGATTCTCCCTCAGTCACTCCGCACGTGGAGTTGGGTCTGATGCTTTTTTAGAAGAAGAAGACACCGCCGCCGGCTGGTAAACTGTCTGTGACATTGTGACGATGAATATTTTGTTTGGCAAAAATCACGTAGCAAACTTTACGGGCCCACGTGCTCCTTTAATTTACCGAGCTCCTTGCAGCAAAGCGGAAAGATGGAGTCCTCTGCCTTTTGCAATTGTCTGCGGATGCTGCACCGTCTGACTGGTTGCAATACAAACAAATTACAATCCAAATCCAGTTTAACCGGGGGGGCGCGGAAGGCGCATCCGGGGCTGCGCGATGGTACATAATTTCAATACTTTTTGATGCCAAGGTTCCCTCGTCTCTAAACTCTAGACTGTTATGGGGGTTAAGTGAGATTATTCATACACACACGCACATGAATACATAGGATCTCTTTCATTTCATTTAATCACATACGTGTATGCAATAGGGCACATCTTACCATGCTCAGTAACAAAAGGTACGGTGCCCGGCTTTTCTACAGATGTTGGCGTTCAATTAAAATCTTCACGATCGGGGCACCTGGGTGGCTCAGTCTGTTGCGTGACTGACTTCAGCTCAGGTCATGATCTCACAGTTTGTGGGTTCGAGCCCCATGTCAGGCTCTGTGTTGACAGTTCAGACCCTGGAGCCTGCTTTGGAGTCTGTGTCTCCCTCTCTCTTTGCCACTCCCGCCTCTCGAAAATAAATACACATTAAAAAAATTAAAAAATAAAATCTTCACTATTGAATACCAAGTAATCTCTTAATACGTTCAGAGTCATGAGGCATTTTTCAGTATCATCGTCTTAAAAAATAAATATCCCAGAGTTTGTTTGACATGCTCCAATGTGGACCAGCTCGTTTTCTTTTCTTTTCTTTTTTTTTTTTTTTAACGTTTATTTATTTTTGAGACAGAGAGACACAGAGCATGAACGGGGGAGGATCAGAGAGAGGGAGACACAGAATCTGAAACAGGCTCCAGGCTCTGAGCTGTCAGCACAGAGCCCGACGCGGGGCTCGAACTCACGGACCGCGAGATCATGACCTGAGAGCCAAAGTCGGCTGCTTAACTGACTGAGCCACCCAGGCGCCCCTCGTTTTATTTTCGAAACATGCAGTGTTAGTTTCAGATGTGCAATATAGTGAGTTGGCGGTTTCAGGCGTCACCTCAAGACAAGTGCACTCTTCGAACTAGATCGTCTTTTCTGACTGTCCCATACAGCTGCCAGGTTGTATACTCTACTTTCTAGCTCTTGTAGCTTTTGCAATTTTTGTTTGATGGGATGAGTATCAGAGAATGTCCTTTTCTGCCCTCACACCTGCTTGAATGTAGGCTGAACAAAAATTCTGTCCTGAGGATAATTCATTTTTGAAAGCCTCGTTCCACGGTCTTTTGGCTTCCGGGGCTGTTATTGGGTAATCTGTCACCATCTGATTCTCGATCCTTTTGTAAAAGATAATTTTCTGACTGGAAGTTTTGGAATCTTTTCTTAATCCCTGATGTTCTGGAATTTTACAGGGGTGCTTGTCTAGGTCTGTTTGCCATCGCGTTGAGCCTGACACGGGCTCTTGCAATATGGACATGTATATCCTACAACTCCATTATTTTGTGGATAATTTCTGATCTTCAACTTTCTGTGCCCTGGCTTTCTGGGACTCCTGTTATGTGTGCATTGGGTATTCTAAAAAGATTGCCCAATTTTCTTCTTGTTCCAATTTCTAACGTGTTATATTTAGTTTCCACTTTCGGAAAGGTTTCTTCAAGTTTGCTTTTTCTTTTCTTTTTTTTTTTTTTTTTTTTTCGTTCTTTATCATTTATGTAGTTGTTTTTATTTTGGAGAGAAAGGCAGGCAGTGTGAATGGGGGAGGGGGGCAGAGGGAGATAGAGAGAGAGAAGATACTAATAGTTTCCGTGCTCAGCAGAGCCCAATGCGGGGCTGCGTCCCATGACCCCGGCTGGGATCATGACCTACGTCAAAATCAAGAGTCAGACAGTCAACCAACTGAGCCACCCAGGCGCCCCTCCTTCATTTTTTATTTTTAATTCTTAACATCTCTTTTTGGCTCTTCTCTTAATAGTCATCTTTGAAGCAGCCTCTTTCTGCTTTATAGATATATAGATAGATATATAGATATACCCCCTTGAGGGTATCATTATAGATTTTCCAAGGTTTTTCCCCTGTGCTATCTCTGCGTCCCCTTGTTGCTTTCTGTGTTTTGTTCTTTGTCTCTGATGGCGAGCTTTTCCTCAAATATGTGGTAATTATTGACTGTCAATTTCCATATAAGAGTGGGCCACTGAAAACCCGACTGGATGCTTGGCAACGACGAGTGGTGTTTCTCTCTCACTAAACCCCGCACTACCCAGGACCACAGAGTTCTTTCCTCTTCTATCTTTGCAGAGACAGAATAAGTGATGTGGTAGAAAGTCCACGGGATTTAGTATATGAAGACGTGCATGCAGGGTCCTGAATCTCCCCCTTCGAGGATGTATGAACCGAAGCAGATGTCCTATTTTCTCGGTGTCAGTTTGAACACGTAGAACAGTGCATAGCATACGTGATAGATACTTGTTGAGTGGACACGTGTCTTCAATGGAGAAGTGTAGACCATAGCACCCTCCTCTTCACTGTGTGGAGACACATAATTAAGAGAGTGTGTAAAAGTCCCTTCCCGTGGTGAAGTGCTACTCAAATTTCAGAGACTAGTCTTAAAGGGACTTTAAGGGGACACAAGTGCAATATTGTAGGGCAGGCACGATCTCGGTCAATTTCGCGGCATAGCGCATTCTTGGTAATACATCTGGAGGTGTGGATGCCGTGCTTCCGTAAGATCAGAAGTATCTTTGGAATACATGAAAACAGCTACCACGGAGAAGAGCGGGTAGGATTCAATAGAGTGGCAGTGGGGGCAGGGAAGATATGTGATGCACACTCTGGCTTTCTATCGGGGGGAACTTTCTGTCAATTAGAACTTTGCATCAAAGAGATGAGCTGTCTTGATAGTTGGTGGGTTTCCTGTCCCCAGACAGTTAAAGCGGGATTGTCCAAAAATATCACAAAGGAAATTTCCTGCTAGGAATAGATTATGCCATTAGACTAAATGCTCTCTGAAATCCTTCTGGTCTTTAAGATCTTAGTTAGTACAGGATTGCAGATGTTAAAGTTACAATCGGTTTTCCCAAAGCCAGAAAACAGAAATATTCTCAGCCAAATTTACTCGGGGTGTTTGAGAGGCATCTTTTGAAATGAATCAGTGAAGGAACCAAAACTCTCTCCCCATCTAAATCCTCATAGCTGATTTGGTAACGGCTCTGAAAGGCCAACGTCCCCCCCTCTTAGGATTGTGGCTTCTTCACCGAGGCCAGTCCTTTATCTGATGTTTTCTTGAAGAAATGACAGGCCTTTGGGGAATGTGGACAAGGAGGATGGAGTGCTTCCAGTAAAAGAGCGAGGCTTCTTCCTTGAACGGGCTCACCGCCCAGAAGACAGGTTGATTTGCATTTTATCTGCAGTGCATTTCTCATTGAAGTGCATTGCCGTGGCAGGGCTTTGCCTCTGCCTGGATTTAGCCTTGTCCCCCGAGGAAGGCTGCATTCATTTATTACCATCCCATGCCTTTTAGTTGACAAGCCAGCATTTTCCTTCTCTTTTACCACGACCAAGAAAAGACACGTTACTGTAACATCTTCTTTAGCCTTTCAAGGTCACTTAAGAGGGGAGGGAGAATAAGAAACTATCACCGCATTTTTGTTTGTTAAAGGATAAAGGGCGCAAGAAATACAAAAGCGGAGGCTTTAAAAACCGAGTTATATCTGCAGGAGGTGTAAATCAAGTGACCTAATGGCACCCTTTCTCTTCATCTCTCTTGCTGAAATCCACGTGGAATTGATGGATTAAAAACCAATGTTACCGAGCTGTGATGGCTTTGCAGTATCATTTTCAGACTAATCCATTTCAGTGCCTGGTAGAATAAGTATTGCAGTGAAGGGTTGTCTAATGTTTTAAAATTAAGCTTCTTTTGATAGCTTCTGCTCAGTCTAAGGTAAGGTGAGAGAGCCCACATAGCTGTAGGTGGCTGACGAAGAGTGCTAGAATACTCCAAGAGCAATGACAATGTGCCTCTCACTGGGAGGTTCCCTCCAGCATGAGCTCAGTCCTCATCTACGAGCTACCTAGATGATCTCATCCAATACTAGGTTTCAAATTACCCTGTGTTGGGGGCACCTGGGTGGCTCAGTCGGTTAAGCGGCCGACTTCGGCTCAGGTCATGATCTCACGGTTTGTGAGTTCGAGCCCCGCATCAGGCTCTGTGCTGACAGCTCCGAGCCTGGAACCTGCACCAGATTTTGTGTCTCCCTCGCTCTCTGCCCCTTCCCTACTCACACTATGTCTCGCTCTGCCTCAAAAGTAAATAAATGTTAAAAAAAATTAAAAAAAGAGCTTACTAAAAAAAGTCATCATGTGATGATTTCCAAACCTCTCATCTCATTCCCAGACATTTCTTTTGAACTTCTGAATCATGTTTCAGAAGTAATGAACACTTATATATGGATAGATTAAATGAACCAAAACTTAACCTCTCTTTTGGGGAATAGGGTAAGGGGTTGACAATTTTGCTTCTCCCTTCACCTGTACTAGGATTCTTTACCCACAAGGTATAAATGTATCATACAAGGTGAAAAACCAAGTAGGAATCATTATACTCCTCTATTATAGATTGGCTATCACCTAACAGCCTTAATACAGAACTTGCCTGGCTCTTGAAACTCTGAAAAACACAACTCTTTTTAAAAATGTTTGTTTATGGGGTGCCTGGGTGGCTCAGTCAGTTGAGCGTCCAACTTCAGCTCAGGTCATGATCTCACGGTTCACAGGTTTGAGCCCCGCGTCCGGCTCTATGCTGACAGCCTGGAACCCGGAGCCTGCTTTGGATTCTGTGTCTCCCTCTCTCTCTGTCCCTCCCCTGTTGGCACTCTGTCTCTCTCTCTCTCTTTCAAAAATAAATAATAAACATTAAAAATGTTTAGTTATTATTTTGAGAGGGTGTGAAGCACGAGTGGGGGGGTGGGGGCAGAGAGAGAGAGAGAGAGAGAGAGTCCCAAACATGCTCCACACTCAGCTCCAGGGGGAGGACTGATGACGGCTGATGATGCGGGTCCAAACGAGAGACCCTCTTGGAACTCCACGCAGGGCTCGATCTCACCAACGTGACATCATGACCTCAGCTGATATTAAGAGCTAGATGTTCAAAAGGGGGAGCTGCCCAGACATTCCTTAAAAACACAGCTCTCAAAACTGATTCGGAGAGTGCAGGTGAAGTGAAGCCTGGGGTCCCCAGAGGGATTTTCTGCGCCCCCCTTGTCCTGAACCTAACATGGCTAAATCTTCAGAGTAGACCCCCGACTGATTACTGGGTGCCTGTACCCCAGAGACTAGACCCAACGGGTATTTGTTTTCTGTACGTGAGGTCAGAAGCACAGAAGTGGAGGAAAGGACGTCTGCACAGGGTTCTGAACTTGACTTCGTACATGTTTTTCTCACCCCTTAAATGTCTTTCCTCTACTGCCTGATGACTTTTTACTCAATCACCTAGATTAAAAGTAAATGTTGGGGCCCCTGGGCGCCTCAGTTGGTTAAGCGTCCGACTTCAGCTCATGTCATGATCTCATGGTTTGTGAGTTTGAGCCCCACATCAGGCTCTCTGTTGTCAGCTCAGAGCCTGCTTTGGATCCTCTGTCCCTCTCCCTCAGTCCCCTCTCCTGCTCACTTGCATGCATGCGCACACTCTCTCTTTCTCTCTTAAAAATAAGTAAACATAAAAAAAAGTAAACGTCAGCTTCTCTGTGAAAACATCCTGATATATCAAGCTTAATGTATCCAGTGTGCACAATCGTATGCTGTCCCTGAGCCTGTGGCCCTGAGACATATTCTTTGTCCTTGGTTTTGCCCTTTCTGGTGGTGGGGATGGGGGTGGCCTTTCTGGCCTGCATTCCCCGCACTCCTGTGTCACCTGGCTTATGGCTGGTGTCAGCCAAGGAGAAGCACTGGCAGGAGATGGGCGTTGGGAGGACAGAAGCCAAGGTCTTCCCCTCCCTATCTGCACTAGTGGCTTTTCTAGTTCCCTTGGAAATCCCAGCTCCCTCTGGACATGCTCGCTCTGATTCCAGCTCCATGTTGGGGGGGACTCCAGCTCTGGTAACACCATGGTATTCATTTTCTGGGGCTACTGTAGTGGTTTAATACCAACGACAAACTGAAAACAATGGAAATGTAGAGGCACCTGGGGACTCAGTCAGTTCCGCGGCCGACTTCGGCTCAGGTCACGATCTCACAGTTCACCGGTTCGAGCCCTGCGTGGGGCTCTGTGCTGCCAGCTCAAAGCCTGGAGCCGGCTTTGGATTCTGTGTCTCCCCACCCCCTGCCCTTCCCGTGCTCATGCTCTGCCTCTCTCTGTCTCTCAATAATAAATAAATGTTTAAAGAAAATTAAATCAAAAGAACAACAACGGAAATGTATTCCCTCGCCATTCTGGTGGACAGAAGTCCAAAATTCAGGTGTCATCCGGGATGTGCTCCTTTTGACAGCGGCAGGAGAGAATCCTTCCTTGGCTCTTCCAGTTTTGGTAATTCCAGGGGCTCCTTCACTTGTGTGGCAACGTCACTCCAATCTCTGTCCCTGTCTTCACATGGCCTCTCCTCTCTCTCCGAATCTTCCACTCTTTTTGCCTTTTACAAAAACAATTGTATTGGGTTTAGGGTCCGCCTGAGGCATCCGGGATAATCTCATCTCAAAAATCCTTAATTTAATTATATCTCTAAGACCCTTTTCCCTAAATAAGGTAATAGGGTCGCTGCATCTAGGTATCAAGATGTGGACGTATTTTCTCAGGGGCCCCATTCAACTCACCACAACTATCTCTTCTCTGTTTCTCCAATCTGTGGCTGGTAGAGTCTATCTGCTGTGGGATAATTTTTTTTTAATTTTTTTTTTAAAGTATATTCACCTATTTTTGAGAGAGAGAGAGCGAGAGAGCACAAGAGCATGCACGCGTGCGCTCATGAGCGGGGGAGGGGCAGAGAGAGGCAAGAGAGAATCCCAAGCAGGTTCTGCACCATCAGCACAGAGCCCAGCTTGGGGGCTGGAACTCACCAACCGTGAGATCATGACCTGAGCCGCAATCAAAAGAGTTGGCCGCTTAACTGTCGGGGCCACCCAGGCGTCTGTTGTGGGATAATTTTTGTGTTATCTCACTGTCCACTCTTCAACTCCTCAGAACCTGCCTCTTCTGGGCCACCAACGACTTATATCAATTTTTCTCTGTTACAATTACTTGAAATGGTTGTAGCGAGATCCCGATAGAAATGAAATCGCGTTTTTTGGATGCCTCTATTATAGAGCCATAATACAACGTATTATCATGCTTTGCTTACATATGTACATCTCCTGGCATGCTGAATAAACTTTTTTTTTTTTAATTTTTCTTTTTGTTCCCGGGGCCCAGCACAGTGCCTAGTCTGGAAAGTGTTCAATAAATAATGGATTGTGAATATTAGTCTCAACATATGCTTCATCAATCCCATGCTTCATCCGTGCTTCATCTGGGATGAATGTGTAAAGCGTCTAAGGAACCAGTAAAAGAAAAACACTCACATCCTTCTGCAAAACAGCAACACGTAGAGAAAAAAAAAATATTTGTGTGACAGAGACTATATGAGCTCTTATTAGTTCAACAAAGAGAAATAGCACAAGACAGAGTGCGTCCAACAGAATTTTTTATAAATATTTCTTAGCAACTCTCAGTTTCAATCTCTCCATTTCACTTGATGTCATGTTTAATATTCTTTCAGTGGCACTCTAAATGATTATTTCATGCCAAATACCTCCCAAACTGCCCCTCTTGTTACCCAGAGTCAACCTTTCTAAGAAACAAGCTGCTTCAAATTACTGCAAAGGTGTTAGTTTGGGGGTAGGTATTCTGCATGGATATTCACGGTTACTGCTTGATATGTAATCTGTTTTATAGACTGTCATCTGGACAGTATTCTAGAAGTAGACTTTGGTTGTTTTTTTTTCCCCCTTTTGGCAAAGTCTCCAGCAGTTTTACAGTTTTTACCAAAAAATTACAAAGTAGCATGAAAGCTTTCTTTCCCCTTGAGCCCTCAAATCTTCTGTCCTCTGCTGGCATGCCTTTGGATGACTGACAATCCATCCAATCCATTGACATCCCTATGGTCTTTTGTGCATATATCTTTGCATTTTAACCCCCCACCTATGACACCAGTTCTGCTTCTCAAAACCTTCTGCGTTTTTAAAGCCACCGTATTGACCCCGTTAAACCTTTGGAACAAGACAGATTTGGGTTTGAATGCAGGTTCCACTATGTGTTGACTGCACGTGAACTTGAGAAATTCATCAATCTCTTGGAAATTTGGTTTTCTCGTCTGTAAAATGGAGATATTCATACCCACATCAGAGTGATATTTCAGGCATTAAATATGAAAACAGATGTGATAGGGTCATCACACAAATGCTTAAAGATATTATTATCCCAGCTTTATGTCTAAGATAATTTTATAAATTTTTTTTTAACGTTTATTCATTTTAGAGAGACAGAGAGAGACAGAGCATGAGTGGGGAAGGGGCAGAGAGAGGGAGACACAGAATCTGAGGCAGGCTCCAGGCTCTGAGCTGTCAGCACAGAGCCCGACACGGAGCTCGAACTCACAAACTGCAAGATCATGACCTGAGCCGAAGTCGGTTGCTCGACCGACTGAGCCACCCAGGCGCCCCGATGTCTAAGATAATTTTCTGATTGAAAGTTTCTTTTAATTTCCAAATAGAGTTCTTACTCTAAGACTTTGTAATATGTTTTCTTTTGGTGCCCTTTTAGTGTTTATATTCCCTAAAATTAAATTTATTTATCTTTTTAATCTCACCTCCTTTGCTATATATTAATGAGTTCTTGAATAGAGCTACTATTTTACATTTCTCTACACCCTTTAGAACAATGAGGCCTGTAGCTGGCACATAGTAGGCACTCAAAAAATTGGTGGGATTGAATTAATTCTCAACCCATTGAGTTGATTAACTTCGGTACGTTTCTGCTCTATGTGTCTTGCTGAAGGACCCTGCCTGTCACATTAATCTTAGAATCAGAGGGAATGCAGTGCCTATTCCATTGTATTGAGACAGCTCATAGACTTGGAAATAAAATGGTAAATTTAATCATTTTCTAGCCATCAAAACTTTTTATTTTCTCTGAACAGCTAACAAAATGCTGGTATGAGAAGGTGAACATGGGTGGAAGGGAAGTTTTCTGAGGTGTTGAGGCATATGTCCTACAATTTCAGAGGTAGCAATTTGTTTTGGAAAAGCTACCAAGAATGGTGTTTTCCATAAATATTAATCAGTTTGGGTCACTCATGAATGGTGAAGCAAAGACTATCCTCAAACACTTTGTGTTTTGGTGAATATAAGTGGTTTGGAGTCAGGGAATTTAACAAGACTACATTATCTATTTACTCATTTACACAAAATAATGTTTATCATTTACTCCCTTTATTCACTCATCCGTTTCATAAGAACCAAAAACATATTTATTTACTTATTTTTGATTTTTTAAAGATTTATTTATTATTGAGAGACAGAAACAGACAGTACGTGAGTAGGGGAGGGGCTGAGAAAGAGGGAGACAGAGAATTCCGGGCAGGCTCCAAGCTCTGAGAGCCCGGCATGGGGCTCGAACCCACGGACCGCAAGATCGTGACCTGAGCCTCAGTCGGACACTGAACCGACTGAGCCGCCCAGGTACTCCAAACCAAAAACATATTTAAAAGAGAAATTATTTCCCCAGTAGAGGCTGAACTGTTTTTTTTTTAGATATTTTGCTAATTTTTAAGATTTCTATTGCACGGATGTATGTTTATTACAATGTCATACCTCTATTTAATCTTAATATTTTTTCCTGAAATTTTTGAGTTATTACTTAATTAATATTAATACCCACATTATTAAATTCATATCAATGTTCCTTTTGTACTAAGGCACATTTATTCCTGTCTTGTAATGACTCTAACATACTTTTAGTGCCAAAAGCACCCAAACCCAACCAAATGTCCCAGGGTGTAGATTTGTTGCACCACACCTGATAATATGCCAGTATCCCATGGGGAATGCTATAACTTCCTGGTGATGTCCTTGGCAGGTAAGTCAGGGCAATCATCGTGGAATTCATCATCCTCTCAGTGGCTCCATTGTATACTATGGACCAGTGTCTGATGAAGGGACAACTGGGTAATTCTGAGTGTCATGATCAACTGTGGTGATGGGATGTAAGATGTTCACAGTAATTAATGAAACTATTTGAGTTCTAACAACTAATTTTGAGACTCCTCTCAAAAGTCTATGGGTTGCTACGTTGAAGTACTTTAAGTAAGTTGAAAATAAATAAGTACCTCAAAAAAGCATGTGGAGGCGTCCCAAACTTTCTTTCACTTTCTCCTCCAGGTAAAACATTAATGAATTGCAGAGACAATAGGTAATGTCTTAGAGTCATATTTAAGGTTTCGTTCGATTTATTACCCAATGGTCATGCCTCACCAACAAACTTTCTTACATGTAGTTCATATTGGAATATTTTATTCCTTTGAATCCTACTTCAGAAATTATTCTTCTAAACGTAACCAATGGATTCTTTTGTCTTTTGAAATGGATATATTGAGATTTGATTTGTACACTATAAAATTCAGCCAACTTAAGTGTCCAGTTCAATGGTTTCAATATATCTACAAAGCATTTTAGTCATCCATCACAACAATATAATTTTAGGATATTTTAATTACCCATCATCCAAAATAACCTCGTATCCATTAGCAGTCATGCTCCATTTTGCTCAGTCTCCTCTATCCCTAGGCAAATACTAATCTACTTTCTATTTCTATGGATTTGCCTATTCTGAATGTTTCATATAAATGGAAGCAGGAAGTGTTTGGTCTTTCATAATTGACTTCTTTCATTTATTATGATGCTTTCAAGGCTCAACCTTACTATAGCATATATCAGTATTTCATTCCTTTGTATTGCCAAATAATATACCATTATATGGATATACCATATTTTGTTTATACATTCATCAATTGATAGACCTTTGGGGTGTTTCTGTCTTTGCCGATCATGAACGATGCTACTATGATCATTTGTGTAGAAATCTTTGTGCAGACATATGTTTTCTCTCCAGGTAGATGCCTACAGGTGGAATTTCTGGTTCATAGGGTCTCTACGTTTCACACAATGAGAAGCATCAAAGTATTTTCCCAAGAGAATGCACCAATGAATGTTTATTTTCCAGTGTTAATATTGGCCTTTTACTTATTTTTATCATTGACTACACTATACCATTTTGCACTGATGTCTCTCCATTTTACTTACAACTTCCTCTCATTTGGCTTTGTGATGCTTCAACATTTTGATTTCTCCCATGTCTTATCTGTGACACTTTCCGCCTCCCCGCGTGGAATTTTGGTTCCTGATTCCTTTCTTCTCTCTACCTCGGCAATTTCATTCAGTGAAGCGCACTCCACTTCCTGGCGTTGTGTTGAATCAAATCAGTCAACGTGGTTTAAAGTCTTTCCTGAGCTGTAGTCACACAAGCTGTCCCTTGGTACCTCTGTTAGGCTTTTCCATTTCAAATGCAGTGTGTTCCCCAGAGGGCTCGTCTCCTGCTCTGCAAAGCTGGTCTTTCTAATTGTTCTCTCTTTTTTTAGTGCCTCTACTGTCCTCTCAACTCACTTGCAATTTCAGTCGTTTTTTTCCCTTCTTCTCCCTCTTTCCTTTTACCTGATTAGTTTGCCAGCTCCTGTCCCTTTATGTCTGTCACCCTCAGAGACAGTCCCTTTCTCTGTGTTACCCTCCCATGCTGCTCAAGCACCATGATTACACATTTTGATTTCTGTACATTCTTTTCACGCTTAAAAACACGATTATTATTTTTCCTTTTCCTTTTTGCCTACATTTTGCATTTATATCTTACTCACTGGTTTAATCACATTCTTGTGACTCCTCTCTTAAAAATCCTGAGGTTCTATATCATCCTCTACTGAAAACCAGATTCCTTAGCAGCACATTCAAGTCTCTGATATCCCTTCCTAGTCCTGTCTCCTATTTGCTCCGATATAGAGCATATGTTCAAGTCAATCTCACTCCTCTTTGTTTATTTTTCTGCCTCCAGCTTTGTTCATGCCTCTCCTTGGGATGCCCTGTCACTGAATCTGCATAGGGCAATTCCTCAAGGCCCTAATAAAAGGTGCCCTCCTCCACACTGATGCCCATGATCTCCCTAGACTGAATTTATCACTCTCTTTTCTCAACAATGTCATTTTCAATTCTGTATTACAGTCACTCAATGCATATCTAATCTTCCCTCCTTAAATCTACAGTCCTTGCGGGCAGGGGCCGCCTGGCATATTTATCACAATGACAGCAGCTCCCATTTCCTGAATATTGGCCATGACCTAGGCACTGAGCTAAGTCTTTTGTATCGTGATATCGTCTTTAATTACAATCCTCTGAAGTAGGTGTGTTTTGAATCGTCGTTCTATAAATGAGGCAATTCATGCTAAGAGAAGGTAGGTAACTTCCCCAAGACTAAGCAACTTCTAAATGGCAAAGCTGGAATTTTATCCTTAACTTGTCTGACTTGAAAGCCTGTGCATAATAGCCATGCCCTTATCACTTTCTCTACAACACCTGATTTAATAAATGCCAGTTAAGTGAATAAAAAATGGCCAGTATGTGCTACTGAAAAGACATGGAAGGGTTAGTTCAAACTGAAGTTATAACACTTTCTCAGAGTGAATTATTTACCACTCCTGAGCTGTTTACTCATTCATAAGGTGTTGGTAAGAGACAATAAGCCCTGCCTCGCAAAGCTGTTGTGAAGATGAAACGAAACGGGGCACATGATGGCATCTACTAGTAGGTTCTCAGTGAATATTAGTTGATAATAATAGAAGTGAAATTCCATTTTTACGATCCCTCCTCGATAAGATTGACTCTACTTGAAGATAGCCACATGACAGGAAAGGTATGCAACCAAGGTAGCCATAAGAATTTCCGAAACTCCATCCCAAGAGGACATATGTTTTATTATTTACTGCAAAAGGGCACTCCTAGTCTTTGACCTAAAATAGAACTAAATAGACTAAAAACGAAAACAAAACTGTATGGTACTTCATAATTAAGTGCTGTTTTTACTTCATTTATCTATCTATCTATCTACCTACCTACCTATTTATCATCTATCCATCCATTCCATCCAACTATCCATCTATCCAACCATCCCTCTCTCTCTCTCTCATCTACATGCTTAATTATAATATCCTTAAATTGACCAGGTAACTCTGTCACTGGGTTTTTAGAAGTAACATGCGCATAGTTCTTCTTTACCCTTCTTGCTTGAGCTTCAAATTGTTCTTTAAATCCCTCAAGTAGTCTCAAATATGCAAGTAAAATTTGGTTTTCTTCTTTCCTATCTGTTTTTTCTGCAAGCAAGTTCCTTATCTTTCTCTTGCTAACCACAGCGATTCACCGTGGCATTTCAAAGAAGTTACGTTGGTGTCCGTAATAATGTTGTTCCTTCAAGCAAAGGTTTTTATTAAATTAAAAATGTAGGGGCGCCTGGGTGGCGCAGTCGGTTAAGCGTCCGACTTCAGCCAGGTCACGATCTCGCGGTCCGTGAGTTCGAGCCCCGCGTCGGGCTCTGGGCTGATGGCTCAGAGCCTGGAGCCTGTTTCCGACTCTGTGTCTCCCTCTCTCTCTGCCCCTCCCCCGTTCATGCTCTGTCTCTCTCTGTCCCAAAAATAAATAAAAAACGTTGAAAAAAAAATTTAAAAAAAAAAATTAAAAATGTAAATTACAAGAGTATATGAGTATATATGCGTTCACCAAATTGTACTGCTCTTCACTGTTGTTCTTATTTTCATAGAATAAATGCCCTTTGACATTTTATAAGATCCCATCAATAATCTGGGGTTGAAGAAATAACTTCTTGTGTGGGATGAAATCTTTTATTGAAGTTTTTTTAATGATTCTTTTTTAAAAATGTTTTTTAATGTTTATTTATTTATTTTGAGACAGAGAGAGAGCAAGTGGGGGAGGGCCGGGAGGGGGGGGGAGAGAGAGAGAGAGAGACAGAATTCCAAGCAGGTTCTTCACGGTCAGCACAGAGCCCGACGTGGGGATCCATCTCATGGACTGTGAGATCGTGACCTGAGCCGAAATCAAAAGGCAGATGCTTAACCAACTGAGCCACCCAGACACCCCGTATATGTGACATGAAAATCAGAGTTAACTTTCTGGTCACTCTGGACTACCCAAATATGGGTAAGGTACATCAAGATGTCATAATAAAGATGAACTTATCAATATGTTCCCAAGTCCGCAGTTGGGGAATTGTAACTAAAGACTTTTCTCATGCAATTCCCAGTCTCTTGACATTCAGGAAAAAAAAAAAAGCACAGTCTTTTAAAATTACAGTGGCATATGGAACACTTGTGGGCTGATGTATTCATTTGACTTGAGTTTTCTGCAGTCTAATGGGAGGTCTAAAATTCAATCTTCATAACCTGGATGGATTTCATAAATGCAGGGTGCAATTTGAAAATCTGCATAATTTTTAAAACCTCAGTGTTTTAAATGCCTGAGGAAAAATCTACAGTAAACATCCAAATCATTTCTAGTTCAATATTAGTAGCTACCGCATGTAAAGATGACATCCCATATTAATTACATTAAATGTAATAAAATTTCAGAGAAGTCGTTGGTACTACAAGGTGACATTTTTGTTCTTGTAATTGCCTATGGAAAGAGTGCTTCCTTGATCTAGAGACAATAACTTTTTGAAAGGTCCAACAGTGCAAAGTTGCTTGCTCTGTCCCTGCCAGTCTTTGTAAGGTGTCTGTCTATTGAAGGATCTTTGTGCTGATTGTGCACAAAGGATTGTGAAAAGGATGAGCGGGGGAACACTCGTAATGATGCTGATCTCCGCAATTTTCTTGTCCACAAGGTACACTCCCCCACGCATGCTCATTGACTTCTTCCAAACGAAACACGCTCATCCGAAAATCGTAAGCTTCAGTAGCACTCACCAAAATAACATAACAGACCTAAGACCCTGGAAGAGGACCCTATCAACCAAGTTACTTATTTTTTTACTTTTTAACTTGACCACTCATTATAAGGTTTCTTGGTTCCTCTAATATCTGTCCTTGGAGCACAATTTCTCTCCATATCATTAATTTGGATAACATTTTATAAAAAAGTAAATAATTAGCAAATTTTCTCTGAAGTTTGAGATGAAGTGAGGTTTCACACACACACACACACACACACACACACACACACACACATATATATATGTATATTTATTAGTAGCAAAAAAGAAAGATGGTGTTATTAGGATAGTAGATGCCATGCCTATGAGCAAAATCTAAACACATAATAATAACTAGAACTAACCCAATACTTAATAGCTGACCCAACAACTTTTACAAGCATTACTCAGTTGATTTGCTCTATTTTGCCAGGAAGCAGCCTGAGCAGATACTGTTCTCATTTTGCTGGGCTCAAATGTTGTAGATTTATACACATTCATTTAGGAAGGGAAGATTTGGAGCTTGAAATAAGGTTTTCTGAATATAGATCTTATTCTTCTCCCAATATTTTACGGAGTATTGGAGGGAATAGAAACCTACAGGGACAGACAGTAATGCAGAAAGAGAACCTCTGTACCTGGGGTAGGCTGAGCATCTTTGGCCTAAAGCACATTTTAATAATGTATGTACTACTAGGGATAGTCGGTAAGACAGCCAAAGGATGTTGTGGGGAAATAGGTTCTACTTACATAAATGGGTTAGAAAGAAGGGTTAGGGCAGGAAAGCCACCACCACGGGGCGAAACCACCCAAGGTCAGCTTGAGATGCTGTAAGGGGATCACGAGTAACTTGTTATATCACCTGCAGGAAATTACTTTCGATCAATGTACCTTGATCACAAACTTCACTTGCCCCCACCCCCAGACTTTTTGTTTCTTTTTTTAAAAAATTTTTTTAATGTTTATTTATTTTTGAGACAGAGAGAGACAGAGCACGAACGGGGGAGGGGCAGAGAGAGGGGGAGACACAGAATCCGAAGCAGGCTCCGGGCTCTAAGCTCTCAGCACAGAACCCGACGCGGGGCTCGAACCCACGGACTGCGAGATCGTGACCTGAGCTGAAGTCGGTCGCCCAACCGACTGAGCCACCCAGGCGCCCCCAGACTTTTTGTTTCTTAAACACACAAGTTAATGATAACTATCTGATTGTTTTCTCCACGTTCCTGTGTGTAAGGTCTTGTTTTCTTTACATTCACCATGTGGGTAATACAGAGACAAAACCCCTCTTCAGGGCTTTTGTCTCCTCCTGGACATTAGCTCTCTCGTATTCAATTCTGTGTCCTCTCTCTTGCAAGACAAGAAGGAACTCCAGACTCATAGTCTGTGACAGGGTGTCTCCTCCTAAGAAATTTGGAATATTGGTGGGTCCTATAAATAACTTAAAAGATTTCATTGCAGTTTTATTTAGAATAATTACATATTTAGATTTTTATGGCTCACGTTGACATGTAAACTTATCTATTTTTAATAAATACTTGACTAAAAAACAATGGATAATATGATTTCTTTAAAGTTCTATTTGATTCCATTTGGATAAAATTTAGAAGGCTATATTAATCATAGTTTTCTCAAGGAAATGGAAACTAAAAAAAAACCCTCAATTCCAGAAATATTTATTGCAGGCTACATGACTATTTTTATACACTATTTTTATGCCTATTATTTTATACAAGATATGGAGATGAATGATACGCTGATTGCTCTCAGGAGGCCCAATCTTGAAGGAGATAAAGCCATGTTATTTATAAATTATGATATGATTTAGATGACTTGATAAGGTAATAATAGATGTACGTAGGAAGGAGAGAGTAACAGATACTTCAGAATGAAGTATCAAGAATAGCTTTCCAGGGACGCCTGGGTGGCTCAGTTGGTTAGGTGTCCAACTTCGGTCGGTCATGATCTCGTGGTTTGTGAGTTTGAGCCCCACGTCAGGCTTTGTGCTGACAGCTCAGAGCCTGGAGCCTTCTTTGGATTCTGGGTCTCCCTCTCTCTCTGCCCTCCTTTGCTCACACTGTCTCTCTCTCTCAAAAATAAATAAACATAAATAAAAAAGAATAGCTTTCCAAAGGAGATGCCATCTACCTGGGTTTTAAAGGAAGAATAAGAAGGCTATGGTCATTCCAGTCAAGGCATAATAGGTCCTGGGACAAGTGTTTATTCTTCTCAGAGCTTTAGATTATAGCAATAAATAACCCTTGCATATTGCAGTAGAAAGATTGCAGGTTTTGGCATGAGTACATCCGAGTTCTAGTCCAAACCCTGCCCTTGACTTTGGGTCACTGGAAAAATAGCTCCATGTCTCTGAGTTTTGGTGTAGACTAGAGTAATTCTAAGGTTTCTTCCGTGTCTGATTGCAATCAACTGTATTGAAAAAGCATGACACTTAGAAGCAAGGCTGTAGAGCAAGCCAGAGCTGTGTGCAAATTCCAGTTTGGCCACTTCCTTGCCACATCAGCTTGGGGAAATTCCTTAATCTGTCTGAGCCGTTGTGCCCTTATCAGTAAAAAGAAAAACATCTCAACCTCAGAGAGTAGTTGTTAGGATTATGTAAGATAATGTGTATAAAGTGAACTAATAAAGATCCTGACTCACATTTATCGGCACCATTACACTTTCAGCTATAGCATTTAGGGGAGAATTGGATACTTTGGGGGCAGTTGATGAACAAGTAAATAGGTAATACTAAAATAAACTTTTGTGCGTCATCAAATATGCACTTAGTTGTTCTACCCAAGTCACAGGTTAAATAGCCTTAACATAACGCTGAGGTTACTGCGGAGCTGGTCTCTTGGACTTTGTTGGTGGGTGAATTCTATTAGCACAGGGAACAGGTGAGGGCAAGATTGTGGGTTTGATCCTATTGGGGTGCTTACGTTCACATTGCTCCATTGGCCGGAACCATTGGCTGCTGGGTGCTGGTTTGTTCCAAGCTACCGCAAATCAAACACCTCTTTCCTTCCAGGTTATAAGTCACCTAAGTTCGATCTTCTCTGGCTACAGGTCTCTAAAATCCTATTTCACACCCGTCAAAGAATATATCTCTATAAAAGCATAGTTGCAGACAGTATTGGCAAGGTTTAAAGACAAAAGGATCACTGGAGAAAAGAAGCCATAGCAGAACTCATGACTATTGAATTTCAGTCATGTACACGGATCTTTGGAAATTGGGAAAGACAGAAAAAATAAAGCAGCATAAGTAGAATTGATAACGTCGGAAAAAAATTGCTGTGAAGCTCTTGCGTGCCTGGTTTGACCTGCCCTTGTGGTTCTTATTATGATCGAAAGATGCCCTTCAGTAATAATCATCAAGAAACTTTGAAAAAAAAAGATTAAGGTTTGTAGTTATAGTACCTGGAAATTAAACAACACTTCTGGATCACATAGCAAGGTCACAGGCAGAGGGAGAGAAGAATGAGAGTGCACAGATCTAGGGTTCTGCTTTACTGGAGTCAAGGATAAGAGCCTAAGGTTTCATCAGTTCACTTTTTATTGGTGAAGTTAAAACACAAGAGTGGGAATTTAAAGCACAGAAAGAGAAAAAGAACAAAACAAAACAAAACAAAACAAAACAAAACAAAACAGTGGCCTAAATGGTCCGTTATGGAAATCAAGTAAGATCTCTGAAACAAAGATCCTGCGTGGTGGGGGTAGCCTGGCCTTTCCTCTAATCGTGTGGCTGGCAATGTGTTTATTTGAGAGAGCCCTTGTTAAAGTGGATGGCTGAAGAATCAAACCTCAAACCACGTGCTTACATCACAAAACGAAAAGCCAACTGTCAGGGCTTACGCTACAACACTAAAGCCTATAATTATAAAATCTACAGGTGGAGAAGCAGGCGTAGGCATAGAGCAGTAGGGGTCCTAGAAAACTGAAAAATCTTTATATTTTTTATATTTGATGATACTTTTAATCTTTCTCTCTCACATTTTATACATTTGATCTTGGAAGAATTCTTCTCCGTTCGTCCATTTAAACATCCCTCTTATTTATCACATTTGGTTTGGCTCCTTTTTTTTTTTTTTTTTTTTGACTTTTTTTTTTTTTAGAGTAGTTACAGGTTTACAGCAGAAAGTACTGAGATTTCCCATATATCCCTGCTTCCACACGTGCGTAGTTTCCCCATATTGACATTTCATCATCACCCAAGTCGGTATCGTGCTCCATCTATTCACCCCTCCTCCACCCTCAAACCCCTGGCAACCAATGATCTTTTTATTGTCTCCACAGTATTGCCTTTCCCAGAGTATCATATAGTTGGAATCACATAGTATATAGACATTTCGGAGTAGTTTCTTTCATTTAGTAATTTGCGATTGAGTAATTTCCTCTATGTCTTTTCACGTGTGGTAGTTTATTCGTTTTTGAGAATTGAATAGTTTTCCACTGGGTGGATGTAGTCCAGTTTATTTATCCATTCGTCTCTTGAAGAACATCTTGGCTACTTCCAAGTTTTTGGCAATTGCAAATAAAGCTGTTATAAACACCTTTGTGCGGTTTTTTGTGTGAATATGAGATTTCAGCTTCTTTGGATGGTACCGAGGAGTGTGATTGCTGGATCGTAATGGGAAGAGTATGTTTAATTTTGTAAGAAACTTCCCAACTGTCTTCCAAAGTGGCTGTATTTCACACGCCTACCAGCAGTGAATGAGAGTTCCTGTTGCTCCACATTTTCAAGGGCACTTGGTGTTCTGATTTCGTCCATTCTAATAGGTGTGTGTGCAGTGGTATCTGATTGTTATTTTATTTTGCATTTCCCTGATGACATATAACGTGGACCATCTTTCTACATGTTTCTTTTCTAGCTGCATATCTAGTTTGGTGAGGTATCTGCTAAGGTCATTCACCCATTTTTAAGTGGGTGGTTGGTTTTTTTATTGTTGAGCTTTAAGTGTTGTTTGTATACTTCAGATATTTTGCAAATATTTTCTCTGTCTCTGGCTTATCTTCTTGTTCTTTTGGTATTATCTTTCAGAGAGCAGAATTTTTTTATTTTAATGAAGTTATTATTCATATTTCTTTCATGGATTGTGCCTTTGGTTTTATATGTAGAAAGTTATTACATACCCAAGGTCATGTAGATTTTTTTCTTGTTATCTTCTAGGAATTTTATAGTTTTATGTTTTACATTTAGCGCTATAATCCATTTTGAGTTAATTTTTGTGAAAGGTGTTAAGATCATGTCTAGATGAATTTATTTTTGTATATGGATGTCCACTTGCTCTAGAACCATTTGTTAAAAAGATCATCCTTGATCTTGCTCTATCGTATTGCCTGTGATTCTTTGCCAAAGACCAAATGAGTATATTTTTGTAGGTCTATTTCTGGGCTCTCTGTTCAGTTCCATTGATTTGTCTGTTCTTTCACGAATACCATTCTGTCTTGATTACTGTAGCTTTATGGTAAATCTTTTTTTTTTTAAGTTTATTTATTTTGAGAAAGAGAGAGCGAGAGAGAGAGAGTGAGAGACAGAGAGAGAGAGAGAGAGAAGGAGAGAGAGAGAGATAGAGAGAGACAGAGGGAGAGAGAGAGAGAATGAATGGGGGAGGGGCAGAGAGAGAGGGAGAGAGGGAATCCCAAGCAGGCTCTGCACTGTCAGTGTAGAGTCTGGTATGAAGCCCAAACGCATGAACTGTGAGATCATGACATGAGCTGAAATCACAAGTTGGATGCCTAACTGACTGAGCTACCCAGGTGCCCTGCTTTATAGTAAGTCTTGAAGTCAGGTAGCATTAGTTTTTCACATTTTCTTCTTCCTCTTCCTCCTCCTCTTCCTTTCCTTCTCCTCCTTCTCCTCCTCCTCCTTTTCCTCCCCCTCCTCCTTCCTCTTCACAGTATTATCTATTTGGAGTCTTTTGCCTCTTCATACAAACTTTAGAATCAGTTTGTAAATATCCACAAAATAACTCGCTGGGGTTTTGATACGGATTACATTGAACCTGTAGTTCAGTTCAGGAAGAGCTGACATCCTGACAATATTGAATCATCTCATCCATGAACATTGAATACCTCTCCATTTGTTTAGTTCTCCTTTGATTTCATTCATCACAGTTTTACAATTTTCCTCACATGGATCTTGTACATATTTTGTTACATTTATACCTAAATATTTATTACTTGTTTGTTGCTAATATAAATGCTCCAGTTGTTCATTGCTTGTGTATGGGAAATCAGTTGAATTTTGCATGTTAAGCTTGTATCCTGCAACCTTGTGATAAATGCTTATTAATTCCGACAATTTTGTTGTTGATTATTTGGGATTTTCTATATAGACAATCATGTCATCTGCAAACACAGATAGTTTTATTTCCTCTTATGCCTTTATCTATACCTTCTTCCTATACCTATACCTTTATACTTTTTATTTCCTTTTCTTATCTTATATTTTTATCTATAACTTCCAGTTATAGCTTGTGACTTTCCAAATGATGAAAAGGAGTGGTGAAAAGGGATATATTTGCCTTGTACATGATTTTAGTGGACAAGCCTCGAGTTTCCCACTATTAACAGGATGTTAGCTATAAGATTTTTTGTAGATATTCTCTATCAAATTGAGAAAGTTTTTCTCTACTCCTAGTTTGCTGAGAGGGTTTTTTTGTTTGTTTGTTTGTTTTGTTTTGTTTTGTTTTGTTTTTGTATCTATTGATATGATCACGTAATTTTTCTCTTTTGGCCTGTTGATGTGATGATGCAGTATGTTAATTGATTTTCAAATGTTGAACTAGCTTTGCATATTTGGGGTAAATCCCACTTGATCATGGTGTATAACTCTTTTTATACATTGTTTGATTCAATTTGCTAAGATTGTGTTGAGGATATTTGCATCTATATTCATGAGAGTTATTGGTCTGTAGATTATTTTTCTTTTAATATCTTTGTCTTGTTTTGATATTAGGGTAATGCTGGCCTCATAGAAAAAGTTACTAAGTATTCCCTCTGCTTCCATCCTTTGAAAGAGAGTACAGAGAATTGATATAATGTTTTTTAAGTTTATTTTATTTTTGAGAGACAGAGAGAGACAGGGCATGCGTGGGGGAGGGGCAGAGAGAGAGGGAAACACAGAATCTGAAGCAGACTCCAGGCTCTGAACTGTCAGCACAGAGCCCAATGCAGGGTTTGAACCCGCGAACTGTAAGATCATGACCTGGGCCGATGTCGGACACTTAACCGCCTGAGCCACCCAGGTGCCCCTGGTATAATTTCTTTGTAAATATTTGATAGAATTGATCATGGTCCCATCTGGTCCTGGTGCTTTCTGTTTTGAGGACTTATTCATTATTGGTTCAATTTCTTTAATTGATAGGGGCCTATTTAAGTTGTCTATTTCTTCTTGTATGGCTTTTTTTCAGCTTGTGTCTTTCAAGGAATTGGTCCCTTTCATCTAAGACTCCTTGCCTTGGTCCTGATCTTAATGGAGAGCTTCTAGTTTCTCACCATTAAATACGATTCTAGCTGTAGGTGTCTTCATTTTTTAACCTGATAGGAATTCATGGGTTTATGACATTAATAACATCAGGCTTCCTTTGGAAGAATGGATTCTAGCTCTGTCATTCAACAGCTAAATGAACTTTTGCAAGGTATTGAGGCTTTCTGAGTGTCAGTTTCTTCCCCAGTTAAATAGAGAAGTAAAATTCCTACTTTACCTAGAGATTATAAGGACGGAATGACAGAACATATATGTGGATCTGCATCACATGTTGCTAACATATATTAGGTACTTAACAAATGTGGGTCAAATAATGAAATGTGTACAAAAATAATGTCAAATACTTTCCTCTATCGGACAAACACATAAGAAAGAAAACCTTACTAGATTGATGATGACTGCAATATCACAAATATGTTTGTTTAACTGATGAAAATTGGATCCTAGTAAGAATCTATTTCCACAGCCTTTTGGGGAAAAGGCAACAGAATCAAAATATAAACCACGATTACTGCCCTTTTGCATTTGTCCTCCTTCCATTAGATCAAAGTACTTTGCATTACCTTCTGGAGACCTATTAAAAGGAGTTGAATGTATTTTCTTAGGTTTTTTTGAGAAAATTGAAAGCATGAATAAATGAGAAAAGATACCTATAAATTGGAATTTTACGTATTCTAGCACACGAGAACAGAAAATGCCATGTGCCCGGTAATGCATTCAATGTCAGAGGGACAGCTTATGAGTCATCTTTTACAACACAGTAGAAGCAGATTTGAGTAATTCTGTACGTTATTGCAGTCATAAGATAGAAATGGTTAATACAGAGAGTGTCAAAATGTCTATATTTTTGTTAATTGGTGTAGGTTTTACTAACAGAGTCAAGATATACATGAGTCTGTGTATTTCACGTGGTTCAAATGGGACCTATGCAATGTTCACAGGGCTCGCTCCCATTGATGAAAAAAAAAGTCTCAGAAGAAATGGAAAATTGAAGAAAGAACTAGCTCTACCTCTGTTTTATATCTGGGAACAATATTACTGGAAAAAATCAAACTGCTATGAATTATGTGTCCCCAAGCCTTTGGTTAAATCAGCAACTTGAAAATTCTATTTTTTTTTTTTGGCAATTCATCAAACATACTGAGAAATATAATGTTTTATATCTTGAGGTGGAAGGGGAACTATAAAGGGAGGTACCAAACTAGTTATAAACCTCTGTGCAAGGGAATTGTAATTAGATGGTGTCAGTGTTAATTCTGGTAACAATAACTATTTCCTAGCTTAACTGATGGCCTGTGATAATACAGTGAAAGAGAGTAAAACAGAAACACTATATTTAGCAAAATTGTATTTTAATGAGTTCTAATCAGGTCTATTGCATATTGCTCATGGTTCCTGATTAAAAATCATTGATTTAGAAACTAATAATTTGAAATGGAATCTGGGTATAAGCTTCTGGTGAATTTTCTCCAATTTCCCACTAAATGCTTATGAAGGCAACCTATGAAACCCCAGAAGAATACAAGCTTAGGACTGACAGATAACCTACCAGAATCTGTAAGGAATTAATTGGGAGCAAACTAAACTAAGGTCATGAAAATAATTTATGCAAAAAAAGAGCATTAAGTAATTTATGCAAAAGAAAGAGTTTCATAAAAACACTTTGCCATTCTGTATTCCCTCTCTCCCCCTGCCCAACACTCTTAGGCACTCAAGGTCTGTTCCTGCTAGAAAATGGCCCCTCTGCAATATGGGTGCTACATCTCGAGCATCTAGGTTATTTTTGTTTCTTCCCCTTTAAATAAATTTATTTATTTGGGGCACCTAGAAAACAACTTGCATTTAGGATAACAATAAAGGCTGATAGCATCTTAGGCAATAGAGTTCCTACAAGGAAATCACTAACGCACTCTACTAATGATGTATTTAGGAATTTAGCTTTACATATGTATACTACCCCAACTTAAAATAATGACAATCAAGAAACAAGAATAAGAAGAGGAAGTCAGTTGAGAATTTTGCCCGTCATTCTGCCCTCCAGCTCTTAAACAGACAAGAAAATATGTCCAGTAAGCATGTGGCAAGAGAACAGGGATAAAGGCAATTGACAAATCTCATCCTGTATTTTGGTAAATAACAAGTTGAAAAAGAAATCCTACTTTTTTTTTTTTTTTTAGATTGAGCCAAGATTACCTTGACCATATGTTCTAGTTTTTCCGGAAAAGTCCGAGTTTACCACTGTTGTCCTAATGTCTTATCTGGTTTCCTATTTGTCCTAGACTTTTCCATTTTTAATAAAGTATTGTTATCAATATTAACATTATAAGCTTGTGAGATGTGCTTTTACATTCCAGTCGTAGTCTTGTCTATTAGCGTATAAGAGGAATATGCACTGAAGAAAGTTCTCATTTTAACATATGAATAAATATAAACCATCATGGTTAACAGCAATAATACTTTTCTCTTGTCTTTACCTCTCCAGATCCAAAGTAACTAACATCTTCCTTCCAAAGAGTATTCAAAGAATGCACTGATAAAACAAACGAGCTGAGTGGTGGTAGGAGAATACTACCAATGTCCCTGTTGGCTAGTTGATGCATTAGCCAGTTGTTCCAGGATGACTGCTTTGATTTTTTATTTATTTTTTAAGTTTATTTGTTTATTTTGAGAGAAAGAGAGACAAAGAGGGGGGAGGGGCAGAGAGAAGGAGAGAGAGTATCCCAAGCAGCTCTTGTGCTGTCAGAGCAGAGCCCAGTGTGGGGCTTGAACTCATGAACTGTGAGATCATGACCTGAGCTGAAATCAAGAGCTGGACTTTTAATCGACTGAGTCACTCAGGCACCCTTGTTCTTTATTTTTTAAAGAGATTCTTTGCTAACTTTTTTTTAATGGCTCAACACTTACTCAGTTTTAATAACTGCTATATCTGCTTCTAAAAAATATATAAATGTTTTAGTTATTTGGCATAATATTGTATATATGTCAATTAGTTCATTTTTAACTTAGTTTGGATTTCAGTGTATCTACTGCTTACTGGGTTTTTGTCTTTTCTATCATGAAGTGAGTTCTGTTACTACGATTGTGGATTTGTCTCTTGATTTATTTCAATCAACTTTTGCTTTATGTATTTTGAAGCTAAGTTATTTGGTACATAGAAATTTAGATGTGATATCTTTTGGTAGTTTTTATCATTACAAAATATTCTTTCTTTGAATTAATATTTTTTTCCTCAAAATCTACATTGTTTGATATTTGTGTAGGTACAACAACTCTCTTTTCATTAATGCACATATATCAACCTGTTGATATACACCAATATATAACATAAACAAATTCTATATATAAGTTTATATATATATATATATATATATATATATATATATATATATATAGTGTGTGTATATATACATATATATCCATTTATTTTCACCTTTTTTTGTCTTTAAAGTTAAGGAGTATTCTTAGGGTGCCTGGGTGGCTCAGTTGGTTAAGCATCCGATTTCACCTCAGGTCATGATCTTATGGTTTGTGGGTTTAAGCCCCACATTGGGCTCTGTGCTTACAGCTCTGAGCCTGGAGTCTGCTTCAGATTCTGTGTCTCCCTCTGTCCTTGTCCCTCCCCCTCTGCTTTGTCACTATCTCAAAAATAAACTTTAGAAAAAAATGTTTAAAGGTAAAGAATGTTCTTTTAATGAAAATATAATTGCTTGTGTCGGTTTTGTTGTTATTGTTGTTTGATCTATTTGTTAGTCTTACTCTTTCACTTAGAACATTTAGATCATTTACATTTAGTGTAATTATTGATACAGTTAGATTTTATCTTCCATCTACTTTTTATTTTCTACTTTACCGTTCCATATAACATTATGTGTATTTTTTTAATTTTTTGAGTTTTGGGGGAAAGGCGATTAACCGACTCGTTTTTTACATTCCATTTCCTTTTATTAACATGCCATTATGTCTTTATTCTTTCAATGGCTACCTTCAAGATGACAACATGACTTATGACTTAATACAATAAAATTTCTTACTTTTAACACACCTCTGATAATGCTAAAATACATAGAACCCTTCAATTGCATTTATCAATGCCTTACTAATGCCATACATTTTACTTAGATGTACTTCAAACTCCAAAGGCATTATTTTGTTATTTTTGTAAATTTGATATTTATTTATATTACCCTTTCTACTGCTTTGCACTTATTCCCAAAGATACAGAACAGATAAATAAAAATACTATAAATATTGATAAACTTACTTCTCAGAAACAATCACATTAAGATTCATTGTACCTATTTGTAAATATGTATGTGTATGTGTATGTGTATATATGCTGAACCATTTCAAAGAAGTTACAGACTTAACCACCTAGAACATCTGCATGCATCTTTTTTTTAAAAACTATTTGTACACTGCTATGATACAGTGATCCCCCTTTAAAAATCAGTAATATTTACCTAATGTCACCCTATAACTGATGCATTTTAAAGTTCTCTAGTTGTTCCACAAATGACTTCTATAGTTGTATTTTTTCGAACCAAATCCAGGATTTATAAATTATAGGTGATTTTTTTGACTTTGTACTCTAAACAGTTCTCATTCTAATTTAATAGCATTTACTTTTGATGTAGTGAGACCTGTTGCATTGTAGAATGGCCTATAATCTGCATCTCTGATTGTGATGCATCTCTGATTATTTATCTTATTTGTCTTTCTTATATATTCCCCGATAAATTGGAAGTTAGGTCCAAAGTCTCGATTAGATTCAGGCTCAACATTTTTTGTAAGAATTATTCTCAGATAGTATTCTGTTCTTTATATTGCATTTCATCAAGAAGCGCATAATTCCATGTTGTCACACAATTAGTGACGCTAAGTTGGATTGTGTACTTATAGTGGTGATCCTTAATACAAGTATTTTGTCTAAGGTTCTTTAATCATATTAGCTTAATTTAAAGCAACCAAGATTTTCCTCAGAAACATATTCTTCTATTGTGTTTTTTCTTGTTGCTTTTCTTTGATACACCGTTTTCTTTAGGAAAGAGAGCATGTGTTTTAGATCTCTGTTATCTTTCTCTATCTAGCATTTTAATTTCATCTATATTTTATATCCTGAGATCATTGCTTATGTTTCTCTTTTGTACAGCTGATCTCTTTTCTGCAGTGTCCCTTATGCACTTAGCTGTTCCTAACAGCATTTTAAGTTCTGCTTTACAATTATCAATTACTCTCTTAGTCTGTTCAGGCTGCTATAGCAAAATACTATAGTGGCTGATAAACCACAAACATTTATTTCTCACGGTACTGGAGGATGAAAACCCAAGAGCAGTGTGCCAGTGTGGTCAGGCGAGGGCCCTCTTCTAAGTTGCTGACTTCTCTTGTATCCTTACATAACCGAAGGGACTAGGGAATCTCTCTGGAGCCTCCATTATAAGACACTAATCCTCTTGATGAGACTTCCATCCTCATGACTTAAGCACGTCCCAAAGGCCCATCTCTTAATATCATAACCTTTGGGGGTTATGATTTCAACATATAAATTTGGGAGGGAACACAAACATTCCAATCATAGTGATTACTTTCATTTTTTTTTTCATTATTTCTGTTGAGCCCTTTCCTTCCCTTTTCCTTATAGTTTCATATTCATTTCTGTATCTTTTTCATAATGTCCAAGCGTTCTTGAATTTTGCTCACAACACAGGGAGGATTGTCTTTTTTCATCTTTTTTTTTTTTTTTTGCATTAGTCCTTTTTCCAAGAATGTTCTTCTTTTATGTTTTTAAAGTGCTATATTATAACCTATGTTTTTCTTGAAGAATAGTGTCAAAGACTTTTTTAGTTTCCTATGCTGTTGTAACTAATTACCACAGAATTGGTAGCTTAAAAATAACACAAATGTATTACCTTAGAGTTCTGGAATTCAGAAATCCAAAATTTAGTCTCACTACCTTAAAGCCAAGGTGTTTGCAGGGCTGATTTCTTCTGAAGGATCTGAGGTGAAAATAGGTTTCCTTGCCTTTTCCATATTTTATAGGCTGTTTGCATTCCTTGGCTGATGACTCTCTCTGTACACCATTCTAACCTCTTGCGTCTGTTGTCACATCTCTTACTCTGACCTGATGGTCTTGCCTCCCTCTTAAAAGGACCCTTGTGATTACACTGGGCTCACCTGGATAATCCAGGATAATCTCCCCGTCTGAAGACTCCTGATTAAATTACACCTGCACGTTCTCTTTTACCATGTAAAATAACAACATAGCCAAACGTTCTGAGGATTCAGTTGTGGACATCTTAGGGATGTGCCTTAGTCAGCCTACCCCAGGTTCCATATTGATTTTGTATTTTTGTTCCTTGATATTTGGATAGGATGAAAATTCTCTTCTGGAAGCATGTTCTAAAATAGCCTCCTCACTTGAGTGTTTTTAGAATCCTCTTTTCAGATTTTAAATTGAAGGGCTGGTTGATACATATTTATATCCCCAGCACTTTGATCCCCACAGTCTTAAGAAAAATGGCGACGGACCTGAGGTGCGGTTGTAGCACGGGGAACTTTGCCTTCATGCCATTTTGATGCATAAATCCACAACCAGAGAAACGTTTTCTGGTGCTAATCTTCTGTTCTGTCCTGTCTCCGCACAGGAGAGCTTGCCCAGCTTTTTTTTTTTTTTTCTTGCACTGCTCTAAAAAGGGGAGGTTCACGCCTCTTCAGGTGGTGAAGATCATGATGATGGTGGTGATGGTGATAACGATGATGGTAATGGTAACAGTCATAGCATCTGACATGCACTGAGTGCTTATTTTAAGCTAATCACCACGATGAAAGCTTCATACATATTGTTTCATCTACCCCTTTCCACCAACCTATGAGGAAAGGATCGTTCTTTCACATTTGAGGAAGTGAAAGTCACAGAAAGGGTAATGAACTAACGGAGGCCACACGGAGAGGAGATAGCGGAGCTGGGACAGAGGCTTCATTTTCACAACTTGCTGTAGCAAAACTCTCTCTAGGGTTTTCTAGCACATTTGGTTCAGAACGCTTTGCTGCGCATCAATATCTTGCCTCTGCCCTTGAAAAATGAGGATTTGTTAGCAGTGTTCTGTTTGTATATAGTTTGCTAGTACATTTGAAATTATACTGTGTTCCAGAGGAGAGTGGTCGTGAGTGGGTTCTTTCTGTTTCTACTCACTCTATTCCTATTTGCTTTGTATTTAGCAGACTGTGACTTCATGTTTCACGGGAGGTGGACGGCATTATTTTTTAGTTTCCAAAGATGAAACATATTTCCTCCTAACTTTTATATTCCTCTGGTCGTTGCAGCATCTTTTAAGTAAAAGTGGCTTAGATGTTTTCATTCAAGAGGCCACCTTTCTAGGGAGTGCTCTAATCTCTCATTTTAAGAAATATCTTTCTAGATAACTTAATGAACTGTTCACCATCTTCATTCACTAATTTCAAACGCTCAAGTTTATGATGATTTATTGTTTGGAATCATTCTGGATCTTTACTTTCCTCTCATAATTTACATCATTTTCCTGCCATTCCCAGATTCACTTTATCTTAATTTCGATTAGGAGGTGCCCATTTTGGATTTGATTGGACACATTACTTGGGGAGAGATTTTTAATCAAATAAGCAAAACACTTTCTTTGGCTTCTGAATGTGATCTTCTCAATCTTCTCTTTCTTTTAAGACACCATGATAATTTACACTTTAATTTTTTTTTTTAATTATAGAGAGAGAGAAAGTGTGAGCAGGGGAGTGGTGGAGAGAGAGAGAGAGAGAGAGAGAGAGAGAGAGAGAGAGAATCTTAAGCCCTGATGCAGGGCTCGATCCCATGACTGCAAGATCGTGACCCAAGCTGAAATCAAGACTGAGCCACCCAGGCACCCCGAGACACCATGATAATTTAAATAGACAAATAGGCTTTCTACTTATACTTTAGCATTTAAGGAAGATCAAATGTATCTCTGTGTGTTATTTTGAAAGGTACTTGGGAGACCTGCACTTTAACTGCAGGTTAAACTTCCCTTTGTTTTATCTATAAATAAGGTTGTGGATACAGTCTCTTCCTCCTTTTAAAACTGCCTAATTTTTAGTAGCAAGAGATTAAAGATGCCACATTTTGCCTCCAGCAATTGGAAATAAGTTGAACATAGTTTCTGTTTGGGATACTAGAACACATACGGTAATAGTGCAAGGACTAATCTTACTCTTTAAGAAGGTAACTTTATAACCCAACATTTCACTTGAATGTCATAGAATTTGGTCATAGGGAAAACCTCTGTTCGAAAGCCCATGACCTTGCAAGGATAAGGGAGAAAAAAAAGTGGTTTTCAGACAAACAAAATTCATTAGCACTTCACAAGTTGTTATTAATACAGGTTTTCATCTTCCCTAAGAGCCCTTAAAATCTTTGCAGCAGAAGATATTTGATTAGTCGTAAAAGCATTTCACAGCACACAGAGCTAATATAAGGGGACAGAGAGTCTAGGTGGAATTAAACCTAGGTCGGAAAGCTGAAATTTGTCATCAGCTGTTCTCAAAGCTTAACACATTATAAATTTATGCACTGCATATAGCAAGTGATGGTGAATTGGAGACTCTAGCAAGCCAGACTTTCTGTATATAAGCATATTTTTCCTTGCAGAAGAAGAAAATGTAAAGGAATAGCACTGTAGAGAGGTTGTCTTGGTGAGAAAAAAAATCACAGTTATTTTCAAACTATTTTTGTGATGAAAAGAACATGAATTAAGGTATACGGTGTCTCTCTTTAGTTATTACAGTTTTCTTTGTATTAGAATCATGAAATATTGTGAGGGCCAATATGGTAATTTCATGAGTCAGAGTAAAAAGAAGGGTTGCTTGAATATATTCAGATCTCTGCCAAAAACTAAGAGTATAAGGCCTGAGTCTGGAAATCATAAAAGTTGTGCATTCATTTAGACAAAGATATATAAAGGAGCAAAAAAAAAAAAAAAAAAAAAAAAAAAATCCATGGGCTGCAAATAACGTTCAGGTAAAGAAATTTGTCATTAGTGCCTTGTGTTAATGAAAATGGGTAGTTGAGAGCTCCTGGGTGCATTTGATACCTTGAGGTCTTGCTGAGAATGCAGCTGCTGGCTCTATATATAGACTTAATTCTGATGCTGAGGGAATAAAAGCATACATACCATAGTAACGAGATTACTGGGACAGCTCCCAAATCGAGACAGCTGAGCCAAATCAATAAATGCATTTTTCTTCCCCTTAAAATTGCCGAGCTCATTAGAAAGGCCAATATGCTTCACGGTTAGACCTCTGGAACTTAAGAGACTGTGTGTCCAGCTCCCTCTAGCATTTTGCAAATTAAAAATTTAAATGCGAGGATGATGCTGAAATATGACCACACCATCAAAATTGCAACTTCCCTGGGGTAAGCATTCCTATTTCTCTTTGTGAAAATTCCCCGATGCATTTTGGGTATGTGGATTGTGCATAGCCCAGTATGCCACGACAGGGGACCATATGGTGCAGCGGAGTGTGTAGAGACTTTTAAGTCATACGCCAGAAAATTTAGAATCCCAGCCACTCTGTGCATTAGCTGTGTGGCCTCTCTGTAGACACTTTACTACAGATTAAAACAAACTCTTTCCCCTCTGTGTAACACTGGAAGCTTGGAGAAGGCAACGATCTAGAAGTAATTTGAAGGAAATCATTAACGATATGAAAAAAAAAATCAGCTACGTGGTAAGCCTTGCAATGTTAGGTTTACAATAGAAAATAAAGCACTTACTAGTAGAGGATTGCTGAAATAACATGATAGGTATCTACAAGGCATACTACGTAAGCACTTAAATAATAATTTAAAAGAATATTTCATGTCATGGAAAGAGGCTCAAGATAGATTATCAAGTTAGAAAACAGAATGCACCTAATGTGTATGTTTTGCGTGGCCTAACACCATTGTATGTATGGTTATATATATATGAGATATATATATGAGATATATATATGAGATTACTGGGACAGCTCCCAAATCAAGACAGCTGAGCCAAATCAATAAATGCATTTTTCTTCCCCTTTATCATATATATATCATATATATCCCCTTCCCCTATATCATATATATATCATATATATGATATATATATCATATATATGATATATATATCATATATATGATATATATATGATATATATATCATATATATATCATATATATGTATATATATGAGTGTTATATATGAGTGTTAATCTCATTTTGTTGATGATGGAAATGAGACACCCAAACGTCAAATGAGTTTCAAAGTCATATTATGTGGAAGAATTGGGCTCAGGACCCAGGACCCAGGACTTTTGATTCTCAGCCTTAAATGGTTTTATCCCTGCCATGTTGAAAGTGTCTGACCCTGACTCTTCATACAAGCATGCACGTATATATCATACATAGAAAAGGACATCTATTAAATTGTGAGCAGCAGTAAACGGTGTGATCATGGAAGAGCCTCTTTTTTGGTTGTTGTTGCTTCTCCGTATCATCAAGTTCTCTATAATAATAGAATGAAATGATACTTCATAAAATAACAAAAAAGCTGGGGCTCTGTTCAACCGAACAAAGAAATCTCACAGCACACACGCTGGTATCATAAGCTACCTACGCAGAAAGGCAGCCTGTGAGAAACATAGAAGCATGTGATGCGACAAAGCCCAGAATGAGGAGCATACGCGGAGGAGTAGACAGCCTGAAACTAGATCTGAGTTCAAACTATTCACAGACTCTTTAAAGGGACTATACAATCATAGAGAGGGAGGGGTAGGTAGTTTTGAAATAATAGACAGAGATGGCACTTTTGTCTGGGGCAGCGTTTTAGTCTCAAACCCACATTTTCCTATGGAGAAACGGTAGAGTACAATGGTTACGGAAAGGTCTGCCATCAGACAGAGCTGGATGCAAGTCTTCGCTTTATCATTTGTTGACCATGGGGCTTTGAGCAACTTCACATTTCTGAAAGTCAATTTCCTCATCCATTAAAGGGGAATGATACAAATGATCATTATCTCAACCACAGCCAGCATTTACTAAGGGTTCTAATTTACTGTGTTCGAATCTTTGTTTATAACCCCCTCTTAGAAACTGGGACTGGTCTAGGGGCACGTGGGTGGCTCAGTCAGTTGAGTGTCTGGCTTTGGCTCGGGTCATGATCTCATGGTCGACGAGTTTGAGCCCCGCATCGGGCTCTGTGCTGACAGCTCAGAGTCTGGAGCCTGCTTCGGATTCTGTGCCTCCCTCTCTCTCTCTGCACCCCACCACCTGCCTTGCTTGTGATCTGTCTCTCTCTCTCTCTCTCAAAATAAATAAACATTACAAAAATCTAAAAAAAGAAATTGAGACTTGCCTGTAACATCTTTAGCATAGTGACCAAGCATACTCTATGTGCTAGTTAGCAAAAGAGAAATGGTAATTATTTATTTTTTTTTAAATTTTTTTTTAACGTTTTATTTATTTTTGAGACAGGGAGAGACAGAGCATGAACAGGGGAGGGTCAGAAAGAGGGAGACACAGAATCCGAAACAGGCTCCAGGCTCTGAGCCGTCAGCACAGAGCCCGACGCGGGGCTCGAACCCACGGACGGTGAGATCATGATCTGAGCCGAAGTCGGCTGCCTAACCGACTGAGCCACCCAGGTGCCCCGGTCATTATTTATTTAACAGACTATCATTTGTGTCTTCAATTCACACAACTCGATATTATAAAAAAAGGAGGGATAAAAGATGAATAAGATACTTTCTCTGCTCCCAAGGAATCTATGATTTGGGGAGGAAGCAGACATAAGAGGAAGTGCTAACTAAGTAAGATCTCAGTATGAAAGTGGCCCACCTCATGGTGTTGAGTTGGACCCAGTCTATTTATTTTAGAATTCTATCCCAGGGAGTTGTTAATAATGTCAGTCTCCCTGACAACTGGGGACAGGTGTCTACGTAGACCTTCCAGCCCTATTTGCACATAGGGAAAAACTTGTAGCAAACATTTAACTTCTAATTTGAAGTTTATCAGAGAGTTGATATACCCCATTTGACCCAGCTGGGTCTGAAAGTCAAAAAATATTAGTGTCGACTGATAAGATTAAGAAAAAAAAGTTATTCTGTTGTGTTGACTCTCCTTAAAAGATACAATTTCTCAGATCACACTGGTTAAAAAAAGCACTTTCTTTTTCCAAACATGTAAAAACTATGGCCTATAAATAAGTGACCTTTGAAGTTTTAAAAATCACCTTACTTTGTGTTTGCACTTTTTTTTTCTTAAGCTTTTCAAAGTATATTTCTTGTCCTTGGGTCTTTCAACAGTCCCGTGAGGTAGCAAACAGCAGTGTTAATCTCATTTTGTTGATGATGGAGATGAGACACCCAAAGGTCAAATGAGTTTCAAAGTCATGTTATGTGGAAGAATTGGGCTCAGGACCCAGGACTCTTGATTCTTAGCCTTAAATGGTTTTATCCCTACCATGCTCAAAATATGTTTTAAGACATTCTATAAGGAGGATTTATAGATTTTTTTTTTTTTTTTGAAAATATGGCATTAAAAAAGAGTGCCTCTGCTTTTCAGGCTGGTCAAGATGGGTTTTGCGCAAAAGCCATTCTGGTATTTCACAAGCCTGCATTGCGGTCCTCTTCTAACCCTGATTGCCTGCTGGACCGCCTACATCACCAGACCATTCATCTCCGGAGGCATTATGCAATGCACAGAGGAGAATTTGAACAATCCATAATCTTGCTGGACCAAAGATTCAGAACTAGAAGCTCATGAGAGCCCTGGTTCCAGTAAGACGCTAGCACCCTCTGATAGCACACTGGAGAAGGATGATACAGTAATTCGGTATTTATTGAAACATCGTTTTAACACTAACGAGTAGGGCTTATGAAGACAGCCAAAGTTGCTTCTCAAGAAAAAGGGGTGCAAAGCACACGTTCAAAGACTTGGCATAGTTAGTAATGAAGAAAGCTGTGGAAGATTTGGATGCAGAGAGACGAATCCATTATTTCTCAGACATTTGCCACGGGGGTGGGGGTTAGATATAGCTTCCTGTTGCAGGATTTAATATAGCCATACAATTAAAAAACGGAGTCATAAACTTTTCCATTCCAGGAAAGGTAAATAATCTATTCCGGAAGAAGGCTGTTAATAACCCAAGAAAGCTCAGATAATCTGACGTTAATTTTTTAATTATTTAATGCAGCCATGCACTTTATTAAATTTGAAATTAGTCTCTCGCCCTCTTCCTCTCTCCCCATCCCCACACTAAGAAAGAGAAATGAATGTGTATTGTGTACTTGCCCTCATGCTAGGCACTTTATATGGATGGCTTCAATTAATTCTCACACTGGCGCTGTAAGCAGATAACTTGTTGCCCTTTGTAAGTGAGGAAATGGAATCGCTTCTCGGCCTTTTGGCCAAGATCAAGTGTAAGTGAGGAAATGGAAAACTTAAAAGACTGTAAACTGGCTCAGAGTGGCAGAAGCCGGATTTGAGCTCCTCTGCCGGACTCTAAAGATTGTTCTTCCCACTCTAGTGGGTATATTTTCCTGGTGTTGATCTTTAAAATATAAAAAACCCAGTTGTAAAAATGACAGCAGAATCGGCTTTACCACTCTCCTGCTGCCCCGTCAGCAGCAGAATGCACGAGAAAAGAGCATGTGGAGAAATCCAGAGAGAAATTCTAAGCCTCAGCATGACCACTCAGAAGCTCGCTGTTTTGAGCCAGACATTTTGTCTTAATTCTGCACTCCAGTGCCCTTTTATTTAAAACTAACGGGGAGAGCTGGAAGATTCGTCAGGTTTCCTGTTAATTACAACACTCTCTACTTCTAATATTCCTCTCAGAGCAACACTGAAAACATTTTTTCACACAACAAATCTTTTAAAGCGCTGAGCAGACACCCCTAACCCCAGAAGGGTACAAGAATTTGAAAGACGTGGGCTGCCCTTTGGAGATAAAAGCCTGATTGCATTTTATCCCAAATTATGTTAGAACAGCATTTTATCATTGGCATCTTGCTTTGATGGATGCGAGGCAGCTGTCAGCATGAACAAGTGGTATTTTCCCTGGACTGAAAGCAGACGGCATGAGTGTATGATTTAAAACCTTCAAACAGGAAGGACTTGCGGTTTTCACTACAGACGGTCAAAAGGTCAGGATGGGGAGGGGGCTGTGCCTTCTGAGGATTATCACCATGGTTACTAGGGCTTCCCGTGATGCATTTAATGGAGAGCCAAGTGCCTCCTGGTGTGGAGCAGCTGGGGTGCCCTGACAAGGGCATGACCTGAGGCTGGAAACCGAGCCTCAAATGATCAGCCAGTGTTGAAAATAAAGGATTGCCTGTAAAGCTGCAGAGTCAAATGTTGTCTCTTAGAATTCGACAAGGATCAATTAATCAAAGAAGCAGGACAGGTCGCCCGGAGTAAGATCAGCAACCTGGACATTCTGCTGCAGGCTATTAATACCAAATGCAAGAAAGAACTGAGCCCTGGAAAATAGTTTTTAACTGTGTCAAAGAATTGTATTTTCTTCCGCTGGATGAATCATGGGTTCTCAACGCGTATGTTGTGTTAATCACCTCAATGGCATCCCTATCACAGTGCCCGCGCGGAAAATTCGGGGCCATCCTTAAGTTTGTGCCCATCCTATGCGAAGTTACATTGATGGGCTTTTCATTTTGTAGTCGGCAGTGAGCGATGTGCTTCGTATGTATTACTTTTTGTCTTCGTAACAAACTTAGGAGGTACGTAGTGTGACTTTCTCCGTTTTACAGATGAGGAAATTGAGCCACGGAATTTAAGTGACATGTCCAAGTAGTCATAGGCAGTAAGTGGTGGAATCAGGGCTTGTGCCCACATCTGCCTGACTCCAAGGCATGCGCGCTCTTCCAGTGTCCCAATCAATGACCAAATACTATTACAGTAAAACCTGTACTTGGATTGCAAGGAACTTGTTCGGTGAGCGTTCTGCAAGACGGGCGAACGTTTCTAGTAAGTTTTGCCCGACAAACGAGTGATGTCTTGCAATAGGAGTAGTAAGTGGTGCCGAACATCACGTGATCACAACTGAGCCAATGATTCTTCTCTCTTTATCTCTCTGCGGGATTGTGGGTGATCGTCTCCCATGCTCAGATGCTTGGTCTCACGCCTCGGTGTTTGGCAGAAATCAGTGATTTTTCAGAACACTGGAAGTTGCCCGCAGCTGGGACTAGAGTATTTTCTGTCACTTCAAAGCACCTATGGATAGTCCTTTGCTTTTCTGTACAAGAGTAAGCATAGGAACGCTTTGCCTCATTCTAGGTCAGGCTGTCTGCAGATATAGATCTTTCCCTCTGCTGCCTTGTTGCCAGTTATATTAAAAACAGCATATGACAAGAGTTTATTAATACTGTACTGTAGGCAACATCCGTTAATGAAACTGGAAGTCATCCTACAGAATAGCCCTCCTCTCTCTTGTTCCCCTCACATTAGCCACGAAGGGTTTCAAAGGTAAGTGCCAGTTCATTTGCTTATTTTTCTTTATCATTTGTATTATATTACAGTATTGCAATCATTTCTATATGAATACTTTTGGGTTGTAGAATGAATCATCTGAGTTTGCATTATTTCTTAGGAGCAAATTCGCTTTGATATACAAGTGCTTTGGATTACAAGCATGTTTCCGGAATGAATTATGCTCGCAAACCAAGACTTTACTCTACTTCCTCCCTATTATTTTTCCGTTCATCCGTTTCTCTCTTTTTCCATGGCCATTGCCTTAGCACAGACCTTCATCAACCCACACCTAAACTATTGCAAGAAGTCCAGTAAAGGTGTATATACCCACAGATTACCCTGTCATTTGAGCGATCGTTATAAATGCGTAGAATCCTCCAATCTGTGACTACTACAGTTACTGGAAAAATCCAAATTCCTTAGTCTACCAACACTTTTCTTTACAATCTAACTACAGCTTGTCTTTGTGGCCTCGTATCAACATTTCTGGCCTATTTCCTAAGAACAAGACTCACCTTCACCAACATCTTGCCCTGTTTCTGAACATAGCATACATTATCTACTGTTCCATGTATTTGCGAGTCTATGCTTAAGGGATTAGGAAATGGTAAGCAATGCCAGGGTGCCCCACCTTGTTAGGGGTGGGGCAAAAAGGGCAACAATTACAGTGAAACATAGGGGGAGAAGAACACTGGGGATTTTCTACCTTTGTTATTTGTTATTGTTTGCTTACGTGTTTAAAATTAAAGGAAAGCTTCTGGGGTGTTATTATCTCCTGCCAAAGGTCAGGGCTGACTGTAGCGCTAGCAATCAAAATCTGCCTGCACCTCAGTGGGTAGCCGAGGCCACCGCTTTTGCAGGCCACACATTGCAAGATGCACAGTGGTGAACCTTAAGCTCAGCAGTGACGAGTGTGTGCAGAACATTCAAGAATCAATGGCTGAAAAAAAAATCGTCAGTAGCTACATGCATGCAGCTACATACATGTGTTTGTAAAACATCACCTAAAGCTATTCACTAACCCATTTCTATTTTCAGTAAAGTAAAAAAGCTCTATCATAACACCCGGTCAAATTTAATGTAAGTTGTAAGCCAAAATGCTTTAATTTACTTCTAGGAATGTTATGTTTCTCACGTTGTATAATTCTAACAGTGAAACACAACCTGTGAATATTACTCAAAGTATTTGCTCAATGATATTTCTTTAAAACTATTTAAAACAATAAAAAAATAAAACTATTTTTAACTTATGCCTTGATTCACGATTACACTAGTAAATTTCTCTATAGTTAGTAATAAAAAACAAAGTCAATAATGCCAAACTATTCTAACTCTGCATTCCTTTATATCATCTTTTTCAGATAGCATCTACAGCTGTGTTAATATGTTTAAATTGGATGAGCTATTAAATATATTCCAGATAACCATTATGTAGATTTTTTTCCATTAATGACTTGTAGAGAAGCATATTATGTACATGATCATTTTCTGCGAGCACAAGTAATTATTATGTTAATATTTTCTTAAATGAAGCTGTCTGAATCTAATAGAAGATTATACTGTGTATATGAATTTATTCATTCACCGATTCTGCCTCCCCTACATCTTTTTGAAAAAACTTAAAACCTTGGTGATGATAGTTTGAAGTAAATTCATTCTGCCATTTGCTCTCCGAAAAGTGAGAAAGACACCAACTGAAATAATTTTGTGGGCATTTTGATTGTTTCTCTGCGATTCTATGTTTCTCACCTATGAAAAGAACAAATGGGGGGGGGGGGGGCTCTGCTGTTCTCCCATGCCAGTTCATCAGAGAGGGTAGTTTAACTTCAGGTGCTCTGTCATAATCTAGGGAAGATGATCGCCCATTATTTTGCTAAATATATCAGTTAAAAATAGTTTTGAAAGCAGCCAAGGCCAAAACATTTATATGCAATGGAAACCTTTTATACAGTTGGTGTTGGGAGTAGAAATAGCGTCAGTACTGTTGAAACGTAAATCGTCCATGCCTAGTTTTCTCTATTTTGAGATATGATTCCAACATTGGTTCATCTAAATCAAGCGGGATTCAGCGGTAGGACTCCCCCAACTGTGAGTTTTGTATATTACAAGAGCATGAATATTTTTAAGCTGGAAGTGGGCAATTGTTGAATTTATTGAACTTAAATGTTTGGCAGTTCTCAGGACTGAAGCACTTTTTCCCAAATCAGTGTTTCTAGTTGTAGGTCTTTTCTTTCCTTCTTTCTTTCTTTCTTTCTTTCTTTCTTTCTTTCTTTCTCTCTTTCTTTTTCAATCTAGAAAGATGATTCTACCAACGTGATCACTAGAAATATTTTGAAATTCTTGACTCTGATACAAGTAGATTACTCCTTAAGAAGGAATTTAATACTTAGCAAGAAATATGGATTTCTTTTAAATTTTTTTCTGGAGCATTTCTAAGACACTAGAACATTCTTTTTGCCTTTGTTGACTCCAGTCCCCACCCACCTCACCCCAGTTGGCCACTTGATTGCTGGGATGAAAGAACATAGCGCTGAGCCTACAGTAACTTGCTGATTTCACTGTAATTTATCACACTTGATTTACAAACACCAGAACTCAGTTCTGAGCTATTTTTTCAGCAACATTTTTCAAGATATGATCCTAATGCCAGATCTATATATAGGAAGAGAAATAACTGTTTGCACTATGTAGTATTAAAAGCCTTACTTACTCCTAAATGAATTTGTTATTAATAGTGAAAATACAAATAATAAGAGTCAACACTCTGTTAGCAATTATTATATGCCTGATGTTGGTCTATGTGCTTTATATAGATGAACTCATTTAATCCCTATGACAATCTCATGAACAGGTAAACCATTATTATTCCACTTACCCATGAGAAAACTAAAGCACAGAGAGGTCCAAAGTCATGCCAAAGTTAACACAGCTCATGTTAGTAAGTGATAGAACAGGATTTGAACTCAGGCAATGTGGTTTCAAGCAAAATTTCAAACCTATGTTCTACTGCCTCTCTTTCTTTTAGAAAATATGTATTGAGTTCTTACTATATGCTCAACTCAGTGCTAAATTCTGAAGTGATCAAAATAGACAGTGTGTCTAATTTTAGATGCACCAAAGATTACTGGAAGTTGCAAATGAATAAAGAGACCACTAAAACCCTGGCATACTGAGCTAATGTGAAAACATCTTTTCTGAATCAAGCTAGATTCAGATCGCTAGATAAAATAATAATTTTTTGATCCATAGCCATTAAAAAAGAGAAAGAAACCCCTAAAAGCCAGCTATGGTGAATAATTTCTAAGAGCAGTAATCAAGAATCATGGCTGAAAGATGCATGGAGATGTACAGACTTGATCTAGACCTTAATGTCTAGGCCATGAGATTCTGGCATCCATGTAGAGGGTGGTATTCAGGCTTCATTTTCTGTGTACTTGGGAGCTGATACCGAGTTGTCTGTGTAAAGTTTAAAGTACCAGATTCTAACCTATCATTAGATAAATGGGAACTTGAGAACTTTCTTCCCCTGGCCTACGGAAGTGGTAAGGAAGATTGCTGTGGTTGGGAAAAGAGACTCCCGTAAGAAATAAGGATCTCTGGCCCGTATCACACTCGGGTTGGAGTCCTAATTCATATTTAATCATATCAAACAGTGGCCCCTCACCCCCGCCAATAAATACACTAGCCTGGAACCAGTGACTTCCCTGTGGTCTCAGAAGAAGAGAGAATATACGAAATAGAGAAATTAAAATTAAATATTCAATATTTAATTAAAATTCAGTATTAATTTAAAATGAAAGATTCTGACTAGTCAGAGCTAAAGATAATATTCTTGCTGAGAGGTTGTGATGTAAGTCATATTGCTGGGATGAGGAGAGAAGGGGTGGTAAAGTGACCACTGAAAACAAAAATCCGAACCAGGGAATAGGGGGTAAACTACAAAGTCCTGATGACATCTGAGGACATCCAGAATCACTTTCCTTATAGGATACTCTGCCATAATTTTGCAATATTTCTCTTCAGGCATGGTCCACTTACCAAAGGTTATTGAAAGAAGCTGTCTTTGTCAGACTCATCAGTGAAGGCCTTGTCACATTTTATCCTCAAGGTAATAAGTGTCAGCTTACCTCACGCAATAAAGCTAGAAAGAGCCCCATAAGTAACTCTGTCCTGAACAACAAAATGTGGTCCAAAGTGACTTATTTCTACTTAAAGTGATCAGCAGTTTATTGCAGTTCAGCTCAATCAGGCTCTCCTCTGCAGGTACCAATTCCTGCCCCAGGAAAAAATTTGGATAAAGCACAGGGAAAGATGCCTTTCATCAAATAATATGAAACCTGTTACGTGTTTAATTTTATCCCCCACTCCCTGCTTCCACGTGTCCCCATCCTAACCCCTAGTAGCCTGGAATGGAAATAAGGTTGGAAATAAGGTTGTTTTAGATGCAATTAGTTAAGATGAGGTTATAATGGAGTAGAGTGGGCCAATATAATTGGTGTCCTTTATGAAAGGACGAAATTTGGGCACAGCATGCAGACAGGCAGAATCCACATCGTCAGGAGACTGGCTATCGAGAAGCCAAGGAGAGAGGTCTGTTACAGAACCTCCCCTCAAAGCTATCAGAAGGAATCAACTCTAGGGGCACCTGGGTGACTCAGTCAGTTAAGCATCCAACTTCAGCTCAGGTCATGGGTTTGAGCCCTGTGTCAGGCTCTGTGCTGACAGCTCAGAGCCTGAAGCCTGCTTTAGATTCTGTGTCTCCCTCTCCTTCTGCCCCTCCCCTGCTCTCTCTCTCTCTCTCTCAAAAATAAATAAACATAAATAATAATAAAAAAAAAAACCCTCAGCACAGAAAAGTATTCTTAGACCTTCTTACATTTGTATTGGATATTTACCCTAGGTTTTAGGTAATGATTCTAAAATTCCTCTTTTTATTACATACCCTAAAAGTACTTGAAGATTCACAATATTTCATCATCTAACTTGCATATTCCAAGTTGTCCTACCTGGCTGAAAGTGGTGCAAAATTCTTTTGTGTACGTGAGCTCATTTGTCTGGGGGAAAAAAATGTTCACATGTTTAGTTAGTGGCTCAGGTGGTTCGTGGGCTCCTGGGTTGGAGTAACTGTGGAGTTTTGTGATTTGTCCCAAGATACAGGGCTCCAGCAGGAGAGAAAGAGTTTTGAAAATGAGCCTCTGGTCTTTATATGTCCCCGCTAATAATTTAATTCACTTTGATGCTCCTGTAATCAGACGGTGTTATAGGTGTTCTCCTCAGGGTTTCTATTTTAATTTCATCTTTTCCCACATGGATACAAAGTTTGCTGAATTCTGTTGGGCTTCCTCCATTTTTTCAAAGCAAGGTGGGTGGACTATATTCTCTCCCAAAATAAGTACCGTCAAGGCTCATAAATGTTAAGGTCATATTAATAGCTTGAAGCTCATTTGCTTGAAAGTACAAATATTGAAAACAAGAGGTAGCATATTATAAATCTCTATAATTGGATCTGTGCAGTTATTTACTGTAGGAAATGAGGCCACATACTACAGAAATTACCTTCTTTTGAAAATAATTTCCAGTCTTTTGTTACAGAAATTGTTCAGTTACTTGAAAGTCATTTCTGAAAAAAAAAATTAAAAAAAAAGAAAGTCATTTCTGAACTTTAAATAAAACCATATTTTTAAAATGACACTTGGTATTTAAGTTGCTTTTATATCCAGGCACTAGAGTTGTTGTAAATATCATCCGCTTTTTTTTTTTAATTTTTAATGTTTATTTATTTTTGAGAGAGAGAGAGAGACAGAGCACGAGCAGGAGAGGGGCAGAGAGAGAGGGAGACAGAATCCGAAGCAGGCTCCAGACTCTGAGCTGTCGGCACAGAGCCCGACGCGGGGCTCAAACCCACGAACTGTGAGGTCATGACCTGAGTCGAAGTCGGATGCTTCCCCGACTGAGCCACCCAGGCGTCCCTAGATATCATCCTCTTTTTGTAATATTGTACTTCACTACAAAATGTGCAAAACATTGTGGGTTTTTTTTTTTCAGGAAGACTGCTTTTTTCATTAAGAGAAGTAACTGTTTCAAAAGTATAAATTCTACACATTTTCATGTATGTAATGTGAGATAATATAATTATAAAGATGGAGAACAGGTTACTGGTTGTCAGGGGCTCGGGATGGGAGAGGAGAAAAGATTGGTTTTAGGGGGTAACTGTGCGGTGAGGGCACAGTTGTTACAGGTGATCTGGGTTGTTGTTAAGAAGGCAAACATGTGCTAATATTGTGAAGATACACACACGTACGCACACACACACACAAATGAATGCATGTATAACTGGTGACATGGGAATAAACTCTATGGATTATACTAGTGTCCTGATTTTGATGTTAATGTGTTGGAAGTTAATTTTGGCTGGGAAAGTGTGCACAGAGTTTCCTTATACATTTCTTTGCAACCTTTTATGAAGCTGCAAGTTTTGAAAACCAAAGTCGAACCAATAAAATGAATAAAATGTCATGGAAGGAGTGGGAAGTAAATCGTCTCCTATCTTGGGTTTGGGATGATATATGAAGAAGGCTCTGATTCCTCACCATCCCTTGTGTTCTCTCTGCAGCCTTCATGTTCCCAGCCCCCGGAAGTGGCTGCAATTTCTACCTTGCATAAGATTCTTAGGAACTATGGCATTTCCTTAATTGGACCACAAGACCATTTAGATCGCAATTAAGGTTCAAGTGGACTCTTTACAAAGAAGGAGTAAGCAGCCTTCTCTTTCAAGAACATGAGCTCAGTTTTCAACACGTAATGAGGATCCTCGGAGGTGAATATTCTTGCTGACCATCAGTATTAGCTATGGTTATAGGAAATAGAAATTGCCTAAGTGTTTTTTTCCAAACAGATTGGATTTAACACAGGGAACCGGAGACTTACAAAATCATCTGAAGGGGGAAAGAAGCAGAAATAGGGGGATATTGTTGAATGCGTAGGTCTCCATGTCAGAAAGCTGTTAATGCTACCATTCCTGCCACTGCCTGCAGAATGTGACTGGGCAGCGGAATGCATGACCCAACACTTCCAGACATTGATGTCTACAAGAAACTGCTGTCCCCTGTCACAGATGCGGGTATGTGGTCTCCGGCTCTCCTCTGCCTTCCAGACTTCCTGAAGTGCATCTCATTACTGGAACCAAGTTCTCATGCAGAGTCCAAGGGACTCCGAGAGGTAGTGTTTGGACTCCCCGCCCCTGTGAAACAGGCACAAATACAGAAGCAGATGGGAATGGATGTCAAGGACAATAATACTATCTTAACCTCAGGATAACTCTCCTTCAAGGGCACAGCCTATCCAAATGAGACTCCTGGGAACACTTGCCTCGGAAACCTAGCGTTTTAGTAGTTTCTGGTCACCATGCAAAGAGAAGTCTTCCGTTATCCTTCCTGTCTTTAATTTCACGTGCAGTTCTTTGTTTTCTTTCCTAGCCCAAGTCAATTTCTCTTTCTCCCCAAGTCATCCATAATGCCTTCTGCAATTAAAAAAAAATTTTTTTTTCAACGTTTATTTATTTTTGGGACAGAGAGAGACAGAGCATGAACGGGGGAGGGGCAGAGAGAGAGGGAGACACAGAATCGGAAACAGGCTCCAGGCTCTGAACCATCAGCCCAGAGCGTGACGCGGGGCTCGAACTCACGGACCGCGAGATCGTGACCTGGCTGAAGTCGGACGCTTAACCGACTGCGCCACCCAGGCGCCCCGTGCCTTCTGCAATTAAACTGCATCCCATTCCATTGGAATTAAATTTTATTATAATCTTATCTGCTCCTGCTAATCTGAACTTTGAGACTTATTCAAGCTGACTCTTCTAATTCGTGCTCACACTCATGACTATCACTGATTTCCTGAATGCCTCTTATTCACTGAAAAATTCGCTGTTATAGGTACCAAACTTCTATTATTCCTATATTCTTCGTCTATACAAGTAGCCCTTAGTTAGTATAGATTCTTGGTTCCTTCTACATTGGCCACTCCACTTAGCTATCGAGGATCCTGATTATATCCCTTGCCGATCCAAATTAAAATCTTAAATTCAGCATTTGGCTGAAATATTGTAACATCTAATTAAGTTATTTGACTCTGGAATGCTTACTAAAGAAATTTCCTGTAAAGTTTATTTCTTTGGTTCCTAGACCTTGTCTTCTTTTCCTATGAGTCCCTTTCTGCCTTTATCTCACACTCTATTCAATGTAAAACTCACGGCCCGCCACTGAAAATATGTTTGTACAATCCCCAGCTCATTTGTCTTGTTCTTCTTCTGTTGTATTCATTTAACAAAGCCCAAACTGAGAACTACTCTGCGGGGCCATATGTTCGGGATTGTTCAGCACTGAAACATGCTAATTGGTGCCTTCAGGAAATCAAGGTCTACAAATTCACATGCTTCCCCATTGCTTAGCAATTACTCATGCTTTCCTAGTCGGCCTTCATTCCCAACTTTCTCAGAAGCTATTTCAAGCCTTCTTTCCTATTCTAAAGCCTCCTGCACCATTTTATTATGTAGCTTCACTTCATTTTTAGAATAAGATATAAGTCACTGGATGGAAAGTTTCTCAACTTTATAACATCTGTCTTCACGCTCACCTAGCTTCTTGTTCCTTCTTGTCTGCAACACCCTGAACCCCAGCTTCTTTCTTTTTCAGTTGATTTGGGACATCAATTTAATCGTTTCTCTCTCTGAAAATGTAAGTTCAGCATCTACTCTTATTCTAGAACCTTTGTCTGATCAGGTCTATTCAGTCTTTGAAGAAAAAAAGAAAAGAATAGACACATTTTTCCTTATCCCATTTTTTTGTCCAAATATTGTTTTTACAGCCTTTATATATATATACACACACACACATATTTATGTATTCATATACATGTATTCATATATATGTATTCATATATATATGAATAGGAATTAGATTTTGAGCAATTATATATATTATATTGGATATATAATTATATATATTAAATATTAAGTTGTGCCAAATAAAATATTAACTGGGAAAGGTATTTCTCAGAGAATCTCTAAAGGGGTGACTGGAGTTTATTTATTTCTGGATTCCCAACAGTTTTCTCTGCTAGGTGCTTTGGAAGCCTTGATGCTAATTATCATCTGGGAGACAATGAAGCTCAATGACTTTTGTCCACTTTGAGCCTCCTTGTAGCAGGTCAGCTGCCCACAAATCTTACTGTGGTCTAATACAGGCAGCTCAACCAGGACCTGATTCCATCTTTCTCTTCCTCGCACATATATCATCACGAGAAGACCTAACTCAAGTTCCTACTTACAAAATATTTATTATCACAATAGTTTATAACATTTTTAAAAGCCTTAGCTGCAACATGGCATTGATAACATTTTCTTTTTCCTGTTGGGAAAAAATAATGAAAGTAAAAAAAAAAAAAAGATGAATTACAGCAATGGAGTACCTAAATAAGAAAAGAGAGGAGTGCCTGGGTGGCTCAGTCGGTTAAGGGGCCAACTTCAGCTCAGGTCATGGTCTCACAGTTTGTGAGTTTGAGGCCCGGGTCCAGCTCTGTGCTGATAGCTCAGAGCCTAGAGCCTCCTTCAGATTCTGTAATCCTCTTCTCTCTGCCACTCCCCCCACCTTTCTCTCTCGTTCTTTCTCAAAAATAAAGAAAACATTAAAAATTTTTAAAAAAAGAAAGAAAAGAGAATGTGATACTAAAGGGAATCTGTTTCATTGGAAATGTGGTCTTTTCTTAGCATTTATGACATAGCAGCTTCCTAAATTGCCAAGATGGTAAAATAAAGGTGAAGTAGTTTTTTAGTGTTACTCGTTTTTTTTGTTTGTTTTTTTTTTTTTTTATGTCTTATTTCTGTTTGTTACATCTACCCTAAGTACCAGATTCTCAGTCAACAATTTTATGAGAACTGGAAAACTACTTCTACTTCTCCAAAAGAAAAGAGAAAACTATCTCAAAGACAAATTAGGTATATCTAAAAGAGCAAAAACATGTCTGTAATAAAAAAGGGCTGCTCTCAAATAGTTTTATTAAAAATGGCTTTGTAGTGTTTCTTTAAACATTGTGCATGTTTTCATTGCATATGGAACTACCTTTATGTTTTATTTCTGCACAGCAACATTCATTGCACATACAATTCTGTACTTTTCTCTAGTGTTGACTTTGGCACATTGAGAAATATTGAAGTTGTTACAAAAAACATATTTGTTTCCTAAAGACATGCTACATTTTGCTGATTATTCCAGTTCAGGGAGGAACCTTGATCATCTTTAAACCTGCAGCCCTATGGGGCGCCTGGGTAGCTCAGTCGATGGAGCGACCGACTTCAGCTCAGGTCATGATCTCATGGTTTGCAAGTTCGAGCCCCGCGGCGGGCTCTGTGCTGACAGCTCAGAGCCTGGAGCCTGCTTTGGATTCTGTGTCTCCCTCTCTCTGCCCCTCCCCCACTCATGCTCTGTCTCTCTCTCAGAAATAAATAAACATTAAAAAAATAAATAAATAAACCTGCAGCCTTTAACCAGAACTCAGAACTAGGTGGATAGTCTTCACATATCCATCAAATTCAATTGCATTGCTCAATATTGAATTCCCATTTATTTGGGAATTACTGCTCCCCATAGCCATCAGGCTCTTTTCATACTACATATACCTACTTCCATCTAAACAATTACTGCCCAACAAAGATTTGTGAGGAATACCTTCATTTAAACTCCTCATTTTTTTTTAGTTTACATTAAATATATTTAAATGTAAATTCATTAAATGTTTTTTTAACATTTTAGTTGTTTTTTGAAAGACAGAGAGAGACAGAGCACAAGTCAGGGAGGGGCAGAGAGAGAGGGAGATACAGAATCTGAAGCAGGCTCCAGGCTCTGAGTCGTCATCACAGAGCCGGTCGTGGAGCTCAAAACCACGAACCGGGAGATCATGACCAGAGCCGAAGTCAGATGCTTAGCGGAAGGAGCCAGCTACCCCTCATTGGAACTCTTAAACTCATTGAATACTCAAGAATTTTCAGAGTGTACATTGAAATTATTTTGGATAGGATGACCTTCTCATCTCGGATTTTCCTTGTGTTAACACTGAAAGTTCCACACCCCAAGAAACCACTTGGTCCCGGGGAAGCTGGGACACTTGGTCACCCTCACCTTGGAACATCATAAATTTTTAAAAACCGTGTTGAAAAACCCATGTTTCCCACATGTTTATTTCATATGTGCGTGTGGAAATGGTCAAATGTTAATAAAAATAGTCTGATTATTTTATCATTGCAGTTGACTACCGTCATTTATCATAAAACCCTTCAGTAAAATCTCGTAAAATGTTACATAGTCCAGGAAATGGGATTCCTATGGATGACACCTTGGTTTTCCCCTCAATCAAAATATTTTCAATTGTTTAGCCTTGGTTAATTATGCCATATACATAATGGATTGTACTTCCAGGACCACTAAAGTAACGAGATATTTGCTTCTTATTTTTATGAGTCAGGAAGAAATATGATATGATCATAGTGATGTGACTAATTTACATCTAGCTCCATATTCATGCTAACCTTCATTTCTCTTGAAGTCAATTAATGTTGTATTAGTGCCTTTGTGGTGAATAAAATTGCTACAAACAAATGCAATATTCTTTGTTCATTTATTAAAAAGATGAGTTGATTAGTCAATTTGGTCAAACTGGTTGACCTGGTTATGTCTAAAAATATAAGCAGTTTTGATAAAAATTACTGTTACATTCAAACTAATGGAGCATAACTAAAACATGAGACCTCTTCAATTTCATGATGTGGATTAGACCTTGGCGTAAATAATTAGACAGGTAATTTCAGATTCCAGCTGCTCTAACAGATGCCTGTTACAAATTGGAATGACTGCTTACAATTGTTTCCGATTGATATATCCAACTCTCTGCTTTTAAAATATTTTTAATAAGTAACACATTGCCCTAAGACCTCAAGAGAACTGGTACAATTAGTAGCCCTAAGACCTTCCTCTGTAGGACACTTGCCCTAATCACCCCAATTTTATTCCAACAATTCTTTTATTTGTTTTTCTGTTTTAGAGTTCAGTCATGCATAAATCTGGCAAGCAATTTTATCTTCTTTTCCACGTGTTCTTCTCTCTCTCTTTCATTAGTATACATTGTATATGATATCTAGCTTGAATTAAATCAGACAGTATTTACTGAATACTCACTAAATGCCTGGGAATGTTGGATGTCAAACAATTGGATACCTGCCTTGCCCTCAAAGAATTTATATTCTACTTGGAGAGATAAAATAGATACCTTAATAAATAGTAGTATTTATAGACACCCTAATAAATAGTAGCAAAGTAGTATTGATATGGTAAAATCTAGAGTTCAGAAAATAGTATTTTGGCCTGAGTCTGTCATTAACTTACCATGTAACACTGTGAAAGCCTTTGGCCTGTCTGTACTCTTTTGCAAACAAGGCGGATGTGGAGGGTTGTTATGCTAAAGCAGTCTGCTTCTTTCATTAGAATTCTGAGGATAAAGGGGCACCTGGGTGGCTCAGTCGGTTGAGCGGCTGACTTCGGCTCAAGTCATGATCTCACGGTCCGTGAGTTCGAGCCCCGCGTCAGGCTCTGTGCTGACAGCTCAGAGCCTGGAGCCTGTTTCGGATTCTGTGTCTCCTTCTCTCTCTGACCCTTCCCCGTTCATGCTCTGTCTCTCTCTGTCTCAAAAATAAATAAACGTTAAAAAAAAATTAAAAGGGGCGCCTGGGTGGCTCAGTTGGTTGAGCGTCCGACTTCGGCTCAGGTCATGATCTCACAGTCTGTGAGTTCAAGCCCCGCATCAGGCTCTGTGCTGACAGCTCAGAGCCTGGAGCCTGCCTCAGATTCTGTGTCTCCCTCTCTATCTGCCCCTCCCCTGCTCATGCTCTGTCTCAAAAATAAATAAAAATTAAAAAAAAAAAAAAAGAATTCTGAGGATAAAGAGATCAATGTGTACTAGTTAATCCAAGACAACTACAATGAAAAGATTTTTATTTGGATCCTGAAATGGAAAGAAGGAAACAGAAGGGGAGAAGGAGACTAGCATCTACTAAGTACAATGTTGATTAAGTTGGCTTCTCCATATACTTGATCCCATCAATTCTTGCAATAATTCTGTGCGTTTGGTATTAGCTTGAACCATATAAACATGGCTTTTGCAAATTACTAATAGTCAAAATGGGCAATTCCATATGGTCTAAGCAAATCTTGTTGTATTTATTAAATAGAGAAATTTAGTCTCAGAAAAGTTAAGCAGTTTGTTCAGAGTCAGATGAGTGTGTCTGACTCAAAGTCCCTCCTGAATCATGTCTTTCCATGTTTCCTATGTGTAGTTCATCAGCCAGGTTCCGTAAATTCTACTCGTAAGATATCCAGAATCTACTGACTTCTGTCAGTCTCTGCCACTGCCATCTTAGTCCAAGTACAGTAATTTCTCCCAAATAATATAGTAGCTACCTTACTTCTTTGCAGCTTCCTGAGAATCCACTCTCCACGCAGGGTCCAGAGTGACCCTTTAAAGACTCGATGCAGAAATAGGTCATGGGAGTCTTGATTTAAAAATACCATTAAACAAAATTAAAAACAAAACAAAACTTGGCTGGCTTCTTGCCATGCTTTGAAAAAAAATGCAATTATTTTTAACATAGCTTTTTTTTTTTTTTTTAACCTTGGCTCCAACCTACCACTTAAATAGCAGTTGAGACATAAATGTTCCCATTATTCGTTCGATGAATGAAAAGTGGGATATCTGTTAAAGACAGTTTGGAAAATGAAGTAGGCATGCTAAGGTGGAAAGCGATTGCAATGGTTGTTGAATGGTGAGCATTTTAACCTTATTCCGTTAGTCCCTGGAACCCACTGCAAGTCTATAACTAGACAGGTATGGAAAATAGAGTAGTGTCATAAAAAGACTAGTTTGAAAACAGAGAATGAAAAGAGTGAGAGAAGAAAGAGAAGATGCAAGAAAAGCAGATGAGAAATTATTTCAGTAGTGTCCACTGGTTAATGATGATTTGGACAGAAGAAGAGGCTGCTTGGAAAGAACAAGTGAAATACGGCTTTGAGTTGCCAGGCAACGAATAAAGAAGAAAGGCCAAAGGACCCTGTGAACTCCCAAGAAGATTATAATTATATTTTCCCTCTGAATGACCAGATGATGCTCCTGCTAATGATGAATCAAGTCAAGAAGGGAAAGACTTCCTTCTGGAAAAAAAATATTTTAGTTTTAGATGCTTTGTGTATACAGTAGAATGTGAAAGTGGGAACAATACATTAAAAGCATGGGACCAGATTCTCTATCTCTTAAAAAGGACTTGAATATATCCCATCCACCTTTCCAACCTCCCTGCTGGTATCCTAGTCTACACGTTCATTGCTTTCATTCTCTTGCCTGAGTTAAAGGAGTGATCTCCTGCATTGTCTCTGGCTCTTCACCTTGCCTCCAGGGTGTTTCCTTAAATGCAATGCATTCCTGCCTTTCCTGACTTGAAATGTCTCGTGGCCTTTCTTGGGACACCCCACCCCTATGTCCCCATTCCCCATAGTATCGCGTCCAAAATCCTTAGCGTGACACATGGGGAGCTTCTTTCTCTGTCTCTAGTTTAGTGCTCTAGGCTGCTCCACGTCCTACCTGCTCCCATGTCCATGAGAGTCACCAGTAATTGGTCTGAGTAGGTTTCCTGTGCTTCGCCCTCCATTCCTAACTCACTAAGAGACACCAGACAGTACCTTTCCTCCAACAATGTGGCCATGCTTTCTGTATCATCCGCATAGTCAGAAACTTTAAGCTGCCCACATAAAAAGAACGATTCTAACAGAGCCTCCAGAAAAAGAGCACAAATGGAAGAATCAAGAAGTGGTGTTTCAAGGGGGTGTCTAGCTGGCTCGGTTCAGTAGAGAGCCATGAGTTCAAGGCCCACACTGGGCATGGAGCCTACTTAAAAAAAATTGTGAAAAGAAAGAAAGAAAGAAAGAAAGAAAGAAAGGGAAAAGAAAAAAAGAAAAGAAAAGAAAAGGAAAAGAAAAGAAAAGAGAAAAGAAAAGAAAGAAAAAAGAAAAGAAAAGAAAAGAAAAAGAAAAGAGAAAAGAAAAGAAAAGAAAAGAAAAGAAAAGAAAAGAAAAGAAGCGAAGCAGTGTTTCAGGGAGGTCAGATTATGCTACAACATAAATGCTTCATTCTTATTACATATTCCATTTCTATCCAGAAGCCTGTACAATGTCGCAACTCTTCTTGAGCAACAAGGGCAGGGCGGGATTGAGATCGGGAAAGACTTAAATTGCCCTAGAAGAATGGCTTTCTCCTTCTTTTTTTTTTTTTTACTTGATTTACAGTAAAATATACATTTTATAATATGACCTAATATTCTTATATATGCATATACAAACATGCTATATATGCTACACGTGTGTATATAAATACGTGCTGTATATACACATAAGATATATATGCATATGTGAAACTAAAAATGGAATAGCACAGAACAATACTTATTCTTACGGTTTGTGACATACACTAAAATTTCCCTTTCTATTGTATTCCTTTCTATTTAACACATAATTGTGGAGACAACTCACTAATGGGTTGAGACCAGTGTAGTGAAAACCATTACTTAGAGATTGGGTTCACTAACAAACGGCATGGTAATTTGCACCCTTTGGGCAATGTCAACTGTGAAATCATGACTGCCCTTATTTTCAGCAGCATCTTTATGAATGTATTTTCCATCATTGCGTGTAAAATGAAGAGCTGATACAAGGAAATTACTTGGCCATTTCTAGGTTATTTGTACCGAATTCACAAGGAGAACATGGTAAAGCAGTGTTCTATTTATAAAGCATTGTGTTGCTTTTGTAACACAGGAGTCTAGCTTACAGTTAAGAATCAGGGGCGCCTGGGTGGCGCAGTCGGTTAAGCGTCCGACTTCAGCCAGGTCACGATCTCGCGGTCCGTGAGTTCGAGCCCCACGTCGGGCTCTGGGCTGATGGCTCAGAGCCTGGAGCCTGTTTCCGATTCTGTGTCTCCCTCTCTCTCTGCCCCTCCCCCGTTCATGCTCTGTCTCTCTCTGTCCCAAAAATAAATAAATGTTAAAAAAGAATCATACTTTTGGGCGCCTGGGTGGCTCAGTCTGTTAAGCATCTGGTTTTTGATTTAGGCTCATGATCTCTCGGCTTGTGAGTTCGAGCCCCACATCAGGCTCTGAGCTGACAGCATGGACCCTGCTTGGGATTCTCGCTCTATCTCTGCCCCTCCCCTGCTCTTTCTCTCATTCTCTCAAGATAAATAAATAAACTTTAAAAAGTTAAAAATAAAAATCACACTTCTAGTAGTGAAGTTTTAATCCAGAGTCCTTCCATTACTGACAGTATCCCATTCTTACTGTTTTAAAAGAACTAGGGACCTTTGAGGTTATTTCATCCAACCTATCATTTTATAGATGTTGAACCAGAAACATTAAAGGTTCAATGAGTTGCCCCAAGCTATGGATTTTGGGTATTAAAGACATTCTAGAATTCCAGTCTTTTGCTGGGAGTTTCTTGCTGCACTGTGTTTTTACTGTGCAATATTGAATCCTTGAGTACTCAGTTAACTGGATTGACAGTGAGCAGGAAAGAAACACATAAAGGGAAGTATTTCCATTCTCATTCATCATGTATTTTTCTCTAAGCAACTCAATGCACTAAATGACTGGCAGGTTTTGTTTAAAATATTTATTATTTTTATAAATAAGGAAAACAGTGGCAGATTGATTGGAAAGCATTTACATATTAAGTCTGGTGAAGCTTTTATGTTCTCTGAGCTTCCATGATTACTCTACATCTTTGGGCTGCCTTATTTTAAGGCTTGGATTTTTGATTTCTTTTACTAGATTTTCACTGTTTGAAGCCAAAAGGGAGAAAGAGCGTTTGTTGTTGTTGTTGTTGTTATTGTTTGTTTTTGTTTTTGTTTTTGAAAGAGAGAGATTGAGAGAAACAGAGCCTGTACCAGTAGGGAAGGGGAAGAGGAAAAGGGAGAGAGAGAATTTTTAAGCAGGTTCCACACCCAGAATAGAGCCTGACATGGGGCTTGATCCCATGACCATAATATCATAACTTGAGCCAAAATCAAGAGTCAGAAGCTTAACTGATTGAGCCACCCAGGCATCCAGAAGGGGCATCTTCGAAGACAGGAAATGTTTGGTAAACATTAGGGATTAATTTTTTCCACTCTTCCCCTCATGTGGTATAAAGGCATCCCTGCCTTCCTCTCTTCACCCTGCACATGACTCGGCATAAAATTTGGGGAATAATGTGAGAAAATGTGGCGTCTCTTTCATCAGCTGTCTTCTGAGGCCTAGGACCTGTAGACCCATCTGCTGCCACCAAAATGTACTTTAAGAGGCTTGAGGAGATGGTTGCTGGTGAGAGGACACAAGTCTCTATCATCAGTTTACCTACGACACAAGGCTAATTGGTATGTTGGAGATTTCTAGGCTAGAGGCAGTGGCCCCTGGCCACTTCTCCACCCCATCAAGGGACTAATCATTGGAGCAGAGGAAGAGACCAATGAGAGGCCCAGAGAATGTCTCCTGGCGGCAAAGGGGACAGGAAAGGCAAAGAGGCCTGTCCCTATAGAAACCCTGAATTCAAGGGCTCACGGAAAACCCCCTAAAGTGCTGTGATGGTAAGAGAGGCAGTCGTCATTTAGATGCCAGGCACACAGTGTGAACAAGAAGCTGCTACTCTTCATGGGGGCTGGAATGGAAGAAAATAAAGAAAACCTGCCACCATTGAGATATTATTGAGGTGAACAGAAAGTCTTCCAGCCCACCTTCTGTGAGAGCACAGAACAGGGAGACTGAGGGAAGCAAGACGGGGAGAGATAGAAATGGAGGCAGAGAGGAGACATGGAGAGACAGACACAGAGAGAGAGAACAGTTCTTCCATCTCTGAATTACAAACTTTTTCCTACACATTGCACTGAGGTTACTGGTATGGAATAAACAGTGCCCCACCCCTGGCCCAAAAATTATATGTTGAAGTCCTAAACTGCCAGTATGTCAGAATTTGGCAATATGTAGAGCCAGGGTCTTTAAAAATGTAATTAACTTAAAATGAGGTCATTAGGGTGGGCCCCAACTCAATGGGATTGGTGTCTAATTTGGACAAGATACGTACACAGGGAGGATCATGTGAAGACAGGAGGACACGACCATCTACAAGCCATGGAGAGAGGCTTCAGCAGACCCTGCCAATACTTTGGTCCAACGTCCAGAACTGTGAAAAAATAAAGTTCTGTTTCTTAAGACAGTTAGTCTGTAGTACTTTGTTATAGCAGCCTGAGCTGAATAATACAAATGGCCTGATCTGAAAGGGGGATAGATTGCTAACTGGCCTATGTCAATACGGTCGTGCATAATATTTTGGAGAGATACTTGGGATAGTTGCTCTGGGTAAAGACTTCAGTGCTCCTTTCTCACACCCTTCCGACTAAGTTACAAGGAAAGTAAACTTCAGACCAAATTCTCCCGCAGATCAAAAACTCATTAGAAAATAGCATAAAATAATTCTGCAATTTGTTCTGTGACCTCTCTCTTTCAAGAAACTCATCACTATTGTGCATGAATGGGTTAGTTAGAAAGTAAACTTCAGACCAAATTGCTAACTGGCCTATGTCAATACGGTCATGCATAATATTTTGGGGAGATACTTGGGATAGTTGTGCTGGGTAAAGTCTTTACCCTTTAGTGTTCCTCTATCACACCCTTCTGACTAAGTTATGAGGAAAGTAAACTTCAGACCAAATTCTCCCACAGATCAGTAACTTATTAGAAAATAGCATAAAATAATTCTGCAATTTGTTCTGTGACCTCTCTCTTTCAAGAAACTCATCACTATTGTGCATGAATGGATTAGTTAGGGAAGCACTATTTTAGAGACAGTTATCCAGTGAGCTTACAGTCCTCATCAGACAACCAGAATTTTCTGAACACAGGATATTTCCGATTTAAGCTTTATTCCAAGGGGAAGTAGTAAAAAGTTCAAACAATATTACATTCTGTTCACGCAAGGCCAGGAACCATTTCTGCAAATTCTAGCAAAGCTATTTACATATCTTGAACACTAGTAATTTCTCCAATGACCATGACTTCTAAAAAATCAAGAACATAATTTTTCTCATGGATCCAGCTCTAACAACTTTTCTCTGTCAACATTAGCCCTTTATAAAACAACAACAACAATAACAAAACAAACAAAAACCAAAAAAAAAAAAAAAAACAGTGGGGAAAGTGTTCATATTCAGAGATTCATAGAAAAAAAATCTTTCTGTAACCATAGACATATTGCAACAATGGATTTAGAATTTAGAATGGAAAACCAATTGGAAATGATAATGGCTTCTCCATTTCCTTGACAGTCACCAACATACTTTAACACATTGATTTTTCAATGCAATTTTATAGGCCATCAATATCAAAGTCATTAAACCAAACCTAAATGTAATTTTTTTTCTCATAGAGCTAATGCCAAATATATAATTGCTAATGTAAAATGTGTAAATCATCACTTTTGGCATCCTACCATCTTCTCTTTAGCATATTTTCAAAGAGAAAATCTGGAGAAAATAAATCCATGGTTCACTTGGACACTGACTCTTCTTTAAACCAAAACTATCAGTGGATGCAGTTAATTTTAAGTGTCTTGACACCCTATGGATAAGACAGCTCCAGATACTATGCGAAATTTTGTTTTCTAAACTTCTTTATTTCCTAGTTTACATGTGTGAAATTGATTTTTGGCCAAGTGGTGAAGTTGAGCTTTGTCATTTAATGGCTGAAACATGGAAGTGATTGTGTTCCTCCATAGCCCTTTTGCCTGGTGATACAAGTTAGCAACACAGCAGACAGCAGTGTAGGTGGTTGACAAACCCTGTACTCACCCAGCACCTTTTCTTAAACAAAGAAATGTTTTATAATGGAAGTGTTTCCATGATTGGGTGATTATAGATATAGCTATTTGAGTTGAATTTTATTAAAAAGATGATCATGTCTGGGAATGCAAGCTGGTGCAGCCACTCTGGAAAACAGTATGGAGGCTCCTCAAAAAACTAAAAATAGAACTACCCTATGACCCAGCCATTGCACTACTAGGCATTTATCCACGAGATACAGGTGTGCTGTTTCGAAGGGACACATGCACCCCCGTGTTTATAACAGCACCACCAACAACAGCCAAAGTATGGAAAGAGCCCAAATGTCCATCGATGGATAAATGGATAAAGAAGATGTGGTATATACATACAATGGAGTATTACTCGGCAATCAAAAAGAACGAAGTCTTGCCATTTGCAACTACCTGGATGGAACTGGAGGGTATTATGCTAAGTGAAATTAGTCAGTCAGAGAAAGACAAAAACCGTATGACCTCACTCACATGAGGACTTTAAGAGACAAAACAGATGAACATAAGGGAAGGGAAACAAAACTAATATAAAAACAGGGAAGGGGACAAAACAGAAGAGACTCCTAAATATGGAAAAGAAACTGAGGGTTACTGGAGGGGTTGTGGGAGGGGGGATGGGCTACATGGGTAAGAAGCACTAAGGAATCTACTCCTGAAATCACTGTTGCACTATATGCTAACTAATTTGGATTTAAATTTTAAAAAATAAAAAATAAAATTAAAAAAAAAAAGATGATCATGTCTACCAGGTCATTTGGTGCCTCAGTTTTCCCATCCACCAATATGGATGCTAACATCTTTATTTATTTCCAGATTATATTCAGAGCCTGGAGGCTTCATAAATTTGATTTATGCCTCATAGCTCACTCTGCATCTGTCTAGAAACAAGGTACTTCAGAGTAGTCTTGGAAGGCCAAAAGTGTCTTAGGAACTTTTTTGTATAAAAATATTACCAAAATGTTACTCATTCTCTAAATTTGAAATTAACAAAAAGCAAGCACTTATACAAAAACACAAGCAAAAGTAGAAAATATTAGTGAATCAAAATACAAATTGAGTCAAATTACTTCTTACTTGGCGTCTCTTTCCCGCCTTTTCACTATGTATCGTGCTATTTTATTTCATTTATTAAGACCCAACTCCAGAAGTGCCATCTACTCTATGAATTGTCTCTCTCCTCTCTTCCAACTTCCTCAGGCAGAATTGATGGCTCAGTTTTCCAGATTTCTTCAGTATCTTATCATTCCTCAGTTATAGTATAAGCAATGTATATTTTAATTTTTCTATTTATCATATGCCATCTGTCCATCAATATCTATGAATTCCTTGAAGGCAGGAGTTGCATTGTATTTTTTTTTATGGCCAAGACTTGCCCAAGAATCTTGGTCTGCAGTAAAATCTTCATAAGGGAATGAAAGTTTAATGTATCACTTGGAAAGTTAAATAATAATACATAATAATAATACATAAAATCACAATATTTTATTGTTCAAAGGACAAGGAATGATACCAAAAAGAAGTTCTATAAGTTTTCAAAGAGTTGGCCTAGAAAGATCAGAGAAAAAAAAAACTTTATAGAGAAATTGGGGAGTGGGGAATGACATAGAATTTGAATACTGACGAAGAAGACAAATTGTTCCAATTCAGAATTATCGAAGTTCTCACAGTAATAAATATCTTAAACCAAATAAAATATCTTTCCTAGAGTAAGTTGGAAATAACAGAGTACTTCTTAACTTTTACAAATTGACACAATATATCGTAATCATGGGGGAGATTTTGGAACTTTCACAGCCAGGAGCTCAATCAAAAGAATTTTCAAAATGGAAGGCTACATTCACTGATTTTCTGATATATATTTTGAACATCTTTTATTTCACTTTTTCCTTTGAGCAGAATGGGACAAGAACTACATTTTTTTCCATCATGGAATTGTTATGGTGGGTCATCAATGTGGGGCCTTTACTGAGAAGGGCTTGAAGCACGTACATTGTACTCCATATACACATACACATACACATACACATACATATTCACATACATAGTACATCGTGAGTTGTGCTGGAGTTTTGCAGTATATCAGCTCTGGGCCCATCCATCCCCCAGTGCCAAGACATTTGATAGATCACCAATTAATTGCCTTTGAAAATCTTCTTACCCCTTAAAAGCAGGCATTTGCTGATACATCAGAGGCACAAATCAATGAGCTAATGAGGTAAGCTTATGCTGAATGTGAAAAAGGAAAACAACAATTTGGAAAATGAAAAGAATATAGATCACCATAAAAACTGTTTTCATGTTTCAGTGCAAAGGTAGATCTACTAAAGTAACCAGGAATAAGTGGTTTATTGAAAGCTTTTGTTAATGCTTGGATCCAGAGGTTAAGGCATGATGAATTTATCCAATTATGCATTGGTGTTGATATTGACGTTGATATCGATCTATAGTAGAAGTATCCATTTGGGCACCACAGTGCTAAAAATGTAAAAGTCTTCCTGAATGAAGAAAATCTTGAAAAGCCGGAACATTTTTATTTTTTTATTTTTATTTATTTATTTATTTTTTTAATTTTTTTTTTTCAACGTTTATTTATTTTTGGGACAGAGAGAGACAGAGCATGAACGGGGGAGGGGCAGAGAGAGGGAGACACAGAATCAGAAACAGGCTCCAGGCTCTGAGCCATCAGCCCAGAGCCTGAAGCGGGGCTTGAACTCCCAGACCGCGAGATCGTGACCTGGCTGAAGTCGGACGCTTAACCGACTGCGCCACCCAGGCGCCCCCGGAACATTTTTAATTTGATGTTAGTCAATATATCAGCCTAGTCTGGCTGGTAAAGTTGAAAAACTGTCAAGCTTTCTAACTTTTAAATTTTGAATTTATCCTTTCCCTAATTGGTAGTATTCCTTATACTTCTCAACCAAAAGCCTCCATAGAAAAATACGCTCTATAGTTCTAATAATTGCCAATATTTATTGAGGCTTTATTATGTGCCTATCATAGGTATGTATTAAGTATACATATATAAAATATATAAGTACTTATTTTTTCCACAATAATGCTCATGATGCTCATAATTACTCTTATCATGTCTTTATACAAGTAGGAAAACCTAAGACCAAGATAAATCAACTAACTAGCTGAGATTACAGTTCACACTTGAATTTATATGTGAATATTTTTTGGTAAAAACAGAACAAGACTATAAATGTATTTTCTCTTCCTTATGATTTTATTTATAACATTGTCTTGTCTCTACCTTACCTTATTTAAGAATTATAATATATAACATGCATACAAAATATATGTTAATCAACTGTGTGTGTTTTAGCAAGGCTTCCCTTCAACAATAGCCTATTGGTAATTAAGTTTTGGGGGAGTCAAAAGTTAAACATGGATTTCCAACTGCATGAGGATTCAATGCCCCTAACCCTCATGTTGTTCACATGTCAATTGTAGTTTGTAATTGAGTAACCAGTGTGAAGAATCTTGCCTGAGCTCTAGGATCAAAATATCTTCAGAAAAAAATAATTTATTGGAGTGTCTGGGTGGCTCAGTCAGTTAAACATCTGACTTCTGTTCAGGTCAGAATCTCACAGTTTATGGGTTCGAGCCCCGCATCGGGCTCTGTGCTGACAGTTCAGAAACTGGAGCCTGCTTCAGAATCTGTGTTTCCCTCTCTCTCTGCCCCTCCCCCACTCACACTCTGTCTCTCTGTGTCTCTCAAAAATTAAAAAAAATATTGAAAAAAAAATTTAAAAAGTAATTTATATAATAATCTCTCTAAAACAGTAATTCTACATTGGTTGATATTGGGGTGGATAAAGGGATTTTTTTTAATTTTCTTTCTGATTTCTTCACTTACCTATTAGTTCCTTAGGAGTATGTTGTTTAATTTTCACATATTTTGCTTTCCTTTTGTAATTGATTTCCAGTTTCATACCATTGTAATTTGAAAGGATACTTGATATGATCTCAATTTTCTTAAATTTGCTAAGACTTGTTTTGTAGCCGAATATATGATTTATCCTAGGGAATGTTCAAGTGAGCTTGAGAGGAATGTCTTTCCTGCTGCTGCTGGATGGAATGTTCTGTATGTGTCTGTTAGTTCCATGAGGGCTAAAGCGAGTTCTTGTCCAATGGGTTTGTTTGTTTGTTTATCTTCTGTTCAGGTGATTTATTCATTGTTGAAAGTGGGGTATTGAAGTCCTCTGCTATGACTGTATTCATATTTGCTTTGAATATTTAGGTCCTCTAATGTTAGGTGTATGTATATTTACAATTGTTATGTCCTTATGTGAATTAGCCCTTTTGTCATTATATCATGATCTTCTTGACTTTTGTTATACTGGCTAACTTAAAGTCTATTTTTTTTCTGATATAAGTATAGCTATTCACCCTCTCTTCTGATTTCCATTTGCACAGACTATCTTTTTTCCATACCTTCACTTTTAGCCTATGCATGTTCTTAAATTTGTGGTGAATCTCTTATAAGTAGCATGTAGTTGGGTCTTATTGGGTCTGTTGTGTCACTGTGTCTTTGATTGGATAATTTAATCCATTTACATTTAAAGGAGTTCTTCCTGGGGCTCCTGGGTGGTTCAGTCAGTTGAGTGACCAATTCTTGATTTTGGCTCAGGTCATGATCTCACAGTTCATGAGATCACCCCCCCCATATTGTGCTCTGTGATGACAGCATGGAGCCTGCTTGGGATTCTCTCTCTTCCTCTCTCTGCCACTCTCCCACCCATATCACTCATATTTATCTCAAAATAAATAAATAAACATTTAAAGTAGTTCCTTCTAAGATCCTTCTAAGGAAAAGCACAGGAAAGTGTGCCCCCACTAAGACTGTGGCCTTAGGAGTTTCTCACTTTCATGCTAATTTAAACTCAGCTTCCAACAATTCATCAAAATTGTGAATTTTCCTGCCAGTTAATGACTCCAGTGTGTTTTCTTCCAGTAAGACAATCTCAGCTGCTGCATCTCTTTGTTTTTTTTTTTTTTTTAAATTTTTTTTTTCAACATTTATTTATTTTTGGGACAGAGAGAGACAGAGTATGAACGGGGGAGGGGCAGAGACAGAGGGAGACACAGAATCGGAAACAGGCTCCAGGCTCTGAGCCATCAGCCCAGAGCCCGACGCGGGGCTCGAACTCATGGACCGCGAGATCGTGACCTGGCTGAAGTCGGACGCTCAACCGACTGTGCCACCCAGGCGCCCCATGCTGCATCTCTTTGAATACACTTCTTTCCTGTTTGAGGATCGGTAGTTTGACCTTTGTCTTTGGTTCTCTGATATATCAAAAAAAAAAATCATTGCTTTTTGGGTTGTCCAGATTTATTTTTGTGTTATAAGGATGGCATTGAAAACGCTGAGCTCTCTATGTGTGACAGCTGAAACAAGAAGTTTGCTGACTTTGGGTTTCAACAGGGAGAAGGGAGTTGAGTAAGGGATTGAGGTTAGGCATGACTAAAACCTACTGAAGTCATGGTAGGGTCTTACTTAGCATATGGGTTTGTGCTATCATAGATGGATTAGGACATAACCATATTCCACCTCTCCCTCAGGAACCTCTTCAAAGGATGTTTTAAGAATCTCATCCAAAAGGAAGAAAGGTTCTGGATGAATGTTAAATGACATTTAATATGAAAATTAAAATTAGTCATTGTGGAAAAAAAAATTCACAAAATGAAGTCTTTCTTTGTCAGTCAATCTCCTATCTCATGCCCTAAATTTCTGCTCGAAACCTATAATGATGTGGTTTTAGTAAAGAATAATTGAGAGTTTAAAAGTGCTATTTCAATAATAGCTCTGTTGACCCTGATACCACAGGATATCCCTTCTTTGGTAATTCTTATAACTGAAAGGAGAGATGGGCCCAGATACAAAAGAACCTTGAAAACAGATGGAATATTGTAGAGGTAACATAGGGATAAAAAACATACATACCACTAGACTCTTTTGAGTCAGACACTGATTTAATATTCACATTTGATCAGTATCAACTTCTGAGTCTGGGTGCATAACAGGTCGCAGGGAGGTCTCTGTTCATAGGTTATGTAGCATAAAGGCTCTTTGGAGCCAGACATTAAAGAGATTGAATTTTGGTTCTAATACTTAAGAGCTGAGCCGTTTGGCAAATTTCTTTGTAGACAATTTTGTAAATTACCTCTCTGGACCATTTTCCTCCCCTGTAAAACGAGGATAATCATAGTTATTCAGAAAGCTTTGAAGATTCTAACAGATAGCACACAGACATAAAACAAGGGTATAGGACAAAGAAATAGAACATGCGCAATTAACAATAATTATCTTGATGTCATGTTAATATTATTATGTTAATGTGTTTGGGCTTCATTTTAATAAGCTAGTGCTAGTGGATAACAAAGAGGCATCTCTTTAGTCTCACTGGTTAATAAAATAGATACTAATTTCTTTGAATATATTGAAAATGGGTGCCTAGCCTCTGCACGAAGAATGGGCAAAGCATGGAAACCAGACAAGTTCATCTCCATATTGAAGAAAAGATGGGGAATGAGAGACATTGGCAGCTCAGAGAAGTCAGAGAACTACAGCCATGCTCAGCCCATGAAGACTCTAGAATTTTCCGGGAAGAATACAAAACTCTCAAAAGTCGTGCGATGGTAGTTTCTCTAGAACCATCTTCAGAAATGTCCTGGTGTTAGGAAAGAAAAAACAAGATTTATCATGAGGAGAACAGACAGAATGAAGACCTGGAAAAGGAGTATGGTGCAATTTGAATAAAGCAATGTATCAAGTTTTTTCAAGTTTCTATTTCTTTAAAATCTAAGTTAAAATGTTGGCATACTCTTGCCCTTTAATTTGAGAGTGACAGTCCAACTAGGCAGGGGACATCGAAGCAGTAGGGAGTAGAAGAGAGGGCTTTGGAATTACACAGGTTAAGATTCTATTTACAACTTTTGTTATGATCCTGTGTGACTTTCAGCCAATCATTTGGCCCCCAAGAAGCCAAAACTGATACATTGTCCCTCTTCAAAAGCAATTTTTATGCGGCAGCCGGGCAAACAAACAAAACCAATACTGTGATTTATAGTAAATCAAAATTAAGGGTCATCCTGTCTGATTCTGTGATTCTGGTACCCTGCATATGAGTGGTTGACTATTTCCTAGAATCCTGAACTTTCTAACAGACCCAATGTTGTCCTGGAGTTTTGCTGGGGCTCCCTGAAACTGGGTCATGACTTTTAGGAATAAGGTATTTTCTATTTACGAAGACGTTACCACAAACATGGCAACCACGGTGTTCTGCATTTATTCTCGAACACCTCTGTCGAGATACAACTGACACTGATTAAAATATAATTTGATAAATTTTGACATATTTCTACACTAGCAAAACCATCGCCACAATCAATACAGTGAACATATCCATCACCAGGAAGCATTTTCTCATACGTGTCTGTGTTTCCTCACCCACCTCTCCCACCACTGCCACTGATCTGTTGTTGAGACTGGTTTGTATTTTCTACAGTTGATCCAAATGAAATCATATGGTATGTATTCTTTTGTCGTCCGGCTGTGTTTCACTTAGCACAATGACTCTGAGATTTATCCATATTGTTACATGGATCAATTGCTTATTCTTTTAAATTGTTAGGTAACATTCCATCATATGGGTAGACCAGATTTGTTTATGTACTCATTTGTTGATACATGTTTTTCAATGTTTCCTTGTTTTTTTTCTATTTTCAATAAAGTTTTGGTATGAATGTGTGCTTTCATTTCTTTTGGGTAAATACCTATGAGTGGAATGGAAGAATCATAGGGTAGGTTTATGGAACTTTTATTTTTTTTTTTAATGTTTATTTTTTTTTGAGGGAGAGAGAGACAGAGACAGAATGTGAGCTGGGGAGGGGCAGAGAGAGGGAGACACAGAATCCAAGGCAGGCTCCAGGCTCTGAGCTGTCTGCACAGAGCCCAACGCGGGGCTCGAACTCACGAACCGCGAGATCGTGACCTGAGCCAAAGTCAGATGCCTAACTGACTGAGCCACCCAGGCGCTCCGAGGTTTATGTAACCTTTAAAGAAAATGCTAAAGAGTTTTCCAAGGTGTTTGTGCCACATAATAGTTTTCTGTTGTTGCTGTAACAACGTATCACAAACGTAACAGCAGAAAACGACGCAAATGTATTATCTTTTAATTAATCAACTACAGTCATTTAGTCTTGTCTTCCACAGTTTGTTTCTGCTTTGGGGTTACATTTACCTAAGGGGTCCTGATATGAGCTAAAGATCCAAATGAAATTTTGGGGAGGAGGATTTTAATATAATTCAGTAAAGAACATATTGCATTCTCCTAACTATTGATACTTCAGGGAATATTTTCATGGGTAGAGTTGGCATCACCAACATGGGCATACCCTTTAGGCCAAACAAAGGAACCAAGTGACAATTTCCAAAGCTACTTCTGTTTTAGAAGTAAATTACTTAATCCAAGCTCAATAAAACAAGAGTTAGCCACTTTGAACTACAACAATTAGCTGAAAGTTTACATGGCAAAATCCTGGATTCTCTAACAAAAACAATTTCATCCTTGGGTTTGAGCATACTGATATTAATTTGAATTCTGAACTTGTGAATATGATGAAAATTTGTTTGTCTACCATGAAAAGACTAAAGCAAACATGGTAATTTTGGTAGTTGAGTGTGTGTGTAAGTGTGTGTGTGTGTGTGTGTGTGTGTGTGTTCTTTCCTTTCAATATTTAGTGAATATATCTATTTGTTCAAGCAGCTAGTCCTTCAACAATCTTACTTCCTTTACACCCTTTGCAAGTAAACTTATATTCTTTTCTAAATATCTTGGCCCTGAGTCTTTCTTTATCCTTCCCCCAGAGCCTCTTTTGTTTTTTGTTTGTTTGGTCGGTTTTTTTTTGTTTTTGTTTTTACTGTAAAATGAGGATAAAAATAACCAGGAGAGGCAACATTGTTCTGAGAAAAAAAACTATGTTCATATAATTTGGTGATTGTATAAAAGCGTGTCATGCAGTGAAAATAAATCAAGCCTTATTCAGCTTTGTCCGTCTCATCACCTAACACAGAGCCTAGTACATTGGAGCTCAACCACTTGGTGGAATTGAAGAAGTACAATAAATTTCATTTCATAAAATGGGATTGCTGGACTTAAGCCATATTGCATTAAGAATTAAAATTAAAAACTGTGAGGACTGGAAAGAATTTTGTAAAGAAGCCCGTCACAGTGGAAAAAGAGCAGGAAGTGAAGCCAAAAGACGTATTTGTGAGTGCTTTTTGTTCAAGCCAGCTAGTGACTCGAGGGACCCGAAGAAAAGTAGTTTCCCCCTTAGCCCTTGTCATTAACGTAAGACAGTCAATGCAACCCAGCCCAGCCTTTCACATCACGTTTTTGCTAAAAACCAAGTTAGAAAACACTTGAGGGGATTTGCAAATTGTTTGACGGTATACAAATAGGAAACAATATCTTCTATTCTGACCTTCTTTTACAGATGAAGAATTTGAGGCTGTAATGAGTTAAGGGATTTATCTAAGTAAAACTCGACAGTGGTGTCCGAATGGGTGACCATCTTCTATTTCCTCAGCCCCTGAATAAAGTACTAATTTTTAACCCTCAAGAAGACTGGGATTATCGCTCCAGATTGGGCGTCTGAAATTAAAAGAGCGTGGTCTTATTGGAACCCACCGAGAAGCTGGAAGAGAGGCTGTGTGAATCCAAGCACGTCCAGGGACACAGCTACTCAAGGTTAAGCCCCAGGGACTTGTAAGAGATTTAGGTTGTTCCAGTACTTGCATGATGAACAGCACTATTCATACAAAGGTGTTTTTTGCTTAAAAAGCAAGCTACAATTTATCCTGTCTTCCAAAAATAAAATATAAAATCCATTAAATAGGACAGGCATTATATACATATATATGTATGCATTTCAATTACTGCTTTTGCAATTTATGTAACATACTCTAAAATGATCTGATTCAGCAAGAAAACTAACTTACATTTTCTTTTATAAAGAGCTTTCTGGATCCCCAGCGCTTGGTCAATATCTAAATCGGAAGCGTTGCTGCTTTGGTCTTTAAGGTATGCTGGTGGTCCTTGAAACAGTGCTGAGTCACTTCACACCCTTCCCATGAAGTTACCGACAAAAAAAATTGTTCATCTCAGCGGTCATGGTGGATCTCCCAAACTGCAGGGGTTCCTAAGAATCTGTATTACCGTTCAGGAAATGTAATGCATGAGGATAGAAGGCCAAATTGCCATTTAAAAAAAAAATTTTTTTTAATTTACTGTCTGCACCAGTAATGCCAAAGTTACAATTGGGAATATCGCTTTAGTAAAATGTCATAAATCCCAAAGGCCATTCATTTGCAATTTTCCATAACGTGGGCGTACTAGGCTGACGTTTATGTCTACATTTCTGAAGACAAAAGTATTAGCTATGTACTTACATAATCTACAAGAAGTAAAGATTAAGCTTGATATAGAAAGAAGTGTAGGGAATCATTTGAAAGAGTTGAGAAGTCTGGGATCAGGAAAAATCTGTGGAAATGTGAAGCAAGCCAAGTAGCTGTTATTTACTGTTCCATCCAATTATTCATACCCTAGTGAGCCCCTGTTCCCTTACTAATGGGCCTGTCAAATCTCCCTCCGAGATGCAGCACCCACGTTAAGGTAGATGATTTACTACACCCGTATGATGTAAAGAGCTGCCTTGGCAATTAACATTTTGAGGGGTAACCGGAGTCATGGGGCCAGTCTCAGGGAGTGGAGTTTCCATGATTTATTATGGGAGATTTTGTGACAAGCTAACCCCTCTTTCTCCTTTCGAGAATGTAACAAATACACCCATAGTGTATTGGGAACTGTATTAAATGTTGGGCAGTGAAACAAGTAAAGGCACGACACAGTCCTGGACTTACAGCCTTTGTTAGGTCATAGTTCTTAGTCCACTCCCAACTTTTGTGTCAGAGTAAAGGGCAGTGCTAGCACGTAGGTAACACTGCAGCATTTCATTCAGCTGCCTGACACACTTAGATGGTGAGAAGTGGGTGATTAGAACACGGTTGTTGTAGGAGCCCATTAGAGAGGCGCCTGAAAGGGTACCATCATGGATGACGGTACCATTGGATGTGAGCTTAAGAACGCAAAAGAGGTGAGCTTTGCAAGTAATGGCCTAAAGCTGTTCCTAGCCAAAGAACAGGTGAGGAAACATGGAGAAGAACGTGAGTGGTATGTCTGTGGCATCCAGGGGACTCCAGCCACTTGGTGGCAAAGGGTGCACTAGGTAAGGTGAATGAGTTAGGAGAGGACAATCGGGAAGACCAGGTCAGAAAGGGACTTTTAGAATCATCCCTTAGTGGGCATCGTGGATGCCCTCAGGCGTCTGGTAAAGCCGCAGATTGTTCAAAAGAGGACCAGTAAGTTCATCCAGCACCAGTCAGACCAATAAGTCAAAATTAAGCACAACCGGCAGAAACCCAGAGGCGTTGACGATAAGGTACGTAGAAGATCAAGGGACAGGTCTTGATGCCTATCATTGGTTATAGGAGCAACAAAAAACAACAAAGCACATGCTGCCCAGTGGCTTCTGGAAGCTCCTAGTTCACCATGTCAAGGGGCTTGAAGTGTCACTGGTGTGCAACAAATCTGAGAGTGCGGATGTCTCCTTCGAGAACTGCACAATGTCTCCCTTGTCACAATGCGTCTTTCGAGACCTGCCAAGCCATTGTGGAAAAATCAGCCCAGTGGCCATCAGAGTCACCAACCCAGTGAAGAATGCCAGTCTGCGCAGTGAAGAAAATGAATAGACAGACAGGGATGTGCCCATTGTGTTTGTGTTAGCGAGACCCAAAACAGGAATAAAAAAAAGGAGGGGGGCTTTTAAGTTTGCGAAAGGAGACCTGCTTTTATCTTCAAGGGAAAGGATTTTTTTTTTTTAATTTTTTTTTTTTCCAAACGTTTTTTATTTATTTTTGGGACAGAGAGAGACAGAGCATGAACGGGGGAGGGGCAGAGAGAGAGGGAGACACAGAATCGGAAACAGGCTCCAGGCTCCGAGCCATCAGCCCAGAGCCTGACGCGGGGCTCCAACTCACGGACCGCGAGATCGTGACCTGGCTGAAGTCGGACGCTTAACCGACTGCGCCACCCAGGCGCCCCAAGGGAAAGGATTTTTAAGAAAGCTAGTGTGAAATCTTCAATTCGAATTTAGAAATATGACCCCAACAGGATTGTTGTGTATTGATTCCTCCTGAAAAAAAATGCCAAAGGAAAGGAGTAGGAAGGCCCCTGTTGTAGTAATACAGGAGGGTAACCAGGGCCCTACTATGAAATCGATACGACTGGAGAGGAAGAGTGGTTTGAGTCCTCTTTGGGAGGTAAAGTTGTTTGCACCTGAGGATTGGCAGGTGGAGCGGTGAGGAAGAGGAAGACCATGTGAGTGGGGACAGGGGTTGGGGGGTGTAAGCTCAGTATGAACATGTTGAAATGCACGAGGTTATTTCCCGTGAGCATTCTCAAGCTCTGGCCTGACTGGATAATTCCAGGTAAAGTTCCTCATCCACAATATCGATACCCTCCACTATTATGTCACGCAGTTGTAGGGGCTCTGGGCAAAGTCTTAGAACTTTTATCATTTTTCAAAAATTGTTGAGTGCATGTTGAATGCCTATGCGCAAATCCCGTATTGGTCGACATGCCCTACCTACTTCCCGAACACTTTGCTTTTTGTTTCACTGCATACGCTGTGGCAGACACTGTGGTTGGCCACCCCGGTCCCTGTTCCCAACCACCTGTCACCCTTCCTGTCTCCGCAGAGGATGAAGGGGCCAACTGCACAGTTTATTGTGTTCCCTGCAACAGCGGTGGCCATGTGGTACCATCCTGGGCAATTGCACAAAACAAAATCTTCCAGGGGCTTATTTTTAATTAGAAAATTAACTCTGATATTACCTTTTCATCTGTTCTTCCTGCCCTGATAAAATACCTGGATCTAAGATAGTTACCTTGGGTTCATGAGAATCCCAGGGATTCGGGGTTGCTGTGGAGCTGCTAAGCCAGTTAGAGTGACTCCGGAATTTTCATGGTATGAGGCGGATAAAAGTTCTCATTTGTTGAATTCATGTTCTTTAGGCTTTCTGTTGATTGCAGCTGCATGCTTTCCTAACTGATACACAGCCCCACACAGTCTTAGATACAGCATACAATCACTTCTACAATTGAAATACGGAATCTTACGAAAGTAACCAAATTCAGTAATAAGAAATCCCCACTCCTCAAAAACAGTCCTTGATATGCAATAAAATATGCATATCAATATATGCAGTAAAATATGTTCCAAATTCATTCATTCATCAAACACTCATTGTACTAGGTTGACTGGATATAATGGCATTAGGGAAAATCAGTCCTAATATCTTACCCAGAAATGTTCTGAAATACACTGAACTGGAAACCAATGGTGGGAGAGGCGAGTATAGTATGAATGTTACTGAGTATTGAGGTCCATGGATAACCAATAGCCACGTTATCTGATTTTTTTTTTTTTTTACTTTAAGAAACAAGAAGAAAATTAAATCTTAACAACTTCTTATCAATTATTTAAGGCCCGGTCACTGGTATATTCCAAGCAGAAGGCGAGTGGGTCGTCACTTAAAAGGTGACCAGAGAAGATGTATGTATCAGTTATCTTTGTTATGATAATGTTGCATAATAAACCATCTCAAAACTCACTGGGTGAAAGAACGTTTATTATTGCTCGTGAGTCTACAGGTCAGGTTGATAGTTCGTCTAGGGCCAGTGAGGCTCTCCTATATGTTGGTGGTCAGCTGCAGATCAACTAGGTGGTCATGCTCATCCTGGATGGGCTTTCTCACAGTTCTGAGACCTTTTCTGGGCAACTAAACTGACGTCGCTCCGTCTTATATGGTCTCTCACTCTCTAGGAGGTGGCCTTAAACTTGTTCTCTTGTGAAGGTGGAGGACCAAAAGGAAAAGTAGAAGTGTTAAAGGTCTCCTGGGGTCTAAGCTTGGAACTGGCCCTGTGTCCCTTCCTTCATATACTATTTATCCCAAGCAAGTCATGAGGCCAGTCTAGACACGTTGTGCGAGGGAATGAATAGTCTTCACCACTTGATTGGAGGTGCTGCAAAATTACACTGCAAAAGATGTGGATATGGGGAGAGGTGGAGAATGAGATCTTTTTTTGTAACCAGTCTACGTCACGGTCACACATCAGGATATGGGATTAAACAGATGACCTTTCAAGTCCTCTTCTATCCGAGAATAGAAAGTTAATTGAACTGGAAAGGAATCGTTGAGTCTTTTGTCTCAGAAGAGTGTTCCCTGAAGGATTTTTTATCCTCCGGTGACTCTGATAGGAATAATTGTTGATCTTGATTCTCAAAGAGACACGTCTAGGTATATCAGTTTGGTCCTCGGAGAAGCGGACTACCAAGATAGAATTAGATATACCAGAACTTCACAGAAATTGCCTGTGAAGGCAGGGGCAGCTTTCAAACTGTAATGCTTATTATATACCTGTGCAAATGGAGCAGGAAGGAGGAGTCAGGGAGTTCTGAGTCACCATAGTTCTGAGAAGTTATGGCCATTCCAAAATGCAAAAAAAAAATAAGTATCACGTCCGAGTATTTTCGCTGTGCGCAGTTATTGGCTGGAAGAGGCCCAGGCAAAATGTGTCCTGGTGTGAACAAGAACATCTATCTCGAGGTGTGGCATCTGGAGGTTGTCAATCATCTATGCACCCGACATCGGGTTCCTTCAAAGGAGGGGTCTAAGGGCCTCAACTCCATCCTACCATAAAAAAGAGAATATAAAATTGAATGAGTGTTCCAAAATTTGGGATGCTCAATTACGTCCGTGTCGGTCATCCGAACGTAATTAGATCCAGGGCTAACTCTAGGAGGAGTAACTAACTGCACTGGGATCCTGCAGCCAGATGCCCAAATTGCCAGCGAAGGGCTCTACTCAAACACAAAATGGGTTCTTCTTTGTTATAAATGGTACCAAGCATCTCTCCAACCAGGCTCTTCTACTCTCTACATACCAGTCATGAAAATCATGTCTTCCCTGTTACTTATGCTGTGCTCTCTGCAATGCCTCTCATGTGCTTTCTACCACCAGACACCCATACTTCAAGGCCCCGTCCAAGTCCCCACCTCTGTGGCCACTCCATCTGCAAACTTTCCCTCCAAACCCCTGAGGAATATTATCATACCACTGTTTACCACCGACAACGTTTATACACCTATAATAATAAATTACTGTGTCATTTAGAATTTCAGTTATTTAAGGGCAGACACCATGGCATATTGATTAGGTTGCCAACTTTTGTCATTTCTCTTTCTTTATTCTGTTGAAAATGTGGGGAGAGAAGAGCGAACTGGGTGGAAAGCCACCTCACTATAAAGATATGGTCAACCAAAACAGTGTATGTATGTGATGTAGGGAAAGAGAAAAGTAAAGGTTACTTGGTGTCATGACAGGAATTGCCAATCCCCAAACCATGCTTACCTGTAGGTACAATCCTTGGACCACTTCTTGTTGCAATGAGACTATAGAAGGAGGACCAATGGATTTTGGCAATGATTTTGACAATCAATGGCTTTTTCCCTCCCCTAAAATTCCTTACTTGCACACCCGCTTTGATTCTATCTCAAATCTATAACAACTCTCCATCCTCCTCCTCCTGCTCATATTAGTTGGAGGGCTGTGAGGATCTCTTACCTGGCCTCCATGCTCTCTTTCCAATACATTCTTTACCAGCATCCAGAATCATAAAACCATAAATAAAGGTACCTAGATGGCTCAGTCAGTTTAGCGTCTGGCTCAGATCATGATCTCGTCATTTGTAGGATCAAGCTCTGCACTGGGCTCTGCGCTGGGGGGCATGGAGCCTGCTTGGGATTCCCTCTCTGCCCCTCCCCTCGTCCCATTCTCCTTCTCCCTCTCTCTCTCTCTCAAAATAAATAAATAAACATTAAAAATTACAAAATCTTGCATAAGATGATACCATTTCTCTGTGTGAAACAATAGTTGATTAGAAGTCTGAAAACATTCTCACCCCATATATTCTTTCTCTTGGAAGCTTTCAGAATTTTCTTCTTGTGTTGTGTAGTAACTCAGTGGTCGTCTTAAAGCTGGAAACTCGTTACTTTAGATCTGAAAATCGTATTGTTTTTATCTGGTTCTTTTCCCTTTTCTCTGTTCTTAAATTCTTCTAGATTGAGCCTCTAGGTTTGTTTTGTTTTGCTTAATCCTGGTTTCAATCTTATAATATCTTCACCAGGAGGTAGAAATAATTTATCAAAATGTGACTCCTCAAACTTGCTTATGAGGATGATGGTTTATTTCGATAAGCTTAACCTTTCAGGTAAGTGACAAACCATGCTAAGTTGTCATTTTTTGTCTCTTGCTATTTTTCTAGTGGTTTCACATAGCTCATCTGGAACTGATGGGCTTGCTAACAGTTTCACTTAAAAATTCACCAAGAAATATGTTCCCATCATTTTTTTTTTCTTCAAAGCAGCGAGATAAATTGGGCTGTTGGAAGTGAGGGTAAAGTGCAATGTAATATAAATTTAGAAAGTAGGTCAGGTCCTACTTCTGGGTCAGGGATAAGAAATGAATCTCAGATTCAGAAAGGGAATATTCAGTAATTGACACAAAGAGAGAGCTCCCTGAAGCCAAAGTCATTTGTCATTTGGTTATGGAATTCAGGAACCCTAATCAACAGCATAAACTCCAGGGAAGGTAACGCCCATCTTTCACTGTGGCATTTACAAGGTATAATAAGATTGTGGAGTAGAGTCAGTAAAAGGAAAAGAGAGAGAGGAAGAGAGGGAGACCAGTGGGTCAGGCAGCATGGGGTAAGGGGAAAACCACTGGATTAAAAACTGATTTTAATTCTGGTTCAGCACTTGTGACCAAGTGCCAGGCTGACACAATGTCTGCTTGTGGCTCAGGACCTGCCATCAAATGTAAGAATAAAATCAAATAAGATCTGTGATGTCTTGGAGAAGTACCCAGGTTAATAAAAGCTTAACAATTCTTACAACTGACAAACTGCTTCAATTTACACTTGGATCAGTGAGATAGAAATAGCAATTATATTATTTTACTTATCTTTTCTTCAGATTAGGAAACTGTCACTAAATGAAAGTAGAACTAGATAAGATAAAAGCTTGTACCTTTTGTTCCGTTAAATAGAAGACACATTTAGCTGAACGTTTATGATGGACCCGCTCCAAGTGTGAGAAACTGATGTCTTCAAAGATTGCAATGACTTTTCTCAGGGCTTGTTGGTAAAAGACACAATGAATCTAACAAACGGAAACATCGGTATGTTATTCTTTGTGCTCTCACTTGTCTCTGATGATTTAGGGATAATCCTACCCAAGGTAGTATAAAAGCTCTGAACATCATTTCTTGAACTCAGAAATCAAAGAAGTGCTGTTAGTCAATGGAATAATCATAGTAGATGTTGTAAAGGTTTCTTTTATGGACTAACGCCCACTTGACGGCTTTCATTAAGATGCCGTGTGGATGCCTAACAAGCAGATTGGCTAGACAGAGTCTGGGGAACAATTCCAGCTCTTCGAATCTTTAATAGAATATAGGCTAATCATTACCTCCCGAACCATTCCCAAGTGAAATATTATATTGAGAATATTAGAGCATTTCTGATTTATACCTCTGTGTCTTTCCACTTATTATTGCCTCCGAAACACGTTCTTTCTTTATTCTTCACCCAATCTTTGCACCTTGAAAGTCCAGCACAAGTGTCATTTCTCAGATAAGCCTGTATTAATCTGTCCTTTTTTATTTCAGTGCAAGTCTGTATGTTCCCATGCCATCATCTGCACAGTAGGATATTTATTGCACTGACAAGTGTGGGTCACTAGTCCGTGTCTCCCCATGGAAATGTAGACATAAGGGCAGGACCTGATATGTCAAGTTTTCCCAGTTCCTAGCACAATTCTAGCTATGCTAGCTATCCTTGCAAAAAAATTAAGTAAAAGGAAACAGCATGGATTTTATAATTCAAAGATCGGGGGGCACCTGGGTGGCTCAGTTGGTTAAGCGTTTGGCTTCGGCTCAGGTCATGATCTTACAGTTTGTGGGTTCCAGCCCTGCGTCGGGCTCTGTGCTGACAGCTCAGAGCCTGGAGCCTGCTTCAGATTCTGGGTCTCCCTCTCTCTCTGCCCCTCCCCCACTCATGCTCTCTCTCTCTCTCTCTCTCTCTCTCTCTCTCTGTCTCTCTCTCTCTCTCTCTTTCAAAAATAAACATTAAAATTTTTTTTTAAATTAAAGAAAGATATGGATTTCAGCCCCAGTTCAGCTTACTTCTAGCTATCTTACTTTGGGGAAATGAATGAATGTCTCAGATTTTTAGTTTTCTCAGTTTTCAGATGGAGATAATAATAACTTTGTTATATGCTTATTGAGATGTAAGTGTGATATTATGGAAAGCCACTTTGTAAGCAGAAGATGCTATACTAATATTGTCATTGCTATTGTCCTACAGAAGCAAAGAGGTATCAGAACCCTTGGGTTGCAAGATACCGGGCTGATATCAGATGCCTGTATATTTTTGAAGTCTCAAATCCCTCCACAAACATGTTTCCCAAGTAACATTTCATTATGAAACACAAAAGTATCAAGACTCCTATGAACCACTCTGGGGAACAAGGGAATGTTTAGATGTTTGGAGTAGAGGTGTGGGCCAAGAGCAGTTAATCTACAATCAATGTCACTGAAGGGATGACAGGAGACAGAAAAGACAGGAGTGTGTAGCTTGATTTTACCAATCTGTGGGTGAGTAATTGGAAAACACTCTTTTACAAAGCCTGTGTGTAAAGAAAGTCTTGTTCGGAAATCATAAATATAGATATCATGTAGTCTAAAAGAAAACGTTTATAGAAAAAACTGGTTTTGATGTCTTCTCTTACTTCTGGTTGTACATTAAAACCAACTAGCAACTTTTGGAAAAGATGAAATAAATTACAGTGTATGGATTTTCCTTTCCTTTGAAATAAAACTTTTGTCAGCCTTCTTTTATGTGCCAAGAAGCCCTGAGTAAAAGCCACTGGATATGTATTCAGAAGGTCTGAAAGCAAATCCCATGTAAAGGTAAAAAGATGAAGAATGACATTTATTTGGTTTATATAAAAAGCCGAGTCAGGACTTCCGCTTTGGGTAGGATCGAGGATTTCATAGCAGACCAATACTCCTACGGAAACCACTAGAAAAGTCAGATATAATTTTTAGAAGTTTGGTAAGTGTAAGAGAACCACAGAACTATGAGATTACAGAGTAGGGAGAAGAAAACTTTTTAAAAAAAAATATAATTTATTGTCAAATTGGTTTCCATACAACACCCAGTATTCATCCCAACAAGTGATTTTCTCAGTGCCCATCACCCACTTTCCCCTCTCTCCCACCCCCTCATCCACCTTGTTTGTTCTCTTGATTTTAAGAGTCTCTTGTGGATTGCCTCCCTCCCTCTCTGTAACTATTTTTTTTCCCTCTTCCTTTCCCCCATGGTCTTCTGTTCAGTTTCTCAAGATTCACATATGAGTGAAAACATATGATATCTGTCCTTCTCTGACTGACTTATCTCAGTCAGCATAATACCTTCCTGTTCCATCCACGTTGCTGCAAATGGCATGATTTCATTCTTTCTCATTTCTTATTCATTCTTTCTCATGATACAGTATTCCATTGTACATGTAAACCACATCGCCTTTATCCATTTGTCAGTTGATGAACATTTAGGCTCTTTCCATAATTTGGCTATTGTTGAAAGTGCTGCTATAAACGTTGGGCTATAAACATGTGCCCCTTTGCATCAGCACTCCTGTATCCCTTGGATAAATTCCTAGCAGTGCTCTTGCTGGGTCACAGGGTAGTTCTATTTTTAATTTTTTGAGGAACCTCCACACTGTTTTCCAGAGCGGCTGCACCAGTTTGCATTCCCACCAACAGTGCAAGAGGGTTCCTGTTTCAACACATCCTCGCTAGCATCTGTAGTTTCCTGATTTGTTCATTTTAGCCATTCTGACCGACGTGAGGTGGTATCTCAGTGTGGCTTTGATTTGTATTTCCTTGGTGATGAGTGACGTTGAGCATCTTTTCATGTGTCTGTTGGCCATCTGGATGTCTTCTTTGTGAAAGTGTCTATTCATGTCTTCTGCCCATTTCTTCACTGGATTATTTGTTTTTCGGGTGTGGAGTTTGGTAAGTTCTTTATAGATTTTGGATACTAACCCTTTATCTGATATGTCATTTGCAAGTATCTTTTCCCATTCCGTTGGTTGCCTTTTAGTTTTGTGGATTGTTTCCTTTGCAGTGCAGAAGCTTTTTATCTTGATGAGGTCCCAATAGTTCACTTTTGCTTTTAATTCCCTTGCCTTTGGAGATGTATCGAGCAAGAAATTGCTGCAGCTGAGGTCAAAGAGGTTTTTCCCTGCTTTCTCATCTAGGGTTTTGATGTTTTCCTGTCTCACATTTAGGTCTTCCACCCATTTTTAGTTTATTTTTGTGTATGGTATAAGATAGTGGTCTAGTTTCATTCTTTTGCAAGTTGCTGTCCAGTTCTCTCAGCCCCATTTGCTGTAGCAAATGTCTTTTTTCCATTGGATGCTCTTTCCTGCTTTGTCAAAGATTAGTTGGCCATACATTTGTGGGTCCAATTCTGGGTTCTCTATTCTATTCCGTTGGTCCATATGTCTGTTTTTGTGCCAGTACCATACTATCTTGATGACTACAACTTTTAAACAAGAAGGTGAAATAAGGCTTTCAGCTCTCCCTGTGGACAGTATCAGATTCTGGACATGGGCTGACAGTCTGGGCTCAGCCCAAGCTCGCACTACTCAAGTGATTGAGGCTGAGTTTGAGTGATGGGAACGTCTACAAATGATGGCCAGTTTCCCCTTTAATACATTTCCTGCATAGGATAGGGCACTGAGGAGCTAAGCCCAAATCTCAGAAAAGCTGAGTGGAATTTTCCACAGCCTCCTGATACCTAGAAAATAAATACTTACTAGAGACAGGAAACCTACAAGCAAGAGACGATAATGGAAAACTCCCGAGCAATGGTGAATTAACATGGACGCAAAGTTCCAGTTGCCTTTTTTCCTGGAGAAACTCGCAGATCTGGGAACACCTACAATCTAAGAGCGCCGCTGCTGTAGACAGAGAAACCAGCAGAGCTTTTGTCATTTACCCAGAATGGGAGTGATAAAATTGGAAACTTGAGGGACTTTAAACACAGCTGGTCTCCTCCTCGAGACTATTGTCAAACTGTGATGTTGTGTGGGATGAGAAGCTGAAGACTGGGGCTATAAACTCAAAATCAGAGCAGAAATTCCTGCAGTTTTTCATGTCGGAAGAGACAGAGACCCCCAATGATCTCAACTGGAAGCCCTAAGGGCCATACATATACCCTAGGAAGAAGCACAAAAAAGGGGACAGAGTCGTAACATAACAGCCACACAGTGCGGGTACAGAGCAGTCTTGATTGGATTAGAGTAATCAACCTCCTGACCATTTGGCATAAAAAAAAAAAAAGGGGGGGGGAACCCTCCTAACCTGAAAATAAAACCATTCAGGGCAGCTACAATTATTTTCCCCAATATATGGCAGTTAATAAAAAAGTGCTAGGTGTGTGAGAAAGCAATCATGGAACTACACCCTAAAACACAACATAGACTCCAGAAGCACGTCGGCAAGTTGTCCCGATAGCTGAGTTAGCACACAAGTTGTTAAGAATGAATTCGTTTAGGATGTGCAAGAAAAGAGAGGGAAAGAGGAAAGATAGAAAGAATGTAGCATTTTAATACAGAATTGGAATTTCTATTCCAAGGAAACCAAATGGATATTACTGAACTAAAATATCTCTGAATTAGTGATTTTAACAGCAAATTGTCTGTTCGCAGACAGAACGGTGAATAGGAAAAACAGTCAATAAAAAATATCCAAAGTAAGGCACAGGGAGAAAAACGAGTTTATAAAAATAGAAGAATATAGAAGAGACATGCAGGTCAAACTCAAAAAGTGTAACGTATATGTCATTGGAATTCAAGAGACAGAGGAAAGAAAATGAAAGGTAGGCATTTTTAAAAGAGGTAAGAGCTAAACGTTTTCTTAAAATGGTGAAAGACATTAGCCCGTGGCTTCGGATAGCTCAAGCAAAGCCAGATTAATAAATGTAAATTTAGAAATACCTGAGAACATCATGGTCGAATCATTGAAAACCAAAGAGAAAGAAGGAAACCTTAAAAGAAGTTATAGAAAAAGAGACACGTTACCTTTAAAGAACAAACAGAGAGTTCACTTTTCAGGAAGTCTGAAGAAATCCTAATGATATCTTCAAAATGCTGATACCCAAGTAACTGCTAACATAGAACACAATATTCAGCAAATATATCCTTCAAAGATTAAGGTAGAAGTAAAGACACATTCAGAACAAAACAGTGAGTTCATTACCAGCAGGCCTATATTTTAAAAAAATACAAAGAATTCTATAGAAAGAATTCATGATGCCAGTGAAATCATGGACGTGCATGGAAGAAAAAAAAAATCACTGGAAAGAGTAAATATGTGGATAAATGTGAAGGAATATTGACTGCAGAAAAGGCTGCTGATAATGTCTTATGGATTTAAAAATATATGTAGAATCGAAGTGTGTGACAAAAACAACCTGAATGGTACGACGGATAAATGGAGTTAAATTTTTGTAAGTCCTAGAATTGTTGGGAAATGATAAAAGTAATATTTAGGCTATCTTGCCCCAACTCAAGAAAGTCTGTTACGGTGTATGGAGTAACCACTAAAAGTAATAAACGCAGTGAAAAGTGAATAAGTAAATAGGGCAAATTTTAATAATAAAAATCACATTTGAAAAATAAAAAGTATAAAAATGAAAAGAAAAGAAAACGTGTGCCAACGAGCGCCTGGGTGGCTCAGTCGGTTAAGCGTCCAACTTCGGCTCAGGTCGTGATCTTGTGGTTCGTGAGTTCAGGCCCTACGTCCCACTCTGTGCTGACAGCTCAGAACCTGGAGTCTGCTTCAGATTCTGTGTTTCTCTCTATGCCCCTCTCCGGCTCGTGCTCTGTCTCTCTCTCTCCCTCAAAATAAATAAACATAAAAAAAAATTAAAAAAGAAAAAAAGAAAACGTGTGTCAAATAGAAAACAAAGTGGTCAATATAAGCTCAACTAAATAACATAATTAAGTATTAAAGGGTGCCTGGGTGGTTCAGTAGGTGAAGCATCAGACTCTTGGTTTGCACTCAGGTCATGATCTCACGGTCCATGAGTTTGAGCCCTGCATCCGGCTCTGTGCTATTAGTACGGAGCCTACTTGGGTTTCTCCCTCTCTCCTTCTCTCTCTGCCCTTCCCCAGCTTGTGTTCTCTCTCTCTCTCTCAAAATAAATAAACTTAGAAAATAAATTAAATATTAAAAAACCACTTATATTTAAAAAACGCAAAATGTAAAGATAATAAATTAACCAAACAATCACATTCCATGTAAATATTTAGTAAAAGCTCTCATAGTTTTGTTAATATCAAACAAAATACATTTAAAGGTAAATATTGCTAAAAATAGAGAAGTACGTCTTATAATGGTCAAGACATGTCTATTTAAAGGTAAAAAAGACAAATCCAAAGTGCTAGATGTAGACATTAGCAAACTTCTCTCTATAGATTATCGAACAATTTGAACCCAATCAGGACATGAAAACCTAAACAGCACAATAAATAACCTGTTCTGACTGAACATTACAGAATACCCCACCCAATAACAGCAGACTTCACTAAATTTACTAAAATGATCCCGTGCTGGGCCATCGACGAAAGCTTTAACAGGTCTCTAAGAACTAATATCATTGGCAGGATGATGTCTGATCCCCAGTGGAATTAAGCTCGAAGTAAATAAAGAAGTTCACTTGAGAATCTTCAAGCTTTTGGAAATTCAAGACTGCACTCCCAACTAATATGTGAATCAAAGAAGAAATGACAACTGAAATTTGAGAATAGTCTGAACTGAATTACAGAAAAGCTACAACATTTTTTTTTTTTTTCAAAAAGCATCTTGTGAGCCTCGGCTAAAGTAGAACCCAGAGGCAAATATTTATAGTTTTACGTGCATATCTTGGCAACAAAAGAAACTAGTCAAAAATACCAGCGAAACTAAATTAAGTAAAATAGAAAAAAAATAGTAAAGTTAATAGTGGATAATAATAAAATATAGGAGCTTCATAGAGAGAAGCAACTGAGATGACAGTTGATTCTTTTAAACAATTATCATTGATCAAAACCTAGAAAGAGTGAACCATAAAGGAAAGAAAGAAGAAAAGAAGGAAGGAAGGGAGAGGAAAACAGATTACCCAATGAAAAAATAAACATCACCACGTACCCTACACACATAAAAGTGAAAAGAGAATATTAGAAATAATCTTTTTTGCTAAAAAAAATTTGAGGGGCACCTGGGTAGCTCAGTTGGTTAAGCGTCCGACTTCGGCTCGGATCACGATCTCATGGTTTGTGTGTTTGAGCCCTGGATCAGGCTCTGTGCTGACAGCTCAGAGCTTGGAGCCTGATTTGGATTCTGTGTCTTCCTCTCTCTCTGCCTCTCCCCCATTCATGCTCGGTCTCTCTCTCTCTTTCAAAAATAAATACACATTAACATTTTTTAAATTTGACAATTGGAACAAAATAGATAAGTCCCTTAAGAAAAAACTTACTCAAACTGAAACAGACCAAAAAAAAAAAAAATCTTTAGCATAGTATTTAGTAAATGAATTAAATCTGTTGCTAAATAACTTACACATACATTAAGCAAAAATCACCACAAGAAGACCCAAAATACTCATATAACTCATATACCCACATACTCATAAAACTTCAATAAATTTTCCCAAATAAACTCAAGGAAAGCAAATAGCACCAACCTCATAAAATTCTTCCAAGGAATACAAGCAAAGGCAAGACTTTCCTATTCTTTTAATGAGGCTAATATAACCTTAATCCCAAAACTTGCTAACCAGAGGGGATTTTTAACAAAATTTTAGCTCAGTAAGTCCAGCAAAATATATACATAAAATAATACCTCTTGACTAAACTAATATTACTCTAGAAATGTAAGAGTAATCTAACATTTGAAAATCAACGAATGTAATTCTCATCTGAGCGAGAAAGTGGGGGGGGGGTGAAGGCAGTGGGGAAAAAAATCCTATGATCTTTTTCCTAGATGCGGAAAAACATTTGAGAAAATTCAGCACCATTCATGCTAAAAGAAAAAAAAAACTCTCAGCAAACTAGAAACAGAAAAAGCATTTCTTCATTCTAGTAAATATGGATGAATTTCTCATTATATGGAGGTGAAGAAGCCAGACAAAGAATGCACACAGCATAATTATAGTTATCTAAAATTCAAAACCAAGGGAAAGTAATCTGTGCTGTTAGAAGTCAGAACAATGCTCACTGTTTGTCTTAGTCTGCTCCGGCTGCCATAACAAATAGTGTAAATTGTCTGGTTTAAACAATAGAAACTTATTCTGTTCTGAAGGCCGGGAGGTCCAAGATCAAGGTATCATCAAGAGGTGTTTCATTTGAGGGCTCTTCTCAGGGTTTGTAGGTGGCCACCACCTTACTGTGTGCTCACGTGACCACTTCTTTGTGCACATATGGGGAGAGAGAGCAAATCTCTGGAGTCTCTTCTGTGGACAATAACCACGAGGGCCTCAACCTCACGAACCCATTGAACCCTAATTACAACCCAAAGGCCCATCTCCAAATACCATCACATTACGGGGCAGGGTTTCAATATATGAACTTAGAGGATTCAGACATTAAGTCCAGTAACACCGTTGTTCAGAAGCAAGTAGTACTAGAAGTGGGCACCAGAGAGCTTCTGGAATGCTGGCCAAACTCTAATTCTTGAACTGGTTGGTCACTAGTACATGGAAGGGAACGCTGTAAAAATACATCAGCTTGTACACGCTTTGTGCACATTTTGGTATATATGCTATGTTTTATTTATTTTTCTAAATGTTTATTTCTTTTGAGAGAGAGCACACGTGCGAGCAGGGTAGGGGCTGAGAGAGAGGGAGAGAGATTATCCCAAGCAGGTTTCTTGCCGTCTGGGGGTTCCATCTCAGGAACAGTGAGATCATGAGCCAAAATCAAGAGTTGGGTGCTAAACCGACTGAGCCACCCAGGGGCCCCTATATGTTTGTGGTTTTTTTTTTTAAACACAAATTATTCAGAAAACTCTGCACGCTGTCCCTCATATATGTATTATAACTTCATGACTTCTTGTTCCTTTTTAGATTTAGGAGATATGTCAAGATCGTCTACATCTGCTTTGATCACTTCCCATTCTAAGAAGGCTTATTTTGCATTTTTCAAAGTTATCCAGCCTTTCAAATATGAAGCCTTCATCTGAACATGATTTATGAAAATTCAACACAAGCAATAAACCTATGTACAGAATACAGTAAAAAAAAAATAACGAAAACAGGGACTTAGCAGGAACTTTCCAGGTGGGCTTTCTGCAAAATACTGCATCCTTCTAGTCCATGCCCTGAACCCTGACATGGTTGTTCATATTATTATGAGGAAAGGTGTTTGGAGTCAGGTGAACTGGGCTCAAATTCTGCCACTTTTCTGGTCCTGCTTTCCCTGGAAAATTGGAGCCATTGGAGCCATTGCTTTCATTTTCCTTGTAGAGGGAAAGCCATGACTGATGTAAACCGTTCTTGACTAGTTTTCATGGACATATGAGAGACAAATAGAGGGAAACTATATCTGGGGCTAGTCACCGAATGTTGTTTTTTTTTTTTAACTGAAATCCCCATAGCAATGTGTTTGTAAGTTTTATTTTCTCTTAAAAACGTGAGGGGGCGCCTGGGTGGCTCAGTCGGTTGGGCGTCTGACTTCAGCTCAGGTCATGATCTCACAGTCTGTGAGTTCGAGCCCCGCGTCGGGCTCTGTGCTGACAGCTCGGAGCCCGGAGTCTGCCTCGGATTCTGTGTCTCCCTCTCTCTCTGCCCCTCCTCTGCTCACGCTCTGTCTCTCTCTGTCTCAAAAATAAATAAAAACATTAAAAAAAAATAAAACAAAAACGTGACCCAGCCCTCTCTCTTTGTTCCTCTCCTGCTCACACTCTTTCTCTCAAAAATAAATAAAGATTAAAAAAATATATTTTTTTTGAAAAGAGGTGCCTGGGTGGCCCAGTTGGTTAAGCGGCCGACTTCAGCTCAGGTCACAATCTCACGGTTCGTGGGTTCGAGCCTCGCTGACAGCTTGGAGCTCAGAGCCTGCTTTGGATTCTGTGTCTCCCTTTCTCTCTGTTCCTCCCCTGCTCGCACTCTGTCTTTATCTCTCAGAAATAAAGGCTAAAAAAAATTAAAGAAAAAAACCAAAAACCAAAACCCCAAAAACGTGAGCCAGGAGGTGAAAACAGACACCAGGTCTTTATCTGTAAAAGCTTTGCCTATCGGTCCAGGGCTACAGAAATTTGTCCTATTTTGCAGCGGCTGACTCATGCAGTGTCAGAATGATATTCTGTTTATATTGTCCCATTTTTCAAACTGTTGTTTATAAGCTTTGTAACAAAGGCTGCTAAATAAATCTTTCTGCTTGGAATTAAAACATAATACAAGAGAGGCAATTTTCTTTCTCTTCGTGGCGGTGGCCCATGAGTTGAAAATAACTTGGTCTATTAATCACTAATTGGATGGTCCGGATTGCCAAATAAATATTTACTGTGGTATAAGTCCTGTATAATCAGGAAGATCCCCATCCTCCTTTGGGGAATAGAAAATAAGAAAAAAAATTTTAATATCCACTTTTGTTCATTGCTTTAACTCTTGAATTGCCTACCATGGTGTACTATACCTTGTTTAAATCTCTCAGATAGATGTTCTTCTCATCAGCTTCTGCCTCAATATTTACCCCCAGATGTTGGCTACACCTTTCTATTTGGTCCTAATTTGCTTTCTCTGCCTGTGGTCCCTGATCTCCTCCTTCACCCCAGCCCTGGGTCTGTCTTTACAAACTACAGACGTGGTCGTGCCGCTCTTTTAGCTAAAGTCCGTCCATGTTTCTTCATCGATTTCAGGGGGAAATTCGAAGTCTGGCTTATCACATAAGATCCTTCATTGCTTAGCGTTTGCTCATTTACTGACCTGAATGAGCTTGGCCAACCTATCATAGTCTCTGCATTTCCTTACCCTCCTTGGCAGAACTGGGATAATGACGTTCCTACCGCAAAAGGCCCTGGTGAGGATTAAAAGAGGTAAGACTTGGGGCGCCTGGGTGGCTCGGTCGGTTAAGCGTCCGACTTCGGCTCGGGTCATGATCTCATGGTCTGTGAGTTCGAGCCCCGCGTCAGGCTCTACTGCTGACTGCTCAGAGCCTGGAGCCTGTTTCAGATTCTGTGTCTCCCTCTCTCTCTGACCCTCCCCTGTTCATGCTCTGTCTCTCTCTGTCTCAAAAATAAATAAACGTTAAAACAAAAATTTAAAAATAAAATAAAATAAAAGAGATAAGACTTGGGCGCTTCGGTGGCTTAGTCTGTTGAGCGTCCGACTCTTGATTTCTGCTCAGGTCGTGATCTTACCCTTGTGAGATCTGGCTCTGAGCTGGGCATGGAGGCTGCTTGGGATTCTCTCTCCCTCTCTTTCTCTGCCCATCCCGTCCCCTATGCCCTTGTGCTCCTGTGCTCTCTCTGTCTCTAAATAAATAAATAAATAAATAAATAAAGGAGATAAAGCTTCACTCAGTGCCTGGCTTGGAACAAGTGAGCAAAACACTGACTTGATGATTATTATTCTTATCTCCTACCACCCCCAGCCCACACTCCCCCTGCAATCTTACTGAATCTTCCTGGTTGCCATGTCAAAAGTGCCTTTCGTTCTCCTATTCCCACCTTCCAGCAGCCTATTACTTTGGTACGATTCTGGCACTCATTCCAATGTGTGTTTTTACTTTAACACACCAAGTAATTAATTTAATTCCCTGAGGACACTGACCGTCCCACAAATTTAACTCCCAGGTTGACCCTACCTACCCGGAGATAGCATCAGGTTCCTCAGATCAAGGGCTCGGTCCCACAAGACTGCCCCCCACTTCGGATGTCAGTGACAGGTCCATGGTTGTCACCCGCGCTTCTGTGCGACCGGCTATGAATCAGAGGTTTCTATGACTTTCTCCTTTGGTTCAGTTAATGTGCTGGTGTGACTGATAGAACTCACAGGAAATCAGTTTACTTACTGGATTACCAGTTTATTATAAAGGATATTAAAGGTGACTGCCTGATGAAAAGCTACACGGGGCTAGGTCTGGGAGGGTCCCCAGGGCAGGAACTTCTATCTTTGTGGGGTTAGGGTGCACCGTACTCCAAACCTTGTCCTTTTGGGCGTTTCTTGAGCCTTCTTTATACAGCGTGGCTCATTAAATCAGTGGCCATTGGTAATTAAGACCCTCTCTCCTCCCCGGAGGTCGCGCGGTCCGGGGAGTAGGGGTGGGGGATGGGACCGAAAGTTCCAACCCTCTCATCTCCTCATGGGCTCCCCACAGCCAACCCCCATCCTTAGGTATTTGGCAAAAGCAACCTCATTTAACATAACAAAAGGCAGCTTTATTGCTGGCTCTCATTACAGGAAATCTCAAGGGTTTTGAGAAGCTCTCTGCTAGAGAACAATAGGGACAAAGACCAATGTACGTTTCCTATTATAAACCACACTATCATGCCTGGCTAACTCCTTTGAGTTTTATCTGAAGGCTGATCTGCTCCAGCAAACGTGCAAAGCCTGGCTGTACTGCATGTGTTTTCCATTTGGCTTCCTTTGTCTTTTCGGCACGGTTCCTGATGTGTCTGCAGTCTTCAAGGAGACAAAGCATCATCTGAGTTTCACTGTCTGTGCGTTTCTTAAATGGCATTTTGGTGCCATTGCACTATTTTTGTGTGTGTTTGAGTTTATTTTTTTGCCGGGCGCCTGGGTGCCTCAGTCGGTTTAGCGTCCGACTTCGGCTCAGGTGGTTAAGAGTCTGACTTCGGTTCAGGTCACGATCTGGCAGTTCGTGGGTTTATTATTATTATTATTATTTGGTTTGAGGTGTCTATATTTTGCATCCTTTAGGGGCATACAATATCCCAAGGTGGTTCTTTTCTCCATCGTCTGATGGAGCCCTGCTTCCATCAACGCTCTGTCATCATTCTGTCTAGATGTAAAGAGAGAAGGAGAGTATGATCAGGTTTTGGTTCGAATGGATGATGTGGACGTGAGCTGCACCCCACGGCTGTAGCCGAGGAGCTCTTCCCCCATAGCTGGGAGGTGAACCTTTGAAATGGCCACGGCAAAGGTTGAGACGCACCTGAAGTCGTCCCTGGGTAACCCAACAGTGACAACATCTTCCATGAGACCCAGAGCACCTGACATTTTTAAGTCATTGCTGCAAAGAAAGGCAAGTTTAATTACTGCAGATGAAATAAATCAGAAGGATCTCATTGGAAATGCAGGCATGCCAGACAGCCTTAGCTGCAGCCGTCTCAGCCATCTGCCAATACGGGTAATTTGCTCTGGCTTCTGAAGGAACAGGCTGTGCAGTCTAAGGGGACGCGAGAGCTTAAGGGCAGAGGCTCCAAATGCCTGCAAACTCTCCACCTTTAAGAAAGGAACTGAGAAAACGCTGATGAGCTTATGGGGAAACATATTCAATGGACACCCGGGTGTCCATTCTGACCCTCCTCATCTCCACTCACAGCTTCATTTCCAGCCACTGGAAACTTTAATTTTCATTGTGCCTAAACGTGCTCATCATAACCTTTGCACAAACCTTGGCTGATTTTACCCTCCACCTCAAATGCCTTTCCTCAGTTTATTTATTTTATTTGTTTTTTTTTTTTTTTTTTTTTTTAATGTTCATTTATTTTTGAGAGAGAGACACACAGAGTGTGAGCAGGGAAGGGGCAGAGAGAGCAGGAGACAGAATCTGAAGCAGGCTCCAGGCTCCGAGCTGTCAACACAGAACCTGCTGCGGGGCTGGAACCCATGAACCGGTGAGATCTTGACCTGAGCGGAAGTCGGATGCTTAACCGACTGAACCACCCAGGCGCCCCGCCCCTTCCTCAATTTATCTGTCACCTCTGTAGTCTCTGCTGGGCAGGAGAAGGTTCTTCTGTCTCTGCTACGTTATATCATTATATATGCCTGCCTTCCTACCGAACTGCAAGCAATTTGACACACATTTATTTTTGTTTTCATTCTTATGTACCTAGGCTTACCCATTCTAAATATTTGCTAAATCCTTGTATCCTTAGAATGAAGGAGCCCCAAAGGCAAGCTGAGGGCAGAGCAAAAACTAGCAACACCCCCTCCCACCCAGGCGAGATTTGAGTGACATGCCTCAGGCACTCCTTACCCAAGCACAGAGGAAAAGATAAAACAAACGGGTTAACTGGTTACCTGGTGGTTAACCAATAAGAGATCACGGTCATGCAGGATACGAGTCTCCATCATTTACAAATGTCTTAGTAAATTACAAGAACAAGGCAATCTTATCAATAGCCTAAGCTCCAGAAATTTACAGACTCAGTTTCCTGGAGCCTCAACATCACCCTCCCCTCCACAGTGATGTGGGGAGCAAAGGAAGGAAATGGCAGGTAAAATTAAATTTCCTTATAACCTGCAGCCCACTGACAAATACTTGAGGCAAATACAGAGTATAAAGTTTTTCCAGGAATCCCCCTACTGCCTTAATGTTAATGCCTTACCAGAGGGAAAACCACCTTATCTTGACAATAGCAAGGCCTTCATTGTTATGCATGCTGCTTCCCTGGCACTGAATTGTGGTGTGAACTTGTTGTAAAACCATATGACTATACATAGCACAATCGCAAAAACATTAATATCCTTTACAACAGTAATCTTACCCCCAGCAATATAGCCGATGGGAACAATTTTATAGAGGAAAGAAGCCACGTGGTAAATAGGAAAAAATTCAACCCAGTGAATTTTGAAGATCTAACTGGCTTTACTGAACAATTCATGAATTGGGTGGCACCCCATCTAGCAAGAAGACAGGAGATCCAAAGGACTACACAAAGGGAAAGGTTTTTGAAGGCAGAACGAAGAAGTCATAAGTGAACAAAAGGATTGTTTTCGATGAGGTCACCTTCCTTTGGGGGAATGAACAGGTCTATTAGGGGATCTTTTCATCTTCCTGTAGGGAGTGGAAAGAGCTTATGCGGCAGATTACCTTATTGGAGTTGACCAGAAAATTCTAGACTGAATAGTTAAGATTATATTCCCGGAGAAGATGGAAACCTCAATTCGGTTAAGCCTCTGTGGGCTTAGCCCAAGTGACTCCATTTTGGTCCTGTTGTTTCCTTTTAAAACACAATGTGTGTATGACAAATCTCGCATGTCAATATTCAAAAGAAAGACAAACAGATAAGGCTTTTGGGAATCAAGATTTATATCTCCCTGTCTTAACATGGTTGATGGTTCCTTTTTGAACTTTTCTATAAATGTTTATATATGTATTTTTAGAAATTTTGTTTTGATGTATATTAAATGTTCCGCAAGACCAGGCTATCTTTGCTAGTCACCGAGGAACTTTTTTTTTTCCTAAATGACTCAATAATTTCAGCTTCGGGTCAATTCTGTGATAGTTTCCTTGGAATTTTAGCCACAAACAATACAATCGTGATAACAATAGCTAACAGTAGTTGAGCTCTCAATTATATACTTGTAGCAGGATTCTTACACAGAGAGAGTCCGGACAATGAGGCTTTTCTTTCCAGGAAGCAGCCTTCTTTGTTGTGCCAGCACGGGCTCAGTGGGTTCGTACCCCAAAAAACTGAGCCCCAAGCAGAGCGGGGTATAGCCTTTTGTACAATTTTTGCTCCTTTGTCTCCCATACATGGTAACATGCAGTCTGAATGGGCGGTCCATGTTACAGAGTTGGGAGAAATGTCACACAAGCACACATGGACAGATTGCCTTCCCTTGTCTTGAGGTTTTCCTTAGGCACATCCCTTAGGGAAGGGCTCTATCACCTACTATTTTAAGTTACTTACATATGTGTTAAATCAATATTCAAACAACTTACTATTATCCCCATCTTACAGGTAAGAGGCAGAGGCACAGCAAGATTAATGAACTTGCCCATTTCAACAGAGATAAGAAGTAGTAGATAAAGCCAAATATCTTGCTCAAAGCTGTACTGTCCTCACTTCCCACCCTCAGCACCAGGCTGGGCCCTGCTGGGCCTCTCTGAAAATTTCTGGGTTAATCCACAGTTAGATAGGGTCTGCTTCTGGGGTATAATAATTGTGGCATTCTCCTTCCACTCTAAGTATAGAGTAATAGATGTGATGCCTTTTCCAAACTTAAGTTTAAGTAACTCTAAAAGCACTCCATAAGCATTTACTGAAGATTTTTAACGCTGTCCATAATTGTGTCAGGGGTCCCAAGAGTACCTTCAGGTACAATGATTTGGTAGAAGGATTCACAGAACTCAGTAAAGCCATCGTACTCATGGTGAATATTTATTACAAAAAAATGGTACAGATTAAAATGATCCAAGGAAAAAGGTACGTAGGTCAGCATCCAGGAAAAACCAGGCATACCTTTCCAGTTGTACTCTACCAGTGAAGTTATTGGACAGAATTTAATTCTCTCAGCACATAGGTTTTTGGGGTTTTCTTGTTGGGGGTCAATCACATAGGCATAGCACGCTTGCACGACTGACCCTAACTGTTCAGGCTTCAGCCCTCCCACCCCTGCTCAAAGGTCACACTGGTACAGTATGGCCCAGGGCCCCAAGGGAACAAAAAAAGATATTCATCATAAGTCACATTGTTGGCATAAATCTGACTTATCTCTAGTCCTCTGGTACATAAAGACACTCTTATTAGGAACAGTCACAGGGGCTTACAGGTTATTTTGCAGAAGCTGGGAAAGGCCAATCTTTCCTTTGGAATATGCAGAGTTTGAGCACCCCCCATACCTCTGAATTAACCCTTTACCGCATAGCAGTAGAATTTAGCAATAGAACTGCATCTATCTCAAATGATAGAAAACGCTCCTGGTCTAGCAGTTCCAAACATGTTCTAGAAAAGCACATGTTGAGATACTAAAGCTTTAGCATTCAAATGCATTTTATTTAAGTCAGTTATTACAAGGTGGATTATTTGATTTTTTGTCCCCTTAAACTGAGTATCATGTATTGCTTATTTATGGCTCATCATAAATGCCATGAAAACCAATTTTTACAACATTTTGAAGTGAGCAGAATAAACTGCCGCTTAGACTATCATGTTCTTTATTTCTCCTGCCTGTCTTTTGCCCTACATCTCTCTTTCTCATATTATTGTCAGGGTTTTCGCTTCATTCTTCATGGCTCTCTATGACCTCTACTTTTGGGGCACCTGGTAGTTCAGCATCCAACTCTTCATTTCAGTTCGGTCATGATCTCATGGTTCGTGGGTTCTGGGTTCAAGCCCTGTGTCAGGCTCAGAGCAGATAGGGAGGACCCTGCTTGAGATTCTCTGTCTCCCTCTCTCTATACCCCTCCCCTGCTCGCACTTGCTCTCTCCCTCTCTCTGTCTCAGAATAAATAAGTAAACATTTAAAAAAAAAAAAAAGCCTTCTGCATTCAATGCCCTCCATCTTGGTGGATCTTAGTGAATCAGGAACTCTACAGTCTAAGTCACTGAGAATATGCAGACTCTAAAAAAAAGGCTGAAATGTAATGCATGCTCTTTGTCATGTGGGAAGTGAATGCTTAGAGGCCTCTCTTTTCCTCCAGCAGTGCATTGGCTACATTCCAGAGAGCCGGGATTATCACACAGATGCTACCAAACAAGCTAAATTTTTGGAGACGATAAAACCGTTCATCTGTAGTCCTAAGTAGGTTTTTCTCATCTCTAAAAGGTGTACAATAACGCTGTACATTTCATTTTGTGAAACATTGCGATTGCAGGCACACTTTGGGATGGGCTTCCAAATCAATAAGTAAAGAATTGATTAACCGATACATTACATTTGGGTAAACGGTTAGGCATGTCGACAAAATAAAGTCAGTTCCCTCATTGTCAACCTAGAATAAATCCCAGACAGATTAAAAATGTACTTGAAAACCTAAGGATTAAATAGTAGCAAATATTAAGTGACTATTATAATTTCTCAGTGTGGCATTATGGGAAAAACTCTGCAGAAAAATGATAGTTTTGACCATCATTTTAGCAAGTCGTAATCATGATAAATCAAACTGAAAAACCATAAACTGGCAAAATTCATCCTCAAATTATATGGCAGAGAAAGATTCAATATCCTTGACAAGTTAAATCTCTTAGAGCTGAAGTTATTTCAACGCGACAGTAAATGTGTTCTACGTTGCAAGCTCTTAGAACAGTGTTTGGCATGTAGTAGGTGCTACATTTTATTTTTTAAATAAATGAATAGTGCACAGAAGATTTGAGTAGGCAAGTTAGGAAATTTGGGGTGCCTGGTTAGCTCAGTCAGTAGAGCATGCCACTTTGATCTCATGGTTATAAGTTCAAGTCCCACACTGGATGTAAAGATTACTTAAAAATAAAGTCTTAAAAAAAAAAAAGAAATTCAAATAGGGACGCCTGGCTGGTTCAGTCGGTAGAGCACGTGACTCTTGATCTCGGGGCTGTGAGTTCAAGCCCCACCGTGGGCATAACAATTACTTAAAGAAAAACTGTAATAAATTCAAATAGAAAATTACGGTGTGAATATGTTCAACCATCTAATTAACAAAAAACATAGAGTAAAACAGAAAGCACTTTGGCTTCTGTCTCTCAGAGGGTCTGTGATCATAATTAGTAATAGTCAACATGGCAATTTTGCCACTGTGTCAGGATTCCAAATTCGTACAGTTAGTACAGTTAAGGTATCTGCAAAAAGAGTACAAAGGGGACTGAGTTTAAAGGAAGACAGGGCTAACTTGCAATGTTGAATGGAGAATATTCTGTTACATACAGACTACAGTGGGGACTCACCATCAGGCTCTTACCTGGCGCCATCACAGCTGCTGGCAAAGATGGGTCACAGGTTTAACCACGGTCACAGTTCTTGCCTTTTTAAATTCTTTTTTTTAACATTTATCTATTATTGAGAGACAGAAAGACAAAAGAGCGTGAGCAGGGGAGGCGGCAGAGAGAGAGGGGGAGACACAGAATCCGAAGCAGGCTCCAGGCTCTGAACTGTCAGCACAGAGCCCGATGCGGGGCTCGAGCCCACAAACTGCAAGATCATGACCTGAGCCAACGTCAGTCGCCCAACCAACTGAGCCACCCAGGCGCCCCTTTAAGGAAAGAATATATATTTGAGAAAAATTGATTATTGAAAACAGGACATAGAATAGAATAGAATAGAATAGAATAGAATAGAATAGAAGGCACCTGGGTGGCTCAGTTGGTTACGTGTCTGGCTCTTGATTTTGGCTTACATCAGGATTCCAGAATGAAGCGGCTTGAGATTTTCTCCCTCTGTCCCTCCCCTGCTTGTGTGCTTTCTCATGTGTTGGATTGCTTTCTCTCTCTCTCTAAAATATAAAATAAATTAAACAGAATAAACACATCCCAATACATTCTTTAAAAATGTAAATAAATCAAAAAGAGCAAAGGAAATTGACTAAGAATGAAAATAATCAGGTTCAGGACAACAATCATGAGGCAGACATTCAAATCACTAAAACGTGGCCATGGTGAGTGAAACCTTGCACAGTTAAAAGTTTTGAAAACATTCCAAATGGTTAAAAGGTGAAAGTTCTGTTACAAACACCGAGAATGCAATCTACGGATAATTGGCATGAAAAGCACTGAATGAAAAGAAAGACAAATGTAGCAGTAATAATAGATAATATAGCAATGACTCTTGAACAAAAACGCAGTTTGCAGAGAAAAGGATCCATTAAGCAAAAACATTGAAAGTAAGCTCATTATCTCCTTTAAAAAATAACTCAAGAGCACACCTTGAGTACGTGCCGAAAATACTAATTCCCAGGTTTGCTCATGGATAGTACGATTCAGTAAGTTTGGATAGATCCAAGAAATCCAGATTTGCAGCCAAAGCCCAGTGTGATTGTTATCGTCAGGTAAGTCTGGGAAATTCGAATCTAGTGGCAAAGAGAAGGCCAAGCCAGAAGCTAACTAACAAATCCGGTAGGTCTACAAACCAAGAAAATGGCAACACAAGCAGAGAATGACAAGAAATAGAAAGTAACGTATTCTCCTCGTTTTATATGGAAGACAGTGTATATTTTTCTACCTCTTACACTACTTATTGAAGAAATAAATTTCTAGTATAGTTTTAAAACTTGCAGCTAACACATGAAATGTATAAATGGGTATGAGTTCTCCAAATATTGGAGAAAACCAAAGCCAAATAAGGACCCTAAGCTCAAAGAACAAAGAGGAAAAAATAATGAGAAAAAAAAAAAAAGAAGACCAAACCTGAGTGATGGTAAAACATTTAATCAAGAGCAGTACACTGATCACCCTTATAGACTGGATAACAAAACCAATGAGCAACTGTGTTTTCCAAAATAGATTTTTCTAAAATAGGGTGAGCTAAAATTATTATCAGTAAAATGATAGACTATTTTAGACCAAGAATAATTGACAGAATACTGAAGCAAAGTATACACAATGTTAGTTAACTGATACAGAATTGCAGAGCAAAAACTTTAAATGCAAAAAAAGAAGACTATTTATAAATTAAGGAAATGACAACCCCCCAGGAAATGAAGTACAGGTCTTTTGAAAAGACCAATTCACTAGAGTAAACTTTTATAATCTATTTTTAAAAATGACTGAAAAAAATCTACAAAGTCATGAGTAAAAAAGAGTATATAACTAATGGGACAAGGGGGATTTTTAATAAATAATCTAATATGTAGAACTCTGCAACAATAAGTTTTATTTCCTTTGAAATATTGGAAGAAGATATGTCCAATTGTCTCAGATAATTTTATGACTTCAATTGGCCCAAGAAAAAAATACAAGATGTTAATTGACCATGGAGATGGCAGAAATGGAATTTATTTTTTTTTTATTTAAAAAAAATTTTTTTTTTCAACGTTTATTTATTTTTGGGACAGAGAGAGACAGCATGAACGGGGGAGGGGCAGAGAGAGAGGGAGACACAGAATCAGAAACAGGCTCCAGGCTCCGAGCCATCAGCCCAGAGCCCCACGCGGGGCTCGAACTCACGGACCGCGAGATCGTGACCTGGCTGAAGTTGGACGCTTAACCGACTGTGCCACCCAGGCGCCCCCAGAAATGGAATTTAAAAAATATGTCTGAGGGACCCTGGGTAGCTCGGTTGGTTAAGCTGCCAACTTCAGTTCGGGTCATGATCTCATGGTTCAGTTTGTGACTTTGAGTCCTGTGTCAGGCTTTGTGTTGACAGCTCAGAGCTTGGAGCCTGCTTCAGATTCTGTGTCTCCTTCTCTCTCTGCCATAAGTCCCACTCACGCTTTGTCTTTATCTCTCTCAAAAATAAATAAACATTAAAAAAATATATATATACATCTGAAAAATATTGTAGTCCCAACTAATAATTCTAAGTCCACTTTTACTATGCATTTCCAAGAAGATCGAATGTCCGTAAGAAACTTGTGTCAGGTTATAAGAAAAACAAGATAAAAAGTTTTCCAATTCATTTGACCAAATTTGCATATTCCTTTTTTTTTTTTCAACGTTTTTTTTTTTTTTTTTCTATTTATTTTTGGGACAGAGAGAGACAGAGCATGAACGGAGGAGGGGCAGAGAGAGAGGGAGACACAGAATCGGAAACAGGCTCCAGGCTCCGAGCCATCAGCCCAGAGCCCGATGCGGGGCTCGAACTCACAGACCGTGAGATCGTGACCTGGCTGAAGTCGGACGCTTAACCGACTGCGCCACCCAGGCGCCCCAAATTTGCATATTCCTAAAGCATATACCTTATAATGATAGGGAAGGAGGGAGGAAGAGGGAGGGAGAAAGAGAGGGAAAGAGAGGGAGAAACTTATTTAAGAATATAACCCCCAAATTCTAAAATAAATATGATAAAAAGTGGCTTTAGAACTATTAAAAGGCCATGACATAAAAGGCCAAGGATATCATATGACCATTACCAAAATATAGAAAAAGAAAAAGAAGAAAGGAAGAAAGAAAGGAAAGGGGAGGAAATCACCATAAAAACATGTTTGCCTTCCTTACTACTCAAGCAACGCCGAATAAAGTTTTTTTGCTATCATGGCTGTGGTCATAATCATCATCGTTGTTAGTGGTGTTGAGTATGTGAGGAAATAAATATCCATTTATGACCAAAAATTCTGATAAGTTTTCCAAAAGTTTGTGAAAATTCTCCTGGCTAATTCTAATCAAGAGCTTCATCCATAGGAAATCATCAAAGATGCCCACAAAGACTTATGTGCAAGAATATTCAATATATTTTTATTTATGATGACAAAAATTGGAAACTTTAACATCCAATGTCTTAAGTTCATTTTAAATATATGATAGCCTATCCATAATGTGGAATTTTGAGATCCTTCCTAAGGAGTTAGCAAAATGATCTTAATATACCATGAAAAGAAATAACAGTATATAGTAAGAGACACATTTAAAATAGATAACATTTAAAAATATTGTGCCAGGATAGCCAACACAATATTGAAAGAGAAGAACAGAGCTGGAAGACTGACACTTACCTGATTTCAAGACTTATAAGCCTACAGTAATGAAGACAGAGTGATATCAGCAAAAGAATAAACAAATAGATCAATGGAGGAAAATAAAGAGCCCAGGAATTGACCCACATAAATATATTCAACCTACCTTTGACACAGGAACATAGATAATATAACATGATAAAGACATGATGTTCTACAAATGGTAGTGGAACATAGTACATCCACCTATAAATGAAAGAATCTAGACGCAGGACTTACAAGCTTCCCAGAAATTTACTCAAAAAAGTGTCAGGGAATGGATGTGATAGTCATTCTGTAAGGCACACAGAGAAGCCCTTAAAGACACATGTAATAAAGATGGTTATAAAAGCACAAAATATTTAACTGAAAATGGAGCACAAATCTAACTGTAAAATGTAAAATTACAAAACTCCCAGACTATAACATAAGAGAAAACCTAGATGACCTTCGATATGTGATGTGTTTTTTTAGCTACAACACCAAGGACACAATCCATGAAATAAACAATGAATAGCTAGCCTACATTAAAATTAAACTTGTGCTCTGGCAAAGACAATGTCGAAACAATAAGAAAAGTCACAGACGAGGAAGGAGAACTGATAAAGAAGTATCATCCCAAATTTACAAAGAACTCTTTAAACAATAGGAAAAGAAATCAGTTTCAAAGTTGGCCAGAGATCTATCTCAAGAGACACCTCGCAAAAGATGAGAAGGTACAGATGGAAGAGTGAGCATATGAGAAGATGTTCCACATCCTATCTTATTAGGGAAATGCAAATTTAAACAATAATGATATACCACTACACCTCTATTAGAATAGACAAAATGTGGAATGCTGATCACACAAAATGCCAGTAAAGATGTGGGGCGATGGGAACTCTGATTCACTGCTGGTGTGAATGCAAAATGGTACCGCCATTTTATAAAACAGTTTGGTGGTTTCTTGCAAAACTAAACATAATTTCACCATATGATCCCACAATCACACTCTTGGTATTTACCCAGGAAGTTGAAACTTATGTCCACACAAAAACCTACGCACAGATGTTTATAGCAGTTTTATTCATAATTGCCAAAACTCGGTGGCAACCAAGATGTTCTTCAGTAGGTAAATGGATAAATGAACAACCCAGACAATGGAATTACTATTCGGTACTAACGGGAAATGAGCTATCAAGGATGAAAAGGTGCGGAGTAACCAAAGATGCGTATTACTAAGTGAAAAAAGCCAATCTGTGAAGGCTACCTACGGTTTGATTCCAGCTATGTGACATTCAGGACAAAGTGAAACCATATAGGCGGCAGAAAGATCGGTGTGGTCATGAGTTGGGAGGGAAGAGGAATGAGCAGAGAAAGCACAGACTTTTTAGGCCAGTGAAAAAACTGTGTGATACCATAATAATGGATGCATGCCATTCATGAAACAGTTATCCAAACGTATAGAATGAATCCCGATGTAAACTGAGAACTTTGGGTGGTTCTGCTGTGTCAGTGTAGGCTCATCAGTTTTAACAAGTGTGGCATTCTATTGTGGAATGTGGATAATGGGGGAGGCTATACGTGTGTGAAAGTGGGGTGTATACGGGAAATCTCTCTGCCTTTCTCTCAATTTTGCTATGAACCTGAAACCGCTCTATAACAAGTTTTAAAAATATTGTGTATATGTTCATCTGCCGTACACATGAGGTAGATAAGCAGATAGGAAATTTGCATAATGGAATTCATCTATGATAAGTAAATGTCTATTGTATTAACAGTATTTATAATTTTGGTTTAAGGACTTAAAACATTTTGTCTCCCTTCATACAGCTTTGTCTTTTTTCCCAATTTGTACAAAGATCACGTCAGGATTGGTGGGGGCAAAGACACCTCTAGGTCAAAATAAATACTATGTAAAGTAAGCTTGAGGCTGCCTGAGTTTTGGAACTCTTCCTGGGGATCTAGAAATATCCAATTACAGACACTATTTTAAGAAAGAATGTGATTCTATTATTTGGTAGCTGTCTGAATTGCACGTCTTGTTTCTTACCAGTTCATTTTCAAGTCACATGCCCCCATAACTCAGAGGAGGCTGATCAGTAGACTTGCTCTGTGGTCAGCAAGGCTTTGGAGGGAGGTGCTGTATGCTTTCATTGTCAAAGAAGTCAGCATCTTTCCTTAACTAATTGTATCTGGTAAGCTCAAAATTTACTGTTGCTATTTTAACTGTTCCGAGAAAACCATTAGAAGGTTTTAGCTAGAGTGTGTCTATGAATATTCATAGATAGTCAGCTTCTGTATTAAAAACCACACCCACATCTCTGCCGTATCTGCAGCATGAATAAGGGCTCTGTAGGGCAACATGAAAACTTGACACTGGGCTGCCTGCAGAATGCACATAAGGGCTGCTTTGCTGTGCTGACTTTTATAGTTTATAGAAAAGCCGTTCTGCTTTACCTTTTTGTGTCATGGAAATGTTTTTAAGCTTCGTTTGTCTGTTTTGCATGATGTGCCTAATCGCAAAGCCCTCATAAAATTAAAATTGTCATTTTCTAAAATCAGAGATTGATATGTAGCTTTAAAAAGAGTGCATATACTATCGTATTATTTTGGGATGTACAATGAAGCAGCATTTTGCATATATACATAGTAATGAAAGTAGAAAGGCGGTTAAATATATAGACAAATATGGTTCATACTAAACATCTCGATAAGGCTATCATTTTGAATTTGAATTTGATATGTGAATATAGGCGCATAGATAAATGAGTTGACATAGAGATAAATATTTGCAACTTGCCTAAGATCACATAGCCAGCTGGCTAAATCCATTAAAATACATTTCATCCACATGCATCATTTATGTACGTCTATACTGTGTAACACAAAGGTCACCTGGAAATTTCCTGTCCCTGTGGGAAGCAGGGAGCCCTCTATACAATTTTTTTTGTCAGTTCTTACGGCCCAGTCTCTCATGACCTCCTCTATCTTGTACATTGTCTTTTAATTGCACTAAGTAGGCAAAGTGGAAATCAATAGGTCTTTGAGAATTGACCACGCCCTTCCTGCCATGCCACTGAATCCACAAACACAAAGACATCAGTGAACTATGGACTTATTGAAGCTTTCATGTGAGGACAGGAATTTAAAGCTGAGCATAGAATTTCAAATCTCTTTCGCCATGTTCCTGCCCGGGTTTCTGTGGTCTCACTAAGCATCTGGCCTTTCTTTCTTGTTCTCTTTCCCCCTATTTTTCTCTAAAGCATTTCAGTTCTTCTTTCAATTTGCAGAGTAATACAGCGAATTTGCATATCCCAAATTTGCTTGTCCAAGCCTATCAATGTGTGCTCCACATAAGGCTTTTCTCATTAACATAATGCACATAAGAATAGTTGGGATTATATAAAACTTGTTTTTTTTTTTTTTTTTAACTGGACACACAATGCTTTTTCCAAACATTAGTGCATCCAGGGTTACATTTTTGACTGCCCCCTCATGGCGTTCTTCCTATACACCCTTTTCCTTCTCCAGTGTTTCGAACTCTCATTTCTATTACAGTGACCTGCGAATTCCTGTCTCAGCTTCTTCCTCCTGTGGTGCAAACCCACACCCAGATCGGCATACTGGACTTCTAGATATGAAAGCCCCTCCACCGCCTTAAATTCAACACGTTCAAAGCAACCTCACTATATCCCGCAAACATCCTGCAGTTTCTTTTTGTGCTCCTTAGATCTGTTCATGCCGCCGCTGTTTTCACAAGCACCGGAGCATCGAAATCTAGGAGCCACTACTAATCCCACCTTTTCCTTGTAATTAACATTACCTCGCTAATGGGAGCCTGTCTCCCCTAAAATCTGTAGTCTTCTTTCCAGGCCCATTAGCCCACTTTGAGAACATCAGCGTTTGTTCTCCTAGGCTCTGGGAAGTACCAAATCCATTGACTTGGGTTTGGTCTGTTCCAACTCCGATCCGTACGCTTCTGTTTCTGCCAGGGAGAGCTTTCTAAACTAGAAATCTGACCCTCGTTCCCCTCCCTCACTCAAAGGTCAAGCCCAAGTACAGGAAGTATTAAATATTAAAGTACGACGTCCTTCACAATCTGGCTCTAGGTGACTACTGCCCTCGTGTGTTCCCATCCCCTCCAGACTGCCAGCGTCTTGCTGGGTTCCTCAGCGAGCCACGTCATATTTGATGTTTGGTTTCTGTACCCGTGTAAGTGCTGTTGCTTTGACCTTGAAAGACCTTCCCTGATCTTTTTTTTTTTTTTTCTTAACACTGGTAAATGCTGACTCTTCCTCCAAGACCAGACTGAAAAACAATCTTCGTCTGAGAAGTTCTGCTTAACTCCCGTTCTTTCCTCTCCTGCTTAGCATTGATTCCATCCCTGCCCCTGTGTTCCCTTACACTTTCCTCAACACGTTACTAAGGCATCTGTTGTCTTACACTGTAATCATTAACTTAACACCTTCGTCTCCCCATTAGAGTGGGGACTCCCAAGTCAGGATGGGGTCGTACTCAAATTGATTTCCTCCATATTTAGCACGGTGCCTACAGCAGGGTCAGCGGATGCAAATGGTTGAATTAAATAATGGGTGATTCTTACTGAACTATTGATATATGTAGACAAAGGGACTTCAGACGGGCTCTTAAGGTGACCTTTTATGTGACAGAAAGTCTCCCCTTGACCCAAGTTTAGCCAGGTTCCTCTGAGCATCCCTCCCCGCCCCCCCCTTATTTGTTTTTATTTATTTATTTTTTTTGCTAGAACTTGACCTTGGGTCCTGTCCTTGGCCTGCCTAGTTCAGTTTTTGCAAGAATTTTGCTAAGTCAGTTCAGCAATAATCTCCCTACCCTTGATATTTTATTACCCACAGTATCTGATCAAATTCCTGTTCCCCCATGTTTGATGTATAAACCTCTGGCCTGCCTTCAATAAGAATCCTATTGAGACGGTTTAGCAAGAGTCTCACTACCCTTTACGTCTTCTCTGAGTACTTTTCCATCCCCTGACCCCCTCCCTCTGCTCTTTGGCTATAAATCCCTAGGCGTCTTTTTTTTTTTTTTTCATGCAGAATTAAGGCTCATCTCTCTCCCCTATTGCCATAATCTTGACACCTATTGCAAAAGTCCTGAATCAAGTCTTCTTCTTCTCTAGTATATGCCATGTTGATCCTTATGAAGATGCTACCCTCTGCACATACATGAGGACCTCTGAGAGGTATGCTGATCGTTCCAGACCTCTTTTTGTCTACATAACTGAGCTTAGCTAAATGTTCTTCTCAGCCTCCATGATGTTTAACCTACGTTCAGAGCGTAACTTACTCATACGTCAGGATGTGTCCATATTTAAGACATTAGATAAACTTTTAAATGATCTCATTAGCACATATATGTGTTCACACTTAAACATGTGGAGGACTGGTTTTATGAAGAATGCAGAAGAATATGTACATTTAAATGATTATTGACCACTGGGATTCCCTGAAAAAGGCTGAAGACAGAAAATCACCCATGTCTGAGTAATCGTGAGCATTCATCATATGCTGCTTTCTCTTTTTTCCCTAATCAAAATAATGTCCTTCATGTCCTCAGTCAGTTGTACACTTATTCTGATAATTTTGACACTGATGGAATGCCAGAAGTCTCTTCTGGGAACGTAGAAATTGTAATATTTTTAGAACCAATCCTAACACTTCATAATTATACTTTGGTTTTCTTTAAATATTAAAATATGCCATGCATACCTCAAATTAGATAGTAAAACAACACCTTTCATTGGTACTTTGTTAAATATTTTTTTAAATCTTACTGCTAGATGCTGAGAATGTAAGGGGAAAATTCAGACCAGGTTCTTGTCCTCATGGAGTTTATTTTATAGTGCAAGAGAACGATAGACAATAAACAAGAAAATATGAAGTCTACCAGATGACGGTGAGAAATGTGGAGGAAAAACACAGCAATTGAAAGAGGTACGGTTTGGGGGCGCCTGGGTGGCTCAGTCGGTTAAGCGTCCGACTTCAGCTCAGGCCACGATCTCACGGTCCGTGAGTTCGAGCCCCGCGTCGGGCTCTGGGCTGACGGCTCAGAGCCTGAAGCCTGCTTCGGATTCTGTGTCTCCCTCTCTCTCTGAGACAGGGGGAGACAGAGCATGAACGGGGGAGGGGCAGAGAGACAGGGAGACACAGAATCGGAAGCAGGCTCCAGGCTCTGAGCCATCAGCCCAGAGCCCCACGTGGGGCTCGAACTCGCGGACCGCGAGATCGTGACCTGAGCTGAAGTCGGACGCCCAACCGACTGAGCCACCCAGGCGCCCCTGACTTACTCTTTTAAAAGAATCCTTCAGGTTGTTGTGTGAACAGTAGACTGTATGAGGGCAGAGGCATGAGCAGGGAGAATAGTTGAGAGTTCCTTGTTATAACGCTGGGGAAGGTGACAGAAATTTCGACCAGAGCTGTAGCAAAACAAGTAGTAAAAGAGGGCCTTGTTGTTGCTATCTTTTGAAGATTGGCCTACAGGATTTTCTTATAGACTCATGATTGAGTGGAAAGAGAAAAAAGAAAGCAGGGTGACTCCTTGGTGTTTTGTCGGAATGCATAAATAAGGAGATTACCACTAACAAGCATGGCAGGAGTGATGGCTTTGGAAGGTAGGAATTGGGTCATAAGGATATCCAGAGCTCTGCTTTTTAAATATGTTCATTATCTATAACCAGCCCTATCTCCCAGAAAAGGAAGGATTTCTTTTTCGCATTTTGCATTTCTTCTCTTTCCAGCAGTAAGACGTGCCCGTGCGGGGGTCTGTAGAGCTGGATGGTTTGCCATTGCAATGTGAATGAAGTATGCTGTTTTCATCAGAGCCTAGTGGGTTTAGAGATGGGAATGAAGTCTCCCAATGCCATGGCAACCTACCAAAATTTCACAAGGATAAGAACAATGTTCTAATTAATTAAGCCTCAAGGCAGTTTGGCTTGGATAGAACAGTGCCCAAAGTAAGCCTGCGACTTTCTCCCTAGTATTAAAGCACAGATTGCTTTCCTAGCCCCTGAGATTCTTTAACATATGGAAGTGCCACTTCTAGCAAAGAGGCTTCCTGTGCTCGCTTGTAAAGGGTGCTAACATCACCTCAAAAAGAACCCATCAATGCTGTCTTTCTTAAAATAATAGGCAACTCGGGATGTTGCGATAAACATTTACATGTTTCAGAACGCTTGCACGTACAGTATTTAATTAGATGTCCTCGCACGCAAAAATTCTATGAAATGGGTTGGACTACCACAGTCGTCACTGTCAGTGATGAAATCCGAAAGTTGGAGCAAAACAGAAACAAAAACAAAACAAAACACCCAAAAAGCGAAGGCACTAAATTCCAGAAGTAGTAAGTAGCAGCACAAGGTTGCAAAGGTGACTGCTCCAGAGCCAGAACAAAGAACCGTCTAAACTTGTAGCTCAGTATCCTTCCCACCACAGCACACAAATATAGCCAGTGAGCATTTCCCTCTGTATTTATTAATCTCTTATGTAGGTTTTCTTTTGGAACCAGCAGCAACTTCTGCAGTCTACTTTATATATGAGTGCTGTTGGGAAATAAGTCAGAGGAGGCGATTGGCAAGTTGAGGAGGGACCTGCTTTTATTGAGCGATCATAAAATATCTTATATAAGCAACTGGAGGCTATCCAGTTCTTTCTGGTTGCAGAGAAACTTGTCCTCCAACTCCTGGAAACAGGAATTTTAGACTCAACCAATGAAGCTCAAGCACATAGCATTACCTCATTGCAAGAGCGTTTCATTGGCTGTTCACTTTCCAAGTAGCTTTAGAATAGTTTCTAATACTTTAACCCTTGTGTTTATAAACCCTGCATAGTGCCGTGTTGGACCTAACTAGATTCTAAAGACATTCTATGCGATGTAACATATGATTAAATTAGAGAAGCAAATGCCACGTCTTTCCATCCAAAACCTATAGCTGTATAATGGTCAACTTGAGTTAAAAAAAAATTTTAATTTTCTTTTTGCTGAATCATAATATCTCTATTTGCATGCTAGAAAAATATCGGTCCTTGAGAAAAAAAAGAGCAAAGAGAACCAGAAACTGATGCTCTGCTCTGTGTGCTGGGGCCTCTGAAATAGCCAATATTTTCCACGGGTGATGCCTCCTCACACATTCGTCTTTGTCAAATTAAGAGTTAGCATTGGGTGTAAGGGCCGGAGAGGGGAGTAGAAATAGAAGAAAAATGGAAGGAAACGACCATCGCAGCTGAGCGATGGGAAGAGCGTTAAAGGGATCCAGGGGCGGAGAATTCCTGTTGTTTCTCCTGAGCAGATATTTTCTCTTCCGGTTATAGGAACACCTTTACCTGTCCTTCTAATCCCATGGATCCTTTAGGCAAAAGTAAAATCTCACTTATTCTATTTAAAGCAGCTGTCACTAGTCTGACCCCACATTTTGACCCCTCACCTTTGTTCTTGTGTTTCATGGCAGTTCGGCTCTAATATTGGGACCTAGTATATTGTCATCTAATACTTTTTTTTTTTAACGTTTATTTATTTTTGAGACAGAGAGAGACACACAGCATGAACGGGGGAGGGGCAGAGAGAGAGGGAGACACAGAATGGGAAACAGGCTCCAGGCTCTGAGCCATCAGCCCAGAGCCTGACGCGGGGCTCAAACTCGCGGACCTCGAGATCGTGACCTGAGCCGAAGTCGGACGCTTAACCGACTGAGCCACCCAGGAGCCCCTAATAATTTTTTATGTTGTCAATTAGATTGCAAATCCTATGAGATCAAGATTTAGGAGTTACACATTTTGCACCTCCCTCAGAGAACCTAGCACAATTATGTACCTGAAGCCCAGTCAGTGTGGTGAGGGTTCAAGTCAGAACTTGAGCAAAAGAATTCAAAAATAACCGTACGTCTTAGCTAACAGAATGGGGACAGTCCACTCCAGAAAAGGAGACCTGGATTTTCTTTTCTTTTTCAGTTCACAGGTCTGTTGGCTCAGTCGTCAGGTTGCTGAAGGTGTAATGAGCTTAGAAAAGATCCAGATTTGACACCTAGCTCTGTCACTTTCTGTACTGTCACGTTGGGTAAGCTATTTAAATACCATGAACTTCAGCTTCCTTATCTAGGAAGATATGGGAGAAAACCGGGAAAAAATGGAGCCTGGTTCACAAGATAGTTGTAAGGATTAAGGGAAGGTGCATAGATCCACCCACCTCGCCATCTTCTGTACCATCTTTCCTTTGGGTGAGACTTCTTCATTCTGGATGGTGAGAAAGAAAATTTGGTACTTAGCAAGAACTTTCTGGGATCACTTCCTACTTTACTCATTCCTGCTCGGCTATGAGATGCTGAAGCATTTAACTTGTGGCTTAACCTTCTTCTAAGTCTCTAGCCAAAGCCCCGAAGACAGGAAGAAGTGCATTGGTGGCATCCAACTTGTGAACTAATAGATTCCGAATTACATTTGTCGTCACTGACCTGCTTCATCTATGATGAACCTTGAGTGTATGAATGTCACTGGGCTATAGCCTTCAGTTTCACCTCTGACTTACAGGCCTCTTTGTTCCAAATGGCTGTGTCTTGTTTCCTGCTCAACGCTTCAGCTCCATGTTGAGGTGAGGGTCTTAACCTCGGGTGCAGTTACTTTATTAGGACTTAAACATCGTCGCTGGCAGCTGGCCTTCCTCTAGACTGGGCTGCACTCTCTTCTCAAAGTATGGGGACTTGATGTCATTAACCACGGGCTTGACATAGATTCTACATTATCACTGCTCCTAACTATTTGTCTTCATGTCTTCGGGCATTACGTTGGATGTCTAGGCAGACGATTAGCAAATGCATCCTTCAAGCTCAGTTAATTCATTCACGTTTCATTTTTTCATCCATTCTTTCATCCGTTTCCTTAGAACATTAACTCTATTTCACCCTCGCCTAAGTGCGAGGATGCAGAGTTAAATATACTAGTCAGTTCCACTGGTTTTGATCTGACCATGTCTCAGCTTTGCTGCCTACTGCACTTATCCCAACATGACTCATAGCTGAGCTTGAATTATCCTTAAAGGTTACCTTATACTGTTTACAGGAAAAGATATTCAAATGGGAAATGAAGAAACTGTTGTTAACAGATCCAAATGCATATTGAATACTTTGGAAATTTCCTGAAACCTAATTCACCTCAAAGCAATGGCAAATGATCTTTCCTAAGTAGAACTATTTACAGTATAAACAAGGGACCAACAAACTAAGCTAGCACAGAGAAATCTTTAGAAGTCTAGTTAAGTAACATATTGCACTTGCCTAGTGAGAGGCAGAGCATGAGCCAAAGCAAATTTAATGCAGGACTCTGTCTTCTCTACACAATTCTAGTTTTGATAGATGGCTGATTTCTTCTAGTTCTAATTAAGTAAATGGAAGTAATCAAAATCTTTCCAAGTATTTCTTGCTTTTATTGTAAAAATCAATACCCTGCTTTCCATCAAATTATGATAAGGCATCAAGCCAATATGTAGACTTTACAGAGACTGCCAAGGGTGTCGGTTTAAAATGACCTAATGCAGGGACAAATACCCTGAAGTCTTTGTGACTCTCCAGTGCTCGACCCACTTGCAGTAAGCCTGTTGGACCCTGAGCCAGCTCTAATAACTACAGGGACCATAAATGACAGTTACTCCTCTCTTGTTAGACTTGAGATTAAGCCACACTCTCCAGCCTGCACTTTAGTGGTTCCATGGAATCCCCTTTTGCGCCAAGTTGACCATGGATCTTGTAAGTGGAAGTGAGCCCATACCACAGCCGGAATTTCAGCCTGGCCCATAGGATACCAACGTGATTTCCATTTTAGAGATTTCTCTGCCTGATTCGGAAATGTTTTCTTTTTTTCTCTTCTATCTGGTCTCCAGGATTAGGATCCTGTTGTTCTGTGTCGGTTGTTCATTCATCTATTTTTGCAACAAATATTTATGTGAGCCACTACACTATGCCAGCTAGGTCCTGGGTCAGAGCAGGAACAAGGAGTTTGAGGTGATAGATCTTTCCCCTTCCACCACGGAGTTTGAGGTGATAGATCTTTAACAAGACATTACTATCAATGTAATGAGTGTTACTAGAATGATAGCTGCTGTCTCTGCTAGGGGCTTGATCTCGACCTGTGCTCAGTGAGGAAATTTCCTAGAGCCCTAACAACAGTTGACCCGCTTGCCAAGAATTGTGCAACCAGGACTTCCTCCCTCTTCGATTTCCCGACACCTTGTCCTCCCTTCCGGATGCCATTTCTCCACACTGACCACGTTGAAATTCGTAATTGAGGCCTGGCTCCCCGTTTCACTGTGCTCAGAGCTGCGTGGCCATTGCGTAGCCAATCCAGTTACTTCCAGCAGGGCTCTGGCATTTGTGCCTCAGGATACCACTGTGCCTCATTCTTCCCCTCAGTTCATGTTGCCAAAGTCCCCGAATCCTGCACATATCAGCCTGTTAGGCTACACAGATCTCTCTGCAAATGGATTTTAATGCAAACTTTGGCTTGAAATTGCCTTTCTCTGTGGCTAGACCATGTGGATGCCTTCTTAAGATACAGTGCCGTGTTTCCTTAAGGAACTTGATTCACTTGAGGTTCCCTGCTGTACCACACCCTTTCGGAATCAGGCATGCACTGTTTTCTCACGTGCAAAATGCAAATAGTAAATACTGGTGAGAGGTTAAGTGTTGCTAAGAGATAACACATGAGAAAATACTTCCAACTAACTAACTGCAATGCATCCTACACCCACATGACCAATATTTTTACAGCTGCTTGCTACGGGATACCCTTGTGGGATGAAAGAAAAATTATGACCATCGAGATTGGCTTGCTCGCGTCCAAGAGAGTAAAATTTGTTCTTCCTTGATTGTCGATCTTCCCTTCTCTGAAATGAAGGGATTGCGTTGAATGCTTTCCAGCATTAACATGGCTTCTGCGACACTGTTGTGTTTTGCGGATGCTTGAGTATTTCAGCAAGATCAAATAATAGACAGATCTATCCATAAGTGTTTATCACACAAAGAGCAAGTACAAGGAATCATATTGAGCGCTTGGGACAGACAGTGATTTCACACGTGATCATGACCGCTGAGGGACTTTTCTACTTTGGAAGAGAAGCAGCACCTATGGAAACGTAGAAGTGTCAGCATGGAGTTCAATATTCAATAAGTGACACGAGAGACAAAGATACAGCCCCCCAGTTAGGGGACAAGTGAGTCACGGGAATAAAGAGCAGATACTTGGAATACAGTCAATGATATCGTAATAGCCGGGCAATGGGACAGATGGTAACTACACTTGGGGTAAGCATACCATGAAGTATAAACTTGCCAAATCACCAAGCTGTGCACCTGAGGCTAAGGTAACCTTGTCTCAAGTCTACATAACTCAACTTAGAAAAAAATATATTAAATCAGCGATACCAAAAGTATCTGGAAGTCAAGCGTGGGAACAAACTTTTACCGAGAGGCGATGCCCCTTATATTCTTTAATCCTCATGGTAAATGCAGGATGTATTTTGGTATCCCTGTTTTGCAAATGAACGATACGGCGCTGAAATAACTCCCGTAACTGAACCAAACGAAAACAGCTGGCAACAAACCACACGCAAGTTAATTTTATAACAGAATGTAGGTTTTGGCACGAAGCCAGACATTTGAGGCGTGCCCAGACTACAAGCTTCTTACCGCGTCATCCGCTACCCAGACGGAGAAGATGTGAGACCACAAAGCGGCACTGTTGATAACTACCATGGAACAACAAGACAGCAAAGAGAAATGACCTGGGAAAACCAGGATGTGCGGGCATGCTACTTAACCATGTTTTATTTAAAATGTGACAAAAAAAGAAAAGGGTGTGGGAATAAGTTGGAGAAGGATGGCAGGCAAGTGTCCCTATCACCAGCTTGGTGGAAGGGCCATCTCTCTGCTCTCCCACCACCTGCAGCTCTGTTCTCAGACCTCCAGTGCCCAAGTCTAATATTCTTTAGCCCCATAGTCTTGATAGCCCCCAATGATTCTTCTTGCGTAGACCCGACAGTCCTTTGCATGAAACTTGCAGTTAGTTAATATTGTGATCGTGAACTTGGGATCACAGGATGGGTCCCCCAAGGAACCTGTGAGCTTGAATAGTCACCACCATAACTTGTTTCTAGATAGCTGCCTAATACTTGGTACGTCGAACAGAGGGGTGGTGTTTCGGAGTCACCAACAGGCCTAGGTTTGAAGCTCCCTTCTCTTCTTAAGTGCGCGATATTTGGCAAATTACTTAACTTGTCTTCGCCTGACTTTTCTCATTAGTTAAAAGGGATGGGGCGCCTGGGTGGCTCAGTTGGTTAAGCTTCCGACTTCCGCTCAGGTCACGATCTTGCCGTTCGTGAGCTCGAGCCCAATGTCGGGCTCTGGGTTGACAGCTCAGAGCCTGGAGCCTGCTTCAGATTCCACGTGTCTCTCTCTCTCTCTCTCTCTCTCTGTCCCTCCCCCACTCATGCTCTATCTTTCTTTCTCTCAAGAATTGACAAATGTAAAAAAGGAAGGATGATGATGGTGTCTCTGAGATATAGAAAATTCTTTCCAAAAATATTTTTATCTACTTTTGGCATTAGTATCAGATAATTAGAATTTTATTTCTTTCTACCAAGTACAAGATGCAATAAACAGCTCAATAAGCATGATTTCTGGACACTTGACGAAGAGAGTCACTGGTAGCAGAGTTGGATTCGAGGTTACAAGCCTTGGGTGAAGGTCCTAGCTTTCCCATGGGCAAGTTGCATCACCTCTCTGAGTCTCAGTTCCTCCTCTGCATAAGTCAGAGCAATGCTGACCTTCACACAGTAATGTCTACCTCACAGGGTCACTGTAAACATCAGAGTAAAGTATTCTCTATTCCAAAAAACACTACCTAAAAGTAAATGATTATAACTTGTCATCCTAGCATGTTTTATTACAAAGAATTTAATAATTACTCCTAAGAAAATGTGTATGGCACTTGGCACCGGTCAAATATTTTTCGGTAGAAATGTATTCCTCACAGCTCTTGTATCACCTGTAACCGAAAGGTGAATTATTCGCAGGATTGAATTAAGATCTTTAAAAGAACCCAATTACCATCAGTTTTGGGGGACATAAACTCTTGTCCAGAATTTGCTTAAGGGACAAAAGAGTTGCCAGGGAAGCAGTCGGATACAATCTGCTCATCATATCCAGGCGTTTGAAGAACAGACGCCACCCTCTTAATGTACTCCATATGCAAAAATTGAAATAGATCATACCTTAAAAAATACGAGAATGAGAACATTACCGGGATTAGGGCTAGCTCTGATTGGAAGAGATTCGTGGTGCATTGCAGAGAAATAGGAGTAGCAATGATGAATCCAGTTATAGAAGTCAGCTTCAGTTCCCATTTGCAACCTTGGTCAAGCAGCCAAAGAAACCAAGAGGAGGAGAGTTCAGCAACTGGCCAGAGAGAACCCCCTGGGGCAAATTTTTCAGAGAAAGGTGATAAATCAGGTGACGGAGAAAAGCCTCCACACTGCTTTAAGTTACTCTAAAAATCAGATTCGATGCAGAAGTTCCCAAGCGAAAAACCTGTTAAAGCAAGCAATCAAAAGTAATTTTGTGTAAAATTTGTATTTTAAAAGGACATCCTGAGATTAATATCCACTGCCCTTGGAAAACATGTGAGCATCTCAATCATGATTCCCAGGGCATGTTTGATGCCATTAAGGCCATTATCCTGATCATTATTCCCAGCGGGCAGGACCATTTTCCTGTTGGAGAAATGGATTGGGTTAGCTGCCCCAAGCTCACGCCTGGCCATTTTCAGGCTTGTTCTTTCTCGCTGGTAAACCCCGCCATCATTCAAGTATGTCAAGCAGAGAAATTTTATAAAACGCTTTTAAAACTTAAGTGGTTGAAAGAGCTCATGGTTGCCTAGCAACAGAGCTTCCCGAGGTAAGCAATGTGACATACTGAGGAGGTCTCTGGAGAAGAGAGGAAACCTTGCTTCTAGCTGTAGCTTTCTCACCATAGTACGTGGGAAAAGCATTTCAGCACTGAGGCTAACTCGCCAATAAAATGACATGCTTGAGCTAATCATCAGCAGAACTGCATTCGCTATTTTATTGGATGAACCATCAAGTTATAGTCTTAGCCTCTGAGGCACGACACTTGGGTTTAGATCCTGATTTTGTCATTGATTACAGCATCTTTGGTTATTCTCAAATTCCTTAGTCACTTGTCTCTATGTAAGACAAATACACGCTGTCAACATATGGATCTTTCGCATGATTTGCTTAAGGAACAAATTATTTTCAAGCAAGCGCAGTGTGCAAGGCACTGACCTTGTACGAAGGGAGTAAACGTGAGTAAAACACAAGCTCCATCTTTCAGAAGCTTGTGGTTCTGCAGAGGGAAAGCATGCACAAATCTTTTGAAAACTTGGAGACAGTCATGCAATTTGCTGTGACGTTAGAGTTCACCTAACCGACTTTTATTTGGCTCCCAAAGTTCCCTAGAGACCTGGACGCCATTTATTTTATGATGAGGTTTATATTGCCAGGTGTCCTAGGAAGTCTGATGCCTCTCCCACATTTTGACACAAGGGAAAACTGAGGCTCAAGGGAAGTGACTTGCCTCACTATCACTCAGCTGATAGGTGGCGAAGGTCGGATTCAAACTCATAGTTTCTGATTACACGTTTCACATTCTCACGTAAGGTGGGCCCCTGATGTAAGGTGCAAATTGATAGACGCACACAACAGCTATAAAAGTAAATGATGGTCTTTTAAAGGAGGGAAGAATTGCATCAGGAAGGAAATGGGAAAAAAAAATCATGGAAGAAATGGCATTTGACTTGGAGATCGTAGGCCGCGTGGACTTACGTCTCTGGAAATATTAGGAAAGATATTCTTGGCAGAGGGGATATTATGAGCAAAGGAAGCAAAATGCGCATAGCAGGACCACGCAGTTCAGGGGCCTCGATTTCATTCAGCAGGCAATGGAGAGATGATAACCTTTTTAAGCAAAGGAATGGCATCGTTGTACGTATGACCTTGAAGGAATTATATTACGGTGGGTATAAAGTGCCTTTGTAAAGACCAATCAGGTGGCTGCTGCAGTTGCCCAGGAAAAAGCATGAGAGTGTCAAGCAGAATGACAATGGTCAGGGCAGGGATGACAGAATGGACCCACGTGATTGTAGAGGCTCAGAGAATGATATTGTGGGCTGCTGAGGTGGGGGAGTGCTCAAGTGACCACATTGTATCGAGTCTGGTTGACAAGAGGGCAGCCATGTTGGTGCTACAACTATAGATTCTAGCATCATCTGCCCATAGGAAAATACTGCCAGGATGAAGGTGGATAAATGGGTAAGGGAAACATCATGTAGTATTGATATGTCTGTAGTCACCACACTAAGTAGAAGGGACTTTGAGTGCAGGGACTATATTTTTATGTTTTAATGATACCTAATTACGATGTGACATACATTCAGCAAAGTGCACAGATATAAAATGTGGAAATGTCTTTTCACAGAGCAATGGTAAGAAAACATTATCTGCATCCCAAAAGGCACCCGCATGTCCCCTTGGTTTTCCTCTTCTCCCCAGAGATAAACACTAATTCCTTCTTAGTTTTCCCTGGTTCTGTCCTTTATAGAAAGACAACCATCTAATATAAGTTCTCTTGTGTGTGGCTTCTTTTACTGAAAATTATGCCTGAAAACTCATCTCATCTATGATATTGCACGTAGCAGCAAACCATCTTTTTTTCATTCCTGTGTAGCATCCTATTGTATAAATACACCACGATTTACTTACACAATCTGCTATTCAGTGACTTGAAATGAAAAAGACACTCTCACGCGTGTTATTCTTGCACATTTTTGACATTCTTGTGCATCAGCTGTGTGTACGCATGGGCAAAAACCTGGGAGTGTTATTTCTGGGTCTTAAAATGCACACACACATACACACACTTGCGCACGCACTGATACATCTTTAGCATACCACCAAAGAGCTTTGCAAAGTGATTGTACCAATTAACAATCTCACCAGGAATATATATGAGAACTCTGCTCTAGCTCTTTGCCAACACTGTATCAGCCTTTTAATGTTAGCCATTCTGGAGAGTTCGGTGGTATTTCCTTGTGCTTTCAGTTTGTATTTCCCTGATGAAGAAGAAATTAAGTTGAACACATTTGTGTACATTTGTTGTCCTTCGGTAATTTGGTTATTCTCGCTTGTGAATGCCTGTTTAGCATTCTTGCCTAATATTCGATTGAGTTGTCTATTTTATACTTATTGATAAATGGGAGTCCTTTGTATATTTATGTTGCAAACACTCATAAGCTTTATATTTTGCCCATATCTCCTACACTATGGCTTGTGCTTTGACGTACTTGATGGCGTGTTTTGACGACCAGAAATTGCTAATTTTATTCCTCTCATCTGTCTTTTCCTTTACCATTAATGGTTTTTTTTTTTTTTTAATTTTTTTTTTTCAACGTTTTTTATTTTTATTTTTGGGACAGAGAGAGACAGAGCATGAACGGGGGAGGGGCAGAGAGAGAGGGAGACACAGAATCGGAAACAGGCTCCAGGCTCTGAGCCATCAGCCCAGAGCCCGACGCGGGGCTCGAACTCCCGGACCGCGAGATCGTGACCTGGCTGAAGTCGGACGCTTAACCGACTGCGCCACCCAGGCGCCCCTGTCTTTTCCTTTACCATTAATGGTTTTGTGTGTTTGGGCGTGTGCGTGTGTTGAAGACATCTTTCTCTACCTCAATACTGTAAAGAGATTTCTGTACATTTTTTTTATTACTTCAAAGTTAGATCTACAAATCACCTGTAGTTGACTTTTGTACATAGAGTGGGATAGGGGTCAATATTCACCTTTTCTCAAATAGATATCAAAGGGCCCAGCAGTGTTTAATGAAAGACTACTGTTTTCCCTCCTCCCTAGCACCTGTGGCTCTGCTTGTGAACCCTCTGTTCGTCTGTATCACTCTCTTTTTCCATCCTTCCATATTTACAGACTTTCTTTTTTTTTAATGTTTCATTATTTATTTTTGAGAGACAGAGGCAGAGCATGAGTCGGGGAGGGGCAGAGAGAGAGGGAGACACAGAATGTGAAGCAGCTCCAGGCTCTGAGCTGTCAGCACAGAGCCTGACGCGGGGCTCGAACTCACGAACTACGAGATCATGACCTGAGCTGAAGTTGGATGCTTAACTGACTGAGCCACCCAGGCGCCCCTTTACAGACTGGCTTAATTACTTTAGCTTCATAAAAGAATCCTGATGTCAGCTAACACTGTCTTAATTCCTACAGATTAGCAACGTTCGTAATATTGGGAAGCGTTCCGGTCTTCTTAAAGTTTATCTGGGCCATTTTCAGCTCTTCACATTTCCAGGTGCAAAATAGTTTTTAAAATCATATTCCTGGGGCCCCTGGGTGGCCTAGTCAGTTAAGCATCTGACTCTTGGTTTTGGCTCAGGTCGTGATCTCCCAGTTGGAGAGCAGGCTCTGAGCTGATGGCACAGAGATTCTCTCTCTCTCTCTCCTTCTCTTTCTGCCTCTGCCCTTTTTCTGCTCTTGCTCTCTCTCTCTCTCTCAAAAATAAATAAACTTAAAAAAATTTTATCTTCCTATTTTACACACGCACAGACACATACACACACACACACACACACACACACACACAAGCCTTTTACGTTGTATCAAATCAGTTTAGGAAGAACACACATCTTTAAAATATTGAGTCTTCAAAGCCATAAACATGATGTATTTTTTCATTTATCAGACTTTCTATTATTTCCCTCCAAAATGTTTTATAGTTTCCGGTGTAGAGGTTTGTATACGTTTTTGTTAGATTCAGTCTTAATCACACAATTTTGAGTCGTCTCGATAGTTTTTGTTAGTGTCACGAGACGCAATTTCTATCTGTATGTTTATACAGCATCTTGTAGCTTTATTAAATTCACTTAAAGTTGTAACAATCTGGGGGCGCCTGGGTGGCTTAGTTGGTTGGGCAACCGACGTCCGCTCAGGTCATGACCTCATGGTTCGTGGGTTCGAGCCCTGCATCGGGCTCTGTGCTGACGGCTCGGAGCCTGGAGCCTGCTTCGGATTCTGTGTCTCCCCCTCTCTCTGCCCCTCCCCTGCTCAAGCTTTGTGTCTCTCTGTCTCTCAATAATAAATAAATGTTAAAAAAATTTTTAAAAATTGTAACGATCTGTAGCCTTTGTCGTTTATTCAACAAAGCAAAGTCACATTATCAAAGCAAATTACTGCCTCCTCTGGGTCTTTGTATTTCTTTTGCTTTTACTTGCCTTAATATACCAGCTAGGACTGCCGATACAATGTTGCATAGGAGTAGCAGTAGGATTGGTCCTTGCCTCATTTCTCATGTCAGAGCCAAAGCTACATATTTTTAACTATTAAATATGAATTTTGCTTTAGATGGTTGTAGCTGCTTTAATCAGATTAAATAAACATCCTTTTATTACTATTCGACTAAGAATTTTTGTCATAAATGGATGTTCCATATTATCCAATGACATTCCGTCTATATCAAGATGCCTGCATAATTTTTCTTCCTTAGTCTCTTAGTATGGTGCTTTATATTGATTAAATGTTAATGTTAAATGAACCTTTCTTTCTAGAATAAAGCCAACTTGATTGTGATATATTATCCTCTTTATACCTGAATTAATTGTATTTGAACCTATTTTGCTTTTGACATTTGCAACCATATTCTTTTTTTTTTTTTTAACGTTTATTTATTTCCGAGACAGAGAGAGAGAGAGCATGAACAGGGGAGGGGCAGAGAGAGAGGGAGACACAGAATCTGAAACAGGCTCCAGGCTCTGAGATGTCAGCACAGAGCCCGACGCGGGGCGCGAACTCATGAACTGTGAGATCATGACCTGAGCTGAAGTCGGACGCTCAACCGACCAAGCCACTCAGGCGCCCCTGCAACCATATTCTTGATTGGCCTGCAATTTTCCACTTGGAAATATCCTTTTCTGTGTTTGGCATCATGTTTATTCTCATGTCATAAAATAAAATGGGGGAGAGTTTGCATCTTGCTACTTATGGGAAGAGTTAGTGTAGAATTGAAACAGTTAATCGCTTAAACACTTGGTAGAATTCACTGGTTTAGCATCTGGACTTAGGGCTTACTTCGTGGGAAGTTTTACATTTTTGTAAACTCTAGCTTTAATATTTTAAAATTTAGATATTAATATTTTATTTTTATTTTTTTTAAATTTTTTTTTCAACATTTATTTATTTTTGGGACAGAGAGAGACAGAGCATGAACGGGGGAGGGGCAGAGAGAGAGGGAGACACAGAATCGGAAACAGGCTCCAGGCTCTGAGCCATCAGCCCAGAGCCCGATGCGGGGCTCGAACTCACGGACCGCGAGATCGTGACCTGGCTGAAGTCGGACGCTTAACCGACTGCGCCACCCAGGCGCCCCTAGATATTAATATTTTAAAATATTAAAACTATTTTAATATTCAGAATTTCCATTTCTTCTTGTATTGGGCCATGTCTCCTTAATCTTTTATTCTTTCCCTGTTTTCCAATGCCTGGCATGTTGTAATTGCTCTAATACTATTTAATTTGTATTTAATGAGTAAATGAACAAATGATTTAGAAGTGGATTGATCATATGAATACATGAGAAAATACCTCCTAGTAACCCAGATTGTATATTTGTGTACATGCATCTACCCTTATACACACATATAAATGTGTGCATGTGTAATTCTAATTTTTTTAATGTTTATTTATTTTTGAAAGAGAGAGGGAGGGAGACAGAGTATGAGCAGGGAAGGGGCAGAGAGAGAGGGAGGCACAGAATCTGAGGCAGGCTGTCAGCACACAGCCTGATGCAGGGCTCAAACCCATGAACCATGAAATCATGACCTGAGCCCAAGTCAGACTCTCAACTGACTGAGCCACCCAGGTGCCCTTGTAATTCTAATTTTTAAAGTTTATTTATTTTGAGAGAGAGAGAGAGAGAGCAAGAGAGAGAGCACACATGAGCAGGGGAGAGGCAGAGGCAGAGGGAGATAGAGTATCCCAAGCAGGCTCTGAACTGTCAACGCAAAGCCCCATGTGGGGCTCAAACTTACGAACTGTGAGATCATGTCTTAAACTGAAACCAAAAGTCAGATACCTAACCAACTGAGCCACCCAGGCACCCCTGTAGTTCTAACTTTTTTAAATGTTTATTTATTTTTGAGGAAGAGAGAGAGAGTAGGGGAGGGGCAGAGAGAGAGGGAGACAGAGGATCCGAAATGGGCTCTCCACTGACAGCAGAGAGCCCGAAGTGGGGTTCGAACTCACGAACCATGAGATCGTGGCCTGAACGAAATCAGACGCTTGACTGACTGAGCCACCCAGGAGATCCTGTCATTCTACTTTTTAATGAAACATGGCTATAAGAGAGCCTGTTATGGGGCATGTTAAACCATCTTAGCTTCTCACTGAGAGTAAGAGTAAGCAGACATAGGCTGGATCACAACTGACAAACCCGAATCTAGTCCTAATCTCTGAGAACATAAATAAACCTTACTGAGATTATCCACAAGCAACGTTACTTACTTAATTAATTGTTATTGATTTATTTTTTTAACTTCATTTATTCACTTAGAGAGTTCGAGTACAAGTGGGGAGGAGCAGAGACAAGGAGAGACAGAATCCCAAGCAGGCTCCGTGCCATCAGCGACAGCCTGATGCGGGGACTGAACTCACGAAACATGAGTTCACGACCTGAGCCGAGACCGAGAGTTAGATGCTTAACTGACTGTGCCACCCAGGCGCGCCCACATTAATTGTGTCTTCATCCGAGGTGGCATCTATACAGGGAGTCGGATCCCGAATGCTGCAGATAAAGAGAACTTCTAGATCGTGGACAGACACCTCGTCAAACAAAATGAGCAAAATGTTTGCAGGTGGTCTATTCAGTGTAAACAAAACAGAAACCAACAAACGAAGCAGAGAACACAGTTCCAGCCGCCAGCGTAAATACCAATGAAGCGTAAGTCATAGGGCAGAATCCTATCCAGTTCAGTTGGGATTCAGCTCCGATTTCCAATGCCACTGGGGACAGCAGTACCAATCAGGAAATAGAGAGGGAAGCCCAGGCCAAGGTCTGGGGACTGATGGTGGAGGTTAGTGCAGCTGCTCAGCGGACAACTGAATGCGAAAAACGACAGACAGAACGGCCCCTGGGCTTGGTGATGTAAGACTGATCCTTGACCCTCCCTAAGGGAAGCAGCCAGTTTCCTTAGAGGCTTTTTTGGTTTTGTCTAATTTCGTTCAGAGCTGAGTCTTTGCCTGCTAGGCCAAGGGCTACGGCAAAGCCTGACGGGCTAAGGCAGCAGTGGGCTCATCGTCACCATATTGCAAAGTTTTCGAACCCTATGTGTTCAAAGGAGGTCCAATTCTAAGTAGAGTACCTGTTTCAAAGACAAAATTAGGAGTTTTATTGCCTTACTCCTTTGGAAACCATTTTCTCTTCTCAGTGGCATGTGAAATCGAGACAGGTACAATCTCTGAGTTATACATAAGACATGGAATCAGAAATAGTGCTTCCCCAGTGGGACTCTAACTAGCGTACAGGAGGAGGACGTGCCAGTAAATTAATTGCAGTGGGTATACACAGGCAGGAAGTGCCAGAAAATTAATGGCCTCAAAAGCAAAGCTTATAATAACTGTCGTATGATCAGGGCATTCGTTTTTACTCTAGGATGGGAGAGTGACCTGGGGAATCTGGGGATGTGTCAAATATTTATTCCTATATATTTTTTTTAATTCTGAGAGAGAGAGAGAGAGAGAGAGGAAGAGAGAGAGAGAACCAGCAGGGGAGGGGCAGAGAGAAAGAGGGAGACAGAGGATCCGAAGTGGGCTCTGTGCTAACAGCAGTGAGCCAGATGCGGGGCTCGAACTCGCGAACCGTAAGATCATGACCTGAGCCAAAGTCGGACGCTCGACTGACTGAGCCCCCCAGGCACCCCTATTCCTGCTCTTTAATGATTAACTTTTGCTTTCAGGTTTCCCTGTTTTCCACTGGGCCTTTCAGTGTTCATAAATATATTTAATAGAATATTGTGGAAGAGAATAAAAATGGGGAATCATACAGTTCATGAAGCTATTTTTAACATGGTAGTATTTGCTGATATGTACGAATGTTTCCCATATACAGACTCTGTCCTAATGGCCTTACATATATTAACTCACTTAATTATTACAATAACCTTATTGGGTGGGTACATTATTACATTTACATTTGAGGAAAATAAGGCACAGAGAGACATGAGCACTGGACCAGGTTAACATGTGTAAATAGTATAGTTAAAGTTCAAACACAGGCTTTCTGGGTCCAATCTATACACTTAACCACTATATACACCCTGCCTCTTAATGATGCCTGAGTGCTACAGGCAATAAGTAGACCAAATTCAAATTTATTCAAAAGACCTGACTTCACTATCTTCTATGACACTGAGCTGTGCTCTAGGTGTGATAAATATATGTCAGACAAGTTGTTAGTAAGGTATAGAGATATATACCCCAAATTACAGACATGGAAAGGTACCCAAGTCCAGCTTTTGATTCTAAGATTACTCAAAAAAAGTTAGCGCTCAACTAGGAGCAAGTTCGGGTTTTTCTAGCCCCTGGCTTAGACTTTAGTTGTAACCCAGTCGATTTTAGCCACAACGTTTTACAGAAGAATTGGTTTCCGCAAATTTCTCATACCGGCTGGCGGCAGTCTTTTGGCACTGTTCCATGACTTGTTTTGTATTTTGCCCATGATCGAACTAGACTTTTACAGTCCACCTATTTCTATAGCTGGAGGTAGCTGAGGAGACAGACTCCCACATCTTAGTTCAACCTTGCAGCCCCTCAGTACCCTTTAAAGAGACCATTTGCAAGTACTCAGTTCTGCGAACGATGAGACCAGAGTCTCTGGAGAACTGGTGTTGCTAACCAGAGGCACCTGCAGTATAAACCAGACTGACGTCTACGCTGTGTGTGAGTACATTCACACAGCGTAATCAATAGGGCCAAAGGAAAAGGGTGTGAGTGCAGTCAGCGTGTCGGCTACTGCATAGAAATGTTGTAACACTGGGACATCGTCTCCTGTTCTTCCACCCAGTAGGGGTTTATTACATTATGCATTGTTAGGTGGCTTGGGGCTGATGGCTGTTAGGTTGCATAGAATCATTCAGGTTTCCATGGTGGTAATGAGACTTCCACAAATCACAAACATTAGATCCTGTGACTCCCGGATCTCTATCTGTAGCATTTTTCATTCTCTGCTTTAACAGAGAGACCTGGTATTTTAGAGATTAGTTCTCAATGGCCTTGGCAATGCTATACCAATTTTATACTTAAAACTGATGGGCTTATCAACCTAGGATAGTGACAAAACCCCGGGGAACTTTACTTTAAGCACTGTAATGCTTTCCTTGCCTCTGAAGCCATACAATGCCAGAACCATCGCTGCTTAGGGCCCCTCCCTGTGTCTTGCCTTCTCTTTTCTTTTCTTTTCTTTTCTTTTCTTTTCTTTTCTTTTCTTTTGTCTTCTCTTCTCTTCTCTTCTCTTCTCTTCTCTTCTCTTCTCCTTTCCTTTCCTTCCCTTCCCTTCTCTCTTCTCTTCTCTTTCTTTTCTTTTCTTTTCTTTTTAAATCACTATGACTTCCAAAAATTGCTTGTAAAGATTTTCCTCTTCAACCAAGCAATGAAAAAGGAGGCAAAAAAAGGAGGCATTTGGGAAATGCAAAATGCTACATAAATTTAAGCACGCTTCTGTTCATTCTAAAGCCAGAACTATAAACATATGATTACCTTGCATGGAAGCAAGTACTTGTTTTTGCCTAATTTAGGGGAAGAGTTGACGCATTCGAGGAGTAAACTGGTGAAGACCAGAATTTATTTTCAGCGCTGCCACTTACTGGATATAAGACCCGGACAGATTACCTTTCAGAGCCCGTTTTCTAATCTACATAATAAAGGTAATCACACACACACACACACACACACACACTCATACCCCCAGAGACTTGTGACAGCTGAATGAGATAACGCAGGCAAAATGTTTAGCATTAGTTTTCCTAATGTTTGAAATTCTGAATTATTAGAGTGGGCGGTGCTCAGTTTAAGACACAGGCCAACAAGTGGTTCATCCCAGCAAAGTTGTTACAAAAGAAGAGGAAACCCTGTTGGTGTCCTTCTTTCTCTCCCTAGCTGTTCTCCTTGGAATAAGAATCTATGTGGCCCCAGAATAGTGGTGAATGAATACGGGGAACTCGTCTTGACTCTTTTGGATACTGCTCCGTAATGGGTCCTTGGAAGTTCATTCATAACGAGAAAATTCCATTGGATAAGACATCAAAGACACATGGTGCCGTGGAAGTGATACTGGAAAAGCGCCAGGTGCCCGGGGATCTGGTTGCATCTGTTTGCTAGCACATCCTCCAGCCTCTGGGGGTGTCGCTTTCCTCTCCTGAACAACAACAAAAAAAAAAAAACGAGAAAAAACGGCCCAGCGACCTTGATAGCCCTGAACCATTCTTCAAATTTGTGCGATGAAACTCCTTCATGAAAGAGAGATTTTCTGCAGCTCAGAAAAAAGGCCAGTTGCTAAAGAATTGCTATGAGCTTTCAGAGCAGGCGAGACACTGATTTCTGTTATTTCCCGAATGTGAATTCAGCTTAAGCAGGTCTCTGGAGCACTGGCTGTTGGCCAAGCAGGGGCTCCATCACTGAAGAGTAAAGCAAACATGACCTTCCTCCAGATGAAATTGTTGACTGTAGACGCAGCCGCCATGTTTGGCCGTTTCATTAATAGAGTTGTTCTAGACCTTGAGGATTTTACAACAAAGTCATCTGTAGCTAACAGGCATTTCATGTGGAATATTTTTAAGAAACAACCCACGCATTTTGAAAAGCCTATTGTGTATTAAGATCCCGCGATGCGTTTTTGTTCTTTCCCAACACCCTGTGAATCCAAACGCGTTAGACGCCTCCATTGGCATTTCAGCCTCCTCCACATTAATGCACCTTTTCTAGGGCAGGGACCTTGGGTTGCTTTCCTCATTATGCATGGAACGTAGCACGGGTACTCGGTTGTTTATTCAGTCGATATGATAATGAATCAGTGGTCACAAAGATCTTGCGAAACACTGATCTGTGAGTGAAATAAGTGGGCATTCAGTGCAATGACAGTCTACCAAGAGATTTAAATTCAGAAAGAAGTCTAACTCGGACACTATCAGATGCAGGTAAGTAATTTTCACCTCTCTGAATTTGAACATCCTCCTTGACAAATGACAGAGTGGAACAAGGTGTCTAGCAGGATGTCTTATCTTAGTTTCCTATGTTCTAATTCTAAATTCTATGCTTTCATTCTACATATATATTGGAATTTTTGATAATCCCACAATTGTATTTGGAAAGTACACAGATTTAAGGGGTACCAAAAACTATAAAATGACTTCCCAGCATCCCGATAAATTTCAAGTACCTTACACCTGGCCTTCAAATCTTTCACAACATACTATTTATCGCATCAACATGATATATTTTCTAGGTTACTTTCAACATACAATATTCAACGAACATACAATATTAGAGGTCACAATGGTCCATTCCCTATCTTTGTAAAAACTCCTTGAGGGAAGGATTTCTGTTTCAATTTTCTTTGAGTCCTCACTAACACCTTGCACATAAGAGCAAAAATATGTAAAAATAGAAGTGAATAAATGACATTAAATTTTATTTTCTTTTGAACACACACAAATGAAGGAACAAAGGCAAACAAAGAAATAAGCAAACCCCATGAAGGTGTCAGGAAAGGAAAACAGAATGGATCTCCTTCAACCAGAGGTTTGATTTAGATCAGAGAGATAGAGGACTGGTTGCAGGCAGGCAGGAACTTAGCTCTGTAGCACACCCATTGAAAATTCTTGGAAGAAAACGCCGATCTATGGGGTTGCACCTAGACACATCCAGAGAGACTGTTTCTGCACAATTATACCAGTGAGTAGCCTATGAAAGGCATTGATTGTTGATGATGGGGCGTCCTGCTTTAACGCCTTTTGCTGTGTGATCCTGATGCAACCACCTCATACCCCTGTGCGTAATAAAACTGTTATTAAATGAGCACAGCGCTTGGTTTTGCTTAAATGTTCAAAAGTGTATTATTTTTTTCCCTCCCACTAGTTGTGTATTTCTACGAGATAAAAAGAAAAAGTCGTACGCAGATCATTTAGATGACCCCAAAGCTTGGGCCACTTTGTGACCTGTAATCTTTTTTTTTAAATATAATTTATTTTCAAATTGGTTTCCATACAACACCCAGTACTCATATCCCAGCAGGTGCCCTCCTCAATGCCCATCACCCACTTTCCCCCCTCTCCCACCCCCCATCAACCCTCAGTTTGTTCTCACTATTTAAGGGTCTCTTACGGTTTGCCTCCCTCCCTCTCTGTAACTTTTTTTTCCCCCTTCCCCTCCTCCATGGTCTTCTATTAAGTTTCTCATGATCCACATATGAGTGAAAACATAGGGTATCTGTCTTCAGACAGACTGACTTATTTCCTCTGACTGACTTATTTCACTTAGCATAATACCCTCCAGTTCCATCCACATTGCTGCAAATGGCCAGATTTCATTCTTTCTCATTGCCAGGTAGTATTCCTTTGTATATATAAACCACATTTTCTGTATCCATTTGTCAGTTGATGGACATTTAGGCTCTTTCCATATTTGGCTATTGTTGAAAGTGCTCCTATAAACATTGGGGTACAAGTGCCCCTGTGCATCAGCACTCCTGTATCCCTTGGGTAAATTCCAAGCAGTACTATTGCTGGGTCACAGGGTATTTCTATTTTTAATTTTTTTTGAGGAACCTCCACACTGTTTTCCAGAGCGGCTGCACCAGTTTGCATTCCCACCAACAGTGCAAGAGGGTTCCCGTTTCTCCACATCCTCCCAGCATCTGTTGTTTGCTGAGTTGCTAATTTTAGTCACTCCGACCGGCGTGAGGTGGTATCTCAGTGTGGCTTTGATTTTTATTTCCCTGATGATGAGTGATGTTGAGCATCTTTTCATGTGTCTGTTAGCCTTCTGGATGTCTTCTTTGGAAAAGTGTCTATTTATGTCTCCTGCCTATTTCTTCACTGGCTTATTTGTTTTTTTGGGAGGTGTGGAGTTTGGTGAGTTCTTTATAGATTTGGATACTAGCCCTTTATCCCATATATCATTTGCAAATATCTGTTCCATTCCATATGACCTGTAATCTCATCAGAGTCCATGCCAAATGGACATGTTTGTAGCCAATTCTGGTCCTTTTCATCTCTCTGCCCTTTTCTCCATTAGTGGTTCTTCTAGACTGCAAATCAAGCAGTGTGTCCTTAGAGATGAAGCATGGGCCTAAAGAATTATCATTGACCCATTTTTCAAGAAACGGAAATTAAAAAATTGTTCTTCTGTGACAACTGCTTCTGCATCAGTTTCTGAACACTTGGACAGCTTCTCAGTTTCCAAGTGCAGAATTATGTTAAAGACCTATTTATCTGTCATCTCTCTTCTGCTGAACAAAGATTTAGAGAAGCACCATAACTATCTGTAAGATCCCTTAACTAAAGATTTCAGTATTTCCACATGAGCCGTACTGGGAGAATTAGCCTGGCTTCTACTGGTTTCCACACTTTCCTGGAGGTCTGTTGTAGTCATTCTGAGGTGAGCACCAACACAGATCCAAAATCCAGTTAAAGTAGTTGAAATTGCTAACACAGAATTTCTCCTGTGGTCTGGCTACATTTAGCGTATAACTTCAATGTTTTCCTATTGCCATCTATATCAAATTTAAATATTTCCACCTAGATGTTAAGCTCTTCTGTCTAGTGGCTTCGTCCACCCATTCAACCCCAACTTTCGTTGCTCCTCAGTACATGGTGCCCACCGTCTATTAATGTTCTACTTTGTTACCCTTCTGTAAATGTTACATTTCTCTGACGCTAAGGTAGCCTCATTTTCTTTCTCTTATCAAGATAAAATTGGTCTCAGGGTGCCTGGAGGGCTCAGTCGGTTAAGTGTCCAGCTCTTGATTTCGGTTCGGGTCATAATCTCAGGGTCCTGAGATCAAGTTCTGGGTGGGCTTCATGTTGAGTGTGGAGCCTGCTTAGGATTCTCTCTATCTCCCTCTCTCTCCGCCCCTCCTCCACTAGAGTGCGTGCGTTGTCTCTCTCTCTCTCTCTCTCAAAATATATAAATAAACTTTAAGAAATTATTTTTTTAACAGATCAAATTGGTCTCATCTTGTTCATAAAAACTTATTTATTTATTTATTTATTTATTTATTTATTTTTTCAACGTTTATTTATTTTTGGGACAGAGAAAGACAGAGCATGAACGGGGGAGGGGCAGAGATAGAGGGAGACACAGAATCTGAAGCAGCTCCAGGCTCTGAGCTGTCAGCACAGAGCCCGACGTGGGGCTCGAACTCACAAACCGTGAGATCATGACCTGAGCCAAAGTCGGACGCTTAACCGGCTGAGCCACCCAGGTGCCCCCATAAAAACTTTTCTGATCAGTCCAACCTTTGTAATTCTGAGTTTCTTACCCAACCCCTATCCCCCCACCTCCTGCAAACACACCCATTTTTAAAAACATTTTTTTTAGTTTATTTATTTATTTTGAGAGAGAGACAGAGAGAGACCGCACAAGTGCAAGTGGAGGAGGAGCAGAGAGAGAGGGAGCAAGAAAGAATCCCAAATAGGCTCGCGTTGTCAGCGAGAGCCTGACACAGGGCTCATTCCTACCCCCAGGAGATCACGGCCTGAGCCAAAACCAAGAGTCAGATACTCAATGGACTGAGCCATTCAGGCACCCCAAACACACCTACTTTTATGATTGGAACTGAGAATGTTTTGCTCGGATAAGTTAGCGCTCTGTAAGCCGGGCCCCTTCCCTTCTTATGCGCAGTCCAGCCATGCATACAACTTTGCATCCAGGTTTTATGCCCGGAAGGGGAGTTGTGAATGGGAGCAGGGCCTAAAGAGAAGGACAGAGGGGATGCTTTTATTTCTTTATTTATTTTTGCCTGTTTTCCAAGACTGTAGGGAACTGAGTTTCATGGGATGTGTTGTAACTGACTTAACTGGGTATAAGCTGATCTGCTCTAGGGCTCATGTAATTGCACTGGAAAAAGGGGGCCGGGGGGCGGAGGATGAATATTCCCCCTGCGTCTGCATGAAACTAAGCAGAATTAGGACACTGTAGCCATCAGGGTCTGGGCCGATCACAGAAGCCATGCATGGGGTCATTGGTGAGTGTTACTGAAAGGGGACCCGGGGCGAGAAATTGCTGTTTCATAAAGAGGTGTGATTAGGGTTTCAGGAGACTCAAAAAGGATGGTAAAGCATCCCGAGAATGTCAAGAGGAGCTAGGCCTTACCATCTTTAGTCTGAAGGGGCAAAGGAGGCCACTGTTCCTGCGAGGGAGGGAGGGCAGGGGAGGGGAGCCGGGAGAGAGACTGCTGTGGGAGAGGGCTGCATTGCATAGCACCCGCTGCCCTGTACTCCAGTGTGGAAGGATCGGAGACATAAAAGGATTGCTGTGCTGCCCTCTCCCTAAATTCCTGTCTGCTGTCTCCACTTAGACAAATCCAAAGGCAAGGCGAGGGTAGAAAGTGAATCTCAGGGGCCCGCGGAGAGTACCAGGGGCCAGCCGCCTGATGATTGGAAGTCTTGCGAGACCTGCTGGAGAGGAATGGACAGCACAGGTGACAGAGGTGAGACACAATCGAGCATGCCCCCGAGGAAGTGAGTGGGTGTGACTGAAGGCACCCTGGGATTTGTTGACCGCTGGTGAGAAACCCCGGGGGGGCTTCCCAGAAATAACTGGAGGGCATCTCGAGGTCGGATAATGTCTTCAAGGGAAGAGCACAGAGAGGTCCAGTAAGACCCAAAAATATACCACTACCTTGTGTCAGAGCCCAGAGGTCCAACGGGGCAGGGGGCGGGGGGGTGTTGCTGCAGAGCCTGCAGTGTGGGGACTTTACTTTTCTGTCTCTATTTTGTACAGTACAGAGAGACTTGAGACATGTGGGTTGTAGAACACTTCCTATTCTGTGCCCTACAGACCAGGTTTGAATGGCCTACACTTTTGTATTATTTATTGGTAGATATTACTTTCACTATCTAAATCGAAGGGTGAGAACTATTTTTCCCACATTTGTCATATATATGTAATATCTTTAAGGACTGAGCACATGGCAATTATATATTTGCTGATGGCTTAACAGCCTTTGAAAGTAAGATTTTGATAAAATCAGTTGATGATAGATGGAAAGATAGATAGATAGATAGATAGATAGATAGATAGATAGAGACAGATAGATAAAAGCAACTGGCTGCTTCTGGCTATCTTATCCACATAAACTTTCTAGTGAATGACACATAAAGATGCAAATGAGTATCTATAAATGAGTTGCTAGAAGCTGCTTTCTGGGTATCTCTATTCCCAGTTGTTCATGCACTTAACAGGGGAAGAAAGCTATTACATTTCCTTTTTTTTTTTTTTTAACATTTATTTATTTTTGAGACAGAGAGAGACAGAGCATGAACGGGGGAGGGGCAGAGAGAGAGGGAGACACAGAATCCGAAACAGGCTCCAGGCTCTGAGCCATTAACACAGAGCCCGATGTGGGGCTCGAAATCACGGACCGCGAGATCGTGACCTGAGCCGAAGTCGGCCGCTTAACCGACTGAGCCACCCAGGCGCCCCAACATTTTCTATATCTGGTGTGCATTGTCGCTGGTGAGAACAAAGGATGTTAGGATATCAGGAACAGGAATTAGTGAGAATTATTTTGGTACTTTCTATGGAAAATTAAAGAGAAATATCATCCAAAGCTAGAGTCAATGCTTTGCTGTATGAATACATCAGATCAACTGCTGTGTTCTACAAATGACTGTCAGTATGCAGTTCATTGTTATAGCAGGGAGGTGGCTATTCTCACTTAAAATTAAACAATGAAAAACCGAGAGAACAAGACAGGCCAAACATTTCACACCAACTGGATGCAAAACCCTTCCTATTTAGTATACTTAGAGTCCTTCCAAGGTCTTGTGTGTGAGTGTATTTGTTTTACAGTTTATTTTGATTTGTTTTGAGAGAGAGATAGAGAGCAAGAGGGGAGGGGCACAGAGAGAGGGAGACAGAATCCCAAGCAAGCCACTCGCTTCAGCGCAGAGCCTGATGCAGGGCTCGAACTCACAAACCCTGAGATCATGACCTGAACCAAAGCCAAGAGTCGGACGCTTAACCAGCTGAGCCACCCAGGCGCCCACGTTTGCTTGTTTGTTTTTTAACTTTTTTTTTTTTTTTAAGTTTATTTATTTTGAGAGAGACAGAGACAGTGCACGTTGGGGAGGGGCAGAGAGAGAGGGAGACAAAGAATCCCAAGCAGACTCTGAACTGTCAGCGCCGAGCCCTATGCGGGGCTTGAACCCACGCAACCATGAGATCAGGACCGGAGCCGAAACCGAGAGTCGGAGGCTTACCCAACTGAGCCACCCAGGCGTCCCCTGTATGTTTTTTTTTCATTTCTATTTTATTTTATTTTATTTTATTTTATTTTATTTTATTTTATATTATTTCTCTTAAGATGAAATTTATTGTCAAACTGGTTTCAATATAACACCCAGTGCTCATCCCAACAGGTGCCCTCCTCAATGCCCATCACCCACTTTCCCCTCCTTCCCACCCCCCATCAACCCTCAGTTTATTCTCAGTTTTCAAGAGTCTCTTATGGTTTGCCTCCCTCCCTCTCTAACTTTTCTTTCCCTTCCCCTCCCCCATGGTCTTCTGCTAAGTTTCTCAGGATCCACCTAAGAGTGAAAACATATGGTATCTGTCTTTGTCTGTACGGCTTATTTCACTTAGCGTAACACTCTCCAGTTCCATCCCCGTTGCTACAAAGGGCCAGATTTCATTCTTTCTCATTGCCACTTAGTATTCCATTGTATGTTTGTTTTTTAACTAGGATTTCTTTCTCACGTTATTCATTGCGGAAGCCGCATGGAAGGAAACAGGGGCCCAATATCCTCATCCTTAGTGCTTGTTCTCCAAGAACGTGGAGGGCAGGACCCTGAGTGGCTTTCTGCCCAGGAGACAGGGTGGCAGTGGGGCTGAAAATGAGCTTAACGATCTCCCTTCGGCGCTGGCAGAGAACGAGGACGTGATGCCTTTGTTACGGAACAAGGTCATTTGTTCTGGTTCTCACTGTTCTAGGGCCTCAGACAGCCGTTTGCTATGGTGACAATTGGAGGCGAAATTCAGACATCACTCATTTTCCATCTAAAAAACACATTATTTCTTTTTAAATTACAAAAAGTAATCTCCATTTGGCCTTAACTAGTAAATGATGCAAAAGAATACAGAGGAATTTAGTGATCGCCTTGTCTCTTTTATTTTCTCTGGCCCATAATAATTATAAACTTTCGAGCCTGAGAGATAGTCTTTCTCAAGGTCCTTTAGGTTCAGACCCCCATATGCTCACGCATGATGTAGTCTACTCTGTGCTCCTAATCTGTTTAAAGTTAGTGCTTGCCACTTTACACGGGGTTTTTTTCTTTACACGTTAATCTTAAATCCCAAGCTGGTATAAGGGCCTTGAGAACAAGGATGATTTTAAAGGTTTTCTGTGCTTCCTGTCAAATACATTGCCACATCCCAAACCCACCCTAGCCCACACGGCACCAAAATGAGTTGCCGACCCCATCTTGGCCTTTCCAACCATATTCTGGTTACCATTAGAAACACTGAAATTTCTGGGGCGCATGGGTGGCTCAGTCGGTTGAGCATCCAACTTCGGCTCAGGTCATGATCTCGCTGTCTGTGAGTTCGAGCCCCGCGTTGGGCTCTGTGCTGACAGCTCGGAGCCTGGAGCCTGCTTTGGATTCTGTCTCCCTCTCTCTCTGCCCCTCCCCCACTCATGCTGTGTTTCTCTCTTTCTGTCAAAAATAAACAAACATTAAAAAAAAAGAAATACTGAAATTTCCTTGGTTATCGTTGGCTTTATAAAAAATAAACTAACGGGGTACCTGGGTGGCTCAGTCAGTTAAGCGTCTGACTTCAGCTCAGGTCATGATCTCGCAGTTCATGAGTTCAAGCCCCGCATCGGGCTGTGTGCTGACAGCTCAGAGCCTGGAGCCTGCTTCAGACTCTGTGTCTCCCTCTCTCTCTGCTGCTCCCCCACTCACACTCTGTCTCTCTCTCTCTCCCTCAAAAATATATAAACATTAAAAAAATTTTTAAAAATAAGTAAAAAAAATAAAACCTAACTAGCTAAAATAAACGAAACTTGTAATTTCTTATATTTCTAATATCTTGTTAAAATGTACCTGTCCTGAAGGACAACTTTGTACCTCTTGTAACTAAGGGAAGATATCATATACTGAACATATGCATAATAGAAAAATGTGAGTGTAAAAAAGAGAAGGGTTTTAACCACACGATTGCAAATATTAACATCATTAGCTGATTGAATTTGAAATTCTTCCATGTGATACGGCTATTCCTTTTCAGAAAACCATCACGACTGGTCTTACACGTGTGTGCGTTCTCTGAATCCACGAACGCAAATTATTCCTAGTGATAGAAGGAAAATTGCACTGTCATCTTCGAAATATTGTGGAGTAATGCAAAACAGTTCAACCATGAACGCATCCAATTAAAAGAGTAAATCACTTTTAAAAACCCTCACGTTATTATCGAAGATTTGAGCGTAACAGTTCTATATTAGCTGTGCTCCTTAAAGCAAAGAGTTGTGAAACAAGCACATGACCCACAAACACATGACAGCCTCACTGTTTTTGACGAAGAAGCCCAGCCCCATGAACGATGCTGTTTCAGCCCTGCAGCAAAGCAGGGTTCTCGTCTTGATCACTCGACCTGCAGACGGATGATCTCATCTACCTCATTTATTTCGGTGGCTCCCAGAGGCTGTGCATTGCATTTCACGATAAGAGGACAATTTACCCTCGTGTGTGTGTGTGTGTGTATGTGCGTGTGTGTGTGCATGTGCACTTGTTTAATTTTTGAATCCTCCCTTCGTGGTGTTCTTTTACATCCCAGCCCCTTTAATGGGTGAACTCTCAAGTGCCCACGTACGGAGAATGCATCTAGGAGTGGGCGCCCCTCTTTGGAATTATTCTAGACCACCTCCTGTTTCGCTCATTTCAGCCACTTCTCCACGAAGTACTGCAGTCTTCCATTCCAGTTGATTTCAATAGATAGGCATCCTTTGTCACTGAGTGAAGGACCTGCTTTGCACACGTCTCTTTGGATCAGCCTCAGTTTTGTCCCTCAGTTGCGTTTTTACATTGTCCTTGTAGCACCATGTAGGGATGACGATGGGACCATCTTGCTGCTTGCTGAATCAGCCCCTGAACACACTGCCTTCAGCCTGCCTGCCTGGGCTCTCCACTAAGGGAAACCAACTTGAAATAATGAGGAAAGATTACAGTGAAGGTCAGAAAAAAATTGCATTTCTTGGCATATCAATCAGAAAATCAGGATGTTAAAGTTTGATCAAGTCACTTATTTATTTATGTGAACCAGAACTCTAATTTCTTTAAAAAATTGTTTCATGTTTATTTATTTTTTAGAGAGAGACAGAGCACGAGCACAGGACAGGCAGAGAGAGAGAGGGGGAAAGACAGACTCCAAAGCAGGCTCCAGGCTCTGAGCTGTCAGCACAGAGCCTGATGTGGGGCTCAAACTCACAAACTGCAAGGTCATGGCCTGAGCCGAAGTCGGACACCTAACTTACTGAGTCACTCAGCCGCCCCCAGAACTCTAATCTCGTAATTAGATTCCTGAATCTCATGATTGCCATATCTGCTTTAACATTGTTTTTTCATTAGTTTCAAATATCAAATGATAGTATTAAATATAATTTCAAAAATCAAATGATATGTAAAGATTTACAATGAAAGACAGGAGCCTCTGTGTCCTACTTTCTCATTCTTGGTCTCCATTCACTGTATCCTAAACATTCCATACTCTAAGTTATTTCCACGACCAGCACCTCCATATTTTCTAAATACCTTACTTTGGCTTCTGTTCGTACACATATCACTTTTAAGAATTATCTACTGTCTTCTAACTAAGAGAGATAAAGATTACCTTCTTTTTCTCACCATTTCTGTTTCCTAATCTTTCCAAAACAGTTATAGCACAACTGCTTTAAATATTGCTCGTAGTTGAACAACATAGTACATGGGATTATATGTCTTTCCTTGTCCATTTTTTTTTTTTTTCATTTAAAATTTTTGTCTGAAACTCAGGGTTTTTTGACCTTGGAACTACTGACATTTTGGTCCTAGAATTCTTTGATGGGATGCTAATGGGCAGGAGGCTGTCCTGTGCACTGTAGGATGTTCAGGCGCATCCCTGGTCTTGTCCTACCCAATACCAGCGGCACCCCCATCTTGTTGCAACAACCACAAATGTCTCCAGACGTTGTCAAATGTCTCCCGAGGAAAAAAAGAATCACCCTCATTGAGAACTACTGCTCCAGAAGAACTAGAAACCACATCTCAGAATCATAAAGACACCTTGTTCTCAATCAGGTCTACTTTTGTTGATTTCCTCTTGGGGACGGCTCTTCTGGAGCTGTCTGTGGTCTTGCTGCGATGAGAGGTGCTCCCTAGGGCTCCCTAGCTGTCCGTGGTCTTGCTGCCATCTGAGAGGTGCTCCCTAGGGCTCCCTAGCACGGCAGTCATCCCGAAACTTCCGTTCACCCATCTCTGGGAAACGCCTTTGCTTTCCCCTCTGCTGAATCATCTGTTTACCAAATCTTTTGTCTCCTTTATGTTTTTAATCCTCTAAAATGTTGAAGCACAACCTCTGCTACCTTCCTGTAAGTGAACAACAGGTAAAATTCGGATGAATTGTATGGTGAAAATGTCTATTTTCTGTTCATCTGGATTATTAAGCCCGGCTGAGTTTAGACTTCTAGGTTTGAAAAACATTTCCCCTCAACATTTGAACATACGGATCATCTTACTTCTATAACCTTCTGCCCTGCATTGAAAAATATAATGGCCTCCCTGATTCTCCAGTCTTTCTTTATAACCTGTATTTTCCCTCTGAAGGTTTTGAGTTCTTCCCTTTAAACCTGATGATTTGTGGGGCGCCTGGGTGGCGCAGTCGGTTAAGCGTCCGACTTCAGCCAGGTCACGATCTTGCGGTCTGTGAGTTCGAGCCCCGCGTCAGGCTCTGGGCTGATGGCTCAGAGCCTGGAGCCTGTTTCCGATTCTGTGTCTCCCTCTCTCTCTGCCCCTCGCCCGTTCATGCTCTGTCTCTCTCTGTCCCAAAAATAAATAAACGTTGAAAAAAAAAATTTTTTTTTTAAAAAATTAAAAAAAAAATAAACCTGATGATTTGAAATTTCTGTATAACTTTTAAGACAGGTACTTCACATCTGGGAAGTCACAGGCTCGAGTGCTGATTTTTTTTTTCTTTTTCCCTTGCCATTTCCTTCTTTCTCTCCCTACTGGAAAATATTTAGCTGTAGTTTTATGAATAATGTCTACTTTGGGACTACAGCTAGATACAGGTTAATCTTTTCACCTTCTGCTACATCTTTAAACTATTCTTTCATTTCTTTCCTCCAACCCTATCTCATTAGGCTGCCTTCTGGGTATGCTGCTGAACACAACCATATTTTTTTAATCTTAATTATTTTATGGATATATTTCAATCTACAGGCTAGTTTGGTTTCTTATTTCTGTTGTTCTCTGGTCTTTTAGCTCTTTAAATATATGTGCCTTTTTTCTATTCTGAATCTGTTCATTCCAACACCAATTAGCTTTGGAAACTTTCATCTGCTGGTTATTTTTTTCTACTGATTCTTCTTCCTGACGACTTAATTCTGCTTCTGCTTTGCAATTTTATAACATGTCATATCCTGTCCATCGGACCCTGACCGTGAGATAAAAATTGAGTTTGTCATGAAAGTGGCTTTTATCTAGCTCTCGATTCACATTGGTCAGTGTTTCTGGACTCTGAAATTTTCCTTGGCTTTCTTATCAATACAACAGTGAATCAGGAAAAACAAAGGTATTCCAAACCTTTTCGTATTCTGTACCAGGTATATTTCTTTAGCGTTCTAGTTCACCATATTGCCAGAAAAGGAAGCTGCATTATCATTTCCTTCATTTCATCCCATCTCTGCAGTGTTTCTAAAGGTATAACCCAATGCCTATCCCCGGCTTCTGCTGAGATGGCTGACTGGATCCATAAATCACACATCAGTCATCTTTTAACAAATTATTATGTAGTCATACTCGTGATGTTCTCTCCAAAATATGCTTTCTTAGTTTTGCAATATAGATAGGCTCAGAATTTTCCAAATCTTCAAGTTCTGGTTCCCCTATGCTTAACAATGGTTTCTTCAATTCCTCTCTCTCTCTCTCTCTCTCTCTCTCTCTCTCTCTCTCTTTCTCTCTCTCTGACTCCTTGCATTTTGTTACAAGCAGCAAGGAGAAACCAGGTGCCCCCTCAACACTTTGAATAGGAATATCCTCAGCTAAATAGCCAAGTTCATCACTTGCAAATGTTACCTTCCATAAAACAGTAGGACGCAATTTAACCAAGTTCTACAACTGTAGAACAAGAAAGGCCTTTCATCTGGTCCAATAACATGTTCAGCATTTCCCTCTGAGACCTCACCAGAAGCACCTTTAACATCCATACTTCTTTTTTTTTTTTCAACGTTTATTTATTTTTGGGATAGAGAGAGACAGAGCATGAACGGGGGAGGGGCAGAGAGAGAGGGAGACACAGAATTGGAAACAGGCTCCAGGCTCTGAGCCATCAGCCCAGAGCCTGACGCGGGGCTCGAACTCACGGACCGCGAGATCATGACCTGGCTGAAGTCGGACGCTTAACCGACTGCGCCACCCAGGCGCCCCAGACATCCATACTTCTAACAACATTCTATTTGTGATGACATATGTATCTCTCAGAGAAACTTTCTCAACAGCTCTCTTCTTTTTCAGCCTCCACCAGAGTTATCTTCAACAGTCATGTTTGTGCCAAATGCCTCTTGAAGGCAATCTATGCCTCTTCTAACATGCATCTCAAAACTTCCAGCCTCTTCCCATGGTCCAGTTCCAAAGCGACTTCCACATTTTTAGGTTTTTGTAACAGAAGCACCCCCCCCACCCCCGTCCCAGCACCAGATTTTATCACTCACCTTGAACCCTGATAACACATATCATTTAAACAACAGAAATTTATTCCTTTGCAATTCTGGAGTGCAAGATCTTTGCGGGGACGTGATTCAGCCCATAACACAAGTCTAAGGAAAAATTACCTGCTAGCTCCATCAGATACCTCGTAATTCATGGGCATCTGAGTACTTGGTATTTCTCTGCAGTGAGGAATCAGTTGCCCTAGACTAAACACTGCTCTGGGCCTGTGTAACGGTCTTAAATGCAAGACCTAAAAGGATCAAATTGCTTCCAAATAACCAACTGCTTTTCAGAACAAAGTTCAAGAATATTTATGGGAATACCAAAAAAAAAAAAAAAAAAAAAAAAAAATCCAGGGCCAGTAAGGGTGGCATTCACAGTGGATGGGCATCTAATCAACAAAGGCCATGCATTAAAGAGGCAGAAAGATATGACCCTTATGAGTAGGAAGCTCAACCAAAACCAAACTAGAAATGACACAGAGTTTTGAATGACTGGACAAGGATATTGCAACAGTTATTATTATTGTATTTCATATGTCTAAAGATTTAATTGGAGACATAGAATATACAAAAGGTATTAGGTGTTTGCATTGTTTCAAGTCAGAGAGAGGAGGACGATTTTGTTGGATGGAATTGGCTTCAAGTGTCCTTCAAAGTTGGGGCTCCTGGGTGACTCAGTCAGTTAAGTGTCTGACTCTTGGCTTCGGCTCAGGTCATGATCTCATGGTTCGTGAGTTCGAGACCCGTGCTGGGCTCTGAACTGGCAGTGCAGAACCTGCTTGGGATTCTCTCTCCCTCTCTCTCTGCGCCTTCCCCACTTGTGCCCTCTCTCAAAATAAATAAATAAACATTAAAAATGAAAAGTGTCCTTCAACGAGTAATGCTTCTTCTCCCTTGCCTTTCTCCCTTGAAGGACTCTGATTGGGGCTCAGGGGAAGTAAGTTGTGTCCTCAGCTTAGCAGGGAGAATCCCAGAATCTGTGGAGTTTGGAGGAGAGCTCCTCTGATCCAGCAAAGCATCTGAGGATGGGCAGGGGCCGGGTGCTGCATGAGCAGCTAAGGGAATCAAGAGTCCGACTCTCAGAATTACCTTGATCCGTGTTATTTCCTACTAGTTGATCTATCGTCACTGTGCTTTCTTTCCATTGCCTAAAAAACATAACACATTTCATTTAAATCTAAGCCAGTATTTGATGAGCCCATTTTATATTTTACCCTGTGCTACTGGTCCTGGGTGCGGTTCTAGGCAGTAGTTTCTAGCACAACGGTTGAGTAAATCACGATCTTTATTTTACTTTTTTTTTAATCACTTTTTAAAAAATTTTTTTTTCAACGTTTTTTATTTATTTTTGGGACAGAGAGAGACAGAGCATGAACGGGGGAGGGGCAGAGAGAGAGGGAGACACAGAATCGGAAACAGGCTCCAGGCTCCAAGCCATCAGCCCAGAGCCTGACGCGGGGCTCGAACTCACAGACCGCGAGATTGTGACCTGGCTGAAGTCGGACGCTTAACCGACTGCGCCACCCAGGTGCCCCTTAATCACCTTTTTTTTTAAAGGAAAACTTTTCTGAGTAGTTTTTCCCACTTTTGCTCTTCATATCATATGAATTCACTATACGTATTTACATTAAGAGGAAGTTAAAATGGCTCACATTTAACCCATTTTCATCTCCAGGGTAACCTGGTTCTATTCCTTGTATTCTTTTCTGGTGAAGGAACAGGTGGAGCTTCATCTACGTGAAACAGAAATGGACAAGCCAGTATCAACACTTCCATCTACCCCATCCCTGTAAGTCCCTTATCAGTAAGAACGAAGCAATGTGAAGTCCTCTGTTTTCTCTGTTTTCTACCAACTCTGGTCTCTGCAGAGTTTGGTGTCTTCTAATCTGGACAGTCCGCTAGCTTCTCGCCAAGCCACCTTTCATAATTGTGACTGTCTTTTTCCCCCTCAAGTACAAATTTGATCATGTCACTGCCACTTAAGTCCCCTAAATAATTCCTGCTACCTTTAAGATAAACACAGCAGAGTATATCCTATACAGGCTACCTTTAACCTGCCCTCATATCACACGTTTCTGCATGTGTTATAGTTGAGCTATCCTAACTCCTCACCACGAACGGACCTGACAGACTCTGGTGTGCATAGACTGGCTGATTGTCCCTGGAATGCTAGCTCTCTGTTTGGCCAAAGTTTGTCCATTTGTTAAGCTCTTGATAAAAAGCTTGCCTTTCTGAAAGATTCTCCACTGTACCAAATAGTATACACCTCCTCTCTCTTCTCCTGTCAGTCACATCTGCCGCCTTCTTCGTCTGTGCAGTTCATCACGTGACCTCGAGGCCATCCATTTAGAAGCCTGGGTGCTTTCCTGTGAGGCTTGAGGCCCCTTGGGCAGAGTGTTCTACATCATCTATCTTCAGGTACCTAGAACGATACCTCGGATACAGCAAATGTGCAGTGAGCACCTGTTGATCGGTGGAGTAAATGAATAATTAAAGGAACAGAGCCTAAATTGTATCAATCCATATTCGTTATTTATTTTATTACTTTTATGCCATGTTTCCCCCTTTGAAATCTAAGAGTACTGTTGGTCTCTGCTTGTCGTTTGGGTTTGTTGGCTTTCCGAAGGGTCACTGAAGAGTCCTCAGGAGGAAGATTATAGCTTTGGCTGGAAATGGGGTTGTGAGATCCGCCATTTTATCCTGCTGCTTTCTGAGTGTCCCCTCGCTAGAAAACGCAGGGGGACTCAGACTCAGGGAGCAGTATGACGCTGGGTTGGGCTTGGGTCTGATTCTTCATTTCTAAAGGTGGGATATTGAGTAGCACAGTGTCCAGCTGGTGCTATTTTCAGCATGGAAACCTGTTACGCAACCAAGCAGCATGAACAAGATGGAGCAAATCGATTTATTTCTCTTCTGAATTGGTTGGCGGTGCGTCAATATTGAGGTATCCAGTTTGCGCAATGTGCTACCTGGGAGGCTATTTCTTCCTTTCCTCCGCCAGCCTAAAGACGGCAGTAGATAATGATATTTCAAGCTATGTCCTTCTGCAAAGAGAGCATCAGACACATTTCTAAGAACGTCAAATTAGTATCCAGCGACTTTTCCCTGGTAGACCTGAAGAGGCACACGTCCCAGAGCCCGATCTCTAGTTTTCTGGGCGTTTTTGTTTTTGTTTTTAAAATGTTACCATCTCTGGGTAATGAACGTCAACTTTTACGTCCAGAGGCTGATGTGGATAACGGGAGAGAAAAGGACTCGTTTAAATACAGGACAAGAAGGACTTTAAGTGCCATAGGATTTATCTAAAAGCCTTTGCGTTTTTCGATCCAGTGAATCCACTTTTTTTTTTAATTTTTTTTTTAATTTTTTTTTCAACGTTTTTATTTATTTTTGGGACAGAGAGAGACAGAGCATGAACGGGGGAGGGACAGAGAGAGAGGGAGACACAGAATCGGAAATAGGCTCCAGGCTCCGAGCCATCAGCCCAGAGCCTGACGCGGGGCTCAAACTCACGGACCGTGAGATCGTGACCTGGCTGAAGCCGGACGCTTAACCGACTGCGCCACCCAGGTGCCCCTAGTGAATCCACTTTTGAACCCTGTTGGAACGACAGTAGACCTGTGAACATTTTCTTCCCTCTAATCATCGCTTTGAAAACCTGGAGAAGACTGGGAAATGAAACAGACGCCTTGTTCTTTACGACAAAAAACCTAGGCCCACCCACTGCCTTGTGTTGGCCCGCCCCTTTCTAGATCAAAGTTGCCTCTCCCAGAAATCAGCTCCAGCAGCCACCTGTGATGTCACTGTCACCCTGGGGGTATAATAGGTCAGTTTAGAAACTGGAGTGGGTTCGGATCGTGGCTTTGGTCTGAGGCTTATGTGCGGATTTCTGTTTCACCCTTGACCGCTGTGTGGCTGGGCACCTCTTATCCCTACCTTCCTTGTCTGTAAGAGAATACTTTCACAGGGCTTTGCAGTGGGCATCGAATGAGAAATACGGAGAGGTCTAGCAGGTGTGTGGAGTCTGAAAGGTGCGGCACGGATACTCTCTCCTTCCCCACATGTTAAATGTGACCACTTGTCTGGTGCATTCTTCATTTTATTAGAACCAGGAAGCCTTCCTCAGAGCGGGTCGGCTCCTTCATTGACTCTTGCCATCCCCCGATCCACAAGTTGCTGCCAAATGTCAATAATTCTTTTGGTTTTCCTTCCCTGCACGCTGACAATGAAGGAAGCAACAGACATCTTTCCCAGGCATGCTAAAGCGAACTAAAACATTGCCCAGGCAGAGCCCTGTTCTACTGAGTAAGACCTCCCAGAACCCGAAGTAGTACAACACAGAAAAGGTTCCGGGATCACAAGCACCCCCCTTGGGACGGGCCAGGAGAAGGGTTAAAGGTGCTAAAGTCTCAGGTGCAGCCCCAAATACGGTTCTACCACGACAACAGCATGGCAGCCAGGGTCGGGCTAAATTGGGAGGTGGCCCCTGCCCGGCTTACCTTGCTGTGTAAATCCGTGCATCCTTGTGGCTGTGGCTGTGGCTGCAAAGATTGGGAAGTTGGTGGGCGGGAAATGGGAATGGGAGCAAGATATATTAGCTGCCCTTGCACCACTGTGAATGTTGGAAGGACCTGTGCTTCCTCCCTCTCAAAATTATATTCACACCAAACAGCGTGGTAGTGATGAGAAACATACTCTCTGGAGGTTGAATCCCTGGGTTGACATTCTGGCTAAGCTCTTCCGTCCACTGTCTCTCTTTTGGCAAATTATTTTACCTTGAGCTTGATTTTCTCAAAGCGTAAAATGACGATAATAACAGTAGTTAACTCCTAGGGTTATTTTAAGTCAAATAAAATACTACATGTGAAGTGCTTAGAAAAATGCCTGACAAATAGTATGTGCTCAGTAAATGCTATATTTGTTCTCCTTGCAGCAAATCACTGATATCCTTGAGCAAGCAGCTGTTGGCTTTTGAATTGACTTACCTAAGCTCTAAAGCCACTCCGGTTCAGTTTCTTTCCGGCTAGCACTTCTATGATCCTATGAAGACCCCTTTTTACGTACCTTTTGCTCCCGGAGACCCCTGAGGTCTAAAGTTATGTGTATCTTCTTTTCTTAGCGATCAATATCCATTACATATAGTTCCCAATTACAGCTTTTCCTGGAGAAATATACTAATGGATTCTGTCAAGGCCGGGAGACAGCCATTTCCCTTGCATAATGGCTCTCGACTTTCCTAAAAGCCTGAGCTTCCGTCAGAAAGTGATCAGGAAGCGTCCAATAAGCTCAGGAGTCGAATCGATACTTCTCACTCTTTGGTGGTGATTAGTAGGGGGACGTCGATTGTCATGAATGTCCCACCACAAAGTCATAGAAGTCACACAGGCTATGGCTCCTCCTGGTATTTACTAGCCGTTACATATCCCTGGGGAAAGGGGGAGCTCTTCGGGCGTCCGCAGCAGCAGTGGCTAATTTGCTGGCCTTCAAAAACTAAAATAAATAAACAGATCATATAAAAGCAAAAAGCAAAAACAAAATGATCCCTCCGGCCCTCCCCCAGTAGTTTTCAGGAGATGGGGTCATTTGGAGCTACTGACATGTCAGCTTCAACACCACTAGACTTCAAGACTTAAAGCAAACAGGATTTATCTTCAGAATCTAAAACCCTCATTCAAAGTTTGCAGGCTCGGGTTGCCTGGGTGGCCCGGTCAGGTAAGGTCTGACTCCGGCTCAGGTCCTGATCTCCTGGTTCCCTGAGCCCCAGCCCTGAGTTGTGCTGACAGCTCAGAGCCTGGAGCCTGCTTTGGATCCTGTGTCTCCCTCTGTCTCTGCCACCTCCGCCCCCTGGCACTCTCTCTCTCTCTCTGTCTCGCAAAAATAAGTAATACACATTAAATTTTTTTTCTTTTCATTCAAAGTTTTCAGGCTGTCCACCCAACTCCCCTTTGCTCAGGGGCTCCGTTTCTGTTTTCCTAACCCAACCCACAACCCTGGCAGAGAAGAAAGGGGTCTGGCAAAATTCTCCCAGAGCTACGTCTTCCGTAACTAGCAACGGACTTGAACAAACTTCTTGGTAAGTTTATTTCAAGTCAGGATTTTGCAGGCCTGGTGTTGTGTGAAATCCCTGGGCGAGTTTCCAGCTCATAGATTTAGATTGTTAGGTGGCCACCTAGTGGTCGTTGTAGAAACTTCATCGATGCGTTGCGCCGTGAGGACTGCCAGGGCCCATGCATGTATTTGTGCCCCAGATCAGGAAGCGATCACTGGTCTTTTAGGATGTGACTTCCCAATTCTAGCACGCGCCAAGAGTGCCTTTAAATTCCACAACCATTTGGAAGCACCGATGCTTTCTGAGAATGGCAACGTGGTCGTGTGTAGCTGGCCGGTATTTAGAATAGTGGATGCTGTCCTGGGAATGCTGATTTTTGGTTTGGTTTGTGTGGGATCTCGGGGGATTCCTTCGCACAGTAGTATTTAAATACTATTGCAACAAGTATGAATTCTGATTTACTTCTGAGTGTTTTTTAAAGGCACTTGTCCGAACTTAAACTGCAGAATCTATCGCCCACCCTCTGCCCCCTGGGATGTACAGCTGCTGATATGTCTGCTCGGGTTTCGCTTCTTATTTTTGTCTTTTATTTTTTTTTTAATTTTTTAATGTTCATTTATTTATTTATTTACTTTTGAGAGAGACAGACAGAGCACGAGTGGGGCGAGTGGGGGAGGGGCAGAGAGAGAGGGAGACACAGAATCGGAAGCAGGCTCCAGGCTGTCAGCACAGAGCCCGATGTGGGGATTGAACTCGTGAACCGCAATATCGTGACCCGAGCTGAAGTCGGACGCTTAACCGACTGAGCCACCCAGGCGTCCCTTAGTTTTGTATTCTGTATTGTTTTTCTATGGGTCGCGCTGGGTCTGCATCGCTCAGGGTTCGGTGATTTGCGCACAGGTTTTGCTCAAACTCAGCACGCTGGTAAAGCCCTGGCCCTCGGCCATTATCTGTGGGTGGATTGGGGAGCACAAAGTTCCCTCCCCTCTTGGATTTTCCTCTCTGTGGTGCTGTCTGGGAACTCACCTCCACCCAAGCCTTTCGCCAGTCGGCCATGGGTTTGCTGAGGGTTCCTCACACCTGCCATGCTGCTCTCATTCCCAGATCCCCCCCATCCCATTTCTGGCTAGTCGTCTCCTTGCCCTTCCTGGAACCACCGATTTCTGCCTAACGCAAGGCATCTTTGTCCTGTCTGCTTCTTAGGTGTAGGCCCTATTGCCGACACATCATTTGAACTCATTTGAGTTCTCACTTCCCAACCGAAACCAGCCCACTGTCATTAAAAAATGTAAATGTCAAATTAGATAAAAGGGCTGGGAAGGAGCAACGCACGCAATAGACCCTGAAGCTCAAGCTTTATTAGCTTCTGGATAAATCCACCTCTGTCCAGGGCAGAGGGTACAGGGACCCAGCTACCAAGAGTAACTCAGTACCCCAAAACACAACATCCCAGAGCTGTGACGAGCTCCGTCTTAATTTAGGCAAGTTCCAGCATCAGGAAGCTTCTCTATCTGTGTATGGGGTGGGAAAGGAAGCAGTTCACAGGCTGAGGAGGAAGACAGAGTTCCTTAGCCCGTAAGTCCTGCAGGTCTGTTCTTTCACAACAGGAGTTCTGTCTGCAACTGTTGGTTCAAAGGAAAAGACTCAAACTGTCCAAGGTGATAAGAGCCATACATATTAGGGCTATGAAATCATACCTGGCTCCATAACCGGGGACAGGGACAGCACTCCTGCTGGTTCCCTCCAAGGGAACCATGAAATTGCTTCCTAATCTGCAGACAGCATTGGAAGAAGATCCCTAAGAAACACGGCACAGGGTGGCAGCATCTGAAAGACGTGTAGGTCAAGTCTCTAGGGCCTCGGATAAGTAATAAAGACAAGCACGGAAAATACTCTCTAAAGTAAAAAGGAAGCTTACCCGGCAGAGGGCCACTGGGGTTATTTGAAGAATGGGGGAGCAGACTAGAAGTCCGGAGTGATTATCTAGGCATGAAGCAGCCAAGCAGGAGGACTCAGGTGGTGCCAGGCATATTTATAATTTGAGAGAGAGAAGAAAAATTTGCAAAAAAAAAAAAAAAGAAAAAGAGAAAGAAAGAAAGAAAGAAAGAAAGAAAGAAAGAAAGAAAGATCACTGGAAACTAGTAGTTGGCTGAATGTGGAACCCAAGGCAGAGACGATGGTGAGTCTTTTGGAAGCAATACGAGAACAAAAAGAAACACAGTGAATCAAGAAGGCGAGATATACATATTGTTCAAGCAAGTGCAAGTATGTGACTGTCCCTTCGTTTTGGACATCAGAAGACTATTGTTTGCTTTAAGGAGTATATATGACACACAATTTCTTTTTTTCACAAGTTTGCCTAAAACATTTGTCTTTTAAAAATTTTTTTCAGGTTCCTATTTAAATTCTAGTCTGTTAATATGTAGTGTAATATTGGTTTCAGGAATAGCATTCAGTGAATTATCACTAATGTACAACACCCAGCGTTCCTCACAAGTGCCCTCCTAAATGCCCATCATCCATCTAGCCCACCCACCTCCCATCCAGCAGCCCTCAGTTTGTTCTAGATCCTCAAGAGTCATAAAACAGTTAAATTAGCATCTTTTGCTTTCAGTGGGCAATCGTCAACACTCTTTCTTAAATGAGTGGTTTTAATCAGAAAAACAAACGCTTATGGAATTCTTGCGTAGGTGTGAAATGCTGAGTCCCTGCTGTCCTTTGCTGATCTCACTGTGTCCTCACATCAGCCAGTCAAGTAAAGCAAGAAGAATCTCACCAAGAACAACCAGCTCTCTTCCTTGCTTTATTTATTTATTTATTGAATCATAAAATTCTCATTCAGCACTTGAAAACTTCACTTTAGTATACAAAGAAACAATTGATATAGCTTTAACCGTTAACAAAAAGAAAATAATACAAGAGAAAGTGCTGAGAAACAGGGGCATAAGAAATATCTGACATCATTCCTTGGACAGCCCCACACACCAGAATCAGGGAAGGCTAGAGACGGAAGAGAAATTGCACAGTAATTGCACAAATCTGTGCAATACAAAGATCTCACAAGCACTTAAGGGGAGCCGTGAGTATTTCTTCTCTGCTGGAGTTAATTTTCTGAAATTCTTATAACCCCTCTGATTTCTCTGTCAGGTTTAGAAGGAATTCTAAAAATTTAGGAATTTAAGATGAGATTCTAGCAATTTAACCAGAAGCATCTCATGTCCTCCTTTGCTGCCACAATTTTAAGATTGATTCTGTAGCGAAGAGGACTATTCTCCTGCCTCCTTCACTGACAAGACACGAGCCAGACAGCCCTCTACCTTTTAATTATTTAGTGGAATCAGATGACTTCCTGCACTGAATCCCTTGGCATTTCTGCAGGAGAGAACTTCATTTAAACCAGAATTAGTGGCAATCGTGTCATATTCCAATTAAGGTTCAGTAGTTTTAGGATTCCAAAGAAATAAACTTTTATAAGAAGTGTTTTGCTTCTTAGACTAAGGGGTGTAATTTAATATCCTCAAGGTTAAGAGTCTTTTTTAAAGTAACCAGATTGACATTCTTTAGGAAATACGAGAGCAAGGAGACTATTTTGTATTAGTCTATTGTATTAGTCTTGTTATTGTATTATATTGTATTAGTCATTGGAAAAACGCCAAGAATCTTTTTGTAGCATATGTCTACACTACAGGCTGTAAACTCTACAGGTGAAGATTACAGAAAGAAGTTGCTTCTCATCAACATTTGCTGTCTTGATAAGAACTTTCGAAAAACTACCAGAAATTTGTGTAGCAAGTATCGAGGGAGGGTTGTGAAGATCTTTCATCCAGAATCCTCAGCCTAGCCTTGCACAGCCATTTTGGATATCCAGTTTCAAGCTCTAAATAGAAACAGACGGGTAAAAAGAAGTTATTTTCTCTAAAGTCTACGGCACATTATATTTCAGTTACTCATTGTTATCTGCTAATTACAGTAACTTTGCGGGATTCTGTTGTACTATGCTTGTTCACATTTTTTCCAGATCTCCTTAGCCATGGCTAATTAAGCAGTCATTATGAAATGAACAAGCCTATCACAAAAGAGAGAAAATCATTTTGTTTTTCATTACAGGACGCCAAACAGTTTTCTTGCATTAAGGAGCATCTCTCTCCATTCATCAGTATGAGACATGTCCATCATTAAGGAGTGGAAGGACCATTAGAAATGTCCTTCCTTCCCCTTTCCAACACAGAAAGTGTGTTGGGCAAGATTTCTTGTGAAGAATGTTTTTACGGGGGAGGCACCTGGGTGGCTCAGTCAGTTGAGTGCTGACTCTGGATTTGGCTCAGGTCTTGATCCCAGGATTGGGATTGAGCCCCATGTAGGGCTCTGCACTGAGTGTGAAGCCAGTTTAAGGTTCTCCCTCCCTCCCCGCTCCCCTCTCTATGTCTCTCTGAAATGAAAAAAAAAAAGATGAAAAAAGAATTTTTTGTGGGGGAAACTTCTGATTAACCCAGTACATTGTAGAAACTCAATAGAAATCGATGAATGGATGAATGAAGGAATGAAAACAGAAACTCTGAAATGTAGCCACAGTGCTCATTTTGTCTCCTTTTGACAAAAATCACAACTTTTTGATAAATTTTCTAATATAGCCATTGCACTTAAAAAGTGAAATCATCCCTCAGATAGAGTCAGTTATTGATTTAGTAGGTGAAACTTTGATAGAGCAAACATGAAATAACTGTTCCATTAGGAATGATACTTTCTCCGTAATTACCAGTGCTATTTGGTCCTTAAAATTCTTCATGAGAGGGGCGTTTGGGTGACTCAGTCGGTTGAGCATCCCCACTTTGGTTCGGGTCACGATCTCACGGTTTGTGAGTTCGAGCCCCACGTCGGGTTCTGTGCTGACGGCTCAGAGCCTGGAGCCTGCTTCGGATTCTGTGTCTTCCCCTCTCTCTTTCTCTCTCTGCCCCTCCCATGTTCACACTCCGTCTCTCTCAAAAATAAATAAACATTTGAAAAAAATTCTTCATGAGAAACCATAAGTGTGTATACTCTGGGCAAGAAAAGTCTAAGAAAGAAGTTTTGTTTCTGTTATGTCTAAAATGCCCAAGACTCTGAGACTGTTAAATCCTAGCTTGCTCCCATAGTCAGGTTTGAAACTCTCAGACTGAAACATACTCTGTTCAATTGTCTCTTAGAAATTTTAGCACATGGGAGAAAACAATTCCAACCATCTTATTCTTCTGGTAAGGACAGAGGGTGTCCCCTCTCCATCAATAGTGGGTGGGGGTACCATCTGTCACAGGAACCTACCTCTTTGGCACTTTGACTGGGATCTGCGATTCCTCTTAGGTCTTTATTTGCAGATTTCTGGAATACACAAATTGTGCTGTGTCAGGAACTGTACCAGATGTCACACGTAGACACACATACACACAAGCACATCACATGCAGACGGTCTCTTCTTGATCCGTGAACAATCTAAGAAAGTTTGTACATTGCTATGGGAGACGATGGGGAGATAGTCCTGATGAGTGAAGCCTTATCCGAAGCCATTTTTTTTTTCCTTGTAAACTTTGTGGTGGATCTCTCCAACCCTGTATTTGGTAAGAGATTTCCAAACATTTTTCAAGCGCTGGAGTTTCCATTGCGAAAACATCCCTGTTGAAACCCCAGTAAAAACAATTTGTCAAAATGGACGGTACTGGTTGGGTGGGGTATGGGGAGAAATGATCATTCAGCCCCATCCCAACTGGGTGGCACGCTCCGAGATCCTTTTGTGGGAGAGGGGGATTCTGGGGAACCATAGACTGAAAGCTATCTTAATCACACCCTTTTAGCTATTAATTTAGACAGCATAATGAGAATTGTTCATTTGAAAAATAGACAGTTGAAAATCTTGGTGCTTTCAGAGCTTTGTTATATTATTTGACTTTTTCAAGGAACCAGCAAATAGTTAAGTGACACCGAAATTATTACTGAAATGGCCACAGACTAGCACAACCCAACAGAAAGGGGGTAAGGGACCATACCAGTGTGATGTAGTGCGGACTTGAAAAACTGGTTGGAAGTCTCTCCAAGGACTCTGCAGTTCTTTGCTAGGAAAAGGAGATACTATTATCCTTGCAATTAAGTGTTCTGGCAAGTATGACCGTTTTCTAAGCCTGCACAAGAAATTTTCTAGCTATCTCTAGAAAACACCTAGTAAATGTACAAATATCAAAACACATGGGGAAATATTCTTCCCTAAGTTATTCTCTTATACTGAAGAAGTCTAAGAACTCACAAAACAAACTTACATTGGAGAACAGTGGGAGTTTCTTTATGTATTATAGTAAGAATTGACCAAGGCAGATCTTTTAGCATCCGAATGTAAAGTCAATTTCTGAATGTTTGAAATTCCATAACCAGCTATATTCTTGTTTGTATATGAAAACACAATAGGTTCTTGTGCACAGATTCATATCTTAAAATCTTAAAGAGGTTAGAGTGGGAGAGAGCCAAAGCATAAGAGACTCTTAAAAACTGAGAACAAACTGAGGGTTGGTGGGGGGTGGGAGAGAGGGGAGGGGGGGTGACGGGTATTGAGGAGGGCACCTTTTGGGATGAGCACTGGGTGTTGTATGGAAACCAATTTGACAATAAATTTCATATATTGAAAAAAAAATCTTACTAAATTCACTTTTTTTACTATAGGATTTATTTATTTATTTGTTTTGAGAGAGAGAGAGAGAGAGAGAGCGCGAGCGAGCACACTAGTGGGGGAGGGGCAAAGACAGATGGAGAGAGAGAATCCCAAGCAGGCTCCATGCTGCCAGCACAGAGCACAATATGGGGCTCTATCTCACAAACTGTGAGATCATGACCTAAGCTGAAATCAAGAGTCAGGTGCTTAACCAACTGAGCCACCCAGGCACCCCTAGTATAGGATTTTTAATAGATGATAGTGTCTTCAGCAAATCAAAAGGGTTTACTCTTTTTCTTTCTAATTTTTTTTTTTTTTTTTTTTTTTTTTTTTTTTTGCCTTATTGTAATGGCTATAGTCTCAAGTAAAATTTTCAATAGAAGTGGTGGGACTGGACATCATTGCTTTATTCCTGTTGTTATAGAAAAGGTATTCAGTTTTTTTTAACCATAAATATATCAGCTATAGGTTTTTTGGTAGACACTTTCACCAGGTTCAGAAAGTTCCCTTATGTTCCTAATTTACTGAGTTTTATCAGAAACATAGATTACATCTTTTCCAAATGCTTTTCCCACATCTATTGAGATGGTCATATAATTTTACTTTTTGCCAAATGATACCGTGGATTAACTTGATTGGTTTGTTAATGTTAAATTTTCCTTATGTTCCTAGGATAACCCTCATTTGGTCACAATACCATATGCTTTTTATGCATTGTGAAATTCAATTTGCTAAAATTTAGTACTTATGCACTTATATTTATTAGAAATATTGGCAAACAGTTTTCTGTGTTATAATGCTTTTCTCTAGAAGGATAACAGAAAAATACTGTCCTTGTTACAAGAGTTGGGAAGTATCCATTCTCTCCCATTTTTTGGAAGAGTTTATGTAGAATTGGTAATATTTCATCATTATATGTTTGGTAGAATTCACCCATTATTATTATTATTATTATTTGTAGAAAGTTTTTTACTACAAATTCAATTTCTCGGTAAATACGGAGATATTTCGGTAATCTATTTCTTCATGAGTAAGCTTTGGTGATTTGAAACTTTCGGGGCGCCTGGGTGGCGCAGTCGGTTGAGCGTCCGACTTCAGCCAGGTCACGATCTCGCGGTCCGGGAGTTCGAGCCCCGCGTCAGGCTCTGGGCTGACGGCTCAGAGCCTGGAGCCTGTTTCCGATTCTGTGTCTCCCTCTCTCCCTGCCCCTCCCCCGTTCATGCTCTGTCTCTCTCTGTCCCAAAAAATAAATAAACGTTGGAAAAAAAAAAATTTAAAGAAACTTTCAAAAAGTTTACTATTGAATTACACTGTCAAATATATATATGTTAAAATAATAGTTTCTCAAATTAACCTCCATGTTCAAAATATTGTCAATTTAATAAGGGACATTACTCTCCTGGGAGGTCACCTTTATGATTCCGGATAATCATTTTGACTCTTGTACTTTTTTCTCTTCGTGTGACTGGAAGTTTATAAGATTCGTTAATTTCTGGAAAGCAGCTTTTGCTTATTGTCTTCCTACAGGCTTTTGTTTTGTTTTGTTTTTAGTTTCATTGGTGACCAATATTTATTGTTTCCCTGTCCTCTATTTGCATGGAGTTTTATTTGCTTTTCTTTTTTTAGTTTCCTCAAATGAAAGCTGATGTCATTGATCTGATACCTTTCTCCTTTTCTCGCGTAAGTATTTAGTGCTATGAACTCTCCTTTACTGGTTTCACTACTTCCCACAAATTTGGGTAGGTATTGTTTCATTTTCCTTTAGTTTAGAGTATTTTCCATTTTCCCTATTGATTTTTTATTTGACCCAGGTGTTCTCTAGAATTTATTATCTAATATTCATTTGGAGATTTTTTCCGATAGTTTTCTGTTACTGATTTTTAAAAAAAATTTTTTTTAATGTTTTATTTATTTTTGAGACAGGGAGAGACAGAGCATGAACAGGGGAGGGGCAGAGAGAGGGAGACACGGAATCTGAAACAGGCTCCAGGCTCTGAGCTGTCAACACAGAGCCCGACGCAGGGCTCGAACTCACAGACTGTGAGATCATGACCTGAGCCGAAGTCGGCCACCTAACCCACTGAGCCACCCAGGCGCCCCTGTTACTGATTTTTAATAAAGTTTTGTTTTGGTAACATTGTGTATGACTCCCATTCTTTTAAACTTACTGACTTGTTTTATGCTCCAAAATATAGTTTACGTTTGTAAATTTTTCTGATAGTGCACAAATCAATATTTTATTTAACTCATAGATTCTGCTGTGAAATAGTGTCTTGCTTTGCTTATGTCCTGCCATTTTTTCCTTCCCCACATGTAGACCAAAGGCTTCATTGGTGTGGAATCACGTTAAACTGTTCTTTAGCACCTCCCATATCACTCAGCTTAGGGCTAGTTCTACTTCGAATACACATGCAACTACTTTTTAAATCAGTCAGCTGTTGCAAGTGACATTGGCTTACGTGGAGTGGATGAATGTCGGGAAAGATGGGCTCAGTCCTTGTCTGCTGCTCATCACCAAAGTATCCTTTATTCTCCACTCCCAGTGTCTCTCTTGGTGGGCTGTCAAGAGGAAATTGAATATTGACATAAGCTACGGGGTATGCCTGTGGTTAATATTTAATCATCTAGGAGATTTCTAAACGATTGATACTCAGGTTGCACCCCATAACAATTTAATCGGAGGGAGAAACTAAAATTAGTATTCTTGTAAAAAATCTCTATGATTCCAATGTGTAGCAAATTTTGGGAACCATCGGGATAAGCGTTTGGAGATGAGAACATAAGTATGTAAAAGCTTGATTTACTGTTACTCTTACTTCGTCTTCAGTAAGAGGCTTAGACTTCTCCCCCAGGGAATATTGTCTACAGTGACAGAGCTTACATATCGTTAGTAGTGGTCCCATTTCACTAGACAGAAAATACATACCTCTGGATTTGCTTCAGCTTAATACATTTTTGGTAACGAATTAATAATGCCACAACCCCTACACCAATAATCACCAGGACAAGCACAACAACCAGGATGGATATATCTGCAACATTAAAAAACATAAGCTTTAGCCAGGACATCAACCTTAGGACAATGGAGTATTAACTGAGCTATTACAATCCAGCTTCTCCCTTACTTAAAGGACTTTAATGTCCCCTTCCTCCATTTTTTAAAAAATTTTTCTTCAATGTTTATTTATTTTTGAGAGAGAGAGAGAGACAGAGCATGAGCAAGGGAGGGAGAGCAGAGAGAGACAGAGAGACACAGAATAGCTCCAGGCTCTGCCCCTGTCAGCACAGATCCTGATGCGGGGCTCGAACTCACAAACCATGAGATCATGACCCGAGCGAAAGTCGGATGCTTAACTGACTGAGCCACCCAGGCGCCCCATTGTTTTAAAATATAAAGTAAAAGACCAAAACATTATACAAATTATCATGTGTATTAACAACTGACACTCAACCTGAGAGTCCGTTATGTTTAAGAACAACAATCAGGGGCGCCTGGGTGGCGCAGTCGGTTAAGCGTCCGACTTCAGCCAGGTCACGATCTCGCGGTCCGTGAGTTCGAGCCCCGCATCGGGCTCTGGGCTGATGGCTCAGAGCCTGGAGCCTGTTTCCGATTCTGTGTCTCCCTCTCTCTCTCTGCCCCTCCCCTGTTCATGCTCTGTCTCTCTCTGTCCCAAAAATAAATAAACGTTGAAAAAAAAATTAAAAAAAAAAAAAAAAAAAGAACAACAATCGGCAGGAAATGTGTTGACTGTTAGTTGTTAATTGATTATAAAAAGGTCTTGTTGTGTTACAGTTTCTTAGAAGATCCTATCCAAATATAACTAGAAGAAGATATATTAATTGAAACAGCAATTGTAGTATATTCAAATTTAGGTGTTTAAATATGCAAAACAGTAAAAAGACCATACAAATCCACACGGAAACACAACATATACGTATTAGACTTGGGAAATAAGGAAAACAAGCTTTCTCATAGTCTAGGCTTTTGATATTATATTCTAGAATGCTCACTGGTAGCATTTAAGTTTTCTCCCCAGTCCACATGTTCCTGTTCTTCCTCACACCGGCACTGACGTTCAGGGCCATCCACCTGGAAGAATAGTTAATCATATAATTTTATCAGGTTATATGTGTGTTTTGTACGTCGCTTAGCTTGGTGCTGTTTCTACATCACACACACACGCACACACACTTTTACTGATTAATTAACTAAACTGCATATCAAAATCAACATTGGAAACAAATAAATAAATGAAATTGCAAGAAGCAGCAACTTTTGAAGGTGGCCTTTGGACGAGAGAATGATTCTAACAAATTTAAAACCAGATGAATTAGATGGCTTTACTTATCTTTCTAGAAGACATGAATGTTATTAAAAGAACAGCCCTGTTAGAGTTAGACATATCATAGCCACACAGCTGGCTCTAACTAGCCTTAGTAATAACGAGATAACGTTAATATGAGAAAAAAGAGTGGTGCAATGTTTTCTTCATCAAAGACCATTGTGTAATGATTAAGGATATGCACTCTTTCTGCACTTATATTTCAGCTTTTCCTTCAACATAACATCATGTGACTTATTCTCCACCTGTAATATTGGGCATAAGAATAGTACTCGCTTTTGAGGCTGTTATGAAGTGTTTAGAATGTAATATATGTAAAGTACTTGGAAGGGTACCTGATACATATACAACTTATATATAAGTGTTACTGATTAATTGCACTAAGGAAAAATGTTACCCACAAATGCAAACTGCTAAGTACTGGTGGTATCAGGTAGTGTTGAGTAATTATATATATTTATATATATATGTGTGTATATATACATTTACATATACATATATGTATATATATACATATACATTTACATATACATATATGTATATATACATATACATATATATACATATACATATATATACGTATACATATATACAATTTTTGTTATTTGGTCAAAAGCTTTCGATTAATGTTGACATTGTTATAATTTTACTATAAGTGACATTATGATAGATCCTTTAGGTTTCAACTTCATACGTACATAAGTTACTAGGTTTCTAGATTACCAGTCCAATGATAAACTATATACTTATAATATTGACAATATCTATAAGTAATACCTGGTTTGGATCTTTAGATCAACTTTATGGATGATACATGAAAACATGGATCCCAAATGTGTATTTTATTTAAAAATCAACACTCATACACACACACACACACACACACACACACACGCACACACACACACACGCTCAGGAATGAAGTTCTATGTAAGCAAATGACTGGCAAGACATTAATTTAAAAAGGAGCCAAATCTTACAGCATTTTCACTGCACAGAGACAAGCAATTGGTTGAATTGTAGACCTTTTCGAGTTTCACACATTCACCATTGTTGCACACCTGGAAATAAAGTTACCAGTATGAATTAATGACTTGCTCTTAGAATTTACATGATTTTTTTCTATTATAAAAAAAAAAAAACACATGTAGAATCTTCTGTAGAAGAAATCCTCCATAAATGTTTGATGAGATATTTGAAATTAATGCAGCGTACAATCAAACACTGTTATATACAAACTCATCATTAAAATACCTGTATCCTTACTAATTCGTCAAATGTTAACCTATCAAAGATTCTACAGTTGTAAGTGCAACAATTTATGTTGTTATTTCTATCAAGTTTTCTTTTTCTGTTTTTTTTTTAATTTTTTTTTTTTTATTTTTGGGACAGAGAGAGACAGAGCATGAACGGGGGAGGAGCAGAGAGAGAGGGAGACACAGAATCGGAAACAGGCTCCAGGCTCCAAGCCATCAGCCCAGAGCCTGACGCGGGGCTCGAACTCACGGACCGCGAGATCGTGACCTGGCTGAAGTCGGACGCTTAACTGACTGCGCCACCCAGGCGCCCCTCTTTTTCTGTTTTTTTAAAGTGTATTTGTTCTTTTTATTTGTTTTGAGAGAGAGAGGCAAAGAGAGAGGGAGAGAGAAAGAATCCCAAGCAGGCCGCATGCTCGGCACACACCTGGACCTGGGGCTTGATTCCACCTCGGCAAGATCATGACCTGAGCCAAAATCAAGAGTCAGATGATGAACCGACTGAGCCACCCAGGCATCCTGCAAGTTTTCTTTTGATTCAGTAAGATCCATGCTTGCTATACCACCGTTGTCAACTGTGCATTTGGTTATTTTTAATATCAATTAATCTTCTTATTTATGCTTATTAACTTTGTTTTCCATTTTGCTTGTTATTTTTTTGTACATGTTATAACGAAATTATTGTTGTTTTTGTTGCTTATAATTATTGCCTGGCTTATCTTAGCCCATTTTTTAAATTTTTTCTTTTTGAAAAATTTTGTTACATTTATTTATTTTTGAGAGACAGAGAGAGGCAGAGCACAAGTGGGGGAGGGGCAGAGAGAGAGGGAGACCCAGAATCCGAAGCAGGCTCCAGGCTCTGAGCCGTCAGCACAGAGCCGGAGGTGAAGCTTGAACTCACGAACTGTGAGATCATGACCTGAGCCGAAGTCGGATGCTTAGCCGACCAAGCCACCCAGGCGCCCTGCCCAATTTTTAAGTTTTTAACTGTTATTTTTATATTTACCTATTTGTTTTATCTTTATGTTTTTAATGCTTATTTATTTATTTTGAGAGACAGAGAGAGTATGTGAGCAGGGGGGGAGGGGTGGGGGGCAGGCAGAGAGAGAGAGAGAGAGAGAGAGAGAGAGAATCCCAAGTAGGCTCCACACCATCAGTGCAGAGTGGATTCGGGGCTCAATCCCACAAACCATGAGATCATGACCTGAGCCAAAATCAAGAGTCAGATGCTTAACTGACTGAGCCACCCAGTCCCTCCGATTTTTGCCTATTTCTTTTAAAAAACGTGTATCAGGAAATGTGTTTCCAACTCTACTGAGGTATAACTGGCAAATAAAAATTGTATATATTTCAAGTGCATATTTTAATGATTTTATATACAATATATAAATTGTATACAATGTATATACATTATATACATTATATTATATATTATATATTATATATATTATATACATTATATACAATGTATACAATGTATTATACAATACATATTATATGTATTATACATATAATACAATGTATTATATACATTATATACAATGTATACAATGTATACTTTGTGAAATGATTACGAAAAACAATGAACACATCCATCCCCTCAAATAGTTACTTTTTTGTGTGTGTTGAGAACACTTAAAATTTTACCCCCTTAGAAAATTTTAAGTATACATTACAGTATCATTAACTATAGCCACCTTCTACATTAAACCTTCAGAATTTACTGATAACAGAAAATTCGTATGTTTTGACCAACATCTCCCCATTCTCCCCACCTGGCAACCATCATTCTACTCTCTGCTTTTGTGACTTTGACTTCTTTAGCTTCCACATATAAGTGAAATCATACAGAATTTGTGTCTCTGTGTCAGGCTTTATCTTGCTTAGCATACATGAAAAGTCTTCCAAGTTTATCCAGGTGGCTGAAACTGACAGAATTTCCCTCTTTTTCAAAGCTAAATAAGATTCCATTATATATATTTCATATTTATGTAGTATATATTATTGTGATATTTTATATGCATATCACATTTTCACGATCCATTTTCCTGTTGAAGGACATTTAAATTGTTTCCATATCTTGGCTACTGTAAATAATGGTGCAATGAAACTAGGAGTACAGATAAGCTCTTCAAGATCCTGATTTCAGTTTCTTCGGTTATGTGCCCAAAGTGAGGGTGCTGGATCATAGCGTAGTTCTATTTTTAATTTTTGGAAGAACCACTGTTGTTTCTATAATGTCTGTACCAGTCTACATTCCCGCCAATAGTGCACAAGGGTTTCCTTTTTTACACAGCCTCACCAACATTTTTTATTTGTTGTCTTTTTGATAACAGTCATCCAAACAGGTGTGGGGTGACATCTCTTAGTGGCTTTGATTCACTTTTCCTTGAAGATTAATGATGTTGAACTCTTTTTCATTTCCTTGTCGGTCATTTGCATATCTTCTTTGGAAAAAAATGTCCATTTAGGTCCTTTGCCTTTTTTTTTTTTTAAATTGGACTGTTGGGGTTTTTTGCTCTTCAGCTGTATGAATTAGTTAAAACTTTTGTATATTAACTCTTTATCAGATATATGGTTTGGAGATCTTTTCTTCCATTCCATTGGTTGCCTTTTCATTTTCTTGATTGTGTCCTTTGCTGAAGAAATGTTTTACTTTGATATAGCCCCCCTTATTTATTTTTGCTTTTTTGTCTGTGTCACATACAAAACAAAACAAAACAAAACAAAAATCGCAAAGACCAATGACAAGGAGATTTTCTCCTATGTTTTCTTCTAGGTTCTTTACTGTTTCATACCTTAAATGATCTTGAGTTCATTTTGGTTCATGGTGTAAGTTAAGAATCCGGTTTCATTCTTTTGCATGTGTAGTATTCCCAGAACCATTTATTCAAAAGACTATCCTTTCCCCATTGTGTATTGTTGGTGCTTTGTCAATGATTAGTTGACCATATATGCATAAATTTATTTCTGGTATCTCTATTCAATTCCATTGGTCTATATGTGCATGTTTTAAATGTCTGTTCCATGCTGTTCCATGCTGTATAACTTTGTAATATTGTTTACAATATTGTGATGCCTCCAGCTTTGTTCTTTTTTGCTCAAGATTGCTTTGGTGATTCAAGATCTTTTGTCGTTCCTACATATTTTTGGATCATCTTTAATAATTTTCAGTCTATGGACTTTTCACCTCTTGGTTAAATTTACTCCTAAGCATTTTTATTGTTTTTGATGCTATTATAAATGGGGTTGTTGTTGTTTTTAATTTCTTTTACAGATAGGTTTTTTTTTTCTTTAGTGTATAGAAATGCGACTAATTTTTCTATGTTGTTCTTTATCATGCAACTTTACTGAATTCACTTATAAGTTCTAATAGTTGCTTGATGGAGCCTTCAGGGTTTTCTCTCTTTTTTAAGTTTATTTATTTATTTTGAGAGAGACAGAGACAGTGCAAGTGGGGGAAGGGCAGAGAGTTTAGAGAGAGAGGATCCCAAGCAGGCTCTGGACTGCCAGCACAGAGCCCAATGCGGGGCTTGAACTCATGAAGCTGAGATTGTGACCTGAGCCGAAACCAAGAGTTGGACACTTCACCGACCGAGCCACCCAGGTATCCCTGGGGTTTTCTATATATAAGATCATATCACCTGAAAACAGAAAATTTAACTTCTTCCTTTCTGAATTGAATGCTTGTTGTTTTTTTCTTGCCTAATTTCTTTGGCTGGTAATTCCAGTACTATGCTCACTACAAGTGGGTAGAGTGGGTACACTTTTCTTGTTCCTGATCTTAAAGGAAAATCTTTCAACTTTTCACCATTGAGTATGATATTAGTTGTGGGTTTACTGCATATGGCCTTTATAATATTGAGGTGCATTCCTTCCATACAGAATTTGTTGAGACTTTTTATCATGAACAGATTCTAAATTTTGCCAAATACTTTTTCTGAATCTATTCAGGTGGTCATATGATTTTTGTATTTCATTCTCTTAATGAGGTGTATCATTGATTACTTTGTGTAAGTAGACTCATCTTTGCATCTCATGAATAAATCCCACTTGATTATGGTGTACAATCCTTTTAATGTGCTACTGAATTCAGTTTACTAATATTTTTGCTAGGATTTTTGCATCTATGTTCATCAACCATATTAGCCCATAATTTTCTTTTCTTATAGTTTCCTCTTCTGGCTTTGATAGAGCATAATGCTGGCCACATAGAGTGAGTTTGGAAGTGTCTCCTCCTGTTTGATTTTTTGAGATGATGAGCAGGAATGGCATTAATTCTTTAAATATTTGATAGAATTCACATGTGAAACCATCTGATCCAGGACTTTTCTTTGTTAGGAGATTATTAATTATTGATTTGATCTCTCTTGGTTTATTCAGATGTTCTCTTTCTTCATCATTTAATTTTGGTACGTTGTATGTTTTTCAGAATTTATCCATTTCTTTTAAATATTCAACTTGTAGAATTATCCATAGTATTTTTTATGATACTTTCTATTTCTGTGATATCAGCTGTGAGGTCTCCTCTGTCATTTATAATTTCATTATTTGAATCCTCTTCCCTTTGTTTCTTGGTCAGCCTATTTAAAGGTTTGTCAATTTTGTTTATCTCTTAAAAAACAAAACAATTTTGGGGATGCCTGAGTGGCTCAGTCAGTTGAGCGACTGACTTCGGCTCGGGTCATGATGTCACGGTTTGTGAGTTCAAGCCCTGCGTCGGGCTCTGTGCTGACAGCTCAGAGCCTGGAGCCTGCTTCTGATTCTGTGTCTCCCTCTCTTTCTGCCCCTCCCCCACTCATGCTGTCTCTCTCTGTCTCAGAAATAAATAAACATTAAAAGAAACCAATTTTGTTGGTATTTTTGGATGATTTTTCTTATCTGGAGTGAATAAGAAATTATTTGATATTTTCTTTAACGGGGTGCCTCATATACTCTACCGTTGAACGTCCTTGAACTTTCTAGCATGTGGTTGGTACACATACCTAAAATTTCACAAATGCACATTCCTCACCATTTTGATATTTAGTTATTATAATGGGAAACTGTAGTCGTTAAGAATATGGATTTGCAATATAGGGCTCCATTAAATTATTAAAAGTCTAGTTCCCTTTTGTACGTTATGAATTTTGGTTTTCAATTCATTTCTCTATCACATGATATGAATGGCACTGTAATGTTTGGGGGTGGTGGTATGGGAGGAAAGGGGGTGTATTACAGAAAGAAGCCATACTATTTCAAAATAACTGATTTTTTTTTTTAATTTTTTTTTCAACGTTTATTTTTGGGACAGAGAGAGACAGAGCATGAACGGGGGAGGGGCAGAGAGAGAGGGAGACACAGAATCGGAAACAGGCTCCAGGCTCCGAGCCATCAGCCCAGAGCCTGACGCGGGGCTCGAACTCGCGGACCGCGAGATCGTGACCTGGCTGAAGTCGGACGCTTAACCGACTGCACCACCCAGGCGCCCCCAAAATAACTGATTTTTTGAAAGTATTATGTTCTCCATATATTCCTGTGTTTATAAACCTTGATGAGTTGGCTGTTATTTTTAGTGTCCATTCTCAACTTTTCATCTTGGAATAATACACCCTTTCTAATCTGGCCTTATTCTAGCTGCTCAATTTCATTTTCTGGTATTTCACCCAAAGCTCCTGTCACACCAAAATTTCCCAGTTATCTGACTATGCCATCCATACACACTGTATCTTTGCATATTATGTTAGTATTTCTTTCTAAAAAGTCTCTTCTCGGGGCACCTGGGTGGCTCAGTTGGTTAAGCATCTGACTTGGGCTCAGGTCATGATCTCAACGTTCATGAGTTCCAGCCCTGCGTCAGATTCTGGAGTTCTGAGCCTGGAGCCTGCTTTGGATTCTGTGTCTCCCTCTCTTTCTGCTCTTCCCCCGCTTTCTCTCTCTCTCTCTGTCTCAAAAATAAATAAACATTAAAACAATTTTTTAAAGTCTTTTCTCATTTTTGTCTGCATTGAAAAATATTCATTACCTCAAAGCTGAAACGTCACTCATTTAATGGCATCATAAGATGCCTTTTGTGTTTTACGAGTAAAGTCCATCACTTCTTCCTTTGGGCTTGAATGTATATTGGTCACAACACTATGAAAGCACTTGTGTTTGATTTTAATATTTAATGCAGTCTATGAAGTTCTCAAATACACTCATCTTTACATCATTTGTGTACAGCATGGTCACTGGCACCACAGTATGGTGGTAATAATGGGATAAATGTGGCTGAATGAATAACATAATTGAAGAACCTATAGCTACTTCATAGTCAAACTAATTTTAAAAATTATGCCTATAACTTCACTAGATGTCTACTGTAAGATACTAATTAAGCACACTTATAACATTTACACATCATTTTGTCTAACGGAGATTAGGTGAAATGAATATTTATTATCGTGTTATTACTACTTTGCTCCATAAAAAATAAAAACGTTGCCCATTTGTTTCTGCTTTCTCATATATAGGCCCTCAGGAACCAATTACAAAAAGTAATGTTTTCAAGTGACTGAGCCAAGAAGTTTTAATAGGACAAAAGGCTTTCGTCTCACCATTTTATCTCCACATTTTGTTCCAGAAGCAACCAGGCCCAAATCTTTAGAATTGCGGTATGAACTAAAAGTTTTGCACTCAGTAGTGACATTCTTCTTTGAAACCTTCTTAAGGTGATTGATCTTTTCTTCTCCAGGTAGAGACGAGTGCTTCCCTCTGCTGCAGTGTATCTTCCCACATTTGACATCTCTGAAGGAAAGGGAGAATATTCTCAGACTTGGGACCAGGAAATAAGGATTTCACAGAGACGAGACCAGCAGTGAAGCAGTTTGGTAACTTTTTTCTAGGCCCAGGGTTATCAGTGGGCTGCCGAAGCATCAAGAGAGGCAGGATGAAAGGTTGGACAGTCACAGTCCTGACTCTGGGAACTGTGATGTAGAACGATCGTATTTCTTTAGATCTCTGTGATTGTCACCAATCAACATTAGCTCACGTTTCCAGAAGAATATTTCCTATTAGTCATTTGAGTTAGCATAATGTTAATCAAGACATTCGAATTTCTTTCTGGCACAGAGCACCCAGTTAATTCTCACAACAAACCTATGACTTTGCCATTATTATAACACCCATTTGACAGATTGGGCAACAATTGGAAGGAAGAGGAGGTTAAGGGATCGCCCAGTTTCACCTAGTATATTTAGGAGCAAAGTCAAACTCGACCTAAGTCTTTTATCGTTTGTTTTCAGTCCATATCCCTTTGTGGCACATAAAAAAAAAAAAAAAAAAAAAAAAAAGCCTTTCTGAGCGTAACAAGTCTGGAAGAATGACACAGCTCATGGTTTTTAAAATCAGATCGTTCACTTCTCCCCTTCCTTCCCGTTTCAAGTTCTACGTTTCTTTCTGAATATGGCTTCACTCGCATCCTTCTTTCTGCTTCTTTCCACCCCTTCCCACTTTACTTTCCTCCTCCTCCTCCTGTTTGCTCTTTCCTATTTTTTGCAGCTTCTCTTCTTCCCTTTCTTTCCTAGGAATTTTAACTCTTGCCCATCTTTCTTCCTTATATTCCACGACCTTCAGCTCATAACTACAGTACATAAATGCCAGTGACACTCTCAGGGTTGTGTCCTTGCTGCCTCACTCCCTCTCTTCCTAATCTCAATCAAAAGAGGTTAGCAGCTGTCAGAACAAGAGCCGTTCGGGTTCTGATTTCACGAAAACGCTCTTAGAAAGCACTTGCTTTTTTTTTTTTTTTTTTCAACGTTTTATTTTTGGGACAGAGAGAGACAGAGCATGAACGGGGGAGGGGCAGAGAGAGAGGGAGACACAGAATCGGAAAAAGGCTCCAGGCTCCGAGCCATCAGCCCAGAGCCCGACGCGGGGCTCGAACTCCCGGACCGGGAGATCGTGACCTGAGCTGAAGTCGGACGCTTAACCGACTGCGCCACCCAGGCGCCCCGCACTTGCTTTTCTTTACGTGGTACTTACTTCTCTTCGCAGGGAATTAATCCGTTTTCCTTATTTTTGCAGTATCCAAATCTATTTCCCTTTTTATTCATCTCATAGCAGAGAGCAGAACTGTCTTTCACCTCTAGGATCCAAAGTAGTATGATTAAAGTAACGCAATAAAAACATGAATGTTATACATCACAAAATACCTTATTTTTCTAATCTAATTGAAATGTCAGTATCACGGGGTGGTGAGGCAGAATGGGATAAATAAATCACTTTAAAACTATCCTACTGCATCAGGAAGATATTTTACGGCAGAGTGGGGATATAAAAAAAAGTAACAAACATACCTTAACCCACATACCGAGGCAGTTAATTAACATTAATGGTAATATCAACTAATTTTTTTTTTAATTTTTTTTTTAACGTTTATTTATTTTTGAGACAGAGAGAGACAGAGCATGAACAGGGGAGGGGCAGAGAGAGGGAGACACAGAATCTGAAACAGGCTTCAGGCTCTGAGCCGTCAGCACAGAGCCCGACGCGGGGCTCGAACTCACGGACTGCGAGATCGTGACCTGGCTGAAGTCGGACGCTTAACCGACTGCGCCACCCAGGCGCCCCTCAACTAATATTAAAGGTAATATCCAGAGATATTCTAGGTGATATCTGGGAAGAATGCCACAAACGGCGTTATCTTCAATCTTGCCCATAAATTTTTACAGGATAATAATAGAAATAATGGCTATTATCGTTATCAGCCATTTGCGGTAATCGTCTCTCACCATTATCAAAGAGTTCAGAGCACTGATCATCCCGGGTGGGGCATTTCCCCATGAAGCAGTAACCTTTTGCATTCTTGCAAGGAACGCCATTTACTTGGAATTTGTCCATAGGGCATGCAGAAGAGTGGCCCGTGCACACTTCAGGAAAATCACATTCATCTTTTGCTGGCCTGCACATGGACCCTGATTTTTTCATCTGTTGAAGAAAAACAAAAAAGACTAAATCTTGGGCACATTCAGGTAGCTTAAGGTTAAGTCAGTAGGGGAGGGTTGACCCATTTAATTTATCGTAAAAAAAAAAAAGTTTGAAGGTTGGATCGTGACTTTCTTCTCCATTCCACTGAGAATTGTTATCATTTGTAAATGCCTTGGTGCTTATGTAATTTCAGGAGTGATAGGATGGTTAGAACAGCAGTGGGCAGCACCAGAAAGGACATAAAATGGAGAGGTGAGCAAGTGCTCTGCTCATCCTGCTCTAGTACATTCCGTCCCCAGCACACACACAACCAGGACCCCCTCCTGCCTGTATCTATAATGAGGCATCTCCACTCCCAAGAGATCAGATCTCTCCGTATGAACCAGAAAAGTGCCCTGACTCATTGCTGGAGGAAAGTGCATGAAAATATTCTCTTATTCAGCCATTCAATAGGCACTGAATTGCGATGAGTTCTAGAAAGATTTGAAGATGAAGAAGACATGTTTCCTTTCCTTTGTGAGTTCCGAACATAGTGGGTGAAAGAAATGTCATTAAACCTTTGGACAGAGTCATTTGGACTTCTGATTGCCCTTTCTGGGAATAGATCTCCATGTACTAGTTATTCCCCACTTTTAAATCCCAGTATAATCCTTTTCCCTTCTATTTCACTGTTGTTAGAATGACACCCAAGCTGAGGTTAAATAGGTTGGTAATGATTTCGTAAAGGTTGGCCAAGAACAAGAGTAATGTTGAGCATATAATTCTATTCCTAACAGACCATTTGATACCTGCTTCTTCACTCCCCAGACCATAGATCACTGCCAGGGCTTAGACGCCAGAACATCTCAGAAGAAGCTGCCAGAACATCTCAGAAGAAGCTTTATTGGGGCCAAGCAAGCATAACCCTAATCTGGGATTAGTAATGTAACTAGTAATGGACAGACAATTCTGTGGTCCTCTGTATCCTTAATAAACTGAAAATGGAGAACCCAGTCTTAGCAAAGGTCCTTACCTGACAAGATTCACAACATTCTCCTTCGGCACAAGTAAATCCTGGCTTCAACACACATTTGTTTGCATCACAGCAAGGATTGCTGCACTCCTGGCAACAAGCAAAAGTTAAAGATCGGAAACGGGTTGGTAGTTAGGCTCCTGTTTAATAAGCTGTGCGTGTATATAATTTATCGTTACTTGTCTTTCGGTTTGAAATGCAAATGCATTATCCTTGGTTATGACATGTATGTGAAGACGATTCCTTGTAACTGGTCTTTGGGACTTTTACTTTGTTTCCTTCTTGTTTGGCCATTCAGTACTCCACACTCAGTGAATTTTCCCTGGCAGGGTACAAAGCCCAAAGCTTCTGACTTTCCATTTTCCTTTCCACTCTTTGGAAGAAAGGGTCCTGCTACTGCTTTATACTAAAGGTTTAATATGAAATAATAGAACTTCTGAAGACATAATTTAACATTTTTCTCAAGATGCTAAGTATTTCAGGCTGGATTTTGTTGCTGTTGTTAACGCTTCATTAAAAACTCATGGACACTTAGGCCCTGTCTCCTCAAATGAAATTAAAATTTCAAAAGAAGGGGCGCCTGGGTGGCTCAGTCGGTTAAGTGGCCGACTTCGGCTCAGGTCACGATCTCGCGGTCCGTGAGTTCGAGCCCCGCATCGGGCTCTGTGTTGACAGCTCAGAGCCTGGAGCCTGTTTCCGATTCTGTGTCTCCCTCTCTCTCTGCCCCTCCCCTGTTCATGCTCTGTCTCTCTCTGTCTCAAAAATAAATAAACGTTAAAAAAAAGTTTTAAAAAATTGCAAAAGAAATTGTCTGCATCCTGTCATGGACAGCACTTCATATGTTAGAAGGAAACTGTAGAACTATTTTAAAGAACAGGCACGGGCAGATGCATCAATTTCCAAAGTTAAGAGCCTCTTCACATTTAAGGTGAGACATTTGAAAACTCTGGACATGTCACTGTCCCCACTCCGATCGTGCAGTCTCTGGTTCGCCACACAATTAGATTTATTTTGAACTGTAGTATTTGTGTGTATACCACAAATACGGTCTTCAGTCCAGTAGTATCAACGTGACCTTGGTGGTTGTTAGGAAAAAAGGATCTCCGCCTCACTTCAGGCCTCCTGAATTAGAATCCACAATCTAACAACATCCCCAGGTGATATACATACACATAACTTGAGAAGTAGCTGTTTAGGACTCATAACTACATGATAATCTCTCAACCAAAATAGCCTCTATGTTGGAGAAAAGCAGATTAAGAATTACTCTAGGGGCACCTGGGTGGCTCAGTTGGTTAAGCCTCCAACTCTCGCTTTCGGCTCAGGTCACGATCTCAAGGTTCGTAAGTTTGAGCCCCACATCCGGCTGTGAGCTGATGGCATGGAGCCTGCTTGGGATTCTTTGTCTCCGTCTCTCTCTGCCCTTTCCCCACTCGTGCTCTCTCTCGCTCTCTCTCAACATAGATATTTTTTTAAATTAAAAAAAAAAAAAAAAAGAATGACTCAAACATTTGTCTTAAATCTTCTAAGTGTTCCAGAGACCAAGGCTGTCATAAATATGGGAAGATTAGAAGGTTTCTGCTCAATTAAGACAGAGTTTTCTAATCACATGAACTGTCCAACTGGGATATAGACAAGCTTCCTAAGGTCTGGAGTAAAACTCAATTGACTGACTGTGGAGAACACATTCTTACTGTGCATGAGATCAGACTTAATGACATCTAGGGGGTTTTCTCACAAGAAGAGCCAATTAATATATAAACGAGGCAAATGTGATACTGTGGGTCTCCAGCAAGATCATTATGCATAATTCATGACTTGGTAAGATGCCTTGCAATGAGGCTACGCCAATAACTTGTTTCAAAATGAGACAAAAAAACACATTATTTAACACTTTACAAGAAATATGGTTGATTAAAGGCTACTTACCTGCCTAGGTTCTAGCTGAGCACAAACTTTGTAATTTAAATACAACATCATTTGCAAATACCTGAACAGGGCCACAGTCGCACTCTTCTCCTTCGTCCAACTTCTTGTCTCCACAATACGGGTAATCACTTAGCTTATCAGAAAATGGGACATTGAACAGGCACGTTGGATTGTAATCCTTCACGTGTTGCAGGTACCGAATTCTGTTGCATTTACTGAATTTTAGTGCCGGAATGCTAGAGTTTAGATGAGCGAAAAATAAAGATTAATTTTATCCATGCATACTGGTGGAACAGCTATGAAAGTTTTATGAGGGATTTAGAAAGAATAAATATAAACGATCAACTCTAAAAGTCCATTTACTTCTCCTACTCTTGCCTTAGTGGTATACGAGAGTAGCGACTGGGCTTTTATAATAAGCAATGTCTATTGAAACAGGCAACGCGTGCCATTCTGGTGAAAATACTCTGACTATATTTCCTCCAGAAAGTCCTCCCTGAAGCCCACAGTTTAGACTGAATGGCTTGCTGCCCCATATCACTTTTTGCTTGTGCGTCTTGCCATCATCTATATAATTGTTTCTCATTCATGCAAGATTACAAGCTTCTCAAAACAAGAAATAGATCTTCTTCTTCTTTTCCAATAAGCGCTAGTTTAACGCCGTGTCTGGTACAGAGTAGGTCTCTGTAAACATTTGTTGAAACAAAGGATTCATTTGGTAACATCTCACACACCCTAGGAATGCACCATACTTCTGAAAAGTTGAAAGATTCACAAAACTGATATTCACCTCCCTTCTGTCTTCCTCTTGTTTTGACTCCCTTGCCATTATTGACACAATGATTGGGTACAGATGTACTTTTTGAGCCTTAAGTGTGTTACTGTGGGATGGTGGGGTTCTGAAAAACACTACTAATTATGTAGATAATGATATAAAATCAGCTGTCAGTTACTTAGTTCTTATTCTGTGCCAGTCACCGTAATTTGGGGCTTTCACTATTTTACTTCATTTAATCAATATATAGAAGCACTGACCATCATCAGCACTTTTCTTATATGCAATGCACTGTGTCCCCTCTGTGAAGGAATTCCAGGACATGTAAGGTTTAGGACCTGGATGCACGTAATTCACAGCATGATGAAGGGATATATATATATATACACACAGGATATACAGTCCTATATTCTGTAACTATTTATAGAGTGTATCTGGGACTTTTCTAGATAGTGTGATGAAATAGTGAACGAAGCAGACAAAACCCTCTGCCTTCATGAAGTTTATAATTTATTGGAAAAATAAAATAATAAGCAAGCTAAATAGCTAAAGCATAGACTATATTAAATAGTGATTAATACTAAGAATGGGGGGGAAATGCAAAGAAGAGGGGATAGATAATTCCCGACAGGGTATTATGAGGAGACAGGATTGAACAATTGGATCAAGTGGCTGGGGGAAGCTTGGCTGAGAATAACATGTGAGTAAAGATTTGAAGGAGGAAATTAGAGTTTTTAACAAAGATAAAACGAGGCACATTGAGTGTATCCCTCCCCTATGCACCTTAGTGCAATTTACTAATTAATCATTGCATACTTTTGTAGTGTGCTCAGATGGAGTTTTAAATTTTCTCTCACTGTATCACTAGGACAGACACTACCAACTGATAAGATTTAGACCCCAAAGGGAAGCCTATCACGGCTGGTTTTGTAAGAGAATTTACGGAATATATTAGGAAAATTTTCACATAATAACAGTATATCCCTACGATATGGAGATCTAATCAAGAGCCAGTCGCAAAATATCTAAATGTCTTCTCTGCATGGTTTGAGCCTCACCTTCCACCGTGATCCATCACGCATCTCTCAAAAGTACAAGTACACGGGTAATCATTATGCTTCATCCCAAGGCTATGCCCCAGCTGATGTGCAATTCTGCTTGCGACTACATTTAGGTCAGGTAAAAAATCCTAAGGCCAAGAAAAGATGTGCATCAGAAATTTCTATAAGATAATGCACTCTAGGACATAGTGTTTTGAACTATTGGTTGAGACCCAGTTTCTAGCTTCTGGTTAAGTAGTACTTATCGGAGAGGCCACGGACTTAGTTATCTCCCTGTCTTGCCCTCGGGTCCATTAATTATATAATGATGTTGGACAAACGACCTTCTGAGTGTCACTAACACTAACATTTTGAAATCATTTTTTTGTGGCACAGTAATAGTCATTGTTGGATTTCTATAAACTCATTCTTACAAATAGCTAAAAACGATAAGCGAATGTCCTACACAATACAATAAGCATTATTGATTTGCCTTTTATATACTAGATATTCAAAGAGGGTAAAAATAAATATGCGAGCTTCATGTTTTCAAAGTACAGTCTTACACTGCACAACAATGTTGTGTGATCCTTGCGGAGGAAGTTTCTGCTACGAAAAAAACCAGAAATTCAGTGATTTGAAATCCCAGGCAGGGTTGATTGTTACCTGTGTTTTAGCTCTATTTCATGTTTTTACCTCTATGTTAATGACTAAAAAATTAATTTCCAGAAAGGAGTGGGATATTAGGCTACTGTAAAGGTAAAATTCCTCTAATTTGGCTCTCTCATTGCACTTGTTGGAAATTTAAAATGTGTTCTGGACGAGTTGCAATGTCATAATTGGAGTGGCGACAGCCTGTGTTAGATTAGACGGACTCCACTATGCAGAATTTGTGTTATTAAAATACCGGAGTCAAGGCATAATCATAAAAATATCCATTTAAGAAAGAGATCATGTACTAGGTTTTAATTTCAAGGTCTTAATAAGACTGAAATAAGATTACTTGGCCACCATTTACTAGAAGCTTAGTGACTTGGGAAAAATAGCAGATAAAATAGGTGAGTCAGCAGTTTGAAGGCCTTATTCTTCCTGAAAATGAATTGCAAGGTTGTCTTGCTATGCTATTTTAAATGGTTTATGCACTTCCTTTTCAGCACGAGAACAATTATCACTTGCTAACTCAGCCATCAAGTTTTGTGCACTTTATGTGTCCTTGTAAATAAAGACACATTATATTTAATATGCCAAAAAGCTTTCTTAGTTTTTGTATGTTCATTTGTGTGTGGTGTTCTTTTAAGCTCTGAAGAACACTCGTTTACTTTCATTGTTCATCTATAGTTTTTATAAAAGATTATTTTCTGATTTGATCAAAGAAACATAAGAGTTTCATCATGACATATCTTGGTGGGAATATATGACAGAATGCATGCGTGTTCTCTTCAGCAGGACGCAGAAAATTTACAAAAGTTTAATTCAAACTTTTTGATTAAGTAACATAACTTCAATAAAACACAGCCTACCTTAACGACACTGGAGGAATAATAAGGCAGGCATATACCCCCTGGATAAGAAATTCCTTGTGCATTTGTGTAGAGCCACTTCCCACTGGAAACAAGGTGCAAATACACTCTTCAGTCTGAGGTCATAGTTTAACACAAAGATTGAATTGCTACAAACCCTCACGATGCTAGTACCTTTGCACATAAAAGTGCCTTTTGTTCTAGAGTTCTAGAATTGAGGATGACCTTAGTTGTTATTAAGCTCATTTAAAACCTGTGGTATATTAGAGGCATTGAAACAGTACAGTCTAAAGTTGAAGTCATAAAAAATGTACTTTCTAAAAACATAATATGGTGAGAGTCCAATTTTACATGGCTTACTCTATACTCAGCTTTGGTTAAAACCACTTAAAAGACCAAACAATTAAGCTAAAAAAATGTTTGGAGGGAAAAATACAACACAGTGAGTAGACTCAACACCATGACTAATTAATTAGCTATAGTTGAAAATTTTTAGAAAATTTCAATCGACCATAGAAATTCATAGAGGACTTGATAGCTATAATCAAATATTTTAAACAGTTGTCACGTGAACTATTCTTGGATTACCTAAAAAGACAGATGTAGTTGTGTATGTTAAGGGAATCCAGACCTGATATGCTTTCAAGAACATTTAGAGTTGAACCACTTTAAAGACAGTGGTCATGAGCTGGAGGACCACACTTGGAATTTAATTAAGAAGGTTCAAATACAAGGAAGGTGGTCAGGCTAGATGACCACCTTTAATCTTTAACTTTTTTGACCAAGAAGATCAAAAAAGAAATATGCTCTATTTCTTTCTTTGCTTTCGAAATGTTGCACATTTTGGTCTCAGTGTTTGGCTACACATCTTGGAAGAACTTAGAATTCTGCTCCTGCTAGATCTGGAGATCTTGGAAGAACACCACCTATGGAAATAAAGCATCAGAGCGAGCACAGTCTGATTTTGCTCAAGGTCACTTAAGAACAAAAGTCACACCATGATAATGCCATATATATTGTCTCATCCCTTCTGGTTCTCTGTGAACATAGGCAAAAAGACGTCCAAGAAGCTCAACACATAAGAAGTCTCAAATATGATGTCCGGTTAAACATTCAGTAGCACTTTTCTCATCTCCGTATTTGCAGACGTACTATTGGTGTAAGAAGCTACTGCTCAGGATAAGAGACATTGAGGAAAGCAAAGTTTTCCGTTTACAGCCATGTAAATATTTCTACACTAATTTATTATTTTAAAACACAGGCCCAAGCAATAGGCAAAGAGATTAATCTTGCCCACAACAAAGGTTATGGTGATATTTTACTTTAACCTCTGTAATTTTAGGGCAAACTCATGCATTAATATCTGAGTCCAAGTCAGGTACAATTATACCCCCCTGCAGATGTGTGCTGGGGGCCATTCCAGATATAAAAATCAGAAATGATATTATTTTGGAGGTGCATTACACTCTCATCAATCTGTCAAAGAGCTGGACTCCAACTATAGGCTTTGGAAGGTTCACTGTTCTGAGTTCAAACTGAAAGTTAACACTTATGTGATGGCGGGAAGCACATTTGTTGGCCATCCACAGACCTTAGGAGAAGCACTGCTATTATAGGAAAATGAAGTGGGTCAAGTGGGTACCATGGTTATATACATAGTAGCCTTAAGGGCACCAGAAGAATTGCCGAAAGATTCTGTTGCTCCAAAGGTGTGTTTTCATAATTTAATTAGGATAACAGGACTATGGTTAACAAAGGTGAAGATCAGTTCGGCTCCACAATTATTTATCATTTTCTTATAGGCTGAGTAGTGTGATAGGAATTTTGAATTACAAAAATATGATAAAAATGCCCCCCACCCCGCTTTAAAGAATGATGTAATACTGTACGTAAATCCCAACCTTTACTTAGGAATACTAACGCTGTGATAGATTAGTAATTTGTCATCTTTAACAGCAGAAGAGATGCTCTTGAGAGGCTAGTCACTGGATAGGGACACTCTGTTGAGGGAAAATATCCAGGGAATGAGGATATTCCTTTCCACCGGAAAGGTTGGTTTTGGTGGTGCATTGGAATGGCATAACATGGAAGGAGTTAGTGTTGGATGTTGATAAGTGAATCAATTCTAAAAGTACATTGCTTACCTAATGACATTTTCAACCCTGCCCAGAATTGGAAATATATCATATGTTTACTTTCTAGTATTAACCAATACGAGAAAGAAAGAATATGAAAAAGTTCACTTAGAAATTTTACGTATGGCTAGACATAACATTTTGTCACTGTGTACTATGCAAAAGTCAATTGTTTTAAAAAATATTTGGTTGCTGTTCATTTGTTTTATTTTCTTTTTTTTATAATCCACCTAAGTTACGCAGGAAAATAGAGAACTTACATACCTGAGTAACAGAACGTGATCAAAATTATTCCTTTTTTTAAGGAATATTTCTTGCCAACTTGAAAAACGCAATAAGGTATTTTCCATATTTGAATCTATGTCTATTTTATCTCCATTTGTCCACATTTCAAGGCCAACCAATGTCACATGAATGTCCATGGTTTTATAAATCTGTTCAAAGGGGAAGTAAGTTTTCACAGAGTCAAGTTACAGAAGGATCCTTCATCGTTACTACATTCCTTTATATTAAAATAAGTACTTTTAACATGTGAGGTACAGGGGTGCCTGGGTGGCTCAGTCAGTTGAGTGTCCGACTTCGGCTCAGGTCATGATCTCGCGGTTTGTGGGTTTGAACCCTGAGTCGGGCTCTGTGCTGACAGCTCAGAGCCTGGAGCCTGCTTCGGAATCTTGGTCTCCCTCTCTCTTTGTGCCCCTCCCCCACTCATGCTCTGTTTCTGTCTTTCTCAAAAATTAATAAACATTTTATAAAACAAAACAAAACAAAACAAAACAAAATATGTGAGGTACATCAACAAAAAGCACAGGCCTTATTTTACAAATGGTTACATTGAAACAGAATGTAGAGTAAATTGGCCAGAATCCTGGGTGGATTATCATGACCGACAAAGACATTTGACTAAAAAATCATATTCCCTTGGCACCTCTGGGTGGCTCAGTCGGTTGAACGTCCGACTTCAGCTCAGGTCATGATCTCACAGCTAGCAGGTTCTAGCCCCACATCGGGCTCTGTGCTAACAGCTCAGAGCCTGGAGCCTGCTTCGGATTCTGTCTCGCTCTCTCTCTCTGCCCCTCTCCCACTTGCACACACTCTCTCTCTCGCTCTCTCTCAAAAGATAAACATTAAAAACAATAAATAAATCAGATTCCTTTTGAGCTGTCATAAACTTTACAGACACTGGGCTCAAGATGTGCCTAGAATAAATAATTTATTAAGGCTCTGAGATTATTATTTTTTTTTTTAATTTTTTTTTTCAACGTTTATTTATTTTTGGGACAGAGAGAGACAGAGCATGAACGGGGGAGGGGCAGAGAGAGAGGGAGACACAGAATCGGAAACAGGCTCCAGGCTCTGAGCCATCAGCCCAAGGCTCTGAGATTATAACTGACCTACGTGAATTCACTAACAGTGACACACTGAGGACTAAATGTAAATTATTTATCTCTCCATTTAAGTCATTAGCTGGTTCTACGGCAGATTAGAAGGTTGATATTGACTTTCAAAGACCAATAGCTTAGCTGCCATATTTTGTTTGATTTTTGGAACTACTTAGTAGTCTGAGAATCTTACCCGGAGATTGCTCAAAACAGGCACCAATAGCTGTAGCCCATAAGCCTTCTCACCCCTATTCCCATTTGCTTTTGTAAACTCTAAGCTGGCAGATAGTTTGATGTCATCACAAAAGAAGATAAATTTAAGTACACATTATGAGGATTTTGAGACAAAAACTGTATATAGCAGCCAATACAAAGTAGATTGAAAGAAAGGATGAATAAGAAACTGAATGGAGAGCTCACAGAATTAGTAGAGGATGCAATCGTTACTACGAAGCGTGATATTCATGGATAAAGAAGATATGGTATATAACGGAGTGTTACTCAGCCATCAAAAAGAATGAAGTCTTGCCATTTGCAATGATGTGGATGGAGTTAGAGTGTATTATGATAAGTGAAGTAAGTCGGTCAGAGAAAGACAAATACAATGATTTAATTCATATATAGAAGTTAAGAAACAAAACAGGTGAACACTGGGGAAAGGAAAAAAGAGAGAGAGGCAAACCATAAGAGACTCTTAGTTACGTAAGAGATTAATGTTATCGTTTTATGTTTTTTTATGATTTTAATTAGCATTCCTTTTCTTCCCCTCAAAGAAATCCCTTTAGCATTTTTTGTAAGGCAGGTCTGGTGGTAATGAGCTCTCTTCCTCAGCTTTTGTTTGTTCAAGAAAGTTTTTATCTCTCCATTACTGAAGGACAGCTTTACCAGTCATAGTATTTTTAGTTGACAGTTATTTTGATATTACATTCTCTCTTGGCCTAAAAAGTTTCTGTTGATAAATCTCATTTGTAATGGTAAGTATATAGTCATTGTTAGAATCTGCAATCTTGTAATAGTGGTATGTAATTCACGACTCTAGTTTAAAAGCTAAAAAGAATGAGCATAGCAAAAAAACCCATAAGTACAATGTGCACAATGCTATTTGTTACAAAATATTTAAAAACCATCTAAATTATCACAGCAGTAATCTAACATGTAAGGAGAAAAAGGAGAAGTGCAAAGTATATGAATTCTAAGTTGTTATCAGGTTAAATCAGGATGTGATTGGGGCGCCTGGGTGGCGCAGTCGGTTAAGCGTCCGACTTCAGCCAGGTCACGATCTCGCGGTCCGTGAGTTCGAGCCCCGCGTCGGGCTCTGGGCTGATGGCTCAGAGCCTGGAGCCTGTTTCCGATTCTGTGTCTCCCTCTCTCTCTGCCCCTCCCCCGTTCATGCTCTGTCTCGCTCTGTCCCAAAAATAAATAAACGTTGAAAAAAAAATTAAAAAAAAAAAATCAGGATGTGATAAGTTTGATATCTTACGTAAACCTCATGATAACCTCAAGGGAAATTTTTCTGGCAATTATACAAAGGAATACAATAAAGAAGTCAAAGTGTACTGATACTAAAGATATCAAAACACAAAAAAAGACAGTAGGATAAGAAATAGGGAAAAAATGGATCTACAAAACAACCAGAAAACAATAAACAAAGTGGCAATACTAGGTTCTTACCTATCAATAATTACTCTAAATGTAAACAAATTAAATTCTTCAATCTGAAAGACATAGGGTGGATGAATGGATAAAAAAGCAAAATACAACAATATACAGCATACAAGACACATTGGCCCTACAGACACACACAGACTAAGAGGGAAGGAATGGAAAAAGACATTTCAAGCAAATGGTAACTAGAAGGAGAAAGAAAGAAAGAAAGAAAGAAAGAAAGAAAGAAAGAAAGAGAGGAAGGAAGGAAAGACAAGTAGTGGTAGCTATATTTATATCCAACAAAGTAGATTTTAAATTTTTTTTTTTTCAATGTTTTTATTTATTTTTGGGACAGAGAGAGACAGAGCATGAATGGGGGAGGGGCAGAGAGAGAGGGAGACACAGAATCGGAAACAGGCTCCAGGCTCTGAGCCATCAGGCCAGAGCCTGACGCGGGGCTCGAACTCACGGACCGCGAGATCGTGACCTGGCTGAAGTCGGACGCTTAACCGACTGCGCCACCCAGGCGCCCCCAAAGTAGATTTTAAACTAAAGGCATTAATCAATAATAAAGTGGTCAATATATCAAGAAGATATAACTATATATATATATATGTATATATATATATAACTATGTATATATAACTATGTATATATAACTATAACTATATATATATATAAGCCCTATATATATATATATATATATATATATATATATATATATATAAACCCAATACTGGAAAACCTAAATATATGGAGTGCATGGGTGGCTCATTTGGTCAAGTGTCTGACTCCTGATTTTGGCTCAGGTCATGATCTCATGGTTCTTGAGATCGAGCCCTATATTGGGCTTTTTGGTGATGGCATAGAGCCTGCTTGGAATTCTCTCTCTCCCTCTGTCTCTCTGCTCCTCTTCAGCTGTGTGCACATTCTCTCTCTCTCTCTCTCTCAAAATAAACATTAAAAAAAACTTGAAAAAAAGAAAACAAATATACAAAGAAAAACCAGCAGAAATAAAAGGAGAAATAAAGAGTAAAGCAATTATAGTTGGGCCTTTAATACCCCACACTGAACAATGGATAGATCAGACAGAGAATCAATAAGTCAACAGTGAATTTGAACAATGCTTTAGCCCTAATGGACCTAACAGACATATATAGAACATTCTATCCAACAACAGAATACATATTCTTCTTATATGCACATAGAATATTTTTGTGATAGACTATATATTAGGTTTTAAAACAAGTCTTAGTGAGTTCAAGAAGACAGAAATCATACCAAGTATCTTTTTTGAATATAAAGGTATGGAACTAGAAACCAATAACAAGAGGAAAACTGGAAATTCATGAATACATGAAAATTAAGCACACTCTCCTGCACAATCAATGGATCAAAGGAGAAACTAAAGGGGAAACAAGAGTTTCTTGAGAGAAATGAAAATGGAAACACAACATGAAAAACTTACAGGATGCATCAAAAGCAGCTCTAAGAGAAAAGAAAGTTCGTAGCCATAAATGCCTACATTAAGAGGTAAGAAAGATCTCAGATAAACAACCTAACTCTACACACTGAGGAACTATACATATTTAAAAAACACCAAACCAAAACAATAACAATAAAAACTGAGCCCAAACTTAGCTGAAGAAAGGAAATGATAAACATTATAGGAGAAATAAATGAAGTAGAGAACAGAAAACATTGGAAAAGATTAACCAAACTAAGAGTCAGTTTTTTAAAAAGATGAAGAAAATGGACAAACCCTAGCTAGACTAAGCAAAACATAAAGGACTTAAACTAGCAAAATTATAAATGAAAAAGGGGGCATTACAACTGATATCACAGAAATGTAAAGGACAAGAGGCTGCTATGAACAACTATATGACAAGAAACATGACACCTAGGAGAAAAGCAAAAAATTGGAAGACCAAGTCAACAGAAATAGAAACTCTGAATAGACCAATTACTAGTATGGATATTGAAATAATAATCAAAACTATCCTAATGAACCCCAGGACCAGATAGTGTAAATATACCAAACATTTAAAGAATGAATACCAATAATTCTCAAACTCTTCCAAAAAGAAAAAGAAAAAACTCAAAGGGAAGGAAACACTCCAAACTCATTTCACAAGGCCAACATCACCTTGATACCCAAATAATATCGCTAATGAGTATAAATGTAAAAAAAAATCTCAATAAAATACCACCAAATTGAATTCAGCAGCACATTAAGAGGATCATTCACATGGTCAAGTGGAATTTACCCTGGGATGCAAGGGTCATTCAAATAAATCAATGAATGTGACATATTACATTAATAACACAAAAGAAAAGAATCATAAGAATCGTATCTCAACTTGACAAAATTCAACATTTTATTCATTATTTAAAAAACCTCTTAACAAATTAGGCATAGGTGGAACATATCTCAACATAAGCAAAGCCATACATGACAAGCGCACAGCTAACATCATGCTCAATGGTGAAAAAGCTTTTCTTCTAAGATCAAGTACAAAACCAGTACCCACTCTTAGCAACCCTATTCAACATAGTACTGGAAGTTCTAGCTACAGCAATCAGACAATAAAAAGAAACAAGGGTATCAGAATTGGTAAGGAAAGTAACATTGTCTCTATTTGCAGCCATGATTTTATCTATAGAAAAATCCCAAAGACAACCCAAAATTGTTAAGATCTACTCAATGAATTCAGTACAGTTGCAGGATACAAAATTAGCAGGCAGACATTTGGTAGCATTTCTAGACAATAACAGGGAAATTTCTGAAGAGAAATAAAAATATTCATCCCCCACATACACGAACGTCAAAAATAATAAAATACTTAGGAATAAAGTTAACTAAGGAGCTGAAAGATTTGTATGCTGAAAATTATAAGTTGATAAAATAAATCAAAGAAGACACAAATAAATGCAAAGGTATCCTCTGTCCATTGAGTGGAAGAATTAATAATGTTAAAATGCAAATACTACTGAAAGCCATCTATATAGTCAATGCAATCCCTATCAAGATTCCAATGACAGTTTTTATGAAAGTAGAAAACAAACTCCTAAAGTTTATATAGAACCACAAAACACCCAAATAGCCAAGAAAAAAAAAAATCCTGAGAGAGACAAAGCAGGAGCATCACACTTCCTGATGTTAAGTTTTATGTAAATCTAAAGTCATCAAAACAGTATGGGACTAGCATATAAAGAGACAAATAGTCCAATGGAACAGAATCAAGACCCCAGAAATGAACCGAGGCATATACAGTCACCTAATATTTGACAAGGAAGCCAAGAACACTCAGTGGACAAAACATTATCTCTTCAATGTATGACGCTGAGATGTTGGGTATTCACATGTAAATAAATGAATGAAGATGAACCAGTAGCTTATGCCATTCACAAAAATGAATTCAAAGTGGATTAAAGACTTACATGTTGAGTCTTACTATGAAGATCCTAGAAGAAAACAAAACTAAAGCTCCTTAACATGGATCTTGGTAATGATTTTTTGGATATGACGCCTAAAAGCACAAGCAATAAAATAAGAAATAAGAAATGGGACTGCATCTCAAAGCTTCTACACAGCAAAAGAGTCCATTAAAAAAGTGAAAAGATGGAATGGGAAAACATATTTACAAGCCATATATCTGATAAGGGGTTAATATCCAACACACCTAAACAACCCATCAACTCAATAGCAAAAAAAAATACAAATAACCTAATTCAAAAATGGGCAAAGTACCTAAACAGACCTGTTTTTCAAAAAAGATGCATGAAAGGCCAATAAGTACATGAAAAGATGTTCAACATCACTAGGCATTAGGATAATGCAAATTAAAATCATGATGAGGTATGATCTCATGCTTGTTAGAATGGCCATCAACAGATGCTTGTATGGATATGGAGAAAAGGGAGAAAATCAATCAATAAAAAGAAACAGGAAAAAAAACCATAGGTGACTATGAGATATAACTATTTCACACCACATTGTTCCTCCCTTTTAGAAAAATATGGGGAGGGTTTTTAATAGCCATAGAAATAGGCTTAAAGCTCAGAGAATATCTACTTCTGGCTCCGATGTACAAAACTGGAAATAATATCGCTTCTACCCTGACAGAAAGAAAAAGCCAGAGAATCTACAAAGTCATATCAGATCGGACGGTAAGTTAGCTGAGGTAACAGGGCAAGTAAGATGATGCCTGAAATCTCGGGAAAGATTGCTTCTTTAAGGCAGAAATGGTACTGGAGTATCTCCCAGCAGCAGAGCATGCTGAGCGCCATACAAGACATAAGAAGAATTTACCAGACATTTTTAAGGAATTGCTAAAGGGCAAGTATGTGATAGAATGAGTGTAGGACCCTCTGAGAGACACAGGCATAAGGAATCTCACACCTATGCTCAGAATCTTCTCCACGGGCCTCCTCTGCATGCCCATGAAACCATGGAGGGCAGAATGGGAGACTTGGAGGTCCCCTCCTCTGGTGGGATAGGCTTGAAGGATGAGAGAAACTGCTGACTTGGGAACATCTTTAAACCTACCAGACTCTTGCTCTCCAGAAAAACAAAAGCACTAAGCTGCTGTGTGACCTTCAGAAAAAAATATTTTTCCTGTTCTTATCTCATTGTCCCTTCTTTCCTCGTGCTCACTACGGGCTTAGTTTGCTCTTTTTGCAGTTCCTTAAGGCAGAATGTTAGTTGTTTATTGAAATTTTCTTTTTAATTGATATGTTTGCATTTATAGCTATAAACTTTCCTCCCAGAGCTCCTTTTGTTGCATCCCATACGTTTTGGTAGGTTTTGTTTTCATTTTTTGTACCAAGATTTTTTTCTTATGCCTTTCATTTATCCGTTGGTCCACTTGTTGTTCAGGAATGTGCTCTTAAATTTCTGCATATTTATAAATTTTCCATTAATCTGGCTGGCGTTGCTTTTTTAGTTTCATACCACTGTGGCAGGAAAAGATAGTTGATATCATTTCCATCTTCTTGAATTTGTTGAGATTTGCTTTGTGGCCTACTCTATAATATATATCATGAAATGTCTCTTCTGCTCTGGAAAAGAAATGGTGCATTCTGTTGCTCTTGGGTGAAAAATTCTGCATATACCTGTTGGTTTCATTTGGTCTATAGTGTTGTTCAAATCCAGTCTTTATTGATGATCTGTCTGGATGGCATATCGATTGCTGAGGGTGGGGCATTTTTTTTTTTATTCTCCCAGAACTCAAGTGAAAGCCTATTGTTACTGAAAGAAGGGAAAAGAAAAACCAGAAAAACAAACAAACAAAAACCTTCTGCCCCTGGAGGACAGACAGGAAGCTGTCCTAAGGCCAGAGCCTTCTAGGTCTCCTACCAGTGAAGGAAGAACATAAATGATGAGAATAATCTACCCAAAGACCCCATGGGCAGAGCTTTCCTAAAACAGGATAGATCAGGGTAACAAAACTCTCTGGGTCCCCTAACCAGGCTAGAGATCACCGAATTAACAAACAAAAACAGATTACTACTGAAGGAGAGATAAGAATTGTGAGTGCAGACCTTTCAGCTCTGGCTCTTAACAAAGGCCTGAAGTTGAGGGTGAAGCGGGGACAAGGTGGGTGAAGCGGGGACAAGGTCTCCAACAGCGCTAGGTTCTGGAACAGTGATTTTAAATGTATTAATGGATTTGATTTATGCATGATGAGTTTTCAAGTCTTTATATGTTGCTTTATAAATTTTGTGGTTACTAACCAATATTTGAAATTTATTTAGATGTTAAATGTCATTCACTTCAAAACCCAAAATCTCAGAGCTGTGTTTCCTTTATTGCCTTACAGTTTTCAATGGATTTTGGTTCATTAGTCTATGCAGTGAATTTCTGTGTTTTGGGCCTTCTCAATACTGAGCTTACCACAAAACCCAGGAGATATCTACCCTAAAAGGTATTTTCCATTTGTATTCTTAGATTGATTCAAACGTTATCAGATCTTACCATGTTGACAAAATTGACCATTCCCCAAATTCGATTCCTTATTTTACTGTGAGGATGATTATTCCTGCGACACTGGAAATAAAACATCAGATCAACATTCATTAATAACAGATGATATAAACTCAACAAAATACTTTACCTACTGTGAGATATTTCCAGGGTTGGGGGGAAACTTATTGGTATTCTTTCTGGTCAGCTAAAAATCGTGGCAATTTATGCAGAATTCCATTTTTGATATGAAATCACTACATACAGCAGTTTCTAAAGACATGCTTCAGCTTAGCACTACTTTTAAGATTTTCTTCATAACCTCGTTCCCTTTTCACATCACAACATATTGCATTACGTTGATTTATTAAACCAACTGATAAGTGTTCTTTAGAGTCCATATTTATCATGCTGATGAAGCAAAACTTATTAAAGTGTCACAGAAATCCTTATATTGCAAAAAAACCCAGAAACTTTATCAGCCCTTCCGTATCCATGGTAGTAACAAACTACGGAATGTAATCAAAGACCACCCTGCAGCCAGAGATGTGATGGAGAGGGGCAGGAAACTGTGACACCCCTTCTCTCCAGGGAAAGGCTGAGAAAACAAAGCGGACCTTCCTGCTCCAGCCTATTCTGTGTTTTGTTCCTTTCTGAGAAATGGACTCCCCATTTGTGGACCTTGTTGTTGGCATTATCGACTGAGACCTGATAAAATATACTTTATAATAACAAAAGTATCCTGTAGGGATAAATGCAAATGATCAAGCTTGTTTCATAATAAGAATAAAAAGAAATATGGCTTTTCTGAATCCTACAAATATCCTCTATTTACTATTCCATTGCTCTCCTGTTGTCTCACATACCTAAATACCTCAAAGATATAACGTTAGACTCTCTTCACTTATCTCTCATTCATCCCTCAACCCATACTCATTAGTTTAACTGCCTCTATTCCACAGAAACTATTCTTGACAGGCATATAAATGTCCTCCTGCTTATCCAGTCCATTGAGCACCTTTTCCTCATCTTCCTAGTCATCTCCTCTACCTTTAATATTGACCATTTTATCTTTCAAGAAATTTCTTATCACCTTTGTGTCCAATACCCTATCACTCCTAGTGTTTCATTGTACAGAGCTTCCTTTTTTCCACCATTCCCTTAAATTCTGGATGGCAAATATGGTTTCACACCAGAATTCTCGGTGACCAGTTAGAGCTTGCCTAAAATACAGTTAAGAAAGATCCTGAGACTGGGGTACCTGGGTGGCTCAGTTGGCTAAGTGTTGGACTCTTGATTTTGGCTCGGGTCGTGATCTCAAGGTTCATGAGATCAAACACTGAGTCGGACTGTGGGCAGACAGCATGGAGTCTGCTTGGGATTCTCTCTCTCCCTCTCCCTCTGCCCACCCCCAGCTGATGCTTTCACGTTCTCTCACAAAATAAATAAATACACTTAAAATTTTTTTTAAATCTTTCTATTTTTTTAAATGTTAATCATTTATTTTGAGAGAGTGACAAAGAGAGTGAACAGGGGAGGTGAGGGAGAGAGAGAGAAAGAGAGAGAGAGACACTCCCAAGGAGGCTCCGTGTTGTCAGCACAAAGCCTGATGTGGGGCTCAAACTCATGAACCATGAGATCACGACCTTAGCCCAAACCAAGAGTCAGACACTTAACTGACCGAGTCACCCAGAACCCCCAAGAAAGAAGGATTCTAAGAGTATCTTAGAGATCATTGGGATAGGGTACTTTATCAATCAGTGACTTCCACCGATGGGGGTAAGGAAGACAAATGCGTACAGAGTCTTTGCATCCTTATTGCCAAGGCTTTATTAATGGTTAGTCTTCCCCAGTATCTAGACACCTGTGTTCTGCTTATCCTTTCAACTTGCTGTGTCTGGTTGTATACATCCATATCCTTACTCACCTGCTTAAAATTCATCACATCATCTTCAAGATATGTAAACTCCTCAACATGTTTTCCAACAGCTGCCTTTGTTTTTCTATTCTGTCTTACCAGAATACAATAACTCTACATTGTTCTTGCTGTTGCCCTCTATACTCAGCTAACATATACATGTATGTATGTATGAATATATTACTCATATAATTATAAATATATACATCCAACACTCTGCATCTAGCATATTAGATGCTCATTAACTATTTGTTAAATGAAAATGAATGATTTACTATAGGAGCTTCTCTTTAAAAAAACTTAAATATTTGGGGCGCCTGGGTGGCTCAGTCGGTTAAGCGGCCGACTTTGGCTCAGGTCACGATCTCACACTCCGTGAGTTCGAGCCCCGCGTCGGGCTCTGTGCTGACCGCTCAGAGCCTGGAGCCTGTTTCAGATTCTGTGTCTCCCTCTCTCTGACCCTCCCCCATTCATGCTCTGTCTCTCTCTGTCTCAAAAATAAATAAACGTTAAAAAAAAAAATTTAAAAAAAAAAACCTTAAATATTTAAAGACAATATTAAAGCAGCCTATGTGAGAGTTATGCCCAGTTTAATGCCCCTAAATCATATCAAGCAAATATTTGCCTGGTACCTGGGGTAAAATATTAAATTTAATAAATTGTTCTTACTTTTTACTAATAACGTATTGTTAAGAGCAAAGAAATTATTTTAGCACTCTTTTAAAAGTGAGTTCACATGTTCTCATAAACATGTTAAAGTAAGCCTATCTAGTGCCCAAAACTTACCAACTTCTTTTTTTTTATAAAATTGACAATTGTAGTTTCTCCTCATTTTTAAAAATATGCAATAATGTTGTGTCTTTCTTTTAAACTAACATAGATCCCATTTATTTTGTTTTATTATGGTGACTAAAAATTTCAGTGAATATGTTAAAATAAAATTTATTGACAGTGAAAATAAATGTATCTTATTCTCACTTTTGGAGGAAAAAATCTCCAACATTACAGTTTAAGTTTAATATTTATACAGGATAGAACGATTTCGGTAAATGTTCTTTATTTTCTTCCATCTTTTACTTGCTAAGAGTTTTACCAGAAATATTTGAGATGATTTCATTCCTGGGAAAAACCATTGCCATGTAAACTTTCTTTGGATCTGTGCAAGGACTGGGTTTGCAACTATTTTTTTAGGATTTTGCAGTTGTTTTGGTAAGTGAAATCGTCTTACAATTTTACTTTCCTGTCTGGATTTGTTATCAAAGTCATCATAGATCGTTCCAGTAATGATCCTTAAGAAATCCCTCTTCCAGATATCCACACCCTTGTGTATTTCCCTCCAACATCGATTCTAGGCTTGACTCTATGGCTTAGTTTGGCTAAGGAGACATTAATTAATAATTGCAGTACAAGCAGGAGCTTAAAAAGTCTTACATACCGAAGCCTGGAATCTTTCTTGATATTTTGATGCCCAGCTATCATATGAGAAGCACAGGCGAGCCTACTGCTTACGTGGCCAACTGATATTTGTACTACATATCAGTCAAGTGTCTGAAGCCATTTTTACACCAGCCAGCTAGCTCAGTGGAACTGCTATACAAGCGAACCACACTAAGCTTGGGGTTGTTTGTTACACAGCAGTGGATATCTAATGCGAAAGGTTTAATAACTGTATAACATGTGCGAAGAATTTTTCCTTTTGCTTATTCTTCAAATTTGTTTGTAAGAGATATTATCTGTTAAAGCAAATTTCGGCAAAATTTGTGTTTAAATGGATGTGAGCCTAGTGTCTTCATTTGTTGAGAGACTGTGGACTGCTTATTTAATTTTTAAAATTCATTACAATCTTTTTCGGGTTTACTATTTCTTTCCAAGTCAGCTTGGTAACATTTTACTGCATGCTTCTGCTCATAACTGTATTGGCACAGGTTGTGGGTATATTTTTTATTGACGTGTAACCTGTCCTATATTTACAGTTATGCTTCCTTTTACTTCTGATTTTATTTGTACTTTTATTTTTTTTCTTAATAATTGTTGTCAGAGATTTCTCTATTTTACCAATCTATTCGAGGAATGAGCATTTGGCTTTGTTGACCTACCAATTGCTTCTTTTTGACTCATGTCTTTTTTTTTTTTTTTTTTAATTTTTTTTTTTCAATGTTTATTTTATTTTTTTTGGGACAGAGAGAGACAGAGCATGAACGGGGGAGGGGCAGAGAGAGAGGGAGACACAGAGTCGGAAACAGGCTCCAGGCTCTGAGCCATCAGCCCAGAGCCCGACGCGGGGCTCGAACTCACGGACCGCGAGATCGTGACCTGGCTGAAGTCGGACGCTTAACCGACTGCGCCACCCAGGCGCCCCATTGACTCATGTCTTTTATTAATTTCATGCATTATTAAGATTTTTTCTCCTTTCTATCCTTTTTTGATTTATTCTGCTTCATTTTATAACTTTTCCAGTTAGACTCTTAGTTCATTAAATTTTTCTTTCTCTTTCATAGAAATGTCTAAGACTACAAATATCCTTCCAAATACTGCTACGCCTCTTGCATCTAAAGTTTTCTCTATACCAGTCTTTTCTTTTTGCTGTTATACATGTTTCATAATTTCAGATTTGACTTCTTCAGTCAGTTAATATTTGGAAATGTGTTTTGCTTTAGTTTCCAAACCAATGATCATTTAGTGGCTTAATGTATCAATTTTTGTTATAACTTCCAATTTGGTTGTGGTTTAAAAACAAAAGGGTGCTCTTTATTATATATCTATTTTTTCTTTTTCTTTTTTTTTTAAATTTTTTTTTAACATTTATTTACTTTTGAGACAGAGAGAGACAGAGCATGAACGGGGGAGGGTCAAAGAGAGAGAGGGAGACACAGAATCTGAAACAGGCTCCAGGCTCTGAGCTGTCAGCACAGAGCCCGACGCGGGGCTCGAACTCACGAACTGTGAGATCATGACCTGAGCCGAAGTCGGACGCTTAACCGACTGAGCCACCCAGGCGCCCCTATATCTATTTTTTTTTCTATTTCTTTTTACTTTCTTTGTGGTCAAATACCAGTTTAATTTTTGGAAGTATTTTGTTTGCATTTGAAAAGATTATAGATTGTTTATTTTGTGTGTTTTGGAGATTCTACCAATTGATTATATCAAAACGATATTTATGTGACTCAGATCTTTTCTACTTGTGTTGAATCTTTTCCTACTTTACCTAAAATTTCCTGATAGAGGGGAACTGAAAAAAAACTTACTCTGCCTGTAACTCTGTTATTTTTTGTTGCACATCTTTTTTGACTCTATTGTTAGGTATATAATCTGAAATATCAGTGGCTGGTTTACAGTTCTTGGAGAGCCTATTCTCCTTCCCATTGTGTTAGTTGACTCTTCCTCATGTGATTAGTTTCATCTTAGATTATGAAAATGTCTTCATAGAACATTTTTGACTTGAGCTGTAACAGTTTATCAAGTTTCTAATCAAGTTTTACATTAAAAGCTTTGCTTGGCATTTCTGTATCTAAAGAAAAATATATCACGCTCCATATCATTATATGACACGTGTTTAACATTTTTGCTTTCCTGTGCATAATATATCCCCTTCCTATTGCTACAAACAAACAGAACATTCCTTTTCTCTTTGCAGTTTCAGTAGGGAGACATTCTCCGGTTCCCTTTTCAGAGATGGGGCAGCTCATCATGGCTCTGGGCATTATTCAATACATTCTATATACTACATGTCACCAAGCCTGTGAATTTTACTTACTGCTCTGACAAGAGATTCTCTTCTCATTTTTAGGACTTGGAGATTTTCTGTGTTTTCTTCTGAGCTCAACTATAGATTGTGCACATTTTTTCAATTTTGTGTATGTTGTTCACCATTTCCATATGCTCAGTAAAAGGAGGAGAATTCTATTTCGGCTTAGTCTTCTATACTGCCAAAGGACCTTATCATCTCTTATATAAATCTGTTTGGGGAAGCTAAAAACAACATTGAGCCCAAAATGGAATTCCGATTAAAATATTTTTTTCTCTTTTTTAGGATCACTATAGTTTTATAAGTATGAATGAGGAGCAAATATTCATTTGAAAACTTACCACGTTATCATCAGCAACAATGAACAGTTCCACATACTTTTCTTTATGGGTGTTCTGGAAATTTATGAAAAATTTAATAGAGTATGGTCAATGTTTCTCATTTTACGTTAAAATTTTCATGGTAAGAAATGTTAGTATTATTGATACAGGAAGGTGAGGAAGAGGAGTATAACTAATAATTCCAGGAATTTATCTAAAGAAAGCCCCATATATTATTAAAACATGTGGCCCTTTACATCAGATCATCTTTCAGGTAAAATTAGTTGTATTTATTGCAGCATTATTTACAATGGCCAAGATATGGAAGCATCCTAAGTGGCTATTGGTAGATGAAAGGGTAAAGAAGATGTGACACACACACACGAACACACACACGCACACACTGATATTATGCAACCATAAGAAAGGATACGATCTTGCCATTTGCAAGGGTATGAATCAATCCAGAAGGTATTATGCTAAGTGAAATAAGTCAGACTGAGGAAGACAAATAACATTTCACTTAGGTGTGGAATCTAAAATTCAAAATAAATGAATAAACGAACAAGTTAAACCAGAATCAGACCTATAAATACAGAGAACAAACTGATGGTTGTCATAGGGAAGGAGGGTATAGGAGGCAAAATAGGTGAAGGGGCGTGGAAGACACAGGCTTCCAGTTATGGAATGAATAAGTCATGGAATAAAAGGCACAGCATAGGGAATATAGTCAATGGCATTGCGGTATCGTTGCATGGTGACAGAGGGTAGCAACACCTGTGGTGAGTGTAGCATGATGTATGGAGATGTTCAATCACTAGGTTGTACACCTGGGACTGATGTAACATTGTCAGCTATACTCTAAATAAATAAATAGAAGAATTATAAATAAAGAATCATGAATGCAGTTTTTAACTTTTTTTTTCATTTATAAAGCAAATGCTTACTAAATAGCTCATATAAAAAGGACTCAACTCATCAAGAGAGGAGAGCAAATCGTGGGACTGGCTAATAGGACTGACTGTATTCCTTCTACTCCTCTCCTGTCTCTCAATCCCCTACTTTGTGGTAGTCTCAATTCCAAAGAAATGTATAAAGGTTGCTAATAACAGACCCTTATTTTTTATAAATCAATAATACCAGAAAATTCTGTCTTCAGCTTTCAATGTCATCTATTGAGGTACATGCATATTCTCCGAGTAATAAACCAGAGGCGTATTGTTCAAAGATCTAACTAAGTCATTTTGGGGGGGACTTTTTTTTTTAAGTGATCATCTATTAATTGAGTCCATCAAAAACATCAGTTAGGCACCTAGTAAGTTTCAGACACAATCTGGACCATGGATATGCGAAGCAGATGGGCACTCATGGATCTTTAAAGGCTAACGCCTCATGAGGATTTGAGGTGATATGAACTAGTCATACAAGAAAGCCTAAAACACATAGGACTCTCATAGCGCAATCATCTGCCAGAAATTGAACTTGAGATTACTCTTAATTGTCCTTAATAATTAATAATTAGAATATTTGGCCTGATGATGATGTCTAATTAATAATTAGAATAAGTCAAGGGGCAGACCTTGACTTATCATCAGCAAATCCCCCTCTCCCAACAAATTGATGGCAGTGACGACAAGGGGAAACAATAGCTCATAGAGGTTTTACGACATTGCAAATTTCATTCTTTCCAACCACTTGTAGCCCTGATGGTATAAATCACATGTAGGGTTGCAAAAATTCCCGTTCCTTAAAATTGATGGGACAAACTGAGATTTGCTGTAGGTAACGAACATTTTCTATGTTGATAAAAAGTTTGACATTTTAGATTTCAAACAACGAAGAGTCAGACTCAGGTGGCATGTATATTTCACTAGTTGTGCTTGTTTCTCTCCTTTGAGATCAGAAAGGAAATAAAAGGGGCTTATCCTGACATTAAGATGATTTTTTCAAAAAGGCACTTACTTCTGTTTTGAGGTCTTCCACGATTTTAATAGCATCCTTCGGATCAGTTGTCCTGGTAAAATTGAGTTCCGTACAAGAATAATTGGCAGCGAACTGTGCCTTTGGATTATATCTGAACACAAAATGTTGTCCCTCATCTGAATATTTCACTGGTTCGATGAGGTACCTTTGGTTATATACCCTGAAGAATCCCCTACAGAAAATGGAAATACGATGTATGTTCAAGATCTATACCATTTTACTACTTTATTTCTCACCATATTTCTCTGTTCCATTTTATTGACTTTGCCTAGCTAAGAAAGGAAACTATAAGACCAAGGCCTCATGAGCATGTGGCTGCACACGTATTCTGAGTGATAAAAAGGTGAGGTGATATGTGGCCTTTGAATCAGTAACATGCGTAAGAATCCGCTCCTCTAGATTTTCAGCCCAATCTCTACTTTGAAATCTCAGAGTTCTCACAAATATTTTGTGAATTTTTATGTCCATCATGCTTTAATTGTAGAGTAACTATATGGAGGCACAAATACTATTACATGGCAATTTTGTCATTAAAAGAGTCTTTATTCTTGAATATATTGGGATCTACTTAAGTAAAGTACTCATAAATGAAGGCGGAAATGTCTTGTTCTCCTGCCCTGCTACCTCACATTTCCTCTTTAATCCTTGAGCCCAAGATCTATAAGGAACTGATACAGACTATACTTCTGGCTTTTTTGATTTCTAAAGACTCTAAACTCCTGGAGAGCAAAAAGCCGTGAAGTGTGTTGTGGTGGGAATTCACAGGCCTAAAAGTCAGGAGACCTGGTTTTTCCATAGAGATCTATCACCAGCAAATTGAATGTTCAGAGGCTAGTCTCTGATTTCAGTGTCTCTGACATGAGAGGACAGGCTAGATTATTCCCAGCAGTCTCTGAATCCCTTGACAAAAAATTTGTCTTGCTTAGGGCTGTGCATTAGACATCTTTTTGTCAGAAATGGACATCAGTGGTGGGCTAGAAGGGCTACTCATGCTGAAAATATGCAGTAGCTTTTTCCCATGATTTTTTTCTATTTATAAGGTTGTTTGAAAGATGAAAAGCAAATGTCTCTGAAAATGCCTTAAGCAAACTTATAAACAAAATAGAATACCTCAGACCATTACATGTGCTGATACTGGCAGAAGAATCAAATTCATGTATGATGGATCCTTGGTAAAAACAGTGATCCTAAAATAGATGAAGAGACTATTGTTATAAATACATATGCTCATATTGTATAAATATCACTCTACACATATTTTACGTTCACAATATATCAGCATTGCCTTCTCACAAATTACACCTATGCTCCTTCATGTATTCGCTCATTGCACTCTGTCATTTGGAAAAATTTGAACTCCTTCAGAATCCTTTTATTGTAATTGCATCGTTACTTTGTATGAAGCAGGATGTGGATTCTTTCCTCACAAATTTAGGAGTGTATTAGTTGATGAATCCAGTCTCAGAAATGTGACCCTTTTCCATTTAAGTATTTCTCCTTTCATCCACACTAAAATGTCTACCAAACTACCCTTCTCATGTTGTTATTATAATTTTTCCCCATCAACTGATTTTAAAATCAATCCAATTTAAAAAAAAATTTTTTTTAAGTTCATTTATTTATTTTGAGAGAGACAGAGACGGTGCGAGTGGGGGAGGGGTAGAGAAAGAGGGAGAATCTCAAGCAGGCTCTGCACCATCAGCACAGAACCCATGCAGGGCTCAAACTCACAAAATTGTGAGATTATGACCTGAGTCAAAATCAAGAGTTGGACACCTAACGGACCGAGTCACCCAAGCGCCCCATGCCAATGTTGTTGATGATTGCTAAAATTAGGTTTCGCTCTCCAGCCAGGTCCCCTCAAGCCCTTTCCTCCTGCGGCCTTGCTTCAGTCAAGTTGGTATCCCTGTCACTCCCTACGTGGTGCTCTGCCTGTAATGGTTCCATCAGGTAATCACCTTTTCCATTTTGTCCATGAGTGACACTCCCCATGTGATCTCAGACCCTCTTAGGCCAACAGCCACCCCCTGCATAAAAGCATGTTGCCCAGTTTTCTTCCATTTCTATTTTACAAAGATTGCCTGAAGGTTTACATTCCATGATTGACACATGCCTTAACCAGGAAATAAGTTTTTAGAAAGTATACTTTTGGTGAAAAGGAATAATGTCATCTTTGGTTAGAAGGCTACAGAGGGCATGGAAAGGGAAGGAAGGCCGTAAAAGTAGAACCTGTATCCACTGGAATATTATTGATGATAAATGAACAAAAATTCATTTGGAGAATGAAGGAGAGACCACAATGTTGGTGCAGCAGAAGGCCTAGGCCGGGGAATACGACTCACATAAGGGTCAATTAGATGGAGGTTTTAAAATAGTTTCACGTCGTTAGTTTTTATCCCTTTAGCCCGATGACAATCTCATCAGGGTGCCTTCTACTTCTTTGGTTCCTGCTTTACCCTTTCTCCAGACTTAACACCATTTGGGGTACACAGAAGTCAGTTTAGTTAAGAAAAAATACATTAACAGTCATCAATCTGCTTGTGAGACAGTAGTCGGCCTCCTTTAGAGTTTGAAGGGTCATGTTTTCTATTCTAGAATGATTCGTGACAGTATTCAATGTAAGATTCGCCTCTGACATAACATTTTCAGAAGCTGCCTGTACAGCTGGACTGTGTTTCAAAATCCCATGAGAAAATTTCAGAAGACAAGGGAAGGTTCCATAAGATACCGTGGTGGAAGGGTAGCTGGTGACGGCCTCTCCTTTTATAGAGTAGTAGGTTTCACTGTAATTTGAGGCTAGGAACTCCCTGGAAAAGAGGGCAGAGAGGTAGTGAGATTTAGTCAGTTTACAAAGATAGCAGATAAAACCAATTATGGGGAAGAGAAGCCTTGAGGCTGTTTCCAAATCTCAGCACGTTCCTCTCATGCTAAAAACACATAAGCAAAATCAACCCCACTCACACGAAAAGGCTTTCTGCCCAGATTTCATGATTTGGTAAACACTAGAAGAGACTGAAAGAGATTCTGGGAGCAAGTTGAGAAAAAACTAGAGAAAATACTATCTAAGTAAAGTCATATATATATTTGATACAAAATATATTTGATGTGTATATCAAATATACATAAAATGCATATATCTTAACATACATTAACCCAACAACTATATATTCAGATAAAAGCAGTATGTATTAATCATAATATAAATTTAGAAAACACAGAAAAGTATCAATGAAACTCGCTACAGAGAGACAACCTCTGCTAATATCTTCATGTAACTCTTCTTGTTTTAGGTTAATTTGTTTATTTTGAGACAAAGGGGGGGGAGGGGCAGAGAGAGAGGGAGAAAGAGAATCCCAAGCAGGCTCCCTGCTGTCAGGCCAGAGCCCGATGTGGGGCCCGAACCCACGAACCCTGAGATCATGACCTGAGCCAATTTAAGAGTCAGATGTTCAACCAACTAAGCCACTCAGGTTCCCCTTCATGTAATTCTTTATAGTTTTGTTTTTTTTTTCTCTGCACACGTTAAGGGATGGCATTCTGAGTAATCAGTAGAATGACTCTACTTACCCACATGCCCTGTAACAAATCCCATGGGTATCCTCAGACCAAGAACTAAGGTCATATATCTCAACTCTCTCAGTACATGGATGCTACAGAAGTACAGAGGGAATCATTGGAATCTTCTTACACCGTTCTGTAATTTACTTAGTTCTATCTAAATTACCTTATGTGGATAATAGCCATTCTATTTTAAGATTTACGAGGCCCCAAGAAGAAAAGTGGAATATTGGCTCTCTTAGAGAGGAAACGGTGATGGGGTAGAGAAAGCCCTAGTATCAGAACCATCACTTGGGTTTGACTGAATAGAACGAGCTCAAAATCACTTTGGAGAGGTAATATGTACACTATCTTATATGACCGTGAAAAACAAACATTTGTGTAGTTTGTAGAGACATAAACACGTTCATTATTAAAGTTGACATCATCCTCTCGACATAGTTGTTTACCCAACAATCTTACTTTGTTATCTCATGAATTTGAAAACAGATAGTTACAAAACGCAATAAAGAAAATATATAACTTAAATTAAGCATATCCACCTGTGCATTGTTACTCACCCTTCCTCAAAGAGCTGGCAGAACAGTCACAATTTGCCCTACTCGAGCAGAGTCAGTAGATTTCCCTTTATGTCCATGCTTCGTGAACACAACCTGCCTCATTCTCAGTAACTCCCAAAAGGTAGGATTATATGTTCAGCGTGCAACCAGAATGTACATTTTAATGGGCTGAATCATCGTGGGCATCGCTTTTCTTTCCCCAAAACTATGTTCAAAAATTGTATTTTCTTAGAAAGCAGAGGATCCCACATTTTTCCGATGTATGAATACAAAGTACTAGTATCTCATTTTTTTAATTTTATTTTGAAATAATTATAGACTCATAGGTAGTTACAGAGATAGCATAGCAGAATCTGATGTCTATGCACACCTCCCTCAATTTCCCCAGTAGTTACATCTCACATAATTATAGTACAATAACAAAACCAGAAATACACATTAGTCTATTGCATGTTTGTGTTCATGTGGCATTTTATCATAGGTGTAATTTGCACCACTGCAATCAAGATACAGAACTATTCCACCAGAAAATGACCTCTCATCTCTCTCACTGATCCCAGGAGTACAATTGCTTCCCCTGAGGGAGGTTGCATGTTTGCTCTTTTTTTAAATTGCCAAATTGTTTTCCAGAGTGTTGTATTATTTAATATTCCCGTCAGCAATGTATTAATGATCCGGTATTCCTTATATCCTTTGCCAGCTTTCTGGCGACGTAATTATTGTTTTCGGTTTAGCCATTCTAATTGAATGAAATGATATTTCATTATAGTTTCATTTGCATTTCTTGAATGACTGATGATGCCACACATCTCTCAAGTGCTTGTTTGTCACCCGTATATTGTCTTTGGTGAGATGTCTCTTCCTACCTTTCGCCTATTTTCTGATTGAATTGCTTGCGTTATTATTGTTGAGTTCTCAGAACTCTTTATTTTTCCAGACGCTAGTCCTCTGTCGGTTTGCCAATGTCTCCTCCCAATTTGCAGCTTGTCTTTTCATCCTCATAATGAGACTTTGGTAGAGTTAAGCATTTTCAATTTCAATGAAGTCCAATTTATCAACTTTGTCTTTTATTTTATTAGTCATGTCAAATGAACTGATGTCAAGTGGGAGAATTCTTTGCCTTAGCCCAAGATCCTAAGATATTTGCTGTTTTATCTAAATGTATTATAGTTTTGCATGCTACACTGACACCCATGATCTATTTTGAGTTAATTTTGACATGAATTTGGTAAAAGCATTGAGATTTAGGTTGAGTTTCTTTTGTTTTTGTATTTTTTTGCTGGATAGTTTCAGGACCTTTTGCTGAAGAGATTCTACTTCCTCCATTGATTTGCTTTACAAACTTTGTCAAAAAAGAGTTGGCTTTACTAGGGTGGAACTATTTCTGAGATTTCTATTTGATGCCATTGATCTCTGTGTCTATTGTCCTGACAGTCTGACTCTCTATATAATAGCTCTCAAAGTGATTACTCCTGTTTTGTTTTGTTTTTTCTTTTTTCAGATTTCTTTTAGCTACTCTAGTTCCTTTGTCTTCCCCTATAAGTTTTGGAATAATCTTGTCTGTATTTATAAAAAGCCTTACAGTAATTTCAATGGGAATTGTGATAACCCTATATATCCACTGGAGAAATCAACATCTTTCCCATGTGGTCTTCCAATATAGTAATACAAAGTAAGACCCCACCTATTTACATCTTTTTGATGATTTTCATCAGAATCTTGTAGTTTTCAGTGAACAAGCTTTGTATTTAGTTCTCCGATTTGTAACAGTTTTATTTCTTTTTGAACAGCTGCAAATGGTGTTACAGTTTAAACTTCAGTTTCCTCATGTTCATTGCGAGTGTTTAAATACAATTGATATTTTTATGATGCAATATTCTGTGACTTTGCTGAATGCACTTATTACGCCCAGAAGATATTTTTTGTTTGATGTTTGGTTAGCCTGTTTGTTAGATTTTGTAGAATTTTCTATGCCAACCACTGTATGTTACCTGCAAGTAAGGACTTTTTTTTTCCCTTCTACCTTTCCAATCTATATGCCTTTTATTTCCTTTTGTTTCTGAGTTGAGCTGACTAGATGTCCTGGGAATATGTTGACTAGCAGTAGTGAGAGTGTACGTACTTGCCTGGTTCCAGATTTTAGGAGGAAAACATTCAGTCTTTCACCAATAATAATCCTATTGCTGTAGGGTTTTGTAAATACTCGCTATCAAGTCAAGGACATCCTGTTATATTGCTAATTTTCTGAAATGTTTAATCATAAATGATTGTTGTATTTTAGCAAAAGCTTTCTTTGTGTCAATTAATAATATCATGTGATTTTTTCTTCTTTCCATTGTTAATATGGTAAATTATGTTGATTAATTTTGGAATATTGGGCCAGTATTGTATTCCTGGAAAAGATCCCATTGGTTATGGTGTATTACTCTTGTTGTGCATTGTTGAATTCTATTTAATTTTGTTTATACTGTCTTTGTCTGGTTTAGGTATCAAAGTAATGTTGGCTTCATAAAATGAGAAGGGAAGTATTCTCTGTGTTTTCTGGAAGACATTGTATAAACACCGTAAAGTTTAGTGATATTTTTCATCCACTCTGCCATTTTCAGTATTTATACAATTTGAAGTAATTATCAATATATTAAGACTTAAGTCTGCTATTTTATCTTTTGTTCCTGTTTCTTCTTTTCTCATGTTTTAGTTTCCTTTTCCTGCCTTCTTATGGATTGCTTAAATATACTTTCAAATTCCATTTTGATTTATCTATAGCGTTTTTCAGCGTACCTCCCTGTATAGGTTTTTTAGTGGTTACTCTAGATAATACATTTCATACATGTGTATGTGTGTATATATAAAACGAACCAAGGTATGTCTTGGAATTGTTTGAGATTTATATATTGGAGATTGTCTGAGTTTATCTTGTTTTGAATTTGTTCAGCTTCTTGAACCTGTAGGTTTTTAGTGTCTCCTTTGCCAAATGTGGGTGTTTTCAGTATCAAGATATTCATTTGATATTTTTTCAGCTCCATACTCTTTCTCCTCTCCTTTGGGGTCTCTGATGACCTCAGTTTTTCATCTTTTATTTTATTACCGCATATTCCTGAGAGTGGCTTTTTTTTTTTTTTTTCAGAAAATTTTCTTTGTTATTTAGATTGTGTAATTTCTATTATTCCATATTCACTGATTATTTTCTCCTGCCGTCTCTGTTCTTTTTTGTTTTTAATGTTAATTTTGAAAAAGAGAGAGAGCATGTGCACAAGTAGGGGGAGGGCAGACAGAGAGGGAGAGAGAGAATCCCAAACAGCCTCCATGCTGAGCACAGAGCCCAATGCAGGGCTCAATCTCACAATCGTGTTCGTGGCCTGGGCTGAAATCAAGAGTCAGATGCTTAACAACTGAGCCACCTAAGCATCCCTGCCCTCTCCATTCTGATATTGAGCCCATGCATTAAAAGTTATTTTTTCCATGTATTTTACTTTTCAGTTCTAAAATTTCCTTTAGATTCTTATTTATATCTTCTATTTTTTTCTGAGGTTTTCTAATCATGCCCTGAGACACTCTATTTTGTTTCATTTGTTTCAAGCATGTTTATAATTGTTCACTGAAGCATTATTTTTTAATGTCTATTTCTTTTTTTATATTAAATATAGTTTATTGTCAAATTGGTTTCCATACAACACCCAGTGCTCATCCCAACAGGTGCCCTCCTCCATGCCCATTACCCACTTTCCCCTCTCTTCCACCCCCCATCAACCCTTAGTTTGTCTCAGTCCTTAAGAGTCTCTTATGGTTTGCATCCCTCCCTCACTGTAATTTTTGTCCCTCCTTCCCCTCCCCCATGGTCTTCTGTTAAGTTTCTCAGGATCCACATACGAGTGAAAACATACAGTATCTGTCTTTCTCTGCCTGATTTATTTCACTTAGCATAATACCCTCAAGTTCCATCCATGTTGCTACAAATGGCCAGATTTCATTCTTTCTCACTGCCAAGGAGGATTCCATTGTATATATAAACCACAGCTTCTTCATCCATTCATCAGTTGATGGACATTTAGGCTCTTTCCATAGTCTGGCTATTGTTGAGAGTGCTGCCTTAAACAGCAGGGTACGAGTGCCCCTATGCATCGGCACTCCCGTAGTTTATTTATTTTTAAGAGAGAGAGAAAGAGCAAGCAGGGGAGGGGCAGAGCGAGAGGGAGAGAGAGAGAATCCCAAGCAACCTCCACGGTGTCACAGCAATGCCAGACATGGAGCTCAGTCTTGCAAACTGTGAGATCATGACCCGAGCTAAAATCAAGAGTTGGATGCCTAACTGACTGAGCCACCCAGGTGTCCCTGTTCACTGAAGTATTTTTATGATGGATGCTTTAAATTTTGTCTGATAATGCAAAGGTAAAATTCTGCCAGCAGACCCTGTACTACAAAAATCAGTAAAAGAAGTCCTTCAGGCTCAAGGGATTGGCAGAAGATGGAAAATTGAATTTCTAAGAATAGAAAGATAGGAAATGATAAATAATTCAGGAAATAAAGTTGTTTTTTCATTGAATTTCTTTCAGGTACACATGACCACTTTAAGCCAAAATTATAGCCATGCATCATGGAGTTCATAATGTTTACAGATGTATACATATCCAAATTAACATAAAAAATTGTGGTATAAATAGACTTATATGATTGTGAAGCTTTTACATTTTATATTAAATGATACAATATTAATTTTAAATAGATATTGTAATATCTGAAATAAAAGTTTAAACCTAAAGCAGAGAGATATTTCTAAAAACCCAAGGGGCGCCTGGGTGGTGCAGTCGGTTAAGCGTCTGACTTCAGCCAGGTCACGATCTCGCGGTCCGTGAGTTCGAGCCCCGCGTCAGGCTCTGGGCCGATGGCTCAGAGCCTGGGGCCTGTTTCCGATTCTGTGTCTCCCTCTCTCTCTGCCCCTCCCCCGTTCATGCTCTGTCTCTCTCTGTCCCCAAAAAAATAAATAAACGCTGAAAAAAAAAATTTAAAAACCCAATAGATAAATAAAAAGCCAGTAAGGAAGGTAATAAAAAAATCAAATAATCCAAAGATCCAAAAAAGAAGACCAGAGAAACAAACAAACAACAACAATAAAAAACTCAGACAGAAATCAAATATTAAATACAACATATCATTCAAAACATTAAATGTTAATGGATCAAACATTATAATTAGAAATCAGACTGTCAGAATTTGCTAAAAAACAGGACCCAACTACTTGCCAAATTACAAGAGACACATTTTAAATAGAAAGACAGATATGTTGAAGTAAATGGATGAAAAATAATACATTACACAAAGAGTAAATATATGAAGGCTAGGATATTATGTTGATATCAGGTAAAATACACTTCCTGACAAGACCGATCTTGTATAATGACATAATGATAAAAGAATCAATTCGCCAACATAGCTGGAGGTGTCATAAATCCAGACTTTAAGTTATACTATAAAGCTGTAGTAATCAAAACAGTATGATACTGGCATAAAAAAAAAATACACATAGATCATGGAACAGACTAAAGCCCAGAAATAAACCCACAATTATATGGTGAATTAATCAACAAAGGAGGCAACAATGTGCAATGGGGAAAAGTCTTTTCAATAAATGGTGCTATAGGGGTGCCTGGGTGACCCAGAGAGTTAAGCATCTAACTTCGGCTCAGGTTATGATCTCACAGTTTGTGAGTTCAAGCCCCCCTTCGGGCTCTGTGCTGACAGCTCAGAGTTTGGAGCCTGCTTTGGATTCTGCGTCTCCCTGTTTCTGCCCCACTCGTATTTGCACTCTGTCACTCTCTGTCTCTCAAAAATGAATAAAATGTTAAAAACAATTTTAATGGTGCTGCAAAACTGGACAGCTACAAACAAAAGAATGAAACTGGACCACTTTCTTACACCATCCCAAAAAAATAAGCTCAAAATGGATTAAAGATATAAGTGTGAGTCTTGAAACCATAGAAATCTTAGAACACAGGCAGTAACTTCTCTGAAATTGGGCATAACAACATTTTTCTAGGTAAGTCTCCAGGGGCAAGAGAAACAAAAGCAAAAAATAAACTATTGGGACTACATCAAAATAAAAAGCTTCTGTACAGCAAAGGAAACAATCAACAAACCTAAAAGACAGCTTACTGAATGGAAGAAGATATTTGCAAATGACATAGCTAATATAGGATTAGTATCCAAAATGTATAAAGAACTTAAATAACTCAACATCAACAAAATGAATAATCCAATTTAAAAAATGGGCAGAAGACACGAATAGACATTTCTCCAAAGAAGACATCCAGATGTCCAACAGGCACATGAAAAGATGCTCAACATCACTCATCATCAGGGAAATACAAATCAAAACATAATGAGATATCACATCACGCCTATCAGAATGGCTAAAAGCACAAGGATGTGGAGAAATAGGAACCCTTTTGCACTGGTGGTGGGAATGCAAACTGGTGCAGCCACTGTGGAAACCAGTATGGAGGGTGTTCAAAAAATTAAAAACAGAATGACCCTATGATCCAGTAATGGTGCTACTAGGTATTTACTTAAAGAATACAAAAACATTAATTTTAAAGGATATATGCATCTCTATGTTTACTGCAGCATTATTTACAATAGTCAAATTATGGAAGCAGCCCAAGTGTCCATTGATAGATGAACAGATAAAGAAGTGATATCTATACATGCAATGGAATACTATTCAGTCATGAAAACAAATGAAATCTTGCCATTTTCGAAGAACGGGGCTGGATCTAGAGAGTATAAGGCTAACTGAAATAAACAGAGAAAGACAAATATATGATCTCACTCATATGCGGAACTTAAGAAATAAAACAAATAAATAACATAAAAGAGACAAACAAAGAAACAGACTCTTAACCATAGAGAACAGATTATTATCAGAGGGAAGTGGGAGGGGGGAAATGGATGAAATAAGTGAAGGGGATTAAGATACACTTATTTTGATAAGCACTGAGTAATATATGGATTGATGAGTGACTATGCCTACACCTGAAAGTAATATAGCACTGTATATTAACTACACTGAAATTCAAATTAAAAAAAAACAAAACAAAACAGTTACTGGGAACTGGAGGAAAAATAGAATCAATTCACCATAAAAAAATTATAAATATGTCTGAACCTAATAGTTAAGCTTCATAATACATGAAACAAATATTAAAGGAATGGAAAAGAGAGAAAAATGGAAAGAAGAAAAACAATTTCAAAAATCATAGTTAAATATTTTGACACAACTCTCTCAGCAATGGACAGAGAAAATAGACACATAAATTAAATAAAAACAATTCTAAATAATCCACCACTTTTTCTAATTGCTGTTTATAGAATGCTTCACCCAACACTGTAAAATACATATTCTTTTCAAGTGCACATGTATGTTTAATAAGTTAGAAACATGCTTGGCTATAAAAAATTGTAATACATTTTTTAAAAATATGTTATACAAACTATATTCTTCATCAAAAATAGAATTAAAATAGAAAAATTTGACACAACAATATATTTTTTAAAAAACACCAAATATTGGGGGGCGTCTGGATGGCTCAGTAGTTAAGTGTATGACTTTGGCTCAGGTCATGATCTCATGGTCTGTGTGTTCGAGCCCCATATCAGGCTCTGTGCCGACAGCTCGGAGACTGGAGCCTGCTTCAGATTCCATGTCTCCTCTCTCTGCCCCTCCCCAGCTCATGCTCTGTTTCTCTTTCTCTCAAAAATAAATAAACATTAAAAAAATTTTTTTAAACACCAAATGCTGGAGTTAAATAGCCACTCTTAAGTAATACATGAGCCAAAGAAGAAATCTCAAAAGAAATTAGAAAATATTTTGGAATAAATGATAATAAAAATACAACATATCAAGATTTTTGAGATGCATCTAAATTTATGTTTAGAAGAAATGTCATAGCTTTAAATACTTTAAATACTTATGACAGAACACATGAAATGTTTCTATAAAAAGAGAAAAGTAACCATTAAATAAGTGGGACAAATAAAATAATAAAGATAATAAAATAAATCAGTGAAATAAACAGTAACATTAGTAAAATAAAATTTTAGTTATTTGAAAACATCAAATTGATAAACTCTTTTATATTAGTCAAGGAAAAAAGAGAACTCAAATAACCAATATTAGATATTATAAAGAGATGATCTCTAAAGATATTACAGACATTAAAAGAATAGAATAGAACAAGTAGAACAAAAGAATAGAATGAGGGAAAAAAAGAATAGTAAGAATATTATGAAACACCTTATGCCAGAAATTTGACAACTTAGATGAAATATACATTTTCCTTGTAAATTACAATTTAAAACTGACTCAATATGAAGGAAAATCTGAATAAGCCTTTATTAATAAGATTGAATTTGTAATCATAAAATCTCATTCCCACACATACACAAAAAAATCCTCAAGGCACAGAAAGTTTCATTTAGGAATTCTAACAAACATTCCAAAAATGTCCTTTATAAATATAGGAAAAGAGAATAATTTCTAATTCATGTTATGAGATCACCATAATCCTAATATAAATATCTGACTATGACATTACAAAAAATGAAAAATACAGAATAATATTAATCATTAACATGGTTTTAAAACCCTTAACAAAATAATAGTAAAGTGAATACAGCAAAGAGTTTTTTCCCAAGAGTGCAAAGATGGTTTAGTATTCACAAATCAATTACTGAAATTGACATATGGACATTTCAATAGTTGAAGACAGAACACTTGCAGCAAATTTCTCAGGCAACTATCTTAATCTAGTAAGGTAAACCAATGACAATTCTCCTAGCAATATCATATTAATCCTTGAATATTGAATACTTTCCCCTTAAAATAAAAAATAATGAATGGTTGCCAACTCTCATTACTTCTACTCAAATTGTACTGGAGTTCTTAATCATTGGAATAAGATATAGAAATAGAAGGAATAATGACTAGGAAGAAAGTAGTAAAACGGTGGATATTTGCTGTTGAAAATCCTTAAGCAACCTACAGAACAATCAATAGATTCATAGATGAAACCCTAATAGAAAAATAAAATAATGAGAAGCAGTTCTGCTTACAAGAACGCCACAAACATTACACATGTAGAAATAAATTTAACAAAAGACACGTGAGAGCTCTACACCATAAACTACAAAACACCGTTGATAGCAATTAAAGACCTAAGTAAATATAGAGATATGACATGAAGAGTTTTAATGTTATTGATATCAATTCTCTCCAAGTTGATATGCACATTCAATAAAACTCCAAACAAAATTCCAGGGCTTTTAAAATATAAAATTAACAAATGGGGCGCCTGGGTGGCTCAGTCGGTTAAGCGTCCGACTTTGGCTCCGGTCATGAACTTATGGTTTGCTTCGGATTCTGTGTCTCCCTCTCTCTCTGCCCCTCCCCTGCTCATGCTCTGTCTCTCTTGGTCTCAAAAATAAGGAAAGATTAAAAAAATTAAAAATAAATAAAATAAAATTACCAAGTGGATTCTAAATTTTAGAAAAATGGAAAGGATCTAGAGTTTTTAATTTCTGAAAGAGTAGAACAAAGTTGGAGAGGTTACCCAAACTGGCTTTTGATTTACTATAAAGCTGCAGTAAACAAGACAACGTGGTCGCGGATTCAGGATTGAAAAGTAAATGAACAGGATAGACTAGAGAGATCCCAGAAATAATCATTGGATTTTGTTTAAGGTATGAAAGCAATCCAATGCAAAGAAAGGCAATGTAACAAAATGGGCTGGAATAACTAGCTAAGCATATGGAAAGATAGAACCTTGATCTTCCCACAAATTGCCCACACACGCACACATTCACGACAATAGCAGATCAAATCTAAAAACCAAAACAATGAAGACATTAGAAGATAGTTCACATAAAGCAATTACCATAAATGAAACATGTGATAAATTAAAATTGTTTTCAAGCGATAAATTTTTACTTTTTAGGAGACACAATTTTCAACAGGGGCTGCAAGTTTATTGAACATGAAATATTACCACAAACTCACTAGTGTAACTAAAATTATAAAGGGGAGCCCCTGGGTGGCTCAGTCAGATAAGCCTCCAACTTTTGATTTCTGCTCAGGTCATGATCTCACATTTCGTGAGATTGAGCCCTGCATCTGGCTCTGTGCTCTCAGTGCAGGGCCTGCTTGGGATTCTCTGCCACTCTTACTCTCTCTGTCCCTCGTCCTTCTCTCTCTCTCTCAACACAAATAAATAAAAAAAAAAAATTATAATGATGAAGACGACAGGGAGCAACTAGAATTCTCATACGTTGTAATATACAAAATTGTACAACCACTTTGGAAACTGATTGGAAGCCTTTATTTATTTATTTATTCACTTATTTATTTTTATTCTTTTTTAAAAATTGTTATGTTTCTTTTTGATAAAGAGAGAGAGAGAGAAGACAGAGAGAGACAGAGTGCAAGCAGGGGAGGGGCAGAAAGAGAGGGAGACACAGAATCCGAGGCAGGCTCCAGACTCTGTGCCGACAGCAGAGAGACTGATGCGGGGCTTGAACTCACAAACCTGAAGATCATAACCTGAACCGACGTTGTACGCTTAACTGACTGAGCCACCCAGGCAGCCCCATTTTTTTTTTTTTTTAAGTAACACTCTATGACCCAGAAATTTCACTCCTTGGCTTTGACCAAGGAGAAATGAAAGCATGTATCATATAAAGGCTATACAAGAATGCCCATTTAAGCTTTACTTGTGATGGCCAAATTCTGGAAACAGCTTAGGCTGTCCAACCATGGGAGACTAAATAAACAAACTGTAGTATATTTATACAATGGAATAGTACTCAAAAAGTAAAAGACTCAAACTTCTGATACGTGGAACTACATGAACGAGTCTCATTAATGCAATGCCGAATTAAAGAAGCCGTATGCAAAAGAGTACATGCGGTGTAAACCTATTTATAAGAACTTCCAGAATGGACAAAAATAATTTGCAGTTGATGAACCTCTATGAGCAGGTTTTGAGGGGAATCGATTAGGAAAACACAGAAGTAAATTTCCTGAGTGACACTTCTTCTATAGTTCATTTTTGTAAAAATTTGGGTAACACAGGTATGCGCATTTGCCAAAATTCAATGAATATACACTTAAGATATGTGCATTTCTTTGTATAAAAATTTTAAATGAGAAGAAAAAAACTGTAAACAAATATTAAATTCTAATGATCTGCTGCTTGTTGAAGTATGTAGTGGGAAGTTATGTTAACGTCTAAAATGTATAAAAATAAGATGATGGATGGATGGATGGATGGATAGGTGGATGAATAGATGGATGGATGGATTGAGGAATGGATAGACAGGAAAATAGGATATAAAACATGCATATTAAAATGTTAATAGGTATATGTTATATGTATATCTTCTTGGGATTATGGGTATATGTGTATTCGTGGGTATATAAATGTTCACTCTAAAATTATTTCAACTAAAAATAAAATAAAATTAAAATAAAATAACTTCAACTTTGCTCTCTGTGTGAAATTTTTTTATAACAAACTGTTGGTTAAAAATGAACGACATACAACAGGTAAATAAAATACAATCATATTTGTGATTATTTTCAAAACACATAGGTATAACTTTTGGTAAAGTGCTTGATTACATAACATACTCTAAATTAATGTTTCTTTTGCCTCATATATACATACACATGTAACTTTTCACCTATTATTGGATTTACTGTAGTGAAAACTAAGTTGACCCAATCAGTGTTTCCACTGGATGAATAAAAATCTGATCAGACATGGTTGGTCTATGAAGATTTACCTCTATTTCTCAATATCAGCTTATAAAATAAGTATTCGGTGTGGTTAAAACCAAGTCAGATGAAACTCACAGGGGAAATATGGGAAAAAGTGGCTACAAAAAACCAAACCCAAGACAAAAATCTAAATTAATAAGATCAAGTTTCTGTTTGTCACCATAAGATATGAAAACATCTGAATAAGTAGTGTTCACAGATTTGAAAGGCTCCATGGTATGTACTAAATTCACTTCCTTCTTGGAGGGGACTAAAGTAATGTTGTCGATCAGAAGTATCAATATTAGGGGCGCCTGGGTGGCGCAGTCGGTTAAGCGTCCGACTTCAGCCAGGTCACGATCTCGCGGTTCGTGAGTTCCAGCCCCGCGTCGGGCTCTGGGCTGATGGCTTGGAGCCTGGAGCCTGTTTCCGATTCTGTGTCTCCCTCTCTCTCTGCCCCTCCCCCGTTCATGCTCTGTCTCTCTCTGTCCCAAAAATAAATAAAAAACGTTGAAAAAAAAATTAAAAAAAAAAAAAAAGAAGAAGTATCAATATTAGATCAAACTACTTTATACCTCCACAAGTCTATAATATGCCACTCCAGGCGGATTAACAGAATTACACAATAGCTAATATATAATAAGATTTGGCTACTTGAGGCATAGGCAGCATGGAGTAATTTCGAAAACAGGTAGATCTGAGTTGGAGAATCAGCACCATCATCTGCACTGTGACCCTGACAGGTTTTTGCTTCAGTGAACCTATGGTTCTTCCTCAGTAAAATAAAAGTAAAATCATATATTTGCTTGTAGGGATATTGTGGGAATTAAGAGAGCACTTTGAGAGAAGGCATATAGAAATTGCTCCATAAATGCTAGCCTTCTTCCATCCTGAGAATGTATGCAGAGTCTGAATAAATTATCAATAGAATTATGTTCTTAGATTAATTCTATTTCTGTGCATCTGTCCAGTGGGCAACTCTGGAGTAGAAGAAAGGTTTTTTGTTTGTTTCTTTGTTTTATATATATATTTTTTTAATTTTTTTTCCAACGTTTATTTATTTTTTTGGGGACAGAGAGAGACAGAGCATGAACGGGGGAAGGGCAGAGAGAGAGGGAGACACAGAATCGGAAACAGGCTCCAGGCTCCAAGCCATCAGCCCAGAGCCCGACGCGGGGCTCGAACTCACGGACCGCGAGATCGTGACCTGGCTGAAGTCGGACGCTTAACCGACTGCGCCACCCAGGCGCCCCTGTTTTATATTTTTTGTTGCTGTTCTTTTTAGCTAATAGGCTAGAGTCTCAATTCTTTTTTTTTTTTTTTTTTTTTTTGAGAGAGAGAGAGAGAGCGCGCGTGCGCACATGCAATTGGGAGAGTGGCAGAGGGAGAGAAAAACAGAATCTCTTTGTTGTTGTTGTTGTTTTTATTTTTTAAAAATTTGAATATAATTCATTGTCAGATTGGTTTCCATAAAACACCCAGTGCTCATCCCAACAAGTGCCCTCCTCCATGCCCATCACCCACTTGCCCGTCTCCCCCAGCCCCCATCAACCCTTAGTTTGTTCTCAGTCCTTGAGAGTCTCTTATGGTTTGCCTCCCTCCCTCTCTGTAACTTTTTTTTCCCCTCCTCTCCCCCATGGTCTTCTGTTAAGTTTCTCAAGATCCACAAATGAGAAAGACAGAATCTCTAGCAGGCTCCACACTCAGCAGAGAGCCAGACATGAGACTTGATCCCACAATCCTGGGATCATGACCTGAGCCAAAATCTAGAGTCTGATGCTCAATCACCTGAGCCACCCAGGTGCCCTCCAAACCTTCAGTAGAGTTACCCTTCCACTTAGCATTTAATACTTCTTCATGATTTTAATGTTTGGGTCTGGGAGGCAGAGCTATTGTGTATAGGAATGGCCCAAAGAAACACGATGGAAATTTAACCATAACAACACAGAAGTTGTAAAGAAAGCTAAGGAAGAAATGAAGGCCATTAGAATTATTTAGCTAACACAAGATAACCTGTTGAAGTAAATTCTTCCCAGTTCTGGTTTATTCTCCCACAGAACTTGGTTTGATATCTATTTTAAAGAACTTAGCAGTCCACTCTAAAAAGCCATGTTTTTCAAATTTCCTTTGTTCCACTGATTCACAAAGGACTCCAAATTTCCAAATAAAGAGTAACTCAGGAACTGAAGGGCAGTGTCTGTAATTGTTGTTAAGATGTCGAAATGCAAGGGGCTTATATTAGAAGACTAGGAATTCAGAATATATACAGGTAATAGTGACTTGACGAATTCACTTCACTGGCAGTTTTTACAAAAGCTGACATACTACAGACTAATACATCTATAAGGTGGTGAATTATAATAGAACTTACCTTGATTTTAAAAGGTGAAGTATTAAGGTTTTTCTAGTTAGCTTTAGTTCATACAACAATTCTTCTTCATAAGTTTCCTGCAAAACAATATCCATCGCATGGCTTAAACGTGTGCTCATTTCGTGTGTGTTGGGGTGGGGAGTGGGGTGGATCCTGGGATAAATTAGACTTTATCAATCTATCTGGCAACCCAGCAGTAAGGGCCAGACAAAATGATCAATACGGATTAGGCTGAGTGAACGAGAACCAATATATGGAGGATTTTGCTTGTAAGTTATGTTTTCGTTAAATTTTTTGATGGGCATTTTTTCTAGTTATAAAATAAAATGAAATGAAAGGAAAATATTTATAGTCTCTGCTCATAGAGCTTTTGTTTATGTATTTTTAACAATTTTGGGTATAGTGTTTTATAGTCTACTGTCTCACATAAAAATAAATTATGACCATCACCATTTTCCTATCCCAATAAGTGTTTTTCATAGCACGTATTTTATGGCTGAAAAGCACAATGTGAACTTATTTAATCTATATCCATATCAGAAATTTGATTTGAGGTATTCACTGTAGTTAGACATAATTTCTTTATCGGCAAGGTGGAAAAAATGCAAAGCTTTTAGAGAAATACTGCAAAATAACCTGAAGAAAGGAAGCACAAAATTAGAATTTCACCAGAAATTTACAGTGGTTCTTGGTTTTTTGCCTTAGATGTTAACAGTAATGAATTGATAACTTATTGTGACAAATTGTTTTCTTCGATGACCATTGGGAGTGATATTTTTCTTCTGTTCATTTACTTTATGTTGTTATCTGTATACTCGTATATGATTTCCTAATTTATATCCTTTAACTATTTTCTTTTGTGGTATTTTCTTTCTTTATAATTCATAAGAACTATTTATAATTTCAGGATTTACAGTTACCGGTCATATGTCTAGCACATTTCTTTAGTTTATTGTTCACCCATGTATTCAATAGCTGTCATTTCAGGCATACTGATCATACGGAAGATACAATGGTTCACAAGATAGAGGTCACTGCCCTTATGGAAGCTATAGCTTGGCAAAGAAGAAAATCAATCAAATGTAACTGAGTATTATTAAGCATCATAATAGGAGAAATGAAGTGACTGTGTGAGGGATGTAGAAAGAGGAGTCAGGGGCAGAGAACAGCACATGCAAAAGCTCTGAGGTAAGAAAGAGCTTGACATGTTTGAGAAATCCAGAAGAGTTCAACATGGCAGGAAAAGCAAATGTAAATTGAATAAATACGAAAAACGCCAAGGTAGGAAGGCGCCAAATCAGGTAACAACTAGTCACTTAAGAAGATTTGGACCTTATCCTAAGAGCCAAGAGAAGAAAAAAAGCAGAAGTAGGTATGGTATTTTAGGTGGTTTACTTATTATGGGTAATGGATCAGCAAAAATCACAACCGTAGGCAGGAAAGGCATTTAAAGACTGTTGCCGGATTAGAGGTCACTTGGGCAGGGGAGTGGCAGCAATGATAAGGCAGGGAGCTTCGATAATTTCAAAGGATATTTATTTACATTCTGGAATCAGCTCAGTGATTCTTTGATGGGGGAGGCACAAGTGAGGAGTGAAGAATTCCCTCAGGCTTCTAGTTTGTTTAAACTATGCTATTGAAATGAGGGTCTTCTGAAAAGGGGCAGCTTTGAGGAAAGGAGAGGGGAGTTTTGTGTTTGTTGAATGTGAGGTGTGCATTAGGGCATTTTTGACTGCAAGTTTAACGTAAAATTAGGACTTTATCATAAACACATAATTCACAGTGGGCCAGCAAGAACCTGGGTGTTTATTCAAATAAGAAGGGTGGAATTGCATTTACAAACACGAGGAACCGTATACATTGTGTATTAGCTAATATTCAGACACTATTGTTAATATTGTTAAATGTGACATTATCGTTATTCTTGTCCTTACTCTTGTTTCTACATAAACAGAATTTTGTGATTTTATATTTAATTTAGAATTTTATTAATCTTACTTAATTTAATTATTTTTTTATTTTTTTTTCTTCTTAACGTTTACTTATTATTGGGAGACAGAGAGAGACAGAGCATGAACATGGGAGGGGCAGAGAGAGGAGGAAACACAGAATCCAAAGCAGGCGCCAGGCTCTGAGCTGGAAGCACAGAGCCCGACGCGGGGCTCGAACTCACAGACCGTGAGATCATGACCTGAGCCGAGGTCGGACGCTTAGCTGACTGAGCCACCCAGGCGCCCCAAATTTGTTTTCATTTTAGAATCATTTTAGACTTAGAGAAAAGTTGGAAAGATAATACAGGGAATCCCCATGGACCCCACAACTCAGATTTCCATATTGCTAATATCTTACATGGCTATTATGGACCTATCACAACTTATGAACCAAGACTACCATTATCAATTAATGTATACATTTATACAGATTTCCTTAATTTTGTTTAAAGTCCTGTCTTAGGATCCCACCCAGGGCAGCACATTACATTCAGTCATGCTTCTTTAGGATCCTCTATGACAGTTTCTCAGACATTCTTTATTTTTCTGAAAACGGTGACAGTTTTGAAGAGTAACAATCAAGTATTTTATAGGTTGTCCCTCAATTTAGGTTTTTCTGAAATTTTTCTTATTACTGGATTGGGACTGTGGAGATTTGAGGGAAAAAGGTGCCATTTTCATTGCATCATACTAAAAGTACCTACTATCAACATGAGTTATTACTGATGATGTTAACCTTGATCGGCTCACTGAGGTGACATTTGTCAGCCCTTCTCCACTTCAAGGTAACAGTGTTTGTCCCCTTCCATGTTCTTCTCTATGGAGAAGTCACTATGCACAGTCCATGCTTAAAGGGTGGGGAGTTATGTCCATCTCCTGGAAAGGGTAGTGCCTATGTCAATTTTTTCACTCTTATGAATAGATTCGTCTATCCCCCCTCAATTTATGGGGGGGGATATGGGTTCATGGGCATTAATTTATCTTTCTTTATGGTCCAAAACTATGTTATTAATTGTGTTGCTCAAATTGTCCCTTCTTTCGCTACTGGGAGCTCCTTCCTTTGGCTCCTACGTTCTTTTGACATACTCCCCTCGATGCAAGTTTGGGTTGTTTGAGAATTTCCTCACTTTCTGGTAGTATAAGATGCTTCAAACTCATCTTGTATAATTCCTGCCCCAGGCCAGGCTCATCTTGCCTACTCATAATGGGACTTTTAAAGCTTTTATTTTGAAAGAGAGAGAGAGACAGAGAGAGAGACAGAGAGAGAGAGAGACAAGAGGGGGAGGGACAGAGAGAGAGGGAGAGAAAGAGAATCCCAAGCAGACTCTGTGCTGACAACACAGATCTAGGGCTTGATCTTACGAACAGTGAGATAATGACCTAAACAGCAATCAAGAGTTGGACACCTAACTGACTGAGCCACTCAAGTGCCCCCATATGGGACTTTTAACATAAGTCCTGATTTGCACAATGGTGGTAAAAGATTGGCTTTGCCCTCTTGGGTGAGTACCAAACTTCAACCAATAAAAGTTTTGCTTTTTTTTTTATTGTTGACCTGCAATGTTATATTAATAAAACGTTTAAGAAGGTGATAAAGGAATTGGAGATCAAGAGAATACACAATTTGTAAGGAGATAACTAGAGAAAAAATGGCTAGACGTTATCTCCCGATGGCCGCAGGTGGAGAGTTGCATTTTCATGATCTCAAGCCATGGGAAAGACATTTAGGTGGGATCTTTTGGAATGCTGAAATGTGTCATGCTTATGACTGAGAAACCTAACAAATGAGAGCATGGAGGGCTGGCTCTTCTAGTCTTGGAGGGAAGAAAAGCAGCTGCCCTGGGAAAAGTCTACCCACTCAAAAAGTGTTGGAGCAAAGTGACAGTATTCTCCATGGACCAAGTAAGAAACCTAAGGCTCACAATGCAACTGCCTGGTAATAAATATCTAAGGACAGTCATTGAATGCCTTTCATAGTAGCGGGAGTTGAAAAATTACCTAACTTTGAAGCTTGTTTCCTATTATATGTATTACATATTGTCTGCATAAACATTTGGGTTTTTTTTTTAAATAAAATCTTAAATGCTTATGTTTTAACACCTGAATAAACACTATTCTAAGCAACAGGCCAAATGTGTTCCCGTGAAAGTTGTCCAACTTTGCTGCAGAAAGCTGCTGTAAAGCAAACAAACCTGCATGTTATACCTCTGAGAAAGCAAAATGCTCAGAGATTACATTCCACGGGCACCAGCTCAGAACAAACGAAGTTGCCTTAAATCAGTCCGGAAAGCTGTTAGTGGAAATCCTCTGTTAGTGGAAGATTTTAAATGGCACCCCCTAAAATCCAAATTTTACTCCATCTTATGCCCTAATCCATCAAAAGCTTGCTGCCTCCACAACCCTCACCCCCACCAAGCACATGCTGTACCCTGGGCGGGGGGGGGGGGGGGAGTCCGCAGAAACATTGAGACTCCTCTCTTGTTCCATTCGGATTGGAGCACGAGCTGGCTTTCTACATATCCTGTGAATGCAATAAATCCAATTTATTCAATCCAAGCGTGTACCTGTATGTCATAATCGTGGATGTGCCAAACATCTCTCTTCTGCATCAGAGGAAGCCTTTTCGGATACACCAGTTCTTGGCCCTCCACTCCAAGGATTAACTTTTCTAAAAGGAAACGTAAGGGGGGAAATACATCCGGCATTAACATTCACCCACAGCGACTCGAGAACGAATAGTCTCACAGAGTTCACTTGCCCCCAGTTAGCAGTCATGTACAGCATCACTAGGAAGTCGATCCCCATTCACAGGTGAGGAAATTGAGACTGTCATTTCCAAATTGGGAAAATACAAGCAAAATTGGAAAGTAGACCAAAAAACCATGAGGTCCTTTGGCTTTTTCCATCTCTCCACCTTGTTCTGTGGTTGCCTATCTCCTCACGCCTGTCTCTGGATTCTGCCCCCTGTCCCAGCCTGCCCTGGGATGGATTGTAGATGGTAAATTACCGATTTTAGGGTAAATTACCGATTTTAGTGTAAATTACCGATTTTTGTCTCCCAGGAACATTTGCATTTGAAACCTTGACCCTCTTAGATACATACAGGTCTTTCTCTTGCTAAAAAAGGTTTGAGGTACTCTTGAATCAGTGCTGGACATAATAGTCTACACAACCAGTGGCCATCTGTGAGATGAGCCCTGGTAACCTCCCTGAAGAGCAATAGGGAGGAAAGACCATAGGATTTTAGAATCTGCTATTATCGGAATCAAATAAGTTTTACCAGTTTATTAGCAGTGTGACCATAAATACTATATCCATTCTCTCTGATCTGTATATATTATTCTCAATTCCTTTATCTAGAAAGTGGAGACAGTAACTCAGAATTTTACGTGTGCTAATGTACAAAGTGGCCAATGGCCAGCTCGACGTGTGCAATGTTGCAGATATTCAGAAATGTCCATTCCTTCCTCCTTCTCGGTGTAAATCAGAATATATAAGACCGAGAAGGTGTCTCATAGAATCTCAGTATTTGTCATAACTGGCCCAAGTCCTATGCTATGTTAGCGAAATCATCCATGGGAATTCCTGTTTTTACCATTTACAGTTTCAATTTTGTGACTAAAGAGACATTACCTCATAGCCTAGTAAGAAAACCCTAATAAAAAGATTAAGACATACCTTTAATCTGAGAGATGAGTATGATCATGAAAAGCAGAGTCCCGGGGAACATTCTGAAGGATGCTGGTGGAAGGGGGCACAGGTGCTTGAGAAAAGATGCACACAGCTCCCTGCCCTTGCTTCCTCAGCGGGGTCAAAGCGCCCAACAGATGGACAGGCAGTTTTGATGCAGCACAAGGAAGTGTTCCTTGCTCGTGTTGCATCATTTGTGAGGTGCCTGAGGCTAAAACCCAGAGGGTTGACATCATGTACTAATTAAAAGGACTACTGAGGTGCTGTCATGGGGGTGGACTGGGCAGAGATCCCTGCTTCGTGCCTGATATAAATACAATTCTAGAGGGACTAAAAATCCTAAAGTGAAAAAAAATCATGTGGGTCTTAGAAAAAAAAAAATTAAAGAACGTTTATATAAACTTGGGTTGAAGAAGGTGCATAGGAAGAATGCCACGTGTAGGAACTGTAAAGGAAGATTTGTTAAAACCAGTTAGAAATACTGAAACCTTTTTTCCCCTAGCTATTAAAGAAAAGCCTATGCCACGTGAGGCAGGGGCATAATGGCCTTTCTAATGGTGCCCCAAACATAAGATATTAATTCATATTCCACCCCCAGCCTCCACTCCTACCCTTATAAAAGAACCCAGAGTCCTGAGGCAAGAAGAGAAAATGAGGGGAGATAACTTGATCTCCCCCCCCCACCAGTTTTATCAAGATATAACTAACAGACAGCACCGTGTAAGTTTAAGGTACATGGTGCAATGACTTGACTTACTCTTATTGTAAGTTATAGCACAGTAAGTGTAATTGACATCCATCATCCCCCTACAGATGCAGACACAAAAGAAAAAAAAATGGCTTTTTCTTTGTGATGAGAGCTCTTAGCATCTACTCTCTAAATCACATATGAATTTAAATTAAAAGACAAAAACTCCAGGAATGTATGCAAGGTAAGGGTAAGGGTAAGGGTAAATATACATATAATATGGAACTCCTTCAAATCAATACAAAAAATAAGACATTAATAGACACATGCGCGAAGAACCTGTATAAGCCTATCTCTATGCCTACGATCTCTTCTTATGTTAGAAGAGATATCCCTTTGCCAATATCATCCTTTGGTGTTTGGGATTCTATCTCCTCCCCCATCTCATATTATTGATTATCCCTCTAATATTCCCATAAATTGAACCAATCTATGATAACTAGAAGCATTCTTTTAATATTTAAATAAGTTTAAGTCTCTTCCTTTCAAAAAATCCTCCCCTCAAGCCTATATTCCACAGACCCCTACCATCACCTGGTTTTTCATTCCCTTTTCTTTCAACGTTTTTTATTTATTTTTGGGACAGAGAGAAACAGAGCATGAACAGGGGAGGGGCAGAGAGAGAGGGAGACACAGCATCGGAAACAGGCTCCAGGCTCCGAGCCATCAGCCCAGAGCCTGATGCGGGGCTCGAACTCACGGACCGCGAGATCGTGACCTGGCTGAAGTCGGACGCTTAACCGACTGCGCCACCCAGGCGCCCCTTTCATTCCCTTTTCAACTAAACTTTTCACAAAGTTTATCTCTACTTCCGGCAATTTTCTCCCTTCCAGCTCATCCTCACACATTGTACTCTGCCTTCATTATTCTGCTGATATAGCTGATCAATCTTGCCTACCATTTCACAATTTCTATATCCAATGGCTATTTTGGTTCCTTATATTACTTGCCCTCTTAACAACATTTGGCACTCTTGACCATATCTTCGCCATTGAAATACTCTATTTAACTCCCTTGACACAGACTTTTTTAATGTTTTCCTAGCCCTCTGGCAACCTGTGCGTGCATTTCCTTTTTTACCCAACCTTTAAATTTTGGAGCTCCTCAAGGTATTATCCTATACCCTCTTTTCCTCTAACTGTATGCCCGTTCCAAAGCCATCTTATCATCAGTTACGGCTTAATTATCATGTCTCTGCGATGCCTCACATTTACACAGCTAGCCACCTGAATGGTAGACCTTTACATCCAACTCTCTACTCAACATCTTCGCTGGGAGGGCTCAAAGCCCCTGCAAACTCAGAAGGTACAAAACTTGTTCTCTGTCTTTCTTAATGATGTCAATATGCATTCCACATTGCAAGTCTGAAATCTGGTAGCCATCATTGATATCTCTCATAATCGACCAAATTTCATTCTGAAACAAGATTCTCTTTTTTTCTGAAAACTTAGTTTATCACACACTTACTCATCTAAGTATTTGATTATCTACCTCCTCCAGTGGACTATAATCTCCAGAAAGCAAATATTCTGTTTGTTTTTGCTTACTCTGGTACCACAAACCTAACAGCGTGTTGCAGATAGACACGACATTTAATATAAAATTGTTGAATGCAAGAACATAATTTGCAGCATCATTATTGCCTGGTTACACCCTCATGTGTTTCCAGAAATTTCGAACATCATTGAAACAGCTTTAATGCAAATGATCATCTCTACCAGTAGAGTCTATGACACTCTTTCAGGTCAGTGCAAAAGAGAGGTGAAGACTGATGAGTGTCCTCAGGGTATTCGACCCATTATCAAACCAAACAAATACTCATCCACACATCAAATGGAACTTACCAGCTTATTCATCATGACAGTCAAAAAGATCATTTTAAATTGGGTGACAGAAACTATATTGAACTTGCCTTTGTTACAGTCAAAGTTGTGGGAGATAGAAGAAACAATTTTTAAAATATAAATTGTGAGGGGCGCCTGGGTGGCTCTGTCGGTTAAGTGTTGGACTTCGACTCAGGTCACCATCTCACGGTCCGTGAGTTCGAGCCCTGCGTTGGGCTCCGGGCTGATGGCTCAGAGCCTGGAGCCTGCTTTGGATTCTGTGTTTCCCTCTCTCTCTGCCCGTCCCCCGTTCATGCTCTGTCTCTCTCTGTCTCAAAATAAAAAATAAATAAACGTTAAAAAAAATTAAAAAAAAATACAAATTGTGGAATCTCAATTATTTATAGTGTCACGGTAAATGATAAGGCTTTGAGGCCTTAGTCTGGTGTCTTTGTTCGAGTTACAACTAGACTAACTCTCTGCCATATCTAAAGTATTACAGATACAGTATTATCTATGGTTAACCCAGGTGAAACAAACAAACACTTTCAAAGAAGAAACATTTTTGTAACTTACTCAAGCCACGTGCTCAACAAATGGAAGGCAGAGATTAAAAGAAAATGTCTGTCTGACTCGGTGTTCTTTCTATTATATCCTGGTGTCCCTTTTTATTTTATTTTATTTTTTTAAATTTTTTTTTAACGTTTATTTATTTTTTTGGGACAGAGAGAGACAGAGCATGAACGGGGGAGGGGCAGAGAGAGAGGGAGACACAGAATCGGAAACAGGCTCCAGGCTCTGAGCCATCAGCCCAGAGCCCCACGCGGGGCTCGAACTCACGGACCGCGAGATCGTGACCTGGCTGAAGTCAGCCGCTTAACCGACTGCGCCACCCAGGCGCCCCCTGGTGTCCCTTTTTAGAAAGGGAAACAAGCTTTACTCTTTCTCAAAATCACACTCGAACCAATCTCTCAAACTTGGAGACTGTTGCACTCAATTCCAAACTCTACCAAGTTGCTAGCACGGAACAGTGCAACATAATACAACTAGTTCATTCATTGTTCTCACTCTTGCTCACAGTTTTCTGTTTAAATTAGCATGATCACTAAAGTATATGAAACTTTTTTTTTTTTTCCAAAAAGCAATGAACCCTGGAACAGATTTCAATATCAAAGGGAGTCCAAATGTCAGACAACAGCCGATTTGAAAGAAAGATTAGACACGCATGAGAATGTTCTGTTCTCTTCCTATTTCTCTGTTACAAATTAGCGAAGCAGCCTCTCTTGGAGGTTCTCTAACCTACTCTTATCTTGCTTTCCACGAGAGGTTTGGAGGCTATAGATTCTTGTGTTCATTCCTTATTGCCACTAGGATCAGCTCTTTGCGAAATAGTCTTGGAGGCCCCCAGCTTTGTGCAGACACACTTTCTCCTTTTGACCTCCCTCACAATCCAGATACTCCTCGGGCTTGCCCTCTGGGGCTCCCTTCTGCTGTTCTTTTCCTCAATGTTGTCCCCACTCTCCTCGCTAGTGACTTAAAGAGCAACCCCCAGACCCTCGTAAAAACTTAAAGGAGTGTGTTCACAATGGAGGCCCCAGGAAGGATGATAGATGGTGCAGAACGTATTCTAAATCAGACATGAGCAGCAGACCCCAAATGCTTACTCTTGTGACTACCTTTGTGAAGAGAATCATGAAGGAAAGGGGCACTAAATACAAGCGAATGAAGAGAAGAAGGTGAATAAAGAAAAACATTTAAATTGTAACAAGGAAAAAGCTCCACAGAGAAATACTGGAATAAAAGTGAGCATTTTTCTGTCTGGCTTTGAAAGAAATAGCAGTATAAAGTACTCCAAAACCACAGTAATCAAAGGAAACTTGTAATTCTCTTTGTAGACGCTGATTTCAGCCTATTAATTGTGTTTTAAGTGCATCGAAAAGAACACTAGATTCAAAATCAGGAGCTCTGTGTTCTCCTGTGCCTAATTCTACTACCTTTGGCAAATCACTGATTTTCTTGGCTCCGCTGCCTAATTTATAAATTGGGATTGTCAGACTGTTTGAAGTCTAAGATTATGTTTTTAACATCAAAATGCTATTTCCACGCTTTCACTTGTTGGGGTTTTTCCCCCCTTTTCTAACACCTTCACTGTAAGTGGGAATTTTGATTTGGGAGACTAATGATACATTTGGGACTTTTTTATCACTATCATATTTTTTTTATTTCTAACTACAGGTTTATCAATAATATGCATAGGAAACATCATGTAACAAATACAACAAGAGTCATAACAAATTGACTCACTCTGTCACCCAGAGGGACAAAGTTATTCCTGGGGAATGGCAGTCCCAGAGTGAACAGAAGGTGTAATAATTTCACCTCTTTATTCTGATAATCACATTGCTTAGCTAGTGACATTGAAAAAATCACTTGATATTCCTAGAGTCTGGGTTTCCTCATGATAAACTAAGGATGAGAGTGTTTTTTTTGTTTTTTTTGTTTTTTGTTTTTTTTACATAGGATTGTTGTGTAGATTAAGTGAGATAATGAATGAATTGTGTTACCAAAGGGTTGACATTATTTCTTACTCTCAACCTGTTTCATACCAGCTTTAAGAAATGCACTAAATTCAGCAAGGCCAAAATGGTTTAAAGAACATAGACGTAAAACTAACTGGTGGTAGGTTAGAAAATGAAATGCAGTCTAATTAGATTTTTTCCTGTTGGATAACCAGGCACAAGATGATGGCTCTCATGTTTCCATTCATCAGTCCCATTTTCTTACACAACTATGCCACACCTTCTCCTCACCCCTCAACAAGCTGTAATTTTCTTCATCTTTAAACAAATTAGAGTAAGTTTCTTGTTCTTACTTGCCCGCCCAGCAGTTCCAATACTTTGTTTTGAATCCCTTTACAACAATATGCTCTCAATTCAGTCACTGCCCCTGATTCTTCATTCTTTCTTTAAGCCACTCCTATCAGGGACAAGAGACAATCTCTTTTGTCCCCACTACTCTTCTGAAATGACTCATTGATGTCACCAATTACTTCCACATTTTATTTTATTTTTTTTTTATTTTTATTTTTTCAACGTTTATTTATTTTTGGGACAGAGAGAGACAGAGCATGAACGGGGGAGGGGCAGAGAGAGAGGGAGACACAGAGTCGGAAACAGGCTCCAGGCTCCGAGCCATCCGCCCAGAGCCCGACGCGGGGCTCGAACTCACGGACCGCGAGATCGTGACCTGGCTGAAGTCGGACGCTCAACCGACTGCGCCACCCAGGCGCCCCTACTTCCACATTTTAAATTCAATGGTCAAGTGTCGGTCTTAATTTCACTTCTTTGCCACGTTTGGTTTCTTATTTGAGCCTTTCTTTGTCTTTGTCTTTTTTTTTTTTTTTTTGACACACTTTTATTACTGGACTTCTAGCCCTGCATTTTCTCCCTCATTAGCCATTTCTTCTTGCTTTACTGCACCCCTTTCCCTCACACCCTAGACCTTTAATCATTGGAAAGTCCTAGGAGGGCTCACTGTCTGAACATATTCTCTTTTCTGTCTAGACTAATTCCCTTGGAGATCTCAACAAATCACAAGTCTGGGGCGCCTGGGTGGCTCAGTCGGTTGAGCATCTGACTTCAGCTCAGGTCATGATCTCACGGTCTGTGAGTTCGAGCCCCGCGTCGGGCTCTGTACTGACAGCTCAGAGCCTGGAGCCTGCTTCAGATTCTGTGTCTCCCTCTCTCTCTGCCCTTCCCCTGCTCATGCTCTGTCTCTCTCTCTGTCAAAAATAAATAAACATTAAAATTTTTTTTTTAAAAAAGCACGTCTTAAAATCTTTGGCTATGCTATTGACTGCCAAATTAATATGTCCCAGAGATATTTCCTTAGCTTCAGTTGTCTATTTGGCATCTCCATTTTGATGTGTACTGGGCACCACAAATTTAATTTATACCAAAACCAAACTCCTCGTCTGCATCCCCAAAAGTGTTCCTCTAAATGTCTTGCTCATCTCAGAAAATAACAATGCTGTAGATCAATATAACCTCTCAAGCCAAAGACCGTGGGGCTGTCCTTGGGCCCTCTCTTTCTCTCACACTCCATACATAACCTGTCAGGACATCTTGCTGGCTTTTTCTTCAGAACGTACTCAGAATCTAACTTCTTCTCATCGCCTCTACTGATACCACACTGAACAAATCCACGATCATCTCCCTCCTGCCGGAGGACTACCACAAACCCCTGATCAGTGTTTTCATTGTCTATCCTTGCCTCTCCCTAATAGTCTATTTCCCAGAAGCAGTTGGAAATCTTTTTTTTTAAATTTTTTTTAACGTTTATTTATTTTTGAGACAGAGAGAGACAGAGCATGAACAGGGGAGGGGCAGAGAGAGAGGGAGACACAGAATCGGAAGCAGGCTCCAGGCTCTGAGCTGTCAGCACAGAGCCCGACGCGGGGCTCAAACCCACGGACCGTGAGATCATGACCTGAGCCGAAGTCGGATGCTTAACCGACCAAGCCACCCAGGCGCCCCTGGAAATCTTTTTAAAATGGAAGAAGTAACATGTCATTCCTCTGTTTAAAATCCTGCAGTGGTTTACCACCTAACCAAATAGAAGCTATATTCTTTGTAACACTCTTCAAGTCCCTATATGATCTGGTGCCCTGTTACTCTCAAACCTCATCATTTACTCTTCTCCTTGGCTCTTTTCAGCTACTCTGTCCTTTTTGCTCTACCCAGAACGAATATGCCAACATGTTGTCAGTTCAGGGCTCCATCCCTTACCTCTGTTAGTTCTTTCCTCCAATACGCTTCTTCAGAGGAGGAGCCAAGATGGCCGAACAACATGGAAGTTTTTTTGTGTCTCGCGTCCATGAAATACAGCCAGACCAACACTAAACCATCCTACACACCTAAAAAACCGACTGGAAGATTAACACAACAATCTGCACAACCTGAACCACAGAATGCAGCAGGTACGCGGCACGGAGAAGTGAACGTGGGGAGTGAGAAGGTGCAGGAAGGGAGGTCCTTTGTGAGTAGAGAGAGGACGGAAACTGGGGGTGGGGTGGGAGAATACAGGAAAAGCACCGCTCCCCAAAAGCAGCTGGAGAGAAAGTGGAAACCTGGAACCAGCTGCAGGGACTAAACTAAAAAGGGAGAAAGGAGAAAGGAGAGAGTTTAAATTCCATGAAGACTGTAAACAAGGGGAACGCAAAGTTTGCAACTCTGCAGCTTCATACCTGGCGGTGCCCTGGTGGGAAGGGCGAATCCCCAGGAGCAGAGTGGGGTCTGGGAGGTTCTCAGGCCACACGGGGAAAAGCGGTTCTACTGCTGGAAGGACTGTTGAAGCCACCTGGTCCCAGCAGACCCCAGAAAATAGCCACATTCGCTGGTGCTGGAACAAGGTCGTTAAGGGTGAAGCCTTGGGCCAAATGTGTGCTGTGATTTTCCATAATCCCTGAAACGCTGTTGCTACACTATCTCACTAACTTTTTCTGGGGCGGGCTGGCACCTGGCCGCAGTCTCGGGGCACTGGCAGCAGCAGGGTCCAGCAAGCATTCCTGGGTGCAGCCGACATTCAACCATTGCTCATTTGGCCATTGCTCGGTGAGACCCTCCTGCAGAGGGGTGGGACAGGTCAAAGCCACAGTCCGTCGGAAGTAAGGGGCCGGGGAAAACAGCCGCATCTGAGAAAAAACTCAGGAGAGAGGTACTGCCCTGGGGCCTGGTCATGGAGAATGAAAAAGTGGGGAGTGGATGAAAGCTGAAGACAGAGGACGGGTGCGCGGTTGCTGATCCGGGAGAACAGACTGGGTAGCTGGGTGGCGCCATTTTCACCACTCCTGCGCATGCGCATACACACCTACGAGCTCCACAACAATCCACCCCAGTGGGCTAGCAGCGCCATCTAGTGGAGAATGGAGCTATTACACTGAGCCCCGCCCACCTGGGCCAATTTCGCTCTCAAGAACACAGGTCTCAACACCGGCTTGGTTTATGAACTATAAAGTGCTACATAGACTGACTTCTAGGGGAAAACGAAATAATTTCACTCCTACTTCAATCTGTTAGCAGGTCCATCTATTCAATTTTCTTTCTTTCTCCTTTCTTTCTTTCTTTCTTTCTTTTTCTCTTTTACAATTCTTTTCTTTTTCTTGAATACAGAAAGAGAAAAAACTCATTTTTACTTTCAATTATTATTAAAAATATTTTTCTTTAATTTTTATTACTATACTTTTTACTTTTGGGCAATTTCTTTTCAAATTCTTTTACTTCCATCATTTTATTTTAGTCTACTTCAGTGTATTCACATTTTCAAATTTTCAAATGATTTCCCTTTTTCCTTTCTTTTTCTTTTTTTCTGTTTTTCGTTTCTTTTCTTTTCCTGAATGCAGAAAGAGAAAAACTTCATTTTTAATTTCAATTTCTATTAAAAATATTTTTCTTTAATTTTTTTACTATACTTTTTGCTTTTATATATATATATTTTCAAATCCTGTTTACTTCCATCATTCTATTATAGTCTACTACAGTGTACTCATTTTTTTTAATTTTCAAACAATTTCTTTTTTCTTTTTTTCCTTTTTTATCTTTTTTCTCTTTTTCATTTCTTTTTTATTAAATGCAAAAAATGAAAAATCCATATTTATTTTTAATTTTCATTAAAAATATTTTTCTTTATTTTTTTCTACTATATTCTTTACTTTTGTGTATATTTTTTCAAATTCTATTTGCCCTCATTATCTCAGTTTAGTCTACTTCAGTGTGTTCATTTTTTCAAATTCTCAAATGATTTCCTTCTTTTTCTTGTTTTCTCCTCCCCCCCCCTTTTTTTTCTCTAATCTGTCAAACCACTTTCAACACCCAGACCAAAACACACCTAAGATCTAGCATCATCTATTCGATGTGTGTGTGTGTGTGTGTGTCTCTGTGTGTTTAATTTTTAATTTTAATTTTTTTAATTATAATTTTTTTAATTTCAATTTTTCTACCTTGTTAATTTCTTTTCTCCCTTCAAAATGACAAAATGAAGGAATTCACCCCAAAAGAAAGAGCATGAAGAAATGACAGCCAGGGATTTAACCAACACAGATACAAGCAAGATGTCTGAATAAGAATTTAGAATCACGATAATAAGAATACTAGCTGGAGTCGAAAATAGATTAGAATCCCTTTTTGCAGAGACAAAAGAAGTAAAAAATAGCCAGAATGAAATTTAAATTGCTATAATTGAGCTGCAATCATGGATGGATGCAGCGGTGGCAAGGATGGACGAGGCAGAACAGAGAATCAGCAATATAGAGGACAAATTTATAGAGAATAACGAAGCAGAAAAAGAGGGAGATTAAAGCAAAAGAGCACGATTTAAGAATTAGAGAAATCAGTGACTCATTAAAAAGGAACAACATCAGAATCATAGGGGTCCCAGAAGAGGAAGAGAGAGAAATAGGGGTAGAAGGGTTATGTGAGCAAATCATAGTGGAAACTTTCCTATCCTGGGGAAAGACACAGACATCAAAATCCAGGAAGCAAGAGGACCCCCATTAGATTCAACAAAAATCAACCATCAACAAGGCATATGATAATCAAATTCACAAAATACTCAGGCAAAGAGAGAATGATGAAAGCAGCAAGGGAAAAAAAGTCCCTAACCTACAAGGGAAGACACATCAGGTTTGCAGCAGACCTGTCCACAGAAACTTGGCAGGCCAGAAAAGAGTGGTGGGATATACTCAGTGTGCTGAATCAGAAAAATATGCAGCCAAGAACTCTTTATCCAGCAAGGCTGTCATTCAAAATAGAAGGAGAGATTATAATTTTCCCAGACAATCAAAAATTAAAGGAGTTTATGACCACTAAACCAGCCCTGCAAGAAATTTTAAGGGGGACTCTCTGAAGGGAGAAAAGATGAAAATATGTGTGTGTGTGTGTGTGTGTGTGTATATATATATATATATATATATATATATATATATATATATACCAAAAGCAACAATGATTGGAAAGGACCAGAGAACACCACCAGAAACTCCAACTCTACACAAATCATTAAGGCAATAAATTCATATCTTTCAGTACTCACTCTAAACGTCAATGGACTCAATGCTTCAATCAAAAGACACAGGGTAATAGAATGGGTAAGAAAAAAAGATCCATCTATATTCTGTTTACAAGAGACCCACTTTAGACCTATAAAGACACCTTCAGAATGAAAATAAGGGGATGGAGAACCATCTATCATGCTAATGGTTGCCAAAAGAAAGCTGGAGTAGCCATACTTATATCAGACAATCTAGACTTTAAAATAAAGACTGTATCAAGAGATGCAGAAGGGCGTTATATCATAATCAAGGGCTCTATCCACCAAGAAGACCTAATAATTGTAAACATTTATGCACCCAAATATATAAATGTGGAGCTCCCAAATATATAAATCAATTAATCACAAACATAAAGAACCTCATCAATAGTAATACAATAATAGTGGGAGACTTCAACACCCCACTCACAGCAATGGACAGATCACCTAATCAAAAAATCAACAAGAAAACAATGGCTTTGAATGACACACTGGAACAGACGGACTTAACAGATATATTCAGAACATTTCATCCTAAAGCAGCAGAATATACATTCTTCTCCAGTGCACATGGAACATTCTCCAGAGTAGACCATATACTGGGACACAAATCAGCCCTAAGTAAGTACAAAAAGATCGAGATCATACCGTGCATATTTTCAGACCACAATGCTATGAAACTCGAAATCAACCATAAAAAAAAAAAAATTTGGAAAGGTAACAAATACTTGGAGACTGAAGGACGTCCTACTAAAGATGAATGGGCTAACCAAGCAGTTAAAGGGGAAATTAAAAGTATATAGAAGGCAATGAAAATGATAACACCACAACCCAAAACCTCTGGGACACAGCAAAGGTGATCATAAGTGGAAAGTATATAGCAATCCAGGCCTTCCTAAAGAAGGAAGAAAGATCTCAGATACACAACCTAACATTATGCCTTAAAGGGCTGGAAAAAGAAGAGCAAATAAAACCCCAAACCAGCAGAAGACAGAAAATAATAAAGATTAGAGCAGAAATTAATGCTACCAAAACCAAAAAAAAAAAAAAAAAAAAACCAGAACAGATCAATGAAACCAGAAGCTGATTCTTTGAAAGAATTAACAAAATTGATAAACCACTAGCCAGTTTGATCAAGAAGAAAAAGGAAAGGACCCAAATAAATAAAATCAAGAATGAAAGAGGAGAGGTTACAACCAACACAACAGAAATAGAAACAATAATAAGAGAATATTATGAGCAATTATATGCCAATAAAATGGACAATCTGGAAGAAATGGACAAATTCCTAGAAACATACACTACCAAAACTGAAACAGGAAGAAATAGAAAATTTGAACAGACCCATAACCAGTAAGGAAATTGAAGTAGTAATCAAAAATCTTCCAAAAAAATGAGTCCAAGGCCAGATGGCTTTCCAGGGGAATTCTACCAAACATTTAAGTAAGAGTTAACACCTATTCTCTTGAAACTGTTCCAAAAAATAGAAATGAAGGAAAACTTCCAAACTCTTTCTATGAAGCCAGCATTACCTTGATCCCAAAACCAGACAGAGACCCCACTAAAAAGCAGAACTATAGACCAATTATAGAACCATGATGAACACAGATGCAAAAATCCTCAACAAGATATTAGCCAACCAGATCCAACAATACATTAAAAAAATTATTCACCACAACCAAGTGGGATTTATACCTGAGATGCAGGGCTGGTTCAATATCTACAAAACAGTTAACATGATTTATCACATCAATAAAAGAAAGGACAAGAACAATATGATCCTCTCAATAGATGCAGAGAAAGCATCTGACAAAATACAGCATCGTTTCTTGATAAAAACCCTCAAGAAAGTAGGGATAGAAGGAGCATACCTCGAGATCACAAAAGCCATATATGAATGACCCAACGCTAATATCATCCTCAATGAGGAAAAGCTGAGAGCTTTCCCCCTAAGGTCAGGAATGAGACAGGGATGTGCACGCTCACCACTGTTACTCAACATAGTATTGGAAGTCTTAGCCTCTGTAGTCAGACAACACAAAGAAATAAAAGGCATCAAAATAGGCCAAGAGGAGGTCAAATTTTCACTCTTCGCAGATGACATGATACTCTATATGGAAAGCTCAAAAGATTCCACCAAAAAACTGCTAGAACTGATTCATGAATTCAGGAAAATTGCGGGATGTGAAATCAATGCACAGAAATCGTTTGCAATCCTATACACCAACAATGAAGTGACAGAAAGAGAAATCAAGGAATCGAACCCATTTCAGTTGCACCAAAAACCATAAAATACCTAGGAATAAATCTAACCAAAGAGGTGAAAACTCTACACTGAAAACTATAGAAAGCTTATGAAAGAAATTGAAGAAGACACAAAAAGATGGAAAAAGATGTCATGCTCCTGGATAGGAAGCACAAATATTGTTGAAATGTCAATACTACCCAAAGCAATCTACATATTCAATGCAATCCCTATCAAAATAACACTAGCATTCTTCACAGAGCTAGAACAAATAATTCTAAAATTTGTATGGAACCAGAAAAGACCCCAAATAGCCAAAGCGATCTTGAAAAAGAAAACCAAAGCAGGAGGCATCACAATCCCAGACTTCAAGCTCTACTACAAAGCTGTTATCATCAAGACAGTATGGTACTGGCACAAGAAAAGACACTCAGATCAATGGAACAGAATAGAGAACCCAGAAATGGACCCACAAACGTATGGCCAACTAATCTTTGACAAAGCAGGAAACAATATCCAATGGAATAAAGACAGTCTCTTCAGCAAGTGGTGCTGGGAAAACTGGATGGTGACATGCAGAAGAATGAACCTGGGCCACTTTCTTACACCATACACAAAAATAAACTCAAAATGGATGAAAGACCTCAATGTAAGACAGGAAGCCATCAAAATCCTCGAGGAAAAACCAGGCAAGAACCTCTTTGATCTTGGCTACAGCAACTTCTTACTCAACACGTCTCCAGAGGCAGGGGAAACAAAAGCAAAAATGAACTACTGGGACCTCATCAAAATAAAAAACTGCACAGCGAAGGAAACAATCAGCAAAACTAAAAGGCAACCGACAGAATGGAAGAAGATATTTGCAAATGACATATCACATAAAGGGTTAGTATCCAAAATCTACAAAGAACTTATCAAACTCAACACCCAAAAAACAAATAATCCAGTGAAGAAATAGGCAAAAGACATGAATAGATACTTCTCCAAGGAATACATCCAGATGGCAACCAACATATGAAAAAATGCTCCACATCACTCATCATCAGGGAAATACACATCAAAACCACCATGAGATATCATCTTACACCTGTCAGAATTGGTAACATTAACAACTCAGGCAACAACAGATGTTGGTGAGGATGCAGAGAAAGAGGATCTCTTTTGTGTTGTTGGTGGGAATGCAAGCTGGTGCAGCCACTCTGGAAAACAGTATGGAGGTTCCTCAAAAAACTAAAAATAGAACTACCCTATGACCCAGCATTTGCACTACTAGGCATTTATCCAAGGGATATAAGGGTGCTGTTTCAAAGGGACACATGCAGCCCCATGTTTATAGCAGTACTATCAACAATAGCCAAATTATGCAAAGATCCCAAATGTCCATCGATGGATGAATGGATAAAGAAGATATATATATATATATACACACACACACACATGCACATAAACATACATGTATGTTATGTGTATATATATATATATATACACACAATATATATATATATTGTATATATATATGTATATATATGTATATATACACACATGTATATATACATCTATATATATATGTGTATATATATATATATATGTGTGTATATATATATAGACACACACACACACACACACACACACAATGGAGTATTACTCGGCAATCAAAAATAATGAAATTTTGCCATTTGCAACTACGTGGGTGGAGCTGGAGGGTATCATGCTAAGTGAAATTAGTCAGAGAAAGACAAAAATCATATGACTTCACTCATATGAGGACTTTAAGAGACAAAACAGATTAACATAGGGAAGCGAAACAAAAAGAATATAAAAACAGGGAGGGGGACAAAACAGAAGAGACTCATAAATATGGAGAACAAACTGAGGGTTTCTGGAGGGGTTGTGGGAGGGGGGATGGGCTAAATGGGTAAGGGGCACTAAGGAATCTACTCCTGAAATCATTGTTGCACTATATGCTAACTAATATGGTTGTAAATTTAAAAAAATAAAATTTTAAAAAATATGCTTTTTCAGCAAGTCCTTCTTTGCCTGCTCAATTTTAGATGCACACTCTTCATAAAAGCATCTAAGATCTCTTTATCTGCTTTCCCACTTGGTCATTGAAGAGTAAGCACATGATCAGCACAAAGACTTTTAACTATGCACTTGTTTTTTTTTTGTTTGTTTGTTTCTTTATCTACCTGCACTAGGATGTAATACAATCTTTTGTGTCTGTTCAGTGCTATATCCCCAACATCTAGAGTTGTATCTCACACAAGGGAGACTCTCAATAAATATTTTTAGGGTAAGTTCATTTGAAGATCTTGTCCTTATAGTTTATGTTTGTTTGTTTATTTGTTTTCCAAGAAACTGAACATTACCAATGAATGACTGAGACTCTGTCCTCTTCTGCCTTTTTGAAGAGGGTTTCCCAGTAGCCTGAGTGGCTAAATGTAAGGAAACCTAAGTTGTCGTAACCAGACACTGTATGTGTAATATTTTAAGACTACAAACTAGAAAAGACTAGAGACTGCTTTTAGCCAACAGATCATCTGATTGGTTGGCCTGCTCAGGTCTTGCTCCCCCTGCTTTTTGTTTTGTTTTGTTTTTTTAAAATTTTTTTAACATTTATTTATTTTTGAGAGACAGAGAGAGACAGAGCATGAGCAGGGAAGGGGCAGAAAGAGGAGGAGACAGGGAATCTGAAGCAGGCTCCAGGCTCCGAGCTGTCAGCACAGAGCCCCACGCGGGGCTCGAACTCACAAACCGCCAGTTCACGACCTGAGAGGAAGTCGGACGTTTAACCGACTGAGCCACCGAGGCGCCCCTTCCCCTGCTTTTTTTTTTTTTTTTTTTTTATCAGCACACCTGCTGAGCTCTCCTTTCATCTTCCTCCAGGTTCAAGTGAACCATCTGTTTCAGGGTTGGTTGAACACAACTCGGTATACCTATCAGTCCTTGTGGCTTAATCATATTCTTTATTCCAGGCCCCTCTCCTCCTCCAATTTGACAAATATGATAAGTCACTTTGGGGTGAGGGCCTGCCCACCCTTCCTGAATCCACACATGTAGTACTACATTCTTCAGGATACTTCTGTTACCCCACATAGCCCATGCTGCCCCTTCCTTTCGCTGAATCCTAAGAATGCTTACTTCTGCCCTACAGTCTGTATGTAAGGGGTGTGAGTACCTTTGAGGGAGTTTTGTTGTTTTTGTCTGCTCGTTTCTGTAGGCTAAATATAGTGAAGGCTAAGGTGTTTGTGTGCCAAGCCAAAGGTATCTTCGAAGTATCTAGACCCTAATTAAGTGATATATCTGAACTTGCTTGCCTTCTGCCTCTTAACATTTGCAAAGTCAGGAATTATTCGTGAAATTTGTACTGTATCTTCTGAAATATGTACACACCTGTTGAAACCAGAGGTCTGGGCTAAGACGCACGTGTCCCTGCGGGGTCCAACATCTCTAGACCTTGCACGTTGTGGGGATTCAATAAACAGTAGTTTAAGGAGGTGATTACTTTAGCATAACTTTGCTGCTGCGCTCAGTTTGCAGAAAGGTGGTAAACATTATAGATTTCCTGTGACCGAAAACAAATTTCCACAACTCTTATTTTCCCGAAAATCAAGTCCCTTTGGGTCTCTCTATGGCTAAGCCAAGGCTGCATAACAGCTCCAGACGCACCCGTGACCAAGGGCTATTCAAGGACTATCAAGTACTGGGAGTTGAGGTTACATTCGGATTTCTAATAGCTTGACTATCCATCATGCCTTTCTTCTGAAAGTAGGAATGAATACGATAGCATCTCTACAGTCTGTCCGTTCAAATTCGGCAGACTGCTTTCACCCACAATTGAACCTTCCAGTACAGCCTGTACCAGCAGGGCTCCATTAACCATGAGGAAGTGGCGTGGTACCGCCGTCGAACCCGTGCCAGAAACTCCCCGCATCCAGGTTGTCTCCTTACAAAGAGAAAGTTGAGGCAGGAAATGTTGGCACCCAGATGTCCCTTCACTCAGAACACACTTTCAAGCCTTGATTCAGGCTTGAAATGAGCCCTACGACCTCATGTTGCAATAAAACTTAACCCCTTGAGCACTTACTCTGTGGGGCACTTGGACATTCAGTTCTGCCAAGAGGGAAATTTGCCTGCTCGAAGGTAACCAGCGACTGGTGGAACTTTGTATAGACCCAATTATCTTAGGCTATTAATTTATGAGGTTCCCACTCTTCCGTTCTCATTTCTGAGGATCACAGAGAGAGCCTGTCTGTGCCAGTGACAGTCGCACACAGAAAAATGTTTTAAAGTCTCAGAGTAATCAGCATCTGCAGGAGGTTTGAAATCAAGGAACGCGTTCCCCTTCAACTTTAAATATCAGCCACAAGTCGTGTAACGTATTTGGAACCTTTGTCTTCCACTCTTTTGTGCTGCCTATTCGTGCCCATGGTTAGAGATAGAAATAAAAATTCAAGAGTTTTCAATTTTTTTTTCGAGGCACCTGGGTGGCTCAGTTGGCTAAGCACGACTTCGGCGCAGGTCATGATCTTGCACCTCACGAGTTCAAGCCCCACCCCAGGCTCTCTTCTGTCAGCGCAGAGCCCTCTTCAAATCCTCTGTCTCCCTCTCCCTCTGGCCCTCCCGCACTAGTGCATGTGTGCTCTCTCTTTCTCTCAGAAATAAACATTCAAAAAGCAAAATTTTCTTTCGTTAGGGTTTCTTCTTTTAAAAATAATACTCCAGGGGCGCCTGGGTGGCTCAGTCGGTTAAGCATCCGACTTCAGCTCAGGTCATGATCTCACGGTCCGTGAGTTCGAGCCCCGCGTCGGGCTCTGGGCTGATGGCTCGGAGCCTGGAGCCTGCTTCCGATTCTGTGTCTCCCTCTCTCTCTGCCCCTCCCCCGTTCATGCTCTGTCTCTCTCTGTCCCAAAAATAAATAAACGTTAAAAAAAAAAATTAAAAAAAAAAATAATACTCCCAAAAGGGGTGAGGGGGGCGCCTGGGTGATTCGCTCAGTTGAGGTGCTGACTCCTGATTTCTGCTCAGGTCATGATGCCAGGATCGTAGGACTGGGCCCTGTGTAGGACTCCATGCTGAATGTGGAGCCTGCTCGGGTTTCCTCCTTCTAACTCTCTCTGTCCCTTTCCCCTGTTCAAACTCTGTCTCTCTCTCAAAAAAAAAAAAAAAAAAAAAAAATTATACTCTTTTATCCCTAATTGTTAAGGAGGATTCACAAGAAAACCACTTCCTTTCTCTCTCCCCCTATGAAGTCAGGAAGCCTGCCTGTGTTGTGTGGTGTGGTGTGGTGTGGTGTGGCGTGGAACAGTGGCACCGTCCCTCACTTCTGTTTGTTGTTATGGTTCGAGATCCTCCCGTCTTTGTGCCTGCCATTTCCTCTGCTGAACTTTCTCGGTTGTTTCCACGGAACAACACATACTTGTAGCCATTGTAACAGTCGTTGACACAGGGCCAAAAAATATTAGTTAGATATTAGTAAGATGCTGAGATGTATTCTCTGGTCGAGTATTGCTATGAATTGAAGTGAAATTGTTTAAAAAACAGTGTACATGAAGTCAACTCACATCTGAAACTCTGACCGATTCTGGAGCTGGGTGCTCAGTGGAGATGTGTTTAATAAAGGGCCAGGTTAAATGGGATTGGGAAGGTGGGCCGTGCTATGAGATGAAGCTCTCCAGAAGGTTGGAGATGGATTGGGAAGAGGTCTGTTTGCCAGAGTACGAAGGTGCTAATTTATCCGGAAGGCAATGTTCGCAAAAGTTTTAAACACAGAAATAACGTTGTTGGTTCTTTCTCTTGAATGAGAAGGGTATTTAGGATCATGCATTGGAGGGCAGAAAGGAGAAAGTGGTTTTGATTGGGCCAGACCTTCCATCCAGGAAGAATAATGTTGGTTTCATTCACCTTGAGAAGTTTTAGTCTTATCCCTCAGATTGAGGAATTCCATTCCTGGGACTTTTCCTTGTTAGAGAAAACATATCCCAGCTGTACTTAGTATGAGCTACTAAGTGCAATGATTTGGAACACACGATTTGGAAGACTGCCCTATGATTTTCTATAAAATTAAGAAATAAAATCATATTCACTGTATTTTTTAAGCCAGTGGGTCAAAATACTATGGTCTATGGGCCACAGCCAGTTTTGTAAATAAAGTTTTATTGAAACGCAGCCACACCCATTCGTTTGTGTATTTTCTATGGCTGTTTTCATGCTGCATTGGCCAAGTAGTTGTTGCATCAGAGACCACATGGCCCATGAAGTGCTAATATGCCGTCTAGATCCTTACAGAAAATGTATACCAATTCCTGTCTTAAGCAATATTGTTTTTATATGTGCGTGTTATTTTTCTTTTTGTCTCTTCTTCTAAAGTTTGGAAGAGTTTTGAATCAGTGAAAAGATAAATATTCGACAGTAGTTACGTTGTTGAGATCCTGGGTCAGCTTTTGCAAATACATTTTAGGCCAAGGACAGATAGACATAATGCAATTGTGTTATTTGACACTGGAGCTCTCATGGAAATAATTATATTTGCTGCTCAATCTCTACTAACTTTTTATATGACGTTGAAAAAAATAGAATTAAATGTCACTATGCATATAAAATGCACAGTACAGTGCTTGTGATGTAAGAAAAGGTTAAAAATTGTTTTTACGACTTGCATTGAATTTTAAATCATACCCAATTAGTCGATGTAAAAACAAATGTGAACTTATTTAATCAGAAAATCTCTTGCTAACCTCAAATTCCAATGTGCATGACAACTGTAGTCACAAAAGGCATTCTCTTCTCCAGACTTTCAGGATAAGAGAAAAGAACAAAATATTATAATTTTTCAAGACCATGAACCACCATAGAGAGCTGGGCTACACTGGAGGGTCACGACAGTGAAATTAGGAGACAAGTTGAACTTCAGGCATCTCATCTGGGAGGCCCATTCTTACATTGTGATTTAATTCAGCCTATTCCGTCAGAGCTCTCTGGATGAGATCACTTACATACACCCCCTTTATATTTAAATCAATGACTTTTATATTAACATATTGCTAGACCGAGCCTCTAAAGCACCCCAAACACAAGGAAGCAGTTAGAACTTTTGTCTTCAAGTCTACAGGGGAAAAGCAATGACACAAATGGGGAAAATCAGCAACTAAGCTGATGATATAAACAATTCATTATAAAATGGACATGAGAAAATGTATGGTTAAAATGAGAACATGACTCTCAGACACTAAAGATACTATAGCAGCAAAAGTTGTATAACATATCTCTAATATTAAGCATGCAAAGAGTGTAAGTGTAGATTTCCAGTGGGGGCAGCAAAGCCCTGGTTGGATTGAGAAGTGTAAAACCCTGGGGGCGCCTGGGTGGCTCAGTAGGTTGGGCAGCCAACTCTTGATTTCAACTCAGGTCATGATCTCACAGTTCGTGACTTCAAGTCCCACATGGGGCTCTGCTTTGGCAGAGCGAAGCCTGCTTCGGATTCTCTCTCTCTCCTTCTCTCTGCTGCTTCCTTGCTCATGCTCTCTCTCTCTCTCTCAAAAATAAATAAGTAAACTTTAAAAAAAAAAGAAGGGGCGCCTGGGTGGCGCAGTCGGTTAAGCGTCCGACTTCAGCCAGGTCACGATCTCGCGGTCCATGAGTTCGAGCCCCGCGTCAGGCTCTGGGCTGATGGCTCGGAGCCTGGAGCCTGTTTCCGATTCTGTGTCTCCCTCTCTCTCTGCCCCTCCCCCATTCATGCTTTGTCTCTCTCTGTCCCAAAAATAAATAAAAACGTTGAAAAAAAAATTAAAAAAAAATAAATAAATAAAAAAAAAATAAAAAAAAAAGAAGTTTAAAACACCGACTTTGATGAAGAATATGACGGCAGCGTACTAATCATATAGTTGGGCAATCGGTCAAGCCAAGAAAGATGTTTCAGACAAGGCAAGAACGAGTGAGTATTAAGAGATTAAGCAAGCTGGGAGGAATTGCAATCTCTGCGGTAAAATATTCCAAAGTCCACACAACAACAGAAAGTAAGCCAATAGATTTTATGGATCAAGTTTCTTAAGGCTGCTGTTCACTGAAGTTTTCCGTGTGCCAGGAACTGCTCCAGCTTGATATATATCAGCATTAAACCCTAATATGAACCCTTGGTAGAAGGTAAAATTGTTATCTCCATTTTGGGTCATGAAGTCGAGAGGTCAATAGCGAGCAATAAACCAGTATTTGTATCCGTAACCAGCTTCAAGAGCCCTTGCCTGGAAACATGGTGCGATCCTGCATCCTGGGAGATGAGCAGTCCTTCCATTTATGGGAGGCCCACAAAGGCATTTAGTCTTTCTCTCCCTCCAACCCTTCCCAAGAAGTCATTTGCATTCAGCAACTAAATGATTTCCTTAAAATATAAGCCTCCTCAATTTATTTTATGGCTGAAAACCTTCTAAAGGCTTTCCAACACACTGAAAACAAAAGCCAAATGTCTTATCCTGATGCACAAAGCCCTGCTTATCTGACCCCTGCTTACTTCCCTGACTTTATCACCTAAAGATAATTTTGTCAGCTTGATTACTGTTCTAGCTCTAGTGCTTGGAGATTGACAATTTATAGTAGAGACTATATTTGTTGATTAAATTAAGATCAGAGATGACCAGGCGAAGCATTGCAATTAAAAGTAGGGATTAGGGGTATGTATTTTAATCCGAAAGCAGATGCTCTATGCTCTCGGGACCTTACTCTCGAGACGCAAGTGAAAGATAAATGTGTTTGGCAGTCAGGCAAGAGTGTAATCCTTCAGGTTAACTCCAGTAAGGGCAGACTTATGAAGGATTTTAAACTAAGTGTGGACCTAAGATTTATAAAAATATCTGCTCTTAGTTGTTTCTAAGAGCAATGGTCCAGTCAAAGGAGAAAAACTAACGCCAAGCAAATGAGACTCCAAGGAAATAAATATCCAGCATAAATGTATAGCTATGAAATTCTTTGCTTCAGGTTATTTCTTCTAAAATAGATTTTCTGCTAATTATGCAGGTACAACCATAACTCATTATTTTATTACATGGAAGGCATAGGGGAGAGAAGAAGGAATCATTTTTTCTAAAGATGTGTTTTGTTTCAAAGTATTTACTGTACTTAGATGGTCCCTGCATTGCCTTATACTGACCAGAGCCCTAAAAAAAATTTTTTTTAATGCTTATTCACTTTTGAGAGACAGAGAGAGAGACAGAGTATGAGTGGGGGAAGGGCAGAGAGAGAAGGAGACGCAGAATCCGAGGCAGACTCCAGGCTCTGAGCTGTCAGCACCGAGCCCCACACAGGGCTCGAACCCACGGACCACGAGATGGTGACCTGAGCTGAAGTCGGACACTTAAGTGACTGGGCCACCCAGGCGCCCCAAACCAGAGCTCTTAAGAAGAGCTGAAATGGAAATCTGAAGAAAAGGCCTCTCAAATAGCCAAAGTTACAGAGTACTGCACATATGCATACAAGCATGTGCACACACACATAGACAGAAAACAAACAAACAAACAAACCAACAAACAGAAAAGCCAAGAAAAAAAGAAGAAAAAAACACGATGAAACCAGGATGGAACTATTTGTTTTGTCCACTGGGTCAGCTAATGCTGTATCTCTTTGTAAGAAAAAAAGGAAAACTTGTGTCTCAGAATATCTAACCTTATAATAAAGTTTCCAGGCATTCTTTCCATGGACTCTGGGGTACCACTCTTTGTTGAAAGTGTACAAATGATTGTGGCATCTTGAGTCACCATCCTGTTGATGACGAAGATGGTGGTGCTATGGAAGATAAGCAATGCTTAGATATTCCATCTGAGACAGGACAAAGAGGAAAACGCTTTTATTATTGTTATATATTACCTTTCACCTGTTGAATGCTGACTGCTCACACTACTAGGCAATTTGTACATCTCTGTTAAACTTCCAAAAGACTGCAGCACGGAACCATACTTCACTTAGCGGGTGTGCATCCTGCGTCCTCATCTGTAAAAGGTGGGGCAGGGGTGGGGGGTACAATTTCACAGATGACTCAACCAATTGCACCTTCCAATTCCACGCAAGTAGTAACCAGCAGAGTAAGGATTCCAAGCCCAGTGTATCTTCTACCGAGCCAATCCTTTTCAGGATACCGCATTGTCTCTAACACAGGTAACTTAAAAACAAAACCTCTACCATCTATCTTCTGTCAAGAATTATGATTCAAAGCTTTTAGAAATCTCATCTGGGTTATAGGAAAATGGAAAAATACCTGGAAGGAGATATTTCTGAAGAAAGGCGAACTCCATCAGTACTGCAAATCAATATGTGTCCCAGACGTATCTTATTCTAAAATTAGCTCTAAATCCATTAGCGTTGTCAGATATTGAAAGTCTCTCCTAGCTCTAAAATGCTCCGTTCCTAATAAAGAAATCTGACTTCAACCACATGCCCTGGGCAAAAGCACTTATTCTGAAAGAATACAATCACCCAAAGAACATTTTAAGGCAACCTAATGAGTTTTCCCCCATTTTACAATAAAGTAGTTTGGGTCTCTAATTCTCTGAAGCCTATTTTAATTTCCCAAGTGGAAGTAAAAAAAAAAAACCCAGAAAAACCAAAAAAACAAAAAAACAAAACATGGTCATTGTTTTTGGTGTAAAAATAACGGGTTTATTCTGCTGATTTGTTTTGTGTATGTGTACATGCGCGGGATGATCTATATATGTATTTACTCTAAAAAGAGTCAATTAACTAGGAAATGAGTTGAAATGTCTGGGGTTGACTGGAACAATACGTTGAAGGGAGCAACTTCAAGGACTTTACATAAAACTGCTTTCTCCTATGTATCATGGGAATATACATTTTTTTTTTTTTAATTTTTTTTTCAACATTTATTTATTTTTGGGACAGAGAGAGACAGAGCATGAATGGGGGAGGGGCAGAGAGAGAGAGAGACACAGAATCGGAAACAGGCTCCAGGCTCTGAGCCATCAACCCAGAGCCCGACGCGGGGCTCGAACTCGCGGACCGCGAGATCGTGACCTGGCTGAAGTCGGACGCTTAACCGACTGCGCCACCCAGGCGCCCCGGGAATATACATTTTATGACCTTACCATTATGTTTCTAAGGAATGTGAGTGAATATTTTTTTGTGTGTTTCTGCAGATGTGTGGCTTTCTGAATCAATTTTGCAGAAACTTCATACTCTGACCTAAAAGCAAGTCTCGACAAGTTAATTTATACCATAGATATGAGTTTATATTTGAAGGGAAGATGAGGCTTGGGAGATATTCCTGTAGGTCATTAAAGCCTGAAAGTCTGGAGCATATCTGGCTTTTGGAGTTATTTATTTATTTATTTAGATTGTGGGTGTGTGTGTCTTCTTCTTCTTTTTTTTAAATTTAAATCCAAGTCAGTAAACATATAGTGTAATAATGATTTCAGGAGTAGAATTTAGTGATTCATCACTTACATATAACACGCAGTTCTCATCCCAACACGTGCCCTCCTTAATACCCATCACCCATTTAGCCCACCCATCCACCAACACCCCTCCAGCAACCCTCAGTTTGTTCTCTGTATTTAAGATTCTCTTATGATTTGTCTCCCTCTCTGTTTTTACCTGATTTTTGCTTCCTTGACCCTATGTTCATCTGTTTTGTTTCTTAAATTCTACATATGAGTGAAATCATATGATATTTGTCTTTCCCTGACTGGCTTATTTTGCTTAGCCTAATACATTCAAGTTCCATCCATGCTGTTGCAAATAGCAAGATTCATCCTTATGAATGAATAAAATGTTCCATTTTATGTATATGTATACATACAATATATATGTGTGTACACACACACACACACACCACATCTTTATTCATCCTTCGATGGACATTTGGGCTTTTTACATGCCTAGGCTATTGTCCATAGTGCCCTTCAAATTAGCATTTTTATATCCTTTGGATAAATGCCTAGTAGTGCAAACGCTTGGTCATAGGGTAGTTCTATTTTTAATTTTCCCACCAGCAGTTTCTCCACACCTTCACCAACATCTGTTGTTACCTGACTTGTTAATATTAGCCATTCTGACAGGTGTAAGGTAGTATTTCATATTGGTTTTGATTTGCATTTCCCTGATAATGAGTGATGCTGAGCATCTTTTCATGTGTCTGTCAGCCACCTGGATGTCTTCTTTGGAAAAGAGTCTATTCAGATCTTTTGCCCGTTTCTTCGCTGCATTATTTGTTTTTTGGGTGTTAAGTTTGACAAGTTCTTTGTAGATTTTGGATACTAACCCTTCATCTGATACGTCACTTGCAAATATCTTCTTCCATTCTGTTGGTTGTATTTTAGTTTTGCTGATTGTTTCCTTCACTGTACAGAGCTATTTATCTTGATGAGGTCCCAATAGTTCATTTTTGCTTTTGTTTCCCCTGCCTCCTGACACATGTCTAGTAAGAAGTTGTTGCAGTTGAAGTCAAAGAAGTTGTTGCTTGTTTTCTCCTCTGGCATTTTGATGGCTGCCTGTCTTACTTTTAGGTTTTTCATCCTGTTTGAGTTTATTTTTGTGCATGGTGTCAGAAAGTGGTCCAGGTTCATTCTTCTGCATGTTGCTGTCCAGTTTCCCCAACACCATTTGTTGAAGAGACTGTCTTTTTTTCCATCAGATATTCTTTCCTGTTTTGTCAAAGATTAGTCGGTCATACATTTGTTGGTCCATTCCTGGGTTCTCTATTCTGTTCCACTGATCTGAGTGTCTGTTTTTTGCGCCAGTAACATACCATCTTGATGATTACAGCTTTGTAATACATCCTGAAGTCTGAGATTGTGGTGCCTTGAGCTTTGGTTTTCTTTCTCAGGATTGTTTTGGCTATTCGGGGTCTTTTCTGTTCCACACAAATTTGGGGATTATTTGTTCTAGCTTTGTGAAGAATGTTGGGCGCTTTTTGGGTAGGGATTGCACTGAGTAAGTAAATTGCTTTGGACAATATCGACATTTTAACAATATTTGTTCTTCCAATCCATGAGTATGGAATGTTTTTCCATTTTTTTGTGTGTCTTTTTCAATTTCCTTAATAAGCTTTCTATAGTTTTCAGTGTATGGATTTTCCACCTGTTTGGTTAAGTTTATTCTTAGGTATTTTATGGGTTTTGGTAAATTGGTAATGAGATCAATTCCTTGATTTGTCTTTCTGTTGCTTCATTATTGGTGTATAGATAATGCAACCAATTTCTGTACATTGATTCTATATCCTGCAACGTTGCTGAATCTGTGTATCATTTCTAGCAGTTTTTTGGTGAAGTCTTTCCACATAGAGAATATGTCATCTCTGAAGAGTGAAATTTTGACTTCCCCCTTGCTGATTTGGATGCGTTTTGTTTCTTTTTGTAGTCTGATTGTTGAGACTAGGACTTCCATTATGTTGAGTAACAGTGGTGAGCGTGGACTTCCCTGTCTTGTTCCTGACCTTAGGGGGAAAGCTCTCAGTTTTGTCCCCATTGAGGATGATATAAGCTGTAGGTCTTTCATATATGGCCTTTATGATCTTGAGGTATATTCCTTCTATCCCTACTTTCTTGAGGGTTTTTAATCATGAAAGGATGCTGTACTTTGTCAGATGCTTTTTCTGAATACGTTGATTTGTTTTAGTTTGTTTAGTTTGACAGAGACATTTTGAGAAAGACGTTTATTTTTGAGAGACCGTGGGGACGGGGTAGGGGCAGAGAGAGGGAGAGAGAGAGAATCCCAAGCAGGCTCCCCACAGTCAATGCAAAGCCTGACATGAGGCTTGAACTCACCAAACAGTGAGTTCATGACCTGAGCTGAAACCAAGAGTCAGAAGCTTAACCGACTGGAGTGGTGTATTTATATTTCAAAAGATTAGAGTGAGAACCCAGGATCCTTTCTATTATGTCTCTAAGGAGCAAGGTATTTTCTCCCTTCTTTATGGAGTGGAGAGAAAGATGTATTTTTCTCCTATACATAAACAGAAAAAGTCCATTTTTCTCTGGCCCTTGCATAAAGGTATTTTGGCTCCCCAAATAAATTTTCCCACCTGGTTCTTTCTGTGTTGTCTCAGGACAGGAGTTGAATTGAAACAAAGGAAGCAACACAGTTATTATTCTAGAAATACTAATAAATAATCTTTCACTGATCCAGAATGCTTCTTATTCACATTTGGAATAAAATTAAAAAGAGGAATACTTAAAAACTCAAAGGTTTACTTTTTCTTCTTATCTACTTCAAATTTATATTTTTGTTTTGTACATCATGTATCATGAGTTACCTTTAAATTATTTTAACTATGTAGCTAGGAATATGTAAGTTGGTGTAGATAGAACGATACATTAGATGGCCGAGAAAGAGAAACAACAAATATTGATTGATATTCATATTTACTAGTGCACACCTATCAATAATTACTTTAAATGTAAATGGACAAAATTCTCCAATCAAAAGATAGAGTGACTTAATGGATTAAAAAACAAGACCCATCTATATGCTGCCCATAAGAGTCTCACTTCAAATATAAGGACACATAAAGACTGAAAGTGAAGGGATGAGAAAAGATAATCCTTGCAAATGAAAGCCAATAGAACCTGGGGTAGCTATCCTTATATCAGACAAAATAGACTTTAAAATAAAGTTTGTAATAAGAGACAAAGAAGGACATTACATAATGATAAAAGGGCCAATCCAAAAAGAGCATATGTTTGTAAATATTTATGTATTCAACATAGGAACACCTAAATATATAAAACAAATATTAGAAGATCTAACAGAAGAAAATGGAAGCAATGCAATACCAGTAGGGAACTTTAATACTCACTTACTTCAATGGATATCCCATCCAAACAGAAAATCCCTAAAGAAACTGTTACCTTAGGGGTGCCTGGGTAGCTCAGTTGGTTAAGCATCTGACTCTTGATCTCAGCTCAGGTTTTGGTCTCAGGGTGGTGAATTCAAGCCCCATGTCAGGCTCCATGCTAGGTTGGAACCTGCTTTAAAAAATAAAATAATAAAATAAAATAAAATAAAATAAAATAAAATAAAGAACTGTGACCCTAAATGATACATTAGACCAGATGGACTTAATAGATATATACAGAACATTTCAGCCAGAAGCACAGAATACACATTCTTCTCAAGTATGTATGGGGCATTCTCTAAGATAGATCACATCATGACACAAAACAAGGCTCACTAAATGTAAGAGGATCATTCTATTGAGGTGACTCTGGGAGGACTCCTGCATGGGGAGCTGGTGGCCAGAAAGACAAAATCATGATCAGAAGCTTAGGATTTTCAGCCTCCCCCCTCCCCCCACTTCTCCAGAGAGGGGACAGGGGCTGGAAAAGGAGTTAAAAATTGATCTTGCCTACATGAGGAAACCTCCATAAAATCCAAATTGTAGGTGGCTTGCTAGGTTTCCAGCTTGGTAAACATACCCATAAACATATCCCAGGAGACCAATGCACAATGGACAATAGAATTGGTAAACATTGGTAAACATATCCCAGGAGACCAATGCACCCCAATTCCATGACAATAGAATTGGTAAATATTGGTAAACATATCCCAGGAGACCAATGCACCCCAATTCCATGACAATAGAATTGGTAAACGTTGGTAAACATATCCCAGGAGACCAATGCACCCCAATTCCATGACAATAGAATTGGTAAACATTGGTAAACATATCCCAGGAGACCAATGCACCCCAATTCCATGACAATAGAATTGGTAAACATTGGTAAACATATCCCAGGAGACCAATGCACCCCAATTCCATGACAACAGAAGCTGTTGCGCACAGGACCCTCACAAGCCTTGCTGTTTCCACTGTGCCCTGTTGAAATCCTGACCCGCAGAGTCAGGGAACAAACACACTAAAATATTTTCTGCCACTAAGTTTTGAGGTGAGTAGTTATAACATTAATAATAACTGGATTCGATGAATCTTCCAAATATGCTGAGTGAAAGACACTGAGCATAAAGAATGCATACTGTATGAGTCCCTTTACTTGAAACTAGAAAACACAAACTTGATTTATAGTAATAGAAAGCAGATCAGTGATTGCCTGGGACCTGGCTGGGGGTGGAGGGGGGGGGGGTGGTGGTGAGGGGAGGTCAGGGCTCACCAGAGAGAGGTAGAAAAGAATGCTCAATGGAAACTTTCTATATCTTGATTTTGGTAGTGGTGACATTTGTCAAAATTCATTGAACTGCATCTTAAAGCAAGTACATTTTATGTAAATCATACCCAATAAAATTGTATTAAAAAAAAACAGAAACAAACCAGGGGCCCCCGAACTTAAAAAAAAAAAAGGTGATATCTACACGCTCAAAGCATGGGTAGACGCCTGCAAATATTTGTCCGTCTGGTGGTCACTAAATCAATCACTCAGCACCAAATCTCTGGGAAAAAAATTGGGGCAGGACAGAGACAGGCCTTGGGCTGCCTACAGTGTTCCAACACAAATGCTACCTGCTTAAAACTGGAATTTCAGTGGTCCGGAACAATTAGGGTTGTTTTAATAGAGTACAAAAATGAAAATTGTGATTTGCTCATTGTCTCCTAGAAGTTTTCAGGTCCTAGGCATCTTTTATTTCTTAGCGATCAGGAAGGCCAGTTGGCAGCCGGAGAGAAGTTCTCTATTTCTGACAGCAGGTGTCACAATTGCCTAATAAAAGAGAAGCCGTGCGTTTTCTTAATGCAAAAGAGAAAGGCAATAATCACCTTAAAATACGGCTTTAAAATACATTCAGTTAGTACCATGGACATGGTAGAATTGACGTGGTAATGAGCACTTTTCCTGCATTGACAAGCAACAGACTGGTAAGCTACAGCATTGATTTCACGATAGTTCTAGAGGGCAAAAAAGGGAATGCTACCTCATCAGATGTGTGCGTCTGTGTGCGCATGCATGTGTGTGTAAAACCGTATATCGTATCCATATATACGATAAGCAGTATCTAATTTAATAAATCTTAAAAATGTGAGAGAATGTCACCTTTAGCACCAGGGAAATGTAGTAACGAACCACGTGCTATTTGCTTCCCAGTTTCCCAGACGTCTGTCCCGTTCCATTTTCCTTGCAGAGATTCCAATTCTGGAGAGCGTCAACTGAGTGCGAATACCTCCGCTGGCCCCTGCTTCGTGAAAACAATAGAGAACCTTGAGGCCGGCAGGGCTGGGGATTGTGAAGGAAGTTAGCGGTCACCGGGTATTTGCTGAGGGACGCAGGAGCTAGTACTGTCCTTTCCATTTGCGGTTTTGGCATGGGTAGGAGAGGAATATGGAACTCTCTCTGCTGTCTATAACAGGAACCTGTAGCAAGTGCCTGCTGTTGTGCTTCTTGGCCTATACTAAGAGCTCAATGAATGCTGGGAAAATAAACCAGCTTATAATCTTTGGACAACATCCATCCCGACTATGGCAAGAGACCAGGAGAAACTTCATCTTTCAGTTCAGCAGAGGCTCTATCTTCCTTTGCTCCCATTCTTAGAGAAGGTTTTGCTATTGTTTTTTTTTTTTTTAAGTAAATTCGCCCTCAATTTTTCATATAATGCATCTCTGCACTCAATCCTGGGTCCCTCAGTTTAGCTAAGACTATCATCCTTCTTGGTGGATGTTCTTTTGTAACAAGAGATCTATGGGTACTGTGTCAAAAAAAGATGTCCTCCAATAGCCAAGCTATGAAAAATACCCTGGCGTATTCCAGGCACGGATACATCTTCCTCAAATGTATTTCTTCTCTACTTCTATTTATTCCACAAGGACAAGAACTATTACCCTAAGTAATCAAACACGTCAACAATAATAATATAAGGCAAAAAAGTGTAACTCCTTTAAATTACTAAATTACCAATGAATATGGGATATTTCCTCCCATAGAGATAGCCCTCTCCAGGGTACAAGCTGAAAGATCCAGCCTCTAAACTGAATTACTGGGCTAAAGCTGTTGCCTAAGCGAAACATGGATGATACCAGTGGCCTGGAGGATGGGGAAGAGAGAGTGATGATCATAGCAGCCTGGTTCTGGGTGGGAGGATACTGGGTTTGGAACAGCAGAGCCCTCCCATAGCAGGATTAGCGAAGTGAGGTGTCAGGACAAGGAACAGGACACACACGCCAAACCCAGACTAAATAAGGACTGGCAGTCACTGAACCGGCTGCACAAACCAATTTAGGAATGGCCGTTGGTGTCTAGATGATGTGACAAGTCAGTGAAGAGCATTGGCATTCGCAGTCCTACAGACGATGTACAACAAGGAAAAGTGTATAAAATTAGGAGACACAAGCGACTGGAACTAACAAGTTAATTTAGCAAGATCATACATCAGAGGCGAAGATCAATGGAACAGAACCCAGTCCAGAAATTGACTTGTACGTGCATACTCATTGACAGTTGCCTTTGAATGGCGTCCAGGTAACTCACTGGGGAAAAGACATGGTCTTCAACAAATTGCGTCAGAACAACTGGCTACATATATGGTGAAAATGAACATTGGAGCTCACCTAACGCCACATGTGAAAATTAACTCGAAATGCATCATAGACCTACCCGTTAAAGTTACAACAATAAATGCTCTGGAAGAAAACCTAAGATAAAAAATTAACAATCAAGGGGACTAAAGACGTACTACAGAGCACATAACCATCATAAAGGAACAAAATGACAAACTAGACTTCATTAAAATTAAAAGCTTCTAACCATGGAAAGAGCATTCAGAAAACAAACAACGCAAGTTTCGCCCAGGAGAAAACATCTGCGTGCTCCGCGCAGGCCCTGGGGCACAGTTGTGTGGAATCTGCAAACACGGTGGTGACCACAGATGATTCAGTGCCACTCAGCCTGGCGTGCGACTGTGTGCGTCTGTGAGGAACATTAGCGGCACCCTTCCATCCTCGGTCCTCCTTCAAGAACTAGGCTCAGGGAGAAAGCGATTCTAATCTGAAATGAATAAGGAAGAGCTTTATTGGAAACTCGAAGTCCCCCATGTGGTTTCAAATCAAGTGTAGAACCAAGCGCATTTGGGTGAAGACAGAGGTCAACGACTTACTCATCTCGATAGTTCACAAGAGAGCCGCTGATGCTGTCGGACTGAATGGATAAGCCTTGGCCAGCTCTGCAGCTTTCAGCCTGAAAGGATCAACTTTGCTAAAGGGTCTTGAGGGAGATGCAGACCTCGCTGTGGTAGAGGCTGCAGGTCGGACTTGCTTTAGAAACAGGTCCTACGGAATCTCTCCGTGGAGCTGGGTTTCTTCCACCTGCCATGGTTGCACACCGCCCAACCAACCCACCCCGAGGCCTCCAGTAAGGGCATTCTCCCCGTGGTAGCCGTGGGGACATACCAGGGGAACAGAGAATTTGCCAAAGGCTCCGCACCTGTCCACATCACACCCACAGGAGGGCGCCCAAAGCCCAAGATTTTGTCTACAAGGGCTCGCGTCAGCTGACGGTCCACAAAACAACCAAAGGCCCGGCTGAGCTCCTCTCTAAGGGTCAAAGCTTCAGACTGAAGCCCGCTTGCTCTGACCCTGGAATCATCTGCTTTGCTCAGCAACAGCTCACTGCTCACAGCCCCTCAAATGCATGAGAGAAGTCGAGCAGAATGAGATGCCAAGACAGGAAGTCAAGAAGTCCTTCCTCCAGAAGAAGGGCCTGAGATCGGCCCCCCAAATCCCTGGGCCCGCTGGGCTAAGGGAATCTGCTTCAGGCTTTCTGTCACCGGCTAAATGGGCTCCTAGTCAAAAGTATTTCCTGTAGGGAAGTAAGTGGCTTTCCTGCCAATTTATGGGGAGGGGCCTAGTAGACGGTTCACAAGTGGGATTTTTTAGGGATGAGCAAGGATCAGAGATTGAGGAAGAAAAGTTAATAAGTCATAAAATGGAATCTTCTCCATGGAAATAAAGAAGAGGGGTGAGGGAACCGGACAAGGTGGGCACAGACGTACCAGTCCTTTGGGCTCGAGCTTGTTGAAAGAGCAGATCTACACTTGAGGAAGATGGCTATGTTTATATTTGTGTTTCTGTGTTTGCATCGCATAAATCCTATATGATGGATTTATACTGCTATCTATTTCTTGCTATTATGAAGTATACAATAAAGTTAGTTTTGGGGGAAAGCACTTTTTTTTTTTAGCTCTGCTTAGAGAAACCCAAGGAAGAAGCCTTTAGTTTTCATTATTTAAGACGTATTTGTCACAGGAGTAACTATATCAGGGACTGGCCTGGTGGGTCAGCAGACATAAAATAAGCGAGTCCAGTCCGGGAGGACAGGAGGACTCAGGAGGATACCCGGGGGTCCTCACGAGAATAGTTGAGGAGTTATGGATTTTTTCTAAATGATGGATTCTGTTACTTATTTTTGAAAAAATTTTTTCATACGGTTTTTTTAATGTTGATTTTATTTATTTTTGAGAGACAGAGAGAGAGATAGAGTGAGAAAGAGAGAGACAGAGCATGAGCAAGGGAGGGGCAAAGAGAGAGGGAGACACAGAATCCAAAGCAGGCTCCAGGCTCTGAGCTGTCAGCACAGAGCCCGACGCGGGGCTCGAACCCACGGACTGGGAGATCGTGACATGAGCTAAAGGCAGTTGCTTAACCAACTGAGCTACTCCGGTGCCCCCGGACTCAGTTACTTATAAGTAATCACTATAAAGCTGATCTAACTGCGGAGTTCTAATCTGGTTCAACAGGACTGATCTTTCAGACTGGATTCTCCCTCTCAGCTTCTTCCTATCTGCTTTACTCCCTTACTTTACCTGATTTCTCAGCCCTTTCTTATACCCCATGGACCATGTTCTTTCTGAGGAAATAGTACTTCTTTTCTTCTTTTACTCCGGAGATGGGTGTGTGTGTGTGGGGGGAGGAATCTCTTCTTCTTATGGGTTTATCTGTTCTTGATTATTGTCATTTGTCTATGAAGATACCAAAGTTCAGGTTAATGTGACTTCAGAAATGAAAAAGTCTGTCAGTTTTAGGTTGTCGCTAGGTGGTGGTGGTTTTGGAGATGGGTGAAGCTGAAAAGCTGTAACTCCCTAATATTATATTTTGATATTTAATGGTCTAAATGAAGAATGACTTTATAGTCTCCTGCCACAGAGGGGTATCTGCCCAGAAAGGAGCTTTTCTGGTCTTGCAATTGTGGAGAATGGATTTCTTTTCATTCTTCACCTTCTCTTACCTCCTTTCTCTTGGTGAGCTTTTTTCTGCCTCCATTTCTTAGAATTTACTAAGTGTGCGATCACAGGGAGAGGGAAAGGCAATGATTCCAATGTTTTAAGGTGTCCTGAAGCATTTATTTGAAAAGCAAGTTCTGTGGGGGGGAAAGCAGTAAAATCCAGTCCTAGGTGTTGCATTTGAGACAGCTGGGTGGAGATGCCTAGTAGGGCTAAAGAATCCTGGTGGCCTGCAGCTCAGAGAGCGGGTCCCCACAAACCCATGCTGATTTCAACAGAACTCAAGTGGGTCAAGTTGATGGCCGATGCCTTCTTAACTTGGAAGAGCTGCAGACAAGAATAAAGGGCTGAGAAGGAAGGGATGTGATTACAGCGTCGTGAGATACAAGGGAGAAGAGTTTCAAAAAGGAAATTCAGAGTCCTCAGCTGCAAAAAAAGGAAGAGAGCAGAGAAAGCCAAATGCTTCTGGCACCGAGGAGGCTGTCGGGGGTTTTGGAAAGAGGAGAGATTCAGCAGTGCGGTGGGGTCAAAAACATGATTTCAGAGAGCTAAGGAAGGACAGGGTGGTAGGAAAAATGAAGCAGTGATTGTAGACTATCCTTTGCAGAAGTTAAATGAAACGGAGAAGGGGCATTCAGAGTGGAGAGCAAATTTGTCTGGGCTCAGGGAGACCCTGACATGCTGTGCGTAAATGGTTGTTGCAAGAAGGAGACAAAATGACAATAGTGATGGCTTATATGCAAATGTGCCAATATTAATATAAATATTTTATTTTAAAAACATTAAGAACTTATGAATATAATCGGTGCAAATAAACATTTACTATAGTTCAAACACACTCACAGACGTTTGCATTACAAAATGTTCTTTTAAAGGCCACTACTGGCTCTCTGCTTCCTTCACCTTCAGGGAGCCCTCCAAGTTGCCCCCTCCCAGGAAGATGGCCAAGGAAGACTCCAGGTCCTTCCTGCCACATTTCACTCCACTCCAGGTAATTTTCAGGACCACCATCTCGGGTAACTTAGAGTTAATAGCAGTCTAATTTCGTTCTTTGATATCAGTCAGACCTGAAAGGAAGGCTCTACTCTCTACCTAATTCTTCCTCTTCTTGATGAAAAGCAGTTAGTTGCCTGCTCAGAGCGTTCCCCCATTGGTTCTCTGTTAAGCCTTTTTGTAGCGGGAGAAGAGTGGAGGGAGGGAGAAGCAAGGGGCCACTGGAAACACAAGAGCAGGTGGGGGAGTCTTATGGTGAAGGTGTTGGGAATGGGTGGAGGGACGGGAACAGAATGAGGTGGGGGGGGAGGAGTAACTGAAGAGGGTGTCAGGAATAGCGAAGAAGGATGCTGATCGCTAAAGCCATTCGAGCAGATGGAATCAACATCCAAGTCAACATGGAAACAATCAAGAAGGAAGTGGACAGAAAAACAGGAGAACACAGACAGGAGAGTCGAAAATGAAGAGAAGTCATCCTCCCCGAGGCAGCAAATAGAAGAGTGAGCGTCACAGACGCCAGGGAGATTTGGTCCTGGCAGAAAGAATGTGGACCCAGAGCTGGCCCGAAACATGGGTGGAGGAAGATTTGGGGACTGGAATTCACTTCCAATGCTTCAGTTCAGCATCATGGGAAGAGCGGTCCTTAAACCGAAAAGGAGGGAGGATGAGTTAACACAGCCAACATGAGGGAAAGTTTCAGGAGTTGAATGTGAGATCGATAAAAGGAATGTCGAACAGTAACAAGAGCCCTGCTCAATTTGGTGCGATTTTGTGGTAGCATGGTTGACCAGCACCTTGCGGTCAATCTGAGAACTGGATGGTAAGAATACCAAAGTCAGGTGTGGGTAACATGACATAAGCCTAACTGGAAAGGACAGGCTAAAATAAGGGAGACAGCACTGACATGGCGAATTATGGGATTCCTGCTGGGTCAGAAATTCAAGAGAGGGAAAAGGTGTAAATAATTACAAGAAGATCAGTACATGGAGGCAAATCCCATCATAAATTAGGCAGGCATGAGAGTGCGTGAGAAAATAAGGCAGAAACAGTCATAGAAGGCAAGTTCCAGTTCCAAATCCTTAGAAAGAAGTCATTTCTAAATGTCTTATTTATTTTTGAGAGTGCAAAAGTGGGGGAAGGGTGGAGAGAGGGGGACAGAGGATTCAAAGCAGGCTCCCCATGGACAGCAGTGAGCCCGACGTGAGGCTCAAACTCATGAACCATGAGATCGTGACCTGAGCGGAAGTCGTAGGCTTAATCGACTGAGCCACCTAGGTGCCCCAAGAAGTCATTTCTAACTGATGGTATGCAAGGCATTGGAGACATGCTGAAGGCTTGCTCCGAGGGTTTGCTCCAAGAAGTGAAGTTGCATGCCCCTGGTCTTTAAGGAAGTCTGAAGTATATTCAGTTAAAAATGTCTGAGCAATTATTTGTGTTGCTTTTGCGAAGCATTGGCATGGAAAATGCTAAGGAAGGGGAACATGAGGCAATCTCTGACTCTATGACCCAGATGGAAGGGTGTTGGAGACCACCGAGAGGTATACTAAGTGATGCTGTAAACAACACAGAAGAGGGGACGGATCTAGAAATAATGAAGAAGGGCTGAGGGAAAGCCACTCTCCTCCCTCCATTAGGTAGAACATGACAGGCAAAGTGAGATCTCCGTATCTATATGTGTGTATATATACTTACTGTGATGTGTGAGGGAGAAGATTTCAATGCTGAGGCTTTAATGGACCCCAAATATGATATTCTGCAGAAAAACCTCCAGAGAAGAGAAGGCCTTACCTCCTGCCATATACTTGTGTCCACAGTTGGTGGTGACAAGCCAATCTAGGTTCCCTCAAGGTTTCTCGGGGTTCTGTCCCCCTACTGCTCACTATCTGTCTGTCTCTCTCTGCCTCCTTTACTTCTAGCTCTCTGTCACTTCTAAGGAACGATTGAACCTTCTACACTAGTATGACCAAATATATCATGTGAGGTCATCGAGTCTGGCACTTGTCTTGGCTAAGTCCCTGGCTAAGCGCTTGCTTCCCACCGCAGCCCTTGTACAGATTGGGATGCACACCTCAGAAGTCCATTTTCACGGACCATTTCATTTCTCTACAAATTGTCAAAATTATCAATGTTAAATTTGTTCATGTGAACATGGTTTTATTCTACTTTGTTCTTACTCTTGAAGGTGGCCTCTACCAACAACAGATAACGGATCCCCCTTCACTCTGGAACACAAGACTTGGGCCATAGGGAGTTGCATTTCATAATTTGTTCTCCGGTTTTTACTTTATTTCTTTGAGAATTCTACCCCACTCTCAGGAGAGGTCAAAATCATGTTTCTTTCTTTCTTTTTTTTTTTTTTTTTCCTATACATTGGAAATGTATTTTCCTCAGACATTGTGTACAACTCTCTTTTCCCATTCTTTCATGATTTTTTTCTTGTTCCTTCCCCCTTTCCTTCCTTCTCCCTTCCTTTCTTCCTTTCCTTTCCTTTCCCTTTTCTCTCCTCTCCTCTCCTCTCTTCTCCTTTCCTCCCCTCCCCTCCTTTCCCCTCCACTCCCCTCCCCTTCCTTTTCTCTCTTTCTTTCTTTCTTTCTTTCTTTCTTTCTTTCTTTCTTTCTCTCCTTCTTTCTCCTCCCCTCCCTCCCTCCCTCCCTTCCTTCCTTTCTTCCTTCCTTCCTCTTTATGCCTGGTTGGTACCAAGCTACGTGTTCGGTATTAAGGTAAGTGCTAAGTGTTAAGGCGCTAGGCCTATAGACACCATGCTACGCTTTCCTCAAACCTTCATTCTAAAGAAAGCTTTCGTAAGAAAGTCCAATCCAGGGCTGTCTTCTAGTATAAAATTCCAGAATGCTCACCTAGGAATATGTCCCTTAAAACACAGTGCTCACTTCACCCGCACACACACAACTGACAGGTCCCTTGGCTCTATGATGTCTATGGCTTGGTTAGGTCAGTCTCCTTTCATGTAGTCTGGTGATTAAGGTCCTTTTTTCGGTTTCTTTCTAGATCAAGAAAGTAATCACGTATAAAAAACTATGATATGAATGAAGAGCCATTTTCCATGATCTATTCCAGTATGTCAACAGCAGGCAAAGTCCTCTCTGCTGTGCTTACTCAAATTGTCTCTCATTTGGTTTTGACCGTCTTAAAACCGACCTTACAAGACCATCTTCTAAACCATATTTCTTCTTTTCAAACATGGACTCCTTAAGAATTCAAAATATTCCGGGAACACCTAGGTGGCTCAGTGGGTTAAGCTTAGGTCACGATTTCAAGGTTTGTGGATTTGGACCCCACGTAGGGCTCTGCACTGATGGCGTGGAGTCTGCTTGCTTGGGATTCTCTCTCTCCCTCTTTCTCTGCCCCTCCCCCACTTGTTCTGTCTCTCTCAAACAAATAAAATAAACTTAAAATATTTAAAAAGTAATTCAAAATCAGGGTGCCTGGGTGGCTCGGCCGGTTAAGCGTCCGACTTCGGCTCACGGTTGGTGAGTTCGAGCCCCACGTCAGGTTCTGTGATGACCGCTCGGAGCTGCAAACCTGCTTCGGATTCTGTGTCTCCTCTCTCTGTTCCTCCCCTGCTGACACTCTGTGTGTGTCTCTCTCAAAAATAAATAAAGATTAAAAAAATTTTTTTAAATAATTAAAATATTTCAGTCTCCCCCTTTATTTTTAAAAAAATTTTTTTTTTCAACGTTTATTTATTTTTGGGACAGAGAGAGACAGAGCATGAACGGGCGAGGGGCAGAGAGAGAGGGAGACACAGAATCGGAAACAGGCTCCAGGCTCTGAGCCATCAGCCCAGAGCCCGACGCGGGGCTCGAACTCAGGGACCGCGAGATCGTGACCTGGCTGAAGTCGGACGCTTAACCGACTGTGCCACCCAGGCGCCCCTCAGTCTCCCCCTTTAAATGGTCACGGTCTTATTTGTCACTTCCTTTTCAAAAAAAAAAAAAAACTATCTATCTCTATCTATCTATCTATCTATCATACAACTTCCTTTGCCAAAAGGTCTTTGCCTTGTCTCTGACTTTGTTTCCTTATCTGCTATGCAGTGTCATTTTGAGTCAGGAAGCTCTCTTTAACCTCTCCCTGTCTTTGTACGTTGGACTCTCTTCATCTGTCACCATCCACAGGAAATCATTTTGATCAGTAAAATCTTTACAGCAATGCCACTTCCCTTCCCTGGCCCCACGTGGCCCTTGCGTTCTTCTCATGGGTGACTGTACTCTGCTTTGATCATTTCTGTGGTCTTCACTCACCGTAATGTCCTGGGACAGCTTGTCCCTCAGTTCTCCGTTGTCTGGCTGTGTCCTGATCTTTCCATGTTTGAATGGAATGCTCTGAGAACACGCACACGTCCATATGCATGCATGCGCCTGTGTGCATGCACGCACACACACAACTGATAAGTCCCTTGGCTCTAGGGATGTCTATGGGTTGCTTAGGTCGGTCTCTTTTCATCCAGTCTAGTTAAGTTAGTAAGGTCATTTTGCTGGTTTGTTTCTAGACCAAGAAAGTAACCACATACAAAAAACTATGGTATGAATGAAGAGCCATTTAGATCTACTTTTCTCCTGGTCAGCTGTTATGACATGAACGTTTCCAGAGAATCCTAGGAATTGGATGAAATCCAGGCCCAAGTACCTGGATGCCTTTCAACACTGAGGGGACCCTCAGGGACCAAGTGCCATTGCTTCTACTGTTCATTTTAAATCCCTTTCCTACTATAGGGAATAAGATGATTAGAAGAAACATTATAATAACCTACTTTTCTCTCCTGATTTCTAGGGGAAAAAATATTTTAAAGCCTTTAAAGCTACTTAGTATATCTAACTCCTTATTTCTTTGTTTGCCTCTTCATGGATGAAAAAGTATAATTAGTCATCATCCTCTGCACAGAAATATTTTATATGCTGCTATCTTGTCTTTCTAAATTTCTACAAAACACTGAAAAGGTGATTTGGTGCAACAACTATTTAAATACGTGGATCATTTTCTTCATGCCACATTTTTAACTATTCTTTCACTTTATTATTAAAGTCTAATATACACGATAAATAAATTTCAATAAATTTCAAGGAATAACTTTCAAGTCCTGAAAATTCAGCAAGCTACCATGGAACTAGAATGCCATATCTGGGGTGCACCCCAGTTACCCATTTATTTGCTGTGTGACGTTGGTTAAATCTTTCTGAATGTTAATGTGATCACCTGCAAAATGTAAAAATGACGAAATTGGAATGCGTATGATGCAAATTAAGTAAGGCAATGGGTTGCCAGAACCTAATGTAGTGTTTGTTGGCACTTAGAATAAATGTTGTTCCCTGCCTAACGGATCCTAAATACAATCCGTGGCTCACCTAACTCTACATTCTGCCTTGTGGCATCTTACTCAAGACCACGATGAAAATGGGCCAGGAGGGAACACATTGTTCCTCCTTGTCCCATGCTTAGTATTCTCATTTCTGTCTCTAAGTTTGCACTCCTTTTTGGAAACTGTGTCAACACCCCCAAAAGTCACTTTGATTTTTCAAATCGTGTTATTCCTCAACAGCTAGGTCAAGCCATATCTCCTCCAGAAGCTCAACTCTTCTAGGCTATGTGGATTGCACATTGTTCTCACAAAGTTAAAATTTTCCAGGGAGAAAAAAGGGACACCTGGGTGGCTCGGTCGGTTAAGCATCCACTTCGGTTCAGGTCATGATTTGGTGGTTCATGAGTTTGAGCCTCATGTGGGGCTCTGTGCTGACAGCTTGAAGCCTACCTAGATCCTGGAGCCTGGAGCCTGCTTTGGATTCCATGGCTCCCTCTCACTCTGCCCTTCCCCGCTCGCACTCTGTCTCTTTCTCAAAAATAAATAAGCATTTTAAAAAATGAAAAAAAAAAATTTTCCAGGGAGAAAAATAACTATGTTTTACCTGTTTTCTACATTCATTAATTACTTAGTAATATACTCAGTATAATGTACTAGATATATACTAGCTCAAATAGCTTCCATTATATAACAAATCTATTTATTACTAGGGTTGAAACTATTTGAATACATGTGTTTTTCAATGACTAAACAGTATACATTTATCCTTGTATGAATTCAGTTTTCTTCTCTTACTATATTATCAATTTTATATGTAAATTTCAAGAATCCATATTTTTCACTTTAAAAATAAACTCCCAGGGGCCCCTGGGTGGCTCAGTTGGTTAAACATCAGGTCATGATCTCTCAGTCCATGACTTCAAGCCCCATGTCGGGCTCTGTGCAGCTCAGAGCCTGGAGCCTACTTCAGATTCTGTGTCTCTTTCTCTCTCTGCCCTCCCCCCTTCCTCTCTTAAAAACAAATAAACATTTGGGGCGCCTGGGTGGCGCAGTCGGTTAAGCGTCCGACTTCAGCCAGGTCACGATCTCGCGGTCCCTGAGTTCGAGCCCCGCGTCAGGCTCTGGGCTGATGGCTCAGAGCCTGGAGCCTGTTTCCGATTCTGTGTCTCCCTCTCTCTCTGCCCCTCCCCCGTTCATGCTCTGTCTCTCTCTGTCCCAAAAATAAAAATAAACGTTGAAAAAAAAAATTAAAAAAAAAAAACATGCATTTTAAAAAACAAATAAACATTAAAAATTTTGAAAAAAATAAAAATACGGTCCTAGCGCCAGGCAATTTAGTCAAGGGTGGGGAGGGAAGGAAGCAATCAGTGTCTTTAGAAAGCAAATTACTGAGCGCTATTCATAGACATTTGTCCTTTGTGCTCATGTGCACTTTCCAACACCATCCTGGTTTCTCTTAGGATTTATGACATATTGTAGTATCAATAAATGAAGTGCTGTAAGACGTGAGGTTCCACCATTTCAAGAGATGACCTCATCAGAATGGAGAACAAAATAGTAGAAGCCTAAATTATTTGTAAATGACTTGCTTCAGGACTCAGGGCACTGGAGTGAGTTGTGCGCCTTCCGTATGTTTTCTATAGAACCCTGGATAAATCACTTAACAACCTATTTGGCCACAGATTCTTCCATTATGAAATGAAAACACTACCACTCGTTATGCCTATCTCTTAATGTTTTCATTAAGACTCAAACTTGGTAAAAGATGTAAACATACTTCGAAAAACTTAGAACGCGGAGCAGATATATGGTAGTCTTTTGATTTTGCTGTGGTTGGAAACAGAATTCTGCTTTTGAAAGTAATTTCCAGATGATAAGAACACATCACATTCAACTGTTAGACTGTTTGCCTGTTGCCAAACACCAAAAGGAAACTATTCAGATGTTTGGTCTACCAATATGTCAACCATCTGGAGGTTTTCAAAAAAAGAGTTATTTAAGTCTTTATTATAGCGATGCTTTTTTTTTTTTTCTGAATAGTTCTATGATACCTGATAAATTCAATGGAAAAAGTTTCATTTAAACTGGTTATTTGATGACCTGCCAGGTATGCACAGCTTTGAAAGTTGCCCAGACCTCCAGGCCATTTCTCTGAAGACGCGTATCTTTTCATGACAAATGCAGAGTCGTTAAGAAGTTGAAAATAATGTAATAGGTCTTTGGCACTAGGCTGGGGCTTGGGACTCAGACACTGAAGCCACTTGTAGTTAGGTGTTGCCCCTCCCCCACGATCTACACCAGTTTTTTTTTTTTTTTTTAATGTTTATTTATTTTTGACAGACAGAGAGAGAGAGACAGAGCATGAGTCGGGGAGGGGCAGAGAGAGAGAGGGAGACACAGAATCGGAAGCAGGCTCCAGTCTCCGAGCTGTCAGCAAGGAGCCCGATGCAGGGCTTTGAACTCACAAACCAGGAGATCATGACCTGGGCTGAAGTCAGAAGCTCAACTGACTGAGCCATCCAGTTTTTGACGCTTGGATGCCACCAGTTTTTGACGCTTGGATGCCACTAATTAGAATCTGAAAGTGCCCTCTGTACCTCACTCCCCAGCCCACCTATCTTCTACTGTCTCAAGTAACTGCGGTAGAACATTCTTTGAAGGTGGAAAAGAATCAGAATCCTGACTCCTTGTCTTTGAGATTTATAGATATAATTCCATGTTGTATAGGCTGGAGTAGCCTTGATTAAAACAAATTTCAGAAAAACACAAGGGATCTTTTGGACAAAAAAAAAAAAAAAAAAAAAAAGAGAGACAAGGACCCGATTATGTACCTGGATTTACTCGGTAGGGTAGAAAAGACTGGAGTAGGGTTGGTGATCATATTTCTAGGCTAATAGAATCCAACCTATTCCATGACCTGGCCATTCTGAATACACCGTTGTGCTTTGGAGAAATGGCTGCATGTATATGACTTAAAAACTTTGTTTTAAGTCCTCTCATCAGTCGTATGCTGGTAACTTTTTTTTTTTTTTAATTTTTTTTTTTTCAACGTTTATTTATTTTTGGGACAGAGAGAGACAGAGCATGAACGGGGGAGGGGCAGAGAGAGAGGGAGACACAGAATCGGAAACAGGCTCCAGGCTCTGAGCCATCAGCCCAGAGCCTGACGCGGGGCTCGAACTCACGGACCGCGAGATCGTGACCTGGCTGAAGTCGGACGCTTAACCGACTGCGCCACCCAGGCGCCCATGCTGGTAACTTTTTAATAATTGACTCTCTGGAATAACAAATGCATGTATGCACATAAATACATATGTTTACTATAAATGTTATTCATATAAAGGATATGTGGCATATAATTTTAAGATAATAAAACATATAATTCTTTGTTGTAAATTCCATACAATCATTTGATTCTCACAGAATGCTTTCGCTGCAAATGAGTGAAATCAAAACGACAAAGATATATATTGGAATTTCACTCCTATGTCAAAGATGTGAGCAACAAATTCGACAATCGTTTTCAAATACTGAAAGAGCATTATCTCAGGTTTTTGTATGATTCACATCATAATTGCTACAAAGACTCATTTTTAAAAATTCACTCTGCATTACAAACACTTTTGCGTCACTTTCTTAAGTATAAACAATAAGCAAATCAATTGATTCGTAGCATTTGCTTCTTTCTGTAATAAAATTTTCCCACCACAGTCCATCTCAAGCTACCAGTATGACATCACTGAACATGGAGCAGGTGTATACAGTTACGGTTATACAGGTTGCTTTTGAGTAACGACTGGGTTTCATAACCAGCTCATAATAGTCCCGAAAATCTAACAGTTGGCACTCACCTACTCACTGTTTCCAGCATGGCACTGTCTATAATTTTTGCAGCTCAGACAGTTTTACTATAAGAAACCTTTACCTGAATAGGAGGTAGGGGAGGGAAGTATGCCAAAAAAAAAAACAAAAAACCCTTTTGGCCTTGGAGGAATTGGCTGGAAATTTGTATCAGACCAGAGGACAATGAAAATATGGACGATTCATGCCTTGGGACTGTTTCATGGCTTTCAGTGATATCGCACATGCAGCTTTATCTGTAGCCCAGCTAATGCCAAACCCACCAATAATGGCAAGACAGTCAACACCAGTAAGCAGGGCTTTCCGGAAAGCTGTTCTTTTCAAAGCTCAATCTTTAGAAGTGTGTTTAAATTCTTGTTCTCCTAGTATAAGCATCAGTGGAATTTTGAGTAATGTTTGGAGTAACTGTTAAAAAGCATTTGAATACAGAAACCTCAGGAAGAAGTCCAATCTCACGTGGCTGACCTCAAGTCATTTCACTGTGAACATTAAAAGATGATGTGACCTTCATCTCATCTCCACATCTCCCCATCTCATCTCCACACTGTGATGCCTGGTTATCTATGGCAACACTGTTAGAGGACTGTAGGAAAAAATAGTCTAAATATGTGAGGCTTTAACACCTAACGCAAACCTACACGGAAGGTTGAAAATACTCATGCTTGAAAATCACCACAAAGCGGCGCCACACAGTGGCTCAGTCGGTTAAGCATCTACTCCTGGTTTCAGTTCAGGTCATGATGTCCTGGTTCATGAGTTCGAGCCCCGCGTCCAGCTCTGTGCTGACAGTGCAGAACCTGCTTGGGATTCTCTCTTTCCCTCTTTCTCTGCCCCTCCCTTGCTTGTGTGCTTTCTCTCTCTCTCTCTCTCTCTCTCTCTCTCTCTCTCTCAAAATTAATAAATAAACTTAAAAAAAATGACTGCACAGAAAAGTCTCAAACATTTGCGGTTTTATTCATTGACAGTAAGGTGTATATTCCATCAATGGATGAATAAAACATTCTTTGATAGTAAATCAAAATGTGAGCATGAAGCCTTCTCAAAATTAGCATTACATGTGCTGGTGAGAAAGGATCATACACGATAAAATGCAATATGTTTCTATGTAATTAGTCTTGACATGATATGGACAAATACCACACTTCTAAGAACAAGATAAGTAGAACACTGAAGGGTAATAAAATGACACGTGAATTCTGTTCTCCCTTCTTCTGCCAAAGCTTCTCTCATCGAGTGGACTTGCTCTGCCATGGGCTACACAAGCAAAATGAGATTGGGGTAAAAATGTCAGTCACTTGTAGCTTCACAGTTCTTAATTGAGCCTGTTTAATTCGGCGGCACCTTGAGACATTTTGGTCAAAGGCTAATTTCTTTTGTTCCCCAAAGAGCAGAGTTAGCCTCACCATCCTTAAAAATACATCAAAGATCAGGCTTTAGAAAACAGGCAATTTCTCTGAATTCCTCTATTTACCTGTTGGCTAGGCTGATAAAAATAGAGGAAGTACAATTCCAAATGGAAAGCAAAATATATCTAAATGCAACAGTGAAAATACACAAGATTTCTGGTGAGTTTAGATCTCTTGATTCTTGTCCCGGCAAGTAGCATCTCAGTGAAGGAGATTTTTTGATTCACTGTCTGCTTAAAAGAAAAAAAATTGGAAATCATGGTTATTATAAATTATAAAATATTATGTAACATTGATAATTAACATTTATAAAATGTAAGTAATACTAACGACCCTCCTGAGTGAGAACAGCATTAGGCCCATTTCACAGGTGAGAAAACAAATGAAGTAACTAGGCTTGAAGTCCCACAGCTAGTTTGGGGCCGAACTAAGAAAAATGGTTTCCTGACTCCAAACCCAATTTCCTTTCCATGCTAATAGATGGTCAATCTTCCCAGTAATGGAACATGCCCACCTAGCATCCCAAGTCCCTAAGGAGTTGAATGGATATCTTCTGCGATGCTAAGGTTTTGGTCCTGTGACAGTATAAGAAGCTGGGCATGATTTCCAGAACTCCCTGCCGAGGGGATCACATGTCAGGTTGAGCAGGCCTTTGTCAAATGAGGCTGGCTAAAGAAATGAGTATTGTTCCTGATCTTAGAACCTCGCTGTTTTTTTTCTTAAGGAAGTGATAGTTGACGGTGTCTGAGTTGATTATTCCCTTTATAATCTCTCCACAGGTTTAACTCCAGAAAAGACTCAGGGAAGGGGGTGGGCAGGATTAGTATTTTCCATGTATTTTATCCTGAGATTTTCCCCATTTATGATTTTTTCATTGTTCAGGGACTATTTTTCACTGAAACAAATACCATATTCAGTCGGACCAGTTGGGTTCCCTAACCCAACTCACGTAGGGTTCTATAAAACACAAAAATAATACGTGGATTATAGCTTATTGAGACACCTTCAAAGAAATATCACCGAATGGTGTAGTATGTTCTTAAATATTATTAATTTTCAGACTACCTTGTAAATTACAACTATCCGCTCTTTACCAAGAATAAAAGAGGCTTCTTAAAAATGAACTTTTCTTACTCTCATCTTAGTTTGTATTAAACTCATCACTACCTAAGAGAAATTCATAGTTTTTAGCATAGACTGAAGCCGTCTTAAACCCCCAGATGACCACATAGCCACTTTTTTCATTAGTATATTAGTAGACATAAAACCCTAAGTTGTTTTTGTTCAGTATGGTGGGTTTTTTTTTTTTTTCTTTCTGAAATGGAGTCATTTGAAAAATGTGCAGTAAAAAAATAAATAAATAAGGGGCGCCTGGGTGGCGCAGTCGGTTAAGCGTCCGACTTCAGCCAGGTCACGATCTCGCGGTCTGTGAGTTCGAGCCCCGCGTCGGGCTCTGGGCTGATGGCTCAGAGCCTGGAGCCTGTTTCCAGTTCTGTGTCTCCCTCTCTGTCTGCCCCTCCCCCGTTCATGCTCTGTCTCTCTCTGTCCCAAAAATAAATAAATGTTGAAAAAAAATTAAAAAAAAAAATAAAATAAATAAATAAATAAATAAATAAATAAATAAATAAAATAAAGTTTAACAAATGAATTAAACGAAAATATAAAGTGAGTTGTGTTTTCTTGTACTATAGAACTTAGTGGCCCATCTTTCTCAACTCTGAAATAAAAATGAGAACATATTTGGGAACAGAGAATGAAAAAAAGGGTCTTACATGATATGGTTCAGAGTGGCTCCTCTACAGTCAGCTCCAGATTTTAATTTACAGGTCATGGCCTCACAGCAAGGATTGGAACATTTCTTTAAAGCACACAGACAGGGAAAGTTGGTTCAGCATTTCTTCCTACACACTAGGTTCATACAATTTTTAGTACAAGATGGCAAAGAAATTTCACTTTTTAAACTAAATTACTCTGCTCTACAAATTACAGAGGAGATGACCAAGGAAATGTCATAGTAGAAAAACATGTTAAGGGGCGCCTGGGTGGCGCAGTTGGTTAAGCGTCCGACTTCAGCCAGGTCACGATCTCGCAGTCCGTGAGTTCGAGCCCCGCGTCGGGCTCTGAGCTGATGGCTCAGAGCCTGGAGCCTGTTTCTGATTCTGTGTCTCCCTCTCTCTCTGCCCCTTCCCCATTCATGCTCTGTCTCTCTCTGTCCCCAAAAAATAAATAAACGTTAAAAAAAAATTAAAAAAAAAAAAAAAAAAAAGAAAAACATGTTAAGTCCAATGAAAATCACTTCTTAAAAGGACAAAAAGAGAATTCTCCAAGAATTACCACAAATAAATTTGGTCTAGCTGGTATTACGTGTAAGTTAATTTAAAACTTCAAGGGAGAATACTTCCCTACTACTCAAACTATTTGAAGGTAGGGGAAAAAATGTTAATTCTCAAGTTATTTTACTAAGCCTCCATAATTCTGGTAATGAGAGTTGGTAATGAATACTCACACACACGTACACACACGCGTATGCACACCCAATTCTCATTTACGAATAGAAGTACAAAAGCTTGAATAAAATATTAGTAAAACACCAGTTTATTAATATAATAACTCTCCATTACAACGATGCAGGGTGTTTTTTTTTTCACCAAAAGTACAAGGGTGCCTCAACTATACAGAATAAAGTAATATAATCCATCATATTAAGAGACTGAGGGTAGAAAAAAACTAATATTATTGTGATAGGTGGCAAAGATTAGAAAATAAAGATAATTTAGAAAGAAGGAAAATCTATCTGATAAATAGCAAAAATATATCCAATAAAATAAACAGTTAAGACATGGATTATTGATAGTCTATATTTTTATGGAAATTCTGACATGCTATGAGAGAAAGAAAAGATATGAAAATGTAACAATAATTGGAAAGTATAAATCACATTTTCATCCCTTGTATGTAATAAAATATTTGACCTGGTAAAAAACAGAGAATCAACTCTAAAAACATTGGATGAGTCACTAAGATAGCTCTTTAAGATAATAAAATAACATTAAAAAAGTAATAAATCACCTAATATAAAAAAGTAAACATTACACATACTAATAGAAAAAAGAAAAATAGAAAATCCTTGAGAATAAGCTTTCAGAATAAAGTAAGAGCTACAAGAAGAACTTTATATTTAACTGTCCCGAGAAACTCAAAACGCAACTAGTCTAAAACAATAATACTGTGGAAGTGGCAGTGGCCTTCGGAGTGAAATACGAATTTCATGCATTTCAATCAGAATCCCAATTCTATTTGTGGGAAAACTGACAAAATACCAAGAATTATATGGAAGAATGAACACTGAGGAATGACTACACAAATCCCACCCCCCAAAATCAACACATTTGGGGCGCCTGGGTGGCTCCGTCAGTTAAGTGTCCAACTCTTGGTTTCAGCTCAGGTCATAATCTCACAGTTGGTGAGTTCGAGCCTACATCGGTCTCTGTGCTGACAGCATGGAACCTGCTTGGGATTCTCTCTCTCTCTCTCTCTCTCTCTCTCTCTCTCTCCCTTTCTCTCTGCCTCCCCCAGTTGTGCTCTCTGAGTCTCTCTCTGTCTCAAAATAAATAAATAAACTAAAAAGAAAAAGTAAACACACTCGCCACTGAAGGTATTAAAATACATTGCATAGTCACAGTCATTAAAATAGCAGGATGCTGTGATAATATTTAGACCAATGGATATTATGGTTATTTTTAAGATCTAGAAAAAGGCTTAAATATGTAGATCAAAACAGTGAAATAGCATATTAGATCATAGAAAATAGGACTATTCACTAAAAAATACTATATAAAGGTTATATACTATGTTTTGGGTAGGAAAACAGCTGTTGAAAAATTCAGTTGTTCATAAGCTTGACTTCCTAGTTGTATTCCACTCCTAAGGAAGAAAATCAACACAAAATGGAAACAATATAGGAGTTGGCTGATACACTTAAAGAATATTAGATCTTTCACATAATATAGACAGTGTTTTCTCTCTCTCTCTCATCTCTCTGTCTGTGTGCACTGACTATATGCCATGCACCTGCTGACATTAGAAGCACCTAAGACCGTAAATGATTTCAATTGTCTTCTACCCAAGCAGGTTTACTGGAGTGTAAGCAAGGTGGGAATGAGATAAACTTAAAGCTAACTCATTATAAAGCACCACATTATTTGTAAAATTTCATTTCTCATTACAATTAAAAGAATATTTATAATATCCTTTACAAATGATTGTTACACCATGAAATGTTCTAATGTAATTCAACAGCTTAAAATGTCTACATTAATAGCAGAGGCATAGGGCGATTATGAACATGTTTATGTATGGAACGTGGGATTTAATGTGGTATAGCTGGCAAATATTCTTTCAGAGACACTGATGCCCGACAGGGGTCAGATTTTTGTAAAGATTAGCAGAATTATAGTAATTATCTCAGACATTTTATATTAACAGCTAATTTTCTACAGGCTTATGCGATTTTCTCTCTCTCTTCTTTTTCCTTCCCTGTTTCATTTACTGCTTGGTTTATACACTGGCTTGTTGAGTGAAGGCCAGCTCTCTCTATGGAAAGAAGTTACGTCTAGATCTGTAATTGGTTTTGCTTAACAAATGATCAACTGTGACTTGAGGTGATTTAAGGATTTCTGACTAATATATCTAGGAAAGATTATAAATGACATGTTATAGTTAATGATTTACTTCTTTACATTGAGCTTTATATAATCATGTCATAAGTGTATCCTGGCTTTTGAAATGCCTTTCAAAATATGTCTAAAATCGGTATTAAAAACACAAGGACAGGAGCGCCTGGGTGGCTCAGTCGGTTAAGCATCCGACTTCGGCTCAGGTCATGATCTCACAGTCTGTGGGTTCGAGCCCCGCATCGGGCTCTGTGCTGACAGCTCAGAACCTGGAGCCTGTTTCATATTCTGTGTCTCCCTCTCTCTCTCTGACCCACCCCTGTTCATGCTCTGTCTCTCTCTGTCTCAAAAATCAATAAACGTTAAAAAAATTTTTTTAAATAAAAATAAAAAATAAAAATAAAAAAATAAAAAATAAAAATAAAAAAATAAAAAAAATAAAATTAAAATTAAAATTAAAAAAAAAACCACAAGCCCACTTTTTTACTGTGATGCCAAGCTTATCTTTAGAAAGACTTTCCAAAAGAACATTTTTAAAGAAGGAAAAGGAAACAGCATAATTCTCATGTTGCAATAACTCTATAATAAATTTCAAACCGTGGATATTTTCCTACCTTAGGAGGGCCACAATCACAATCTTCTCCTACTTCCAGAAGTTGGTTCCCACACACTGGCTTTGTTATTATATTTTTAGGAATTGGTGCTTGTAGCAGGCACTTTGGTTTTTGAGATAAAATGTATTTCTCAAAATGTGCACGGCAGGATGTACTGAAATCTTTTGGGAATTTTGAGCTGTAACCAGAAGAAAAGTCATGATATATAGTGAGAAATTGATTTGTCTAACTATATCCCCAGGTTCAATGGAAATTCCAAATTCAGTATTTGTTTAGGACAGTACTATGTTATATGTGAAGGGCAAAAGGGCGTAAATACTAGGCTAGTTGGAAAATTGTTTTCCTAGACTGAGCTTGTAGAACTGGAAGAATTTAAATTCCTGTGTGGATTCCGTACTGTCCTAAATGGCAAGAGTGATGAATGAGCCAATTCTATGAACATATTTCTCTTCCTATTCATGACCAGTTTTAAGAGCAAAGTATTTTTTTTTCATTTTTCTATCCCAAGTCCTTGCAAATTTCCTGGCATTAGAAGGTAATTAATAACAACATAAAAATGGATGGAGTGATTAGTGATGGGGATATATAAGAATGTTGTCATCATCTTACTGACTTACTTACTTAGATGTCATCATCTTACTTAGATATTTTAAGAAAATATATTCCTATTTACTAATAATAAGTAGGTACATCTTAATCCCCTTCATCTATGTTTCCCATCCCCCTCCCCTCCCCTCTCTGGCAACCACCAGTTTGTTCTCTGTATTTATGAATATATTTCTGGTTTTGTCTGTTTGTTAGTTTATTCATTTATTAGTTTGTTCCTTAGTTTTGATTTTTAAATTCCATTTATAAGTAAAATAATATGATATCTGTCTTTTTCTGTTTGATTTATTTCACTTAGCACAATACTCTCTAAATCCATCCATATTGACATGAATGGCAGGATTTCATTCTTCTTAATGTCTGAGTAATATTTCATTATATTGTGTATATATATGTATATATATATGTATGTATATATATCCATTCACTTATTTTTTTTTAATTTTTTTTAACGTTTATTTATTTTTTAGACAGAGACAGAGCATGAACGGGGGAGGGTCAGAGAGAGAGAGGGAGACACAGAATCCGAAACAGGCTCCAGGCTCCAAGCTGTCAGCACAGAGCCTGACGCGGGGCTCGAACTCACAAAACGCGAGCTCATGACCTGAGCCGAAGCCGGACGCTTAACCGACTGAGCCACCCAGGCGCCCCATGCATTCACTTATTGATTGACATGTAGGTTGCTCCCATATCTTGGCCATTAAAGTCTTTTAAGTTAAAATAACATGGTTACCATACTCATAATCTCTAACTTGGCATATTTGGAAATCTGAAGTAATGAGCCCCGATAAGCTAGTAAAACCTGTGCATCAATAGGTTGGAGTGTGAATTAATGGGATTCACAGCCCTTAGTAAAAAAACAAAAAAAACAAAAAACAAAAAAACAACAAAACAAACAAAAGCCCCCAAAACACAAGAATCCATTCACTATATTGACTGTATCTGAATCCTTTAAAATTTAAGAAATATTTAAATTTAAGAATTAAGAAATATATATATATTTTTCTCAAGCGTGACAAAGTCTCACCTCAGATATTGATTCATCACACAACTCCCTGAGGGACAGTTGGTGTAATAGGGAACATCAGGCATACCAAGGACATGACCTAATTCATGTGACATCACTCCTACAAGAGACACACTATTCTTTTTCTTAGCCTAGAAAGAAGCAAAAAAAAAAAAAAAAAAAAAAAAAAAAAAAAACCAGAAACATCTATTACTTACGATATTTAGTTATTTCCTAGCTAAAGAAAATAGTTTGACAGATGAAAAATAATGAGTCATTAAGCTCTTTTCCCTGCCATTGGCTATCGTAAAATGTTGAACTGACATTTGAACTGGTTGGCTCCTGTGAATCCAACCATCTAGTCAGTGCTCAATAAATACTTGCTGAGCTAATAAGGAGTTCTCGGTAAACCATGATTAAATTGAAGTAATTACGTTCTTCACAGGAGGTACAATACTATGTTTTCAAAGCCCTCCACGAACAATTGCCAGAATGGTTGGCATTGGTAATGCTTGGCCACATGACACCAAAATGCACCTTGACTGACCTCTCTGGCCATTGATACTGAAGATGATTAATTTGAAGTTGGCTCAGGCCACAGAGGGCATCTTGGTTCCCTTTCTGTTCCAATTTCCTGTTTTTACTCCCTAATACCAACTAAAGAATGAATACTTCTGGGAGGGCCAGTCTAAGTAAATATTCTATTTTATAATCTAAAGGAGCTTCAGTGTAATGATCTACCAGTAGGTTAATTTCTACTTTTATTTACTGACTCAGCAAGTGTTCGTTGTGCTAACTCTGTAGAAGGCATTATTCTGGTCTATCATAGAGGATACGGAACCACAGGGAGCCTTACTATGAGTTTACCAACCTCAATAACAGCAACTGAAGATGGGGAGCACAAGGAATTCGTGGCTGCCATTCCTACACGTCGATTGGTGAAGTCAATTCCACTGTGTGAAAGTTACAGGCATATTGTCACAACGTAAGTCTTTGGAACCATTAGCTTTTGTCAATTATGCTCTAGATTTCCTGTTTCTCTACCCTTTTCATATTCAGTAGGCCCCAGAAAGTCTTCTGCTATTCCACAGCATTGTACGATCACAGATGGTTATCCCACATCCAGGAGTCCATTTTAGTGACCTGACATGGGTCTCTACATTCTTACAGGTGAATTCCTAACGGTAGAACTTCAGGTTCCCCGACAACGGCTTGGGGAGATAGCATTGAACAGAAACCTCTACCAAGAGCCGTTGGGGATAACTATCCACCCTGCCTACCTACGCCTTGCCCTGGCCGGCACGTGCTCACCTGAGTAGCTGTGCATGGTCGTGTATCTTCATTTTCTCCAGGTTGGAACGATGCCAATTCAGAAAGTTGTTAAAGGTGGCACCTGTGTTGGGTACCACCTTTATCTTATCAGCGTCAGACCAGATTTCCATACCCACCAACGCCACTTGAACATCTATTGTTTTATAGATCTGTGGGAAGAGCGTCTTTTTTTCATGAAAATGTTTACGGTTTCTTTATTATCTTAGATCTTGTGCTGATCACCACTGATGGATAAGTGTATCCTACTTTGAAAATAGAAATCCTAGAAGTTGCCTTTGCTACAATGTATGTGATATTACCTTGTTGATCCTTGCCCGCTGAGTTTCCCAAAACTGCTGATGTCAAGCCACTGTGACCCTCCCAACTCCCTCTTTGGCGAAAACTCCTTCTGTGGCGAGTCCCCAGGCTTCTATGTGGAAATGCATGTTTACAGGGCAAATATCTTACCACATTGAGTAGGTTCATCACATCAAACAAAAAGCTTCTTATCAAAGTTAGATTCCCCTTATATATGTTGTACTGTAAAATACAAAATGCGAACACGATTAAAAAATAAAGTGGATGTGGCACAGAATTTAACATTTTAAGAAAAATTACAAATTTCAACATAAGTAAACGTGTATTCATTCATGTCTGACTTATATAACACTCTGTGTTTCAACAAATTCTTTCTAAACGTAAGAATTCTTTAGTGTTCAGTGGTTTTCATTTGTAAGGATGAAGAAATCAAATGAACAATTTCAATGTTTCTAACCAATTCAACAACATTAAAATTTGATTATAAAGCAGTATTGGCTAAGCCAGAATCACAGATTCTAGTACTTGTATAAATATAAATATAATTTATAAAAAATATATATAGTTTTGTATCTGCTTTATGTTTACATAACGGAGTGAGAATTTAAAAAACATTTTAATAACCCATTCTTTAAATTTTTCATGATTATAGTTGATTTCTTGGAGCTATCTGGTATTGAGTATGCTTCCAATGTCTGAATATACTGGCAGCAGGTGGATATTAAAGGGGGTGGGTAAGTGACAACCATTGCCCACAAGGCAGGTGGAAAAGACATGACATTCAGGTGGGCAGGGCCTGAGTTTTCAGCTAGAATAGCTTATGGCTTGTGTTCACTGGATAAGAAATCTTAAATTTTTTTTAACGTTTATTTATTTTTGAGACAGAGAGAGACAGAGCATGAACAGGGGAGGAGCAGAGAGAGAGGGAGACACAGAATCTGAAACAGGCTCCAGGCTCTGAGCTGTCAGCACAGAGCCCGACGCGGGGCTCGAACTCACGGACTGTGAGATCATGACCTGAGCCGAAGTCGGACGCTTAACCGACCAAGCCACCCAGGCGCCTCGAGAAATCTTAACAGTTGACCTAACTGCCCCAGAAGCACCCATATTTTATACTCACGAAGGCATTATCCAGCACCAAAAAGAGATCAATGTATTTCTCAGCCTGAAGAAAGTCTTCCTGCTTTACAAAGAGTAAAATAACATCATTAATAACCATCTTTATCCTAAAGACTGGAAAAACTTACAATATTTTTTTTTTTGCCAGGGGGAAATTCCATCAAAGAATAAGTAAATGAAGTATAGCCTTTACCTATAGCAGTAACTGTTGAACACAATGGTATATCATACATCATTGCTGAGACAGTGGAAGAAATGATGACATAGGAAAGCTACGCTTACCTCCGGGCTATTGAGTGACCTAGAGGTTCGAATATGGCCTTGTTTCCTGCCAACACTTCTTACACCACAGGTGTGATTAGCCAGGTCAAGCTCTTCCTGGTTATATGTGATGACAGCATGTTCTTCTTGGTCTGTACTTTTCAGAGGCTTTATCATGTATCTTTGGTCATGATACGCGAAGTATCCTCTGTGAAACACAGAGAATCGTATTTCAAGATTCTCTGCCACACAAAGTCACAAAACTGACCAGAATGGAGCATACCTCTCCCTAAATCCTAAGCTCACGCACACAGTTTTCATTCATAGGCCTTCCAGCTGACTTTTGCTAATTTAAATTATAATCCATACTTGTCAATCGTCAAACGAGGGCTATATTATTTACTAGAAAATTCTAAACAAGAATTGCTCAGATGAAGCTGTCCCAGAGGATTTGACATTCAGAGCATAAGCTCAGGGAATGTTTGTCCATAGTTCATTTATCCACTTAACAAATATTTCTTGAAAGCTCCTGGGAATATAATGGAAGATGGAGTAAAAGAGTATTGACAAGAGAAAGGAAGAGAAAAAATGATGAGCAAATCAGCCAGAGGAATAGGTTGGGACGAGTAATAACTTAGAGAAGTTTTCTTTTTTGGGAAGAAAATCAATTCCGAAACATAAAGTGAATTCATATGATGGAATGTGACAAATACAACATAGATAGTCCTCAAACATTACATTTATGAATGCAGATGTGATATGGGAAGAGGCTTGTGATATGGGTGATAGGTGATATGGGTGATAGGTGATATTGGGTGACACGGGAAGAGGCTTGTGAGATCACGTGATGAAAATATATGTCTATATGCACAAAGGCTGCAAGCATGACAAATAGTTAATGACAGTGGTTATTATTTTTTTTGTTGTTGGTGGTGCTTTTTCTTACTTCTCAAATTTTTCCAAACTGGCAAGAATTATCTTTGCAAACAGAAATATCCCACGCACAAGTGCACGTGCGCACACCTACACTCTCCAAATTACGTTCAGCGTAATTTTTAACCGATTACAAAATGATTCCAAGAGTGATACCTGACTCTTCATTTTGATAGCGTTTTACCCCTGCAGGAGATTTTACCAAGATAGGAAGACATGATTTCCAGGAAGACTCAGTTCTGTGCCATTAGAATGGTGCTTGCTGTTTAATATTTTTGCAAATGGCTCTCACCTCAACCCATCACAAAGACTAATGCTGGCAACAGAATCCTTTTCATTGAGGATGTGTCCTTTATAGTAGCAATGCTCCTAAAGTTGGAAACGAGAAATATACACATTTTTTTTAAACTGTAAGAATAAATGTGTCACAGTTGGGGTGAAAGCTGTTAATTTGAATATGTAGGAAAGTTCTTCACCTAGTGGCAGTGGCCAGACCAGTTCCCAGACACAAAAACAGTGAGAACTTCAGAGATTTTATGAACTGCTCCACTACTCACCCTGGAAACTCCATCTTTGACGGCGATGTTCTCTTTCTGGCACTCGTGGCACAAAAGAAAAGTCCAGGGAGTATGAACCTAAGTGGGCTCATGGTGAACTTGGACACTGCATCTTGGACACTGGCGAGTCTCCCTGGGATCGACGATGCTCCCAGAGAGCTCTCAAGTTGGAGGACCAACTTTTGAGAATTTGGCTTCCCTGTGCTGAGTCCCTAAGACACTGTGTGTCACATGTGTATAAAATGAGGAAAGCATTTTTCTAGATACCAGGCTCCTCAAGAAGCCACACTACCACTCCTGAGCCCCTCATGTTAGCTGGTCCAACTCATCGTTTTAATTTGTGTGCTAGTGGGATCCCTTTACCAGCATTAAAACCACAGAGAATCCGTCTACAACTAGAGATTCAGACATGGTTCATGCTCCATATGAGCAAAGTAGGGGGTCCCTTATGTAGAACGATCCAACAAAGCCATTGAAGAAACGCTTGTTCAAAATAAACTGGTCTCGGGGTCTGAAATTCCATCTATGTTTTTCTTGCATTTGGAAGAAACCTTGTCATCATAAACATTTTCTTGTAGAGGATTTGGAAAAAGTACCAAATTAATATGCCATCAGCCATTCACATTTGAGCCTGAATTAATTTAAATATTAGCAAAAATCAAGATATCCTTGAAGGGAGAGTTTTGATGTGAGAAGGCAACAAAGAACCATTTTATTACAGAAGTTTTGTCTTTTTATAGAGACATATTTTGGGTGCCCAAGGAGAGCGGCTCTTAGAAACTCATTTAACTTCTTAATACTCCATGATTGAGTCTTTCTGTGTTCTCTTCCTGCCCTTTCCTTGGCATTGATTTTGTATGTTTGACCTCTAGGCCTTGGCATTATCTATAGCATGGTGGTTTAACCAGGTGTTATATGAATTAAACAATTGATGTCCCATTACTGACCTCAGGATATATGCATAGATTGTTCAGAAATAATAAATGGCTACATGACTTTTCAAGAAGCTACTGGGGAAGATATTTCTAACTTTTTGATAAGATGGTCTAAGGGAAAGTGGACTGGTAGTTGTTTCTACAAATATAATACTTGGAAGCCTCCTACTGTATCCTTACCTTTCTAAAAAGCTGACTATGATTTTTTCATTTGTTCTCTCATTGGTCATAGATGAGCACCTTTGTTCCTAGTCCTTCGATTTCTTTTTTATTTGCCCTTGCATCTGTGCATCGTACAACATAAATAGTAGATCCCAGAAAAAGTCCCAGAAAGCATTCAGAACCTACCATGTTCTGAGGGCTTGTAGTGATTTTCTCCCCTCCAGGTGAGTAATACGTTTCGGTGTAGTCTGGCCCCAAGAGATGTCTGCAAAGTTCAAAAAGTTGCATGATACACGTAAGGTGGTAATAAGGGCTAATGTTCCTGAAATGCATTGCAGCACAAAAAGAATGATTATGTCTATGATGAGAAAGAACATTGTGACCCACTGATTCTTTTCTGACATTGGAACTCTGCTGCTGAAGCCAACCAAAGCCTTAGTTATACCCACTAGATCCAAGGGAAGAAATACCCCCAGATACTTTTCAGCTGCAAATTCTCTATCCTCAAATGGGTTATTTTTAGATTCTTCACAGCAAAGACACAGTCGCCACAGGGTCTCTGAAGGGTGTTGGGTCACAAATATGCATAAAAGACCATTGTATTCAGGGAGAAGTTTACTGACAGACGTAGAACTTGGTAGAGCCCCATCCCCAGGGATCTATCTCAGGGCTGTGTGTCCTGAATGACTCCTACATATGTTCTTTTTTTTTAGAGAGAGAAGGAGCGCCAGAGGCGGAGAGGGGCAGAGGAAGAGAGACAGAAAATCTCAAGCAGGCTTCACGCTCAGCTCATAGCCCAATGCGAGGCTTGATCCCATGACGCTGGGATCATGACCCGAGCTGAAATCAAGAATTGGACACTCAACTGACTGAGCCACCTAGACGCCCCACATATGTTCTTATAAAAGTAATGGGAGGTCACGTCAAAGATTTGAGTTTATCTGGGTAAGATTTTCAGTAAATCAGGGGAAGTATGAAGGAAGAAAGGCATTATCTGTGTCCTTCCCTTTGTTTATACTTTGCATGTAATTTCCTCAGAAAACATCAACCTTCTTAGATAACATTAGCACAGTCTAATAACATCTAAAACCCAATATACTTCATGCCTTCTATCTCAAATCACACGAAATAGAGTCTCAAGAAGGTGTATTTTTCCACATTCTCTTAATATAATCTATTGGTTAGACTCAGGAAGTACAACTTACTTGCTTTTTTGTAGGTGAAGAACAACTTCTTCTCCATTTAATGTAATCTGATACTGAAGTTCAGGTTCATATCTGTCCTAAAAATATTTAATAACAAAATGATATCAATTTATATTTCTGATATCAATTATGTGTCTGATATAAAAATGATATCAATTTATATTATATTATAATAAATGATACATGTGGTATCCATAGAAGAATAATTACAAATGCATATAGGATAAAATAATTCTTTTATCTATACAAAATATATAAAACAAAACATAAATTGAACATTTTTTTTAATTTTTTTTAACGTTTATTTATTTTTGAGACAGAGAGAGGCAGAGCATGAACAGGGGAGGGGCAGAGAGAGAGGGAGACACAGACTCTGAAACGGGCTCCAGGCTCTGAGCTGTCAGCACAGAGCCCGACGCGGGGCTTGAACTCACGGATCATGAGATCGTGCCCTGAGCTGAAGTCGGACACTTAACCGACTGCGCCACCCAGGCGCCCCTAAATTGTACATTAAGATGGAATAACAGGGGCGCCTGGGTGGCGCAGTCGGTTAAGCGTCCGACTTCAACCAGGTCACGATCTCGCGGTCCCTGAGTTCGAGCCCCGCGTCAGGCTCTGGGCTGATAGCTCAGAGCCTGGAGCCTGTTTCCGATTCTGTGTCTCCCTCTCTCTCTGCCCCTCCCCCGTTCATGCTCTGTCTCTCTCTGTCCCAAAAATAAATAAACGTTGAAAAAAAAAATTTAAAGATGGAATAACAAAAAGTCCAGTAGCGCAGTAATGGTGATAAGTAATAGACTTATTCAACATAGGCAATAATATTCAATATTATTATTATTCAATAATATTCAATAATATTCACAGGTTAAACTAGTTCTAAGATGTAAGATAAGGATTTATTATTTGCCTTACTATAGACCATACTGTCCTATGTATCCTAACTGATCACTAATGGTATGATAATAAGGTAATATTTTTATTATTTAAAATTTTTTTTACATTTATTTCTTTTTCTGAGAGACAGAGAGAGACAGAGCACGAGCAGGGGAGGTGCAGAGAAAGAGGGAGGCACAGAATCGGAAGCAGGCTCCAGGCTCTGAGCTGTCAGCACAGAGCCTGACGCGGGGCTGGAACTCATGAACCATGAGCCGAAGTCGGTCGCATAACCAACTGAGCCACCCAGGAGCCCCTATTTTTATTATTTTAAAACCAAACCAAATATACTAAAGAAAACCAGGTAAAAACCTACTAAGAATTAAATAAAGTAAAAAATATTTTAAAAGTAAAAGTTACAAATATTTGCAACAACGTAATAGTCGAAGAGTCAATGTCTTTAATCAATTAAAAAAATTTTTTTAGTTAATTAATTTATTTTTAAGAGAGAAAGAGTAAGAGAGAGAATGAGTGGAGGAGGGTAAGAGAGAGAGAGGGAGAGAGAGAATCCCAATCAGGCTCCGCACTGCCCTCATGGAGCCCCATACAGGGCTGGAACTCATGAACTGTGAGATCATAACCTGAGCCAAAACCAAGAGTCTGATGCTTAACCGACTGAGGCACCCAGGCGCCCATCTTTAATAAATTTTGTAAATCGTGCTACTTAATGGGATAATGTTGAGTTCTCCATTACAGACAAGATGACCATGGAAAAGGCAATTCAGTGGGACAGGAGGTGAGGGTAGGGGGAATACACAGGTTTGGTGAACTTGGTAAGAAACACCTTCTAGAAATGACTGCCTTTCTATGCTCTCCCCCTATCCTCCAAATTTGGAGAGATGTCCAAACAGCTTTGTTCTTTCTGAGCAAGTGAAACAGTGAACTCCCTTCTTACAGCTTAATTGTAAAAGCATTCTGAGAAATCCTGCATTCTTTCCTGGACAAAGGGGACCTGTGGATATGGGCTTCAAAAGTCAACTATTAGACATCACTTCCATGGGTGAAGAGGCTCTTAATTGGTTCGTTGTAAAATCCCATAGTCATTCACACTGCTTACCTCTTTGCCATTCTCTGTCTGGTTGTTTTGTATCTCCCTTTTGTGTAAAATGTGTAGTTTTTTAGGGCGAACTACTTCATAGAGCTCTAATTCAGGTGTTTGCTTTATGGCCATTGCTAGAAAGAGAGAGAGGTAATATTGATATAACACATTTAAAGTCTTTGGTATTGTTTTGGTTTGGGTTGGTTGGTTTTGTTGAAATGGTATGGAAGACCGAATTCCCGTCCAGAAAGTAAACCTTAGGAGAAACAAGTTACGCCTTCCTCCTTCTCCTTATCACCTTGGATAACAAAGAATTTTTCTTTTGCTCTATCTACCTATTCTGGAAAGATATGGCAATGCGTTGGATGATCTCTCAATATGTGGGAGATTATGGAAGCCAGGAATCCTTCCCTGTAGTCCAGTTCCCTCCTCTTCTCTTCTCTAGTCTGGTTCAAAATTGAGGATTTTTCTCTCAGCGTTCTCAGAGATTCCTTTTTTCTTTCTATGTCTTTTTCTCTTTGTGGTGAAACCTCTGAGGTTTCACTACCCCTTCCAAAAATCAAATTTTTTTTTAATTTTTTTTTCAACGTTTATTTATTTTTGGGACAGAGAGAGACAGAGCATGAACGGGGGAGGGGCAGAGAGAGAGAGGGAGACACAGAATCGGAAACAGGCTCCAGGCTCCGAGCCATCAGCCCAGAGCCCGACGCGGGGCTCGAACTCACGGACCGCGAGATCGTGACCTGAGCTGAAGTCGGACGCTTAACCGACTGAGCCACCCAGGCGCCCCCCAAAAATCAAATTTTTATAAACAGACAATACTTCATTCTTAGGGAAGACCCTACTGACCGCTATTTTCTTTCACAGCCTAACAATGAACCGTTACGTTCTTTGTCTCATCAGCATTTGCCCTCAAGACTCCAGATTTCATAGGGAGACAAAGTTTTGGTGATCCCTGCCGAAGCAACTTTAAAGCATCAGATAGCAAGTAGGAAAACCGGATAGCAAGTAGACTAAGTGAACTCAGTGTCCTTCTTGATACACTTGGTATAATATTACATAGACCATTTCCTAGAGCGGATATTGGAGCCAAAAGATGTGGTCTTAAGTCCTAGCCAAATGACCTTGCAAAAGCTATTTTTCCTTCCAATCAGGTTACTTATTTAAAAAACGGAGGTCGGTGTAAACATTGAATGACATAAAATATACCAAATTATGTAGCGCCCGTCTAGGAAGATGACATATACACCGTATGTACTTTTTCTTTTAATTGTTCGATGTAAGGTCAGTCTGGTTTTTAAATGCTCCCATTTTCAAAGATGAATGTCTGTGCTTAAAGACAGTTTCCCACTGACAGACAGCGTGGCCTTGGGAACTCCAAGCAATTTTACACCTGGATGATATGAAGAACCGGAAGGAAACTTCTCAAGTAAAAAATTTCTCCTAGCCAGTCCCCAAAGTTCTGCTACGATGCTATCTTAGAAAGGATTCATCACATTTATAAATTTATTACTAGGAATTTTTTTTAACGATGGAGAATGTGAATCCAATTAATGTAAAGAGTTGTGGGATTTAGAAGAGAATAAATTTTAATAGATTTCAGTCTTAACTCCATTAGTAAATTTTCAGTTGGCCAATTAATTTTTAATTTTGCTTAATGCTGCAATTATGTCTAATTTGATGCTAATTTTACTTAAGAGTTATCCATTCTAGCACAGTTTTTGGTCACATTGTGTCTGGATAAATGATTGTCTCCTTACGGGGTAGAAAATATCAATGTTATTCGAGATAACATTGGAGATGGGGAGGAAATTCTTGATTTCTGGTCTGGAAGTTAATTCTCTGGTGTCATTTAGGCTGTGTGCCTTAGAAAATAAAATTATAGATCCAGTAGCATATTGACTAAGAGGTAAAGTTTGAGGTGCATCCTAATGAAATTATTATACCAATCATAACACCTTGAGTATGAGCGTGGAGTATATATAAAGTAAATATAGCAAAATGCAGTGATCTTTGGGTCATATGAGCATGTTATTTTCTCAAGAGTACTTTCAAATGCATTAAGCAATTTGACTTTTGTATAAAATGTCAGTATTTTGGTGCTTACCTTGAGTTGGAGTGATGAGCCAGAGGATAGAAAGTAGGACCAAAGGCATGTTGCCTACTGCAGGTAGCTGAGAAGTCGCACACAGACTGAAACTGTGGTCTCCCCAGCTGTCCAGCTTTATCTTCCCCTACTTATCTTTACAAATTGAAAAAAAAAAAAAGCACAAAACCTCAAGTACTCTCTGTGAGATTGAGGAATGTTTCCTAATGGTGTTGGGAAATGGTGAAAAAATTGCAGTGACCACATCATGAGAATGTTCCTCATTTAAGAGAGGTGTTTATATCTGTGGTTACAGCTTGTGAAGGAATTTCCATCTGGACATCTGCTTGGCTCTCATGCTCCTATAGTGGTGGGAAAGAACCCACTGAGACTGGGATGCCTGTGCACATATTTGCATATTCGCCACATGGAACCATCCCAATTGCCGCTCAGTATCCTTATAGAAATTGATCTACACATTTAGAAAATATATTAGTGGTGTGTACATTTTTGAGAAATCAGCACAGAGAACACAGAAGCTCTACAGCAAGCATTAGGCAAAGTCTTACGATCTCTGATCTTTTAGTCTCCTTGTCTGTGAAAATGGCTAATAACAACACCTACCCCAAGCTTCTTATAAAATTTGTAGGAGGCAACGCACACACACACGTGCATGCACACGTATACACGTAAGACTTTAAAGAAACGTGCAAATGTAAATTCCCTTGGCAGCGTTAGACTCAACCAAATTATACAGCACATGAAGTACACTCGCAGCATACTATGAGTTCTACTGCAGAAAAATTACCGTCTACTTCTGATTACAAAAATAATGCTTTTTCATGGTCACAAATATCAAGAGAATATTGCAGAAAAAAATTGATCACCCAATGGCTCATTCTCAAGAAAGGACTTCTGCTAACCTTGTGGCATTTTTACCTCTTTTCTATGTACTGATAAAAGAAAAGAAATAAAAGAAAATTAAAATTTATAACTGTTAGTTCTTATTGTAGTAAGAAAGGGTTTGGGGAACCTGTTATATTTTTGCATAGCATGAAGCAGTTTTGCATTCATGTACGTCTCTGCGTGTATTTCTTTGAGTACTGTTTCTAATGGTTTCTTTCAGATACATCAGTAGAAATGGTATTATGTAGTTAAAATAGGGAAATCGACGTGAGATTCTTTGTATCCATTGACCTGGTACTTCTCAGAGAATTGTTGCCAAGTTCCATTTCCATTTATAGTTTTCCCAATCTAAAAAGCTATGCTTTTTAACTGCTGAGACTACTTTGCACCAATAGGTTTGGGAACTTGCTAGCTCCTGAATGCAAGTTTTGTAGAAACTTCTCTATGTCTATACGCTTTTATGTCCTCTTACATCCTTTTGAGCCATTTAAATAATCTCTGTAATTTTATGCACATTTTGCTGGTCCAGAAGATCCACATTCTATATGCATCCTAGCGTGGTTGCCATTAAAATTTAACAACCGTAATTAACATCTCCACTATCAAAGAACACAAGGCCTTTTTGTGTTTAACACTTAACCACAACCCACCCCTTGCCTCCGTACACGTTGTTCTCAAGTATTTTAGTTCCAACATGATTCTCACCCCCAAGTTAGTCATTATCATTAGTTGTATGTTTTATACAGATGATGCCATTTGAAATCACATATATGTCAATTTCTTTGTTCACAAATTTTTGAACATCAGTTTGTTTTTTCAGAGAAATTTCCTAGTAAAACATGTAGTTGACCTTTGAACAATGCAGGGCATACGGGTACTGACCCCCTAAATGCAGTTGAAAATCTGTGTGTAAATTTTGACCCCCCAAAAACTTAACTATGGATAGCCTATTGTTGACCAGAAGTCTATCGATAACAGTGGATGAACACATATTTTGTATATTATACGTGTTGTATACTGTATTCTTACAATGAAGTGAGCTAGAGAAAAGAAAATGTTATTAAGAAAATCATAAGAAAGGGAAAATAGATTTACAGTACTGTACTGTATTTCTTGGAAAAAATCCTAGTAAAGTGGACCCATGAAATTTATTTATTATGAAATTTATTGTCAAATTGGTTTCCATACAACACCCAGTGCTCATCCCAACAGGTGCCCTCCTCAATGCCCATCACCCACGCCCCCCTCCCTCCCACCCCCCCATCAACCCTCAGTTTGTTCTCAGTTTTTAGGAGTCTCTTATGTTTTGGCTCCCTCCCTCTCTAACCATTTTTTTTCTTCCCCTCCCCCATTGTCTTCTGTTAAGTTTCTCAGGATCCACATAGGAGTGAAAACATATGGAATCTGTCCTTCTCTGTAGGACTTATTTCGCTTAGCATAACACTCTCCAATTCCATCCATATTGCTACAAAAAGCCATATCTCATTCTTTCTCATTGCCCCGTATAATTCCATTGTGCATATAAACCACAATTTCTTTATCCATTCATCAGTTGATGGACATTTAGGCTCTTTCCACAATTTGGCTATTGTTGAGAGTGCTCCTATAAACATTGGGGTACAAGTGCCCCTATGCATCAGTACTCCTGTATCCCTTGGGTCAATTCCTAGCAGTGCTACTGCTGGGTCATAGGGTAGGTCTATTTTTAATTTTTTGAGGAACCTCCACACTGTTTTCCAGAGTGGCTGCACCAGTTTGCATTCCCACCAACAGTGCAAGAGGGTTCCCATTTCTCCACATCCTCTCCAGCATCTATAGTCTCCTATTTTGCTCATTTTAGCCACTCTGACTGGCGTGAGACGATATGAGTGTGGTTTTGATTTGTATTTCCCTGATGAGGAGCAACGTTGAGCATCTTTTCATGTGCCTGTTGGCCATCTGGATGTCTTCTTTAGAGAAGTGTCTATTCGTGTTTTCTGCCCATTTCTTCACTGGATTATTTGTTTTTTGGATGTGGAGTTTGGTGAGCTCTTTGTAGATTTTGGATACTAGCCTTTTGTCCGATATGTCATTTGCAAATATCATTTCCCATTCCATTGGTTGCCTTTTAGTTTTGTTGGTTGTTTCCTTTGCAGTGCAGAAGCTTTTTATCTTCAGAGGTCCCAATAGTTCATTTTTGCTTTAAATTCCCTTGTCTTTGGGAATGTGTCAAGTAAGAAATTGCTGCGGCTGAGGTCAGAGAGGTTTTTCCCTTCTTTCTCCTCTAGGGTTTTGATGGTTTCCTGTCTCACATTCAGGTCCTTTATCCATTTTGAGTTTATTTTTGTGAATGGTGTAAGAAAGTGGTCTGGTTTCATCCTGCATGTTGCTGTCCAGTTCTCCTAGCACCATTTGTTAAAGAGACTGTCTTTTTTTCCATTGGATATTCTTTCCTGCTTTGTCAAAGATGAGTTGGCCATACTTCTGTGGGTCTAGTTCTGGGGTTTCTATTCTATTCCATTGGTCTATGTCTGTTTTTGTGCCAATACAATGCTGTCTTGATGATTACAGCTTTGTAGTAGAGGCTAAAGTCTGGGATTGTGATGCCTCCTGCTTTGGTCTTCTTCTTCAAAATTACTTTGTCTATTCAGGGTCTTTTGTGATTCCATACAAATTTTAGGACTGTTTTTTCTAACTTCGAGAAGAATGCTGGTGCAATTTTGATTGGGATTGCATTGAATGTGCAGATAGCTTTGGGTCGTATTGACATTTTAACAATATTTATTCTTCCAATCCATGAGCGTGGAATGTTTTTCCATTTCTTTATATCTTCTTCAATTTCCTTCATAAGCTTTCTATAGTTTTCAGCATACAGATCTTTTACATCTTTGGTCAGGTTTATCCCTAGGTATTTTATGCTTCTTGGTGCAATTGTGAATGGGATAAGTTTCTTTATTTGTCTTTCTGTTGCTTCATTATTAGTGTATAAGAATGCAACTGATTTCTGTACATTGATTTTGTATCCTGCGACTTTGCAGAATTCATGTATCAGTTCTAGTAGACTTTTGGTGGAGTCTATCGGATTTTCCATGTATAATATCATGTCATCTGCAAAAAGTGAAAGTTTGACTTCATCTTTGCCTATTTTGATGTCTTTGATTTCCTTTTGTTGCCTGATTGCTGATGCTAGAACTTCCAACACTGTGTTAAACAACAGCGGTGAGAGTGGACATCCCTGTCTTGTTCCACACTTCAGGGAGAAAGCTCTCAGTTTTTCCCCATTGAGGATGATATTAGCTGTGGGCTTTTCAGAAATGGCTTTTATGATGTTTAAATATGTTCCTTCTATCCCAACTTCCTCAAGGTTTTTACTAAGAAAGGATGCTGAATTTTGTCAAATGCTTTTTCTGCATTGATTGACAGGATCATATGGTTCTTACCTTTTCTTTTATTAATGTGATGTATCACATTGATTGATTTGCGAATATTGAACCAGCCCTGCAGCCCAGGAATGAATCCCATTTGATCATGGTGAATAATTCTTTTTACATGATGTTGAATTCGATTTGCTAGTATCTTATTGAGAATTTTTGCATCCATATTCATCAGGGATATTGGCCTGTAGTTCTCTTTTTTTACTGGGTCTCTGTCTGGTTTAGGGATCAAAGTTATGCTGGCTTCATGGAATGAGTCTGGAAGTTTTCCTTCCCTTTCTATTTTTGAGAACAGCTTGAGAAGGATAGGTATTATCTCTGCTTTAAACGTCTGGTAGAATTCCCCTGGGAAGCCATCTGGTCCTGGACTCTTATTTGTTGGGAGATTTTTGATAACTGATTCAATTTCTTCGCTGGTTATGGGTCTGTTCAAGCTTTCTATTTCTTCCTGTTTGAGTTTTGGAAGCGTGTGGGTGTTTAGGAATTTGTCTATTTCTTCCAGGTTGTCCAGTTTGTTGGCATATAATTTTCCCTAGTATTCCCTAATTGCTTGTATTTCTGAGGGATTGGTTGTAATAATTCCATTTTCATTCATGATTTTATCTATTTGGGTATTCTCCCTTTTCTTTCTGAGAAGCCTGGCTAGAGGTTTATCAATTTTGTTTATTTTTTCAAAAAACCAACTCTTGGTTTCGTTGATCTGCTCTACCGTTTTTTTAGATTCTATATTGTTTATTTCTGCTCTGATCTTTATTATTTCTCTTCTTCTGCTGGATTTGGGGTGTCTTTGCTGTTCTGCTTCTATTTCCTTTAGGTGTGCTGTTAGATTTTGTATTTGGGATTTTTCTTGTTTCTTGAGATAGGCCTGGATTGCAATGTATTTTCCTCTCAGGACTGTTTTTGCTGCAACCCAAAGCGTTTGGATTGGACCCATGCAATTTAAACCTGTGTTGTTCTGGGTCAGTTGTATTCTTTGATAAACACTGCATTAAAATTTTCTTAGAGAAACACTTTAATTGTTTCTTTTTAAATTTTTGCTGAGAGGACATTTATTTCATCCTCTTCTTTAATTTTTTTTTTCAACGTTTTTTATTTATTTTTGGGACAGAGAGAAACAGAGCATGAACGGGGGAGGGGCAGAGAGAGAGGGAGACACAGCATCGGAAACAGGCTCCAGGCTCCGAGCCATCAGCCCAGAGCCTGACGCGGGGCTCGAACTCACGGACCGCGAGATCGTGACCTGGCTGAAGTCGGACGCTTAACCGACTGCGCCACCCAGGCGCCCCTCATCCTCTTCTTTAATGATAGTTTAGCTGGAATACAGTTTTAGAATGGCAATTAATGTCTTTCAGTATTTGGGGGCTGTTTTATTATCTTTTGACAACTATTGTTAGAGTTGAAAATTCTACTTTCAATCTATTAAGTGGAATTTATTTTATTAAATAATTATTCATTGAGATTATTTTGTTTATTAAGTATTACAAGAGAAGTTAAATATTTATTGAGACCATGTTAAGTTTGAGTTCATACTAAGTTAATACTACATTTCTGGGCATTCTAAGATGATCCTGATACTGTCTGTACTATTGAGATATCCCCGCAACCAAGTCTACTAATTAAGATAAACTTAAAACAGATACAATTTATACAGATGGTAAACATGATGGCAGAGGTTTGTGCATTGAGTACAGGTAGATTTTAGAAGCACTTCATTTGGTGGGTGGAAAGAACCAAATAATATTAACTGAAAAACAAATAGGAGAATAGACATTCTGGTGAGAGAAAATTATGTGAGCAAAGCCATGGGTATGTAGAAAATCATATTTTATTTGTAGACTATAATATGTTCTCCGTGGCTTGGTTATAACATTAGAAATAATAGGCATATGACATAAAACTTGTGATACATGTGGGGTCAAGTTACGGGGAGACAAATGATGAAGACCTTAAAGAAAAAGGAACACATCTGAGAAACATCAAGCTCATAAAATTGTCAGACTTGCTCACTTATGGGGTGTAGCAAGTGAGGGAGCTAGAGGAATCTGGAATAGGTTCTAAGGGTGGCCGAAGCAACTGTGTGAATCTTATAGATGGCATCCTCCAGTCTGGTCAGTTGACGGGAGTTTCATTTTAGTTATATCTCCCACAGTTATATCTCCTAAAGATATATCCTTTGGAAGTGCATCTCCTCAATGATAATAGATGTTCAAATATGTTCATTGAACACACACATCGTGAGAGAGGTTTGTAAACTGAACTTTCTGGTTGGAATACGAATGTTGTTTATTAGACAGTTAACTACCACCCTATAAATTCAAACTGTGAACACAACAGTGAAGAGATTGTTTATTTGCTGCATCTGGAGGCAATGAGGAATGACATATATGTGTACCCTTATGAGTACAATATCCAAGGAATGACTAAACATAGGACTTACTCTATCATGATAAAACGAAGAAATCAGATCCACTTCCTGACCACAGAGAATTTTGTTCCCATAAAACTTACAACTCACAATCTGGAATTTTTCATAATAAAGCATATTTGATAATGGGAGGTGCGTGTTTAAACACTGTCTAACTAGAAATGAAAATAGAACAGTATCACGGATAAAAATTGCAAGAATCCCTTAAAAAGTCAGGATTTTCATACATATTACCTTATTTGGTCATCATAATAGATCTAAGTGGTCAGTTCAAAGATTTCAGATCCCATTTTACAGACGAGTCAAAGAGATTACGTGACTTACTTCAAATGATTTACAGAGTCTGCAATATATTTCCCAAGTCACGGAGGTAGAAGAGGGTTTGGTATGAGAACTGAAGTCATTCAAATATTTATTTTATTGTAGGAGAGATCTATGATGGTTTCAATGCCTCAGGAAGCCTATTGTGAAAATATGAGAGGGTAGGAATTAGTGGGCTGGGTAAAAATTTTGAGATGAGAAGAGAGAACTCAGAATAATTGCTGAGAACAATGGAAAGAGAGCCAAGGACGGGTGAAAAGATTGGTTAGTATTGATAAAATAACTAAGGTTACAAATCACAGGAAGGATTAGATGTATAGGAGCTTCACATTAGCGAATGTGTTAGGTTCTCTAGTTTTCAGAAATGGAAATAAAGTTTGTTACCGTTAGAGTGAAAGTTTTCCCAGGGTAAGGTCCAAGAACTATAATGCTCGTGTGCTTTTTGGTCTTAAAATCCTAAAAAGTTCTAGAATTATAGCAGAATTTATCAATATGGAGAAGTAGCGTGGTACATAACCAAAGGTAATTCTAAGGGTAGGGACACGTAAATTTCAAATCCCAGTGATTATACAGATTATAGTTTATTGAAAATCCAACCAGCAGCAAGGGGCTCTGCTCCACACAGTCGTTCAGAGACACAAGATGATGGGGGGAAGGGGGTGCCATTTCCCACATGTAACTTGCAATGTTACTATGGAAATAAATACCCAGCTGGAAGACGGGGAAAGAGAAAGAATAGAGCATTTACGAGGCTCCGCTGAAAATGATGACATCACATCCGTGGAACACCACTGGCCAGACTCAGTCGCATGCATGGTCCCACAGAGCAGTTAGAGAGGCTGGGACAACAGTCTAGCTATATGACTCAGAGGAAAAGAAAATGGTTTTTTGTTTTTTTTTTTTAATTTTTTTTTTTTTCCAACATTTATTTATTTTTGGGACAGAGAGAGACAGAGCATGAACGGGCGAGGGGCAGAGAGAGAGGGAGACACAGAATCGGAAACAGGCTCCAGGCTCTGAGCCATCAGCCCAGAGCCCGACGCGGGGCTCGAACTCACGGACCGCGAGATCGTGACCTGGCTGAAGTCGGACGCTTAACCGACTACGCCACCCAGGCGCCCCAAGAAAATGGGTTTGATGAAGAAATATGCCACACAGCTCTAATGTGTGTTTGTTAAATAAAAAGTTGTTAGGTACCACAGATGAGGAAGAACAGAAGGTGATACAGCTGAGCAATGTGAAACTCAAGAGAAATAGAAGTGAAAAAGCAAGTTTTAAAACCATCTGTAGCGAACTTGTAGTTTTCCCGCTTATGTGGGAAATAAGCAGAGTATGAGAAAAATATCCCTGAAAGGTAACAAGGTCTTTGCATGGAGAGTGAGATTTCAGGTCTTATGGATGGTAAAGGAATTGAAGATGAGGGGTAAGTTTGCAGTGAAGAAAGATCTCTAGATATTTCAGTAAAAGGAGTGAGAGAGGGTTCCGTAGGGTTTGCCCATTTAGTCAACAAGTGTGTAGAACTATTTATACTCCAGGTTTTGTGCAAGTGTTTTGGGGGACGTGAGATTGAAGAGTAGAATTTGGAGAAAATTACTCTGAACAGTAAGTGGAACAATGCAAAAGGGGAGAATATAAAGTTGGGGAAGAGGAGGTATTGTGGGTATCAATGAAGGAATGCTTCCAGCTCTGGTGGATGAACTTGAATCAGACCAGTCCCCCACAAGTGATATATATATATATGTATATGTATATATCATATATATACATATACATATATATCATATATACATATGTATATATGTATATATGATATATAATATATCATATATGCATATATATCATACATATATATCATATATATATATCATATATGATATACATTTATATATAAACTATTTTATAGATATACTATATATACTATACTATATATATTATATATACGACCATATATAAAATATATTATATACGATCGTATATAATATATAGTACATACGATCGTATATAATATATATTATATACGATCGTATACAATATATATTATATATACTATTTTATAGTTTATATATATAAACTATATATATATATAAACTATATATATAAACTATATATATAAACTATAGTATATTGTTTATAGCCAGGCACTTGGCAATTCATAGGTTTCAGCTAAGACATTAAGAAGCTGAGCAGAGTTCTCAGTGGTCTTATAAGTACTAAAAAAAGCAAAAATTGGAATTAGGTGTCCCCCAAGAAGGAGAGGAGTCTAATTAACTTCCCAGGATTAGTTGGGATCTCTGAAAGACTTCACCATGTTAGTAAAGGCAAACAAAAAATACTCCAGTCTTTACAAAGGTTGAAAACTAGCTTCTGGTCAATTTAGTTCCACGTTGTACTAAGAGTGATCTACATTGATACTAACCGCCTGCGAGAAGGAAAGGTACAGTTTGATATATCCACACAGTGAAATACCAGACAGCAATGAAAGTCTACCAAGTGCCACATGCAGAATCATGGATAAATATCACATACATGTTTTGAAAAAAAAGTCAGGCTCTATGATTCTACTGTAATGCATTCCCAACCTAGAAAAATCAGTTTTTAGATATCATATAATGGTTTCCTTTGGGAGAGAAGAACTATAGTGACTGCAAAGATATATGACTGAGTCTTCCAGGGCAATGTTAATGTTACATTTCTTTTTTCCATTTTCTTTTTAGAGAGAGAGAGACAGAGACAGAGACAGAGCGCACATGACTGGGGGAGAGGGACAGAGGGAGACAGAGAGAGAGAATCCTAGGCAAGCTCCATACTAAGTGCAGAACCCAATGCACTGCTTGATCCCAAGACAATGGGATCACGACCTGAGCCAAAATCAAGAGTCAGAGGTTCAGCTGACTATGCCACTGAGGCAGCTCTAATGTTACATTTCTTAAGGGAGGTGTTATTACAGGGGATATATGCCTTGTAAAAATTCATTGAGCTGCACCATTAGAAATTTTGTGTATTTTTCTAAATATTCATATGCATATCACCTCTATAAAATTTTTAACATTTGTATTTATGTATATATATTTGTCTTGAGTAGGATAGCAACAATTTAAAACAGTTGGTTTATTGGGTACTTTATTAAAATTTTTTTAAACTGTTATTGCTACAGGCTTATTTATGCAATAAAGAATGCATTTTAAAGAGGCTGTTATGAAATCTTCGTTCTTTAAAAAGAAAACATTTCTGTGAGCCTCTACACACTTTAGGCTGTTAGTATTAGGGCTTTCACTAAAGGAAATTACTATATCTTTTCAAATGTGTATACTTCATCCAGATTTATTCCTGGAAGGAACATAATGATTTAACCTATCCCTAAGATTAGCATGTCTGATAAAACAAATATTAATATCAAGAAAGAGTTATATTAAAATCTGCCAACATTCTCCATCTGTTGAAATTCCTATAATCATTCTGCAATTTCAGTCTAAGGAAGTTAAGTGTGCATTTTATTTTCCTTGGGAAAGCACTGTTAACTAATAAAAAGACCCTGAAAAAAGGTACTACAAGACAAAAAGAGTAAGAAAAAAAAAGACTCGAAATTCTACTAGGACCTAATAACATTCGACACTTGAAATTTTATACAACCTAATAAACTATTGTCATAGATAGTGATCAGTTTTTTTTAATTGGATATCATGGGATGAAAGTTGGATTAATTGCAACATTTGGTTTATAACACATTCTTATCAGTCTACACATAGCTCACTTAAAATAAAGATTAAGATTTCGTTTGTCAGTTATTCATTTTTAGTAATGTGTCAGTACTTGCAAAACCACCACCCAAAACCGAATCTACAACCTTTGACGATAACGTACCTCTCACCCCATCCATCAGGTTGACACATCTATTTGCCTGCTGCCCGATCTAAATTTAAGCGTTGTCTCGAATTCTGTGTTCATCACTCCTTTCCTTTCCTTTTTGCAATAATCTTACTGAATCTTCATATGGTTCTTCTTACCTATTGCTGTATAACAAACTATCTTAAAGCCTTCATGGCTTAAAACAAGAATTTATTATTATTGTTATTATTATTATTAATCATTAATTATTTCCCACTACTCTCTAGGTCAGGAATTTAGACAGGGTACAATTTGCCTCCATGCCATGATATCCCTGGGGTTTCTGCTGAACTAACCCAAATGGTTAGGGGCTGGCCAGAAGTAATCAGGTGATTACTGTCTGTCTCTGGTTAGTTTTGCCTTCTTCAGAGTATATGGGAGACTTAGAGTACACAGACTTCTGTCATGGTGGCTTAGAACTTCAGGAGGACCAAGCCAAAAGCTGTGAGTTCCCTTAAAGGCTAAGCCTACAAATGGCTTAACATCACTCGATTGGCCGGGCCACCAAAACACCGTGTAAGAAAACGGGAAATAGGCTCTGATTCTTGACGACAAGAGTGTAAAAAGTTATGCATCGTGTTTCCTCTGCCACACCTTTGCACACGCGTTTTAAAATCATTTTGAAATTAAAAAAAAAAAATTCTGGGAATTTTATTGAAATTTTACTGATCAATTTTTGGATAGTTGGTATATTTAAAATATTGTTTTCCTACCCCAGATCATGATCGATCTATTAATTTGTTTAGTAATGATTTTATCATATCTAAAAAAAACCATAGTTTTTTTTCTTGTAAACATTCTTCACGGCTTTCAGATTTATTGCTAGTTGTTTCGCACTATTGTAAAGTACCCTGTTTTATTTACTGTAGTTACTTTTCTCGATATTTCTTGCTTTGTGTTTACATGTATTTATGCAGTTGTCCTAGCAGCATTAAACGTATTTTTAAATATGTTTGGCTTTTGGATAGTAGTTACCTCTTTATTCATTACTTTTTCAGTGCTGCCCTCTCCTTACTTTCTGGGACTCAAATGGAATGGATGTTATTTTTTTGTTGTTGTTATAGCCTCACAGGGGTCTGAGGTTCTGTTTGTTAGTCTATTTTCTCAGTATTATTTTGTCTAAATAATTTCTATAGTTCTATCTTCAAATACACGGGCTCTTTCCTCTGTTTTCTTCATTCTCCTCTTCAATTCATCTTTTGAGGTTTTTGTTTAATTTAGGTGACCATATTTTTCAGTTCTAAAATTTCCATTTGACTCTTCTCTATGTCTTTTATTTCTTTACTGGGACTTTTTTTCTTGCCCTTGAGAAAGAGAGAGAGAGGCGGAGAACCTGGGTGGCTGAGTCAGTTAAGCATCCAACTTTGGCTCAAGTCGGGATCTCACAGTTCATGGGTTCAAGCCCCGCATTGAGCTCTGTGCTGATGGCTCAGAGCCTGGAGCCTGCTTCGGATTCTGTGTGTCTCTCTCTGTCTGCCCTTCCCCTACTCATGCTCTGTCTCTCAAAAATAAATAAATGTTAAAAAATAAAAGAGAGGGAGAGAGAGAGAGAGGGAGAGCATGTACTAATCAGGGAGGGGCAGAGGAGCAGGAGAGAGAGAGAGACTCTTAAGCACACTCCATGCTCAGCACAGAGCTGGATGTGGGACTTGATCCCACAACCCTGGGATCATAACCTGAGCCAAAATCAAGAGACTCTTAACTGACTGAGCCATCCAAGCACCTCAGCGGGGACGTTCTTTTAATCCTAAGAATCTCTATTATTTTCTTTTGCTTCAAGCATGTTAACAATTGCTTCTTTATGCATCTTTATAATGACTACTTTAAAACCTCCATCAGATCATTCTATAATCTCTGTCATCTCAATGTTGTCATAAATAACGTGGGTTTTATTTGGGGGGGGGGGATTTTTCGTTTTGTTTTGTTTTGTCTTAATTCAGCTTGAGATATCTAGGTGCTTCTTATTAAACTTGCACCCTGGGGATATTATGTTTTGAAACTCGATAGTACTTAGGCTTTGTTTTACTGGCTTGTTCTGACACCACCCTGACAGGAGAAGGGGGAAACTGCCACATTACCTCCTAGTACAGTTAGAAATCCACATTCTCTACTTGGGCTTCACGGACACCTAAGAGTGGGCGTGTTTCTCATTACTGTTGGGTAGGAATGGGGGTTCTAGCCTTCCACGAGGTCTCCACTGATACTTCCCTCTCTGGAGGGGTAGGATCACCTTGTTACTGGCCTCTGTCTGGCCTCCATGGACACCTTGATTCAAGAAGGTGGCCTTGTTACTCCTGGGAGGTGTTGAAATCCTTGACTGTCCACTGAGAGTCCTCTGACAACACCCCTGTGGTGAGTAGGGCGGGACCACCGCCTTCTTGCCACGTAGTAGAATCTAGGCTCTCTACTTCATTCCCACGGAGACCAAGGAGAGGCGGGGCCATCATGCTTATCACTGTCCGGTGAGAATGAAAGGCCCAGGCTTCCACTAAGCCCTGTCTCACCGCCGCCCCCCTCCCCCCTCCCCAGGATGGTGTTGGGAGGGCTGGAGGCAGCCTCGCAGGTGTTGTTCCTGGTCCTTTGGCTAAAGTAAAAAGACTTTCGTTGGGACTTTTCTTTTCTGTGTCCGTGGACACTTTCATTTTAATGGCTTCTACAGATCCAATCTGGGCGTAAAAGAAAACCCAGCGAACCCACTGCTATATCTTTTCTTGCATCCTGAGATCCTAGAAGTTCTGTTTCCTTTCCACCTTTTAGACCTTTATTATATTTATTATCTACACTCCATATAGGGTTTTTAGTTGTATTTAATAAGGGAAATGAGGAAAAAGTGCATCTACTCCGCTTTCCTGATTCAATGGCTTTTAAAGGATTTTTTCTCTTTAAAAAAATTTTTTTTTTCTGAACGTTTATTCATTATTGAGAGACAGAGAGACACAGAGCGTGAGCAGGGAAGGAGGAGAGAGAGAGACACACACACAGAATCTGAAGCAAGGATCCAGGCTCTGAGCTGTCAGCACAGAGCCCGACGCGGGGCTCGAACTCACGAACGTTGAGATCATGGCCTGAGCCGAAGTCGGTTGCCCAACCGACCGAGTCACCCAGGTACCCCTGGATTTTTTCTCTTTTATCTTAGCTGCTGAATTTTTTACAATAAAGTGTTCATGCCGCTTCACTGGTATCCTTTTAATAGCTAAAGGATCTAATTGTGATGTCATCTCCTTCATGCCTAATATTGGCAATTCCTACTTGCTCTTTATACTTGATGTGTTTTGGTAAACTTTTACCAATTTAGTTTTTCTTTTCAAATAATCAGATTACGGCTTTGTTAATTCCTTGATTGGCTTTCTGTGTGTCACTTCATTTTTCCTTATTTTTTACAACTTTACATTTAGTTTACTTTAATTTTTATTTAAATCATTAACTTTTGGGACACCTGGGTGGCTCAGTCGGTTAAGCATCTGACTTCGGCTCAGGTCACGATCTCACGGTTCATGGGTTTGAGCCCCACGTCGGGCTCTGTGCTGACAGTTCAGAGTCTGGAGCCTGCTTCGGATTCTGTGTCTCCCTCTCTCTCTCTCTCTGCCCCTCCCCACCCCCCCTCGTGCTCTGTCTCTCTCTCTCTCTCTCTCTCAAAAATAAACAGCAAAAATGTAAATCATTAATTTTTAATTATCCAGATAAATTATTGATTTCAAACTTCTAACATAAGCATTGGGAAGCATAAGCATCTATTCCCCAGCATTGTCCAATACATTTCTGTATCATATATTTATGTTTTCCAGTTAAAAATATCTCCAAATTTCAGGGTTTTTATTATTCATTCACGAGATTTCGAGGTGTGCTACTTAATTTCCAAATATTTGGAGCTTTCCAAGATATCACATTTTAATGGAATTCTAACATATTTCTGTGGTGTGCTGGGCAATACTTTGTAATATTTCAACCTCTTGAAATATACGAGACACATTGACCACATATTTTCTGTGGTCATGAACGTAGTATTCTTTATTGATTAGGCCCGACTAGCTGCCTTGTCAAGAGTGTTGTTCAAATCTTCTGTAACTGTACTGTTAACACTTTTTCCTGGTTATTCCATCAATGATTGTGGATTTACCTATGTCTCCTTTAATGTTTATTAGTCTTTGTTTCATGTATTTTGAAGTTTTATTACTAGGTGCACAACATTTGAGATGATTATGTCTTTGTGATGAAAATCCCTCTTTATTGGGCGCCTGGATGGCTTGGTCAGTTAAGTGTCCGACTTCGGCTCAGGTCATGATCTCACGGTTCGCGAGTTCGAGCCCCGCGTCGGCCTCTGTGCTGACAGCTCAGAGCCTGGAGCCTGTTTCAGATTCTGTGTCTCCCTCTCTGTCTGACCCTCCCCCGTTCATGCTCTGTCTCTCTCTGTCTCAAAAATAAATAAATGTTAAAAAAAAAATTGAAAATCCCTGTTTATGCCAGCTGTATTTCTTGTAAAAAAAAAATCTACTTTTCTCTAATATTTACACAGCCATACTAGCTTTTTTATGACTTTTCAGAAACTTTCTGGAAAAATGTCTACATTTTATCTTTGCAATTTACCAATTTATTTTTCTATTCGTTCTATTTTATTCTGCATGTGAACTTTCACATTTTTTACACCTAATATATATTTTTTTAATTTTTCCTGGTTCTGGTTTCATATTTGGAGTGTCTTCCCTTATACCTATTAATATGTTTATACCTATTAATAGTATGATGTTTGGCTCCTGTCTTCTAGCATTTCTGCTGAGGTTGGAATCTGTAATCCAATATATTGGCTTTGTTTGGAAATGTTTGTATTCTCTAATGTGCTGTTTTGGGGTTTCATTTTTACATGACGCCATTGCTGATTCTAATAAACAATGCATGTGGAGAGGGCAGCCTATATTGTCAGCTAGAAAAGGTTAGGGGGTGGGGAGTTGATGAATCTTCTACCGGGTTTCCGGGGAAACCTAAGGTATTAGAAAACCAGTCAATTACTCACCCACAGAGAGCTCTCGGGTCAGATCATCACATTTTGTCCCCAGAGAAGCTGCATGAGAAAAACTCCTTAGATGCTACTTCCCTTGTGGGTTTCAAGGGGATGGGGTGAGACAGCCACTGCCAGGGGCTGGTCTCATTTCCCCTGGCTTTCCACGGCACAGGGCTTCTCTCTTGCCCTGATTTCATTCCTGAGCCACCAGGCCTAGTCCCCCCACCCCGCTGCAAGATACAGACAACGCAGTGGGTTCAAGACAACGCTGGAAAGCAGCCGGAGAAGTAAAATAACGCTTTCTCCTCCACTTTCACCCTCTCAGAGCCTTACCAAACTGCCTCCTATCTTCCAAACTGCCTACAGTCCCACACAGAAGTGTGGGAACGAACCCACCCCCACTCCCACGTTCTCCGGAGGATCCTGCCAGTTCTCCAAAGTTCTTTCTGTGAAAAAGGGCGGCTGTGTCACATTAGTGAGTTGGCTTGAAGTGGCTGGATGTTGTTTTTATGCAAACAAGATATACAGGTAGTCTTTCCTTATTAAATTTACTTAGATCATTCCGTTGAGTGGATCTTTCAACACCTCTTTTTAATATAAGGCCTCTTTGTATCAGCCTAGCTTCCTTCCCTCCTCTTTGCTTTTCCATTTTGTGCTTTAAGAGGAAAGCGGAAGTCTAAACCCAAACCCCTCACGTGCTGTCAGCTGTGGGATACTGTTGCACGAAGCTGCTGGGGTTATCTGAGATCATTTGAGTTAGTAGGTGGGAAATTCACCACTTGAGATGAAAGGATTCAAGTGTAAGTTCTCTTGTGGCATTATCTCCAGTCGCAACAAAATAAAAGGGGGCTGGGTTGGGTTCAAAAGGCTGTGTCGGGCAAATAAGCACATAAAAAGTACTCATTAAGAATGAAGAGAATCAAGAATATCATTAAGAATTGCAAATTAAAACAGTGAGAAACTGTTACTACACCCCTATTAGAAGAGCCAGAACGCTGACAATACCAAATGTTGGCAAGGATGGGAAACTACGGGAACTCTCATTCATTACTGGTGGGAGGGCACAATGGCGAACTTTGGAAGAAGGTTTGACATAACACGCTCTTACCATACGAAGCACAAGCTGCATTCCTTAATATTTACCCAAAGGAATGAAACCTTACGTTGACACAAAAACATGAACGTGGATGTTTGTACCAGTGTTATTCACAATTACTAAAATTCAAACCAAGCTTTAGGGAGTGGATGGATAAATAAACTGTGGTACACCCAGAAAATGGAATTTTATTTAGTGCTAAAAAAGAGCTATCAAGTATGAAAAGACGAGGAAGAAACTTGAATGCATATTCCTAGGTGAAAAAAGCCTATTTGAGAAAGGTTACATGCTATAAGATTCCAACTATATGAATTCTGGAAAGGGAAAAACTTTGGACACAGTAAAAGATCAGTGATTGCCAAGGATTGGGGAGGAGGGTACTGAATCCACGGCGCAAAGAGGATTTTCAGGGCAGTGAAAATACACCATAGGGTACTATACTGGTGGATACATTCCATTATACATTTGTCCAACCTAGAGAATGTACAATACTACATTTGAACCCTAAGACAAACGATGGACTTTGAGTGATAATGATGTAAAATGTTAGGTTCATCAACTCTACAGATGCACCACTCTGGAGGGAGATGTCGATGGAGGGGGAGAGACCGTACATGTGAGGAGCAGGGAATCTATGGGAAATCTCTGTATCTTCCACTCAGTTTCTCTGTGAACCAAGAACTGCTATAGATATTAAATTATTAAAAAAGTTGTGTCTCCTCTGTTTGAACATGGGCACAAACCACAAAGGAACAAGGGAATGATGAGTGTGCATTACAGCTGACCAGATTACCCCAAAGTGCTTTGGCCTCCCCTACAATTGCATGCATATTCTTGTGTATGCTTGATATCCTTATACATTTTTTTTGTTTGCTAATCAACCACTAAGAGAGAAAAAGATAGCCTCAAGTCTAAATGTTGCTTATTCTTGATTATTTACAAGCTTATTTTTCAATATGGTCTGTAGCTTTAGTTTCTAATACTTAACCTTGTTTTCCTTCTATTCCAATTAAAGCCCTGGGGTTTTATCAAGAGAACCAATGAAATAGCCTATGTTTAGAATTGAATTACAATGCTTGGGATAAGAAGTCGAGATTACTGGAAAACAAATATTTTTAAGTGTTTTTAATCCAATTACTTTTGTCCCTCCTGCATTAACTTACCTGAATAATAAAGATCAACAATGGGGGGCGCCTGGGTGGCGCAGTCGGTTAAGCGTCCGACTTCAGCCAGGTCACGATCTCGCGGTCCGTGAGTTCGAGCCCCGCATCGGGCTCTGGGCTGATGGCTCAGAGTCTGGAGCCTGTTTCCGATTCTGTGTCTCCCTCTCTCTCTGCCCCTCCCCCGTTCATGCTCTGTCTCTCTCTGTCCCAAAAATAAATAAACGTTGAAAAAAAAAATTTAAAAAAAAAAAAAAAAAGATCAACAATGGGAATAAGATACAGGTAGCAAAGGATGGCTGAAATATTCCCATTAAGCCTTTGATTTTTAACCAGGAGTACCCAGGGGTATTTTTTAAAGTAAGATAGATGATTTCATTGCTCACTTTTGGTCAAGAATCATTATTACATGGAGTTGAGAAAACTGGACAGGTACATGCAAAAAAATGAAACTTGACCGCTTTGTTACAGCATACACATATGCATACACACACATACACAAACATGCACACTCAAATATATTAAAAATTTAAATGTAAGAGGTGAAACCATCAAAGTCCTGGAAAAAAAAGTAGGCAGTAAGCTCCTTGACATTGAACTTCTAACATTTTTTTGGATCTATCTCCTTGCAAAGTCCAAGAGTAGCAAAAATAAATCAATGGGAATATATTAAGCTAAAAAGCTTTTGCACAGTGAGGGAAACCATCAACACAATGAAAAGGCAGCCTCCTGAATAGGAGAAGATATTTGTCAACGATACAATGAAAGGGAGTAAATATCCAAAATATGTAAAGAATGTATACAATTCAACAAAAAACAAACAGCCCCATTAAAACATGGACAGAAGACATGTACAACATGTATTCAACGAAGACATCCACATGGCCAGCAGACACATGAAGAGATGCTCAACATCGCTAATCTTCAGGAAACTGCACATCAACATGCCAATGAGATAAAACCTCACAATTGTCAGAATGGCTATTATCCAAAAGACAAGAAATAACAAGTGTCTGTGAGGACGTAGAGAAGAGTAAACTATGGGTGGGAATGTAAATTGGTGCAGCCACTGTGGAGGCCAGGAGGAAGGTTCCTCAAAAACTTAAAAACAGAACTACCCTATGATCCAGCCATTCCCCTTTGGGCTTTTTATCTGACGAAAATGAAAACGCTGATTTGAAAAGATATGTATATCCCTCTGTTCTTGACAGCATTCTTTACCATAGCCAAGAAATGGAAGCAACATAAATGTCTACCCACTGAAGAATGGATAAAGAAGATATGGCATATATAAATATTATTCAGCCATTAAAAAAAAAAAAAAGAATGAAAACTTGCCATTTGTGACAACGTGGACGACCTAAACGGTATATGCTAAGTGAAATAAGTCAGACAAAGACAACGTGGACGACCTAAAGGGTATATGCTAAGTGAAATAAGTCAAAGACAATGTGGACGACCTAAAGGGTATATGCTAAGTGAAAGAAGTCAAAGACAATGTGGACGACCTAAAGGGTATATGCTAAGTGAAAGAAGTCAGACAAAGACAAATACTGTATGCTTTCACTTGCACGTGGAATCTAAAAAAACACAGCAGAAGGACACACAAAAGGAAACAGAAATGGACTCATAGATTCAGAGGACAAAGGGGCAGTTGCCACAGGGGAGAGTAAATTGGGGTTCAGGTGAAATAGGTGAAGGGGATTAAGAGGTACATACTCCTACTTATAAAATAAATAAGTCAAGGGATTTATGGACAGCATAGGGAATGATGTCAGTAATAATGACTTCGTATTGTGACAGATGGTAACTAGATCTATCAAGGTGATCATATCATAAAGTATAAACATTTGGAATCACTATGTTGGACACCTGAAACTAATATTTCATGTCAATTGTAATTCAATAAAAAATCATTATACATGAAAACCCCTCTCATTATTGATTTTTAGAAAATGAAAAATGTTATATATAACTTTGTTGTTATTTATTTTACTCCAAGCAGAATTCATGACAGATGCAATCATTACGGGGTAAGAGAGAAAATATTGTGATACTCTCTGTATATATTAGTGAACGTAAAAGATCAATTCAATGAGCCTAGGAGTGGTTCTGTAGAAAGTAAAATAGATTAAGGCTCTCACATAATTAAGATAGAAACATTTATAACTAATGTTTGTGCAGTGATAGAAAATATAAGCAATGTCACTTAGTGTAAAGCCATTGTTTTTTCAGGTATTAAATTCCCTCCGTGGAAAATTTACATATGTTATGATGTACACCTGAAAAAGATTCCTGGGGTGCCCGGTTAAGCGTCTGACTCTTGATTTTGGCTAAGGTCATGATCTCATGGTTCGTGAGTTTGAGCCCGGCATCCAGCTCTGCACTCACTGCGTGGAGCCTGCTTAGGATTCTTTGTCTCCCTCTCTCTCCCCAGCTTGCTATCTCTCCCTCTCAAAGTAATGAGATAAACATTAAAAAAAATTCCTTTAGGGGTGTCTGGCTGGCTCATTTGGAAGAGCATGCAACCGTTAATCTCAGGGTTGTGATTTTGAGCCCCACGTGGGGTATAGGAATTATTTAAATTAAACTTACAAAAATTCCCTTTAATACCTTAAAACAGATGAAAATGCCTATTTTATTTGCTCAAGGTTGATATGAGATCATAGCTTGAGAAGGCGCTATTACTGGGTTTCTCAATTCATGGTGTGCAGCTCAGTTAAAAATAATTACTCCATGGGGCGCCTGGGTGGCTCAGTCAGTTAAGCGTCACACTTCCACTCAGGTCATGATCTCATGGATCATGGGTTCGAGCCCCGCATGGGGCTCTGTGCTGACAGCTCAGACCCTGGACCCTGCTCGGATTCTGTGTCTCCCTCTCTCTGTGCCACTTCCCGACTCTCTCTCTCTCTCTCTCTCTCTCTCAAAATAAATAATAAAAATGATAAATAAGGGGCGCCTGGGTGGCTCAGTCGGTGGAGCGTCCGACTTCGGCTCAGGTCACGATCTCGCGGTCCGTGAGTTCGAGCCCCGCGTCGGGCTCTGGGCTGATGGCTCAGAGCCTGGAGCCTGCTTCCAATTCTGTGTCTCCCTCTCTCTCTGCCCCTCCCCCGTTCATGCTGTGTCTCTCTCTGTCTCAAAAATAAATAAACGTTAAAAAAAAAATTTTTTTTAAATGATACATAAAACCAAAAATAATTACTCCATTACCTTGACAAGTGGTAAAAGTCACTGACAAAAAGGTTGGGCCATGACCTAACTTGAGTGTATGCATTGTTCCCTGCTGGGGTACCTTTCTTACTGGGTGTGAACAGAAGGGGGCTTGGGGCAGGGAGCCAGGAGTCTGTATATACGAAATACCTAGGGCCTACATCAGTGTGAGAGCCCAGGGAAGAGACGTTCCCAGATTTGGTCACGAAAACTTCTTTCAGACTTCAGAGGCAGAAGAGCTGTACTCCTGAGCCACTGACTTTTATTTATTTGGTTGGTTGCTTTGGCTCTGTTTATGTGATTTTTCTTATGCTTCGTGAGTTCGACAATGTATGAAGTCATGATTCATCAGGTTTACTGAGGCTAGGCTGAAGAAAAATCGTTTTATTTATATTGAATGAGCCCCTTTTGTATGTTTTTTTTTTCCTTTTACAGTCTTGATAAACCACCTATGATTTCAGATTTAAATGGTACCTCCTTGGGGCGCCTGGGTGGCGCAGTCGGTTAAGCGTCCGACTTCAGCCAGGTCACGATCTCGCGGTCCGTGAGTTCAAGCCCCGCGTCGGGCTCTGGGCTGATGGCTCAGAGCCTGGAGCCTGTTTCCGATTCTGTGTCTCCCTCTCTCTCTGCCCCTCCCCCGTTCATGCTCTGTCTCTCTCTGTCCCAAAAATAAATAAACGTTGAAAAAAAATTAAAAAAAAAAAAAAAAAAAATAAATGGTACCTCCTTGAGAAACTTCTTGTGCCCTCTGTTGATGAACAGTTCCTCTGTGCTCCCTAGTGCTGGTGTTTTAACAACTTGCCTCTATTTTAGCAATTATTTTATTTATGCGTTTATTTATGTCAGTCTTTAAAAGCAGGCTTAGGGGGCGCCTGGGTGGCTCAGTCAGTTAGGTGTCCAACCCTTGGTTTTGGCTCAGGTCATGATCTTGAACTGCTTGGGATTCTCTCTCTCTCTCTCTCTCTCTCTCCTTCTCTCTCTGCCCCTCCCCTGCTCGTGCTCTCTCTCTCAAAATAAATAAATAACCTTAAAACAAAAAACAATAACAAAAGAGGTTGTGAATCCCTGGAAAGCAGGGAAAGAGTTTATTCTTCCCATTCCCAGTGGCAACATAGTGAATGAGGGTTTTGTAAATGTCTGAATTAAAGAACGACAAGAAAAAAACCCATCCAGGTAAGTGCATAACTGCACAATGCATAAATCCAGGATCCTGACGGAAGACCTTTGTAAAACAAAGACTTTTTTGAATACGTCCATTTTCTTAATTTTTTTTAAACGTTTATTCATGTTTTGAGAGACACAGCATGAGTGGGGGAGGGGCAGAGAGAGAGGGAGACACAGAATCTGAAGCAGGCGCCAGGCTCTGAACTGAAAGCACAGAGCAGGGCCTGGGGCTCCAACTCACGGACCATGAGACCATGAGATCATGACCTGACCCAAAATCAGACGCTTAACCAACTGGGCCACCCTGGCGCCCCTGATTACTTGCATTTTCATGGCTCTATGGTGATCACTAGTCAGGAGAATGGGGACAAAAATCAGAAGTGATTTTCAGAAGGAGTGGGCAGTCAGGGGGCCTAAGATTTGACTGCAACAAGAAATTGACAGCCATACTCAAATTAACAAACATAAAATGAAATTGTAATTGGAAATAAAGTGGAATTTCTATACTTAGTACAGTAATACTAAAGTGCCTTTTTGTGCAAAATAGTTTTGCTGCAAGCAGTGTGGTTGCGTAGAGGGAACTAAACACTTGGATTCAGAACAGTTGGGTTTGAATCCCTATTCCAACACTTACTAGCTGTGTGGAGTAGAGAAAAGTCACCTATCTTATCTTGGATTCTCATCTGTTAAATGACGACACATCAGTTTTCACACCAATTTGTTAAGAGGATGAAACACATACTGGTAGAAATCCTATCGCTTGCTACAAATGTAAACTTTTATGGTTACCCTATGATCGTCTCATTTAACAAATCATCACTGCTGTAATTTCATTGTTTCTAATGGCTTTGTGGACTCAGGTACATGTTGATGGCCCTGAATCATTAATTCGGGATCACTGCCCAGGCCAGCCTCAGATCTAGGACGTTAGAATCGTCAGAATCAAGGATCATTGCACAGGACAGCCTCAGATCTAGGACAGTGTTTGATCTACCCCAGAAGTTCTGCCTGAGATTTAGATTTAATGTAAGAAGGTGGAGACCGGCTGAGGGAAGGCCACCCCAACATGGGCCCCTGTGACATGAAGATTATTGTGCCGCAGGCAACTGAGACTCTATAAAGCTCATGAGAAACTTGTGCCCCTCTCTTAACTACCTAGGAAAATCTAAATTGGGGGTCTTTCCCAGAATAAGGATTGTTAGCAGAGATCAGTTTAATCTGAGTGACCCATCTGTGTGACAGTGCAAACATCTAGTTACCCAACATCTGCCCTTTTTCTTAATGCCCCGTGAAGTGCATTCCTGTCCTCTGAAGCCCCAGAACCCCTTCTCTTTATTTCAGAGTGGCATTTATACCTCATTTTGCTTGTCTTTGAAATTCCCGTCTGGGTGGATTCCCCGTAGTCACACTCTTAAATCTGATTTTCTCGTGTTAATCTGTCTCGTGTCAATTCGATTCTTAGTCCAGCTAGAAGGACCCTTGAAGGAATTCTTACTCCCTGACACACTTCAGAGGAAGAATAAAACATCAAGAGAAGTACAGGCTCACCAATGAACTATGTACAAGTAATAACTCATTTTGGCTGGGTTCCTGCTCAAAGCTGTTTGAAACAGTAGCCCACGCAGAGAGGGGCCTCATCTCTGACAAATCCAAGGACAGAGGCATACTTTTAGAATCTCTCTTCCTTTTTTAGTTTATATTAAAAAAAATTGTTTATAATGTTTATTTTTTTAAAGAGACAGAGACGGAGCACAAGCAGCGGTGGGGGGGGGGGGTGCAGAGAGAGAGGGAGACACAGAATCCGAAACAGTCTCCAGGCTCTGAGCCATCAGCACAGAGCCTGATGCGGGGCTCGAACTCGAACCGCGAGATCAGGACCTGAGCCGAAGTCGGACGCTTCACCGACTGAGCCACCCAGGCGCCCCATTTATCCATTTTATATTTTCATATGCCTTAACGTGTTTCTTAGAAAACCTTCTTTGGAAATTGGGAAGTCGTGAATTGTTCATTCCGTTTCATGGGTGAGGAAATTTAAAGATGCCCAAAGAGTTTAAATTATTGACTAGGTCTAAAAAAAGCCAGTTATTAGAAGAGCAAGGGGTCTGTCTCTGCTTTTAGCCCTGTTTTCAGCGGGAAAAAATTCTTATTTTCGCCTGTCCATTTCTACTGAATTTTCTCTTGACCTTCCTGGTTCCCCGTCTGATGCTTCAGCTCCCACGGGATCTGGTCGGCTCTGCCATTGGCAAAGACAACAAAAGAAGTCTCTGCCTGGAACTGACTCCTGTAGACTCCATTCCATTGATAGCTACAGCATGTCCCAAAAGACCCACACATCTCTGTGAGCTCTTTCACAGTAGTTAAAGAGTTTCGAAACCCGAATTGGTGGCACACATGGACTTACGGGGAAACGTGCTAGGCGCGAAGCCACAACAGTTGGCCTGTGAATCCGGGGTCTCCCTGTGAGAAATACAAGGATTTCTGCAGTTCCGAGGCTGAGACCATTTCTCCTCAGAAGTTACTCAGGAGGAGCCCACTATCTCTATCCATAGTGTCACCGCCCTGTTTTCTACCTAAGATAGATTTTCGAACTTCCTCGCTCCTTCTCCCATCAGGGTTGTACACGGTGCATTTCAACACTGAAATGATACAGATGGTTAATAAGACAGTTGAGGCAGATAAGTCTAAGAAAGCAATCTCAGACATGTTTTTGTTTGTTTGTTTGTTTGTTGCTAAGAAGAAGATAGAACTGATCCTGACTTATGGGGCGCCTGGGTGGCTCAGTGGGGTGAGCATCCGAATTCAGCTCAGGTCATGATCTCGCAGTTGGTGAGTTCAAGGCCCACTTCGGATCCTCTGTCCCGCTCTCTCTCTGCCCCTCCCCTGCTCAGAAGTCCAGATTAAAACAAAGTCGTAAAAGTCATTATTTGGCTAGAAAATAAGCAAGGATAAAGAGCAATCTTAATATGAATGCATATGTGGAGACCCAGAAATTATCCCCAGCTGCTTCAAACAGAAAAGGAGATATATTAAAATCATATTAGGCTCTTCAACCTTAAAAAGAATGAAATTCTGATACATTCTACAACACGGAGGAACCTTGAAAACAGTATGGTAAGTGAAACAAGCCAAAATATCGTATATTATCACTTCCGTCAAATGTGTAGAGTAGGCACATCTATATGGACAGAGGTAGAATAGAGGTTATCAGGGACTGGGGGAAAGAGTAAAGGGAAGATATTTACCGGGTAGGAAGATAAATAAGCTCTGAAAATGGATAGTAATGATAGTTATATAGCATTGTGAATGTATTTAATGCACTGAACTTTAAATTTGAAATGGTTAAGACAGTAGCTTTTTTGTTGTGTAGATGTTCAAAAAAATACCCCCCCAAATAACCAGATGTTAGCCTTAATTTCCATCATCTGATGAATGGATAAAGAAATTGTGGTTTATGTACACAATGGAATACTACGTGGCAGTGAGAAAGAATGAAATATGGCCTTTTGTAGCAACACGGAGGGAACTGGAGAGTGTGATGCTAAGTGAAATAAGTCATACAGAGAAGGACAGATACCATATGTTTTCACTCTTATGTGGATCCTGAGAAACTTAACAGAAGACCATGGGGGAGGGGAAGGAAAAGAGAAAAATAAAGGTTAGAGAGGGAGGGAGCCAAACCATAAGAGACTCCTAAAAACTGAGAACAAACTGAGGGTCTATGGGGGGTGGGACTGAGGGGTGGGTGGGTGATGGGTATTAAGGAGGGCACCTGTTGGGATGAGCACTGGGTGTTGTATGGAAACCAATTTGACAATAAATTTCATATTAAAAAATAAAATAAAATAAAATAAAATAAAATAAAATAAAATAAAATAAAAATAAAATAAAATAAAATAAAAATAAAAATAGGCAAAGGCGGGGCACCTGGGTGGCTCAGTCAGTTAAGTACCTGACTTTGGCTCAGGTCATGATGTCACAGTTTATGAGTTCGAGCCCCGCATCAGGCTCTGGGCTGACAGCACAGAGCCCACTTCAGATCCTCTGTCTCCCTCTCTCCCCATCCCTCCCCCTTGTCTCTCAAAAATAAATAAACTTAAAAAAAAAATAGGCAAAGGACCCGAACAGACATATTTTCCAAAGATGATATACAAATGACTAACAAGTATATGAAAAAGTGCTCAACTTCGCTAATCAGGGAAACACAAATCAAAACCACAATGAAATATCACTTTACACCTACTGGGTTGGTTATTATCAGAAGAGACCAGAGACAGCAATGGTTTGGGGAGGGTGTTGAGAAGGGAAACCCTTTTACACTGTTGGGTGGGATGTAAATTGGTGCAGCCCCCGTGGAAAACAGTACGGAAAATCCTCAAAAATTTAAAAATAGGACTTCCACATGACGCAGCAATTCCACTTCCGGATATTTATCCAAAATAATCGAAATCAGAATCTGGAAGAATTATCTGTAATCCCCATGTACATTGCAGCACTCTGTACAATACCAAAAATGTAGAAACAATGTAAACGTCCATCAATGGATGAATGGGTTTTTCAAAATGTGACGTATACGTATAATGGAGTACTATTCAACCTTAAAGAAGAGAGAAAATCCTGATATATGCAACAACGTGGGTGAACCTGAAAGACATTATGCTAAATGAAATCAGCCGGTCACAGCAGGATAAATATTACCTGAATTGATTTACATGAAGTATCTAATACACGCAAACTCATAGAAGCAAAGCAGCTAATCGACGGACATACAATTTCAATTGTGTAAGAAAAAGATGCTCTAGAGATTTGCTGCACAACATTGTGCTTATAGATAATAATGTTGTATTTATTGTACACTTAAAAATCTGTTAGAGGGTACATTTCATGTCAAGTGCTCTCACCATAATAATTTTTTTTAAATGGATTTAAAAAAAAGAGTTTGGACTTCAACACGAGGTGTGAGAGAGAGAAGAGTTAAATATCAACAAGGAGATGCCTTCATGTAAATTACATACCAAAATTTCCTTCTGCCTAAGGATTTAGCTTCTATAACAATTTTCCTGACTTAGCGTGATAATAATAGTGATAGTGTATTAGTGATGTCAGCATAGCAGACTGCCCGGGGCTAGTTGCTAAGCAATGTCTAAAGTTGTCACTGGCAAGGGAAGGTCTTTTTCTGGAAGCAACAGAAAAAACTGGGCAAATTCAAGAGCAGATACGCCAAGAAGGTTGCAGATTTTGTCGATGGAGGCATTCCCCTAATGAAGCAGGAAAGCCTGATGAGGTAGGTTTCAGTATCACCGACAAGGTCAGCCACTCCTGGTCTGGCCCTAGTAGATGGTTTTAGCTAAAAAGCAAAGAGAATCTGGGCCGAAGAGAATAAGGAAGATTTACTCATGGCCCAACCTATTTGCAGATTACACTCAGGATGTTAGCGTACTGAAGTTCTTTAGCTGAAGCGATTGATTCTTTTGACAAGGATATAAACTGCGAGAATATTACAGGTCAGGACAGAACTTTCGGGACATGAAGGGGAGCCAACTGGAAAGTGGCAGTGCCACATCTGTGAAAACAATCGTGTGTGTGGCATCCCGGCAGCGTAGTACTCAAGCGGCTGAAGAAGGACACACTCTTGAAAAATACTTTGAGAAGCACCAACAAGGTCTAAACAGAAGTTGCTTTGTCAACTGAATTTTAAAAGTAAAATTCTGGAAACCAAAGGCAAAACTAGGTCATTAGCAGGCTTTTACACGACTAACATAAGATGAGAAAGAAGAGACTGTTGTGGAGCAAATTTGAGAAACAACGATAAAATGCCGTAGAATTAGTAAAAAGGAGCACGGACAGTATAAACATAAAACCGGAAATTCGAAAGATCAACTTAAGGAATTCTTCAAAAATGCCAAGGAAACAGGCGAACAAATCTGAGAGAGAACATGATATATGAGAGGACTGGATAGCAGAGATCTCAAGCAGATCACCAATACTTTTTATTAAAAAAAAATGTAATGTTTATTATTTGAGGGAGAGAGAGAGAGAGAGAGTGCAAGCAGGGGAGGGGGCAAGAGAGAGGGAGACACAGAATTGGAAGCAGGCTTCAGGCTCTGAGCTGTCAGTACACAGCCCAGTGTGGGGCTCGAACTCACCAACCGTGAGATCATGACCTGAGCTGAAGTTGGGGGCTTAAGTGACTGAGCCACCCAGGCGCCCCAGATCATTGATACTCTTAAAAAAGAGAGAGAGAGAAGAATAAGTAAAAGAGAATATATAGAGAGAAAAAAATTGAGATTATGGAATTCCTATTAAAGATAGTGGTTAATTCTATCTAAACCTGTCTGGAATATTCAAAACATTTGATCTCTACACCTTTGCAGTAGTTAATCTATTGCTGAATAACAAATTTCCCCAAACCTGAGCACCCGGGTGGCTCAGTTGATTGGGTGTCCGACTCTTGATTTCAGCTCAGGTCGTGGTCTCACGGTTCGTGAGATCGAGCCCTGTGTCGGGCTCCGCGCTGACATTGCGGAGCCCGCTTGGGATTCTTTCTTTTCCTCTCTCTCTGCCTCTCTCTCTCTCTCTCTCTCTCTCTCAAAATAAATAAATAAACACAAAAAACTTTCCCCAAACCACAGCAGCTGAAAAGAACATGTATTTATTCTCTCAAAGTTTCTATTTTTGTAGAATCTGGGCAAACCGGAGCTGAGTCTTCTGCTTCTGTTTTTCTCATCAGATAGCAGCTGAGGTCTACCTGGGATGGGGGCTGTTCCTGAGCTCATCCCATGTTCATTGGCAGAATTAGCCCCTTCTGTGTTGTTGGCCTGACACGTGCAGCTCACGCTGTCTGTCGCTCAGAGGCCACCCTCAAGTCGTTACCGTATAAGTGGCATTATTACTCACTTAAGTAATAATACAGTTTCACCCTGTCCACAATTTCTGATTGCAGCTAAAAGGTGCGCTCTTTGTCACCTGTACCTCACACAACTTGGTCATTTCATGCGAAGTTAAAAACATTTTCAAAACTCATAAAAAGCAGTAACTTGGTGAGGTGCTAAGGAGTATTTAAAGAAACCACATGCTACACCAGCCATACAGTACCTGAAAAAGACCATAGTTTAATCTATCATCTTAAAGCAGAGAAAGTAAAAACAACCGATTATACAAGCAGGTTTGGTAGCATACTCGAGGTGGTTAAACGTCACATCGAGGGGCGCCTGGGTGGCTCAGTCGGATGAGCGGCCGACTTCGGCTCAGGTCACGATCTCGCGGTCTGTGAGTTCGAGCCCCGCGTCGGGCTCTGTGCTGACAGCTCAGAGCCTGGAGCCTGTTTCCGATTCTGTGTCTCCCTCTCTCTGACCCTCCCCCGTTCATGCTCTGTCTCTCTCTGTCTCAAAAATAAATAAACGTTAAAAATTTTTTAAACGTCACATCGAGGAATTCTCTTAAGGTTGGTTAAGTGGCAGATCTAATTTGGAAAACAGGACCGTGAAATCAAAGTCTTTGCTTTGAACTGTCTAAATTGTCCCACAGTTTAGCTCGGTAGGAAACTCGGCACGGCTTGGGTTCAAAGTCTTAGGATAAGAGAAGCATCTTACCATCATTGTCCTCGAGGTATCTGTCTTCATAAGGAGCTGTGAGGTCTCAGCATTAGACACCTACGGCCACCATTTCAGAATTTACAGAGAAGTTCAGATGCCTCCTCTTGAGAGTGGATGTTTGATTTTTAGCTTGGGTCATGCGGTAGCTAGTTGGGGATTCTTAAGTGAAGGATTTCTATTTTATCAGTATTAAAAAGAGTGAGATAGGGACAGGAATGAAAACAAAAACCGAAGAACAAACAAAGAAATAAAATAAACAATACAGGAAAGATCCATAGGCTTGTCGTAAGACTATGGCCTTATGGGAAATAGGGATTTCTTTCTGGGTTAGGGCAAGGTCTTCTGAAATTTCATCCTACAGATAAAGCTATACTTTTTAATGTGTTCTTTAGTATACTCCCACATGGAAGGAAAGGGTGCTATAATAGGAGTGATTTGACAGATGGATTCTGGGTTTGCTGGGGACTGAGTTTCACTTTTGAGGCCAGAATGAGCTTATATAGAAACTCACACTGCGAGAGGACACAAATTTCTGGTGGGTAAAGTCCCCCATGGAAAGGAAGGTGTATGGGACCAGATCCATGGTGGAAGTTGGTAAATGGGCCAAGTGTAACAAACAAACAAACAAAACGGTGAAGATTAAGTGGCCCTAATTTCCCACATGGAAAGCATGTGCCCTGATAATGGTAGCGGCTACTTTATTAGATAGGATGACTTCTGCAGCAATTAAGAAAATCTGTGGGGGGGGGGGGGGGGCACCTGGGCAGCTCAGTTAGTTAAGCCATCCAATTTTTTATTTCAGCTCAGGTCATGATTTCACGGTTCACGGGCTCAAGCCCCACATTGGGGGTCTGCACTGGGCATGGAGACTGCCTAAGATTCTCTCTCCACCTCTCCCTCTGCCCCTCCCCTGCTCACGTGCACATGCTCTGTCTCTTGAAGAGAAGAGAAGAGAAGAGAAGAGAAGAGAAGAGAAGAGAAGAGAAGAAAAGAAAAGAAAAAGAAAACCCAACTTGAAATGGCTTAAACAGCAAGCAAATTTTATTGATCACATAACAGGAAATCCCAATAAAGTACAGGGTAAATTTAGCAGTTATTAATCTACCAGTTCAATGACATCATCAAGAGACCAGGTTTTATTCTTTTTACCTTTCTGCTCTATCTTACTGAGTATATCAGCCTTGCCCTCATAATCGCAACATGGTTGCAACAATACCGGATAGGCTATCCAGATGCCCACAGCCAAGAGAATATATTTGGTAGAAATTTCCTAAGGTATCTTCTCTCTTGTCTCATCGGCAAAACAAAACAAAACAAAAAAGAGCGAAGTCATACACTTACCAAATCAAGCACTAGTAAAGGAAATACAATTATTATGACTGCTTTACAGTAATAGCAATTTATTCTGGAGATGATGTCTGGAGTGCCTTTTCTAAAACATGGGCAGCTGAATAAAACTGGTGTTCTGAAAGCAAGGAAGGCAACCAATAATGTTTATGCCAACACCAGTCAACTAGACTAATGGTTGCTGTGGGCAATGTGATTCCAGGGCTGCCAAATCATTTGATTACTTTTAAAAAGCTGGAACTCTGGATGTTTATGCAAGATCTCCCAATTTTTAAATATTGGCAATGCATTCAAAACATCTTAAAATACATTATGACCAAAATCATCCCATCCAAATAAAACAACTCTGTAGTCCAGATATGTCCTGCAAACTACCAGTTTAAAACCTCTGGTTTGTTATGAATTTATGTAACTAAAACTTTCTCCACTTAGAAAGCAAAGTTCACTTTAACCTTGCCAGTAACTGAATTATACAAATTTCTGGGAAAAAAAATTTAACTAATAAAGTTTTATTCACTTATAGTAAACTTCAAATGACATAGCTAATAAGGATTGCAATAAATGGTGTAGGAAAAAAGATGTTATATGAATCAGAGAATGTTTATATGATTTTGTTGTCAGCGTTCTAATTTGACAGGTTAATTGTCAAAACAATCAAGATGTTGCTAGTTATCTAATGATGAATATACAATGTTCTTCCATCCCTCTCAGTTTCCTGTAATTTACTCAGGGTTTTTATTTGTTTGCTGGCTTTAAGTAGAGGGTAAATTACTTCTTACTAAATGAGAAAATCAAGATACTCAAAATATTTGAGGAACTAGTAATCAATACAACAGTAAGAAGAGGGGGGTGTCTAGGAAAGTCATCTAATTAGACACGTCAGATTCATAGCTCTTTGTTTAGAATCATCTTCTTTCCCGTGAATATGGAGAATAGAAATCTTAAATTCATAAAAGATTCGCAAGAGTATGTCTCTCTAGAAAATTTTTGTTTCATCTCCTCAAAGTAGAACATGAATCAAGAAATGTTAACATACTCCCAGTCCCTCTCCCATCCAGAAACAAAAAGAAAGAAAGAAAGAAAGAAAGAAAGAAAGAAAGAAAGAAAGAAGAAAGAAAGAAAGAAAGAAAGAGAGAAAGAAGAAAGAAAGAAAGAAAGAAAGAAAGAAAGAAAGAAAGAAGAAAGAAAGAAAGAAAGAAAGGTTAACATCCTTGGGTATCAAGAGCAAATAATAAGGGGAAAGTAAGTACATTTCTCTTCCGTCCAGACTGTCCAGTCTTCTAAGTTGATTATTACCCACCACCTGCTTAGTTGCTGCTTCAGACCTTTGGGTTGGAACCCTGAAAAAGACAAGTTCTTAAATGATCAACTTATTCCAAAAAATTAGATATTATATAACTCTTGAACTCTTAAGAAATTAAAATAAATTCTGTGTAGTCACACATCCTATTTTATAGATTATTTGATATATCACAGTGAAGGGGTGGAAACATGGGAAGGTAGGGAAAGAAAGTGAGAAAAACCTCACACTGGGATCCAAATATCCATCTGACTAATTAGTATAATATGAAGAAGGTGAGGGATCAACAGAAAACTTATGAGACATCGGATGATTATTCTATGAGAAATGTCCTCTATCTCACTTCCCTGGGATATATTTCTGAGAAAATGACGAATATTAGGATCATCATCCCTTTCCAGATAAAACCCTTCCATCTTCCTCTTGGGTTTGACCAAACTTAGAAGAAAGACATCTTAGGGGCGCCTGGGTGGCTCAGTCGGTTGGGCGTCCGACTTCGGCTCAGGTCATGATCTCGCGGTCCATGAGTTCCAGCCCCGCGTCGGGCTCTGTGCTGACAGCTCAGAGCCTGGAGCCTGCTTCATATTCTGTCTCCCTCTCTCTGCCCCTCCCGCACTCATGCTTTGTCTCTCTCTCTCTCTCTCCCTGTCAAAAATAAATACACTTTAAAACAAACTCTTTTAAAAAATTTTTTAAAAAAGAAGGAAGACATCTTAGCTCCTATCCTATAATCATACAAACACTGTTCTTAGCGAACATCTTCCAGGAAGACATGGTTAGAACTTCTCTCCTTCATAGTAGGAGTGTGACAAGATTACAACAGTTTGGCTATTGATCTCTTACCTTAGGTGTTGACGTTGTTTTATCCTTAAAAACAGTAGAGGGAAGCACTTTTGTGGCATACTATATTAGGGACAAAAATAATAGTAGGTCATTAGAAATGCTATGCATTTCCAATCTTCGGTATATTTATTTCCTAATTTAAATCATTCCTTACCTCCCCATCACTCATTTAAATTCTACCCAACTTTCAGGGTCGAGCTCAAATTCTAACCACATAGTCAATGGATCTTTTTCTTACTTTAAATTAATCTGACCCCATTCATTGCCCTTTTGACCACATTCTTCTCGTTTGTATGACTTGCTTTGGTGCAAAAAAATACGCGAGGAATTAAGTGCTCTATATGTATATGACTAGTTTACACACTAAGCATGTAAACTTTTTGAAAAAAAAATTTAGTTCTTTCTCATTTACCCACAACAGAGTACCAAGTATGAAGAAACAATGTGCTCAGTAATTACTCAAGTGAATGAATCCTACTTTTTACTTCGTAGTGCCTGACTTTTATTGCAGGTTTGCCTACATATGGTCTGTTCTTTATTTTTTATTTTTTTATTATTTTTTATTATTTTTTTAACATTTATTTATTTTTGAGACAGAGAGAGACAGAGCATGAACAGGGGAGGGGCAGAGAGAGAGGGAGACACAGAATCCAAAACAGGCTCCAGGCTCTGAGCTGTCAGCCCAGAGCCTGATGCAGGGCTTGAACCCACAGACCGCGAGATCATGACCTGAGCCGAAGTCGGACGCTCAACCGACTGAGCCACCCAGGCGCCCCTGGTCTGTTTTTTAATATCTTATCTTCCACAGACAATTGTGGCTAATATAGGGCTTATTCTGTCTATATCATATTAAAAAGTAAAACATAATTTATAATAAAATTTTATATTCTCCAAAGTAAGCATCTAGAAACTATCCTTTGAAGGACACTGTTTACCTCCTATAGCAGAACTAGTCATCATTTCTTGATGATTATGTAACAGTAAAATTATTTTTAACGTATGGGGGGTGGGAGGGAGGGGAGGGGAGGGGATGGGCATTGAAGAGGGCATCTTTTGGGATGAGCACTGGGTGTTGCATGGAAACTAATTTGACAATAAATTTCATATAATAAAAAAAAATTTTTAAATAAAATAAAAGAATTATTTTTAACAACAAAAAATTAATACCCATACTAATTTATAGATAGTAAGTAGGCCTTGCTTTCTCAGATATACCTGTGTGCTACAATACCTCAGGTTGACCTAGGGAGCACATATCCTGAGAAAGAATCTATAGATTTACAGACGCCATTCACATCCAGCCCAGATGACATTTAAGGAGTCACTAGTGACTACCTGATACTTACAAGGAAAGAGGAAGTGGACACGGTTGTAGGTATTGGGGGCGGTGGAAAATCTGGCTTCGTAATTAGCTAGTGAAAAGGTAAAAGAAATAAAATAAAATAAAAAATAATGCAAAGATGGGGCCTTGAAAAGAGATGTGCTGAATGGAAAGGCTTCAATCATTTCTAGACATGGTGAACTCATGATCCTGCCCATGAAAATCGTCTAAAGCTGTAAGTTCAAGTGCTTTCATTTAGGTATGCACGTGCGATTCAGAAATAAGCTCAGCGCCAGTAGACAGACGACGAAGACAGCACTCTATACAGCAGATTTCTACTCTTCTCGTGTTATTAAGTTACCAACTTTTCCTGCCGCCATAATTCAGGTTCAGAGGTTAAACGTAGGAATGTAGTGGAAAAGCCCACCTTCTCACATTTTGCATTTTCAAAAAGTTTTGCAGGAAAATCTAGCTTTCATATAAATATTCGCACAGATTTTCACATTCTTCTGAGGAAACAATGGGCTATTGTGGGTTATGTCTCTTGCTAGTGTTTCCCTGCGATTAGATTGGAAGCGATATTTAAGAGAGATTGCTAACTCACGAAAGAAGCTGGAGGCTCAGTGCCCTCTACTGGCAGATCAGGTGTATGGAGCTTCATCCGAGTCATCTAAAAATAATAATAATAATAATATCTTAAAATGAAATGATCGGTTTCCTAAGTTCAACTTCCAAATAAGCAGTCCTCTCAAGACACGGGAGATCAGAAACTGAGATGACACAAGAGACCAGACAGGAAATCACAGTGGCCCCGCTGCTGCATTCTGCTGTAACCAGAGCTGTTAGAGATAGGTAAGTTTCCATTAAACATCACGGCCAATGGCATTGCCATTAACCAACCTCTGCCCGAACTTCTAAACTTGCAAGACACAGCCAGGGCTTTAAGGGTTATACATATTATATATGCTGTCATGGAACTATACATATCGTTGTCTTTATTGGGACATTTGCAAAAGGGAAAGGGTCCACCTACAGTCAGTGTGTGTGGGTGGGGGGGAGAGAGAGAGAGAGAGAGAGAGAGAGAGAGAGAGAGGGATCTGGAGTCTGCCTTCCTTGTTCTCTTTACTACTTTGCATTTGTGAACTTCAGCAAGGAGCCTCTGCATTTTGGGAAGACTCTTTGGGATTTAAAACAAAGGCAAAGGAGAAATTTCTGAATGTGTAGTTACGGAGCCCCAAATTCTTACTATATACTAACTGGTGGACTGGATTTGTAAAACGCCGCTGAGTAGGAACGATAGAAGAGACAATGAGAGAATCATGAACCGGGGCCCAAGGCAAACACAGTACCAACTATGGTTCACCTCTTGGGGTCGTACAGCCTTCACCGTCTGTGGGTTCTTCTTCTGTTTGCGAGGCCTGGTGCCAGTGGTAGATGCTGGCCTGTATATGAAAGCATATCATATACATTGACTTAGCAGTTCCTTCACCATGATGAGGACATTCAAGAGAAGTTTGCCAATTTCCTTTGCCTGTTGCATCATCTTTGGTCATTGACTGGCCTTTCTTCTGTTCTCTAGGACATTCTTAAGGTTTCCTTGTCCTGGAATTCATAATCACCACCACGAATTTTCTTTGTGATTCTCTACAGAGCCCTGAATTCCTAATAACGATGGCACTGAATCAACGGTTGTAAAAATTATGTTATTTCATTAATGATTTATTCACTCAATATTTAGGAAAACCCATTACATGTGAGTAAGTCAGTGTTTTAAAAGTGCTAGAAAGACGCTACAGTGTCAAGACCGTGTTTGAAAGACGAGGCAATCTAGGTGGAAATCCAGATTCCACCGATTTACTTTGTAAAACTTTGAACATATTTTTAGCCTCTCTGAAAGTTTGCTTCCACTTTAGGACAAGTGTAAAGTGCCTGGCTTTGCAAGAGTGTTGTAAGAATTAATATACAATACCTTTTCATCTATAAAATGGCATTAACAGTTAGCACTTCACAACCTTCTTGTGAAGATTAGAGATAATGAATGCAAAAAGACTTAGCACAGCAAGTGTCATAAGCTAGCGACCGATAATTGTTACATATTTTGTTCCTACAATGGGTGTAAAATCCTTAATGATGAGAGTTAGACTAACTCTATTAATTATATTATTAATTATATTTATTAATTATAAATAAATAGAATAGATAAATAAAATAAATAGAATAACTATTAATTATATTATTAATTGTATTTATTAATTATAAATACAGTGATCAACACAAAAACACATGTCTTACTGTGCAGGATTTCCCAGTAAAACTGACACCCAGCATCTGGTCCAAGAAAAAATGCATCTGGACTCGTTTCAGAGTATTTGAAGGGAACCCTAATTAACTTTGAGAATTTGGGTCAGCTCCTTAAATTTAAAATAAATTAGAGGCCAAAAAGTCCCCAAAGCAAGATAGAAGGCTACCTCTGGACTTTCTTCTGCTTTCGTCTGGGGCTTTGGTGCCAGATTACTATAGCAACCACCACAAATATGACAGCCACAGGGAACAGCACCCCGACCACAATGGAGAAGTCTGCAACAAAGAGAAGCAGAGCTGGTGAGGGCATGAGAAATTCACAAATATGCATCACTCTAGTCCTTATTTCTTTTCTCATCACAAATTCCACCTCCCGTTTCCCCCCCCCATCCAAAACACGCATTCCCTGGAAAATCTCTAATAGTCAATAAAATAAAAATGCATTTTGATCTTGAGTGTTGTAATGTTATGCAGATAGAGAAAGTAAAGGGGAAATCCATATTGTACTAAACATTGCATATGAGGGAAGTCAGGCATCATGCTGCTGAGAATTCTTAGAAGGCACGACGTCTATAACCTCTGGAAAGTGTAGGGCTGGGAGAGGAGAGGAAATACGAAGTCAGGAGATGGAAGAAAAGGAGTGGCACACTTTTCACACTCAGCCTTGGAATCAGAGAAAAAGAAACGGAAGGCTTGAGATCATATTCCTGTCGGTAGCAAATAAGGAGTGAAGACACGAAGACCAGAATTGAGAGCGACACAAGCGAGTGTCTTACTGATGTTGGCTCCAGAGCAGAATGATTACAGACAGAAAAGAGATTATGTGACCCAGTGAACTGCGGCATGATTTGAACACATTTCCTGGATCTAGATGGTGTTTCCTCTGTTTTAATTCCTGATCTAAGTAATGAAGGCAACTTCAATCTTTTGCTACCGCAGACATTAATTTCTCTTATAATAGTCAGAAGCTTCAGAGACCAGGAGGTACAAGTGTGAGGGGGCAGTGCAAACAACTACTGCTTTCTTATTAGAGCTAGCAGAGCAATAATAAAATTAAATTTTGCAGAAATGTGAGAAAAACTCCCAAGTGTGAACACACATACATGCAGACGGAGGCAAATATGTCAGAAGCAGAATTTTAAGATAATGACAAACATCTAATATTTTCCACCTTGCATAACAATTCCGATCCAAAAGGCCAAAGGAAATAAAATTCTGAAGGGTTTGTGTTGAATATGGTATAGATATATTCAGAATAAAAAAAAAAAAAGGACTGGCACTAACATTAAAATTGTAACTATTTTCGGAAGACTAACATGGCACCAGAAGAAATAAAGAGGAAATTGACTGCTTCACAAACACCCCTAATTTGAAAGGACAAGGTCTGCAGAGAAAGCTGGGGTATAAGACAGATGAGAAGTATCGTAATTGGAAGTAGGTATGCATTTGAAGATGGAAATAATTGAAGAGAAAATACACTCTTCTGTTTCTGGTAATGGCGGTCTGGGAAATTCAGACTAACTCTCCCACTAAGAGCAACTAAGACATTTTTCCAAAAAAAAAAAAAAAAACACAAAAGTTGTCAAAGTTATGCAATATTTGAAAAAAAAATTGGGGAACGGGCATCTCACTGGCTCAGTTGGTTAAGTGTCCAACTCTGGTTCAGGTCATGATCTTGCAGTTCGTGAGTTCGAGCCCCGCGTCGGGTTCTGGGCTGACAGCTCAGAGCCTGGAGCCTGCTTCAGATTCTGTGTCTCCCTTTCTCTCTGCCCCTCCCTGTCTCGTGCTTTTCCTCTCTCTCAAAAATAAACAAACATTGGGGCGCCTGGGTGGCGCAGTCGGTTAAGCGTCCGACTTCAGCCAGGTCACGATCTCGCGGTCCGTGAGTTCGAGCCCCGCGTCAGGCTCTGGGCTGATGGCTCGGAGCCTGGAGCCTGTTTCCGATTCTGTGTCTCCCTCTCTCTCTGCCCCTCCCCCATTCATGCTCTGTCTCTCTCTGTCCCAAAAATAAATAAACGTTGAAAAAAAAAATTAAAAAAAATAAAATAAAATAAAAGAAATAGCAAACAAAATGTAAAAAAAGGAAAACAAATAATAAAAAAATAATAACAATTGAAAATTTGTATTTGGATGATATTTCAAAAGAGAAAACGATTCTACAGATTACACTGATAGAAAGAAAAGTGAGGGGGAGCCTGGGTGGCTCAGTCGGTTAAACATCCAACTCGCTTTTGGCTCAGGTCATGATCTCATGGTTCGTGGGTCCAACTCCACATTGGGCTCTTTGCTGACAGTGTGGAGCCTTCTTGAGATTCTTTCTCTCCCCCTCTCTCTGCCCTTCCCCTGCTCACACTTGCTCATGCCCTCTCTGTCTCAAAATGAATAAATAAACTTAAAAAGAGTAAATGTGATGGCCAAATTAAATTTAGATAAAGCAGAGAAAATGTGTAGGAAACCATAATATAACAAAGTTTATATATGAAAAAATTAAAAGCCTGAAGGGTTTTATAACTACTAAAGAAATCGGCTCTTCTATTCTTATACAAGGTATTCCAGAGAATATAAAAAATGAATACTTTCTAATTCATTTTCTATGCATAACATACCATAACGACACCCACACTGAGCAAGTACAGTATAAAGAAATTACAGGTCAGTATCACTCACGGACATAAAATAGCAAACATCATCCATCAATACTGTTTCTATGTTGAGTTCAGCCAAAGATTGCAAAGTTAAATACATGTTCACATATCAATCAATTTACTTTGAAATACTAGCTGTATAAAGGGGTAAGAAATCTCACCCAGTAAAGAAAGAAAATGTCTTTGATTTAATTCTCAGCAAAGTAGGAATAGAAGTGAATTTTCCTAATCTGAAGAAGATCTAAATATGTACAGAATACCTTCAGATACCGGGGCAAAATATTGCAAGTCTTGGAGATCGGGAGAAAAACAAAGAAACTTTTTATCACTATTTCTATTCTGCATTGTACAGGAGGCTCTATTCAGTGAAGGAAAACAAATACAAGAAATTAAAATTGTAAAGATTAGAGAGATACGAACAAAGCTGTCATTTTCTGAAATAATATGATTATGTAGGAAATCTGCTAAAATTTACAGATAAATTACTAGAATTATTAAGAGAGGTAGTATAGGTGCTTGGCACAAAAATGAATATACAAAAATTAGTTGAATTTCTATATTCTAGTAATAGCTGAAAAATATTTTTCTTTTTTTTTTTTTTAATTTTTTTTTTTCAACGTTTATTTATTTTTGGGACGGAGAGAGACAGAGCATGAACGGGGGAGGGGCAGAGAGAGAGGGAGACACAGAATCGGAAACAGGCTCCAGGCTCTGAGCCATCAGCCCAGAGCCTGATGCGGGGCTCGAACTCACAGACCGCGAGATCGTGACCTGGCTGAAGTCGGACGCTTAACCGACTGCGCCACCCAGGCGCCCCTGAAAAATATTTTTCAAAAGAGCCCATTTAAAATATACAGTAAATGTTAAAAACTGAGAACAAACTGAGAGTTGATGGGGGGTGGGAGGGAGGGGAGGGTGGGTGATGGGTATTGAGGAGGGCACCTTTTGGGATGAGCACTGGGTGTTGTATGGAAACCAATTTGTCAATAAATTTCATATATTGAAAAAAATATATACAGTAAAACTTAAATTCCTAGAAACAAACCTAATAAAATATATGCAAAATTGTTGTGGTGAAGCTATCAAGTATTAGCTGGCAAAATTAAGAAAAACTAAATAAACGGATAGACATTTTGTCAATAGATTCGGAATTCAACAGCTTATATGTGCTCATTGTTCCCATAGAGACCACAGATGTGGTCTATGTTAAATGAAAATCCCAACAGAAATTGTGTGTGTAACTTGAGAATATATGTGAAAGTACAAAAAACTACTAACCAAATCATTCATAAAGAACAGAGTTAAAGGACCACCTAGATCAAAATTATTTCAAAGATTCTTTTACTCTGGTAAAAAAATGCCAGAGTACACAGATAAATAGGACCACCAGAAAAGAACAGATATCCCAGAAAGACACATATATGAACACTTGCTTTATTAGGTAAGTGTCCCTGTGGAGCCTTAGGGAAGGATGATCATATGAATGATGATGTGACAATCGGGCATCCATCTGGGACAAAAATGAAATTAAACATTTGCATCATACACAAAACAATTTCAGATAGAGACTTAAATTTGAAAAGAGAATAAAATAATGCTTTTTAGAAGACAATACACAGATATATAATCACAATTTCAGAGTAGGGAAAATTTCCTTTAAAAAGGACACACACACACACACACACACACAACTAACAATAAGGAAATGATGAAAAAATTGACTGTACTGCATTAAAAACTTCTGATAATCACATAACACCCCAAAAAGCATAAGAAAACTCAGAAGGAGGGAAGTTACTTTTAACATATATAACTGAAAATAGTTTATATGAAAAATATAATATTAAAACATACACAAGTGAATAAAAAGGTGGGGAGAGACAACTCACTAGAAATACAAAAAGGCTTAAACAAATACTTCACAGAAAATATAATCCAAATGGCCAAAAGATAAGGAAATGTTCTTTTATTATTCAGAGTGGTAGTAGTTACAGAAAGCAAAATTAAAAACCCAACATGCCGTCACAAAAACTTAGCCAAAAGGGCTAAAATTTGCTATCTGCCAATGGCAAATGGCTTAAAGGTCGTAGAACAATAGGAACTTATACTCACTGCTGCTGGGAGTGTTAATTTGTACAACCACCCCGGAAACAATTTGGTATGATATAGTTAAGATAAATAGATTTGAATGTGGGGTGCCTGGGTGGCGCAGCCAGTTAAGCCTCCGACCTTGGATTTCGGCTCCAGTCATCATCTCAAGGTTCATGAATTCGAGCTCCACATGGGCTCTGTGCTGATAACGCAGAGCCTGCTTGTGATTCTCTGTCTCTCTCTCTCTCTCTCTGCCCCTCCCCGACTTATCCTCGCTCAAAAATAAATAAACATTTAAAAAACTGGACTTGAATGATAACATTTATGGAAATTTTTTTCAACATAGCCTTGAAGTATCCGTAAAAGCAGTAAGAAAGGAAATTGTCATATATATATATGTATATATATATGTTATAGTATAAATGTATATAAATAACATATGGAATGTATCTATTTATATGTTTTCTGTATAAATTTTACTGAAAAATGGCTTTAATTAAGTAAGCTTGAAAGCCCATGGTTATATATGGCCATACTATAGAGCAGGGATCTTAACCTTTTATGTGCCACAGATCATTTTGGAAATCTGATAAAACCTGTAAGCCCTTTCCCTGAATGTTTTTAAATTCATTAATAAAATGTAGAGCACTAAAAAGGAAGCCAATGATGTTGGAATACACTTGTCAAAATATTATAAAACAATCTGTGATATAGTTAAATATTTGCTTCTTTTTAAGCCCTAAATTATAAGATCTAATGGTAGATTAATAACCACCATAATTTCAAACTAGAGATACATATATGTGATACTTAAAGATTCATGTAGCCATCAGCCCTCAACAGTTACAAAAAGATCGAGATCATACCATGCATATTTTCAGATCACAACGCTATGAAACTTGAAATCAACCACAAGAAAAAGTTTGGAAAGCCCTCAAATACATGAAGGTTGAAGAATATTCTCCTAAAGAATGAATGGGTTAACCAGGAGACTAAAGAAGAAATAAAAAATACATGGAAGCAAATGAAAATGAAAATATGACAGTCCAAACCCTTTGGGATGCAGCAAAGACAATCCTAAGAAGAAAATACGTTGCAATTCAGGTCTATCTCAAGAAGCAAGAAAGGTCCCAAATATACAGTCTAACTTTACATCCAAAGGAGATAGAAAAGCAAACAAACCTAAAGCCAGCAGAAGAAGGGGAATAATAAAGATTAGAGCAGAAATAAATGATATAGAAACAAACAAACAGACAAAATACAGAACAGATCAATGAAACTAAGAGCTGGTTTTTTGAAAGAAGAAACAAAATTGGTAAACCCCCTAGCCAGACTTATCAAAAAAGAGAGAGAGAAAGAGAGAGAGAGAGAGAGAGAGAAAACCCAAACAGATAAAATAAAAAATGAAAGAAGAGAGATCACAACCAACACCACAGAAATACAAACAATTTTAAGAGAACACTATGAAAAATTATACACCAACAAACTGGGCAATCTGGAACAAATGGACCAATTCTTAGGGACCCATGCACTACCAAAACTGAAACAGGAAGAAATAGAAAATTTGAAAAGACACATAACCAGCAAAGAAATTGAATAAGTTATCAAAAATCTCTCAACAAACAAAGGTCCTGGGCCAGATGGCTTCCCACGGGAATTCTACCAGACATTTAAAGCAGAGTTAATACCTATTCTTTTCAAACTGACCCCCAAAAATAGAAATGGAAAGAAAGCTTCCCACCTCATTCTATGAAGCCAACATTACCTTGATTTTAAAACTAAACAAAGACCCCCCTGAAAAGGAAAATTACAGGCCAATATTCCTGGCAAAACTGGATGCAAAAATTCTCCACAAGATACTAGCAAATTGAATTCAACAGTGCATTGAAAGAATGATTGACCACAATCAAGTGGAATTTGTTCCTGGGCTGCAGGTCTGGTTCAGTATTCACAAATCAACCAATGTGACATACCACATTGTAAAAAGAAAGGATAAAAAGTATATGAGCCTCTCAATGGATGCAGAAAAAGCATTTGACAAAATACAGCCTCCTTTCTTGATAAAAAACCTCAAGAAAGTAGGGATAGAAGGAACATAATTCAAAATCATAAAGGCCATATACAAAAGACTCACAGATAATATGATCCTCAATGGGGAAAAACGAAGAGCTTCTCCTCTAAGGTCAGGAACACAACAGTGATGTTCACTGTCACCACTGTTATTCAGCATAGTGTTGGAAGTCCTAGCTTCATCAATCAGAAAACAAAAAGAAATAAAAGGCATCCAAATCGGCAAGGAGGAAGTCAAATTTTCACTTTTCATAGATGACATGACACTCTATGTGGAAAACCCAAAAGGCAGAATGAGAAATCAAGAAATCGATCCTATTTATAATTGTACCATAACCCATAAAATATCTAGGAATAAACCTAACCAAAGAGGTAAAAGATCTGTACACTGAACACTCGAGAAAGCTTCTGAAAGAAATTGAAGAAGACGCACACAAAAAAGGAAAAACATTCCATGCTTATGGGTTAGAAGACCAAATATTACTAAAATGTCTATACTACCCAAAACAATCTACACATGCAGTGCAATCCCTATCCAAATAACACCGGCATTTTTCATAGAGTTAGAACAAACAATTCTAAAATTTGTATGGAACCAGAAAAGACTCCAAATAGCTAAAGTAACATTGAAAAAGAAAATCAAAGCTAGAGGCATAAAAATTCTGGACTTCAAGCTATATTACAAAGCTGTAATCTTAAGATAGTATGGTACTGGCACAAAAACGGACAGAAATCAATGGAACATAATAGAGAACCCAGAAACGGACCCATAAATGCATGGCCAATTCATCTTCAACAAAACAGGAAAGAATACCCAATGGAAAAAAGACAATCTCTTCAGCAAATGGTATTAGGAAAACTGGGCAGTGACATGCAGAAGAATGAACCTGGACCAACTTTCTCATACCATACACAAAAATAAATTCAAAATGGATGGAAAACCTAAATGTGAGACAGGAAGCCATCAAAATACTACAGGAGAATGTAGGCAGCAACCCCTTTGACCACAGCAACTTCTTACTAGACAAGTCTCCGCAGGCAAGGGAAACAAAAGCAAAAATGAACTATTGGGACCTCCTCAAGATAAAAGGCTTCTGCACAGCTAAGGAAACAATCAACAAAACCGAAAGGCAACCGACAGAACGGGAGAAGCTATTTGCAAATGACATATTGGATAAAGGATTAGTATCCAAGATCTATAAAAAAACTTATCCAACTCAACACCCAAAAAACAAATAACCCAGTGAAGAAATGGGCAGAAGACATGAACAGACACATCTCCAAAGAAGACATCCAGATGGCTAACAGACACATGCTCAACATCACTCATCATCAGGGAAATCCCGATGTTTATAGCTGCACTGTCAGCTATAGACAAATTATGGATAGAGCCCAAATGTCCATCACCTGATGAATGTATAAAGAAAATGTGATATATATATATGTGTGTGTGTATGTATATATATATATATATATATATATATATATATGCATACATATACACAACAGAATATTGCTTGGTGATCAAAAAATAATGAAATAACACGGATGGAACTAGAGTGTATTATGCTAAGCGAAATAAATCAGTCAGAGAAAGACAAATATCATATGATTTCACTCATATGTGAAATTTAAGGAACACAACAGATGAACATAAGGGAAGGAAAGGGAAAAATAAGATAAAAACAGAGAGGGAGGCAAACCATAAGAGACTCTTAACAATAGAGCACAAGTTGAGGGTTGCTGGAGGGAGGTGGTGGGGGGGGATGGGCTAGATGGGTGATGGGCGTTAAGGAGGGCACTTGTTGGGATGAGCCCTGGGTGTTATATGTAAGTGATGAATCACTGGGTTCTACTCCTGAAACCAACACTATACTGTATGTTAACTAACTTCAATTTAAATAAATAAATTTTTAAAAAATAAAGATTTATGCAGCAACCACAATGTGAGATAAAAATATATATGATTTGTATGGGTGACAAAGCCATGGGAACTACTAATACCATGGTGGTTTGTTGCCTTACATCCTGAATTCTGAATTCTAGAAAATTCTGAATTCTAGTTAGAATTTAATAAAAATAGAAATGTAATTTTTCTCATTCAGGTTTAGATGCGAAGCCTGGATATCATGAAAACTATCCGCTGAGGTCTGTCCTTTTGGAGACAGGACACTTTCCTGAATTAGAGGACTTTCACCAGTCTGGTGGAGGCTTTCCTTGACGGTTGGGTCAGAGGTAGTACCAGAAATGGAAACAAAAACAAAACAAAAAGAAAACCTAACGGATGAAGTTGAATCTTGACACAGTGGTGTTAACAAGGAGCATAAGTGATTTGGAGAAAAACGTCCCCAATTGTATCATGAACCACTCCAGCTGCCTCCTTGATTCCCTTAAGATATAAATTTGATGTAGTATAAAGTATCTTTGCATCACCAGTCCTTGGATTTAAAGTTTTCAAGAAATACTTTAACAATGTGTGTTGGAGTTTATTCTCCTTTATTGGATGATATGCAATTGAGGGGAAAAAAGCATAAAAATATAAAAAAAGATTAGGTTTAAAATAATATGCAGAGGTAGAATACATATAGAATCTATGCTTTCAGAAATAAAAGCTATAAAGAGTCAAAGTAAATTTAGGGTGGCATCTGCTTGGTCTTCTGAACAAAATGACAACAGATTATAAAAAAAGAAGACATGAAATGAGAAGATAATAGAATGATATGAAAGTGGTTTAAGGAGGGGTGCCTGGGTGGCTCAGTCTGTTGAGCATCTGACTAAGGCTCAGGTCATGATCTCACGGTTCGTGAGTTTGAGTCCCATGTTGGGCTCTGTGCTGACAGCTCAGAGCCTGGAGCCTGCTTTGGATTCTGTGTCTCCCTCTCTCTCTCTGTTCCTCCTCTGCTGTGCTCTCTTTCACTTTCTCTCTCAAAAATAAATAAAGATCTTTAAAAAAAAGTGCTTTAAGGAAACTCAAAAATGTCACTGAATATTTTAAAATGTCACTATAACTAAAAAAATAAAATATAATAAAATGTCATGATAACTAATAAATAGGAGTCTTAACATTGCCAAAAATTCACCGTATTTTACAGAAAATAATTTTGAAAGACTTTCCCAAAAATAACAGGCAATAGACAATGCCAAAAAAAAAAAAGATAATAAGGCCACCTAGTCAAGATACTTGATACAAATAATTTATATTTCTGAATTAGAAACCAAAGAAGTGGAACAGAATCCATTTTAAAATCTGTAATAATAGACACATTCCTGGAACTGAAGAATCAAATCCTCACTTTGAAAGACCTCACTGTCAAACAATCGAAATAATAAAAAGAAAACATTACCCAGGCATAACATGATGACTGGTTTTCATTAAGTAGCAATTCTAAAAACATTTAAGAGAAAAGAAACATTATTGTTAAGGGGTTATTTAACGACACCAACAAACAAAATAAGGGTAGCCTCAGGTTTTGAACTTTGAATATCAGTATTTACTTCTCAAGAGTCATGAAGTTAAAACTGTGAGTTAAAAAATCTAATCCAATCCTATCCGCTATTCATGTTTTCTACTTAGCAACAGAGTTAAATCCTTAAAAATGTTAAGTTTCATGTAAAAAGAAAGAAGAAATTACTAATGGAAGTGATTTAGCCAATGAAGAGAAGAAACAAAGTTCAACATGAGGGAAGTCATAGTTTAAAAGGATTTTTAGGGGATTTAGGTGGACAGAAACAAAGTAAATTATAGCTCAGAAGCATCAGAATTATATATATATGTATTAAAGCATATATATAATTAAGCATCAGAAGTAAATGCTATTCTTTCTTGAGAAGTCTAGCAAAGAGCCAATAATTGTTTTAAAATTTTTTTTAATTTTACATTTATTTAATTTTGAAAGACAGAGTGAGACAGGACACAAGTGGTGGACAGGCAGAGAGAGAAGGAGACACAGAATCTGAAGCAGGCTCCAGGCTCTGAGCAAGCATTCAGCACAGAGCCCGATGCGGGGCTTGAACCCATGAACCATGAGATCATGACCTGAGCCACAGTCAGACACTTAACCAACTGAGCCACCCAGGCACCCCAGAACCAACAAATTTTTTTAAAAATAGCCCAAACGTCAGAAGTAGATGCCATTTTTTTCTTGGGAAGCCAACAGAGAATCTGACCTTGGGACAGATGGTTTGGTCAGGCCCGTCCCCATCAGCACCCCCATCCCTTGTGTATGCAGAATAATAGTGGGCTATGCCTCTGGGCAAAGACCCAAGAACTGCTCTCTAGAAGCAATGGGGGATTCAAGAGCCTGAGGAACAGAATGGAGGCTAACTGCAGATGCCCACAGTAGATGAGACAGAAAAGGGAGGATCAAGGAAAGAGCGTGGAGGAAAAGCAGCTCTCTCGGGAAGTAAATGCAATGAAGAGCTCTCTCCTGGGCCAAGTACTCTTCACCATGGCGACTGGAGGTGAGGATTCCCCACCCTGGCTGCTTACCACTCCGAAGTCCTAGAGGGAGGTCTCTCTATCTACCGATAGAGCTCACATCCAGATGTCCCATCCAGAGAGGTATCAGGAGGTACAACAAACACAAAAACATACAAAGAAAACCCATGCAAGCTAATTCGAGTCAGCCTAATCCCACATTCAACAAGGGTCCCATATTCTGAAGAAAAAAAAAACAGCACAGTGAAATAAGAGACAGGGTGAAAGACAAATCAATCAAACTCAAAAGAAATAGAGATGATTCAAGGGACAGCAGTGAACCTACAAAAATAACCGAAGCCAGATTCTTAGAGAGTTTTATGAGGATTCTATATCTACACATTAAGCCAAGCCCGCTATGAAAATAGAATAATCATAAAGCGAGAAAATGGGGGAAATTAAAATAAGATTGCAACTCTAAAATTTGAGGAGATCTTTTCGTATGTCGAGCAGGAGCATAAGGACTAGAAAATATGATTGAAAAGTTGTTAGAAACCTTGAAGATTAATATTTTAGATTCAATATTTATGGAACAAGAATCCCAAGAGGAGAGAAAAAAAGGCGACGAAATCTAATGTACTACGAACTACAAGCTTGGAAGAGGAGAGCAAGACGCGTAATGTTACCTACGGAAGACCACTGTGGAGTCATCACAGTCAGGAGGGGCCCATCCTTCTTTGCACTGACACTGGAGCTCATGGTCACACACCTAGACAAGCAGTGATCCTGTCAGTTTCCACACTAGGCTGACCACCAACCCAAGGAGCCTGTTCATCCGTTCAGAAGAAGGACTAACCCCTGCTCTGCACCCTTGCAACTACCTCCGTAGTGTATGGATCCATCATGGGAATTTCAATACCAGATGCTTGGAAGAAAATTTTTTTCATCGAACCAAACTATTGAGTGGTTAGGCAGACTTCGTATCACTCAGAGCTGAAACGGTACTTTAGCATCGTCAGGACTGACCCGAACTTCCAAAAGATTCGGCGAGCTTGGGGAAACGTTTTCAAAACTTACGGCATGCCCTCTGCACTTGGAGGAGCAGTTGGTCGATTTGTAGGCTCTTTCGATATCCACACATTCTGCATTAATGCAAACCTGAAAGCGATGTGAAAAAAACACTGAGTTCACATCAATCCCCGATGGCTTCATTTCTGCAAATTGCTCAGCCTTTGGAATTTAGTCTTATATTATTAGCCACTACTATTGTTATCAAACTTACCTTTTTAAAAATTTTTTAAAATTATTATTTTTTTTTATTTTGAGAGAGAGAGAGAGAGAGCACAAGCGGGGGAGGGACAGAGAGAGAGGGAGACCCAGAATCCCAAGCAGGCTCCAGGCTCCGAGCTGTCAGTGCAGAACCCAATGCGGGGATCGAACCCACAAGCCGTGAGATCATGACCTAGGCCAAAGTTGAATGCTTAACCGACTCAGCTACCCAGGTGCCCCCAAACTGACCTTTTTATTAGGGAAATCACAACATTCTTTTGCAAATAAGAATATGGGATCTAGATAATATTTATTTTAAATATTTAGAAAGTTCTCTAGAGAATATTTCCTTATTTGACTTCATTCCTCATGGGTCATTCTGTTCATCTACCCCTTCAGTCCACTCCTGAGACAAATATTTAGCACTGAGCTAAGCATTGCACATGATACAAGGCACCCATTCCAAACAAAAACATTATGGAAAGCGTGTTAATATCATGTCATCTGGAATATTCAAACAATTTTCATTTATCTAAAAATGAGTAGTATTTTTATTATTCTCTTTATTGTTATCAGAATGGCTTATAATTTATTGAGACCCTACTGATTTGGGGGCAATAAAATTTACCTAGGTTTAATAACCTAGTACTAAGCACATAATAGTTGCTTGTTAAATAGTATTGACGGGGTGAATGTAGGCATGCATAAAAGAATGGCGTAAGTATTGCTTTGAAAACTGTCCTCCGTGGAACAGAAGGAGGCCTTGAGTAGCAAACATCAAGACAAAAAAACAAGACCAAAGAACATTTTGATTAAAAGCTACACTTTCAACTTACCTTCCTGTGTCCACACTTAGTTCCATTAGCTACCATGCCTATATCTGGACTGCTGTCGTCAGGATCGAACATTTTACAGGTCAGGAAAGTTACTATATGTCCTCTCCAGGGCAAATTATCTGACCCACCTTGGCAGAACAACTTCCCACACAGGGCATCACTGAGGAAAAGCCAAAATTTGCTGCGGTTAAAATACCAGGATCCACATTACAGTTTTCCCCAAATGTAACACAGTTCCCTATCGGTATTTAATTAATGGCATGTCTCCCTAGAGTAGAGATTCCTAGTTCTCCTTTGTATCAAAGTTCCCCTTGTTCTTCGGTAATAGAACTAGTGAATAGTAACAAGAAACACTGCTACTCAAAAACAAAAAAACAAAACACAACAAAATCCTGATTTCCCAGGTTCTCGGGCAGCTAATTTTTGGCCAAGTGCCTAACTAAGTTCCGGCCAACTGCAAGAAAGCAGGATCTTGCGTGCAAATTCTTGCAGGTGACCTTACGTGAAAGAATATGTCTTATTCCTCATTTTTCCTCATTTTGGCTTATTGGAATGCAGTGGCTGGAGCTGGAGAAGCCATGACAGACCAAAAGAAACACTTGGGAATAAAGGTCATTTTCAAGATAAAGGAGAATGGACTTGTAACATCATGAAGGGCACACAGGGAGTCTGTTTCTATTTTGTTTCAGCTAAGGTACTTTTTTTTTTTTACTTAATTTATTTGGAGAGAGACAGAGACAGTGTAAATGGGGGAGGGGCAGAGAGAGAGGGAGAGAGAGAGAGAGAGAGAGAGAGAATCCCAAACAGGCTCCGTGCTGGCAGCACCGAGCCTGATGCGGGGCTCGAACCCACGAATCGAGAGATCATGACCTGAGCGGAAACCAAGAATCGGACGCTTAACCAACTGAGCCAACCAGGTGCCCTAAGGTTACTTCTTATTTTCATGAATTGCACTGAGGAATTCTCCCCACTGTAACTGTGTCTATCTACGGCTGAGTCTTGGGTGGCATGCAAGGCATCGTGTGTGGTTACTGGAAGAACTATCTCCCTGCAAATAAAGATGAAACAGCTCAGCACTCAGTAAAGCCATCCACTTACTGCCAAGGTGAGTAAAGTCGATGCCAATAAAATTGGACTCAATTGCTTCAGGCAGAATTCAGAGGAGGGCTCGGAAAAACTATTCTGAGAGTGACAGAATCAGATTCTTCTGATGCTTCTGGTAGCTGTGAGGAAATGTGACTGCGGAGTGGAGAAAGGCATACATTCTCTCCAAAACGGAGAAGGTGTTTTTCTGGAGTCACTTTATACAGAAGGCTCTAGAGCACAGAGAATTCCAGGCGTAGTCTCCACTACAGCCAATGACTACTCAGAAGTGACTAGGAGGTCGGGCCGCGGAAAGAATGATACGTTTGTGCCGCTAGTTGCGGAAATGACCCAGTGCTCATACAAACGGTTATACAGGACAATAGCGTGCGCACATGCTCATAGGGAAACGGAGCTACTCTGCTCTCTTTCGCACTCGCTACCTCACAAACCACACGTTGGTCCCCCCAAAACACATACACATTTCTTTTTACATAATTGTCTTCCCTTTTAAATCTGTCCCGATTTCTTATAAAGGAGAGACCACCCGGACCCCCAAGAGATGATACTAGTCCAAAATACAGTTTGGTAATATTTATCATCTAGAACAATTATTGTTTAATAGAAAAGCGTTGAGAAATGTTAACCTTCTTCAGTCTCTTGCTATGCAGTACTTAGTGTGTGTAAAATCTGGAGCAGGTACTAAGTTTAATCTGTGATAATTTGAATTTTAAAAGTCATCTTAAAACTGTGGAATTAAAAAAAGATCTTATACAAAAATCTGAAGTCCTGGGGCACCTGGGTGGTTTAGCCAATTAAATGTCTGACTCTTGATCGCGGCTGAGGTCATGATCTCACAGCTTGTGAGTTTGAGCCTCACGTTGGGTCTGCACTGATAGCATGGAGCCTGCTTGTAAATCTCTCTCTCCCTCCTTTTCTGCCCCTCCCCCACTCACTCTCTTGCTCTTTCTTTCCAAATAAATAAATAAACATCAAGAGAAATTTCAAGCCCATTGCTTGTGATATGCTAGAATTTTTCCCACCAGAATATCAATACAAAAAGTAAAACAAATTCTCCAGATGAACTGTCGATCTTTTCTTACTGTATTTTTTTTCTTTCTGTAATACCATGGCAAGTTTTTTTTTCAATATATGAAATTTATTGTCAGATTGGTTTCCATACAACACCCAGTGCTCATCCCAAAAGGTGCCCTCCTCAATGCCCATCACCCACCCCCCCCCATCAACCCTCAGTTTGTTCTCAGTTTTTAAGAGACTCTTATGCTTTACCATGGCAAGTTTAAATAAAACTATATAAGCATTATATTGGTTATTCTTCTGAGTAGATAAATATCTCTACTCCTTGAATCATAATGAAAGACTTAGGTGGAAAAGCACCTAAGGAATATTATTAAATCCACCCACGTATAGATTTCCAGCCAGGCCCATTCACTGCTGCATGTTTCATCCAAACATCCACTCTATTTAACAACGACTGTACTCAATGTCATCTGAAACACCGGCCATGAGGGACTGGAAAAAAGAGATCATTTCTTATTTGTCTTTTTAACTCAGTCGGTAGCCTGAAACCCTAGCACATAATAGTCACCTAATGGATGCTTTCCAAATTCACTTTCTGTTTAACTGGAATGAATCAGAATGTGTGTCTGGGAGAGAGTGAGTCCCCTAGTCTGTGGAGCAGGAAGGTTCAAACAACAAGGCCACTTACTTTGTTTTGCAGGGAATACGTGTGTCATCCACTTTGCGACAGTACCCATACCTCGACCCACCTTCATTCCTGCTGTAACACGATTTATCTGCAACGCTGGTCCCTGGAACCAGGCATGGTCAGCAGGGACATATTAGAAAAGAAAAGAGATAAGGCGTTCGATGCCACAGAGGGTTCATGAAACGTCAAATTAATGAAATACATAGCATGAGAAGCACTGTTAGGGCATAATCCCATTGACCCTTGTCAGAAATACAGGCTGCAATAATTTGTTACTAAGAAAGCTGGTTAGAATTTAAAATAATGTTTTAAATATTTATTTTTTGAACAATGGATAGCTACACATTTGGAAATATGGCTGACATGCTTAAGATTAAGAAAACTCCATCTAAATGTAAAGACTTAATTGGAGAGCCACAATCATTGCATTAACAACCCACAGGCAGACATTGGAATGCTCTCCTGGTAATACTTGCCAGGAGAAATACCATTTCTTACAATGTTTAGCCAAACTGCTTTGTGCACGCGCAACAATAAGCATCACGTATTTCATTTCTCATGTAATCTTTCTTAGAGCCCCATCGGATGAGCAATAGAATACAGGGGTTCAGGGTTCAGGAGCTAAATCGCAGCTGTGTGACCTTGGCCAAGTGCCTTAACCTCTGGGTTTATCTGTAACTCAACTCACTGTCCATGCCCTTCCTGAACAATGTCCAAGATGATAAAATGAGTTTTATTACCGTATTTTCTTAGTTGTTTGGTCTCAGTAACATTTACAGGCTCCTTGTTATTTAATAAAATAAAATACCTACACTGAGAAAAGTGAATAACTAGGCCTGGATAATAAGGAAAAGCAGATTCCTAATCCCAAGCTTCAGAGGTCTTGGTGCTAATGTTGTGGAAGGGATCATTCATACTCCCGGTACACGCTGCTTCCCAATTAACAATACACTTGTCCTTTCCCCAATGACTGCATATTCTGCAGAATCATAGCTATAAAAATTGCATTGCATAAATATTATATAATTTATTTTCACTCATGCTTACTCTTGGACTTTGAGATGTTTCCCAATTACCCATTATAATTTTTTTAAAGAGTGCTGGCTGAAAAATCCTTTGTAAACCAATATTCCTGAACACGATTCCCGGGGAAAGGCGTGCATTTTCTTTTTAGATTCCACATACATTTTTCCAATTCTTCCTGGAAAGATTGTGCTAACTCATGTTCTTACCAGACTATAAAACTGGGTGTTGTGTCACAGCTTCACTGAAACTGAGCCTTAACTGTAGAAAAGCTTTGCCAATTTGACAAACGTGGAAGGAATCAACTTTTCGTTCCTGTTTCTTACTATATTTATGTCTCCTGACTCATTAATGTGTCAGTACTTCTACTTCTCGCTGGTGAGTTAAGATGATTTTAATGTTCTTTAGATGATTGTACTTCTTTATGACAAATTGCCTATTAATGCCTGGGCCACATTTCTAATATTTGGAACGGCAACTGACTTACAGAAATGATTTGATATTGAATAGTGATCTCGAGACCTCCTTATATATATGCTATAGACTTTTCAAACTTTGAAAATTAATTTGAAATAAATTTGTGAGCCCTTATGAACGACAAAATTTGGAATTTCATTGCGGCACATCTGCTTCTCTGGTCTTTTATAAGGGCTGCCTTTGAATGTATGATTTAAAAGATCTCTCCTATTCTAATATCAGATAAATATGTTCCACATTGATTCAATAATTTTGAACGTTTACTAAAGTCAGGCAATGTGTTAGGACCCCCTGGGAACACAGTTGTGAACAAAATACATAGTGTCTAGGTGCTGGGAAATTTACAGATTCGCAGGTGAGGCAGATAGTGAAGGGTCGGGCAAAAGGACCATGTAAAAGCATTTACTGCAGGGTTTTGTCCCCAGATACTAAAGGGGAAGCTCAGAGCCTCACCTCTGTGCTCAAGTTTTCTTTCCCCAGGTTTCTGCTATATACTGACGTCAGCCAAGGAAGCCGTGTTTCTTTAACCCGCAAACCCATACTTGTTTCCACCTGTAATTTCGCATTCGTGTCCGCCTGACCTGTGATCGGGAGGTTTGCTGAGGCCGGAATCCAGGGGTCAGCGCACTTCCTGAGGCACCAGGGGTATCCAGCGTTCTCGTCAAACTGTGTCTCAGCCCACCCTTGCCTGATCCAAAGGGTTTTATTCAGGAATTTTTTTCTAAGTTCTAGTGCATGTATTTCTCAGGTTTCTTTCGTTTTCTTTTTCTCTTTGACCGGGTGTGTTGTAAATCAGCGATCGATGTTGCTTTCCTTTCTCTTGTTTTATGTATATTTTCAGGGATTATGAAAAGTTCCTGGCATGTGGTAGCCCTCGTCAAGTATTTTTAGGAAGACGTATTTCCCCTGTTTAAAAAATTCCTTCAGCCACTTAGGTAAGAATCTGGAAGTGTTGCAGAGGAGGGTATGAAAATTAAATATACATGCACACTGGATATCCTATGCAGAAAGTCCGGAGAACTGATATTTTTAAAATTGCCTTTCTGATCAATCTGTTGAGCACAATGGAAGTTTCAGTTTATAGTTTTGGAGATTAAGTTATGCTTTTATTTTTAATTTATTTTTATGGCGTAATCAGAGAATATGTCTTCTAAAATTCCAGTATGACGGACAAAACGGACATTCAAGAGATTTGGTTTTCCCAGATTGCTCCTCTGCATTCCCACAGCCCTTCTTCTCTTTTCTTCCTCTTTCCTTGTACTCTGCCCATCTCCCGGCACACCGCTCCCCCCACCTCCACAGACTTCCAGGGGTGTACTCATCTGAGAAGGATCTTGATCAGGGTTTCCAGATAAAGCACAGGATACCCAGTGAAATTTATTTTTCTTTTAAGTTTTTATTTAAATTCGAGCTAGTTAACATAGTTGCAATGTTAGTTTCAGGTGTACAATATAGCGAATCAACGCTTTCATACGTCACCCAGTGCTCGTCACAAGTGCCCTCCTTAATCTCTATCACCTCTATTACTCATGCCCCCCAACCCCCTCTGGGAATCATCAGTTTGCTCTCTTTAGCTACGAGTCTGTTTCTTGGTTCACCTCCCTCTTTTTTTTCCCTCTTTGTTTTGTTTCTTAAATTGCACATGTGAGTGTGCTTGCTGGAGCAGCACACATACTAATATTGTAACGATACAGAGATTCACATGGTCCCTGTGCAAAGAACACATGAATTCCACATGAGTGAAATCATATGGTATTTGTCGTTCTCTGACTTCTTTCACTTAGCATTATACTCTCTAGCTCCACTCATGTCATTGCAAATGCCAAGACCGCATTCTTTTTGATGGCTGAGTAAAATTCCATTGTGCGTATGGGGGGGTGTGTATATATATATATTAACTGGGCTATATATATATATATATACACCCTCCACACACACACCATATATACATACATATATATCATATATATATATATACACCATATATATATATACACCATATATATACCACATCTTATATGTATATACCACATATATATGTGTGTGTGTATATATATATATATATATACCACATCTATAAGTATATACGTATATACTTATATGTATATACATCACATATGTGTGTGTGTGTGTATATATCTGTGTATGCACACACATATATATACACACACACCACATCTTATCCATTCATTATTTGAGAGACATTTGGACTGCTTCCATATCTTGGCTCTTGTAGATAATGCTGCTATAAACATCAGGGTACACGATCCCTTTGAATTCGTCTCTTTGTATTCATTGGGTAAATACCTAGTAGTGCAATTGCTGGATCATAGGGTAATTTGATTTTTAACTCTCTAAGGAACCTCCATACTGATTTCCAGAGTGGCTATACCAGTTTGCATTCCCACCAATAAGGCAAGAGTGTTCCCGTCTCTCCGTATCCTTTCCAGCACCTGTTGCTTCTTGTGTTGTTGATTTTAGCCATCCTGACAGGTGTGAGGTGATATCTTATTATAAACTTTGATTTGTATTTCCCCGGTGATGAGTGATGTTGAGCATCTTTTCATGTCTCTGTTGTCATCTGGATGTCTTCTTTGGAAAAAAGTCTATTCATGTCTTCTACCCGTGTTTTAATTGAATTATTCATTTTTTCGGTGTTGAGTTTTGTAAGTTCTTTATGCATTTGAGATACTAACCCATTACCAGATATGTCATTTACAAATATCTTCTCCCATTCCAGTGGTTGCCTTTTAGTTTTGTTGACTGTTTCCTTCTCTGGGCAGAAACGTTTTATTTTGATGAAGTCCCAATAGTTTATTTTTGCTTTTGTTTCTCTTGCCTCCAGAGACATATCTAGAAAGAAGCTGCTACAGCCAATGTCAAAGAGGTTGGTTCCTTTGTTCTCCTCTAGGATTTTTATGGTTTCAAGTCTCACATTTAGATTTTTAATTCATTTTGAATTTACTTTTGTGTATGGTGTAAGAAAGTGGTCCAGTTTCATTCTTTTGCATGTTGCTGTCCAGTTCTCCCAACAACATTTGTTGAAGAGACTGTCTTTTTCCCATTGGCTATTCTTTCCTGCTTTACTCATTAAATCTGAATTTCAGATAAACCAAGTTTTCTTAGTATAAGTCTACTTCAAATATTTCATGAGACATACTGATACTAAAAAACATTGTTAATCTGAAATTAAAATTTAACTGGGCCATCCTTATTTTTGTTTGCTGAATCTAGCAGTCCCCAAATTGACCATATGTCTTAAAAATGCACTTATCCCGGATTCTGAGCGGATGCACCATTTCTAAGAAAGAAGACTGGGACAGAAGACTACTTTGGCCATAATTAAACACTGTTGCCCGTTATAATACGATTTTTCCTTGCGTGCGCAGAGAGAGAGGCAGGAATGCCCGCAACACGGGGGTCTGCCCTCCTACCTGGTCCCCACAGCTCGGTGCACTGCTCCTGAAGAGTGGGGCACATCCCCATCAAACAGTAGCCCTTCCCATTTTGACAAGGGAAGCCGTTGATTCGGTATCTATCATCAGGGCAAATACCAGATTTGCCATCACACATTTCTGACAGGTCACACTCATCTTTTGCTGGTCTGCACACTGCACCAGGCTTTTTAAGCTGCAGGGGAATAAAAGTGAAGAGAAGTTGTGTTGTTGTTTTTTTTCCCCACCTGACTTACCCTAATATCTCAAATTGATGCGCATAATCTTTTCCTTTTGGCCTTTTTTTGGGGGGAAAGGAGTTGCCTTTCAGTAAGATAGAATGATGCTTACATTTGCATTGTATAAACTAAAGACATCTATCGTATCACTTCTATTGACTGTGCCCAATGGCCGGAGTCCTTAAGTAATCAACATTTCCGAATTTATAATGCAAGCACTATAGAAATATCAATGAGAAAAATACACAAGAAAACCAAGCCTCATCTTAAATGCAAAGAAGGGATTTATCTTTTCCTTTACCGAATGCATCTTTGTCAAGATTTTCAAGATTTAAATGTGCAACTTCAGAGATGTATTGGTGAAGTGAACCTTCTGGATTAAAGAAAATAAGTTTTTACAAGCACCAGATCAGCATGCTCTGAGACTTTCCCAGGCGTCATGTTTCCTAATCCTTAATTCCTCTCATTGTATGCTCAAATATTTCTTTTCAACTCACTTCTTCCTATGAAATGACTTATTGTGGAGAAGAAATAACCGGATGCACATTTTTTTTTCAATGTTTATTTATTTTTGGGACAGAGAGAGACAGGGCATGAACGGGGGAGGGACAGAGAGAGAGGGAGACACAGAATCGGAAACAGGCTCCAGGCTCTGAGCCATCAGCCCAGAGCCTGACGCGGGGCTCGAACTCACGGACCGCGAGATCGTGACCTGGCTGAAGTCGGACGCTTAACCGACTGCGCCACCCAGGCGCCCCTAACCGGATGCACATTTGATGTGTTAACTGCATCGCCATCTATTATTGCAAACCTTGGTCTTACTTCCTCAGAGAAATCATAGTCAAACCAATTCTGCCATTTATGCAAATCTGAGGAAGGCTGTGAGGACACTCGAGGCATCTCTTTCCCTAGGTGAGGTGAGCAGGCATGCTCCCCTATCATCAGAAAACTTTCAAAATCTTTACAGTGATGATAGAATGGAATCCAAAATTTAATAAGAGCATACGAGACCCTCCAAATTCAACCCCCACTGCTCCAGCCAGACTCACTTTCTTACCAGCTGTCCCCTGAGCCACACTTATACCTCCTGTTCTATCTTTATTCTTTCCCTCAGTCTCCTCTTTTGGGGATTTTTTTTTTCTTTCTGTCTGCTATCTAAAATCTACACATTACTTTAAGACTAGCGACAGCCTCATTTTCCATGAAGCCCCCTCTGTCTTCTTCAGTGCACAACGCAGTCCTTCCTTTCTACGCAGGGTGGGAAGAACTTTAAATTTGGATTTGGAAGATACGGGTTTGAATCTTGGTTCTGCCAGGGGCTAGGTGCTGAAAATGGACTTCATCACTCTGAAAACCCAATTCCCTTTCTAATACTGCCTTTACAGAGCCATTATGAAAATTAAGTGAAAAGCTACACAAAGGGCATGTATCTTTATAACGTCTACCTGGGCATTTAATCATGCACGGTATTTTCATATGTTTCAGGTATGTATGTCATTACCCTAAAGAAACAGCATGTTCTTTGAAGTCAAAGACTACTTTTTTTTTTTTTTTAATTTCCCACAATCTCTAACAAATAGCCCTTATTCAACGCTTGTTGAAAACTACTTATGTTCTCAAGTTTTCTTCCTTTTGGTCTCTTTTCTTTCTTTCTTCTCCCTCTGATATTAAAAGAAACCAATCTCTCCCAAATACTACCCACAATCTGGTACGTTATAACTCTACACATTCCTTCTAAGAACAGTTTTTGAGCATTTAAAATGCATGAAACTCTGTGCTAGGCGAGGATGAATCAGCCCCCTGCTCTTTGGAGTCAATCTAACTAAGGAAAGAGACACATAAACAAATAATCATAATAGAGAATCCTATGCAACAATGGAATGTAAAATTCTAAACTTGAACCTGAAAGGAAAGTCAATGAGCCCCACAGAGAAAAGGACACAGAATCCTTTATATCTGTTTTCCAAGAATTTCACCCTGAAGTGACTTCTAAGTGTCAAGATAGGGGAGACTCCACAAGATTTAAAATAAAAGCTTTTCCACCAAAAGAAATATGCAACCAATTATGAGGTTTGGTGCCAGAAGGCCCTTCATCAGAAGCAGTGGCAGGTAGGAGTCCCCAGCTTTGGCTTTGGAACTGATAGTTTGGAGTTTGCCAATTCAGTGGCGCTATTATCTTACACGTTCTCTATTCTGAACCTCTATTCCCTCAAAAGCAAAATGAGATGATAATATCTAACTCAAAAGGTTGTTGGAGAATCGAATAGCCTGTATTTGTAAAGCACTCATATATAAATGGTAAGCAGCGTTACTTTATAGACAGAAAACTAGCGCTCTGCTATTTTATTCAACGTAATCTCAGAGATTTTTAATATAGAAAAATACGCAGTATTTAATTATTAAAAGAGAATAAAGTAATAATCTTACCTGGCACTTTTCACAGCATTCTCCTGATGCACATTGAAAACTTGCTTTGATTTTACAAGTTTTAGCATCACAGCAAATGTTGGTACATTCCTAAGAAATACCGGAAATAAATACAAATGCTGGTTTGGGCCTCAAATTTTGCTCTCATTTCATATTAAAAAAAATTTTTTAATGTTTATTTATGTCTGAGACAGAGAGACACAGAGCATGAGTAGGGGAGGGGCAGAAAGAGAGGGAGACACAGAATCTGAAGCAGGCTCCATCCAGGCTCCAAGCTGTCAGCACAGAGCCCGACGCGGGGCTCGAACTCACCACGAGATCATGACCCGAGCTGAAGTCGGACGCTTAACCAACTGAGCCACCCAGGCGCCCCTATTTTCATATTAATTCAAAATATTATTTGTTCATCACATAAACTCTACTTTGGTACAGTCTGAATATAATTTTCATGAAAATAAAAGAACAAAATTTAACATTAAAAAAACAGATTTTGGAGCCACTGGTGATTTGTCATGACCTGAATGCTACTGACACCTTCTTTCTTTAATTTGAATATCTCTTCTAGTTTGCTCAGCCTCCCATTATAGTACTGCAAGTGATCTATTTTTAGTAAAATATGAATGAAAACAAAAGGAAAAAGAACAATCTTTTAAAATAAAATTTATCGGGGTGCCTGGGTGGCTCAGTTGGTTAAGCGTCCAACTTCGGCTCAGGTCACGATCTCACAGTTTGTGGGTTAGAGCCCTGCGTCGGGCTCTGTGCTGATGGCTCGGAGCCTGGAGCCTGCTTCGGATTCTGTGTCTCCCTCTCTCTCTGCCCCTCCCCTGCTCGTGCTCTGTCTCTCTCTGTCTCAAAAATAAATAAAACATTTAAAAAAATAATAAAATAAAATTTATCTAAATAATTAAAAACATAATTAGTTGAACTCATGAACCTACCCAGCAGTAAGTTTAATCTCCAGGGCAGACACTAAAAAGCTAAAAGTATAGTTCTTTATCTAAGTTTGACACTTAATCCAACTCTGTGTTAAGCAATAGACTTTGTCTTGTTCTCCCCACCTTGCTTCTAGGAAATCAGATACCTGCATAAGGTTTTGGGGAAATTCCTACCTCAGAAAGTTCCTCTTATAGCTGCTTAGTATCCCTAAGATATATTTAGAGTTACAACTTATTAGGGTTAAAACTCTCACCCTTCTTTCTTTCTTTTTTTTTTTTTTAACGTTTATTTATTTTTGAGACAGAGAGAGATAGAGCATGAACGGGGGAGGGTCAGAGAAAGAGGGAGACCCAGAATCCGAAGCAGGCTCCAGGCTCTGAGCTGTCAGCACAGAGCCCGATGCGGGGCTCAAACCCACGAACTGCGAGATCGTGACCTGAGCCGAAGTCGGACGCTTAGCCTCCTGAGCCACCCAGGCGCCTCTACCCTTATTTCAAATATACACATCATCTTGGAAAGATTCTGCTTTCTCACAGAATGAATAAATTTATGGTCATATTTTGAAGTTACTGAAAAGCTGACCCCTCGAGGGCTTGACATGCTACTCATGTTAAGTTTCACAAAATGGGGGCAAAGGTCCCATTCAGAACCCTAGCTGCCAAGTCAATAGGGTGGGATCAAGCCAGGACTCCTAACGATAAAAACTCTTCAGTCCCAAAGGGAAGAACTCAATCCCAGGGCAGGGTGGTTCTGGAATTGCTGACACAAACACCTGGGTCCACGTCTCGGCTCCTCCCTTCACCAGCTCTGTGACCTTGGCCAAGCTATTTGCACTCTGAGCACTATCACGGTGCTGTGCCTCAAGTAACCGCTCAAGAGGTCGTAGGCACATAGGAGCCATTAAGTATGTCTGCCAGATGGGAGGGAAGAGAGTACAAAACTCAATTGTTGATTGTTCTTAAAAAAAAAAAAAAAAAGAAAAAGAAATGGGGAAGGAACCCCAAGATGGAAAGTAGGAGGTCTTTTAAGCAATGCATCATTCATTGTTAGAAAAGCCGGCCTGAACATATGCAAAATTATAGAAACACACAATTTCAGAGTGAGCCTGCGTAATACAGGTTTACGGTTTATCTTCTTAGCAATTGACAAACACATTCGATCATTTTAGAACGTACTTGGTTGGGGGCGCCTGGGTGGCTCAGTCAGATAAGTGTCTGACTCTTGACTTTGGCTCAGGTCTCACGAACTGTGAGATCGAGCCCCATTTCGGGCTCCTCACTGACAGGGCAGACAGAGCCTGCTTGGGATTCTCTCTATCCCTCTCTCTCTCCCCCTCCCCTGCTCACGCTCTTTCTCTCAAAATAAATAAATAAATAAACAAACATTATTTTAAAAAACCACAGAGAGTACTTGGTGGTACCTCGGGAGTCCCACAATCACAGTCTTCTCCGATTTCTACCAACTGGTTCCCACAGATTGGGGTGGATATGATATCTGTAGGCAATGGAACATTGAGGACGCAATTTGATAATTTATCTTCAAAGAACTTATCATAGCTGACACGGCTGCAGGAACTGAAGTCTGTAGGAATATAGAAGCTGTGAAGGCAAGGAAGAAGAGAATGAAACACAGTCATGCTGAGCATGAAGGGAGCAATGTCACACATTGGGGATGATATACCCCAAACCTTCCCCAAGAGATGAAATCCAATCCAGTGCCCAATGGCTAAATCATGAGCTCATTTCTGTGCCTAAATTAGCCCTTCCGGATGGACACAAATACCTCCAACTTTTTTAAAAAAAATTTTTAATGTTTATTTTTGAGATTGAGAGAGACAGAGCACGAGCGGGGGAGAGGCAGAGAGTGGGGGAGACACAGAATCTGAAGCAGGCTCCAGGCTCTGAGCTGTCAGCACAGAGCCTGACGCGGGGCTCGAACCCACAAACCACGAGATTTTGACTTGAGCCTAAACAAGAGTTGCACACTTAACCAACTAAGCCATACGCGCACCCCGGATGCATTACTTTTGATAGAATTTCTTCTTTTCACAAATAAAGATGAGGTTTAAAAATGCAGTAGTATCTGAGAGAGATAACATAAGATATGTAGCTGGCATGCTGCCATAATACAATTTTGTGGAACCCTAGGTTGAGTGAGCTGGGAAAGGGAAATACAAGAGGGGAAATATATATATGAAAGGGACTATGGGATTTTTAAGGATAAAATTCCACGGTAAGTTTACTTAGGCAAGGCAGGAATGTATAATGTCTTTATCCTTCTGGGAGAACGTTCTTCTTTTTGTTTTTAATTTTTTTTTTAATCTTTATTTATTTTTGGGAGAGAGACAGAGTGTGCACAGGGGAGGAGCAGAGAGAGAGGAAGACACAGAATCTGAAGCAGGCTCCAGGCTCTGAGCTGTCAGCACAAAGCCTGATGCGGGGCTCAAACTCACAAACCGTCAGATCATGACCTGAGCCGAAGTTGGACGCTGAACCGATGAGCCACCCAGGCTCCTCGAGAACGTTCTTCTTTGATTAGATTTTTCTCCCAGAACTTTCTCCCTACCACTACCCAATCTGAATTTATTGAAAATGTGATAAATACCAATTATTTTCCGAAACCAGATCTGGTGTAGATAATCTGAAGTTAAAAATGTCAAGTCACCCCAACAGCAAAGACACAATATGTTTCAATGATGTCTTTAGTTAATGAAAAAAAAATGCACATAGATGAGGGGGAAGGCGGTTTGGTGTAGATATTCATTCATGATTATGCTATTTGATATTTAAAAGCTTGGATGTGTTGCCAAAGATGACATAAAAGAACAGCACAGTCCAGAGTGAACCAAAAACAGGGATATGAACGCATCTTTCCAAGAAAGCCTCACCTTAGTGCTCTGTCCATCACACATATTGTAGAAGGGCACTTGCAAACATGGGAGTCATGAAACATTCCAAAGTTATGGCCCATTTCATGGGCCATCGTTCCTGCTACTCTAAGCACATTTTCACTGTGGTCCTAAGGGCAAGAACAGGGAAAACAGGTTTTTAAAATAAATTATCACTCAGGGTATAATTAAATAGTTCCACTAAGTGGGGTAGATCGAATGGTTTCAGCTTCAGATTTTTCACTAATCACCATCTCTCTTTCTCTCCCCACCTTTTCCTCTCCCCTCCTGCCTCTGTCTCTATTTCTGTTTGTTTCTCTCTCTCTCTCTCTCTCTCACACACACACACACACACACACACACACACAACTTTGGTACTGAATGCCCATTACAGGGCACACTGCTTTCTCCTTATTCTTGTAAATGGGGAATATTTTTAATGAGAAACATTTTTGTGGTTTCCTGCCATGAGAGACAGTAGCAAAAGGTCTTCAAAAATGATAAGGAATCAGAATTGCTTAAACCTGATCTACCTCCTTCCCCTTGGCTTCTTTTTCAATGCCTTCTAATTGACTGAAGGTCTTGGATGTGTTTAGCTAATAGGGATCCAAAAGTGTTTGTTAACCTAGGACTTTAGTACCGTTGGTATCTCTCTCAGTTCTGTTACTGCCAAGCTAGACCTCAGTCAGTTCTAGACTTGCCCCATGGCATGAAGTCCAGCCCATAGGCAACTTCATTACCAGATTTCTGGTTAGAAGTGTTGGACTGGGGGCTCCAGGTTTTTCAAGAGCAATAACACAACACTAGAGAATCACTGAAGGTTGTAATTTCCCACAGGGGAGACAGGAATCTGCCAATGACACCCACGCACAGACTCCTGATTTCCTTATCTACTTCATGTCAAAGAACCAAATAAAGAAATCCAGAAGGCACGGTACAAGGCTGGCAAATAAGGAACACCTGTGTAAGATGGGAAGTCCATATTTACAATTCACGATATTGTATCATCCTGTCAAGAAGAACCAGTAAAGCTTGCTATTTTAATAAGATGGAGTTACTCAAATGGGGACAAAAACAAACCAAAAAAAAAATTGGAAAAAATGTAAATGTGTTTAGACTTTCCAGATTGCCTTATTTGAGGTCCCTTTAAATGCGTGGTGTCTTCCTTTAATTCATTATTCTCTTAACTGAAATGTTTCTTTCCTTTGGAATGACCTCTATTCTCTCTTCCCCCTATCCACCCTTTGAAGTTTATTTTCAAGCAACTTTTCCTGACCACGTGAATCTTCATCAGTAACTCTCTCCTCTGGATTCCTACTGCAGTTTTCAATTCTATTATCATATATTTTAAGTATTGCTTTAAGTAGTCCGATTCCGCTTCCGACTTTATGGTAAACTCTTTCAGGTTAGAAAGTACATATTTTATTTCCTCTGTTCATCTTACAAAGCTTGTCACACACCCAGACTTATAAGATATATTACACACACACACACACACACACACACACACACATATATAATATATATATATTCCACTTCCACCTAGGATGTACAAAGCTGGAAAAAGCATTATTCTTGTACTAACAACAAGGACTAGCCAGATAATGATAATTTTCCTTGACTCTATCCGTCAGTTGTGGTTGCAGAACATCCACAGAACCTGAAAACTAAAAATAGGCCCTCCCAAGGACAGACGGAACTGGCTTGTCTCTAGCAAAGTGTAGAGGAGGAGATGCCAGGGATCCTACAAGTGGGGAAGTTAATTCACTTAACTTCTTAAGTGAATTGTTAAAGGCCTGGGACAGGCCAGTGCCGGAGTATAGAATCCGCGGGACCTCAGAAACAAGGGTGCTTTGCATACACTTAGAGACTCTTCTCCAAGGACCTCCTCTAGGAGCTCAGGGCACACTTTGGGAGCCAGGTAGTAGAACAGAAAGAACTTGTCTTGGTGGAGTAGTCCAGAAGGAGTAAAGTAGCAACTGCTGCAAGAAAAGAGCCTAAAGCCATATCCAGAACCTTCTCCTTTAAGGAATAGAAACCTAAAGCCACTGGGGAAAAAAATAGTAATCTCTGACAACCTAGGGTAGAACGGAAGACCCAACATGGTTAAGGGATGGGTTTAAACACACACACACACACACACACACACACACACACACACACACACACATCTTCTACTGCTGAAACAAAAAGACAAAAATCTTGAGCCCAGGATCCTATAGTAATATTCATCGAGATTTTCTCCTACTGAGGGATGGTCAGAAAACTCTTCCTCAAAAGATCTGCAAAAAATAGAAAGCAGAATTTTGCTGCTGTGGGAAGGATGGAAAGAATCCCTAAGAAAGCTTTGCTTCTGACACCCAGGACCTGCCTAAGACCAAAACCAGACAAAGGCAAAGGAGAACCCCCCCCCCCACCTCTGTTCCTTACCACCACATCGTAGAAGTCTGGGGAGAGCATCACTTCGAAACTTACAATCAATAAAAACACTGGACCATCAATTCACAATTTTCTAGAACTCACCCAGAGCTGAGGTCACAAGGCAACAAACAAAATGAAATCTAAGGAAAGGTAGGCTGGCAGCTACAGGGAAAGTCGGGACATGAATATTTGTTTACCTGGAACAGACCAGGTTCCAGCAATAACTCGTATAAAATAATCTTAAAACCCATATAGTTAGAGTGTGTGTGGTACAGCAAGAAAATACACCAAACGTGGGAGCTTCAGACATGGGGGAATTCTCACCTACTCATGGGTTTTTCTCCACACAGACCTCACCACGTGAAAGCTCTGAGAAAGCCTCCCTCATAGTGTGGGCCTGGGGGAGGGGAACAGGAGCATGAAAAGGCATGAAATCACTCGAAGATCATTCTCCTCTCTCTGCTATGGCACAAACGTGACAAGGTCCAGGGTGAAAGGAGCGTGTCACTCGCCTCATTCTAATTCTAGCCCTAAACCACGGGCTTAAGCTTCTGAGAGAAAGAGCAACAAATCCTGCCACCCAGGGCCCTGGTAAAGTCTCAATACAACGATAAAAAAGGAACAGAAAGGAAAATAAAACACGTGGAAAGCTTCTACCCCTGGAAGGAAGGAGAAGGAAGGGCAAGAATACATCCTGGGCTATGTCCATTAGAGGTCGCTACCTCTGGCAGTGGAGCAGGAGCACTAAAAGGACCTACCCCCGACACTATAGGACACAGGACTTACCAAAGACTGAGGTTTAGTAAAGCGAAAGAAAATGCCCTCTGCCCACCAAAATTCTAACAATCATCCAGTAACAAGTAACAACCACCTACCAAAGGGAGAGAGTCTGCAGCATAAAGAAACTCTCTGGGGGATCCAGTAAAGACCTAAAAATGAGTATGAAGCACACACTGAGAAAAACCCTCTGGAAAACCAGCCTTCACCCTCAACATAAAATAATGTGAGAGGAATTTAAAGCCTGTGATGGACTGAGGCTAGTCATAGCAACAACAACAAAAGCCCCAATCCAACTCAACTCCTGCTAGATTGATTCAAACCTTACTCAAGAGGCCTAGAGGAAGGAAAGAAGTGATGATTTCCAGGCAAGGAAAAAATACACATGCACACACACACACACACCCCTCAGATAATGCCTTTCACAGGATGCCTGACTTTCAACAAAAAATAATAAGGCATCCAAAAAAAAAAAAAACAAAAAAGAAAAAAATAAAGAAAAAGGCCTACCTTGCCAATGAACATATCCAGACTCATATCTGACACAGATGTTAGAACTATCAGATGATACTTTAGAATAACTATGGTAAAAGCTCCAGTGGAAAAGATGAATAGCACACAAGTCTGGATGACAAATTTCAACAGACCTGGACACCATAAGAAAGAATCAAATGGAAATGCTAGAAATGAAAAAGACAGTAACTGAAACGAACAATATCTTCAACAGGCTTAACAGTAGATTTGGAATAGTTGAGAAAATAATCACTTGACCTAACAGTTCAACAAAAATTACCCAAATGAAAACACATAGTGCAAAAAAGGATAAAAAAGAAAACAAACAGAAAAACTGAGCATATAAGTTTTCAGGGGCAATATAGAATGGTCATAGATGTAGGAATTTGTATCCCTGGAAGAAAAAAGGAGGAGAATAAAATAGAAGAAATATTTGATGAAGTAACGGCCCAGAATTTTCCATAATTAATCACAGATACAGCCCCAGGCCCAAGAAGTTCAAGGAACACTAAATGTGATATATTACCCATTTCTCCCAAAGTCCACTTAGTTATATCATAATTGTAATCGAACTAAAGAAAATTAAAAAGAAAGGGAAAATCTTGAAGTAGAAAACAAAAAGATACATTTCAGAGCAACAAAGATAAAGTTTACAGCCGACTTCTCATCAGGAACTCTGTAATCCAGCAGACAGTGAAGTGAAATTATTAGAAGTACTGAAAGAAAAAACATTATTAAGCCAGGATTATAAACTCAATGAAAATGTATACAAAAAAGAAAGAGAGATAAAGTCATCTGAAAGCAACTAAAAAATTCATCCACACCACACCTGTGTTATAGGAAATATTTTCAAAAAATCTTTGGGAAGAAATAAAAAATATTATACCAGATAGAAACTCTGCAAAGAAATGGAGAGGGTTGAGAATGAAATAAAGGTGAGTGTAGATAAAGCTAAGATAAACATAATACTCTTTTTATTTTCTTTTATTATGTTTAAATGTTTATTTATTTATTTTGAGAGAGAGAGGTCAGAGAGGGGCCAGAAAGAGAGGGAAAGAGAGAATCCCAAGCAGGCTCCATGCTGTCAACACAGAGCCCAACACAGGGTTCAACTTACAAACCATAAGGACATGACTTGAGCCTGAATCAAGAGTTGGGTTCTTAACCAACTGAGTCACATAGATGCCTCAATTTTTTTCTTACTTTAAACTGTGTTGAAAGATGACTGTCTAAGAAAAATTAGTAACAATATATTGTGTATTTATAGTGTATGTAAAGTTAAACAAATGATAAAAATAGCACAAAACTGGAAGGGAGTAATTAGAGGTGTACTCTTATAACATTCTTATATTACAAGTGATGCAGCTCAGTATTATTTCAACGTAAAACAAACAGAGGTATATAATAAACCAGGGCAACCATTAAAAACAAACAAACAAAGGTAACAGTGAAAAGCTAATAATGGAGATAAAAGAAATTATTTTTTAAAAATCCTCAATCCTAAAGAAGGCATAAAAAATAGACTAGATGGAATATAAAACATCTAGAAAAAAAATTGAAGCTTTTAGTTCAATATCAATAATTATATTACATATAAGTGATTTAAATATAGGAAATAAAAGACAGAGATTGCAAAGTAATACTCCATTGTATTACTATTATACATTATATTATATAATGTATTACATTAATACATTAATACATTTATATATTGTATTACATTATATATGTGTATATATATATTTATATATATATATATACACACACCACATTTTCTTTATCCATTCATGCATCGATGGACATTTGGGCTCTTTCCATACTTTGGCTATTGTTGATAGTGGATGTAAATTTTAAAAAATAAAAAATAAAATTAAAAAAAAAAGACAGAGATTGTCAGGTTAGATAAAAAGTAAAACTCAACTATATGCCAGAAACTTTTATATGTAGAGAAAAATACATGCTAAAAGTAAAAGTAAGGAAAAAGTTGCATCAAGCAAACTTTAGCCACAAAATGTTGGAGTAACTCTAATGATACCAGACAAAGTAGACTTCAGAACAGGAATATGTCAGGAAAAAGAGAGGAACATGAAACAATAATGGATTAATTCTCCAAAAAGACATGACAACTGTTTTTGTGTATTTGCTTAACCATAGAGCTTCAGAATACATGAAGTGAAAATTTGTAGAATTGAAAGAAGAAATAGACAAATCTACAATTATATTTGGATACTTAACCACTCTCTATAAACTATTCAAAAGAACTGAACACTGTAAGTTAACTTGACATGGTTGCCAGTTATAGAATGCTCCATTCAATAACAGCAGAAGGTAATCTTTTTCAAGTTCATATGCAGTACTGACCAAGAACAAACCTCAAAAAATTTTAAAATATTAACATTCTACGAGGTATGTTCCAGATTATTAGGAACTGAATTGTGCCCACCCCCCCCACTCCAATTCGTATATCGAAATCTTAACCCCCAACATGACCGTATTTGGAGATAGGGCCTCTAAGGTTAAATGAGAATATAAGTTAGGATGGGGCCCTAATCCAACATGACTGAAGAGGAAGGGATGTGTGCAAAGAGGAAAGGTCATGTGAGGGCACAGCAAGAAGGTAGTCATCTGCAAACCAAAGCAGGAGACCTCAGGAGAAACCAAAGTTACCAATACCTGGATATTGGATTTTTAGCCTCCAGAACTCTGAGAAAATACATTTCTGTTGTTTCAGCCATACAGTCTGGGGTATTTTGTTATGGAAGCCCTAGCAAATGAATACTCAGATCATAATATAATGAAACTAAAAGAAAATCATAATAGAAATCATTATAGTATACTTCTAAACAATACATTAGTCAAAAAGGAGATCCAAAAAGGAATTAGAAAATATTTTTAACTGAATGAAAATAAAAACACACATATCCAAATATCACAGATGCAGTCAAGCAGTGCATGGTAGGGAATTTATGCAGTAAATGTTTATATCTGAAAAAGAGAGAAGCCTCAAATGAATAATCTAAAAATGTTCCTTAAGTAATAGAAAAGAATAGCAAATTAATGCAGAGAAAGCAAAAGAAATTCAATAATCAAGAGCAGAAATCGATGAAACTGAAGGGAAGAAAACCGTAGAGAACGTCGATAAAGCAAAAGCTCTTTCTCTGAAATCAATAAAATTAATAAGTCCTCAGTAAGATCATAAGAAAAAGACATAAGTTGCTAATATCATCTGAGAAAAGATAAATAACCTGAATACTTCTGTTATCTATGGAAGAAATTGTATTCATAGTTAAAAACAGAAAGAAATGCCAGACCCATATAGTTTTACTGATGAATTGTACCAAACATTTTAGGAAGGAGTAATACCAATTTTACTAAAACATTCCATAAAATTGAAACGTTGGGAACACATCATTTTATGTGGCCAGATTTACCCGATATTTGTTCTAATAACACAACATGAAAAACACATAACAGGAAAAGACAACTACAGACTAGTATCCCTCAGGATTAAACAGAATATAGAAATCCTCAAGATATGTTAGTGTGTTGAATCCAGCAATATATAAAAAAGATAATACGTTATGGCAATGATGTGTTTATATTTGATATGCAAGACTGTTTCAACATTTGAAGTTCAATCCATGTTATTTGCCATAGCAACAAAAAAACCCTACATGATTCAGAAAAAAAGAGCATTTGACAGACTTGAACTGCAGAAACAACTATTTATCTTCAAACAAACCTGAACAATGCCAACAGAATGATAAGGAGAGCACATTGTAGACATGAAGGCAAGGCCCACGGTTGTTCCAGAAAGTTCTGTTGCTCTGAAAGAAAGAAAATAATTGATATAACAACTTATGATTCTAAATGATATTTTCTATAGACAACTCATCCAGGACTCTAAATGGTTAACAGAGAAACTCACATCGTAAATAATAACTCTTAAATATTTCCTTCAGTTTTTGAATTTGCATTAGGCATTTATTTTAATGTGCAATGGTTGTTATATCAACTAAATATAAGCACCCGGATATAATCACCGGATATAATCATTTTTAATATTTTATATCTCTCATTCATTATTTTATATTTTTTGTTGTGGAATTCATCTCTTGCCAGGAAGTAAATAAACAGGAATGTTTTTGTCCATATATATATATATATATATATATATATATATATATGTAATTTGAATATTAATATTTTCACATATGCTTTGTTTTAATTTATATTTTCTCTCATATATTTTTATATCATTTACTTTTGTTTACTTTAGCACTGTTTTAAGCTATAGTGGGATTTGGAATTTGGGCCCACTGAATGTATTTGCGTTACGAAGCATTTATGTTATTGAAATATTTGTTAAAAGGAATTTGAGCCACTTACATTTATTTGCATAGACTATTGGTTTGGTTTTAGTAATGTTAATTTCTTTTTTTAGTCTTCTTCATTTTTTTTCTTTCCATTTGCAATGATTCTATGTGCTGCCTTTGTTATTATCTGTGATCTGATCAAGATCCTGACCCTGGGTTGCCTCTAGTAATTTTCAAAGAATGCATTACTTAAAAAATGCCCTTAGTAGATGCATTTACATAAAAAGTTGAACTTATATTTTCCCACTTATCATAATCAAAAATGGAGAGTACTGATTTTGCCATGCAAAATAAGGAAAATTAGAGAACTTCGTCCCACTTTATACTTTCTTTGGACAATTTTCAGATATCTATTATTTTGAAATGATATTTTACATTATACCTGATATTTTAAAGATTTGCAGTATTTATATCCTCTTTAAAAATTATGTTATAAAATTACTTATACTTCACTGGGTGTTGTATGGAAACCAATTTGACAATAAATTTCATATTAAAAAAATTACTTATACTTAAGTCTGCATTTGTGTGGGTTCAATTCTCACTACCAGCTCATTTTTTTTTTCAACTTTTTTTTTTTTTTTTTTTTTTTTTTAATTTTTGGGGCAGAGAGAGACAGAGCATGAACGGGGAAGGGGCAGAGAGAGAGGGAGACACAGAATGGGAAGCAGGCTCCAGGCTCTGAGCCATCAGCCCAGAGCCCGACGCGGGGCTCGAACTCACGGACCGCGAGATCGTGACCTGGCTGAAGTCGGACGCTTAACCGACTGCGCCACCCAGGCGCCCCTCCAGCTCATTTATAATAAATAAATCTTCCCCCGTTATGGAGTTAGCTATTTACTCTTTTTAGTGGATAGATTATAGCTGTACCACAAAGTTCTTACCTTGTTATGCCTAGGTATAGACACAACCTTTTGTTAATTTATTAGGTAATTTTTTTTTCTTTTAAAAAAAATTTTTTTTAATGTTTATTCATTTTTGAAAGACAGAGAAAGACAGAGCACAAGCAGGGGTGGGGCAGAGAGAGGGGGAGGACACAGAATCTGAAACAGGCTCCAGGCTCTGAGCGGTCAGCACAGAGACCGATGCGGGGGTTGAACCCACAAACCGCGAGATCATGATCTGAGCCGAAGTGGGACGCTTAACCCACTGAGCCACCCAGGCACCCCGATTTGGTAAATTTTTGAATGAAAGTGCAATTATTTCTTTCCACCATATCTTTTTAGTACTTTTATCCTGTTTATTCCAGTCTAGTCAGGAAATCTACTCTTCCCGTTGGCTTGTCATTTTTTATCTATGCATTTGTCATCTTGTCTGTGATTTTTATCTCTCTACCCTATTGGTTCAAAGTATGGGAATTTACTATAATTTGAGCATGGCCCTGGAGGCAGTCTGGTAAGAGTTGAATTACCTTACTACTTATGAGTCCTTGAAAAAAAATACTAACTTTCTCCAAACAAAATGAGCTCACCCTGCGGTGAACCCTTGAAAATTTAAGGAACTCACCTTTCAAAATTAAGGAACTATGGCAGCTATTCTTCAGATATAACCCCCAATGAGCTAGGCTTGCAGTATTCCTATCCTGTGTAGTACCTTCCCTTGAATATGGGTAGATCTACAACTTGCTCTTGGCCAACAGAATATACCAGAAGTGACGCTGTAATTTCTGAGGTTTGCTCATGAAAAGACTTGAGGCTTTCTCTTGGTCCTCTTACAATGCTTCTTCTGGGTGAAAACTAATCACCTTGTAAGATGTCCAGACCCCTGAGGCTGCCATGCTGGAGGCAGTCCAAGTTAGCCACTTGAAAGTTATATAGACAGAGATGACCAACCAGCCCCTTTGCTCCAGCCCTACCAGGCAAGGAACCAGACATGCAAGTCAAGAAGACTTATTTTAAGTCAGGGAGTTGTGGGTTGATGTGTCGTGTGTAGAAAATAACCAATTCAGAATATTAATTAATTCTGACAGGACCTAGTCCTCTTATGTGCTATGACACCTACTGTTTTCTTAGGAAGTAACTCTTGAATAATTTTCAATTATTCATTGCTGTTTCCTTCTATCTGATTCCAGCTGCAAACTATTCCAGGCATCTTCATATGCCTCAAAAGAAAGTTCTCGATTTCTTTTGAGGCATATGCTCAGCAGTTTTGTGTTAATTTATAGTCACTAGATTTATTTCTCCTCCTTGCCCCTGTTTTTGATTAGTCACTTCAGCAGTATGGTAGAAAGGTGTGGGATTAGAATATGATACGCAGTTTTCTTTATATCTTAGAAGTTTGTCCTCACTAATACTTAAAGCTAGTCAGGACTTTTAAAACACTGAATTGAAACTTCTCTTGCCATTATCTAAACCTGTCTTTCCTTTCTGTATACCCAATCAAAACAGACTTCTGATGAATCATTTTTAAATTGTTAGCTTTTCTTTAAAAAAGAAAAAAAGAAACACTTATAACAGAAGTTAGGGCATATTCCACATAAGATTCGATCTAATACTTTTTAAACTTTTATCCCCTTTGTGTAAGCCACTTCCTCTTACCCTCTACCCCAAGAAACCACCTGCTTTGCCCAGGCTTTGGAAACTTTCTACGCTAAATACCATTTAACACACAAAAGGGAAAAACTCTACATACGTGATTAACTGAGCGATATCATGACGTTTTCTTCTTGGGAGGACACTTCCCCTCCATTTAGAAAAGTTTTCCAAGGTGAAGCTTGCATTTGGGGTTATCTTTATTTTATCCTTGTCATTCCAGATTTCCATACCGACTAAGGCCACATGAGTATTTAGCTTTTTATAAAGCTGTCCAAAGAGAATACATGTCAAAGGAATGACATAGGTGGTAATGTTATCTTTCAATATTTTCAATGTTTTCAATATTTTCAATATTTTCAATATTTTCAAACCTATTTCTCCCAGCACGGTAAAAACTTTCTTTCCAAACATACTTGTGAAATGGAAGTTACCACCTCTTTTCACGGATGCTAGCACCCCCATACTCAGGCAAGGCAGACACCCTTAGGTATTTCAGGTCTGGAGACTGCTGTTTTTCAGAGCAAAAGTCCTATTAAAATAAACTTCTCTTGCTTGCCACCTTAAGGCAGATTGTAATTTTCAGTTAGTAGTTCACTACTATGACTTCAGTGTAAGTGTAATGACTCAAATGCTTTGCATTGTTCCCTGAGTCAGAACATTCCAGAATTAGCAAGGTTGACTCAGTGCTGGTTTGGACATTGGAAAAAGAGCGTGCTATATGAAAAAGTTCTGCACCCGTGAGTCGCAATGAAGTGGTCCTCTGATTCTTAAACCTGGAATGAGCCAAATAACCAATGATGCATACAGGGTAACTTTTAGAAATAATCAATTAACCTTATAAGACAATATGCTGACTCTCAAAAGTTTAAGTTGCTACTATAGCTGATGTAACTGCACAGTGTTGGTAAGAGTACAAACTTCCAGTTATAAGATGAACATGCTCTGGAGATCTAACGTACAGCTTGGTACTTATAGTTAATAATACCATATTATATACTTTAACATTGGTGACAGTAATTCGTAAATGTTCTCACCGCAGAAAAGCAATGGTAATTATATGACGCTAACCTATGGTGGAAATCATGTTGCAGTGTTATGAGTATATCAAACCAACATACTGAACAGCTAAACCCACACAATGTGCTATGCCAATTATATCTCAATAAAGCTGGGGGAGAAAAAAAAAAAACCCATGGTGACAGGCTTCCTCATGGGTCAACTTTGTGCTGAGAAACCTGAAGAAATGTTTTTAAGTCGTTTGGAAAATAATAAAAGCATTGAGGAATGCAGTAACCATCAAAAGAAAAGTCAAAATCTGGGGTGCCTGGGTGGCTCAGTTGGTGAAACTTCCGACTTCGGCTCAGGTCATGATCTCGAGGTTCATGGGTTCGAGCCCCGTGTCAGGCTTTGCTGACAGCTCAGAGCCTGGAGCCCGCTTCGGATTCTGTGTCTCCCTGTCTCTCCGTCCCTCCCTTCTTGCGCTCTGCCTTCCTCTCAAAAAGGAATAAACATTAACAAAATTGTTTTTTAAGTATTGAAACCTCACTTTGAGCAGATGCCCTTGCTTCCAAACTCAGAGTAAAGAGGCAATCAGAAGAGAACTTTGACTGGCTCCCACCACTGTCTACCTACTGAGCTAAACCTCTTCCAACAACCTGTGCTCACCTTCTTTACTCTACAGAGGAATGCTCGTGTGAGCCGAAGGCCAGCTTCTCTACTCATGCGCTAGGCCTCCAATCCCTCCCCAGATCAAGGAGATGATTCCACAATTCTTCCAACCTCCTTGCATTGTCTCTGCTTAGCCTTCCACGGACCCGTTCCCATCAGCATAAAAAGAATGACCCATCACAGTGGGGAGGATCTCTTTACGACCCTTCCCCCCTGTCACTTACGCACCATTTCTCTGCTTCTATTTATAGCGAAATTTTTGAAGAGAATTTTCTGTATCTGCTGTCTCTAATTCCACTTCCTAATCTGTTGGGCTCACTCTAATCGTGCCCGTACTCTAACGCTCCACAGAATTGTGCTTCATCCAGGCGACTGGTAACTTCTACGCTATTAAATCCGATGGCCAATCCTCAGTCCTCAGAAGCATCTAACGTCATTGATCATTTCTTCCTTTGATGGGTTTTTGTCTCAAGCGGCTTCCAGAACAACACTGTCCCCTGGTTTTCCTTGAAGCTCTTTGTCTCCTCTTTCCTGGTCTCTATCGGTTTCTCCTGTACTCTGACCTCTCCTCAAAGAAGCACTTCAAGGACCTGTTCTTAGGTCTCTTTTCTACTTATCTACACCATTCCTTTGGTTATCTTACACCAAGGTTGGCAAGCTTATTCCTTAAAGGTCCGGATAGAGACTGCTTCAGGCTTTGAAGCTGCGTGGTCTCTGTTGTAACTCTTCCTCACCACTGGCACTGTGGAAGGAAAGCAGCCACAGATAACGCATAAACAAATGGTGTGGCCATGTTTCAATAAAACTGTTTTATAAAAAGGCAGCATGCCAGATATGGCCCACAGGCTACAGTTCGCTGACCCACGTCTTATGCCATTCTGAGCATTGAGGGGCACCTGGGTGGCTCAGTCATTTCAGTGTCCGACTCTTGATTTTGGCTCAGGTCATATCCTCACGGTTCATGAGTTCAAGCCCTGCATCAGGCTCTTCACTGACCGTACGGAGCCTGCTTGGGATTCTCTCTCTCTCCCTCTTTCTCTGCCCCTCCCCTGCTCATGCAAGTTCTCTCTCTCTCTCTCTCTCTCTCAAAATAAATAAATAAACTTGAAAAAAAAGACTTTTGGATTTATCTCTCCACCCAGACTTCAAAACTTCAAACAATCTTGTATTTCTAGCATTTTTACCTGGATATCTTTTTTTCTTTTTTCACCCACGAATCTTCTCTTTAATCCTTAATGATCCATTGGCACATACATACAATGATATAATGTGGCACCTAGTAGGTTCTAGACACGTGGGAGTCATTGTCAATATGGACATGTCTACCCCTGATCTCAGGGAAATTTCCTAGCATTTTCTCCGATTTTTGAAATGTAGGGTCTCCAATATTTTCATTTTTAAATATAAAAATGTAACACGAAACATGAACGTATTTTTAAAAAGTACTCAGTCATAGAACAGTTAATAAAAAGTGGCAACCCACTGCCCATTGTCACCTCCGCTAAGAAACAATAATATTTTTGCCAATCCAACTGACCTATGACATTATATTTATTTTAGGTATACAGCACAATGATGTCCCCCTGGAAATCTTTATACAAAAAGATATCTCAAAATGAATGTGTACAAAATGGAAATGCTAATCGTTCCTCTGAGTCACTATTGCCAATACGTTACCCATTCTTCAAATTGCTCAGGTCAAGATCCTCGATGTCACCTCATCTTTTCCTTTTCTTACACGTCTCATCTCTCATCTACCTCATATACTCTGTTGACTGTATTCAGAGACCAGCTAGTCTCAATAGATCCACCATCACTGCTTTTTCTCAAACCACCATCATCTCTTGCCTTGAATTAGGGAACAATCCCCTATCGGGTCTTATTTCTGCCAATTGCTTTCCTTCAGTTCATTTTCAATGCGGTGGCCAAGGTGATTTTTTTAAGGACACACATCAGAACATGTCACACCTCAGCTCAGTCCCCCAATGTCTTCCTCACCCATGCAGCATAGCAAAGTCCTTACATAGGTCTACAAGGACCTGCAGTTTCCAGCCACCGCTGCCTGTCATGTGTCATCTGCTCCCACCCTTTCCATGGCTTACCGCATACAGCCACAATGGCCCTCCCACTGTTCCTCAAATAGGACAATCTGGGTTCTGTCCTCAGAACCTCACTCTGCCTTGCACACCCTCCCTTAGGGTCAGATGCTTCTCTCCTTTCCTTTCCATACTCAAATGTCACCTTGGACATCTTGGACTTAGGCTTCCCTATTTAACACAGCACCCAAGAGGAACCTGCCTCTCTCTCTCTCTCTCTCTCTCTCTCTCTCTCTCTCTCTATCTCTCTCTTTTTTTTATCCTGCTTTACTTTTTTATAGCATTTATAATCACTATCCTACCTACTCTTTATTTGGTATTTTTATGCTTGTCTTGGACAAGAATGTAAACTCCCTTGAAGGGAGGGATATTTGTCAGTTTTGTTCCCCACTTTATTTCTGTCATCAAAAAGTTCCTGTCACAAAGGAGATGCTCAGTGGGGCGCCGGGGTGGCTCAGTCGGTTGAGCGACCGACTTCGGCTCAGGTCACGATCTCGCGGTTCGTGAGTTCGAGCCCCGCGTCGGGTTCTGTGCTGACAGCTCAGAGCCTGAAGCCTGCCTCGGATTCTGTGTCTCTCCGTCTCTCGGCCCCTTCCCTGCTCATGCTCTGTGTCTCTCTGTCTCTCAATAACAGATAAATGTTTAAAAACAAATTTACAAAGGAGATGCTCAGTAAATATGGCCAATTCTTGGGGTTCTTTGGGAGAAGTCTTTGTGGTGAGAAGACGAGACCCAGATGATGTTGGTCATTGAATCCACTTTCATTTTTTCCTCTATCCTTAGAGAACTTGCAGGCTGCCACAAAGTGACTCACCCATCTAAGGAGGCAGACTAACTAGATGTTTAACTAACAAGACGCTAACAATTAAGATTTAAACAGAAGGGATACAGAAATCATTTTTTAAAGATTTTGTGGATTAGATGATAAAATCATGTTTACAGACCAAGATCAACATCTTTCCAATCGAAATGGACTCGGAAATCCAACCAATCTAAGTTCAAATCTTATGTCTACCATTTCCTAACTTTGTGATTTTAGGCAAGCTCCTTTGCTTCCCAGGATTTAATTCTTTAGCTATAATATTAAGGCTTAGAAATATCTCAGAGTTGTGTTGAGGATTAAATGAAATAACTCTGTGCCAGCGTTCAGCTGATTTTGTTTGTTTTTCCATGTTCTTCCATAGATTTGGATTTCTGCTGGGATTTGCTGGTCAGTGATGTCTCCCCAGGCTTTAGAAAAACAAAAACAATTCAAACAAAATCATCTCTTATAGGTTCTTCAACCTGAGAACAGTGTGGCAAGTAGGTGAGAAATATCTCTATCATGTAATATTAATATTCAATTAAGTAGCAAAAGTTCAAGAGCCAATCAAGCATTGTTAGTCAGGAGTGGTGACTTTCTTTCCCTGCTTCAAGAGCATTCGTAGAAAAACCCAATGGCACCGCCTCACAAATTGTTGAAATTGCACTTAATAAAATATACCGTACCATATTGACATAATTGGCCATTTCAAACACCCTCTTTCTTATTTCCTCTGGATCTTGATTGTGCTTTTTAAACTACAAACAAGAAATGAGACAAGATATGGGCATTGATAGAAATGAATATCATTGGAAGTGAAAAAAGACAACTTCAGGTTATTTTGCTTATCAGTGGTTATAATGAACAAACAGTTATGAAAGTTAACAGTTAAAAGATGAAAAATGCTTCCTTACTGCTTTAGCTAAATTAAAGCACTTTTGGAGTAGAGATGATGTTTTACGCCTTCAGTAGGAGCTCAGTATAAGTCTCTATGGAATTATCCCAAATGTATTTCCACTTAAATACCATGGTTTCATAAGCTGTGCAGATTCAGTGCAAGGAATATGTTATTCATTAAAAATATATATATGAATGGTAAATGGTAAATGAATTTAGTAGAATTAGAGGCCAAGCTTTATGACTTAAACAAATTAACTTAGATTATCATAGCATAAAACTTCTCCTTGTGGGAGCATACATGTGAACCTTAGATTTCCAATATATGAAAATGAATTCTTGCAAAAGAATATGAACAATGAATATTACCCCCCAAAAGTGCCTTTTTTCAGAAGATTCCATTCATGAGTCCTATGCATTTACCACTTTCTGATGAGCATATATTCTAACTTGCCAATGATTTAACCGCTTAATGAAAGACAAAATAACAAAGGAACTTAATTGGAAGCTCAGTTTGGAGACAAAAAGAAAGGATAAAGTGCAAAAAATTCACTTTATACATATCATATCAGGTGTACCTTCCTGAAAAGGAGAAGTCATTAACACTCTAATTAAATGTCAAATTTCCTAGGGTCAGAACAATTCAAAAAAAGGAATAGCTCATATTCATGATTTTTGAAAACTGATCCATATATTTAATATTTCACACAATAAATTGATATAGGAGATTTGAAAAGACATAGGTATCTGGTATAATTACCTCACCATTATCCAGGACCAAATAAAACTCTATGTATTTCTTACGTTCCCGACCCTTCCGGTCTTTTGATTTCTATAATAAATATAAAAAGGAAAATTACTGAGACAACATCATTCTCCGCAAAAGTCATTCTTTTCTTTGAAATGTGTAATTTTCTAAGAGATGGGTTGGTATCTGTCAAGAAAGCCAACATTATCATTTGAACTCTAACCAACCAGAATTAACTATGATGAGAGGCTCAGAATACCAGAACTAGCAGGGATATCGGTGATATTCTAGTCTGACCCCTTCATTTTGTCAGAATTTAAATGATTGCACAACTAACTAATAAGTGCGCTGGAACTAAAACCAAAGTCTTTGGATTTTTTTGAACCATGGACTCTTACCACTCTCCTGCCCTGAAATAGAGAGACTCTGACTTCCGCAACCTCCCAGTGTTTTCTTCTTGTAGTTTTTGTTTTTAAGTAGCCTTTCATTCCTCTCCCAGTGAATACCTCCTTCCTTAGCAATGGTGCAATGTCCAGAGCTACCATGGCACCTAGTCTGCTCTTTTATTTTTATTCTTTAAATGTTTATTTTTGAGAGAGAGAGAGAGAGAGAGAGGAGGGGCGGGGCGGGGGGGAGCGGGGGAACAAAATCTGAAGCAGGCTCCAGGCTCTGAGCTGTCAGCACAGAGCCTGATGCAGGGCGGGGCTTGAACTCCTGAATCAGGAGATCATGATCTGAGCAGAAATTGGACGCTCAACCAACTGAGCCACCCAGGTGCCCCTCTGCTTGTTTCTCCTTAGGCAGGACTAGATCTCTTTCCCACATTCCAAGCTTCCCTATTTTCTGTTCCCTTTTCTCCACTAAACCACGACAGCAAAAGACACATTTCATAGTGGATTGTGCCACTGACAAGTAGCAGATACATTATTCGTACTAACTGATAAACTATCAAAGTTTATCATGTTGCATTTCAGGAAGTGCTTGTCTTTTAACAGGTAAATAAACTTCCATGAGCAAGACTTCTAGGGGTCATCTAGTGAGCTATGCACTTCCCTCCCACCCTCCACAGGAGCAGCACATTCATTTAGCACCTAACCCCACCACCAGTGCTGGGGGCACCATGCATAAGGCAGTGAACCAGACATGGCCCATGGGCTTAGGGAGCTCCAGGTAGACAAACAGGCATAGGGCTATCAGGTGGTGACCTTAGCATTACTCGAAGGAATAAATGGAGTGATGGAATATTGAGTGACAAAGGAGTTATTTCAGAATATATGGTTAGTTCTGAAGACTTAGTCATGCAGCAGACATTATTAATGAAAATGAGAAACCAGGAAAGGGAAGACACATTGGAAGATAATTCCAGCTGAGGAAAAAAAAAAAGTGAACAAGACTCTAAAGTGAATTGATATTGGCATGTTGAAAGCACAGAGAAAACAGGTTGTGTTTGTCAGAACATAATGGGGGAGGTCATCGGTGGGTGGGGAGCAGACGGTAGGTGAGGTTACGGAGGGTAGCGGGTCCCTAACCATTTGGGGTTTGTAACTCCTGTAACCCTCTCCTCTGTTTGACCACTAAGTATTAGAGGCTGTCATTAAAGCTCAACCCTTTGCTTTATCCAGGCAATCTTCCTAGGGAATCACAATGTTATACTATATTCTACTGCCATGAGCTTGAAATTATGTGGCATCGGTAGCTTTTTATGTGTTCTGCCTTATTTAAATAGGAACCCTGCACTAATTACTATCAAACGTATATCTCCAGTCTTGGCCTCTTCTCTAAAGGCCAGACTCTTATAATTAACTGCTTACTTCATGCATCCATTGAAATGTCCGATACCACAAACTTAGCGTGGTCAAAATTACAACCACCGATTCCCAAACTGCAAACAAAACCTGCTTCTCCCTCATTCTCCCACCTCAGTTAACAGTACTCCCATTCATCATTTGCTCAGGCCAAAACCTGGAAATAATCCTTGAGTCTTCGTCTCTAGGAGTGGTTCCTCTGGGTTCCTAGATACCATATCACGGGTAGAATTTAAACCCACAGCAAAGTGAACTCAAATCAAACCCAGCGGATTGAGATTTTCTTTTATTCAGACCACCTCTGCCCCGTGCTTAATGGATTCTGGAAACAGAAGAAATGATTAGATACAGTGTCTCCGGAAGGAAAGGAGAGTAATTATGGCAATGACCTTTTAGATCCACCTGTGGCTTCAAACAAGCCATATTCACTTTTCTTCTGTGACCGGAAGATGAATTCATGTATGTAAGAATTCATGTATGTAATTCTAAATTCCTCTGGACACATCCTGTGTTTATTTTTGCTCACTGCTACATCCCCAGCACCCATGGCAGCACTCCAAGAAAGAAATCTGTTCAATGAGTTCATTCATGAAGACGGCAGGATATTTAACATCAAAGTAATGCTTTAGACCTTTGTCGTGTGTTGTAGCATCGGCGAAGTTGCCTTTTTCTAGAGGGCAAGCATCATATTTACACTTCATTTTAACCTTACGCATCGATAGGTTTTAACCTTACGCATTTTAACCTTGCGCATAATAGTCGATCCGTAAATACTTATTAAATAAATCATCAATGTACAACAAGATGTTAGTGTCTCTAGAGACTACCATAGGGCTACTAGTTCGACAATGACTATCGAGTTTCCATTAATCGCAACTACTGAGACCGGAAGACGGGGCAACCAGGACGAGATACATGCGAGCGCTGCAAATAAAAAATAAAAGTATGCATACCACCAGACTGGTGGCGGGTGGAACCACATTCTGCCGAGATCCGTGTACCCACAATATGTCATCCGTCCCGCAGGTGCTGTTAGCCTTCTTTTCCTCAGGATCATACTTGAAGAGTGCATGCTCCTGTGCATCCTGATTTGTGGGGCTTAAAGGTTCAATGAAGTACCTTTGATCTCCCTGACTGAAGTAGCCCCTGGAAGACATGAGAACCCAGGCTTCTTAAAAAATATTCCTGCGTTTGAAAGCCCTGCAGACGTAGAGATCTCAAAAAGTTACCAGTGCCGTATAATTTCAAGCTCACGGCCACGGAAAATAGGGTAACACTGCAGCTGAAGGTACACTTAAGACCTCGACTTATTTTTTCTATGAGGAAATGGGGCCCGTTGGAGAGAAGCGACTACTGTGATGTCACATAGCTCACCTGTTGTGTCAGGGCTGACACTAGAATGGAAATTTCCTGATTCTCACCCAGTGTTCTTCCAATTCTCAAGCCTTGTCTGCATTAAAGGTGCCTGCAAAGGAAGACTTTGGAGTCCTAGAAATAAGGATTAAAAATCTGGGTCTATAACTTTTTAGCTCTGATTCCATGGGAAAAGTACCTAGACCCACACAGCCTCAGTTTCTCCTTTTATAAAATGAGAATAGTACCTACCTATTAGAATGATTGTAAGGATTGAAGGACATAATATATAAAGCACTTGAACAACAAATATTATCAATCTCTTATCAATTATCCCTGCTGGAGCCCCAAGCTAAGATTCATTTCACCAATATTTAGGGCTTTCCCATTATTCATTAGTCATTGGATTAAGGGCAGACAGTAAGAAAGAAAAGAGTTGTGGTTTCTCCTCCTGTGGAGCTTATAGTCAAACAAGGAAGATGGATGTGGATCAAAGAGTCACATGTAACCCACAAGTACATATATTATATGTAATATTCATAATTACAGATAATTGCTATGAAGAAAAACCATAAGAATATATAGCAAGAGACTGGATTAAGTGTACATTGAATTAGGAGACAAGACTGGATGTGAAGAGAGAAGTAGATGGTTTGTTGCAATGATCTGCATAAAGGATCATGCTACCTTGGACTAGGATGTGGCAGTGAGTGAGAATGTATTGAATAATCTCAGTGAACATTTAGAACATATAATCAATGGGGCTTGATAATGGATTGAAAGTGGGTAGTTGAGAGGCAAGAAATCATCAAGGAACCTAGGTTTCTGGATTGGGCAAGAAGTTGGTTGATTATACCATTCACTGGCATAGGGACCACTGGAAAAACACCAGATTTGGGAGGAAATCGTTAGTTTGATTTGGGGTTCATCAGGATTGAGATTTCATTAAGCTATCCAGATATGGAAGAGAGGTGGAGATATGGAAGACAAAATTAGATAATCAAGTCTGGGCATCAGAAGAAATATCTCACTGTAGACAGATGCCTACAGAAGGAAATGATGTCATAGGCTTGGATAGGACAAGCTGAAGAGGGAATTTAGAGTAAAGAGAGAAGGTGGAGAGGAACTCCTGTTTCCTAAAGATTCGAGCTCAAAAAAAAAAAAAAAAAAAAAACCCTGTATTTTGAAAAAAGCAGACAAACACACTTCTGCAAGTAATTCAAATGTGTAATTTACACACCACTATCAAGAGACCTGTTTCCAAACTGAGGGTTGATGGGGGGTGGGAGGGAGGGGAGGGGGGGTGACGGGTATTGAGGAGGGCACCTTTTGGGATGAGCACTGGGTGTTGCATGGAAACCAGTTTGACAATAAATTTCATATATTGAAAAAATAAATAAATAAAAATTTAAAAAAAGAGACCTGTTTCCTTCAAATTTCAAAATTCTTGAGCCCTTAGGATTCATACTTAACTATAATATAATTCATTATATTTGAGATTCTTCAGCTTTATTAAAACACACACACTCACCCATCACCGCAGATATACGCAAACCATTCTTGAAGCCTTACCTTAGGCCCCTACACGTGCTGATGCTAGCATCAGAAACTTTTTCATTAATGACATGTCCTTGGTAATAACAGTCATCCTAAACAAGAAAAAAAAAGAGTTTTGTAAAGGAAAGTGTGTGTGTTCTTAGATCCACTCCTAAATCTGAATTTGAAATCTGGCAACAAGATCTATAACATTTTCAAGTCCTTTTATGCTGAACAGCAGTCAACTTAGAGATACAAAAAAAAAAAAAATGGTTAAGAAGCTTTTTATGGTTAAAACCTTTAATATTTAGTTAATTAGCCCAATGCTTAAGGAACATTTGTTAAATGTTGGTGTAAATATGAGTCTTGCAGAAAAAAGGGTAAGAGGGGTGAATTCAGTCTGGAAGAAACAACATGCAGATGAAAATTGAAAACCCAAGTCCCCAAAACATCAATATTCTTTCCCTGGGCTGATTGCTCATTAATTATTTTTTCTGACACCTACAAGCTCTTTCCAATGAATAGGTTTTCCAGATCATGTTGTCGTTTCTTGATGCAATCAAAAAGTTTCAGCAGATTAACTGGATTAGTATGACATCTCTGCTTCCATTTGGAGAAAAATGCCCAACTGTAGCACTTTTTCCATATGGATGTAATTTAATCAAGCACACCTTTCTGCTTTGGGACCGATGAGTATTGACCCACATAAATGTCTGTGCCATCACTATGAGGAGAATGAGTGAAAGCCTTCCAAAAGTAAAATGGAGCTCAGAAAAGATGGAAACGATAAAATACCCCTCACACTACTTAACACAGTTGCCTTCTCTAAATAGGAGTTAAGAGTAAAAAAAGTATTTACAAAAAACCAGAATTCTACAATTCTGTCATTGAGGAAATAGTCTTGAGATCAAGAGACTATACAATCCAGTGAGGTGATTGGCATTGACTAAAATCATGAGATGTAGGGGCGCCTGCGTACCTCAGTTGGTCGAGTGTCAGACTCTTGATTTTGGCTCAGGCCATGATCCCAGGGTTGTGGGATCAAGCCCTATGTTGGGCTCGGCACTGAGTATGGAGCCTGCTTGGGATTCCCTTTCTCTCCCTCTGCCCCTACCCCCTGCTTTCTCTCTCTCTCTCTCAAAAGAAAGAAAGAAAGAAAGAAAGAAAGAAAGAAAGAAAGAAAAGAAAAGAAATGGAAAAAAAAAAAGACACAAGACGTATTCAATTTTTCACTCTTCTAATGAAGATGAGCAACTCCTGCCTACTCTCCTAGAGAGAGCCCCTGAAGGCTGGAAAGGGTTACCATGGGTCTTGACCATGGGTCAAGAAATGCGTTTGTTCTTGTCAAACTGTACGAATATTGGAGGATCAATTAAGAAATTACTACTGGGGCGCCTGTGTGGCGCAGTCGGTTAAGCGTCCGACTTCAGCCAGGTCACGATCTCGCGGTCCGTGAGTTCGAGCCCCGCGTCAGGCTCTGGGCTGATGGCTCAGAGCCTGGAGCCTGTTTCCGATTCTGTGTCTCCCTCTCTCTCTGCCCCTCCCCCGTTCATGCTCTGTCTCTCTCTGTCCCAAAAATAAATAAAAACGTGGAAAAAAAAAATTAAAAAAAAAAAAAAAGAAATTACTACTGCTGGAAAATGCACCAATGTCGTAAATGCTTTCACTTTCCCTGTTTGTATGGCAAACAGGCAATGACAATGCCTTTGGGTGTGTGAGTCATACCCTGATTGACAATGAATCTAGGATATTCTATTTTACCATGATCTGTGGGCTGGTGGTGACCTCCCCTCCAGTGGAATTATAATGTGTTTCCGTGTAACCTGGTGCAAGGAGACCCCTGAAGAAAAAAAGAAAAACAAATACATGGTTACTCACGCTAATTGAAAAGTCCAGTGATCAGGGGTGCCTGGGTGGCTCAGTCTGTTGAGTGTCCAACTTCAGCTCAGGTCATGATCTCGCGGTTCATGGGTTCGAGCCCCATGTCGGGCTGTGTGCTGACAGCTCAGAGCATGGAGCCTGCTTTGGATTCTGAGTCTCCCTTTCTCTCTGCCCCTCCCCTGCTCACCTCTCTCTCTCTCTCTCTCTCTCTCTCTCTCTCTCTCTCTCTCGCAAAAATAAACATTTAAAAAAATTTTTTAAAAAAGTCCAGTTATCAAAATGAAAGCTTTCACTGGATGCGCAGGAATGTTCTAGCTCCTGAGCTCATCCTCCTAACTCCTCAAGACTAATACAAGCATGAAGACTGAGAGGGCCAGAGATATGCCTGACTAGCATGGAACAGTATCTGCTTTTTCATCAGACTTTTATACTTATTTAGGGGAGATAAATTTCCATTTCCAAATGGAAGTGAGAAGGGTAGAGTTGATAAAAATGACTAAAAAGGGCAGCGTCCCTCACCAGTTTACGATAACTATATTTTCACCAGTCCTTTTCAGTTCCCAGCGACTGCTAACAACCGTAGCAGTGAAAGTCTATTGGGAACTGACATGCATTTGGTAGGTAGGGCCCTTCCAGAGTTTTCACCGAGCTTTTTTGAGTTCTTTCAATGACCCACCAGCACATAAGAGTCTGGATATACCTTTTATTAATTTTTTTTTCAACGTTTATTTATTTTTGGGACAGAGAGAGACAGAGCATGAACGGAGGAGGAGCAGAGAGAGAGGGAGACACAGAATCGGAAACAGGCTCCAGGCTCTGAGCCATCAGCCCAGAGCCCGACACGGGGCTCGAACTCACGGACCTCGAGATCGTGACCTGGCTGAAGTCGGACGCTTAACCGACTGCGCCACCCAGGCGCCCCTGGCTATACCTTTTAAAGAGGCGGGGTGGGGAGAAAAGGAAGAAACTAGTAAGTGTAAAATGCCACCTGAGTTACACACTTTACATGGATCATTCATTTCATCCTTTCTGAAGTCTTACATGGTAAATATGACTCACATTATTTTCCAGATGAGATTATGATAGGGAAAAATCTGTTACAAGGTGGCCGACAGGACTGATAGGGAAATTCCAGTCCCTGCCCAAAGACTCCCCTTCCCGGTTCCTCTTCCTACCCCTCTTGCCACACTGGCCAAATTACTACTAATGCGGAATGCGGAAGTCACAGACTATAAATTGTTCCCTCTGCTTACGAACTCAGACCTCTGGAGAGTGACCTTCTCTGAGCCCGCCTGTGTGAAATAAACCTCCTGCCTTCCGAGATCCCTGAGTGCCGCTTGGTTCTTCGGCTGGGTGGATCCAGGCCAGGTTCCATAACAATTACACAGTTCCAGTGGCAAAGGATCATATCTAGGTCTGCTTCAAGTCCACACCTGTACTATTTCCACCCTGCCACGTGATTTCCAAACTCCAGGCTGTTGTGAAGTTTTGCAAAAGGCAGAGTCTATTTGAATGAAAAAAAAAATCTTGCTGTACTATATAGGATAATTAAAGGATTGAAAGAGCTTGAAAGCACAGAATTCGGTGGGGAAACTACGTTTGAAATAGTCAAGATGTAGGATGAGCAAGATCTGGGCAAGAGCAGAGGCCATGAAATTTGCAAGAAATGTTGCCTGTGGCCAACGTGAACAAAGAGAATGAGGGAACAGGAGGACAATGTAATTGCATGAGAAAGTGGGCAGGTTAGTGTGTAACTGGGTGGGAAAGAGCACTGGCATTGGAATCAGGAGAGCCCAATTGGTCCTAGGGGTTATTTAACTTAGATATATCTTTTTTTTTTCCTGATGGAAATGATTGAGAATCGTTTTAAAACCTAATCCTTCAGGGGGCACCTGGGTGGCTCAGTTGGTTAAGTGTCAGACTCTCGATTTCAGCTCAAGTCATGATCTTGAGGTTCATGGGATCAAGCCTCACTGTCAACGCAGAGTCTGCTTAGGATTCTCTCTCTCTCTCCCTCTCTCTCATCCCCTCCTCAGCCCATGTGCTCTCTCTGTCTGTCTCTCTCTCAATAAATAAACAAATCTAATCTTTCAGTACTAGTAAATAAAATACAATAATGCCATATAATTTCACTCATATGTGGAATTTAAGAAACACAACAGATGAACACAGGGGAAGGAGAGGAAAAATAAGTTACAAAGAGAGAGGGAGGCAAACTGTAAGAGACTCTTAAATACAGAGAACAAACTGAGGGATGCTGGAGGGGTGGTGGGCGGGGGGTGGGCTAAATGGATGATGGGCATTAAGGAGGGCACTTGTTGAGATGAGCACTGTGGATTATATGCACGTGGTAAGTCACTGGGTTCTATTCCCGAAACCCATACTACACTGTACGTTAACTAACTTGAATTTGAATAAATAAATTTAAAATTAAAATATTAAAATAACAAAATAATGTAGGGGAAGGTCTAGAAATCTGCCTTTTCCTTGAACTTGATAAAATGTATATCTGCTTGTACCTCATTCACTGTGTTTTATTACTAGAAGAATTGAAACACTAATAAACTATTGTTTTGCTCAACGTAAACCACTTCAGTAGGAACATATATTCACCCAACCCCGTGGGCCAGTCGAGAGAAAAAGCTTATTAGCCGAGGTTTTTGAGAGCCTGAGGCAGAAACAGACTCATTCAGCACAGTTTCCACCTGCTAACGTTTTGTTGGTGAGGGTAATGTGAGAAGTAAAAACACTTACTTGCTTTTTTTCAAGTAAAGCACTGCAATTTTCCCATTAACTGTCATTTCGTACTTCAATTCAGTTTCAAATTTTTCCTGCAAAAATGCACAAACATTCGCTGGTAGTTATAAATACACAAATAATTGATTTGGCTGCGTTCATCTTTTAATCATCAGTAAACAATGCCTGCTTTCTTTAGCAGTAGTCTATATAATAGCAAATGTCTGCTTCTGGCCTCTTTTAATAAATCACACAACTCTGCCACCTGAATGGACAAATTACCTGAGACCTGTATATCCATCCATCTATCCATCCATCCACCCATCCACCCATGCATTTTACAAATATTATTTCAGTTATAGGCATGATATATACAAATATTATTTGAGTTATAAGCATGACTCTATTTGGTTCCGGAAATTCAACGCTAAGCAAGAAAAAATTGATGCCAACTGTCAGGAAGCTTAAAATCTTGTGCAAATACAGATAATAAAAATGATTTATATGATAAGGGACATAAATATGAATGCAGTGTAGAGTGTCTAACATCTTAAGGTCAGAAAAGGCTTTCCTGAGGAAGTAACATGTAAGCGGAGACATGAATTAGCCAGGTGAAGCAGGGTGGGGAAGTTATTTGAGAAGAAGGAATAGTAAGCACACAGACCCAGAGACCTCAAAGACTCTTACGGATGATTTTTGGTCTGGAGGTCTTCTCAAGGCTAAATGGAAGCTAGAATATGGACAAAACAACAGAAATATGTATTTGAAAGCAGAACGAAGTCATCAGGAAGAAAATAAGTCTTAGGAGTTCAGAATGGGAAAGTATTACCTCAAATAAACCTCATGGAGAAAAGGAGAATGGTTGGAAATTGAGATTTTTTTTTTATATCCAAGAGGAGATAGGACTGTACAGAAGTGTGTTAAAGAAGATGTTATTGTGTGCTGAATGTTGATTCTGTTCTATAAAACAGTGAATCTAAAAACTCACTGAGGAGTGCCAGGACATTGTTATTAAAGAGATCTAAATATGTCAGACCAAATATGACTGAGTGCGGTTTTCTCTGCTTTTCTTCTCTCCTCCGTCTCCTGGCCAGAGCAATACCTGAGCTCAGCAAGGGACAATAGTGAATTTGGGCCTCCAGATCAGGAGGATTGTGCCGGGGTTTGCCACCTCCAAAGTCAACCATTATGGCCCACATTCCCTTTAAATGATCAATTATTGGAGTCTTTTCTGAAGTCGAAAACTCCTAAGTACAATGTGTGGATCTAGATGAAGAGAGGCTGCTGCAATTCACTTCATGTTTATAAACATCAGGAGCTGGGGGGAAAAAAAGCCTGAAGGTTGAAAATAAAAATTATAGGGAATCATTGTAACCACTTATTATTCAGGTTTAGGAAAGGCCAGATGGAACTAAAATATTTGGAGGATAGTAAATATAATCTTCTACCCAGAAGAGGCTTCCAGATATGCATTTCCTGTCAGCAATGGATTTTTGTAGATTTTCACCTAAAATTTATTTGGTGGTGGTTTTAGAAAAGATTGTTGCTTTTGGACTGGAAGTTTTAGCCAACACTAGCATAGAGATTATAGACGAAAGGAAACAGCAAGGAAGAAAACAAGTCTTTGTGAAAGAGGGTGCTCTAGGTGATGTTATAACTGTACTTTCCAAGTAGAAGTCCATGGTGGAAAGCAATGCCTGCTAATAAAAAGCGTATCCTACTTGTATACAACCTGGGTCCTGAACTATGGGTTAGGAGAGGAAAGATGCACCTTGATTTGGACAGTGTCCACTAGATGGAAATTATTTGGAGCCCAATGAATAAGGTTAGCTGGCCATAAGGACATATAAATAAACACTTCCTCCAGGAGAAACACCATCCATGGGTAAGGTTTAGTGGGTGGATTGAGAAGGCCACCATCCTGGACGTTCCTGGGAGGGGAGCAAGAGGATGAAGTCAAGATGATGCCCATGCACACAGAAAATAAATAGCCAAGGAAGCCCTCGAAGTCCCAGGGAGGTGTGGTTCCAGTAATACAACTGTTGCCATAACATACAGTAGTCTGAGGCCTCCAGAAACTCTGGTGGACCCAGCTAAGACCTGAAATTGTTCCCAACATAAGGAAGGTACTGTGCTGCCAGATGTTTTATTTTGTGACATGAGCCAACAGCCTGGCAGTTTTGGCCTCAAAGGAAGTGTGTGGGCTCTATAGGCAGAATCCTGGGAAGATAGGAATTACCTTTGAATATTAAGTTCCCAACACCCGGGACCTTAATTAAGTACTTACTGAATACATTTCTATGCAGATATATGGGTAATATATTCCAGTTACACTAATTCATGGATGTGCCCATTTGTTCATTTGTTTATTATCCATTTGCTCATTTATTCAACAAATAGTTATTCAGTTTTCCTTATGCCATGCATACGCAGCATAACCAAAAATACGATAATGAAAAAAACATGCAAGTTTCTACTCAGCCCCTGAGTATTCCCTCCAGAAAATTTTTTCAGAGGACTATTTCATGATGCCAGGCATGATGAAGTCAGAAGGATGGGGCCATGCTCTTGGCACAGCTGAAGGTAAAGCCAGTGCCTCTGTTCTCTACACCAGTAGAGGGCACAGTTGATTAATAGTACGTATGTTGTTGATAGCGCTGCTATTAAACATGGCGGTATATGTGCCCCTATGAATCAGCACCCCTGTATCCTTTGGATAAATCAACAATAACCAAATTATAGAAAGAGCCCAAATGTCCATCAACTGATGAGTGGGTAAAGAAGGTACAGATAGATAGATAGATAGATACAAATATAGATACACACACACACACACACACACACACACACACACACACACACAATGGAAAACCTCTCAGCGATGAAAAAGAATGAAATCTTGCCATTTGCAACAACATGGATGGAACTGGAGGGTATTATGCTAAGTGAAATAAGCCAGGCAGAAAAAGACAGATATATCTTTGTATTCGTATGTGGAATTTGAGAAACTTAACAGAAGACCATAGGGGAAGGGAAGAAAAAATAAGTTACAAACAGAGAGGGAGACAAACCATAAAAGACTCTTAAATACAAAGAACAAACTGAGGGTTGATAGGGGTGGGAGGTGGGGTAGGAGGGCAGGGAAATGGGTGATGGGCATTGAAGAGGGCACTTCTTGGGATGAGCACTGGGTGTTGTATGGAAGTGATGAATCACGGGAATCTACTCCCAAAGCCAAGACTACACTGTATACACTGTATGTTAGCTAATGTGACAATAAATTATTTAAAAAAAATTAAAAAATATTTAAAAAATAATAATAAGTATACAAGTCCTCATCTTCCCTACTTTGAGAAGTGATTAATTTCACTGAGAATGTATATAACATCTTCAGGATGTAGAGATCCCTCCCGTCACATGCATTCCAAATTCTAGTTATTTTGAATAATTGCTAATCAATTCTTTGCACAAGGAGGACCAATAGTCTCAATGCAGAAGCCACAAAGAGAGCTTCTTTTTTTTTTCAATATATGAAATTTATTGTCAAACGGGTTTCCATACAACACCCAGTGCTCATCCCACAAGGTGCCCTCCTCAATCCCCATCACCCACTCTCCCCGCCCTCTCACCCCCCATCAACCCTCAGTTTGTTCTCAGTTTTTTTTAATTTTTTTTTTCAACGTTTATTTATTTTTGGGACAGAGTGAGACAGAGCATGAACGGGGGAGGGGCAGAGAGAGAGGGAGACACAGAATCGGAAACAGGCTCCAGGCTCTGAGCGGTCAGCACAGAGCCCGACGCGGGGCTCGAACTCCCGGACCGCGAGATCGTGACCTGGCTGAAGTCGGACGCTCAACCGACTGTGCCACCCAGGCGCCCCGAAAGTTTCAAATCATCAAAAGCCCCATGGTATGATCGCCACCTAGAATACAGGGCATTGTTAAATCTGAATTCCAGATAAAGTGAATAATTTTTAAATACAAGCATGACCCACATGATATTGGAGATGACGTATACAAAAAAAAAAAAAAAGCTTTCATTGTTTATCTGACATCCAAATTTAACCGGGTGTCCTGTATTTTTATTTGCTGGAATCTGGTGATTCTATACACAGTAGTCCAGGAACTGTAAGAATGAGAGCTAGACATCTGTGATGAGGGAAAGGAGGTGAGATTCTGAAATATCAGAGGATGAAAACAGTGACTGGGAAAAGCAGATCAATGCCTTTGGAATGTTTCTTCAGCCAGGAATTTTTAGTGGTTTTTAATGGTTTGATCACATTCTTGCTGGCCGGTACTTCAAAGGCATCAACCAGCACCTGAGAACATCAATGCTAGTTGAATAATACTAAAAGGCAAACATGACTGAGTTACATGTATTTGTGAGATGGTCGGGAGCATTCAGTCCTCGCCCTGTCACATTCTCCATGGCTAATAACATGTTACCTCCTACTGTCGACAACTGAAGGCAGCAAGGAGACTCTTGCAAACATACTCCACAAAACGGCAGAAATAAAAATAAAATGCACCCTATAAAGAACCATTAAAGGCCTCCAATCGTTTAGGCACATTTCCCTTTGGTTGCCTATGGAATTTGGTGTAATGTTTTTATTTCCTCCAAAAGGTAAGATGGATGTGTTCTGTGGGGATTTCCTTGAATCGATGAACATTTATGGAATACCTTCCATAGGACAGGTTGAGAGGTGAGGGTAAGGAGGACCAGAGGCATGTTAAAGGTACAAAAAAAAACCACTTTTTTTTAATTGACGTGGGCAGTTTCAACCCAGATAAGAAGATTAAACTTATTCTCACAGTCACCTGGACACACACACACACGATAATGATAGTGAAATCAATATTAAGAGAAAATCAAGAGCCAAATGGTGTAACACTGGCCCTTCCTGAAGCATGACTCCAGGAAAAGGATCTATCAGTACATACACAGATATTCCACGTTTACTTTACAAGAATAGAATATGAACTGGGTGTTACATAGGGGGAGAACATGCTAAATAGGAAAAAAAAACTCCATAAGAAGGGCTGAGTGGTAGAAATAAACATATTGCCAAGAAAGGCTTTGAGATTACCAAAGCTGACTAAAAAGGAGGTTGTGTTGAGAAGCAGAAAGATAACAAAACGGCTTAATAAACCATTATATTAAGCAAAAGAGCCATGACAGTTAGTCAGAAGTAGAAGGTGGTGAGTTATACAAGACAGTGCCATAGCATAATCATGAGCAGGGGGTTAATAATTGCATCCTGCTTTGCTTTGCACGTAAGTTTTCTCCAAATAGCCATATAAAGTAAGCATTCCTATCATTATCTCAATTTTAAGATGAAAAAAATTGAAGCTCATCAGTGTCTAACAGAGAAAATTAACAAAGCTAAGATGTGAATATAAACAAGCCTTCTGAATTCGGATCCTTTACACTTTTACTATGAATCAAGAAAACATAAGGCTTATACAATCAGTGAATCGAGTTGTGGACTAGAAAAATAATGTATTGGCAATAAATATCAAGCACATTGTATCAACTGCATCCATCCACTCAATTCTTCCAAAACTTAAGATTGATCATCTAATAGGTGTCAGTAATTATTCTAGAGTTTTTCAACAAAATAAATTGTTCAAAAGCTTAAATTTGTTTTATGAGGGATTCACTTTATAACACTGGACGTGTATTAACTTTCCTCAAAATATGCAGTGACAAAAGGTATCTGGCGTTTTTAAGAGAATACTGGAAAGCATTTGAAGAGGGCCATACTGATGAGGAACCCCGTGCATACAGGCCCCATTTAAATTTACCAGAAACAAAAAAAAAAATTAAAAAAAAAAAAAAGGGGGGGCGCCTGGGTGGCACAGTCGGTTAAGCGTCCGACTTCAGCCAGGTCACGATCTCGCGGTCCGTGAGTTCGAGCCCCACGTCGGGCTCTGGGCTGATGGCTCAGAGCCTGGAGCCTGTTTCCGATTCTGTGTCTCCCTCTCTCTCTGCCCCTCCCCCGTTCATGCTCTGTCTCTCTCTGTCCCAAAAATAAATAAAAACGTTGAAAAAAAAATTTTTTTTAAATAAATTTACCAGAAACATTTTGTTGAGAGAGAATAATTTCAATAAACAGGGTCTCCTATGGGTTCTGCTATTATAAACATGTTTGCTTTAGAAGAAATCATCTGTGGGGAAACTTATCCAGTGGGGGGGATATGTACTCCCAGTGAGTTTCATCTTACAATATTTCTACAAGTTATTATTTATGTCTCATTTATCTGTATTTTTCCTGTCTCCCAGCAAAAGACTCCTGAGTGCAGATAATGAGAAAACTGTTGAATGGATCATCATGTTTTAGCTTTTAGCTTTTGACTAAGACTGTGTTGTTTCATTAAGTAGTAAGAATTCTACAAACTTTAATAACTTTCTCTTTAGGAAAGACAAAAATAAATTTCATGTTTAATTACAGTAATTCATCTTAACTTAATATGCATATATATATTAATTGATTCACAATATTTTATTTTCTACTTCAGTTTTAATGTTCATGGTTTTGTTTGTACGTGTGTACATAGATATGCAGATGATCGATAAGTAGATAATAGACAGATAAAATAAACTGTATCTAATTTCTTTGGAAGTACACAGAATTAGAAATTACCATAAAAGTATTAAGGTTTACTCTCTGTGTGACCTTGGACAGTTTATTTCAACCGTCAGAACCTTAATCTGCAAAAAAATGAGGCTCAAAATACAACATTGGGTTATTGTGACGATTAATAAAAATAATATAGGTCAAATAACAAATGAAAATGTCTCTATATAAATATGTGTATATATTTATATATTAGAGTTATATATCTATATGTATACCACCTGTAAATATATGCATTTTTTTTTCAAGACTCTTCGTTAAGTCAAAAGAATTACCTGTTGTTCTGGCTCCTTGACCTCTCTTTTATGTAGTGAATGAAGTCTTCTGGGATAAACCACTTCATAGTTCTTCCCTCCAGAGAGTTCTTTTAACGCGTTTACTGAGGAGGGAAAAAAGGGTAAGAGCAGATTGAGTGAAGCAGAAGAAATAAACAAGCCGGTTGGTAATAATCAGCCGTATTGCGTTTCGGCAATAATGCCACATACAGAGGCTTAACTGAGTTTTATGCCAGAGTAATTTAAGAGTAGAGAGACAAAATCAGAAACCCACTCTTCCTCTCAGATCTTTAGCCTAGACCTTCACATACATCCTCACTGAAAGCTTGCAAGTGTATCTCTATTTGGTGAAAGTATTTCTTTTGGATTTTTCCATTTCTCTTTGCTACCTTGAATCTTCTGCCGAGGAACGTAGCAAGCAATACAGGCCAGCACAGGAAGGCAGAAACCAAACTAATCTTCTAAGACAACTTCTATCAGTGTCAGCATAATTGAGTAGAAGCACTCTGAAAACTACACAGTGTTACAAAAATGAAATCAATGATGTATGCCATTTCTGATTCTAATATTTTTTCGTATTGTCCAATAGCAATATTTTACATTAACGATGAAAACTATGATGCAGTAATAAAGCTCCAATGCCAGCTCCATAGAATGCTTGGCTTTTGCAATACAGGTAAATTTATTTTTGCATACAAAGCATGAAAAGAATAAAAATTAGAGAAGCAAACAATTAGAGCACTATTCCTGGTCCGGAAGGGAACTTTGAGCCTGGAGCCATATGGAAAGACAATTGAACAGTTATCTCATCCAACCTTCTATCTACATTTTGAATTCTCATCTCAGCATTGTTTCTACAAGTTATTTTTGAGATGAATTCAGTTTTCCGAAAACTAACACTGAATTTTCTGTTTTCTTTTTTATTTTCCCACTTGATGGAGTCCTTCCTCCGTGTAGAATAGTGTCTAAGTAAATGTCAATAGGTCAGCTCTTTGGCTTCTGAAGGGGCTACTGGTCTACCCAGAATATAGATGCAGTAGAAACCAAAAATCAAAGTATGGGCCCAGGCTGGCCATTTACTAACACTGTGGTCTGGAAGCGATTTAGTTCTCTGGGTAATGACTAGAGTGCTTTCTAAAGATAATCCCAACTTATTAAAGCACTCAAACCTAAATTCTATGGTAATATAAATTTATATTATTTTTTGATCTTTTAACAAATAACATTGAGTATTTTTTGTCAGTCATCTTGGGTGACTTGTACGCTTATCCCAAAGATGTCCCAGAGAATATTTTTTTAAATGTTGTTTAGAAACTAAAGCAGAAGCTTTAATTTTTTTTTAATGCTTATTTATTTTTGAGACAGAGAAAGACAGAGTACCAGCGGAGGAGGAACAGAGAGCGAGAGGGGGACATGGAATCCAAAGCAGGCTCCAGGCTTTGACGTGGGGCTTAAACTCACAGACCGCAAGATCATGACCTGAGCCGAAGTTGGATGCTCAACTGACTGAGACACCCAGGCGACCCTAAAGCAGAAACTTTAAAAAATTCCTAGTTATGTCCATTTTCTTTTATCATTTTAGGATGGCTAAATGCACTTGACCATTTAAGAGCCATTGGCTAAATCTCATTAGGTAAAAACCAGGCCATTAAAGGGATATGCAATAGCTTTTCTTTCAATGAGATTTACTTGAGATTTACTCTTAAAAACATTTTGAAAACATTTAAAATCATGGAATCAACCCTAGGATACTGGAACTTTGGGTTTGGTTCTAATTTTTTAATTGGTTAAAAAGACAGAAGATTAAATGACCTTTAAGGACAGTTCATGTAGTCTATGGTTTTCTGCAAACAAATACTGAATTCTCTGTAATCTCTTTGAAGAGATGAGGATCATTTGGACAAAGTTTTAATTGGTTTTGACAAAATAAGTATCATTACATAGACAAGACTTCAAGAACTAGATAAGATACCTCAAGACCTTCTTGCTGTTGTAGAGATAATCACTGGGCATTTTTATTTCTATTTAATTTATTTTTTGTAAAGACCTTCTTGCTGTTGCAGAGATAATCACTGGGCATTTTTATTTCTATTTAATTTATTTTTTGTAAAGGAAAACAATAATATTATTTATCAAAAAATTTTATAACAGAAATTAAAAAGCCTAAAGGAACATTAAATCGATCATTTTAGCATTGAGTTAAAATTTTCCTAATTATCATAATTATGTCAAAATAATAAGATGCCAAGAGGTTCAGAAAATTACTCTTGCCACAAATTAACTGACGGTATTGACACAATTCCCTGAAGCTTCTTGCAAACCTGTAATACCAAACAAGCACACCATAAGGCAACCACATGCTGTCTTGTGGGTTATGTCCAATCAGTGCAATTAGTCCCATTAATATGGAGTTCATGAAGCCATATAGTCACCAATGTGCAGCCAAAGTAACTCTTCTGACAATGCTGTTTGAAAATTGGTTTTCATCCATGATACACTATTCCAAGAGTAAATATCAGCCCAAGTTGCCCTTGGGTCATAAAATAATAACTATCCGGTGAATTCTTTTTATCAAAGCAAAAAATGATAGCCCACACACATTCCCCTTTCAGAAGGGGTGAGGGAAACAGGCCATCCGGCCAATGCAAGTTTTCTTGACATATACACGCATCTCCATGCTTCTACTTAGTATCTAAATCTTAACATTTCATGAAATCGGAAACTACCAATTGACTTCAATATGAAGTCAAATATGTACATTAGCGAAGAAATTTACTTCCAGCTCTTTGATGGCTGCACACTTCCAAATGGCAAATAAAATCTATCAACAAAGAAACCAGAATTGGGGCGCCTGGGTGGCGCAGTCGGTTAAGCGTCCGACTTCAGCCAGGTCACGATCTCGCGGTGCGTGAGTTCGAGCCCCGCGTCAGGCTCTGGGCTGATGGCTCAGAGCCTGGAGCCTGTTTCCGATTCTGTGTCTCCCTCTCTCTCTGCCCCTCCCCCGTTCATGCTCTGTCTCTCTCTGTCCCAAAAATAAATAAACGTTGAAAAAAAAAAAAAAAAGAAACCAGAATACTTTTTTAAAAAGCCTCTGGCAACCTCTCACTATCTTCAGTGTGCAAGCAACAGATTTTCTGCGCTCTTGCAACATAGTACATTCTCTACAGGAAACAGACTTTCTCTTAATGGCTCTTATTTTTGTGGGACCAAGAAGGCCCCTGAAAGAATGAGATTCAAATGATCACAGATGACCCAAGTTAGAGATACACAGCAGACCGAAATATCGTTTGGCTCAATCATCCTTCAGGTTGATGGAAATGACGCAGCCTCCTCCCAGCTGAATAAAATCAGGCTAATTACTTGGAAGCCTGTGGAACAAACACAACTAACTGCCATCCTGGGATTACACAAATCCGAGATGTAACACAATATGTTTCTACTAATTCATTTTAGTACTCGCTTTCTCTCTCTCCCACAGAACTCACACGTTGGATTACTTCTGGCCGGCAACACTAGATCGAGAAAAAACAAAACTATTATTTTGGATTGCCTGAGATAATGATTTTACTGTATATTGGTTTTAGAAAAGCGAATACTCATTGGCAAGATTAATATCACAGGCACTGGTCTGGATTGCCACGTTCTGTTTTAATGTGTTTGGGGGCAATTTTGGAGTTTAGCACATTTGTGTATAATATTTGGCATTTTCATTTTTGATCAAATCTGTTCCAAATCGTTTAAAGAATATCTTTCCAAACTAAACACATGACATTAAGCCCGGGATCAGAGTTTATTCAATATTGACTTCAGATCTGGGCTACGCTGCACCCCCTCAAACTCTGGCGATTGGAAGCTTAGTGTAGTAAAAGTGACGACAAACATCGAGGAAAAATGCATCCTCATTAAATCTATCATTTTGGCTATGAAGATTAAATTATAAATGCTCTTGAGGCTCATCCAGTCATTTTATGAAGATAAGAAAGAATTGTTAATTTGAAACAAAATGATTTTAAAAAGTACTGTACCCTCTGGATATCCTGTTGAAATATATTAAAGAACTTTCTCTTTTGTCAGTGCACGTACATCTCACCCCCAAACAACTGTTACATCCTTTTAAATATTTGGGTTTTTTCCTATGATGAAATCCTAGGAGTTATTTTTCTCAGGGGATGGTGAAGTGTGTACAAACAGCTGGCCTAATTATACTTCATTCTTTTATTTCATGTCTATGGAAACTGGGCACAAGACGTGGTCCGAGGCACGTATTTTTTCTTTGGATGGTGGGGGCAGATCAACAAAAAGGAAGAGATGAGAAAATGAGAATTGCTTTATTTTTTTACATTCTGGCTGGGAAAGAAATCCATGTAGGAATAATATCAGTGGGAATAATACTCACTGCCAAGGAGACAGTCTTGAAAATAAAAAATGGAAGGTAAAGTGGGAGGGGGGACTCTCTGTTCAAGATAGAAGATGAGGGGGTAACTGTCGGTCACCCTGTTCTCACAAGAGATACTGCAAACCCTCTGTCCCCACCACCAAATACTTGAAGACATCACAGTTTTAGGCATGGTTTCTAAGGAAGCTGTCTCTTGGTGCCACGTTGTGAATGCAAAGATGAGAGAACAGAATCAGCTAGTATGCCCAATGTGGTGAAAAGCCTGTCATGTGGGTGGACTCCAGGGTTAGCTGTTAATGGATCCTGCTTGATCTTTATGCTGTTCAATAAAGCTAGTTCCCAAGCAATTCTCAGGGGCCAACCAAGTGAGGGATCCCAAAGAATTTTTATAGAGATAGCACTTTTGGAGACATGTAGGGAAAGAAGGTTTCTATTAAGGTTGACTCCCAAAGTAGCAATTGAAGTCAATAACTTAAATGCCCAGTACAGTTCTATAGTTAATGATGTGAAGTAAAACTCTCACAAGCCTGGAAAAGAAATCAGAAACAGTGGGGAGGAGGTGGGGAGAATTACTTTTAGTGACCAAGCAGGGAGAGTGCGAGAGAGAAGAGAATCTTTCCCTCCCTAACCCTATACTTCTTGTTGATGATCTGTTCCCATTCCTACGTCTCCGCAAGCACTCTAAAACCCAAGAAAAGATTGAATGGGAAGGATTTTCACGCACCGAAGCTACTGTGGTGACTGAAATAAGCTCTGGAAATAGAAATAAGTTAAGGAAATGTGTTACCCAATTAAATTGAACCAACATCTAATTGGTGAATTTCTCAGAAATGGAGGGACATGCCAGAAGTCACTTATTATGGAGAAGTAAAATTTCTCTCCTTTTGAAGTCTTACGTGTTTGATAACCAGCAAAATAGAAATAAATGATCCATTTAAGCTTAACGATAACCTTGTTTTGATCAGGTAATAGCACAATGCTTTAGAAATATCAAGCTGGTCACCTGTTTATTCCTAATTAGTCATACTTATTATCACCAGTAATGGCGGGACCAAACATAAAAACGTGCACTCAAAAGGAACACGACGAGCCAAACTGGTCCCTATAATTACAGCGGATACTTTCTGAAAGCCTTGTGCACAGCGGTAGCTAGTCAAATCCTCTGCATCTTTACTGCTCTGAAAAGGACAAGCGGGATTTGACGAATTCCGCTTTGTGACACGAAGATCATATTCTCTGCTTCAATTAAGCTGTATGAAGTTTTCCCTTTGATGGCTATGTATTCCCATATCAGACATAGGAAAATGGATTCAAGTCGTCTCCTTCCCTCTCCTTTACATTGAGGGTTTACAGCAGTCACAGCCCCCCCCCCCCAAACAGCAGACTAAAACCAGCCCAACTGGTGAGTAAAATTGGTTTAAAAAAAAAAAAGCTATTGAGAGAAGGTGAAAAGCAAGCAGTTCACTGGCGTATCTAACAGAACCCGAAAAGGAATTAAACACCGACCTGGAACTGGAGAAAGGAGGAACGTGACCGTGACCGTCAGAAGAAGCCCCTGCAGCATGCTGGATGAGCCCAGGGGCAGAGTGCCTGCCCTTCTCGCTCAGGGTGCACTGCTTGATCTGTTCCTGACTCCTCTCAAGTGAGACAGAATGAAACTCCCGGGTTCATTCTTGTCTCTGCTTCAGGAAGTGTTTACTAAAGGTGTTGCACAACCCTGAAGCTGTTGTCCTGCAACAATGGCCCTGCAGGAGGAAGTTCTGGCTGCCTCCTGGCTCTAAGGCTCCTTTACCATAAGCTATTGTTTCTCTTTCTTTCGTGCTTCCCGCATTCCCCACTCTGGAGTAGTACATTTCCAGTATATGACTATAGCCCACGAAGCTACCTTGGGCTAACTGGCTTGGATGGACCCTGGTAAGTGTGCACATTTATTATGTATGTTATAAATGTATGCAAATGTTTATATATGTATTTGCTATGTATTATATATGTATTGCTAAATATATGCTATGTTTACAGATGTATTTGCTATAAATGTATTTGCGAATGGCATTCTTCCCGCACATAGAGATGCGGTTCAGTGAAGCAATTTCTAATCCACTCCAATTATTAGATAAAATTCTCTTTTCCAGTTACCTTGTATTCTATTCTCACACAATTGTGCTCTCAGGGAGCTTGAGCCATCCTGAAATAAGAATGTAGGACAATACAAGCTCAAGGTTGTTCAGATCTCCAAGGGCATCTTCAGTACCATCACTAACAACCAGGAGTGGGAAAAAGCCTTATTAGACCCAAAGGACGTAATTTCCAGAAAAAACCTTGAGGGGCTGTCATTGGTGGTAGTGAGGCTGAGCAGGCATGTCCAGATAGCACAGTGTATGACTCACTAAATGGCTCGTGGTGAGCTCCCTTACTAAGTTCCAGGTCCTTGATATTACGATCATATTAATTCTTACGACACTTCTGTATGATAAATGCCATCTTACCCCTATTTTGTTGATAAAAACCTGGGATTTAAAAAGATAAAAGATTCAGGGGCACCTGGGTGGCTCAGTCAGTTGAGAGTCCAACTCGTGACTTCAGCTCAGGTCATGATCTCACGGTTCATGGGTTCGAGCCCCACGTTGGGCTCTGCCCGAATGGTGTGGAGCCTGCTTGGGATTCTCTCTTTCTCCCTGCCCCTCCCCACCTTTCAAAATAAATAAACTTTAAAAAAAAAAGCCTCTTCAAAATAAAAAGATAAAAGATTCAAAAGATTGAGACTCAGCTGTCCTCCTTTATATAGTAAATAAGAATAAGAAGTTTGCCCAGGGGTGCCCGGGGGGCTCAGTCGACTAAGCGTCCCACTATTGATTTCGGTTCAGGTCATGATATCAGGGTTCCCTGGTTTGAGCCCCAAGTAGGGCTTGGGATTCTCTCTCTCCCTCTCTGTCCCTCCCCTGCACTCCCTCTCTCTCTCACACACACACACAAAAAATAAACAAAAAAAAAGTTTGCCCAAAGTCATTTTATCTAGTAAGTAGCAGAAGTGGAATTTGAACTTAGTATTGTTTGAGCTCTTAGTCACACATTCTAACAGGTAATTTATACACTCAGTCTTATTTCTGTTGAGAAATTACGTATGTATATATATATATATATATACATATATATATACATATATATATATATATATATTCCTATAAAATACACATTCCATGAGTTAATCCTGAGGTTATTACTATTAAATCCATTCTTAATCCACTAAAATTAGGCATTATTCTATGGATTCTGAAGCGCATTTTTGTAATAGAGCGATTTCAATGAAAAGGGATTTCTCAAAATGTCATATAGGCATCAGCCAACAACCACAAGGGAATTTTTGTATCTACTTACTGAGCATTTCAGCTGTAGGATTAGGAATCTCCCGGGTTTCTTTTCTCTCAATCCAAGTTCTACTGCTTTGTCTTTTTCAGGGAACAGAAAGTTTATACCCACTTTTGGGGCGCCTGGGTGGCTCAGTCAGTTGAGCATCCGACTTCGGCTCACATCATGATCTCATGGCTCGTGAGTTCGAGTCCCGGGTCGGGCTCTGTGCTGACAGCTCGGAGCCTGGAGCCTGCTTCAGATTCTGTGTCTCCCTCTCTCTCTGCCCCTAACCCACTCACATTCTGTCTCTGTCTCTCTCAAAAATAAATAAACATTAAAAAATGTTTTTTTTAAGTTTATACCCACTTTTTAATTATTACATGATTTCCCCCATTAATTCCATGCACATTCATTAGTACCTATAAGGTGAAAGACCCTGAGATCACAGTTGAAAATGTAGTCATTCCCTTTGAGATGCTTACAGCCTGGCGAGGGAGATAGGCAAGGACATGTCCCACAAAGATGTGCTAAGTGAGTGCTGCCTATACATTATGATACACTGTGCTTTAGGCTAGGAAAGATGCAGGCATGGGGATCAGAGGCGACCCTTAGCAGGGCAAGGAAGACTTCCTGGAGGCAGGAACAATGAGGTCAATGAAAAATTAACTTTGAGAAAAAATGAGGATGTAATGTCATTCTCGTTTACGGTAATACTTTAGCATCGTTGGAGCAGAGTACCTGGAAGAATGGGAAGAGATCCTACTAAACAGAACAAGTTCATTTCTGGCTTTGTCCCTGTAGGGAATGGGCACCACTGACAGGTTCTAATCAATGTGGCAACTTGCACACTTGCCCATTTCAGTGGGCGGTGCATTGGAAATGAAGAATGATCTCGGTCTGTGTAGGGATGCATACGACATTTTTAAACTGACGATCGTCCTTCAGTTCTCTTTAAATCTGTAATTATATCATGCCTTTCCAGCTGTCATTCTCAGAAGTTTTGGTCACTCTGCATAGCCTAGAATTATATTTATAATACCCTCTAACGTCAAATAATTTAAACCAATCTCTAAATGAATTTTATTCTCTATTTTCCTCATTATTTCTTAGAAGATGTATGGAGCAAACATAAAAATTGAATTTTTTTTTAGTTTATTTATTTTGAGAAAGAGAGAGAGAGAGAATGTGTGCAAGGATGGGGGGGTGGGTAGGGGAGGGGCAAAGCAAGAATCTCAAGCAAGCTCTGTACTCTCAGAGCCAGGTGCGGGGCTCGATCTCACAAACTGTGAGATCGTGACCTGAGCTGAACCCACGAGTCAGACGCTTGACAGACGGAGCCACCCACGTCCCCCAAAAGTTGAATTCTGACATTTAGTTTAATTTTCCCCTTTGTTTCTTGTGATAGATGCGACGTTACCGCTTACATCTTTCATCGTTATTGGTCAAACTCTTTGCCGGAGCAGAAAATAAATGACAGAAAGAATAGCTAAATGAGTGAGCCACATACATTTCATAATATGCTTCGCTCAGAGTACTGCGGTACAGTGTGAAAAAGCACAAGTTAGGGGCGCCTGGGTGGCGCAGTCGGTTAAGCGTCCGACTTCAGCCAGGTCACGATCTCGCGGTCCGTGAGTTCGAGCCCCGCGTCAGGCTCTGGGCTGATGGCTCAGAGCCTGGAGCCTGTTTCCGATTCTGTGTCTCCCTCTCTCTCTGCCCCTCCCCCGTTCATGCTCTGTCTCTCTCTGTCCTAAAAATAAATAAACGTTGAAAAAAAAAAATTAAAAAAAAAAAAAAAAAAAAAGAAAAAGCACAAGTTAGCACTCAGAGACTGTGATAAACTATAGTGATCAATGGCCATACATATTTATATATATATGATACATATTGTTATGCCCAGAATTCATGATCCCCAAAGACCACTAGGGAGCCGAGTCCGATGCAAAAGCAAAGAGCCTTTATTCGAGCTAGCTCGAGCTCAATCCCCTACCTGCACCGACGCAGCGGTGAGATACCAGGGAAAGAGAGCGAAGTTTCAAAAGGACAAAGGTTTTATTGGGGCCTGGGGGCAGTTGGTGAGGTAATGGCTATGGCCTCAGCCAATTGGCTGGGGAAGGGTCCTGGGGAAGGGTCGAGTCCTGTTAGGCAGGTGAGGGGGGTTACTCAAGGGGAGGAGGTGTGGTCAAGGTGAAGGACACAGAACAAGATGGAGTCGGCTGGCGTAGGCCCGCCCTTTCATTCCCCCCTTGTCATGTAGCTTAGGGACCCAATCATGGGACCGGCTGCATTTATGGTGACAAGGGGAACAGAGTTTGGAGGTTTATGCAAAGTTCTGGGAACCAAGTGTCCCTGGGGTGGCTCTGGGACGTCTGATTAAGTATTGTCCCCAAGCTGGTGTCTATGATCTGCCAGGTGATGTTTTGGGGGGCATGGGGACTCCTGGCAGCATGAGCAATGACAAGCAGTTAACAGAGTTACCAATATTAGGTAGGTCAAATGCGCTGTAGCTTGAGGTTGAGCGGGCTGTGTTGGTCCCGACTGATGGCCCATCGCGTGACAACGTCCTTCCGGATCGAGGAGGGGTCCACTGGCTGAGCGTGGGTGTGATGGACCCAGGTCACGATGCCGTCTACCTTGAGAGCGGTGGGGGTTGTCAACACCACGATGTAGGGTCCCTTCCAGCGCGGCTCGAGAGTCTCTCGGTGGTGCCTCTTGACGTAGACCCAGTCTCCCGGCCTGTACTGATGAGGTGTCGCGATCGGGCCAGCCTCGTAGATGGCACGGAGGTGCAGCCAAATGTCCTCGTGCGCCCTCTGGAGCCCGCTCAAGGAAAGAAAAAGTTCTTGATCTTTAAACTCAGCAATAAGTTCAGCTCGAAGGCTGGGAATAACAGGGGGTGGCCTGCCAAACATGATCTCGTAGGGAGTAAAACCCAGAGTGTAAGGAGTGTTTCTAACCCGGTAAAGGGCGTACGGTAGGAGAGTCACCCAGTCCCCGCCAGTCTCCATGGTTAATTTGGTAAGGGTCTCTTTTAGGGTTCTATTCATTCTTTCTACCTGTCCTGAGCTCTGGGGCCTATAAGCACAATGTAATTTCCAGTTTGCCCCCACCGCCTTGGCTACTGCCTGTGTTACCTGCGAGATAAAAGCTGGTCCATTGTCTGATCCTACCATGGCAGGAAAACCATACCTGGGTAAGATGTCTTCTAGTAGCTTCTTAGCCACCGTCTGAGCCGTTTCATGCTTGGTTGGGTATGCCTCCACCCAGCCAGAGAAGGTGTCTGTAAATACCAGGTCCTCGTGTAGTGCCTCGTCGAAGATGGTGGGTGAATTTTTGAATCCCTGAGGTAGCCGTGTCCAGGTGAGTTGCCCATTGTAGCCCTCCTCCGGATCATGCCACTCGAAGGCGAACAAGGGTTGGCTCTGGGGTGCCAACGGCAGACTGAAAAAGGCGTCCTTTAAATCTAGTACAGTATACCAGACCCTGGAGGGCGCTAAGGAGCTCAAGAGAGTATATGGGTTGGGAACAGTTGGGTGTATGTCCGCGACCCTCTTATTTACTTCCCGGAGGTCTTGTACCGGTCGGTAGTCATTTGTGTGAGGCTTTTTGACCGGCAGTAAGGGGGTGTTCCAGGCAGACTGGCAAGGAACTAGTACCCCTAGGCTTCGTAGTCTCCGGATGTGTGGCTGGATCCCCTTCCGGGCCTCCTGAGACATGGGGTATTGTTTGATCCTTACCGGACTCTCTCCTGGCTTGAGCTCTACCAGGACTGGGGTCCTGTGAGCGGCTAGTCCCATCCCCCCTGTCTCTGCCCAAACCGAGGGGAATTCTCGTAGCCATCTGTCTATATTATCCTCTCTCGGGAGCGCCTCCTGGTGGAGGAGGTATTCATCCTCCAGTTTCATGGTCACGACCTGGATGGGGTGGCCCTTGCCATCGGTGACCTGAGGCCCCCCTTGTCTGAAAGTTATCTGAGCTCCAATCTTGTTCAGTAAGTCCTGTCCTAACAGCGGGTAGGGGCATTCTGGTATTACCATAAAGGAGTGGGATACCCGTCCCGTCCCCAAATCTACCGTTCTTCGGGTAATCCATGAATACTGGCTCATACCAGTTGCCCCTTGTACCCAGGACTTCTTGCTGGCTAGTTTTCCTTGTGGGGTGCGGAGGACCGAATGTTGTGCTCCGGTGTCGACAAGGAAGTCAATAGGGGTCCCCTCCACTTTAAGAGTTACCCTGGGTTCGGGGAGAGGGTCCGAACCCCGACTCCCCTAATCACTTAGTTCATCTAGCTCTAGGACTTTTACTCGATCAGTCTTGCTTCCCTTCCCGCCGGCCCTTTTTGGACAATCTCGGGCCCAATGCCCTATCTCCTTGCAGTATGCACACTGATCCTTCTGCAGCCTCTGGTTCCCCCCCTTGGTGGTTCCTTTACCTTTTCTTGCGTCGTCTGCCAGCTGCCGGAGACGGCGGTCTCGTTCCTCGGGGAAGTCAGCAGTGGTAGCTAGTAGTATTCTGGCCAGGTCTCGAGTCTGCTTACTGCTGGCAGCCGCCATGGCGCGAGCCTGCTTGTCCTCAGGAGGCTCCCGGTTATTATATACCTTTTTGGCTACCACCAGTAAGTCCTGCAGACTTTTTTCTCCTAGTCTATCTATTTTCTGTAATTTTCTCCTAATGTCTTTGGCCGATTGGTTTACAAAGGCCATGATAACAGCTGCCTTGCTTTCCGGAGCCTCTGGATCCATGGGGGTATAGGTACGGAATGCCTCCATGATCCATTCTAAAAAGGCAGCCGGAGATTCATCTTTTCCCTGTTGTACATTTCCTACCTTGGCCAAATTGGTTGGCTTTCTAGCAGCCATTCGGAGACCCCCCATTAGAGTCTGGCGGTAGACCCGGAGCCTCTCCTTACCTTCTGCCATGTTGAAATCCCACTGGGGCCGAGTTAAGGGGAAGGAGGCATCTATCTGAGCCTGGTTGGTGGTGGGATTCCCGTCTGCGCCTGGAACTAGTTTCCGGGCCCCACTGAGGATTCTTTCTCTTTCTTCAGTCGTGAACAGGACCTGCAAAAGCTGCTGGCAATCATCCCACGTGGGCTGATGGGTAAAAAGAACAGAGTCTAATAAATCAATAAGCCCTGCCGGTTTCTCGGAAAACTTAGGATTCTGAGCCTTCCAATTGTAGAGGTCACTAGTGGCGAAAGGCCAATAGTGATGGGGCTGATTCCCCTCCGCGTCTGGGGGTCCGGTGGCTCGCAGGGGCAGAATAGTGGAGTCGGCGGCGGAGGCGGATTGCCCCCTCTGAGCCCTTTGTCTGGTAAAGGGCGGGCTTCCCCCTGGAGCGTTTTCGCCTCCCGCTCTTGGAACAGCGTCTGCCTCCCCCGGAGGGGGAGGATGGTGTTCTTCCGGCATCCTAGAGGGGTTATACGGGGGAGGAAAAATTAATTCTTCTTCAGTACCCCCCTGTAGGACAGGGAAGAGGGGTGCTGAAGGCTAGGTATGACTTTTCCTCTTCTCTGTCTCCTGCAAAGCAAGAATGGGTTTTGGCTCCGGAGGGAGCAGGGTTAGGAAGGGCTTAAGCCAAGAGGGTGGGTCTTCTACAAGGTCCTGCCAAGTGATAATGTAAGGGAGCTGATCAAGATGGCCCGCCTTAGGCTGAGAGATGATACTCCTGGCTCGGTGGATGGTAGGGAGGTCGAAGGTCCCCTCTGGTGGCCATCCGACATTGAAAGTTGGCCACTCGCTAGAACAAAAAAACTGCAACCGACCCTTTCGGACTTCCACACTGAGGTTGTTAGCTCTTCCCCTCACATCCTTAAAGTGATCAATCATAATACTTAGAGGAGTAGTCTGAGTCTGTCCCATAACGTCCGTCCAGTAAGTCCACAGAACAAAACAGAGAAACACAAAAACAGACAAACAGAGGGCCCCTAGAAAGTCTTCCAACTCCATGGAAGCAAAACTGCAAGCTAGCTTAGACCTTTGAGGGGATTCCACGTCCCTCCAAAACCGATGAGGGGATTCCACGTCCCTCCAAAGACGACGGCCTCACGCCGACCAGCGGGAGCGACCCACCTTGTCTCAGACCTTTGAGGGGATTCCACGTCCCTCCAGAAGGGAGAATCGGAACATCTTCCGAAACTCCCGGCCCGTGGTCCTCCAGTGCGTCCACTTAGACCGCGTCGGGCACTACCAGAATTCCAGAAATGAGCTCACACAGAAAAGACAGAACAAACAGACACTAACCGTGGCCAGTCAGGCTCTCCGGGTCGGGGGTCCCTCGGGGTTCTTGGGGATCCCGGGCCGAGCCCCCAAATGTTATGCCCAGAATTCATGATCCCCAAAGACCACTAGGGAGCCGAGTCCGATGCAAAAGCAAAGAGCCTTTATTCGAGCTAGCTCGAGCTCAATCCCCTACCTGCACCGACGCAGCGGTGAGATACCAGGGAAAGAGAGCGAGTTTCAAAAGGACAAAGGTTTTATTGGGGCCTGGGGGCAGTTGGTGAGGTAATGGCTATGGCCTCAGCCAATTGGCTGGGGAAGGGTCCTGGGGAAGGGTCGAGTCCTGTTAGGCAGGTGAGGGGGGGTTACTCAAGGGGAGGAGGTGTGGTCAAGGTGAAGGACACAGAACAAGATGGAGTCGGCTGGCGTAGGCCCGCCCTTTCAATATGATATAGGTATATGTCTTATACACACACTTGTACTATTCCCTGAGAGAGTGGATTCATGCAGTAAAGCAGGTAAGAAGAAAAATACCAGTTTGGGATGTGTCACATGGAGACAGGATGTCCAGTTGCTAATTAAAAAATAAACAAATAGATAGGTCTGGAACCAAGCTAGAGATCTATTTCGAAGAATGATAGATTCCACGTATTGAGTTTTTATATGTGAGTTAACGTATTTTTATCCTCACAACTTTCTTGTGAACTAAGTGATACTTTTATTAGCATTTTTTTTTTTAAAGGAATGCACTAAGGTAAAAAGATGTGAGGCAAAACCATGCAGTTGTTCTGCAAAAGAAGCAAGCTTTAGACCCAAGCAGCATGCCGTAAGGGTCAGACCTGTACATGGCCATCTACAGGGCCTCTTGAATTCTCTGGCCTGTCACAATCTCTAATAAGTTTCTGTGGATGAATAAACTTCTATGCTATCTCAAATTATTATTTTATTCGTAAAAAAAAGAGCCTCTTTACTTAGATTTCAAAATAGGGGTTAAAAAGCATGTCACGGTCTTTGCTGTCGATCCCCACAATCTTGTGCATCCCAAATCCTTAAAGAATTTTTATTAATCTATTTTTAAAAATTTTTTAATTTCAATTTTAGCCACCATACAGTGCAGTATTGGTTTCAGGAGTAGAATTCAGTGATGCATCACTTACACACAACACCCAGTGTTCATCACAAGTGCCCTCCTTAGTGCCCATCACCCATCTAGCCCATCCCCCCACCCACCTCCCTCCATCAACCCTGTTTGTTTTTTATCATTAAGAGGCTTTTGTGGTTTGTTTCCCTCTCTTCACTCCCCCCGCTTCCCATATGTTCATCTGTTTTGTTTCTTAAATTCCACATATACGTGAAACCATATGATATTTTTCTTTCTCTGATTGACTTGTTTCACTTAGCCTAATACATTCTAGCTCCATCCACGTCATTGCAAATGGCAAGATGTCATTCTTTTTGGTGGCCAAGTAATATTCCAGTGTGTGTGTGTGTGTGTGTGTGTGTGTGTGTGTGTGTATCACATTTTCTTTATCCATTCATCAGTCAGTGGACATTTGGGCTCTTTCCACAGTTTCATAGTTTGGTTACTGTCGATAATGCTCTTATAAACACTGGGGTGCGTGTGCCTCTTAGAATCTGTATTTTTGTATCATTTGGGTAAATACCTAATAGTGCCATTGCTAGATTATAGGGTAGTTTCTATTCTTAATTTCTTGAGGAACCTCCACACTTTTCTCCAGAGTGGCTGCACCAGTTTGCATTCCCACCAACGGTGCAAGAGGGTTCCCCTTTCTCCGTATCCTCACCAACACCTGTTGTTTCTTGTGTCGTTAATTTTAGCCATTGTGACAGGTATGATGTAACATCTCATTGTGGGTTTTATTTATATTAATTCGTTTTGCAAAAAGTTCTTTCATTACAACTACCACAGGGACCATGAATATCACACGACATGTGGTTTGGGGACATGGTCCCCTACTCCTATTGAGTGAAACACATGTCACATTATCCCCATGTCCAGGAGAGAACTCCTCCTGTGCTACTCCTGCTCCATGCACACTAATTTATAACAATGCTATGGACTGAGCTTACAGTCACCTTGCAAGGGATTCCCGATTATTAATCCACAGAAATAACTTCTTTCTAATAGCGCGATTGGGTATTTTTGTTCAGAAAAAAATTAGGTTTTCCAAATTCATACTGCAAGACATTATCAGAATAGAGATTTAGATGACTACCCTAAAAACAAAATAATGATGGTAAGAGCTAATTCTTTCAACACTTACTAAGTGCCAGAAACCTGGCTAATGCTTTGAAGATGCGATCTCCCTGATTTCTCACCGAAATCTGGCAATTACAGTAGTAGATGTTGTTGTGTTGTTGTATCGTGAGGAAGAGTACAGGATCTTGGTTCGGGTCCCGCTCTGCCACTTGCTGTATTATACAGGGATTGTGACTTTCTCATAAACCTTGATTATAGATAAAGTTAGGTTCCAAAGTCATGTAACGGGTAACTTCTAGCATTCTGCTTCGCTGGAGTTGACAAGGATCAGAGGCTATCATACATCTGAAAAGCATTTTGTAGACGTGCCCACAATACCGACTCCACACTTGGCCCTTCATCTCTTCCATGTTCGTGAGATGACCTTCCCTGGGCTACATGTTCCAGGACCATTGGACATTAATGGAGACCCCAACAGAAACGCAGGGAGGTTTATTCTGCTCTTCCCTAAAGTTGTTTAGATAACTGGTAGAGATAATATAGGTCCCTCCCCCCCCCCCACTCCTGTGCACCAGTGGTATCGCGAGATCTGTTAAATGTTAGCTACCAAGTAAGTGGACCCTTTGACTTTGCCACATACCCTCCGCAGATCCCCTCACTGTACAAAATCTGCAGACGCAGGTTTGGAGTTGGTGGAGAACGTCTGTGCAGCTGTCAGGATCATCATCCGCCAGATTCCCCCTTCAGTAAGTTACTCTGAATAGAACTCTGTGTAAACTGTATGCGGGGTCCTGCTTTGTGTTTTGGTCTCCAAGTGCCTTCTCAGTTTGGAGGTTACTCTGCTGCCTCTCCTCCATCTTCTAACAGTTGGCCAGCCAGCCAGGATATGGAAAAACGAAACAAGCATGGGTAAAGGGGCCCTTCCCCAGGGAAAGCCTCTTTCTTGTCCTTGGGGGAAATCCCAAGCTGGCCAGTCACCTCTATGTGGAGAGACTTGTCCCGGCTTTTTGACCAGCACATGAGTATAAGGACGCCCCCCAAAAGCCCAAGGGATTGTTAGATATCCTATTGGAGGGGGCGCCTGGGTGGCGCAGTCGGTTAAGCGTCCGACTTCAGCCAGGTCACGATCTCGCGGTCCGCGAGTTCGAGCCCCGCGTCGGGCTCTGGGCTGATGGCTCGGAGCCTGGAGCCTGTTTCCGGTTCTGTGTCTCCCTCTCTCTTTGCCCCTCGCCCGTTCATGCTCTGTCTCTCTCTGTCCCAAAAATAAATAAACGTTGAAAAAAAATTTTAAAAAGATATCCTATTGGAAATGGTGGAGGAAAGGATGGAAGGGAAAAGTGAAAGTGAACAAATTGTTGCTGCAGTGTTCGGCCATTGTTCTGTCTATTACAAGACATCACAGGGAAGGGATTACATGAGACAGCACTTTGAGAGCGATCTCCCTGTCTCCTTGCTAGGTAATCGTTGCTTTCAACACTCCCTTGGGTGATGTTCAATTTAAAGCGCCCCAAGCAGTGAATCCTTTGAGTTCAGTTACAGATTTGGGGAGCCAGGTGGGACCTCTGGCCTAACCCCTTAGGGTTCCCCCAGCTCCCAGTAAGCAATGCAGTGGGCAGCCGCAGCTCAGCTGGTCCAGCTCATCTATGTTGCAGGAGCCGGTGGTGGGGGGCATCGGAGAATCCTCCTTGGCACTTGATTTGTCTAGTCTGTGTACCTTGGTTCACTGAACAGGTTCAGTGGCCACTCTGGAGCTTTTAATAAGAGAATCCCTTCAGAGAGGTGAGAGGCAGTTACCCTACAAATCAGCTTTAGGGTTTTGCCCTTATCTAAAGCAGTGGGGGGTAAGGGAGATCTCTGGGGAAGTGTTTTAAGAGAAATACCCTTTTACGGAAAAAAAGAGAGAAAGAAAGAAAGAAAGAAAGAAAGAAAGAAAGAAAGAAAGAAAGACAGAAAGAAAGAAAGAAGAGAGAGAAAGAAAGAAAGAAAGAAAGAAAAGAGAGAGAAAGAAAGAAAGAAAGAAAGAAAGAAAGAAAGAAATTAAGAAAGTAAGGAAGAAAGAACAAAAGAAAGAGAAGGAAGGAAGGAAGGAAGGAAGGAAGGAAGGATGGAAGGAAGGAAGCAAACAAGCAAGCGAGACAGAGAGAAAGCCCCCCTTTGGTAAATGGACTGGCAGATTGAATACTTCTGTTCAGGCAGAGCCTAGAAATTCCCAGATGAAGAATGTCAAAAGAAAGTTTTAAGAAGATTACACTGAGGATGCCTTTAACACTCAAATGGCCTAAATGAAGATCTTTTAAAAGATATCTAATGAGTGTATACGCACACCCAAATTGAGAAAGCCAGCTATTAGACTAAACAACCTGAGCAGGATGCATATTTTCATTGGTACTTGGAAGCTTCTAAAAATACTCACAGGATGAAATGGAACCAGATGGGTATAGCAACCTACAATGGCTTTTGGGTTGACATCCCTTGAGGTATTGAAAGCAACTGTCCTTACCTTGCAACTCTTTGCAAAAACTAGAAATGAGGCCCCAGCAACAATACAGTTTTTCAACATGGCTGGGAACTCTTATCTAGATCATTCCCCATTCCTAAGACTTTAAAAAAAGGGAAAAAGAGGCCTTTTAAAATACAAAAGGCCAGAAAAGCACCTGATGAGGTTTTGGGGCGATGGTGGGGCAGTTTGGAGCCAAAGGCCAAGAAAGAATTCTTGAGACATCCTTGGTGCAAAAAAAGGTGATTTTATTATATGTAGAGCACCTGCCTAAGGAATGTGGTGAAAACCTCAAGGGAAGGCAACCTGGCTCTATGCGCATGTGCGACATTCCTCATGACTCTGTAACAGAGACCACCCATTCAGACTGTATGTTATCCTATACGGGAGACTTTAGGGTCTTAGCCCGCTGAGCCCCTGCTGCTTCCTGGAAAGAAAAACCTCGGTGTCCCCCAGGGACTCGCTATGTGTGACTCACCACTACAATTAAAGCACAGGGACAGGATTTGGGGGCAGGAAGAGCTATCCCAGGACCCTGAGGAGAGACTGATTATATACCTGGGAGTTGGGGAGGTAAAGTCAAGAGGAAGTTTTCCAAGAGATTTTCATACGCTAAAGAAGACACAGATGACTGGAGGCCTAGCTATTGTTAAGCTAAGGTTATTTTTCCCTCTAGCAAAACGTTAGCCTTAAGACAGTAAGGAGTTCCTGGAGAAAGCTTTACTCTGCCTTCCTCAAGTAGTTGTCAATGGCCTGCAGGTTATAAGGAAATTTCATTGTATCTGCCATTTCCTTCTTGCCTTCGGTCCCTGCGTCACTATGGAGGGGTGATGTTGGGGCTCCAGGAAACTGAGTCTGTTTCTGGTTCTTACTGGAGCACCAGGAAGATGTTACTGTAACTGTTTCACTTCCAGGACCATAATGCCTCTACTCCCGGGTTTTCTAGTCACTAAGGGCAGAAAAGGAATTACACATGTGGAAGATGATATCTTTCCTTGCTTTACGAAAATCTCTTTTCAACCCAGAATCCTCACTATCCTTTCTGCTTTCCAATTTAATTGTTTCAAAGACGGTCGTGTAGAAATACGAGCAGATGGTGTTAGTACCGGAACCAGGAGGAAAAGATAATTCGGTCCCCACCTACTTAGGCCAAGGATGCAAGGTCTTCCTAAGAGGAAGAGAGAAGGGAGCAAAGTCCTTCTGGGTGATCAGAGTATGCCAGTCTTCACATTAGCATGGATCATTCCATCTTTTTGTTTGTTTGCTTGCGTGCTTGCTTGTTTTATTTTTGAGAGACAGTGTGCAAAGTAGGGAGGGGGCAGAGAGAGAGAGGGAGAGAGAGAATCCCAAGCGGAACATCCAGAACTGACAGCGCAGAGCCCGACGCGGGGCTCGAACTCAAGAACTGTGAGGTCGTTGCAGGGATCCATTCTCGCCACAACCTTGAGAAGGAAGTAGCATTGAAAAACCAAAGACAGTTGATCTTTCCTAAGCATGTGGGACAAATCCTGGCACCCTTGAGTACAGGATCTTTAATATAAGTTTTCACTTAATGGAAACATTTCTAAACTGTCGTGCATTTGCAATTGCTTCTGGAGCAGACACAGCCATACCGATCCTTCAAGCCAAAGACGGACGATAAGGTGCCTGAACACTGAGGCACTGCCTCCACTGTTTAGCCTGCACCTAGAAAAGAACCGCTCAGAGCTGGTGCTGAGTCAGCGCCTCCAGGGATGCTATTAAAGGCTAATGGCAAGGGGCATACGGAGCGCAGGTTTTAACTTGGCTGGATATATTCCTTCTCTCTGTCCTCTGCACACGATGCACACATGTTGGAATTTCACCTAGTCACGTCTCTACCTCCACTTCCGGTAACAGAACAACCAAAAGCACAAACTTAAAGTGGGAACGTAATCTCCAAGAGCAGACAGACGGGTCGTCAGATTCAACATTTTTAAATATTTTCGTATATTTGAAACAAGGAATTCCACCACTGAGAATCACTCTAAGAAAATTGTCCGAGGTAGCAAACGGGTTTGAGGCAGCAAGATGTTAATTACATTATTTTTAAAGGAAAAGGTTAAAACCAAATTATCCCCCAAATACGAAAGTAGCTATGGAACCTGCTACACTGAGTGACATATTAAACCATTATTTTAAATTACCTGTGCAATGAAGTTTGGTACTATGGGAAGTCTCTACATTATGATACTAGAACAAAAGTAAAGCTATATACAAAATGATCAAAATCTGAATAGAACCTCACAAACCTATTTGGAATGAAAAACAAAAACAGAAAAAAAAACCCAAAATATTTGGAGAAGCTTTTCTTTTCCTATGTATTTATTTATTCATTTATTTACATTTTAGAGAGGGGGGATGGGGAAAGGTAGAGAGAAAGACAATCTTTTTTTGTTTGTTTATTTAGAGAGGGAGAGAAGGAGGGAGGGAGAGACAGAGAGAGAGACAGAGAGAGCATGAGTGGAGGAGGGGCAGAGAGAGAAGGAGAGAGAAATCTCAAGCAGGCTCCCTGACCCAGGTTTCAAGTTCATGAACCATGAGATCATGACCTGAGCCAAAATAAGTGTCAGATGCTCAACCGACTGAGCCACCCAGGTGCCCCTAGAGAAAGAAGCTTTTCTATACGTGCTGGGAAATGGGCGGTTTCTATCTCTTTCTTTCTGTATTTCTTGATTCTTAAGTAGTGGTTGCTATTTTGTTTTTAATAATTTAAACATTATATAATCAATACCAAAATATCAAAATATTTTACAAAATTATTGACAGGGCTTCCCTCCCCTAAACTGAGCTCTCCTTTAGGATGTGGGCTGGTCATCATCATATCCCAAGACCCCAGCGTAATTCTTCGAAACGACTAGCTACTAAATATGTGTTTGCACACTGAATTAATGGTTAGAGGAGGATCACTTAAAAAATAAGCAGAGCATGTGAACCACAAGCCATCAACAGCCGAGTCTTAGAATAAAAGGAGGAAAAATAGCGATTAGTCTTTTAAAACCAAAACCCCTTTAAAGCCTCAAGGTTCCCTTTTCTAACTTATCATATTCCTACCTGTGGTAAGTAGATACCATGACAGGAATGAAAGAAAGTGATTTGCTTTTAAGCTTAGTAAATACATTTTTACATAAGGAGGCAGAGAGATTTTGTTATCGCCTTTCAGGTACTGTATTTACATAAGAGTTTAGTTTCTTGCTTAGGTTTTGCTATTATAACCAGCCAATAACCCTCTGGCACAAAATTATTAGCTAGTTTAAAACCTGCTACATTCCATTAGGTTCTTTGTACAGGTATATCTCGTCTTACTGCACTTCGCAGGTATTGTGTGGGGTTTTTTTGGTTTTTTTTTTTTACAAGTTGAAGGTTTGTGGCCACCTCGCACCAATAAAGGCTATTGGTGCCGTTTTTTCCAACAGCATTGGCTGACTTCATGTCTCTGTGTTACATTTTTATTGTAATATTGTAATTCCTGCAATATTTCAAATTTTTTTCATTATTATTATATTTGTTATGGTTACCTGTAATCAGTGATTATGACTGGCTAAAAGCTCAATAACGATTACCTGTTTTTAGCAATAAAGTATTTTTTTTTCAACGTTTATTTATTTGTGAGACAGAGAGAGACAGAGCATGAACGGGGGAGGGGCAGAGAGAGAGGGAGACACAGAATCGGAAACAGGCTCCAGGCTCTGAGCCATCAGCCCAGAGCCCGACGCGGGGCTCGAACTCATGGACCGTGAGATCATGACCTGAGCCGAAGTCGGCCGCTTAACCGACTGAGCCACCCAGGCGCCCCAATAAAGTATTTTTTAATTAAAGTAGGTATGTTGTTTCTTTAGACGTAATGCTATTGCACACCTAATAGACTATACAGTACAGTGTAAACATGATTTTTATGTTCATTGAAAATCCAACAGATGTATCTGACTCACTCTATTGCCACATTCACTACATTGCGGTGTTGTGGAACTGAACCCACAATATTTCCTAGGTATATGCATAATACAACGTGGTCTTTCCTTTCCGCATGCAAAATCTGAATCTAAAAGCAATAGGTGATCAGCAGAGGCTTATTGGGTCTAATCAAGCTGATTCGCCATTTGCATAATCTAATGTAGTTAACAAGCAGACGAGGGCTTATTAAGTACCAAGGGCTAGAAGATCACTTTGTCATCCAGGTTCAGTGAGGATGGGCACTGTCCATCTTCATAACGGATCCTTCAATTTCTGTGCTCCATCCTGCACCCCCCCCCCCAGCCCTCCATCTGGCATAAAAACTAAAATTAAGATATGATATTATGCCTTCCTTGACATCTGGGGAAACACCAGAGGGCCTGGATTGGCCTAACTATGAGTTTCCCTCTCTACCCTTATTTCCGTGGGTCAGGCCCCCTTGGTTAACAGGACCAGACAGGCACAGTTCCTGCTTATCTCCTGAATAGCAAGCTTCAGTTCCCTATGAACCTACAGAATTACCCAAACAAGCCAATCACATACTTCCATGGGAACCGGGGCGGGGGGGGGGGGGGGCTCGGGGTGGTGGTGGAGAGTACCCCATCCCCTGGATACTACTAAGCCTACCTCTCACAATCCCTGGTTCACTCCATGCCCAAGTGCAACCCTTGGGTGTTTGGGTGTGGGGTGCATGCCATGGGCATTCTCCAGCTCTGGGTTGTGAGTATCTGTGACATAAATTGTTGTTGATCTCATCTTTCCAGTGTATGGGGTTATGTTTCAGCCATCCCCATAACAATAGGGCAGTAATCTCTCCCTCACCAATGGGGTAAGTAATAGGCATTATTAAGCACTCAGCACAGACATCTCCAGTAACAGTTACATCAGGTATTTGGGCTAACATAGCCTTCTCGATTAGAGGTAACCTGATCAGAAATTTTCGTTTTTCTCCTCTCTAGGACAACCTATCCCCCCTGTATTTTATTATTTTTTTCTGCTGCAATTATCACACACTAGCATTTTACATTATGCATTTGTTTACTTATTTCCTCATTTTTATTGTCTGTCTCCTGCCCACCTGAATGTCAAGTTCCATAAGGGCAAGTAATTGTTCAATAAGTTATTCCCAGGACTTGTAACTGTGCTTGCTTCAGAGCAAGTGTCCAATAAATATTTGTTAAAAATTTTTTTTAACGTTTATTTATTTTTGAGACAGAGAGAGACATAGCATGAATGGGGGAGGGTCAGAGAGAGAGGGAGACACAGAATCCGAAACAGGCTCCAGGCTCTGAACTGTCAGCACAGAGCCCGACGCGGGGCTCGAACTCACGGACCGCGAGATCATGACCTGAGCCGAAGTCGGCCGCTTAACCGACTGAGCCACCCAGGCGCACCTAAATATTTGTTAATATTGGTTAAATGAGTAAATTTAAATTAAAGACTGTTTACAGTTTTTCTAGGAAGAATTCTGTTACTTATTAACCTAGAATTGTGGTACAGATTTTTCACTTTAGAAAAGTTTTCAGTAACCCGTATGAGCCCTCCTTACACACTATTATCAGGAAGTCCATCGTATTTCTCTTTTACCCCCACTCCCAAAAATCATTCAATAACTTTTACAGCTTTACATAGTTGATAGAATGGCATGCCCTTCCAAGATATTGGACATAGAATGAGGATTGGATTCTGACTGGTCTGTTATTGCAATTGTATAGTTATTGATCTGAAACTTGTCCTTACTGTAGAAGCATTTTTATAGGCCCTGGACCTTCCCTACACTTCCCTACGATGGTGTTTCAGATAGGGCATTAAGGTTCTTAGGTCACATGGGCTTAGTTAGATGCTGTTCACATTGACTTGTTCCTTCCAGAGTAACTAGATCTAAAGGCGATAACAGTTCTATACTGCTCCAAACCTAACTCTTCTCAGTCAAACTTAAATCTTTATCTAAAGCCCAGCTCTCCAGCTTACATTCCCTTTTCTCGCGTGTGACGTAATTCAGAGGCCCGAAGCATTCCCTGAGTTGCCTCACACAATTCGGGAGGCTGGCAACTCCAAACTCTGCGGGGTATGCCAGCGGGCTGGAGCCCCAAAACAGCTGATGTTAGCTCAAGTCTGAAAGCAGTCTGCTGGCAGAATGCCATCTCTCTCAAGGAAGGTCAGTCTTTTTTCTATGAAGGCCTTTAACAAATTGGATGAGGCCCACGCATCATATTATGGTGGGTAATCTGCTTTACTCAAGTCTATTGATTTAAGTGTTAATCTCATCTGAAAAAATACCTTCACAGAAACAGAATATTGTTTCACCAAGTATCTGGGTACTACAGTCTAGCCAAGTTGACACATGCAGTTAATCATCACAGGGCATAGAGGTTGCGATTTGACCTTTTCCTCCTTAGAAAACCCACTGCTCTTTATTTACATCGTCACGTTTGCCACAGAGATCTACTGCATACCAAATGGGTATTGCAACTTTTTAACCATTAAAAAGAGAGAGTGAAAGGACTTGTTATATACTAATCCACTATTCCTAGAAAAATGTGTCCTACATTTGCATATCAAAGAAGGCCCTCCAAGTGATCCTTTGTAGGACAAGGAGGGCCAGCTTCTCCGGATTAGAAATCCTGAACCCATTCTACAAAGTAAGGGATACCCCCCATGTATGGGGGGGCTCCCCAAAGTATGGGAGCACCCCCCCATAATGCCTGAAGATGTGACAGGTTAGTAGAAATGAACTAAAAACAGCTGGAATTGAGCACCAGATGCTGATTGCAAGTCTTGAGTAAATATTTTTGTTTTTTGTTGTTTTTTGAGTAGACTCTGAGACCGAAATATGCTTCTTTTGAGCAGGTTGGGATCAATATAAGCCAGGAAGAACAAAAACTATATATTTCTCTTTCTGTATCTAACTTATTTCATTAATATAACTTTCCAGGTCCATCCATGTTTGTCATAAATAGTAGGATTTCCTTCTTTTTTAAGATTGAAAACTACTATATTGTGTATATATATATATATATATATATACACAAATTTTTCATTATGCATTCATCCATCAATAGACATTTAGGTTGTTTCTGTACATTGGAGGAACTCTAAGATTAATGGTGGGGGTCTTACTTTCAAACAAACTATATGGAAGAACATTGTTTGACGAGAGTAACTGTTCAACTAATTGATCAATTTTATATCTAAGTCATTTTACAAATTCTGTTTCTGTGTCACATGTTGCTGGGTTCCTAAGAAGTGTTCGGTAAGTTTGATAGGATCAAAATACAGGACAAAGCGATCTTTTCTGATTTCTCTGCCAACGTAACTAAGCAAAATTGTTAACCCATGCTCTTATCAATGTGTGATCATTTATACACTACATGTATCAATGCAAACCATCCAATTATTCATATATTCAATTAATTTTTGGATTACACAGGTGGCTTAATAGGTCAAGAATGAAGCCATATCTGAGAGTGCCTTAAGAAGAGAGGAGATAAATGTAACTAAATGTCAAGGAACTGAGAGAAAAGTGTTTGAAGAAATTAAAATTCAGAATATCGTTTAAAAATATTGATGGTTAATTTTATGTGTGACCTTGGCTGAGCCATAATGCCCACATATTTGGTCAAACATTATTCTGGATATTTCTATGAAGATATTTTTGATGAGCTTTACATTTAAATCAGCAGACTTTTTGCAACCACTTTACTGAAGTATGATTGACGTGTAAAAAAAAGCTGTACATATTTAATGTATACAAGTTGATAAATTTGGATATAAGTCTACATCTATGATATCATCACCACTATCCAGGACATAGACCTATCTAACTCCTCTTATAATTTTGTGGTAGGGTCCCCTCCCTAAGGAGAAGAAAAAAAGAGAGAGAGAAAAGAAAAAAAAAAAAAAAAAACAACTTCAAGGTAACCTGGCTATGCGCCTACGTGACAACATCCCTCATGTCCTTGTAAATTGAGACTACTTAATCAGACTACATGTTTGTGTGTGTTACCATATATGGAAGACAAAGAAATAGAAAATGTATAAAAAAAAACTATGCTGCTGGTCGTTTGGGGCTCAGTTCTTTGGGTGTGAAACCAATGAGTGGTTCCGGCATGAATAAAGTTGCTTCCTGGAAAGAAAAGCCTCAGTGTCACGACTCTCTGTGCGAAAATCCTGCTACCATTTCCTCCCACTCCCACTCCCATTACCATTATATTATTATTATTATTATTATTATTATTATTTTCCCAAGGAGTTTATTTGGGCATACCTGGGGAGAGGGAGGCTCTGCATCTTAAAGAAAGTGTTGGGGCTCTTGGTGGTGAAGCTGTGTCTTGTGCTGGTGATGCAGGGTCCAGGGGGGCAGTGGGAACTTGATTGCCAGTTCGGAGTTTGACCGGGTAGGAGAGCAGGATAACAAATTAGAGCCTTCACAGGCTGTTTTGCAAAACCAAGAGGGCCCGACATGCCTCCATTTAAGTCCCATGCACTGGTGCCAAAGCTGGATTAGAACACTAAGAAATGGAACATCTGAGAAAGTGATGAAAATAAAGAGGAGGGTGTTGTAATTGATGTGGCAATGGACAAAATGCCCCCTGCCTTCTGACCCCTAAGACAAAGGAAACATTAAATAGGAATCACCCCCAAACTCCTAGGAGAAAACTTGCATTCTTTCTCTGTCTTTTCAAGTTGAAAATCTTTTCCTGTCTTTGAAGATAACAAAAACGCTGCCCACAGAGACTAAGGAAAAAGAAGGGAGGGGGCTTTTAAAACGTAGAAATTCCCTTGTCAATTGCTTTGTAATGCACCACCACAACTAACTAAATACCAAATACATCCAAGTGTTCCAAAAGGGACTTGTATGGTTAAAAGCTGTGCTTTTAATCCTTTTGTTTTTTAGCAAGTGCTGCGGGAGGTCATTGAGAAGCCGTGACCACAAGATGACCCTTGAGGTGGACTCATTTCATTTGTCCTGGTATAATGCCATCAGTCATCATTTTGAAATGTAAGCATGTATGTCACAGAAATAATCAAATTCCTTTGTCAATTGCAATGTAATGAACTCTCACCACGTTTTTAATTGTGGCAATTTTTAAGTCTTTGGTCATTTGCAGACAATTATCGTTTCACTCTGATGCTTCGGAAAAAAATGTATTCCTACAAAAGTGCTTCATCTTCTGGGGCGCCTGGGTGGCTCAGTTGGTTGAGCATCTTGATTTCGGCTCAGGTCACGATCCAGTGGTTGTGGGATCGAGCCCTTCACTGAGCTCCACGTTGAGCTTAAAAATTGCTTCCTTCAGCGACATTCATAGAAATGACTTTAACAAGTACAGGTTTCTGATAACGAAGATCAATTTGCTTTCAGGTAGGAGGGACAATGATGAACTTTTCAGCTGCTCCCACAAGGCTGCCTGCACAGATACAGAATATGTGACGGGATAGTAGCTGGGACCCATCCCTGTTCTTCCTCCATCAGTAAAATGGGCCCATTACATTGATAGTAGAATGTTAACTAGTGAAGATTTGCCTCTGAAGCAGGACACCTTACAGACTTTGCTGGGCCATCTCTGAGGGCTAAGATGGGCAATAAACCCATGAAAAACTCAAGGCCCAGGCACCACTGTAAGGTTTTGGGAGTCATCTGGTCAGGTAAAATGGATGTTGTACCAAAAGTTGTGATTGATAAGGTCCAAGTTCATACAACCCTTAAGAATGTGAAAGAGGTTGGGGTGTCTGGGTGGCTCAGTTGGTTAAGTGACCAACTTTGGCTCAGGTCACGATCTTTCAGTTTGTGAGTTCGAGCCCCGTGTCAGGCTCTGTGCTGAGAGCTCAGAGCCTGGAGCCACTTCACATTTTATGTCTCCCCCTCTCTCTACCCTTCCCCTGCTCACGCTTTCTGTCTCTCAGTCTCCCAATAATAAATAAACGTTAAAAAAAAGTTAAAAAAAAAAAAAGGAATGTGAAAGAGGTGCAAGTCTTTGTAGGGATTTGGGGGTTTGGGAAGATTTTTAATCCACACCTGGCACAGTGCCCCCATCCCTTGTGCTGTCTGATAAAGAAAGGGCATGTGTGGGACTGGGAATCAGAGCAACAAGCTGCCTTTGAGAAGGCAACAATACCAACAAAGCAGATTAAAGTTCTGGGGTCCCCTAAGCAGGGTTAACATTTGAGTTAGCTGTGTCTTTGAATTTAGAAGGTATGGGCCAGACCCTCTGGTAGAGACAATAAGGGAGGAATGCCCCCAGAATTTTGGCCCCAGCTCTGGAAGGGGGTAGAAACCCAATATCCCTTCTGGGAGTGTTCGTGGCACTCCTCCAGCTAAAGCCTTTCACAAAGCCACCAGTAGGCTGAGCTCAGAGCAGTCTGGCTGGCGATCAATCCCTCAGGAGCCCTAAACATTAACCCTTTGCACTGACAATTGGGCTATTATAAAGGGATTATTCCTATGGCTTGGACAACTGAGGAGTGAAAGATCATAAATAAGCCCTTCTAGGGACAAGATCTGTGGAAAGACTTTGGGGTCTATCTACAAGAGCCTAAGGCAGCTGTCAGTGTTTTTCATATTTCCGCTCATAAGACACTGAGAGCCCCTGGTAATTAGGAAGTTGATGTCCTAGCTCGGGTATGAGTCCTAGCTATTGACCCCATCAGTACATACGGTAGATTGGGTATGTAAAAAGAGCGGCTACCATGGTGCCCAAATAAGATGGCATATTGCCAGGAATCCCAATTGCCCTTGAAGAATAGTGACTTGGTTAATGTAGTAACAGCATGTCTTGTGCGTTTTAAACAATGCCCAAGGCAACCAACCAAAAGAATCCTGAGTTTCCAACCAGTGAGGGATTGGCATACTGATTTTGTTGGCCCTTTCCTTCTGAGTAAGGGATCTAAATATGCCTTGATTTGTGTGGACACTACATCCAGCCTAACCTAAGCTTTTCTCTATTATGGTGCAGACTAGGCTGCCACCATTAGAGGATTATAAAAGGTATATACCACCTATGGATACCTTCATTGACAAGACAGTCCTTAAGGAATACATTTCAAAAGCCATAACATGAAAGACTGCTTTTATATTCCCTATAACCCACAAGCAAAAGGGTTGGCCGAGAAGAAAAAATGGAATATTAAAGCAGTAGGTTAAATTATTGACAGGTAAAAACCATCTCGGCCAGGTAGACTGAAGTATTGGTCCAGGCTTGAATACATGTGAATAATCACCCACTAGGTCCTGTTGCCCCACATTTCAAGCAGGGGACCCTTGCCAAGGCACCCAATACTGTGAAGGTATGGAGGTTATGGGAAACAACCATGGTTATGGAGGTTTCCACCATGGATAACCATGCTGCAAGATCATTCTGGAATTTACAGTGGGAGGTCTTGCTGAGATGGGTGAGTTATTCACACCCCCAGGTCAAGGGGAACTACTCAGTCTCCACAAGGATCCCAATGTCCTACTTCAGGCTGGACCTGCTAAAATGTCTTATACCTGAAATGGAGCACACATCATTGAAAGAGGGAAAAAGGCGGGGCTCCCGTCTGGCATATCCCACCCCTAGCCTATCACTTCATGCCTGATAATGCTGCTTCCCTTAGCCAACATGTACACTAGGCAAAGCCAAGTCAGGTTCCTAAAACTACTAGCCTCCCTCTTTTTAAGGCCAATGGATACTATATTCCACTAGTATGATCAGTTGGCAGCCATCTTTGTCTCCTTGATTTGCCTGGAGGATAGTATAGCGCACATAGAAGCCTTTACTAAATTCACCCAGCAAGCCATAACCGCTAGCCAATGAAACCCATCCTTACTGAACACTGAAATGTCTCTCATGAGAAAAACTGCTTTCCAAAACGAATAGCCTAAGACATTAGATAGATAGATAGATAGATAGATAGATAGATAGATATAGATATATATGCCTCCAGGAGACATCTGCACCATTATCTAAACAGAATGTTGTGTGTTCATACCTAAGTCACATGGGGACACAAGTAAACATCCTGAGTGATCCGACCCGCAGTTTAAGGAACTTGATAAATCAATGGTTCAGATCATGGGGCTCTTAAGGGAAAAAGCTGTCACTGATTTGGGGCATCATTATTTAATCTCTGTTTTCTTATGTATGTGCCTGTATTGTGGCCGTAGCAGCTGCCTTCAGTGCAACCAGACAGCCATCGAAAGGGCCACTTCCATGCTCGGGAAGCCCCTTGTTGACCATGCAGGGCCATGGCAGAAGAGGGTGGCATGTGAGATTGTAAGAGCTGGCCACAAGGGGTGGAGTGTTGGGGAAGGTCATCAAAAAGATGTGACTGCCGGTTGCCCTGTGAACGGGACCCGGGCAATCAGAAGCTTCACACCCTCTCTTCTATCCTTGGAATGTGGGTTCCACCTGCCTTTCCCATTCCCAGAAGCTGCTCCAAGGACACAGCTTTGAGATAGTGATGTGGCGAGGAGAACATCTGCAGAGTGTACATGACTGAACCCCACGAAGGTCTCTTTATGAACGTTTAAGATTGGGGGGGGCAGGTGCGAGGATCCATTTGTCTTGCTGCTACTCAAGACGAGCCTTGTATGCAAGTTCCCTTTGCTTCTTACAACTGCCACCTACTAGCGTGGAGTGGCCTGCCTCTTTCTTTGGTCTCTCCCAGCCCTCCATGTTCAGGGACCAGTTTCGGATTACACCCAGGGAGCTCCTGAGGAGGTTACAACCCAACAATTTTGTTGATTGTTTCTTTTGCCATCCAGAAGTTTTTAAATTTGCTGTAGTCCAACTCATTATTTTTTGGCTTTTGCTGATGGTGCTTTTGGTGTCACATCCAAAAAGTCATTGCCAGGACCACTGTTAATGAGCTTGTCCCCTGTGTTTTCTTCTAGGACTTTCATGGTTTCAGGTCTTGTACACATCTTTAATCCTTTTCTTGCATTTATTTTGTGTGTATGATGTACAATCAGGGTCCAACTTCATTCTTCTGCATGTGATTGTCCGGTTTTCCCCATACCCTTTACTGAAGAGTCTAAGCTGTCTCCACTGAGTATTCTTGGTTCCTTTGCCAAATAACAGTTGACCACTTATGTGAGGGTTTATAAATGGATTACACTGGAGTTATAGATTATAAGTGGCTACACATACGGAAACAGCTAAAAAATATTGGCAGCTAATGAAAACAGTACACACACTATGAAAAATATTTCTTCTAAGAAAAAAAAAAAGAGCCAAGTCTCCTGCTCTAGGTGAGGGACTTGAAGAGCATGTTGGATGTTGGGATCCATAAATCTGCAGCGCAGTGCCATCCACATACGTATTAGAAAACATCAGAACTAGAAAGATATCTTTCCATCCAAGTTGAATATAGATAAAATAACCAGCTTGGAGTCTATGAAAGTATGTAGAGAATTAAGGCAATGGAATGCTCTCATTTAATCAAAAAGCGTGAATGTTAAAATAATTTTATGAAAGGAACAGAAACGATTGAGGAGGCATATGCTGGCCTCCAAAATGTATTTTTAAAAATCTCTGAACGGAAAGAGAAAGGCATGGGAAGGAACCACACTCAAACATGCAAAGAGAGCTGCCTGTAACGAGAAAAACAAGCGAAAGAAGACCATGTAAGCTGGCAATGTGAGCATAGGGACCAAATATTTCTGCTCCGGACACTCCAAAGTCCCCTGGAGAGGTAGAGAACACAGGGCTGTTTAGATGTCCTGCAGGACAGTTGGTATACCGCTGCTTGTCACACTCTTGGCGATTATTCAAGAGCTATAGGCAGTTAAAGAGGTCTTCCATTTAGGTGATGAAACCTAATATATCTGAAGTGGTGTGCCACTTGCTCAAACTGGCTTGGATCAAACTATTACAATTTTGAAAATTCGTCTACGCAGCCCTTTTCCAGAGCACATGCTTATTCCTAGCAGGTTGGGCCAAATGGGCTATATGCCACTTCACATAGACATAGACAAAATTAGGTATGTATGTATACCCATATATTAGTATATGTGTGTTAGGGTGTGGCTACGGGTGTGGAGAGGAAGAATTACAGATAAAGAGACAGCTAGATCGCTAGATGATAAATAGGTAGCCAGATAACATACATATGAAAAATAATAAATAGATGTTAGAGAGATAGATACATATATAGAAGATAGATGATAGATAGATAGATGATAGATGATAGATATAGGGGTCCATATATAACACAAATTGCCAATATCATGGTGACTTGATATCCAATATCACCAATATCATGGTGACTTGTATTTTCTTTATATATTTGTGATCCCTTAATATTTTCTAATATAAGCACAATTATTTTTATAACATAGGAAGAAATCAAAACTTTTTTTTTTTTTTTTTTTTTTTTTTTTAATTTTTTTTTTCAACGTTTATTTATTTTTGGGACAGAGAGAGACAGAGCATGAACGGGGGAGGGGCAGAGAGAGAGGGAGACACAGAATCGGAAACAGGCTCCAGGCTCTGAGCCATCAGCCCAGAGCCCGACGCGGGGCTCGAACTCACGGACCGCGAGATCGTGACCTGGCTGAAGTCGGACGCTTAACCGACTGCGCCACCCAGGCGCCCCTCAAAACTTTTTTTAAATGTTTCAAAGCTGAAGAATTTTAGAGTGATGAACAGGTCAAGAACGAAGTTATCTCTGCAAACAGCATAAGAAGAGAGACGATAAATGCAACTGAACATCCAGAAACTGAGAGATAAGCTAAGGTTTTCTATCAGATTACGTGAACATCGTAATCACGTGTGATGATGGCAGGAACTGGGTGCGAAAGAGGAAACACTGTGAAGTGTGTACTAAATTGTAGGTGAAAAGGGAGAAATAGCGTGGAGGCTAAGGACATGTAGAGGGGCTGCCTGACTGCAAGGAAAAAGACATGCTTGCAGCATGTACAAGAGTTGAGCATTTGCAAATGGCAGTGGGAAACTTAGGAAAACTAACCACACTGCTGCATTCCTAGGAGGTAAAAGAATGAGGATTGTCTACAAAGAAGCTACAGATATGCACCCTTCTTGGAGTGGCTGGATCAAGTGAAGAGATGTTCAAACTATGCAGGTTTTGTAAACAGTGAAACTCATTCTGGAAGGCATGTTGGAGAGCTTGCATGACAGAGCAGTGGCGAGGTGACAAGATAGTGGAGAAATTTTTAGACAAGAGGATAGAAAAATATTCACCAAAGTACTTTCCATTTGGAAAGATAACCAAGGATACCAGGACTTGACAGAGAAATGTACAATTCCAGGAGACAAGATGCAATTGTAGGAGAAAAATAAGAAGAATGCAGAAATGGGAGATGAGAGTTTTCATGTAAAAATATTGCCTTGAATTATCTTCATGTATCACAGAAACTTCCAGAATAATCTCAAATGTCTAAAGCATGCATTTCCTAATGAACCATTGCCAGAATTGCTTGACATACCTTAGCTTCTGGGTACACACCTTAGAATGTGTTTACTGTAGGAAAGGTATTTATCAGGAACAGTGATACCTTGTGAATGAGATCAGAACAGTAGAATAAATAGAATGAAACACAAACCACAGAATCCAAGGAGCTATAAGAATGTTCTACATTGTTATTGCTTGTTCCTGGGAAATAAGCTGAGTGGCAGAGAGTAAGGAAATTTATAGCAAAAAAGCTGATTAGGAGAAGCACTGGTCTGCAGATGAAACCTGTCTATGCATGTAAATAAGTCATAATGAAATTACTGGCCCAGAGACCTAAGGAAATATATCAGCAATTTACCTGTGTCAAACTTTGTAAATGGCCCTTTCATTAAAGTGAGAACAAGTGAAGGTAAATTTTCAACGGATGTTAGAATCAATCATGAAGCTTTGTATTTAAAAGTCTTGTATAGGAATAGTAATAGACAAATAAGAGAATCAAAGTAGACAATCCAGGAATGAACCAGAATATATTTTAAAATTTAGTGCAAAATAAGGTTACAATTTCATATGTTTAGAATGCTCAATAAATGAATAAATGATATTAATTAGTAGGTTTACTAATTAGTAAGTCTACTAATATAGAAAAGGAAAGTATTACCTTAGAATTTCTGTCTAATATGAATTCCAGATTGCTTAAAGATTGATATATAAAATATGAACATAAATAAACATTTTTTCACCCATCAAATTGGCAAAATTAAAAAAAAATTAACATGTATTCATTTTTGAGAGACAGACGGAGACAGAGCATGGGTGGGGAGGGGTAGAGAGAGAGACAGAGAATCCTTAGCAGGCTCCAGGCTCTGAGCTGCCAGCACACAGCCCAATGCGGGGCTCAAACTCACGGACCGCAAGATCATGACCTGAGCTGAAGGTGGACACTTAACTGACTGAGCCACCCAGGCACCTCGGCAATTTTTTTTTTAAAAATAATAATGCTTTATATTGCCAAGGGTACAACCGTTGAAAAAAGTTCAATACTTTGTGCATGTTGTACACATTACTAATATTTTCTTGAGTTATATTCCAAAGTATAAAAATCTTCTTATGCTGAGGGCATGATGATTCCTGGGCTTTAAAATACATGGCCAAGTATCCTTCCTGTGATGTTAATTCATGTTGAATACAGAAAAACGTAATGTACCAACAAGCAAAAAAGAAAAATAAAGGGCTTTTAAAGGTCCTATTTCCCCAAACCAGAGACAAGTTATCACTCCAGGGTATATTCTTCTAGAAAATTCTTCTACACATCTATTTATCTACACATGTGTATTGCTTTTTCCAAAGTGAGATCATGATATTAAGTTTTATGGCATTCCTGTCATTTACAAATTTATTGTGAGAATCTTTAAATTAATGGGTACAGTTCTGAAGCGCTTGTACTGATCCATTGTATGGACATGCGGTTTAGCTAATGCCCTTTTGTTGGGATTGTTTCTAAAATTTCACTGTGACACTGTTACAGGGCATGTTCACGTATGAGCATGTGAACACTTTTACTGCTTGGAGACAGACACAGTTGAACTAGAACATCTCTTGTTACTTCAGCTACTGGCAAATTGGATTGCAGTCTTGGTTAGCTGAGCTATTGTTTCCTGGGAAAGTATATCTACATCTATCTATGATATATCTGTCTTTAGTATATCGATGGATTGATCGATATACATGTGTTTGTATATGCATATCTGTACCCACAACATCAGAGCGAATTAGTAATCTATAAATTAGTCCCACTCTTGCCAAAATGGGCAACAACATTCACTGGAAACAAAAATGTGCAGTTGACTCTTGAACTGTGCAGAGGGTTAGGGGTACCGACCCCCTGTGTAGTCAAAACTCCCCATACACCCTTCGACTCCCCCAAACCTTAACGAACAGCCTGCTGTTAACTGGAAGCCTTAGAGATCATATACACAGTTGCTTAAAACATATTTCGTATGTTATATGTATTATATACTGTGTTCTGACAATAAAGTAAGCTCGAGAAACGAAAATATTATTAAGAAAATAAAGAAGGGAGAGAAGATATATTTCCGGTACTGTACTATATTTATCAAAATAAATCTGTGCATAAGTGAGCCCAGAAGTCACATCTGTGTTGTTCAAAGGTCAACTGTATTTAGTGGCAAATCTATCTGTGGTCAGTGTAGCACACTCATGCGGTCCCTAGCAACGCGACCTGATGGTCATCTGCAAATTTGCGATCAACTAATTCTTAGCAGAGTGATATTTTCCAGAAGCATGTCTTATTTTACTTCCGTTTAGAAACCTTACATACACCTTCTGTGAAGGTGTGGGATTTAGAACATTTCAAAAGAACCCTGAAAAGTGGGAGCTACAGAGAAATCTTACTGACTTTTTCAAAACTTTGGCTTTTCTTAGAGAAGTCAGTTAATTAGCAGGTGAATGCGTTTCTCTGTTCCATTTATTAACTGAAAATGACACTTTTAATGCTTCATTGGTTTTCGTATCTTTTTTTTTTGAGATTCCTATTTTTTAACCAGTTTCATTCATTCACTTCATAAGTGATTACAGATTACCCTCTTGTTATAAGCACAGTGCCAGCTGCTTTGAAGAAACTCGAGCAAAGTAGGAAAACAGCTAATATATTACAGGTATCATTAACATAAATTTGCACAGGTCATACAGCAGCTCCTTGCTGGAGATCACACAGCCCGTCACAAATAAGCCTGAGAATTTAGTTCGCATATGCCCAGCACTCAAGTGCAGAACATTCTCCTTCTCTGAGACTTTATAATCAAGGGTAGGCAATCCTAGATAGCATACCGCAGATGGGAGAAGATGGCAGGGAAGAGGCAATATCGCCATTGGTCATGTTTGGGTTAGTCTCTCTGTCCAGGCAGGATGCACTTGTCATAAGAAGATACAATGCTTAGAGAGGAAGAAGCAGGCTGAGGACATAAGCAACCGTTCCAGTGGTTGCTAACAACCTGGATACAAGCCTGAAGGTTGAGAGAGAGGAGCCGATGAGGAAATGAGGAGAAGATATTTAGAATTTAGAACTAATGAAAAGTAAAAGGGACGGGAAGTCCAGGGAGGCTGGTCGGGGCAAAGTTAGCACACAGTGTGTGTGGGGAGAAGAGAATTTGAAATCAGTGGAGGAGATGGAGAAGATAGAACCAGGAAGGGAAAAACTGAGCTGTGAAAATCAAACCCACTTTTCACACCACGACATACCATTTTTCACCCCAACAGAGTGCTGCTGAATGCACCAGGGATCTGAGCTACCGAATGACAAGTTCGGTGGGAAGAATCCTTAGGGAGCCTTTGAGCTAAACCCACTTATTTTCCTAAGAAAGCTGAAGTTGGTGAGGCCAAGTCACTTAAAAAAAAAAATCCCACCATCAGTTTTTGCCAAAAAAGGAAATAAACTTAGTTTTCCTACCTCTCAATCAAGAACTTTTTTTTTTTCCCCTTCAAACCTCTGCTCCAGTTATAGCCTTTCTCATCTGTTAATTTAGGCAGAAACGGACGAGGGCCAGGGCATGAGATTTGTCAGCGTAGACTGAGAGAGGTTGGCATCCCTTAGCACTGTGATAGATAAAGGATTTGAAGGCCTTGTGCTTAGAGGTAGAGCTCACGTAAAAAAGTGCACTAGAATATTCAGAAGCTCATCTTACAAAACAAATCTCTCCGAGCCATCTGTTCCCACCAATTGTGGATGGAAAAGAGGAACAGGGCTGGCCGCATCTGACATAAGAGGGTGTGGCTTGAACCAGATTACAAAGCGAGTCGTGACTAATGCACACTTGTCGTTATCGTTTCTCGTTAAAGCCAGATCTCAGACTGAATTGTGTATTACTCATCACCGTCTCCAAGAGCCCTACGTGCTTATTATCATGGTTCTGTGCGCCTTACTATTGCTCCAGCATTGTTTCAGCCTGCTAATCTTTACTTCTCATAAACTTCAGATGGCATTTTGAGATCAGAGCTAGAGACTCGCGAGACATCCAGGTAGATCATTTGGGCTTAGGCTACCCACAGACTTGAGTTTTATTCTGTTCCAGCCTAATAATCTGTGCTGTCACCCCTGGGTTCTGTCTAGCCCATTCTTCCAGAAAGGAGATTTGGTGAATTGGAGCAAAAGGTTTTATTCAGTGGAACAGTATCTATTTTGGCCAAATTAGAAAGATAGCGATGCACATAAGAGCGTAATTTAGCTCATAATGAGATAATTCGGTAACAACCTGCAATACCGAATAGAAATAGAGAGCTTTTCTAGTTTTTTTTTTCCAATGCTCTCTGTGAAAATGTGTGATTCTTTTGATATTACGAGTTGTTTCCACCAAAACGGTGGGGCAGAGGTGGTCATTGAAGGCACCAGTTACGACAGATCAGCTTTCTCGACTGTAAGACCTATCAGAAACTTCAATGTTACTATATCTGGTGACATGCCGAGATAGTATCTAGAATTGCCAGAAGATATTTGGTCATGGAACTCTTTTTTTTTTTTTTTAGTGGAAGAATAGTTTCCATCTATTCCAGTTATCTTTTGCTGTGTAATATACCATCTCACACCCACCGATACTTATAAAACGATCATATATGAGTGTTGTTATCCCTCACATTTCTGGGATTTGCCTGGGCTAGGCAGTTCTTGCTTGGGATCTCTCATACAATCGCAGTGTGACAGCAGCTGGGGCTTGAAACACGAGAAGGATCATTTTCTCCGTGTCTGGAGGTCAGTGCTGGCCGTTGCCTGGGACCCAAGCTGGGTATCAGCTGGGCCACATGCCTAACGTCTCCCTACATGGCCTGGACATTCCCTCCGAGCACTGCCTCTCAGTTCCAAGGGCAAGTGTCCCAAGAGAGACCTGGGGGGAAGTTGTATCTATAACCTGCCCTAAAAAAGCATGCAGTAAAATTTCTACCATATTCTATTTATTAGAGGCAAGTCACTAAGAGTAGGGAATTAGACTCTTCTTCATGGAAGGAATGTCAAAGAATTTGAAGACATGTTTTAAAACCACCATATTATTTCAGGTAGCATTTCTTACAGTATGGTTTGGGAAACTCTCTTTCAGATAGTTTTTGAACTAATCAGTATGAGTGCAAAGCCTTGAGCATTACGATACTAACACTTCACATATGAGTCATAGTAGCTGGTATAACAAAATGGGTCTAAAAAGTAGAAATAACACATACTTAGGTGATTTAACACCCCTGTGATCCCATACCACACAAAGGGTGAGTAAATTCAAAGTGCTATTTCCTTGTATGCTGGATTGGATTTTCCCACGAGCTGATCAAACCCGAGAATCCTTCTTGTACTTTGACCCCATATCCAGACCATACATCTAAACGTGCCAGGACAGCCCCCATTTACCCCTGTTGTCTTTGCCTACCTATTGGTATTACCACTTTTTACTCTCAATATGGCTTGATTTGGATGGTAAATTATATAATGACTCATCTGTACCTACACTCTTTATAAATATATACACATACATATATATATACACACATACATACATATTTTATATACATATATATATATATATATATATATATATATATATATAACTTATTGTCAAATTGGTTTCCATACAACACCCAGTGCTCATCCCAACAGGTGCCCTCCTTAATGCCCATCACCCACTTTCCCCTCTCCACACCCCCCCATCAACCCTCAGTTTGTTCTCAGTATTCAAGAGTCTCTTATGGTTTTCCTCCTTCCATCTCTGTAACTTTTTTTTTTTTTTTGCCCCCTTCCCCTCCCCCTGGTCTTCTGTTAAATTTCTCAAGATCCACATATGAGTGAAAACATGGTATCTGTCTGACGTATTTCACTTAGCATAACACTCTCCAGTTCTATCCATGTTGCTACAAAAAGCCATATTTCATTCTTTCTCATTGCCAAGTAGTATTCCATTGTGTATATAAACCACATCTTCTTTATCCATTCATCAGTGGTGGACATTTAGGCTCTTTCCATAATTTGGCTATTGTTGAAAGTGCTGCTATAAACATTGGGGTACAAGTGCCCCTGTGCATCAGCACTCCTGTATCCCTTGGGTCAATTCCTAGCAGTGCTGTTGCTGGGTCATAGGGTAGATCTATTTTTAATTTTTTGAGGAACCTCCACACTGTTTTCCAGAGCGGCTGCACCAGTTTGCATTCCCACCAACGGTGGAAGAGGGTTCCCGTTTCTCCACATCCTCCCAGCATCTGTTGTTTGCTGAGTTGTTAATTTTAGTCACTCTGACCAGCGTGAGGTGGTATCTCAGCGTGGCTTTGATTTTTATTTCCCTGATGATGAGTGATGTTGAGCATCTTTTCATGCACCTATTGGCCATCTGGATGTCTTCTTTAGAAAACTGTCTATTGATGTCTTCTGCCCATTTCTTCACTGGATTTTTTGTTTTTCAGGTGTGGAGTTTGGTGAGTTCTTTATAGATTTTGGATACTAGACCTTTGTCCGATATGTCATTTGCAAATATCTTTTCCCATTCCATTGGTTGCCTTTTAGTTTTGTTGATTGTTTCCTTTGCAGTGCAGAATTTTTTATTTTCATGAGGTCCCAATAGTTCATTTTTGCCTTTAATTCCCTTGCCTTTGGAGATGTGTCAAGTAAGAAATTGCTGCGGCTGAGGTCAGAGAGGTTTTTCCCTGCTTTCTCCTCTAGGGTTTTGATGGTTTCCTCTTTCACATTCAGGTCCTTCATCCATTTTGAGTTTATTTTTGTGAATGGTGTAAGAAAGTGGTCTAGTTTCATTCTTCTGCATGTTGCTGTCCAGTTCTCCTAGCACCATTGTTAAAGAGACTGTCTTTTTTTTCCATTGGATATTCTTTCCTGCTTTGTCAAAGATTAGTTGGCCATACATTTCTGGGTCTAATTCTGGAATCTCTATTCTATTCCATTGGTCTACGTGTCTGTTTTTGTGCCAATACCATGCTGTCTTGATGATGACAGCTTTGTAGTAGAGGCTAAAGTCTGGGATTGTGATGCCTCCACTTTGGTTTTCTTCTTCAATATTACTTTGGCTCTTCGGGGTCTTTTGTGGTTCCATACAAATTTTAGGATTGCTTGTTCTAGCTTCGAGAAGAATGCTGGTGCAATTTTTATTGGGATTGCATTGAATGTGCAGATAGCTTTGGGTGGTATTGACATTTTAACAATATTTATCATTCCAATCCATGAGCATGGAATGTTTTTCCATTTCTTTGTATCTTCTTCAATTTCCTTCATAAGCTTTCTATAGTTTTCAGCATACAGATCTTTTACATCTTTGATTAAGTTTATTCCTACGTATTTTATAACTCTTGGTGCAATTGTGAATGGGATCTGTTTCTTTATTCGTCTTTCTGTTGCTTCATTATTGGTGTATAAAAGTGAAACTGATTTCTGTATATTAATTTTGGATCCTGCGACTTTGCTGAATTCATGTTATCAGTGCTAGCAGACTTTTGGTGGAGTCTATCAGGTTTTCCGTGTATAGTATCATGTCATCTGCAAAAAGTGAAAGCTTGACTTCATCTTTGCCAATTTTGATGCCTTTGATTTCCTTTTGTCTGATTGCTGATGCTAGAACTTCCGACGCTATCTTAAACAACAGCCTCCTTCTCTCTTCCTTCCCCTAGGCTGGTTACTCTGGTTAGTGGTCTGTCTAAACAGGTATATTTAATCCATTCTCTTGATACATGTTCTACATCTCCTTCTTTACACTCCTTTGTCTCTCTCTGGAATAATCAAGCCATATACTTTCTCTGTCTGGGTAACTTTATCTGTGTTTCGTTTTCCCCGCCTCCTTCTTTATTTTCCTTTCTCTCTCTCTGGATTAAGCCTTTTAGTCTCCCCGACTAGTCAATTTTATTCTTTCTCCACCCCCCACCCCAGTTCCTGTCCTTTCTCTCTTTGTGCTCTTCCATCAGCACCACCCCCCATCCTCGTCTTTACTTGTAGTCGGTGTTTTGGGGTTTTTTGTTTTTAGTCTTTAGTTTTTTGTTTTTGTTTATTTGTTTGTGTGTTTGCATGTTTTTGTCTCCTGTTTGTCTATCTGTTTTCCTTTCCAGGGCTACTCCAAGGAAAAAAATCAAAGCACACCTGGTGGGGGGTCCAAAATATCACTATGAGTAGGGTAATAAAATAACCAAAATACAACAACAGAGAGCAAGTAACAATCTCTGAAAAAACACCTCCTGGACAGTGTATGACCGTCCTTTAATATAGCAATGCTTATAGGTGCGGAGCACACAACAAGCTTTTAAAATGCATAAGGGACAGAAAACTAGCCAAAATGAGCAAACTCTTAATCAGATACTTGCCAGCTTTTCTACTCACATGTAGTTTTTATGTCATGTTCATTCCCCCCTTTCTCAATTTCTATGGCTATGCCTGGTCTTCTGTAATGTTCCAGTGTATAAATTGGCTCCCCGGGGCACCCGGGTGGCTCAGTCTGTTGAGCGTCTGACTACGGCTCAGGTCACGATCTCGCAGTGTGAGTTCGAGCCCCGTGTCGGGCTCTGTGCTGACAGCTCGGAGCCTGGAGTCTGCTTCAGATTCTGTGTCTCCCTCTCTCTCTGCCCCTCCCCCACTCATGCTCTGTCTCTCTCTCTGTCAAAAATAAACATAAACATTAAAAAAAATTTAAAAAAAATTGGCCCCCCTAAGCCTAAGCTTTTTCTCCTAAGGAATATTTTACGTGTCTCATTTAGACTAATCTTTCCAAAACATGACTTCCATCTTTTCTGTAGTCTTCACGAATTTCCCCTGCATCTAGCCACCCTAAGTTCTTCACAGCAGTTCAACCAGTGTTACCACCCATAGACTCAATCTGTCTCATACCAGAATTTTGTCAATCCTAAATAGCGTGGCACGTAAGATGTAAACTATTGTCTCTATTCTGTTCCACACCTGGTAGACCTTATTAGTAGAAATTGTTGCCCCTTCTAGACTAAGGAATAAAATGGTCTAATCATACCTGCTAGATTTCTGTGACAGTTTCAGTGTCCCTTTGGTCATCCAGACATTTCTATTTCCAGAAAAGAGTTCTAGATACAAGTTATTTGGCTGATAACCCCCTTCTCCAACCTAACCAAGTCTTGGCCTCCCTCCACTGTCCTCTGTTTCTGATTTGGGATTTTGTTTACTTTTTGGCAGGGAGAGAGGTCCTTGTGCCTGTCGCAGTCTCACTTTAAGCCTGGAGCTCTGCTCGAGACCCAAATCAGTGTGAGAGATCTTACATCCATGGGCAGTTCTCACAAATAATAATTGCCTCCTTAATTTCTTGCAGAAATCTGAAAATTAACCTTTGCCTGAAGTCCCCACCATTTTGTTCTGAATGCCTGATTCATTGGCCACCTGAGTTATTTGCCAAGTCATATACTATCTTTTTCACCCACTTGTATCTCTGGAGTCAGTCTTGTAGGCAAGTCACTTTCCCCAGCAGCTTTTTTGCCAAAGTCAGTGCAAACACACCGTATTTTGTACCTAAATCTGTAGTGATAACACTGTTTAAATTTATTCCAGAATAGGTGGCCCCACATAACTTATCTTCCTCTAGGTGCTCCCCCTTCCTTCCTGTCGTTCCCAAAGCAAATCTGTTTTATCCAGGCTAGTCTGGAAGTCCTTTTCTCACTTATATGTAGAATCTAAAAAAAAAAAAGTTTAAAAATAAATCAAACTCATAGTGACAGTAGAATGGTGGTAACCAGAGGTGAGAAGGTGGGAGAAAAGTAATAATACGAGTAAATTCTGGAGACCTAATATACAGCATGGTGACTAGATTTAACGCTAATGAGCCATAAACTTGCAATTTGCCAAGAGGGTAGGTCTCCAGTGTTTTTACCACAAGAAAAAAAAAGGTAGCAGTGAGAGGTGATGGATATATTAATTAGTCTGATTGTGGCAATGAGCTCATAATGTATGCATATCTCAGAACATCTTGCTATGCACCTTAGATATATGCAAATTTTCTTTGTCAAAAAAGCTAACAAAAATCAAAATAAACTAAAATTACTTTATACCTTGTTACTCGCTCACCTCCCCTACTCAGATATCATCAAAAGACAGACCTTCCCTGACTTATAGTGCATTGGCTTATGATTTTTTGACTTACAAGGGCATTAAAGTGGTACACCATCGGTAGAAATTGTACATTGAGTTTCGAATTTAGCTTTTTCCCCAGACTATTGCCACGTGATGCAATATTTCCTCATGATGCTGGGTGGTGGCCGCAAGCCACAGCCCCTGGTCAGCCACCCAGATCACAATGGCAAACGACCAATATACCGACAATCATTCCAGACTCAGGCAATTATTGCGTTATTTCACTTCCAGTACAGTATTCAATAAATTACATGAGGTATTCGATACTTTAGTATAAAACAGTCTCTGTGTTAGATGAGTTTGCTTAACTGTGGGCTCACGTAAATGTTCTCAGCACGTTTAAGGCTAATCTATGATGTTGGGTAGGTTAAGTGTATTAAATGCATTTTTTCCAACTTGGGATATTTTCAGTGTACAATGGTTTATTGCAAAAACTGAAGATCAAACAACACAAATCTCAAGAGATATTAGAGAATTCTTAGAACTTAATAGAAATGTGACCTCGCTCCCACGGACAAAACTCTATGTTCTCTAGAAGGTTAAATTGATAAACACAGAAAGAGTTCTGGAATCATTCAAGTTGGCCTAAAAGAGAGAATGGCAAAGAGCCAAGGATTACTGAGCCAAGACGTCAGTCTCAGTGGGAGTCTAAAGTTTGGGGCACTTTTTTTTCCCTCGAAGATAAACTTTTAAAAGGGAGAAAAAGAGTGAGAATACTGAGTAGGCAAAATGGTAAGGGATGATACAAACGGAGTATTAACAAAGGCAAAACATTACAGAAGGGAGAGGGTGGAAATACCAAAGATAAAATCCCAACATTACAATTTGTATCGTGGCATTTACCTTCGTTGAAAGTAAAATCAGTGATTTTGAACCCCTATTTTGTTCGTAACACCCTCAGAAAATTTGAGGACGTCAGTGGATTTTATCCCAGATGAATGCAAAAGAGAAAATTTCTGCATAGATTTTTATGTGGGAGACACTGACTCCTGAAGTCCGTTTAGGGATCCGGTTTCAAAATCAATGTTCTAGAACGTACACTGATTCTTGATACCAAAGGTAGACTATAATAATGTTGGCAAGGAGGTTGTTCTTACCCTGCTGTCGTTCTCATCATCACCCCCTCGAATTAACCAGCCAGGACGAGGGAGGCCTTGCCTCCAAAGGGCCGCCTACATTTCTTTTCTTTGTCGGGAAGCCTCACTTCCTGAGAAGGCAAGGCGCCTTGTCCTGGAACATTTCACCCACTTCCCAGAATACTAACCTCCTATTGCATTTTTTGGTAATTTTCAAAGCCTGAGAAGTTCACTAGGGATGGCGAGGAAGCCAGGAAAATGGAGTAGGCTTTGCCTGGAAGTTTTAGGCTCTGACCTCAGAGCAACAGACTGTGTGGCCTTAGGTAATTCACTTAACCTCTCTCCGTCTCAGTTTTCTCGTGTCGAAAATAATACAGCCAGTAAGATGATTTTTAATTTCCCTTTCTGGACTTTAGATGCCTCTAGGAGGAGGTGAGACGAGACTTGGGTTTGGAGGTTCTGGTAGGATTAATAAACGGGGGAGAAAGTCCATTCTGCACTTTTGGTAAACCTTTATTAAATCTCCAAAGTGTTTTAGGGGCTGGCTTTAAAATTTTCTATAAAGAAACAGACATATGAGGTTAACTTTATATAAAGGGTGGGGGGTGTTATTTTGGAGCAGGAATGCCTTCCATTTGTAATACACTGTAGCACATCTCTTGAAAATAGACAAGTCACCAAGATGTTTCTTCATTCTGTTATCTCTGTGGGGCCATATTCTCAGGTAATACACATCAGGCCATAGACATTTCTGTTTTGTAGGAATATTCCCAATATGTCACACTAAGGAATGCTGGGCTCCCGCTTTGTCTTACTTTTCTGAATTTCACTCTTCATGTGTCCACAGAGCAATAGAAGCATACGGCTGTGACTATTAAGGTGATGAAAACACAAGCTCGTTGAGAAGGTACTACACCTTTGTAAATTTCACATATGCGTTTATATGTTATACATACTTAAGTATAGTTATATATAAACTATATACATGTATTCACATATCTATTTATATCAAATTATATATTAACATATTCACATTTATGTCTTCACCTAAAATATACCAGCTTCCTGAATAGATACCAAGATGAAGCAAAATATCTTTCCCGGCATTGAAGAGCTCACAATCTGTTATAAAATTCAAACATTTTCTGATCTTTCTTGTCCAGTGTTACTTGAAACGTTATTCCATTTATTTAGTTATTTGTCATTTTGAAAATGTTTACACTAACATTTAATTGGACTTAGGCTCACGGGATACATATTTGGTAATGAATTCTGAGCTTTGCTTTGCCTATATAGGCTAAAAGAGGCAATAAAATTCAAAGGAAGGGCTTTTTTTTTTTTTACATTTTTCTTTTCTTTTCCTTTTTCTCCCCTTCACTTCTTTCCTGTAAGTATTCTATCCTTCCTGTGTGAGTCTAAGAAATCAAATATCAAACTACTAATTTTAAAACTCTCCAAGGGGCACCTGGGTGGCTCAGTCGGTTATGTGTCGGACATGATCTCACGTCATGATCTCACAGTTGGTGGGTTCGAGCCCTGCCTCGGGCTACCTGCTGACAATGCAGAGCGTGTTTGGGATTCTCTCTCTCCCACTCTCTCTGTCCCTCCCCCGCTCATGCCCTCTCTCTCTCTCTCAAAATACATAAACTTAAAAAAAAAAAATCTTCAAGATTTCAGTCAAGTCTTCATGTTCTAAGGTCTCTTATAATGTGTTTGTAATTTTACATACTGTTGGCATAAGCAGTAGCCTACACCGGCACATTCGTTTTCAGCAAATGAGTATATTGAAAACTAATTCCTATGGCCACAATGAACGAAGACCATCCATGTAACCACTAAGCACTATATGAGATCATACATAACATGCTGGCAATAAGACCCCAAAGTTGGATTTTCTTGACATGCCAGCATTTTTAGGCACGGTGCTAGAGCCGGGACCAGTAAAACTAATGGAAAGCCAGCATGAAATCAACTGTAAAAGTCAGATAAAAACAGTGGCTTGATTCTAAGACAATCCAGGTTCCAAAATGAAATGGAAGGTGCTGGGATTTCATGAACATTTTCAAAAAAGTAACCCTGAAAATTTATGAGGAAATTTATGAAGTTGGAAGTTAGTTCCCCTAAGGTTTGTGTCCGTAATTCTTGGCTCAGGCTGATTTAAAATGTCTACACTCTGCTCACAGGCTCTGCAGGCACCATGTCCCATCACGTTTCAAACAGCAAATGATTCCACAGAGCCCTGTTGGTTCCGAATCAATGTTTCTCTTTATTAACTAATTGTTGTTATTACTAGTAATAATCATGTAGTGAAATTGCTCAAGTTTCATAAGTGAGCTAAGCTCATAGTTCTGGAAGAACTCCCAGAATGAATAGTTAAGCTAAATATGTAGTGCTTGCCAATCACAAAGGAAACCAATGGAATATAAGAAACACATGGTGGTAACACAGGGCAGAATTGTATGCACTTCTAGTATTCATTTCCTGTTTCTTGCTGAGGATGCACAGCTATGTCCAGGCCTAGGACAAAATGTATCAGCGAGCAATGACTTTTTTGTAATCCTTACTCCGTGATCGGCAATCTTCCCATCAGCCGTTCCATTTTGGGGGTGGTTTCTTCCACAATACCTTAAGAACGGAGTGTCCTTGTGAAGCTAGTGACTATCTATTGATTACCTATTATATAAGGGGAATGTTCTAGAGGCTATAGATAAAACAGAGCTATGGGTACGTGGCTGGCTCCCTGGTAGAACATGTGACTCACTCTCAGGGTTGTGAGTTTGAGTCCCACGTTGGTGTAGAGATTACTTAAAAATAAAATATTAACAACAACAACAACAAAAAACAGAGGTGAATAGGACATAATCCCTACTATCATTTAACATTGCAACCTGAGATATAAAATAAGATAAATTTGAAAAGACGCTAAAGGCTGAATGCAGTAATTATTGTAAAAGAGATTCATGCCACACTAGATATTAGATTTGCTTAGTTCCTAGATAACAGTTGCGTGTCAGATTACTATAAACCCATTCCCTTCTTCCATTAGTACTGTTCCATCAAATCAAACTATTTCTAGTAACCCATTTCGTACTAATAATATTTACTAAACATTCATATTACTCATAAAAATAAATGACAATAAAGAAAACATAAGGTATGTATATTTAGGAGAATTTTTTACTGCGTGGCTAGACTGAACAAATGCTTTTTAAATATGAATCCAATTACATTTAGAGTAAATATGGGTGGGTAGGTAGTTGAGTGAAATCGAAGTGATAATATTATATAGCTGATAATTCAACTGATAGAAATACAAAGCACTAGAAAAAATGTGCCTGACGGAAACATAACGCATTAATTTTACATGAATTTGGTGAGGTGACCATCAAACAATTGAAAATGCAAGCCATGACCCAAGAAGAGTCAAATTTGGCATTGAACAAATTTGAGAGTTGATAGACATATTAGAATTTGTGGGAATGGATAATAATCTTAAGGGAGAAAGTGTAAAAAAGAGAAGATAGTTGTAGAATGCATTTAGTGTAAAAGTGAACTGGGAGGCTAGAAAGAAAAATGACTTCGGTGGAAGGGCGTGGGATGTAACGCAAAAATGAGGACAGCCATTATCACAGAGGACAAAGCAGGGGCTAGGGCCACAAAGAGAGGAATGACGAATGGCAGGAAATGCAACGGAGAAGCCACAGGACATAAAGTTTGGGAACAGGGGGCGAAGAGGAATAATGAGAGGTTAAATATTGAAAGGGGAATGAGGAAATACTACTCCAGAAATGTAGGGTCCAAGGAAGAGGAAAGTATCACGGTAATATAAGGTAGAAAGAGAGGAAAGGCTGGGGCGCCTGGGTGGCGCAGGCGGTTAAGCCTCCGACTTCAGCCAGGTCACGATCTCGCGCTCCGTGAGTTCGAGCCCCTCGTCGGGCTCTGGGCTGATGGCTCGGAGCCTGGAGCCTGTTTCCGGTTCTGTGTCTCCCTCTCTCTCTGCCCCTCCCCCGTTCATGCTCTGTCTCTCTCTGTCCCAAAAATAAATAAAAAACGTTGAAAAAAAATTAAAAAAAAAAAAAAAAAGAAAGAGAGGAAAGGAGGGTTTATATTAGGAGGGTGGGGCACGAATATGTCTCAAGGCAACAAGCCCATGAAAAGGGAGAGAGAGAAGAAGCTGAACAGAGAGGATATGATGACTTAGCAGGTTCCAGAGGAGCAGAAGAAGATGAGATTCAGTCAAGTTAATCTGAGAGGAGAGATTTTTTTGGCAGGAGCAAAGAGAGATAGGGAAGATGAAAATTCAGGGAAATAGCCAGCTAAAACGTAGAAAACTTAATGCAGCCCTCCAGTGGATGGACCCAATCATGCTTGTTAATAGAGAGAAGGCATCTATTCACAGGGGCTGAAAAGGAGGAGTGGAGACTGGAGGTAAGTGGATAAGGTATGACATAACCATTTTAAATAATACAATAGGAAGACTGAAAAGGTTAAATTCAAAAATTATAGAACAGCAATGACACCCAGACTGGCATGGAATACTTCAGTGGGTAATAGTCAAGTCTGGATCTGTATTCTGAAGTTACCCACTTCTCTTTGAGAAGCTTATTTTAAACACTGGGTGTATTATAGAAATAAGACTCACAGTTCGATGTATTTGTTTGTATTTTTTTTAAATATAATATGACCTCAGCTCAGTGAAGGAATGCCGTATCAGGCAGGTTTGAATCAATTTCACAACATTAAAATGGTCTGGTTTTGTCAGTTTCTTACAATTATGATCAGTGAGTGGTCTGGCTTTTTTTTTGAATTTTTTTTAATGTTTTTATTTATTTTTGCGACAGAGAGAGACAGAACATGAGCAGGGGAGGGGCAGAGAGAGAGGGAGACACAGAATCCGAAGACATCGGGCTGTCAGCACAGAGCCCGATGCGGGGCTCGAACCCACGGACCGTGAGATCACGACCTGAGCCAAAGTCAGACGCTTAACCGACTGAGCCACCCAGGCGCCCCTGGTCTAGCTATTTTAAGGCAGTTATAACTTAAAATGAGCCTCTGCAGGCATGTTAATGCTCAACTGCTTTCAGGGTCTGTTTTTATGTAATTATTCACTTATGCCACAATAGTCAGATACATCTCTGAAAACAAATGCTTTTATATTTTAATTGAAAAAGAAAAGAGCCGGTCGGTGCAGGCCACAGAAAAGTTTTACTGTATGCCTTCTCACCAGCAATCATCCATCTTAACATAAACCAGATTTTTGCCAAGATCAGTGTTTCTTCAAAATGAAGCTAGAAATAGATTTGTAAGTGTGCTCTTGTACCTCTACATAGGTTCTTAAATGATTTTGAGCAGTTATGCATTTATTTAGAGGAAATAAATCAACTGTAATAAATGAATGTTTACCAAAATGATTGTTTTACAGTGCATTGAGTTGGGATATTTATAAAGTTATTTCACAAAAAACACTTTTATTTAAAAAAATTTTAACATGTACTTATTTTTGAGAGACAGAGCACGAGCAGGGGAGGGGCAGAGAGAGAGGGAGACACAGAACCTGAAGCGGGCTCCAGACTGAACTGTCAGTACAGATCCCTATGGGGGGATTGAACCCACAGACTGTGAGATCATGACCTGAGCCGAAGTCAGAAGCTTCTCCAACTGAGCCACCCAGGTGCCTTCAGAATAACTTTTAAATAGTTTGGAATTCTGTATATAGAACCCTATATATACTACTATGATCCTATAGAACTATATATATGGTCCTATATATAAACTATATGTGGTTTAGACACCAGTCACATGTGGAGACAAAATGAAAGTGTGCAATATTTTTTACACAGGTGAGCCAACACAATGTACCTAATTGCAGAAGTAATTATCAGATTAATCTGTAATAGATAAGTTGTATAACATTTTTATACCTTAAAATTTTTTTAGGGGCTCCTGGGTGGCTCAGTCAAGTGTTCAGCTTTGGCTCAGGTCATGATCTCAAGGTTCATGAGTTCCAGCCCCATGTCTGGCTCTGTGCTGACAGCTCAGAACCTGGATCGTGCTTCAGATTCTCTCCCTCTCACTCTGCCCCTCCCCTGCTTATGCACTCTCTCTCTCTCTCAAAAAATGAATAAGTAAACGCTAAAAAACTTTTTAATGTTTTTAGAACAATCTTCAGGTGAAATAACATTTTCAAAATAAAATTCTATAGAAACAAAATAAATACTTCAGTAGGATCAGTATCTTTGGGATACTTCCCACAGCGATATTTGACAGTAAAAACAAAGAAAATAAGCAGTTTGAGTTGAGTTGTCAAAAGTTGAGCAGCAAAAGTTTACAGTTTACCCTTCCATAAATCATTTTAATTTTTGTTCTAATAAAAACCATAAGACTAGTAACATCATTTCCACTTTACACACTGAGGTTGTCAAAAGTTATGTAAGTATTCATCGGGTGAACCAGACTTTTGAAGGGATTTTTTGATAGGCACCCTGACAATGGCTGCGGGAGATTCAGATATGGAAAGAGAGAAGGAAAGGAGGGAGGCATCAGAAGCTCAGGTAGCAATAAAAGATCTGGGGAGTAGGAGCTTAGGTGGTCCACCCATGTTAATCAATCACTGGGGAAGAGAAAACTATGTGGAAAGACTTGGATGTAGATTTCCATCAAGTTTTCTAACACATTGGTGAAATGTGTTAGACGCTATTTTGCCTAGACTCTGCTGCCTCGTCAATGCTCCATTCTTTCATAGTGCTGACTTCCAACGAATCCCTGAGAGTATGTTGGCTTAACAGTATCATCTAATGACAGTAAGTAATAAAGAGTTCATAAAAGAAATATTTGCATGCTTTGAGTAGGGAGACCATGCCTCCTTCTTCATCCTGCTGAATTTTGCAGCCCTATTCCTGCCTATCAATTCGCTCTGCAGCGATGAGGTGTATGGACATATTCCCCAGGAGTCTTCAACCGTCCATAGCCTGGCCACCTCAAACTATAGCAGTTTTCTCAGTGTGGAGGAGATTTTAGTGGGGGCTGTATCCCACCCCGCATTCCTACTTTCACTCTTCATGTGTTATCACTTTCACATCCAAGAGAGAGCAAATGAACACTGGACAGCCCCTTCCAAAGAATTTTCCAATTTTATGTATCCATCACTATAGTTAAGAGTTAAGGTTTAGTCTTAGGAGCACAAATTGTGCAATTCTATTTCCATTACAGACCAGTGCTTATCACTGTGGAAGTTACTGCCAGTTGGAGGTTTTAACCAATAGTATTTAAGACCATGTTAAAGACCATGCCTCTCTGTTGCTCCAAAGATCTGATTCATTATGGTGTACTATTATGCCTAGGTGTGTTTAACATCTAACTACAACATTTCCTGAAAGTGAAAAAAAATCAAAGATCAATTAAGTTTCACACTTTGAGTTGAAATCTCAATAAAATACACTTCTGATTACGTTATCTATATATTTCATATAGGCAGTTGAGACAGTTTCTAGACTAGTGGCTCTCAACCCTGGCTACACGTTGGAATCATCTAGAGAGCTATTAAAGATGCCAACACCCAGATGTCACCCCGAGCCAATTAAATCGCATATTTCACGGGGAAGGCCTGGACTTTGGTGTTTGTTAAAAGCTCCCTGAGCATTAGCTCAGCCATTGATCTCGGGCTTTTGGTCCATAAATCGACATGGTTAAAAGCAAAGTAAAGGGGAGGTTTCCTTTAGGATGGTTGTCTTATTTCTTTGCTTACACCTTTCTTTTTGTAAAAAAATGTCTTTTTCAATAAGTTGTCCTCATTTTCCTACTTTACCATTGTGACTCCCTTCTTGAGTATTGCTGAAGATTTTTATAATAGGAAGTGATTCATTTTTTGATAAATGCTAAAAGGAAGAAAAAGACTATTCTGTAAGTCAAAGACATGCTACCCGTGCAAACTGGAAACCAAAATATAAGAATGTCAGGCTTAAAGCAGAAAAAGCTGTTCAACACTTGAACATAAGACCTGAAACTATAAAACTCCTAGAAGACATGGGCAGTAAGCTCCTTTGACATAAGTCTTGACGATGATTTTTTTTGGGGGGGGATTTGACACCAAGAGCAAAGGCAACAAAAGCAAAAATAAACAAGTGGGACTACATTGAACTAAAAAGCTTCTACAGCAAAAAGGAAATGAAAAAAACAAAAGTGAACACAACCTACTGAATGGGGGAAAATATATGCAAGTCATATATCTGATAAAGAATTCATATCTATAAAGGTCTTATATAATTCAGTAGTAAAAAACAAGAACAAAAAACAACAAAACGATCTAATTAATATGGGGAGAGGATTTGAGTAGACCTTTTTTTTTTCTTTTCTTCCTAAACAAGATATACAGAGGGCCAACAGGTGCATGATAAGGTGCTCAACGTCACTGGTCATCAGAGAAGTGCAAATCAAAGCCACAATGTCCTATCATCTTACACCTGTTTAATGGCTACTATGACAAAAGACAAGAAATAATAAGCGTTGGGGAGGATGTAGAGAAAAGGGAACACTTGTGCACCCTCCGCTATGACAAACTATATGTCGTTTCCACAAAACATAAAAAATAGAACTACCATGTGATCCGGCAATTCCACTTTGGGGAATTTTCTTAGGTCAACGAAAACACTAACTCAACAAGATATCTGCACTTTTCTGTTCATTGCATCATCGTGTGTAATAGCCAAGACATGGAAATAACCTATGTCCGCTGAAACGTGAATAGATCAAGAAATGTGGGATATGTACAAGCACACACACACATACACACACAGAGGAATATTATTCAGCCATAGAAAACAAGGAAGGAAGAAAACCTGGCTCTTTGCCATAACATGGATGGACCTTAAGGGCATTATGCTAAGCGAAGTCAGTTTTCTCTAAAGAGAGAACAAAAATAGATACAGAGAACAGATTGCTGGTTGCCAGAGGTGGGGGTTGAGAGGTGGGTGAAATGGATGAAAATTGCCAAAATGTACAAACTTCCAGTTATAAAATGAGTAAATCGTGGGGATGTAATGTGAAGCGTGGTGGCTACAGTTAATAATACCGTGCTGTGCATTTGAAAGTTAAGAGTAGATCTTAAAAGTTCTTATCACAAGAAAAAAATTATAATTACGTGTGGTGATGGATGTTAACTGAATTTATTGTGGTGATCATTTCACAACGTATACATATATCAAACTGTTATGTTGTACACCTGAAACTCGTGTTATATTTCAATTAGATGTCAATAAATACGTTTCAAAAACCCACAAGGGGTCTTATAGGAAAAACTGACCAACAGTTTGAGGAGTAGTATTTGGGAAGATTTAAGTATTGCCTTCTCTAACACTGTCCAATCAATAGCCTTATGTCTACAACATCAAGATCAAATATTACCGTTCATTCTCCTAGACAGTAAGTATTTATTTAGCCTCTGTACTATACATTCCAGAGTGGACTAAGTCACTTTAATGAGGAACCTCAGGTAATCATGAAAGGCACAGGTAAAGTTATTTCAGATTTATTTAGAGCCTTGATGGAGAATGAAGGGAAACAAAGCTGATCTTTATAAACCACGCTCTCAAACCTATCTATTCAAACCTATCTATTCAAACCTAATCTATTTTACCTTGATTTCTCAGATTCCCATGTTGTCTTTGTCAAAATCATAGAGCAGAGCATTGTCTCAAAAAAAAAAAAATGCAGAATACAGAGGAAGTACAGGCAGTGGCTAAGTGTCCTTGATGCAAACGCCCAGCCCCCACCCATCTTTGAACTCACACCATAAATAAGCGGTTAGGTTAAAAATAATTGAGCTTGATGTTGTCTTAATCTACTTTGCTTCGGTAAATTCACAGTGTCCTTAAAAGACATTGTTTTTATCTGTCGAGATCCTGTGCTTACCAAGACCCATGCCCTGACCACATAAGCCCACGCTGGCTTCTTCCTCTAATGAATATCTAAAGTACGTACTGCTTCCAACACTCATTTGGCATTTAGAGCGATTTGTTTCTTAACATCAGTGATCTTTCCACGGAGTGTCTTACTACAGCTCCACCACATACTAGTTAGAGTTACCCAACATCTCTTTGCCTCAGTTTCCTCCTGTATGTAATAATGATACCTGCCTCGTTCATGTATTGTGAAAATTAAATGAGTTACTATACTTCAAGCTCTTAGAACAGAGCCTGGCACATAGTGCCCAGCATAAGCCATAGTTGAACTAACAGAAGTCCTAGTAAATTACACTGGAGACTCTCTAAAAGTGTATGTTACCCCATAGTGTTTATCACAGTGTGGGATAGTTGGTTTGTATTTGTTGATTCACACTGTACAGGAATCATTAGACCTAGTTTCTGGGGAACTAAGAAGGATTAATACATCTGTGTCCCTTCCTTTCTTTCTCTTTCTTTCTTTCTTTCTTTCTTTCTTTCTTTCTTTCTTTCTCTCTTTCTTTTCTTTTCTTTCTTTCTTTCTTTTGTTCTTTCTTTCTTTTTCTTTTCTTTTCTTTTTTTCTTTCCTTCCTTCCTTCCTTCTTTCTTTCTTGGGAGAGGGGTAGAGGGAGAGAGAGACACATTCTTAAGCAGGCTGCACACTTAGTGCTTAGCCAACTGAGCCACCCAGGCGCCCCTTTATGTCAATTTTAAAACTGATTTTTTAGTGCAGAAGAAGCACTTGTTTGAGAGGCTTAGTCTCAAGGTGAATGGTTGTCTCTCATTAGAATCCAGTTGTAATTAACATGTCTGATCACATTTAAAATGGATAAATATATCTTGATCTCTGATTACAATACTTCGATCCCATGGGGATGCCTGCCTGGGTGGCTCAGTCAGTTAATCGTCCATCTCTTGATTTCAACTCAGGTCATGATCTCGTGATCTTGAAACCTGCTTGGGATTCTCTCTCTCCTCTCTACCCCTTCCCCACTCAAGCTCACTCTGTCGGTCTGTCTCTCTCTTTCTCTCTCAAATAAATAAATAAATAGGCCTATAAAAAAGAGTAATGTGCAGACGACACAGCAAATTACTGGTTAATACAGATAATTAAAAATAGAGTTCACTTGTTGATCTATGATGCTATAGATATGGCCCAGCCTAATATCAGAGATGAAATTAAACATCTACCAATAACCAAATATATAGTTAGAAAAATTACAGAAATAAAACTTTCCTTTTATTACAACTGATACCTAACATATATTATAATTTTTTTTTCCAACGTTTATTTATTTTTGGGACAGAGAGAGACAGAGCATGAACGGGGGAGGGGCAGAGAGAGAGGGAGACACAGAATCGGAAACAGGCTCCAGGCTCTGAGCCATCAGCCCAGAGCCCGACGCGGGGCTCGAACTCACGGACCGCGAGATCGTGACCTGGCTGAAGTTGGACGCTTAACCGACTGCGCCACCCAGGCACCCCTAACATATATTATAAATGCAACTTCTTCTTCGCCTGTGCCTGGCCCCTCTCTCACTTTAACTTTTCAAATACAATTACTGATATAAAAGAGGAAAAAGGCAAAATAGGAAAAACAGTGTTAAAATGCAAAAAATTAATTACATATAATTATACATCAGAGAAAATCTTAAGTGTGTTCTATATACAGTAATTATGTGTTAAATAGCATCAGTTAAAATATTCAGATATCCTTTTTTTTAAACTTTTGCAACATTTACTTGGTGGAGACTCTAAACTTTCTGTGTCAAATGCTTGATATATATGTACATATACATATATGTACATATATGTCTCTGCCATATAGGAATTATTCCCTCTTTCTCATTTTAAGAAGAGAAAATAGGCTCAGAGAGATTAAGTAACCAGCCACAAAAGCTGTAATGAGAATTTGAAGGCCAGCTTGTAATCTCATCCCGGTTTTCAACAGACTACATTTCCCTTTTTTTTTTTTTTAAGTTTATTTATTTATTTGAGAGAGACAAAGCGCGAGTCGGGGAAGGGCGGAGAGAGAGAGAATCTCAAGCAAGCTCTGCGCTGCCAGCACAGAGCCAGACATGGGGTTCAAACTCATGAAACAGTGGGGCTCAAACGCACAAAACCATGAGATCATGACCTGAGCTGAAACCAAGAGTCAGATACTTAACAGATTGAGCCACCCAGGCGCCGGGACCACATTTCGCCCGCAAGATGTTTTTCCTTCTGGAGGCAGGATACTTAAGCATTTAGTCTTTTTACCATTTATCCAAATCTATTCAGAACAAAATAGGTAAAAGGAGAACTGGCTTTTTTTTTAGGTTTTAATTCCAGTAAACATACAGTGTAATATTAGTCTCCGGTTGCTTCCGTATCTTGGCTATTGGAAGTAATTCTGCTATAAACAGGGGTGTATGTATCCTTTGAATTAGTATTTTTGTATTCTTTGGGTAAATACCCTGCAGTACAATTGCTGGGTCACATGGTAGCTTTATTTTTAACTTTTTGAGGAACCTCCATACTGTTTTCCAGAATGGCTGCACAGTTTACATTCCCACCAACAGTGCACAAGGGTTCCTTTTTCTCCACATCCTCGCCAACACCTGTTGTTTCTTGTGTTGTTGATCTTAGCCATTCTGACAGGGGGGAGGTGGTAGCTCATGGTGGTTTGGGTCTGTATTTCCCTGATGATCAGTGATGCTTCAGTTATGCTTTAAATTGAACTATGAGAAATAACTAGTGTGCTTAAAGCCTATAAAGTCATTAGGAACAGTAATAGAAGCGAGCATAAGAGTTTGTTCTGTGATTCTTTGTGTGTGTGTGTGTGTGTGTGTGTGTGTGTGTGTATGTTGAAGAGGTGATGAAGGGAGAGCAAGAATTAGCTAAGAAGTCAAGCCACTGATATTTTCGCCCAGGAATTACCATTGACTTGCTAGGTGATTTGGACAAGTGACTCTCAAGTCTCTTCTTTGTAAAATGGAAATAGTAATATACTATTTAGCTATCCCACAGTTCATAAAGAAAAAGATTTGGTAGCACTGTGGAAAGTTAAAGACAGTCTAGAAATGAATGTGAAGTGATATATTAATATGAAGGGAGTATTCTACTCTTAATTTATTTTTTTGCAAAATTTTAAAAAATGTTTATATATTTTGAGAGAGAGAGAGAACAGGGGAGGGACAGAAAGAGAGGGAGACAGAGAATCCCAAGTAAACTAGGTGCTGTCGGCTCAGAGCCCAATGCAGAGCTCAAACTCAAAATGACCTGAGCTGAAATCAGGAGTCTGACACTTACCTGATGAAGCCACCCAGGTGCCCCCCAAGTTTAATTTCTTTTTTTTTATTATTTTTTTAATGTTTATTTATTTTTGAAAAACAGAGACGAAGCGTGAGTGGGGGAGGAGCAGAGAGAGTGGGAGACACAGAATCCGAGGCAGACTCCAGGCTCTGAGCTGTCAGCACAGAGCCCGACGTGGGGCTCGAACTCACGAACCACGAGATCATGACCTGAGCTGAAATCAAGAGTCAGAAGCTTAACCGACTGAGCCCCCCAGGCGCCCCTCAAATGAGTTTCCATAAAAGTAGGAAAGACTTTGGTCTGTTGTTGGTAAGCCATAAACTATTACTAGGCACCCAGTGCCTCGGCATAATAGGCCTCTTCTGTGTCTGCATCAACCTGCCTTCCCTCAAAAGTTATAATTCAGTGAATATTCACTGCTCCGTTGTTTTCGTATAACTGCTAGCCAAGTCATTTCTTTTTTTTCTTTTTTTTTTTAATGTTTATTCATTTTTGAGAGACAGAGTGAGACAGAGCACGAGCGGGCGAGGGGCAGAGAGAGAGGGAGACACAGAATCCGAAGCAGGCTCCAGGCTCCCAGCTGCCAGCACAGAGCCCAACGTGGGGCTCGAACTCACGAACCGTCAGATCATGACCTGAGCTGAAGTCAAAGGCTTCCCCGACTGAGCCACCCAGGCGCCCCAGGTCGTTTCTCGTTCTTGTCATTCACTTTATTTTAGATGCTACCATTCTTGATGATTTCAACTTAAAAGTACGTCTCTCACTGAGTCTGCATCTCTCTCCCTTTTACTCCCTCCTCGTTGTGGGCTTGCACACACGTACACTTTTCCATGTACACACACATACACAACGTTCCCCCACACTAATGGCCCCCCTTCCCTCAAAACAGGAAAAAACGTCAGAAATTTGTAGCTAATGATAAGTAGTCATTAAAAGAGGGGTTTTTTTAATCCTTATGCCTAAGGTTGCAAACAAAACAGAATTGTTTTGAGATTAAAACAAGACAGACCTGAAACGGGGGGGAAAAATTCTAACAAAAGAGACTAGATTTCTTACTTTCTTCTATGAGAAGCTTCTGCCCCTTGGAAACCATTTGTGATACTGTATTCATAAGCCATGTTAATAAAAGACTTCACAAAATTGCTGGCATAATTAGTAACAGACATTAATCATCATTCTTCCTCTAATTTACCTCAGTGATCTTATCACCAGTCAGACCCAAGACCTGGCCTTTACAGCCCCCCGGCTTGTCCTCACTAACCTTTGTCTTACGTTTTCCTCTGAGCCCTTCTTTCCAGCTTTTCTCTTGACACAGGTAAATACACCTGAAACCAATGCCCAGGTATGGCCACTACCTTGATCAGACCTCCCATCCGCCCAGATCCCCTAGACCATTTGAGCTAAACCAGACTCTTGTCTGCACAGAGGGACCTGTGGTCATCATGGGATGATCTCTGGAAGGACTGCCATTACCTCTTCCTCATTATAATACCAAAATCTCAGCCCAAGGAGGAGCCTCGGCCTCATTTGCATAGCATACAATGCACATAGAGGATGTTTCCTTAAGGTGCATGTGTGCGATTACGTCTGCCTCTGCATAGGATGACAAGGCTTCCCTATCTAAATATTCATCCTCAACCTAAACAAAAAGAACCCATTCACCCTCTTTCTGGGAGTCACAGTTTTGGAAGTCATTCCCCCCCCCCCACATCTCCTTATTTGATGCAAATAAAAGTTTTCTTTGTGGGACAACTCAACCTGGTGTGGTTTCTGACTCAGCAAGGAGCAAACTCAGGTTGGTTCAGTTACAATCCCGTGTATCAACAAACATTTATGCATTTTTCCAAAAAAGCCGATTTTAATGTTTATTTATTTTTGAGAAAGGAAGAAAGAGAGTGGGGAGGGGCAGAGAGAGAGAGGGAAACACAGAATCCGAAGCAGGCTCCAGGCTCCAGGCTGTCAGCACAGAGCCCGACACAGGGCTCGAACTCATAAACTGCAGGATTATGACCTGAGCCAATGTCAGACGCTTCACCAACTGAGCCACCCAAGCGTCCCCAGTCCTGTCTATTTTTTAACGTATCAGAAAACTATTTGATAGACGGTGTCCATCCTGAAGAGCATACTTGCCAGGATACTCCAGAAATTCTAACATTTAGGGTGCACCTGTTAGTATATGCTTTCTGTCACCCAGGAGTAGCATTAAAATATTTTCAGACCCCATAGGTCTCATTTTATGGCTTATTACATGGGATAACTGGGTGTGTGTTGGGGGGATTAGCTGCACATGAAATGACTGAGCTATTCAAGGAAAGGAGTCGAGCTGAGGCATCGACAAACAGCCCTAAGGAAACAGATGCATTATTTTAACACAGAAGAAGGTGGGGGCAACCATTTAAATTTTGTTTATCAACTTATCTGAGAAACTATTACATCCTAAAATTAGACCTGGCCTTCCTGAGAGGGGGAAGAAAAGGTTCAAATCAAGAAAATTCTAGTGATAAAAAAATATAATCTCCACTAAAGTGCAAATGAAGCAGGCAACGTTAGATTGCATACTAGAGGGGATTAAAGAGCAAGCTTGAGTAATTCTTCTGAGTTCAAAATTCATCCTAAACCTAAACAGAATTGAAGGATGCGCACAGGAAAAGAAAATCATAAAGAGGAACAAAGAACTTACTTATTCGATGAAATATGAATGTAATAGGAAGTTAACATGTAGCAAAAAACAAAAAAACCAAAGACACAGATATTCAGTGAAGTATTTATGATAGTTACAAACGGGAGCGTAAGTATTCATTATTAAAATATTAGTTAAAATATAGAATAGTGAGATATTGAAATACTACAAAGATATTTAAATGGCGTCACGGAAGGCATGTAATGTATCACCATTGTATTGCTAAATTAAAAAGAAAATACCAAATAGCATTGTGTGATTCAAATTATACACAAACATTTTATATATCCCAAGAAAAAAAATGGAAATACAGAAAAAGATTAACAGTAGCTCATTATAGATGGATCGAAATCTGAGAAAAATTTCTTTCCTTGTCCTTTATTTCTTACCTGTTTTGTTCTTCCAAATTAACTATCATAAGTATGTGTTCTGCTTTTCATTGAAATCACATGGGCTTTTCTTTTTTTTTAAAGAGTAGAATTCTGAGAGTGAAACAAATAAATGCCCGATTACTCTCTGAAGGCTGCAGACTGGAAAGCTAAGTCCCTTTACTTCTCTCCGGTCCTCTCAGGGTATTGAGGTGAGTTACAAACAGTTGGAAAATATCGCCTCAGTAATTGTCAGGGTATTAGATGAAAAAATGTATGTAATGGCCTCATAATTGCGTTTGGCTCTGAGGGCAGAACATGCTTGGACGATTGGCTCTGATATGGTACATTACTGAACAGCCCTGGAGATATGTAGCTTTTTACTTTCCAATTGGTAATGGAATATCACAGAGCAGATGCCTATTTGCTGTGGGAGAAGAGCAAATAATTATAGTCAAGTGAAAGAAAATGTAGAATAAATGACCACAATTACATGCTCTGTTCGTGCCCTCAGCCCTCCCCCCCCCCCCCCATTCCAGTCACATTCATCTGGAAACTTCTAAAAGACAATAACCGATTTAGCCTGTGGTCATTTAAATCCATCATCTGACATCCCACTAACTTGCCAAACATATGTTCCTTTGAATTGTTGGCTTCTGGGCACACAAACTTAACTGTGCTATAACTTCTTCACAATCTTGGAAATACATGTGGTGCTTCCAACAAGAAGCTCTAGGAAAAACACTGAATTTCTTCTTTTCAAAGTTTAGTACAAAGAACAGAGCCATTCAGTGAGGCTACTTTTAGTCAGAATTACCACTTATCAGCGTTAAAAATGGTGCCATACCATTAAATAAACCTAAAAATTTTTTTTAAAAGCATTTAAAAAATTGTGCCATATTATTTAAAGTTAGGGTTTATTGTATCACCTGAAAAGAAAGCTCAGATGTTATGCAAAGATATTATGAAAATGAAAACAAAAATTAACTGGAATGACTATTAATATGTGTTTCTTCCTATATTAAAAATGACTAGTACAAGCACTTAAAAATTCAGTTGTATGGACACTATATCTACTTTTGTTGGGTGTACTAATCAATTAAATACATATTTGAGTGTAGTGTGAGGCACAAATTGCATGCTATGGGAGAATACAAAGAGGAAACTCCCATGTTTCTACACTTAAGGACTTTCAACATAGCTGAGATGACAAGATATAAGGATAGAAATAAAGGTCCCTGACAACGCAGATAGTGTCTGTTTTGGACCCAAAGAATGAAAGGGACCTTTACGCTACGGAAATTCCGAGAAAGAACGTTTTGGTCTCGGAGGTCAAGAAAGGCTTTCTGGTTCAGGTCCAATGTAAACTGGGCGTTAGATCATAAATAGGACTCAGCTATATGAGGAAAAAGGCTTGGTTGCCCTTTCTGAAGAGTGGAAAATCCTGAGCAAAGGTATTTTCCTTGGAAATGAGGTCATTGTGTAGTCTGGGTGAAGCAGAGAGTTCATGGAACAGATGGGATGAAAACGATGCTTGAAAGACTGATTGCAGCCAGATCATAAGAGCTACAGAGAATACCAAACTAAATAATTATCACTTTGGGCATGGATAATGAGCACTTAGGGTGGTATGAAAACAGGGATACGATATAATAAATTCAATGGGCACCAGGTATGGACTACTATAACAAGTGCCTTTCTCCATTCTGGCTCCTCTAACAAAATAGCAGACTAGGTGCCTAATAAACAGAACATTTCTCACAGTTCTCAAGGCTGGAAGTCTGAGATTGAGGCACCGTGATTGGGTCAAGGTCCCATTCCAGTTGCAGTGTTCTTGTTCTGTCCTCACATGGCAGGAGGAGAGAGCAAGCTCTCTGAGGCCTCTTTTCACAAAGGCACTGATTCCCGAGTATAAAATCCCATCGGGAGGTGATATTTCAAGATGACAGCACCGGCAATTCATGAACTTGCCTCTTCCTGTGAACGTATTACATCCACAATTGCATATACAACAATTTCCTCCACAAAAACACCTAAACGCTGGCTGAACAGATCTTCCAACAACAGAGGACAAAGGCCACGTGGATAGGTGGGAGAGGCAGAGGCACTGTCTCGGCAAAAGCCCTTAGCTAGCCCCAGCACGGTGACCCAGGATCAGGAGGGCCTCACCAGCATAGAGCTTCTCACTAAGCTGTGAGGGATTTGTGCCCCACATCGGCCACCCTCAGTCCTTGGGACTTGCACGGGAAAGATGAGCCCCCAAAATATCTGGCTTTGAAAACCCATGGGGCTTAGATCCAGGAGATCTACGGGGCCATAAGAAACGCGGATTCCACTCGTAAATGGCGTGTATACAGACTCACTAGCCCTGGGACCCAGTGCAAAAGCAGCAGGTTGAAAAACACCTAGACTATGAATAAAGGAGATTAATTTGTTAATCTTAAAACATCTGCAGGAGGGGGAAAAAAAGCCTGGTGGGACTCTCGCTGGGGAAGGAGGCTGTGGTGGGCACCATTTTTGCATTCTCCCTCTACCTTGAGGGCGCCAGCACTGGTCGTTGCATTTTGGCCATGTCTCTCCACCTTGCCAGTGATGATGAGTATGCCCTTCTTCCCCTGTGCCCATGGCCTTGCCTGTGCCCACGGCAGATGCGCCCTGCTCCTGAGCTCACCCGTAGCCCCACTGAAGCTGGCAGACACATGCAGTCTACACGAGAGCACCTTGTTCTTGTGGCCAGAGGGGCTTGCATTTCTGGGCCTTGTGGGTCTGAAACAGAGAGATAGTTCTTAGCAGGCTACCTTCCCCAAGGCACTACAGAGATCGCAGACTAAAGCGCGCCATCATTATTCCTGTGCAAAAGGCCTATTTACTTGTCCTGAAGCTTCAACCTGAGGAGCAGGCGTCAGGTTTCCCATGTATCTAGAGGCTATATGGAAATAGCCTCTGAGACTCTCAGGGAACCCAGGCTGAGGGACACCATTTTTATCTCTCCCTCAGCCTTGCCACAGCTCACTGGCATCTTCCAGAAAGGAGCTCAAACATCCATTTGGAGACCTGAATTTTTTTCCAGTTGTTGTCAATGGGATACCTACAGACACCTGGTCTGGAGGCCAGCAGGGTTTATGATTTCAGTCTCACCGAACAGTATATATTTGCTTTGAAAGCTGCTGTCTCAGGGTCTGGCTTCCAATCAGCCTAAAAATAGGTGCTGCCCGAGATCTCTTCTCTGGAACACTGACGGATCCTCACACACACCCTCAACAACTGGGACCTATTAAAAATTAATCAGGTTGGAGAGCCAATCAAGAATTAGGGCAATGTTACATGATAACGTTTGTCTTCTATTTATGGCCATCGCTTCAAAACTGGAGGGGTATCTGCTGCATCTAATACGTAGAAACCACAGAGAACTGTGCAAAATGAGGAAACAGAGAAGTATGTTCCAAATGAAAGAACAAGACAAAACCCCAGAAAAGACTTAATGAAATGAAGATAAGGAATTTAACTGATAAAGAGTTCAAAGTAATGGCCGGAAAGATGCTCACTACACTAAGGAGAAGAATGGCTGAACACAGTGAGAACTTTAACAAAAAGATAGAAAATATAAGAAAGTACCAAACAGAAATCATAGAGCTGGAGGATATAATAACTTAACTGAAAAATACACTAGAGGGGTTCAGCAGCAAATAGATGAAGCAAAGGAAAGGAATGGTGATCTGGAAGACAGGGCGGCAGAACTCACCAAAACAGAGCAACAAAAAGAGAAAAAAATATTTTTAAAAACTGAAGATAGCTCAAGGGACCTCTTAAAACATCAAGTGGAGTAACACCCATGTTAAACAGGTCCCAGAAAAAAAAGAGAGAGGAAGGGACAGAAAACTTATGATGAAATAATGACTGGAAACCTCCCTATGCTGGGGAAAGAAACAGACATCCACATTCAGGAAACCCAGAAAGCTCCAAAGAAAATGACCCTAAACAAATCCACATGAAGACACACTATCATTAAAATGTCAAAAGTTAAATGGGGCACTCGGGTGGCTCAGTTGGTTAAGTGTCCGACTTCGGCTCAGGTCGTGATCTCACAGCTCGTGAGTTCGAGCCCCACACCAGGCTCTGTGCTGACAGCTCGGAGCCTGGAGCCTGCTTCGGATTCCGTGTCTCCCTCTCTCTCTCTCTCTGCCCCTCCCCTGCTCACACCACTCTGTCTCTTTCTGTCTCAAAAATAAATACACATTAAAAAAAATTTTTTTTAATGTCAAAAGTTAAAGACAGAATATTAAAAACAGCAAGAGAAAAAGGACCTGTTACCTATAAGGTAACCCTCATAAAATTATAGTCAGATTTCTCAGCAGACACTGTGCAGGCTAAAAGGGAGCAGCACCATATATTCAAAGAGCTATAAGGAAAACAAACAAACGAACAAAACCTTCAAACCAAGAATACGCTACCCAGTGAGGTTATTCAGAATTGAAGAAGAGATAAGGAGTTGTTCAAGCAAGGAAAAGCTAAAGGAGTTTATGACCACAAACCAGGCACTTAAGAAACATTAAAGGAACTTTGTTAAGCTGAAAAGAAAGAGCCCTGATTACTAACAAGAAAACATATGACAATAAATAATAAAACAAACTCACTAGTAAAGGTAAACATATAGTAAAGGATTATTAAGCTTATTAGGCTGGTATGAATGTTAAAAAGCAAAAAGCAGAAAAAATAACTATAACCATAATAATGAGTTAAGGGATTCCAAGATGAAAAGATATAAAATGAGACATCAAAGATATCCCATTTACAACTGTGTCAAAAATAATAAAATGTCTAAGAGTAAATTTTACCAAGGAGGTGAAAAATCTGTATCCTGAAAGCTATGTAATATTGGTGAAATAAATTGAAGATGACACAAATAAATGGAAAGCTATTCCATGCTAATAGATTAGAATAATTAATATTGTTAAAATGTCTATATTATCCAAAGCAAACTACAAGTTCAATGCAATTCCTATCAAATTCTAATGGCATTTTTCACAGAAATAGAACAAAAAAATCCTAAAATTTTTATGAAACCACAAAAGACTCCAAAGAGTGCAGTCTTAAGAAAGAAGTACAAAGCTGAAGGTATTGTGCGCTCAGATTTCAAACTATGTTACAAAGTGACAGTAATCAAAATGGTATGGCATTTCCTTAAAAACAGGGACATATGGGGCGCCTGGGTGGCTCAGTCGGTTAAGCGTCCAACTTCGGCTCAGGTCATGATCTCACAGCTCGTGGGTTCGAGCCCCGCATCGGGCTCTGTGCTGATAGCTCAGAGCCTGGAGCCTGCTTTGGATTCTGTGTCTCCCTCTCTCTCTCTGCCCCTCCCCTGCTCATGCTGTCTCTCTGTCTCTGAAAAATAAATAAATGTAAAAAAAATTTTTTTTTAAAAAAACAGGGACATAGATCAATGGAGCAAAATAGTTGCCCGTAAATAAAGACCTGCGTATATGGTCAATTAGTTTATGACAAAGGAGGCAAGAATATAGAATGGAGAAAAGATTGTCTCTTCAATAAATAGGCTAGGAAAACTGGACAGCCACATGTAAAAGAATAAAACCAGACTTCTAACATACCATCTGCAAAAAAGTAACTCAAAATGGATTAAAGACTTGAACATAAGGCCTGAAACCAGAAAACTCCTAGAGAAAACATAGGTAGTGAGTTCCTTGACATCAGTCTTGGTGATGATTTTTTGGAGCTGACTGCAAAGACAAGAGCAACAAAAGCAAATATAAACAGGTGGGATGATATCAAACTATAAAGCTTCTGCACCGTGAAGGAAACCATCAACAAATGAAAAGGCAAACTGCTGGGTGGGAGAATATATTTGCAAGTCACATATCCAATAAAGGGTTAATACCCCAAATACATAAAGAACTATGGGGCGCCTGGGTGGCTCAGTCGGTTAAGCGGCTGACTTCGGCTCAGGTCATGATCTCGCGGTCCGTGAGTTTCAGCCCCGCGTCCGGCTCTGTGCTGACAGCTCAGAGCCTGGAGCCTGTTTCAGATTCTGTGTCTTCCTCTCTCTGACCCTCCCTATTCATGCTCTGTCTCTCCCTGTCTCAAAAATAAATAAAACGTTAAAAAAATTAAAAAAAGAAAAAGAACTCATACAACTCAGTAGCAAACAAACAAACAAACGATCTAATTAAACATGGGCAAAGGATCTGAACAGAGTTTTCCTAAGGAGACATGCAAATGGCCAACAAGCACATGAAAGGATCCTTAGCATCATTTATTATCAGAGAAATGCACATCAAAACTTCAATGAGATATAATTCACACCTGTCAGATTGGCTATTGTGAAACAGACAAGAAATGACAAAGGTTGACGAGGACATGCAGGAAGCGAAACACTCGTGAACTGTTGGTGAGAATACTAATCGGTGTAGCCACTACGGAAATCAGTTTGGGGTTCCTCAAAAAAAAAAAAAAAAAAAAAAGAATTACCATTTGATCCACCAATTCCACTTAGCTATTTATCCAAAGAAAATAAAAACAGTAATTCGAAAAGACATACGCACCCCTATTGTCATGGCCACATTATTTACAATAGCCAAGATATATTAACAACCTAAGTGTACATGGATGGATAAACGGATAAAGAGATGAGTTATACACGTACAATGGAATACTACGCAGACATAAAAAAGGATGAAATCTCGCCATTTGTGAGAACATGGATGCACCTCCAAGGTATAATGCTAAATGAAATAAGCCCAACAAACACAAATACCATTACGATTTCACTTACATGTGGAGTCTAAAAACCCACCAAACAAATAAAACGAAACTCCCGGATACAGAGAATAGGTTGGTGGTTGTCAGTGGTGAGGGGGTTGGGAGGATGGGCGACATGGGTGAAAGGTGTCAAAAAGGACAAAGTTCCATATGTGAAAAAACAACAAGTCATGATATGTAAAGGAGAGCTTAGTGACTACAGTCAGTTTTATTGGGTTGCATACTTAAAAGTTGCTAAGAAAATAAACCTTAAAATTTCCCATCACAAGAAGAAAGAAAAATTTTATAACTTGGCAAGGTGACAGATGATAACTAGACTCATTGTGGCAATTGTTTCATAATATGTATAAATACCGTTATTATGTTTTACACACGAAACTAATATAACATTGTGTATGTCAATTACACTTCACTTAAAATAAAGGATCTTATTGGAACCCCTAGAATTTCACCGTAACACTCATGTAGTCTCGGTTTTTTCTACGAAACTCAAAACATATGCATCTGAGATGCTATGGAAAAGCTTTGAATATCACCTCAGAATGAACTTCACAATAGACACTCCAAGCCTACTTTTTAATCAGGTTAGCTTTTATTTTTATGTTTTCAAATGATGAGTCTGTGTTTATACATTTAAATGCGTGTCCACACCACACTTAATACACAGCAGGGTCCCAAACAAATAACACTAAATATTTTGAAATCAGAAAGGACTGTACTTTTATGTAATTCTGTGTACTTTCATGTCATACATTACTGCAATAAATTATTTTTTTAATAAACAGAAAAATTTTTAATAGGTATGTGTGGTAAATAGAAAAACAAAGACGTTTAAATATTTAGAAGAAACCATGAATGGAAGATTAGAAGACACATTACAAGTAGACTGGGGGTAAGATCATTTTTAAATTGTGAGGTCCCATTGTGTATAAGTATACCAATTTCCTGAAAATTGTATTACAAATACTTTACAGCTTAAAAATCTCCCGCAGCGAGTAGGGAGATGAACTAAACCAGTCAAGGAGGCAATTCAGCACCAAAAACACACATGCCAATTGTTAGAGGCTTCCCAGGCTTGGACACGACTCCTTCCTTATGGCACAGATTTGATGGAAAAAAGTACATATGAGATTGTGGCAAGTTTCAAAGATTAATCTCCTCTCTTATGTGCCACTAGCATAAGCCAAGGGAAATATAGTAGCATCCAATCCAAACTGATAGAATCTATATATTAGGTCAGCGCTCTATCAAAAGCAGGGAACACAGGCGGTAAGGACCTGGCTCCCGAGCACAGGACAGGAGGGCATATAGATGCAGATTTGACTGGGCCCAAACAGAACTCAGGGGCCAACAGTGTATGCGGCACCTCACAAACTCTGGAAGCCAGTCCCCAGATATACCAGGACCCACACGTGTAGTCATGCACACAAACGAGCCTTCCACCAGAAATCCCCAGAAGCCAGCTTCTGAAATTTGACAGATCATCAGAATCACCTGGGATGTTTTCAAAAACACAGCTTCTTGAATCCCAATCTGGATGATTTTTATTGAGTTAAGTCTGCGGTGGGGCCACGGCATCATATTTTATAAACATCTACAGGGGATGTGATGAGCAGCCAGGTGTGAGAGCATACTGCCTTAAGATGCTCCACTCCAGATTTGTTCTTTGGACTGAAATATTTTCAGTTTCCTCTCTTCTAACACCTGTCAGACCTCCATAAGCACACAGTTTTCCAGGCAGACTTCATTCTCAGCTCCACTTCTCAGCTTTGGACCAATCCGAAATCCAATTATTACTTTCTCTCTTACACCAACCACACAAGGTCAAGGCTCAACTTTTATCTGTTCAAGTAGAAACAACTTTCTTGACTTCCTACTTTCTTGGCTAGTTGAGTCAAGTAGGCTCAACTTTTATCTGTCTCAAGTAGAAACATGAGCAGTGACTAACCAAGATGAATAACCTAGAAAGTCAGCCATAAAACAAAACTAAAGTCAAGAACTATATGAAGATGGAATGAAATGCCAGGTAGACAAGCAAGAAGAAAGAGGCTATACCCACCTGAGGGGAGGGGCATAGCATCCAATACTCAGGCAGACATAAGTAGGAGTTTTGTAGGAAATGGAGATTATAAGTCTATATGTGGAGATTTTATAAATATACATGGGGAAAGTGTTGTGTCAGTCGGGATCTCCAACTTTTTCTATCAAAGGGCTTAAGGAAGGCAGAGGATGCAAATTCTTTCAAAATCTCACCCTGGAAATTTACAGATGTACTTCTTTATTCTCAGAATTATTGAGCAGATAACTGTTTACTGGAAATACATGCATGTACACACACACACACACACACACACACACACACACACACACACACCTCCTGAAGAACACACATCAAATCTCATAGACTATAGAATATAAACTCCTAAGTAGGGAAAAAATTTTTTTTTCTGTCCCATAATCTACAGTGATGCTTTTGAGATAGATACCTCGATGTCAGGGCTTCCTTGTGCATTGTAGAATGTTCAGCAGCAACTCTGCCTTCTACCCCTGGATGCCAATACCACCAACCCTCTCCCTTTATGACCACCGAAAATGACTTCAAACATTGCCAAATGTCCCCTCTGGGGCAAAATTGTGCCCAACTGAGAACTACTCCACTAAGTTGATACATCAAGATGGTAGGTGAAACTCAACTCTGTCAATAATTACATTTAAATAAACTAAATACTTCATTAGAAGTCAAATTTTTAGATTAGAAAAAAAATAAGACCAACTGTATGCTCTCTTAAAGAAATTAACTTTTAATGTAATGAAAAAAAATCTAAAAGTAAAAAATAGGAAAAAATGCCTTATACAAATGCAAATAATAAAAAAAATAGCTGTAGCTTACAGATCTTTATATTTCTCCTTTCGTATCAGGATCTTTAAAAATTATTTTCAGCACTTTCTTGTCCAAAATATTCCAGATTTGGAGTTAGTAATATTGAATCCTTACTCTCTCAATTGTGCGGGGAATAGTGCTAGCCTAGTACTAGGTTTACAGAGTGAACAAAATCACTTTTTTCAGGAGAGTGTATGAGAATTCTTTGTACTACCTTTACAACTTTTTGGTAAACCTACCATTATTTCAAACTAAAAAAGTTAAAAAACAAAAACAGGCAGTCCTGTGTCCCGTCGGTTCTGATTCGTTTATGTCCTATAGACAACTGTAACTAAATTTGGAGAATGATGATAGTACATAAATAGTACAAAAATGCTCAAGGTAAACAAATAAATCCTCACCAGGAGCTCAGGAGATAGCTAAAGAAACAGAGAGACAAGCCGATCTGAGCAGACACAGAGGCAAACTATGACTTTACTTCATTAGTTCCAGCTATCAATGCATTCCTGGTGAAAATTAGCAAGTCACTCAGGCCTTTACCAGCTACTGGGAGGCTGACAAGCTGGTTGTGCTTATGTTGAATATACAGGCGTCACAACTTCAGTGCCCTTCCCTATATGTTGCTGCCACCTAGTGATCAAATCTTTCCATGAAGTGTAGAGAATAATTGTAAAAATAAGAATCCAGATTCCCATCTTAAGAAGCTAGAAATATAAGGATCAATTAAACCCAAAAGAAGTAGGATAAATACTAAATAGTAAACAGAAGTCAATAACATTAAAAATGGACAAACAATGGAGAAATTCACTAGGGCAAGAGCTGGGTTTTTGATCAATTAAAAGATCAATAAAATTGATAAACTTATGGCCAAACTGATCACAAAAAAGGAAGAGGAGACACAAATTATCAATATCAGGAATCAAATAGATGTCAGCACTGCAGATATTATAAACATCCAAAAGGAACTGGGGGTGACTACAAACAATTGTATGCCAGTAAACCTGAAAATCCAGATGAAATGGACAAATTCCATGAAATATAAAAATGACCAAAATTGATACAAGAAGAAAAAGCCAATCTCAAATAATCCTATACCTATCAAAGAATTTGAAATAATTAGATAGATAGATAGATAGATAGATAGATAGATAGATGATAGAGAGATGATAGATAGATAGATAGATAGATAGATAGATAGATAGATAGATAGATATAGAGAGATGTATACATCAGTATATGCATCTATATACTTTTCCTCAGACTTGTAGGTAACTCAAATGATATTACTGATGAATTCTACCAAACATTTAAAGAAATAAGACCAACCTTACACAAACTCCTCCAGAAAATAGATTAAGAAGCACTTCCCAACTCATTTTATGAGAACAGAATTACTTTTGACCTAAAGCCAGACAAAGATACAACAGGAAAGAAAAACTCAGACTAACATCTGTCATGAACACAAATGGAAAACAAAAAAAACATTAACTATTGGCAATCTAATCTAGCAATGGTATAATATAACCTAGTGTAAAAAGAATAATACGTTATGACCAGCCACAGTTTATTCCAGGAAGGCAACATTGGCTCAACATTCCAATGCCAATCAGTGTAATTCATCATATTAACAAATTGAAGGAAACACATGTGATATTTTTAATAGATGGAGAAAAAGCTTTTGACAATATTTAACACCCATTATTAAGGACATTTATGAAAACTTTATAGCTAACGTTATACTTCCCTAAAATAAGCAAGAATATCTGCTCACACTTATTAGCAGATAGAAGTTTTAGACAGCACAATAAGGCAAAAAATTAAAAGGCTTGCAAGTTGAAAAATAAAGAGTAAAACTGTCTTTATTTATAGAAGAAAAAATAATGTAGGTAGAAAACCTTAAACGATCTTCAGTAAAAGTAATATGACTAAAGTTAAGTTCAACAAGTTCATATTTAGAATACTTATTTACAATATTTACAATATTTATTACATACTTATAATTATCAACAAATAATTCAAAGTGAAATTTTAAAGACACAATATACAATAGCAACAAAAATCATGAAATAAATAGGATAAATTTTTAAAAATATGTATGAAATTGATACACTCAATATTAATGTTATAAGACTTGGACAAGAGAAATTAAAGGGACCTAAATAAATTGAGAAATAAACCATATTTATACAAAATTGTTACAATGTCAATTATCCTGACATATAAGTATTTCCTACTCTTATTGTCAGTAACAAATTTTTATGATTGTCGTATATACTTACATTATCACATGACAAAAATGAAATGACTCAGACAAATACTAAAAATCATTCTTATACCAGGCATGGCTAGAGGCTTATGCTTTTTTATGATAAATCAACTCTTCTAAAGTTCTTGAACTGTGTGCCAAGGCATAAGAGGTTGCCACAACAAACTCACAGTATATTTTAGCTTTTCTAGGCAAACACAGTGACTCTGTATCTATCTGATGTGAAATATACCAGTTAGAAGTAGCTTACAATTTCAACAATGGCTTGTGCTACTTTCCTTTGATGATGCGTCTTTGTGAAGACATCTACAGTGGACATCACTGTAGAGCAGGAAATGAGAATGATGGTGTCCAAACTCATTCCAGGCTTTAAGAAGCTTAGACAGGCCTAATATTAATTGTGGTTATTTAAAGTGAAATGAAAGTACCAGCTTATCCTTTTAATAAACATGGATCATGCTTTTCAAATTGCTATTAGGTTGTCAGCACATAATGCTTATTATGTTGTTTGTACCTAACTACTCAATAAGCAGAACTTTTAAGTATTTCTTTAGTCATGGGGACACCCTGAAAATGATTGGGCTACAAAAGATGCAGTGAATCAAGAATATCTGAGAACTATGGAACCAATAATTTTTAAAGTATATCTGTTAGGAGGGTGCCTGGGTGGCTCAGCCGGATAAAGTGTCTGACTTTTGATTTCAGCTCAGTTCATGATCTCACCATTCGTGGGATTGAGCCCCACATTGGGCTCTGAGCTGACAGTGTGGAACCTGCTTAGGATTCTCTCTTTCTGCCTCTCTCTCTGCTCCTCCCCTGATCACTCTCTCTCAAAAAATAAATAAATAAATTTTCTGGGGTACCTGGGGGGCTTAGTCGGTTAACCATCTGACTTCGGCTCAGATCATGATCTCACGGCTCGTGTGTTCTAGGCCCAAGTCAGGCTCTGTGCTTATAGCTCAGAGCCTGGAGCTTGCTTTGGATTCTGTGTCCCCCTCTCTTTTTCTGCCCCTCCCCTGCTCGCACTCTGTCTCTCCCTCTTTCAAAAATAAATAAACATTAAAAAGAAGAAATAAACTTTAAAAGCATAGCTATCAGTGATTAGTACAATCAAATCTGTACTACTTTAGAACAGAAGCAAATTTTTCTCTGAAGGATCACACATTAAATAATGTAGGCTTCGCAGTCCATATTTGGTCTCCATCACATATTGTTCTTCATTTGCATGCTTGTTTGTGTTTGCAGCCCTTTAAAAAGTAAAACTAATTCTTGGGACACCTGGGCGGCTCAATCAGTTAAGCTTCTGACTTTGGCTCAGATCATGATCCCGCAGTTCCTGAGTCTGAGCCCGTGTCGGGCTCTGTCCTGACAGCCCAGAGCCTGGAACCTGCTTTGGATTTTGTATCTCCCTCTCTCTCTCTGCCCCTCCCCTGCTCCCACTCTGTCTCTGTCTCTGTCTCTGTCTCTGTCTCTCTCTCTCTCTCTCTCTCATAAATAAATAAATATTTAAAAAGGTTTGTTTGTTTTTTTTTAAGTAAAAATAATTCTTACCTCACAGGTCATTCAAAAACCAAGCTACCGGCCAGTTAGAGAGCACAGGCTTCAGTTAGCCAGCCCCTGCTTTGGAAGCTTGAGAAATGCGGCTCATTTTATGGCTCTTGTTTGGTACAAATTTTGTGATCCAACATAATAAAAACACTGATGCTGGAAATTGCAAAATGCTTTTAGTATGACCGAATGCTAAGATATTATTTTTTACATTTTAACGTCACCGATATTGGTTATTGTTATTCTTGCAATTGCTTCTGCCTAGGTGAGGGTCATCAGGAAGTTACCATTGCCTGAGACAGCATGAACTTGATCACAGACATCTGTGTTATTTCCACCTCATTTGTGTTCTATTGTTTGTGCTACACATGTTGAGTTTAATTACTGTTTAAAATATATTCAAAAAAGAAACAAGAGTGCGGCAAGAACATGGGAAAGCAAAAGAAAATCAAGGAAGTATGAGACCATGAATCCAATGCTTAGTCTCTGGAGATCAGAGGCTTAAAGAGTAGGGTATATTAAAACCTAAAAGGAAAGAAAAGAAAGATCCCAGTGCACACTCAATGAAAGAGAAGTACCTCAACATCCTTCTTGCTTATTCTTCCAATACAACACGCAGCTAGGCTCACCTTACCATGCCCTGGTTGATATCAACTATAAACTTTTCCATTAAAGCCAAACCTGACTTAATACAGTCAATGATGGACTGTCCATATGACAATTGTATCCCCGATACAACTGACTGTGTCATGACTGAAATTGATCAATTGGGGCAAAAGTATCCAGTGGCTCTAAGGATTGCCAAGGATCCAAGATTTGAACAATTACCAGGCACACACATAGCAACTATGTAGATGACTGCTTAGTACAGATAGTAACTCAGCACAAATGTTACATTGTGGCCACCATTGACCCCGGACCTTAAATGAAGGATTCAGAAAATCCCTGGAGTTCCCATCATATACATTTCTAACCACAGTTACAATATGGAGTGGATGCCAATGATTATGGAGCTCCTTGTTCTCATTCTTGAAAGATAGAGTTGACTTCCTCGGCCCTCCTTTGCCAACCCTTTCTGTTGCCAGTTCGTATAGCAATACGCTATAGCATTATTTACTCTACTTACATGGGGTTAAATTCTCTTTTTGATGTTGTTTTGAAATTGATATTTTGTGTCATTTTAAATTTTGTAGCGTCTTTTTATAAATCAGATGATTGCTCACAGAAAACCTATCTGCAAAAAAGTACATAGTAATTTGTCACTGATAACAAAATCTTACTGTCCAGAGGTGTTTTATTGACCTCCTCTTCAGCCAATGCGTGTGGGAAGGATCCCTACCACAGGGCTATGGGGATGGCCAAACCACGGTACATGATGCTGGATAGATGAGGTAAACAGCAGTGTATTCGTCATGCGTACTCACAGCCTGGGGCAGGGGGACGCTGTGCCATGCAGAACCACGTAGGGGTTGCATTTGGGAACAAAGTGAAAGACTGGGGACTGTGGGAAATAGACTTAGTATCAAGAAAGTAAGATGCTCCCTGATTCCTGGTGGAGGATGCGATTGGCTTGAACTTCACGGGCTGGCAGGGAAGTCAAGGAAAAGAAGCAACTGTCTGGTCTCTGTAATAGGAAACCTATTTGGCTATGGGTCCATCTCTACAGGAGCAGAGTGAGAAGGGAAACTTGCAGGTAAGCCATTCACGTTCCTCCCTCTCGTCTCCAAATATCAAGGCACACGTAATACTGGGCCTCACTTTCAGGTTTTAAGCCACAAGAGGCAAATAACCTAACAACATGGTTATGATCGTTCTATTTGTCTATGTAAATATAAAATATATACCTTTTCAATAGGTATAAAATGAAAAATTCTAAGTGGAAAACCAGGATTGTATCAGAGCTTAATTGAGAGTGTTTTTTTTTTCTCATAGGTACATGAGATTTATTTTATTTTATTTTATTTTATTTTATTTTTAATTTTTTTAACATTTATTTATTTTTGAGACAGAGAGACAGAGAGAGCATGAACAGGGGAGGATCAGAGAAAAAGGGAGGCACAGAATCTGAAACAAGCTCCAGGCTCTGAGCTGTCAGCACAGAGCCCAACGCGGGGCTCGAACTCGCGGACCACGAGATCATGACCTGAGCCGAAGTCGGACGCTTAACCGACTGAGCCACCCAGGCGCCCCAACAGTCCATTTTAAAGAAAGTGGAGTCCCAGACAGAATTGAAACATTGGTAGTTTGCGTCAGCACCATGTGGTACAACAAGTTTATGGAGACTGCGTTGTTTTGTTTAAATTTAATCTCACACACACACAGCATCATTAATTACATTTGCTGAAATGGTGCCTGGGAAGCTCTGTCAATTAAGTGTCTGACTTATGGTTTTGGCTCAGGTCATGATCTCACGATTTGTGAATTCAAGCCCTGCATTGGACTCCATGCTGGCAGTGCAGAGCCTACTGGGGGTTCTCTCTCTCTCTCTCTCTCTCTCTCTCTCTCTCTCAAAATAAATAAATAAACTTGAAAAAGAAAAAGCACATTCATAGCCAAACCAGAAGTTGTATAATAAGTAATGTTACAGTGAAAAATACCAGATATTACAATAACCTTGCTAAAAATTAGAAGCTACTGATAAGATCCTGGTTTTACACTTAATTAAAGCACTAGCATCAAAAGCAGTTTTGTATAAAGTCAGGGCTATGCTAGAACACAGAGAAAGTTGTTAATTTTATTAAAGTAAGCTTTAGGATAGCCAATGTTTAAAATATTTTGTTCAGGGGCGCCTGGGTGGCTCAGTCGGCTGAGCATCCGACTTTGGCTCAGGTCATGATCTCACGGTCCATGAGTTCGAGCCCCACCTCGGGCTCTTTGCTAATGGCTCAGAACCTGGAGTCTGCTTCAGATTCTCCGTCTCTCTCTCTCTCTCTGCCCCTCCCTCGTTCATGCTCTGTCTCTCTCTGTCTCAAAAATAAATAAACGTTAAAAAAATTAAAAAAATAAAATAAAATATTTTGTTCATAGAACTGAACTAACCAAACACACTTTCTATATTAGACTAGTGTTTACTGGTTGTACAAACAGAAAATTATTGACAATGAGAACAACTAATCCTGACAACAAAATTCAGTCGAAATTAAATTCTTCAATAACTAAACAATAGCAAATTGGGATAAACAAATTAATCATTCTCAAAATGACAGAATATAAACAAAAGAACTCAAGGAAAGACAAAAAGTAAATGTAAAAATAAACATACTCTGGTGAGTGGGGAAAAAGAATAAAAGTGTAAAACATCTGAAAGGACTTTGCAACAACATAAAGCACAAATATATAAGGTTAAGGTACACACACAGATAAATACATAAATATGTCCTGATGGCTTTTCATTCCTAACACAAACTTTTTTATATTTATATTTATATTTATATTTATATTTATATTTATATTTATAACACATATTTTATAATAAAATTCACAATTAGAAAAAATGTATGTTGATATATGTGCTTAAAAATATTTAAGTACTGCATTAGAGAATTAAGAAGAAGCTTTTGACTTTGATACATAGATAAGGAGGAAATAAAAATACAGAGACAGGCTTCATAGGAAAAAATAACTTAGTCAAATATGTCTAAAGCATAAGGAGGTAACACAGAAAAAATTCAAACAAAACATGCCAGTTATAAAAGTTAAGATAAATAAGTCAATCCCTCTAATAACATAAAGGAGAAAGAAATTCAGAAAGTGAATCTGAAACTCAATTTACTTTTAAAATCAAAACTTAAAATGATACGGATAACAAATTGCTAGCCAAACTCACACATGAAAAAAAGGACTTTAAAATATCAGTAATGTTAGTATATAATTTTGGTGCAATGTTAAAAGAATATGCCATAATCAAATAGGATATTGTCCGTCTCAGGGATAAAAGTATGATTTGATTATTTTTTAATTTTTAAAAAATGTTTATTTATTTTTGAGAGAGAGAGAGACAGAGTGTGAGTGGGGGAGGGACAGAGAGGGAGAGAGAGAGAGAGGGAGACACAGAATCTGAAGCAGGCTCCAGGCTCCCAGCTGTCAGCACAGAGCCTGACGCCAGGCTCGAACTCACGGACCGTGAGATCATGACCTGAGCCGAAGTCAGACACTTAACCGACTGAGCCACCCAGGCGCTCCTCTCTCTCTGACCCTAACCCTCATCTCTCTCTCTCAAAAAGGAATAAATGTTAAAAAATAAAAATAAAAAACAGTGTAACTTTATTAATTTACATATTCAATATAATTGGCCATAGTAATATTAAGTGTCACATTCACATTTCTGTTTAAAAAAAAAATCAAACTTGATATAGAAGAATTTTTTCTAAGCAGAAATTTTTTGGTGGAGGGAAATAAAACCTCAGGTAAAGACCTTGAATTCAGTAATAAAATAAAACACTACCACACACTTTGTAATTATCATCACATTTTCATATTTAATATTCACATTTTCTAGAATCTTTAGCAATTCATAAAAGCAAGTGAAAAGAAACATGATAGAAACACTAGAAACAAACTACTGAAACTGACACAAGAAACAATGTGAATCAAACCACAGTAAAAAAACCGCTGTGCATCCGCTAGGAGGGCTGTAATCTGGAAGGCAGATAAAAACAAATGCTGGTAAGGATGTGGAGAAATCGGAAGCCCCATACACTGCGGGTGGGAACATAAGATTTACAGACATTTAGAAGATCTACGATAGTTCTTTGAAAAAATTCAGCACAGAGTTACCATGTAATCCAGAAATTCCGCTCTTAGGTATGTATGTACCCGTGTGAAACGAAAATATATGTCCACACAAAAGCGTGTACAAAAATGTGCATAACAGCACTATCATAATAGCCAGAAAGTGGAGACAACCCAATGCCTGTCAAGCGATGAATGGGCAAACAAACATGGTGCATCTGTATACTGAAATACCTAACCATAAAACAGAATGAAGCTCTGATACATACATACATGCATGATCCTTGAAAACATTCTCAGTGAAAGAAATGGAACACAAAAGTCCACATACTTCATGATTTCACTCATATGAAATACCTAGAATGGACAGATGTATGGAAACAGAATACGGACTCTGCAGTGCCAGTGGGCAGAGAGGGGGTAGGGAACAGTGAGAGATTGGTCATGGATACGGGGTATCCTTTGGGAGTGACTAAAATGTTCTGGAATGAGTGGTGCTGGATGCATAACTTTGTGAATATCTTAAAACCCACTGAACTGTGCGCTTTAAAATAGAGAACTTGATAGTACGTGAATTCTTGCTCAATAAAGCTATCGTTAAAAAACAACCAAAACAACAATAAAAAACTATACCAGGACTCCACCTTCAGGCCAAGATGGAGCGATAGGGACTGAATTTAGTCTTGTGGCAGACACAAACAACCGGAAAAAATTCATTAAACTATAGTTTTCAAGAATTTAGATATTTGGCAATTGAGGACAGTGATCCCGGACTAAGAAACACGGAGGTGAGCCTTACCTTTGCTCCAACCTGGAGGGATTTCCTATGACACAGCACAAGAGGGAAGGCTCAGGCATTGTCCAGTAGTTTCCCTGAGTCGTGATGATGGAACTCGGAGTCTAAGGAGACCAAAACACCCAGAGTTCTAAGGGCAGAGTACTTGTCCTAAAGCATATGTCCATACAAAGCCTTATACATAATGCTTATAGCAGCTTTATTTGTAATAGCCAAAAAATTGGAAACAACTCAAATGTCCATCAGTAGGTGAGTGAACAAATATGTTGTGATACATACATACAATGAAATACTACTCCGCTTTAAAAGAAATTAATTATTAATACATACAAACAACATGGGTAGATCTCAAGATCTTTGGTGTCGAGTTTTAGCAATGTTTTGTTTCTTGATCTAGTTGCTGATTATGAGGGTATATTTGATGAAAATTCATGTGATAAGTATACTTTTCTAAATGTATGTTATATTTCAATAAAACAAATTTACAAATCAACGACTTTTGGGGATTTTGGCAATAGCTAGTTTAAAACTAATACAAATAAAGACCTCACTTGAAATAGGAAAACAATTACTCTCGGAATAAATTTAGTAAATTTATCCTCATGTGAAGATGTATGCAAACTTTGTCATAAAATGTAATTGAATATATGAATCAATTGAGTCATACTGTATTCCTAGGTGAAAATACTGAGCATCATAAAATGTAACTTTTTTCATATGATCTCATTGTCTCATTATCTCATTTAAGTCAACTCTAATCAAAATCTGAACACTACTTAATGTATTATGTCATCCTAAGATTCCTTTGAAAACAAACAAAAAAATGAGATAGAATTGTTGAGGAAAAACAAAACAAAACAAAACAAAAATGTTTTCCAGAAAGAAAATACAGGAGAGAGAACTTGCCCTACTCACTGATAGTTGTCACTGTTTTTGCAGGAACAGACCCCCTTCCTATGGGTAGGGACTCCCTCTCCAGCAAAGGCTGCCTCCCTAAAAGACATAAATGTAAAATCTTGGGGTGCCCAAGTGACTCGGTTGAGTGTCTGTCTACGGCTCAAGTCATGATCTCATGGTTCACAGGCTCGAGCCCCGTGTTGGGCTCCTCAGCCTGCTTCAGATTCTCTGTCTCCCTTTCTCTCTGCCTCTTCCCCCCCGCCTCAAAAATAAACATTAAAAAATGTAAAAATTTTATATTCTCAACCTCCGTAGCTCAAGTTGTGGTCAAATGGTTTACACCATGGTGATCAGACACACCCTCCCTCAGGGGGTCACCGGAAACGAATATTGTGTTGACAGGTAACAATAGAGGCAGCCACTCCTTTTGACGCCTAACAGCTACAGTGGCACCAGTTCCAGTGACAATGTGTCCAGCATCAGGAATACGTACTACCTGGGTCCCAGCAGTAGTAGAAGAGGGCTGGGGACTGATTGGAAACCTTCCTTCTGTCTGTGTGACTTGCATGCCTATTTCTCTAGCACCTCAAGAGATTCTGTCAGTTACCACTATCCTTTAATAACCCTTTCTTGCCTCTATAAACCCCCCATGGTTTTTGCATATAATAAGGTTTAGTGGGATTCTTTTTTTTTTTAATTTTTTTTTTTAACGTTTATTTATTTTTGAGACAGAGAGAGACAGAGCATGAACGGGGGAGGGTCAGAGAGAGAGGGAGACACAGAATCCGAAACAGGCTCCAGGCTCTGAGCAGTCAGCACAGAGCCCGGCGCGGGGCTCGAACTCACATACTGTGAGATCGTGACCTGAGCCGAAGTCTGACGCTTAACCGACTGAGCCACCCAGTCGCCCCAGGTTTAGTGGGATTCTTAACGTTATAAATTCGACTCATGTTTCCAACTAAGCTAACACAAAAGCTAGCACTGGAAATGATTGCAATCCGTAAGCTTTCTACCAGGGAAGTTGGTGAGGTTTAGGATTTACCTGGCCTCGTTCATGCTGACAACAGTGAAAAATCCTGGTACAGCTAAGGGCTGGAACTCTGGCAGCTAGTGACATGCACTGGCTGTCTGTGGTCACCTCTAATAAAAGGCCCAAGGAAGGCAAAACTTGGGAGTTTATGTGGCCAGCACATGGAAGAATACATAGGGCGTGAGATTTCAAGGGATTGGAGGTGAGCTGGTTGTTTCTAATTTAGGTGGACAACCTAAAGACAGAGAGTAACAACGTTAACGTCTAAGATTCTTAGCACAATACATAGATTTGAGAGGCGAGTTTTAATAACTCTAACACAGTTAGAATCTCTCACCTCTTGCACCCCAGTGCTGGGATAGCCAAAGAAATACACTTTGCAAATCTCACAAGCTATCATATGCCCATTTGATTATTTTCTGTTATTTTATCTTTCAAAGTGTTTTCTAAGATATTTGTTGTTATGTTTCACTCATGGTGTTTTCATTTTTCTTGATATTGTAAACGGAATATTTTATATTCACATGATAGCTTATTACAGAGGACGTCTACTAATCTTCCTATATAGGTATTATAATCATTCACTTAAATCTCTTGGTTCTAAATAGTTGTCAAAATAATTTATTCATTTTCCTGGTAGGTGCATTATCTACATATAATAAAAACTTTCTGTCATTCTTCTTAATATTTACATATGCTTTTGCCTGGAAAACGTATTGCTTTATTTATTTGTATACATCTTTTAATTCCAAGTATAGGAAAATAGTTTCCATTTTTAAATAGATGTTGAGTTTTTATTTTCAAATACCTTCCCAGCATCTTTTGAGTTTACCCTATTTTTATTTCACTTGGCCTATACATGTAGTGAAATATGTTAATTGATTTTCTATCAATGTTCTGTCTTAGTCTGGGCCACAGTATTTTATTAACAGCAAGTCTCCTTCTCAGGGGATAAACCTAAGTGATTTTAGGAAGGTTTCAGGAACCGACTGGAGTCCACACCTCCAGGTCCTTAGCACTTCCTAGTGCTGACCTGGCAAGAAACAGTAGGAGAAACCATCCTTTCCTGTTTTCACTTCAACCTGCCCTACGGCCAGAAAACACAGGAGCCAGGGTGTGAAATGAAAAAGAAAAAGAAAGAATAGCAATTTAAGAGAAGAAAAACCACCAACTTTGTTAGGGAGGGGTGGATTTTTTTAGTGTCCCTTCACCGAATAGAATCTATGGTGATTTTATAAGAATCAACTGACTTCCACTTTGCCTGTTACCTTATCTATCCGAGTTTTGTTCCTTGAAGATCGTACTTGACCTTTTATTTTAGCTATGTCCCAACTCTTATATTAGATTTCCAATATGACATATTCCACTTCTTGGAACAGCTAATCCCTGACCACTTGTGCTATCTGTGTAGGGCAGGACTGACATAGCAGGCAGAGTTCCCTAGGCATGCCTACCTGATAGAGAGAAATTTTTGATAGAACCACATGCACTCATGTTTGAAAATTATAGTGATTCTTTTTTTTTTTTTTTTAATTTTTTTTTTCCAACGTTTTTTATTTATTTTTGGGACAGAGAGAGACAGAGCATGAACGGGGGAGGGGCAGAGAGATAGGGAGACACAGAATCGGAAACAGGCTCCAGGCTCTGAGCCATCAGCCCAGAGCCCGACGCGGGGCTCGAACTCACGGACCGCGAGATCGTGACCTGGCTGAAGTCGGACGCTCAACCGACTGCGCCACCCAGGCGCCCTTATAGTGATTCTTAAAATCACCAGGCTACGTATTAAAAATGAATTATCTGTTCCTTTCTGACGGTCCAAGGTCACCTGTTCTTCTAGGCTCAGCTCATCTCACTGACCTTTTTTTTGACTCCTACAAAATGTACTGTTCTCCCTTTCCTCTGAACAGCCAGAAAATTCAGACTACTCGATCACATACATTTCAGCACTCGTGTATTTTTAGTGTCATCCAATTATATTATGATATAGTACTTCACTGCTTTCAAGTTTGGTCAATTAGATTTTGCCTCGATCAGCTTCTTTACCCTGACAAAATCCAACATCAAGTTGAGTATCTGATAGCCAGCAGTATATACGATAAAATAGAATCATTTGTTGATTCATAAAGTCTCAAAAGCATAAGAACAGACGGGAAACTTGGAAATTCATCTTTTCTACTTCACCACCTCTGTGTCCACATTGATGATTGAGGCGAATCAAAGTTTTAATACAAAGCACAAAAAAAAAATTAAATTGTCAGAACCTATAAAGAAATGAACTAAGTGGTATTTTTTTAAATTGAAGTCTAAATAAACAATAGTGATAACAAGTACAATGATTTTAATACCGTGTTCCCTGGAGTTCTGGGATTCTCTAAGGTGTATAAGGGGCTTTGGGGGAAAGGAAAAGGAAAGAAAACCGGGTAAACTTAGCACAGTCTAAGCCAGAATAGTTCCACTGTTGTTTGTTTTATGATTGGGGTTGTATGGAATATTTCTTCCATAAAAAGAGGCTCAGCTGATGAAACTAATTGATAACTTTAAAAACCACTCATTTGGTTAATTGCTTTTCTTTTAGGTGTAAAGAAAACGGGTCAGCTCGGACAAGTAATACACTGATGCTTGATAGTTACAGACTTAAGAGACAGATTTAGGAAACATTTATAAAGACCTGGCTGTTTGTTCAGTACCTCTATGCACCTGCATGCATCCAACATGTAGCCTCCAGTTTGGGGACAGAAAGATCTGTCCTACCAACTGGGGGAGGGATTAGATTATCAAGAAACATATTTACTGTACCTATCCCTTCTCATTCAGAAAGATGCTACTGTTATTTTTAAAACTTTAACGACGTTAGTTTTTAAAATGTTGTTTAAAAAATACTTCAAAACTAGGAAAGATGCCCTGGCATTTTAGACACGTAAATAATTTTGTTTAGAAAATATTAATCTGAACGCCACATGTGCTTGAGTTGTATATCTTTACCCCTTTAAACTGACATGTTACAGGGAACGATTTCTTTGCCATGGGTTTAGGCTTCATGGCGAAGCGATTTCTACCTAAGGAAGCCGCTTGAGGGCACCAAAGGCATTTCTCTCAAAGTCGGCATCCGTTTGGAGGAGACTGCTTTCCACCTCATTGTAAATTGAGAGGAAGTGGGTGGGGAAGCCCAAGGTCTGGGAAAATGACCATAATAATAGTACCTTTTGTTTACATAGCACCTTTCTTCAATTAGCTCAGCATGTTTGGATATGATTATTCAGCTGGGAGCTTCCAGTTGTGGGAAATGAGGCACAAGGCAAACACGTGGCCTAGGTGGGACAGAGGGTGAGACTCATTCTTATTCATTTCAAATGCTCATTCATTATTTTTACACTAAAAAGCTGATGTGTGGCCTTTCCTGGCCATTTCCTTAGAAACAATAAGTTGAGAAGTCAGAGTCCCAAACTCAAACACATTTAATGGAAAGCCTTAAGTTCTGCTAGCAAAAGAAATAACACTCCACACAGCCAAGAAGAGAACTATAATAGAATTCTTTTCAACTAAGTGTCGTTCTAAAGTGACAAATTGAATGCACCCATTCCAAAGCAAGTCACGAAAATAACATAGCTTCAATAATCCTCAGTTCCACTTTGCTTCTATTCCTCAAGCAAATCTACTCAAATTTGTATTGTAAATCACTCATCTTTTATCCATTCTCTGCCAAAAACTGACAAGAAAAATTGAACTTGTATGGAAAAACCTAAACTCTTGTCCCACATAAGAAAATGCTATTCAGGGGGCACCTGAGTGGCTCAGTGGGTTGAGCGTCAGACTTCAGCTCAGGTCATGATCTCCTCATTCAGGGGCTCGAGCCCCGCCTCAGCCTCTGTGCTGACAGCTCAGAGTCTGGAGCCTAATTCAGTTTCTGTGTCTTCCTCTCTCTCTGTCCCTCCCCCGCTCATGCTCCCTCCCTCTCTTAAAAATAAATAAACATTAAAAAATTTTTAAAAAAGAAAAGAAAATACTATTCAGGAGTTTAATGTGTTAGTGAAATGCTCCAACATGATTAAGTAGAGAAACATCTAGATAAAGGATCACTTAATTAACCGACAATTAGGTCTGGCTGAGTCACTGACTGAGAAGATTGCTATAGTGAAAGTTGCCAAGGAGAGCATTTGCAATGATTGATGTGCAATACATGATTAAGATGTTTTCTTCCTGCAGAGTCATTTAGGGTCTCGCCTGCTAATGGAAGGTCTCACGTGTGCTCCAAGTACTAAACACGTGCTAACTTTAACGTTTGAATCAGGCTGTGGGTGTTTACTCACATGTATGCCAGAGGCTGACTGTCCCTTTACAGGTTTAAACCCAACAGATTCAGCCTAGATGGTCATCTGTTTCACCAAATACATATTTTTCCTTGAAATTTCAGACGATGCTTGAATCTGGCTTTCTTAATCGTTCCAATGATTGTAACAGATGTCCGTTATATAAAGGGTTTCTCCAAGGTGTTGGGGGACTGAAATAATTGCAGTTAATGGATTTTCATGCTATGCAAATATCCAACTCAGAGACTCTGCAAATTGTGAAATGGAAAACAATCAAATCATGCTCCTTTCTCTCTCACTTACCTCTTTCCCTCCTCCAAGAGGTAGCGATTGATTGGATTTTATACCAATACATTATACCAGCGATTTATTGGATTTTAGGGAAAAACCATTCATTTGTACCTTATTTATTCGGACACCTGCCTCAGATGTCTATTTTTCTAGGACCGGTGCTGATTGACTTCTATAAACTGCCTATAACATTACACACTATATCTCAACATTGTATGAATATACAGGATGTAGCCCTGGAGACTGGGGGTTTTAAGGGCGTTTGATCGCCTGAATAGCTCAAGAATATATAAATCTAAAGGTATAAAAAGTAAAGTGGTACTGCCTTAGACTTGTGCTTACCACCAACAAATTCTTATTTTAAGTCATTGATTTCTCAAATTTTAAAGCTGGAGAGTCAAGCCACAGCGAGGTAAAGTAACCTGCTCATGCATAGCCAGTGGTAGATTAATTCTTTAAACTAGGTCTTCTATAGTAGTAGCCTTTATTGTATTGTTTTTTGTTTGTTTTTGTTTTTTTTTTTAATGTTTTTCAACGTTTTTTATTTATTTTTGGGACAGAGAGAGACAGAGCATGAACTGGGGAGGGGCAGAGAGAGAGGGAGACACAGAATCGGAAACAGGCCCCAGGCTCCGAGCCATCAGCCCAGAGCCCGACGTGGGGCTCGAACTCACGGACCGCGAGATCGTGACCTGGCTGAAGTCGGACGCTTAACCAACTGCGCCACCCAGGCGCCCCTGTATTGTTTTAATTAATCTTTATATTCCATGAAGATTTTTTTTTTAACTTCCAGGTAATAAGTAGGAGGAAAAAGCCAAATTTTCTTAAGGTAGAAGATAAATCAATTTATTGGATTCCATAAATATTTTTAAGGCACTACTCTGTGTCGTGTTCTGCTTTTAACACAGATGAAGAGGTAAAGTTTGACTTCCAAGATTTCAGAACTACTTCTTATATTTTCGAATCAATTTAGAGAAAATAAATCCTGGTACCCGCAGTTTCAAATTTCCTGATTAGCAGTGTTTTCACAACCGGAAAAAATCCATATGCAAAATTGAATAAAATATGGCATACCTCTTAAAACATTTTTTTCACTGTAGTTTTTCTCCACAGTTCTTCCATGTAAACATTCAAAGTGCAAATTTTACATGAAAGTGATTAAGAACATGATTTCACTAAAACTTCGAGAGCTTTAATCATTATCATTCACATATATATCATGTGTGACTTCCTGAATGTAGGGATTTTTCTTTTCTTTTTTTTTTTTTTTAATTTTTTTTTCAACGTTTATTTTATTTTTGGGACAGAGAGAGACAGAGCATGAACGGAGGAGGAGCAGAGAGAGAGGGAGACACAGAATCGGAAACAGGCTCCAGGCTCTGAGCCATCAGCCCAGAGCCTGATGCGGGGCTCGAACTCACGGACCACGAGATCGTGACCTGGCTGAAGTCAGACGCTTAACCGACTGTGCCACCCAGGCGCCCCTGAATGTAGGGATTTTTCTTGATCATCCTAATGTCTTAGCACATGTAAGATTGACCATAAATGCCTGGTAAATAAATGATGGAAGATTGGGTCAACATATGGATGTTTAAATATTACTATAGGGTCACTCAAGGACAAAGAAGGAGATAAAATGGAAAATGAACACGGGTAGAAGTTTAAGGATCAACTATACATAGGTCATTGCAAAAAGGAAAGAAGTTGGAGAAAAATATGATAAACTATCAGAAGTTTGGTTTGGTAGTAGTGTTAAAGGTTAAAAATGATGGGAAATGTGGTAGTTACTAGAACTCTCCATAAATATTGCAGCTCTTTCTTCTTTGTGTGGCATATTAAAGATTGAGTCTCCCTGACTTGTTTTGACTAATGAAATATGGTTGGAAGTGATGTGTGTTATTTCCCACTGAAAGTTTTGAGAACCAATGAGAACTTCCCCATGCTTCCTTTTGTTTCCTTTTGATAACTGAAGGTTTAGTCAAAAGCTGATTCATAAGCTTATACCTAAGCATGCAGACATAATGTGCGTCAGAGCCCCCTGCCAACTCACACAGGGCCTGCAGCATGACTGAGAAATACAGCTTACTTGTTTAAAGTTATAGATTGTGGGATTGCTTGTTACTGCAGCATCACCTAGCCTATCCTGACCGATACAGAGAGTAAGAAGTGAGACCTTTATTACTAGATAAGACTGATTACAATGGCCAAAATTTTTCGTTTTACATGACTAGATAGGAAGCAGATATTAAAAACTTAAAAACTGAGTTATTGATTGGAACTTATGGACAAAAGTGCCAATTATCCATTTGAAACATTTACCATAAAAGGAAGAGAATTATCGCTCATATATCCCTCTCAAAATTTCTTTAAAAAACATAAGTAATCTCGGGTGGCGCAGTCGGTTGGGCGTCCGACTTCAGCCAGGTCACGATCTCGCGGTCCGTGAGTTCGAGCCCTGCGTCAGGCTCTGGGCTGATGGCTCAGAGCCTGGAGCCTGTTTCCGATTCTGTGTCTCCCTCTCTCTCTGCCCCTCGCCCGTTCATGCTCTGTCTCTCTCTGTCCCAAAAATAAATAAATGTTGAAAAAAAAAAAAACATAAGTAATCTAATAATGAGAAAAAATATGTACAGATACTAGAATCAAGGGAATAGTTCAGGCAACATGCCAACACTCTGAATAGTATTGGAGAAGTATACCTGAAATATACCCTCACAGGAGATGAGACTGAGGGAATCACTGAGCGACCTTCTGTTTACCACACAGTAGAAAAAGCCTGTGTTTGGAGAACACAGAACTCTTCGCCTAGCAGAGCTATAACAGCATCTTCTGGTGTAGAAAACAAGACACTGGAAGTGAAGAAGTCTCTGAGGACAATTGGTAAAAACCCAATTTCTTCCTTACTGACTTTTAGGGGGAAGTAGAGACTCTCCTTTTGAAGTCACACCCTTGAGTTGCTAAGTAAAGAACAAGCCAGGTAAAACGGGGCTAATATTCCACTGGCCATTGATGAGGTTAGCTAGAGAGTGGTGTCACTGGCTAAGTTATATTTAGACTGACATAATAGTCTCATAATTTTTTTTTAAGCACAGGAACAAACCTTCCTACATGGGATACAGTCCTGTCCTCTATTTTCACCAATGATGTCAGGCATATGAGTTGGCAAAGTTACACTCTAATAAATATACATTTTTTCCCACCTCCTGTAGGGTATCAGTGACTTAACTAGGGGCCTAAATGATATCCAAAGTACCCATTTCACCTCTCCAAAATAGAAAAATACGATTTCTTTCTATAAGATTAGTAAACAGAAACATCACTATAAATAAAGAAGAAATCAGTAAGTAAATATATTTTATGAAACACGGCCACTGAAAGAAGCAGAAGAAAGCTGCAGAAGATCTCTAATTGAACTTTCAAAGATATCTGAGAGGATATTGCTATCCATGAAATTAGAAAAAGAGGAAAAAACTCACAGCAGAAAAAAAGTTAAAGACAAGATTGCTAAACACCCAAGAGGACAATGGAGGCAGCAAACTGCTTAAAATAAAACTTAAAAATTAGAGGACATTTTAATAATTTACTTAGAAAAATTAGAGTAACATAAAGACATAAAAGTTAAGAGAAATGATCTGAAATACAGATAACAGAATAGGGAGGTCAAATGTAGTCATTATAGGAATTTCAGAAGGAATACATTGAAGAGAACACATACCACAGAGATGGGAAGAAAGTTGCCCTAGACAAAGAAAACTTTGATATTTAGATGCAGAGGGCTCCTAACTAAAATCAGGTAATTTTAATGAAAAAGTTACCACCCCAGCAATCTCTTGTCACTAGACATACTAGGGGAAGTTTTAAAAATTATTTCTAGAGTAAAAAATATTCCATAGGTATTCAGTCAGAAAATTACACAAACACTGACATAGGAAACACCGGAATTCATATTCCCAGTTTATGAAAGAAGAAATATAAATAGCCAGTGAACATATGAAGAAACAAGGATTTAAACAAGAGAGACAATTTCTTACTGACAGCACTGGAGTAAATTAAAGTAGTATAAAGCCAGGTATAATCAAAAACACTTGGAAACATGACCCTAGAACATTTTAGGAGTATAATTAGAATAAATGTTGCGTATGACCATTGAGAACACGTAGCTAATGCTTTCTGTTATTTTTTTGAGAAGATTTCTATTTCCTAGAATATAGCCAAGTTAACAAAAACTCACCTCTCTGTGCAAACATCTAGCCATAAGAATATTCAGCAGAAAAAAAAAATGTAACAAGAGCATATCATCAGAAACAAAATATCTCAAGTTTGGTCTTTGTACAATCATAAATCATACATCATAGGTATATATGCTTAAATGCATAGAAGGATATTCACAAAATTAGAATAAAAAAGCCAATATGTTCACATTTGTTGTTTGGATAAAGCTCCTCTAGCTAAACCACTCTCCTCGTCATGCAGAGTCCCCCTTTTCCCTAAGTAACAGGCTTTGGTTCCCTGCCAGCCCACAGAAGTATTATTCACACAAGCCAATCACACACATCTATGGGAATCAAGGTTTGCTCCATCCCGTGGATACTACGGAGTCTGTCTCCCACAACCCCTGGTTGTTCACTCTGCTCTAGGGGCAGCCCCTGTATGGCCACAAGTTGAGACTGTTGTCCTTCTCCTCTGGGCTGTGATTAGTAAGCTGTCACCAAACTCATCTATACACCACCAGATGTCATGTGTTTGACCATTCCCATAACCCCAAGGTGGGATTAACCAATGGGGTGAAGACGAGGCAAATAAAACAAAACGTTGAAAGGTTTAGGTGGAATCGATTGATGGAACGATGTCCTGGCGCAGGAACAAGTTGGTTCCTATTACACATTACCTATTACACGTAGGTAAATGAGTGAATTTGGCTAAGAAAGAGCACTTCACCCTCATATCGGAGAAAGAGAGGATAGAGTGAGTTGATGACCCACCTTGTAGGATAGTTTGGGTGTTGGTAATAAAGAAGGAGGCAAGGTCATCTGCTAAGATCAAGAGCCAGTAACAAGGATTGAGGCTTTACAAGGGGATCCATTAGGATATATTTCTTATGGTGCATAAGTAACAACTAGTAGTAATCTCAGGGCAATTAATTATCTCACATAATACGAAGTCTGAAAGCAGGCAATTCCAGGATGGGTTCAAGAGCTCAACAAATATCAGGGTACAGGTTTGTCTTCTTTTAGGATTTTATTTTATTTTATTTTTAAAAATCTATTTATTTTGAGACACAGAGAGAGAGAGAACAAGTGAGGAAGGGGCATACAGGGAGAGAGAGAACCCCAAATAGGCTCCATGCTGTCAGCACAGAGCCCGAATCAGGGCTCAGTCTCAGACCATGAGATTATGACCTGAGCCGAAATCAAGAGTTAGACGCTCAACTGACTGAGCCACCCAAGTTTTAAGTAATCTCTACATCCAACGTCAGGCTCAGACTTACAGTCCTGAGATCAAGAGTAATACACTCCACCAATGGAGCCAGGCAGGCTATCCCACAGGTTTGTCATCTTTTTTTATTTTATTTAAAAAATTTTTAAAAAATATTTATTTTTGAGACAGAGAGAGACAGAGCATGAACGGGGGAGGGTCAGAGAGAGGGAGACACAGAATCCAGAGCAGGCTCCAGGCTCTGAGCTGTCAGCCCAGAGCTTGATGAGGGGCTCGAACCCACGAACTGTGAGATCATGATCTGAGCCGAAGTCGGAAGCTCAACCGACTGAGCCACCCAGGCGCCCCTACACAGGTTTGTCACCTTTAAAAATTTCTCCACCCTCTCCTAAAAATGGTAGGATGGCCTTTGCAGATCTAAGCATCACAGTTTCACAAGATATCTGCAAAAAGGAAGAAAGGAAGTAGAAAAGAAACCACCAGAAGCCACCAGCAAATATCCCCTTAAATGTCATTGGCCTAAAGTGGTCACGGGCTATCCTGACAGAGGAAATGCAGTTAGCATGACTGGCTTAAACCAATCAGTATTTTTACTCCGGGAGGGAGCAGTTTGCTTCCTGAATACAAATGGGGTTCTGTTAGAAAATAACAAAGGGAGAAATAATTCAGAGCAAGCAACTTAAAGACATCGTTCAAGGGAATCTGAACAAGTTTTGTAAGAGCAGCTGTGGATAATGCCTAAATACATAAAACATGAATGAAAGGATTACTGGGCAGCTGTCAGTGCAACACTGAAGGTGGAAAATCATGAATTTATAGAGAACATGATATCCTAGATTTGGGATTTTCTTTGGGAAACATAGTCTAGGAATTAGAAGTAAGTCAATATGAGGAATATCAAAAAAAAAAAAAAAAAAAAAAAGGATGCTAGAATGTTCAGGACAAAGGTGTTGAATGGCTGACCCTGGGATCCAGAATGTCAGAAGTTAATGGACCTAGCTATGAGATGCAAGAATTCAGAGAAAAAAAGTATGGCTTTGGGCATTTGGTGATCAGGATGAAGAAATGGAATGAGCAGGTGGGATAAAGGAAATAGATTTTCATAAGTAAAATAGAATCCGAATTCACTGACACTGGGCACCATTATACTTCAAGTTGTAAACATGCAGGGGGGGTCTGAGAATTTTTAATATAAATACAGTGGATTTAGAGAGGTAAAGGCTATCAGAAGGATGGCTTGGTGCAGTGGAGAGAATAGCAGGAGTAGATTTTCTTTGGTTTATTTACATCGTTCTGTATTCCCTGTCCGATTGTGTGTTCTTTAGCTCAGGGAGCAAACTTCACATTTCTTTCTCATCCTCATCTAGGAAAGGGGTGATGAAGGGTGGTGGCTGTGGCAGTGTTAGGAACAGTCCCCTAGGATCCTAAGATTTTATAGAGGCTGTAAGTACTGGTGATCACATTCGACTTGCACAGTTAGATTTTCAATACTTTTTAAATTCAGGAAATAATTTCACATTATTAATTGGATTGGAGATATTATATCTAGATATAATTCTTTCTCTTATAGCTTCCATTCACACTCTCATTTTATCTACCAATGATTCATTTCTTCCAAATACAATCAGTGGTGGTGCCTAGATTATTTAAGCACCAGTAGATGCAAGGTACTAAACTCCAGGAACATAGTACCATAAGGTGTAATTAGTTTAAAAAAGGATGCTGGGGGGGTGGGGAGGTCAAACAATAGTCAAGAGATTAAATAAAATGTGATATTTGCACAAAGAAACATTCTACAACCAAAGATGGCATTTAAAAAAGTATATATTAACATAAAAAGCGCAGTGTAATTTTAAAAATCCTTTTATGCATATGCAGTGTCCAAAAGAGTTCTTTAGAATGAGAATATGGGTGATTTTTAAAACAATTTTGAAAACAATTTTTATAGCTTCAGCATCTTTCCAATATAAATATGTAGCATGTAAGTGATAATTATTGTCTAACAAATAACAATAATCACAGACCTAAGGCAAACTTTGTCCTAAAAAATAAAAAAAAAAAATTAACAATTGAAACAGAGGGTCAGCCAGGAGGGAAAGAAAGAACGAGAATTATTGAGGTTTATCCTTTCAGAACACCAGGGGTTTTTTCTTGTGCGGTAGGAGGGATACCCCCTCCCCCCCTCCCCCCCCCCACTCTTCCCTCCCCCTTCTCCTTTCCCTCTCCCTCTTCCTGCCAGGTAGGTGGTGAGATTAGCTTCTGACTCACCATAATTCATATAGCTTCATTTCCTGTTTGGGACTCAGGCCAGAAGATCTGAGCACAGTGTGATTCACCCACTGTTTTAAATAAATATCACCCAAGGCTTCTTTCTCAGTCCCTCGGGCAATTTCCCTTTGCCCCTTCAGAACAGCGTGCTTTCTTATCCTATGGATGCCTTCTAGATTGCCTAATTAAAAACACTCCGCACTTGGTCGAGAGGACTTTGAACTTCCGGAAGGCTGCCCAGGAGTCTACCCCCGCTGTGAGGGTCATTGGCTTTAGTTGGGGCCCTGCGGAAAAGTAGGCAGGGAAGCAGAAGGGTGCTCCTCAGACAGATGACTGGACTTCCCCAGGGGAGGCAGCTGCACCACTCTCCCCAGTGTCCGGCCGCCGTAACCGCAGGCCTGGCTGTTGGAAAACAGCAGTATGAGGATGTGAATAATCCTAAAACAAACAAGCGCCAGGCAGCAATGATCACGCCCCGGATGTGTCCGTGGTCTGCTACTCTTTCAGGGTTTCTCGAGGTTTTCTTCACCTTTTTCAGGCCTCTTCCCAACCTTTCTCCCTTGGAAACGTCAATGATTTCTGGAGGATCATTTCTTGCTAACCTTCTAAGCTCTCTGCCGGTAGGACCCCATCCTCTGCTGGGCCTAACCTCCACCGACAGGCGGGTGAATCCTAAACCTGAATCCCTCCGGGCCCTGCGCGTTCTGATCGGACCCTCTCAGATTCCCGTTGTTTGTTGTGTGCCCACCCCCAGCTTCCGCACGCTTCGTTCCTGAAGCCTTGCCTCTGCAAACTTCTGTAGAAGGCAGTTCTTGGGCTCCTGGGGCCACTTGGCCTGGACATGCCAAGAGGCTTAATTCCTGAAAGTGTGTCCCTTGGGGCAGACCACAGCTAAGGATCAATACGACAATATAAAAGCCCAACTCCCTTGTTTGGAGCAGGACGAATTTCCTGGTGCGATGTACTCTCCAGAGTTCCTTCCCCCTTAGGATTGGAGGAGGCTGGACTTCACCTGAGACGCTGCACCCTTGACTGACTTTTTCCCCTTCCCTCCTGGAAGAACTTCTTTAGTAAATCACTTGCACGTGAATTCTTACCTGAGGACCCTGGGAAACCTGACCTAAGACCCAGCTGCACTTAAAATTCACTTATGCAACCTGCCTATTAAACATGGTCACCTGGGTGACTCACATGCACCTTAAACTCTAATTTGCCAGTCACTGAGTTCATCCTTTTCCTCCTGATCTTGCTTCCCCTTCCATATTCCCTAATTTATAAATACAGCCAGTCATCCAAGGTAGAAACCTGTAAATTATTCTAGATGTTTCTCTTCTCTTCAAACCCTGCATTCCCTTAATCGCAATTTCCACCTATTTTGATTCATTAGCATTTCATAAATATTCTTCTGGTCTTCTTGTCTACATAACCACAGCCGTTATGACTTCAAGCCTTCATTATTTTCTAATCTCTCAACCCTCACTTAATACTTAATCCTACCCAGGCTGTATTGAACTGCCCTCCCCCCAGATCTCAGTTCCTTTGTATCCCTTTTTTTCTGCCACATCTGTAAATTCACTACTGCTTTAAGTCAGTCCCACGATGTGTCATCTCCTCTTACTCTTACTAGAATAGAGCATTCCTAGAAAAATATCACTCACTCTTCTACATGGGAGCCACCACAAAGTTGGAATTTCCCACTCAACCTAGATTCATTTTAGAATTTTAAGATGTCTCTCTTCTACTCCGTGACCAAACTTACCCCAATTGCCAAACCTGTTGCCTATGTGCTCCTTTGCCACCCCCCACCCCCGGCATATTTTTTCTTTCCTTAATTTTCCCAAATCCCATTTGTTATCTCTTTCAATCTTCCCCTCTCAAGAAAGGGTCTAAAAAAAAAAGAAACAGAAAAAAGAAAAGGTCTGTCTGATCCTAAAACACGCACACGCATACACATACACGCATGTGTGTGCACACTGGTGTGCACACAGCATACAAACACATGCACCTATCATTCTCTTAACCTGCATTGCACTTTAGCTACTCTCTGTCCTGTTGCTCTTCACTAGAAATCATCTAGTAATTTAAAAAAGCAATTCACTGTCTTCGCTAGACGACCTCCAACGCTGGGATCATGCTCTTAAAGTTTTAACAACTTCATCTACTGTGTTTAGATAATGGGTCCATTTGAATTTCTCTTGATGGAAAGCTATATCAATAGCCATCTACTTTTTGTTTTAATGTGAATCAGTTATTCCGTCACAGTTTATTAAATCCGTCTTTTCCATATTCATTCAAACTTTTGCCTAATTCCTCCTCTGCAAAATGGGGAAAATAACACCTACCTTATACAGTTGACTTAAAACTTAAATGACAGTGTCCGTAAGTGCTTAGAAGCATAACTAGCACATAGAAAGTACACAATATAGTTAGCAACTATTATACAAAACATGATTTTTCTGAATTATACTCTTTTTTACAGGTTTTTAAAGATTTTATTTCTAAGTGATCTCTACACTCAAGGTGGGGCTCAAACTCAACCCCGAGATCAAGAGTTGCATGGTCCACTGACTGAGCCAGCCACCCCGGAAGTAGAGTCTTATATCTCAATGGACAATATCCCCCTACTAAGTCTCCTTAGCGTTTTCCTGGATATTCTTGTACAGTGATTTTCAAATTAAAATCGCCTTTCCTTGTTCAAAACCAAACCAACCAAAATGTGGAGTATTTCTAACATATAAGTAACTTTAGGAACATCGGATTATTAAAATATTTTTGAATTTTCTTACAAGAAATATTTAAAACATTTAACTTTCATTAATTCTAAGCATCCATTTAAAGTTTTTTCTTAGATGTTTATTTCTCTATTTTGAGAAACAGAGAGAGAGAGAAAGAGAGAGAGCAGGGGAGGGGCAGAGAGAAAGGAGAGAGAGAATTTCAAGCAGGTTCTGCACTCCTACTAGGGGCTTGAATTCACAAACCAGGAGATCAAGAACAGAGCCAAGTTGGATGCTTAACCAACTGAACCACCCTCTAACAATCTATTTAAATATTACTTTATTTCTTTTCCATTGATTTATTTTCCTACTTCTATCCCGAGACCATATCATTTTTTAAATTTTTTTAATGTTTATTTATTGATTTTTGAGAGAGAGAGAGAGACAGAGCACAAGCAGGGGAGGAGCAGAGAGAGAGGGGAGACACAGAATCTGAAACAGGCTCCAGGCTCCGAGCTGTCAGCACAGAGCCTGACACAGGGCTCGAACTCACAAACTGTGAGATCATGACCTGAGCCGAAGCCGGATGCTCAACCGACTGAGCCACCCAGGCACCCCGAGACCCTATCATTTTAATTGTGGTTGCTCTGAATCATATTTGATATCTCATAGGATTAATTCCCCTCTATTTACCTTCATCTAAAAAGGATGTGGCCATTTTTAAGCATTTCCTCTTCCAAGCAAATACCAAACTATCTCTTTGAAATTTTGTGACTATTGTCATTTACAGAGCTGGTACAATCTTTAGTGTTTTTACCTTTAAAAATAAGGATACTTACAACATTTATTATGTTTATCTTACACTCTTCAATTGCATTTATTAATTCATAACTAATTTTACCTAGTCCTATTGAATTTATTTCCATATTTTTAAGGTTTTTAAAAATGTTTCTTCTATTATATGTTTAGAATTTGTTTTTGCTTCTGGAAAATAATGAGTTAATTTTATGTTTCTCTAGTATCTAACTATTAAAGTCTTTTATTAGTTTTAATAATTTTTGGTTGTTTATCAAGAATGCTTGGAAAAAATGCATACTCTTCAATCGTTGGATTTAGCCTTCTCTGTTCAATTAAACCATATGAAATTAGTTGTAGGTTTTTTTGTTTTAATATTTTTTCAATGTTTATTTATTTTTGAGAGAGGCAGAGACAGAATGCAAGTGGGTTAAGGACAGAGAGAGAGGGAAGGACAGACACAAAATCCAAAGCAGGCTCCAGGCTCCGAGCTGCCAGCACAGAGCCCGATGCAGGGCTCAAACCTATGAACTGTGAGATCATGACCTGAGCCGAAGTTGGACACTCAACCGACTGAGCCACCCAGGCGCCTCCCCCCCCTTTTTTTTTAAATATTTTTTCAATGTTTATTTATTTTTGAGAGAGGCAGAGACAGAATGCAAGTGGGTTAAGGACAGAGAGAGAGGGAGTTAAATTTTTTTTAATGTTTATTTACTTTTGAGAGAGTCAGAGAGTGTGAGTGGGGAGGGAACAGAGAGAGAGGGAGACACAGAATCCGAAGCAGGCTCCAGGTTCTGAGCTGTCAGAACAGGGCTGGACGCCGGGCTTGAACCCACGAACCATGAGATCATGACCTGAGTTGAAGTCGGACGCTTACCGACTGAGCCACCGAGGCACCCCAGTTGTAGGTTTTAAGTCAAGATTGTTTGAAGGTGAACATTTCATATAGATATGTATATATCTACATGTGTCTGTACTTATCTATATCTATATAGATATGTGGATATAAAGATAGAGAGAGTTATGTGAGTTTCCATTGAGTGGTTCAAATTTTATATGTCCTTGCTAAGTTTTTTCATCTTGATGAAGCAATTCCTAGTGACATACTCTTAATTTTGTCACCATGGTGATGTATTTCTATTTACCTTCTTGTAATTCTATCAAGTTTTGCCTTATACAGTTTGAAGCTAATACAGCTTGAAGTATACACATTTATAACTTCCTGGTAAGTTGTTCTTTCAATGATTTATATAGTAACCATTTTAGCTCTGTTTCTGCCTTAAAATCTTTTTTTCTTATAGTGTCATACTTTCATTTGGTGATTTAACTACTCTCAACCTCTCAGTGAACTTTTCTTTTAGATGTGTTTCTATAATTCAGTCTTTCTTCCTTTTTTTCCTTTTTATTAAATTTGCCAAATTTTTAGCTGATACACTTTGTCTTATTACTGACACATTTAAATTGATATTTATCATGTTATTCTTTTTTCTATTTACCGGGTTGTTTCTACATTGTTTTGTTTTATTGTTTCTTGTATTAACTAAATTTACCATCAGTATGTTATATTTCTGTTGTTAGCTGGTTACTCCAAAATGGTAGCACACGTATTTCCTAGTGTAGAAAGTTCATTATAATCTCCACCCTTGTCTCAAAATATTCAAGAGCCTTTGAACATGTTAGTTTCAGTCACTCACCTTTCATCTTATGTCGTATTGTTGGCCAGTTAGTTGCACCTGCATATGCCTTCCAGTAAATAAGTATTCATTATTATTATTTTATGCAGTCAGTGCTGGTTCCTATATTTCCTCACATTTACCAATTGTTTGCCCTACCATTTCTCTTCCATATCCTATCTTCCTTTTGGTTTTTATTATTTTTCTTCCAGAAGTATATTCTTTAGAAGCTCCTTCGGCAAGAGTATATTAATGGAAAGCATGTTCTTTTCAGAAAATGTGTTTTTATCTCCAATTGTCTAAAGAACCTCTTTTTCCTTGATGTCTTGAGGTTCGTTGTGAAGCGTTTAGCTAAATCCAGTTGTATTTGTCCTTCCCTAAACTCCTTAGGCTTTCTGAATCTGAGCCCCTGATCCTTTCATGCCTTCTTTTAGTTTTTAGAAAATTCTACCCATTACCTATGTAATACTGCATTTCTCCTCTTTAGTATTTCAGAACTCCAATTGGTAACACCATTTGAGGGATTCCAGCCTTGGATCCTGTATTTTTAAAGGTTCTGCTTTTGGGGCACCTGGGTGGCTCGGTTGGTTAAGTGTCCAACTCTTGATTTCAGCTCAGGTCATGATCTCAGAGTTTGTGAGATGGAGCCCTGCAACTGATTCTTCTGACAGCATGGATCCTGCTTGGGATTCTCTCCCACTCTTTGCCCCTCTCCTGCTCGTGCTATCTCTCTCTCCCAAAATAAATAAATAAACTTAGAAAAAAAAGGTCCTGCTTTTATCACTACACATGCACACACACACACACACACACACACACAATATTTAAGAACAATTGTCACTTGGAATTCAGCACTCAATGTTCGTACAGTGCAACATAAAACTCTAAATATCTGGTCTTATCATTAACATCACTGAGACTCCAAGAACCTTCTCTTTTGAATTTTTTGGGGAAAAAATTACTTTGAAATGCCATGAATATCCATGATTTGTGTGACAGATTTTGTTAAAGATGCACAATGCTTCACAATGAAAAGAAGATTTGAAAAGTTAGTAGGAAAAAGACTACGTAACTTGTCAAATACTTCTCCTAAAGAATGAGTGTAAAAGATTCTTCGTAACATAATGCATTTCCAAGTAGTGTCCTGAGTCCACTCTGTCATCCCTCTTTTTCTTTTTTCTCTTATTTTTATTCTGATTCATAGTCCCATAAATCAGAATCTGGCCTGTCATTTAGCCTGGTTTGCAACAGTTGCATATGGTGATCAAGGACCATTTTCCAATATTTAATAATTCAGGTTACTCTCAAATCTGTATTCATGTATACATGAATTCTGGGTATATCAATCCTTTACATTACCATATAGCTCTAGATATCACTTTATGAGATGGTAAAACTCATTATGTGGGAGCAATTCATTCCATTTAATTAAAATATTTTACAGTTAGCCACAACAATAATTTATCAGTTAATTTTAACAAAATTAATTTTTGCAAAATTAATTTAGTATTAATTTTAACAATAATTTGTTCACTTCTATTAAAAAGTCTAGATGTAATATAAAGTTTTTAGGTCATTACCAAATTTAATAATTATTTTAAATGAAGTTAATTTAAAATATATGAGAACTATGGTAACTCAAGGGCAGATGTCTAATTTGACCTAGTTGTCGCTGAAAAAAGTTATATAAAAAGCTTGTTTTTAATAATCTGATTGAAATGAAGAAAAATGTGAGCTTGAAATTTTATATACAGATTTATAAGTTGTATTTGTGTTTGTATGTTATTTATCCAAACGTCACTGATCCATCGACAGAAAACCCAAAATGCACAATAATTTATTCTTCTTTGATGATCTGATAATTTTTAGTCCTATAAAAGTCATAACTTGGCAAATTTTTATAGTTATGAATATATATGTGTCAAGGGAGGAAGATATACATTATTTAATAATTTGTTAGATTGAATTATAACTTTCAAATATTTACACATATTTTATATATGTCTGCATTTGTACTGACCTGGGCCCCCCAAAGTCTACCAGACAGAATAATCTTTATTCTCTCTTTTTAAGCTTCTTCAGCAGACACAAGGAAAAAATATTTTCTAAATATATGGTAAACCCCTTCACATTCTCCTTTATGACTCTACCTTGCTCATATTTGCCGTTTCTTTCTCTCCCTCTTTTGTTAATCCCAAGAACCATTTTTAACAGAAAGAATTGATATACAAAAAGCATACCTATTTAACGGACAGTATTTGATGACTTTGAACATATTTATACACCTGTGAAACCAACACCACAATTAAGGTAATGGACATAACCATTACCTCCAAAAGTTTTCTCATCTGCCTTTGTTCTTTTTTGTGTGTGTGGTAACCCTTAACATGATATCTACCTTCTTAACAAATTTTTAAGTGTACAGTTCAGTATTGTTAATGATAGGTACTATGTTGTACAGAAAATCTCTAGAACTTATTTATTTCCATAACCAAAACTTTATACTGAGATATCTCTTAGAGATCTTGATTTCAACACTTTCGAACATATACTAGGAAGTGGGATTACTGTATCATATGGTAGTTCTATTTTTAATTTTCTGAGTAACCTCCATCCTGTTTTCCATAACCAGTTGCACTATTTTACATTCTCGCCAACAGCATACAAGGTTCCAATTTTTTCACATCTTCACCAATACTTGTTAGAAAAGATAGCTGGTCTTTTCAAGTTCTTTACTTTCTTGGGTTTGTTTTGTTTTGTTTGATCACCTAATACATAATCTATTCTGGAGAATGTTTCTTTTTTTTTAATATTTATTTATTTAAAAAAATTTTTTTTAACGTTTATTTATTTTTGAGACAGAGAGAGACAGAGCATGAACAGGGGAGGGGCAAAGAGAGAGGGAGACACAGAATCTGAAACAGGCTCTAGGCTCTGAGCGGTCAGCACAGAGCCCGACGCGGGGCTCGAACTCACGGACCGTGAGATCATGATCTGAGCCGAAGTCGGACGCTTAACCGACCGAGCCACCCAGGCGCCCCACTGGAGAATGTTTCATAAACATTGGAGAAGAATGTGTACTCTGCTGTTGTTGGATGGAATGTTCTGTGTATGTCTGTTTGGCCCATTTGGTCCATAGTGTTGTTCAAGTCTCTTTTCTTAACTAACTTCTGTTGAGTGTTCTATTATTGAAAGTGAGATATTGAAGCCTCTTCCTATTATTTTATTGCTGTCTATTATTTTATGGTTGTCTATTTCTCCCTTCAGTTCTATTAATGTTTGTTTTATATATTTAGGTGCTCTAATTGTCAGTGCATATCTGTCTATAATTGCTATATCCTCTTGATGAATTAATTCTTCTATCATTATAAAATGTTTATGTCTCTTATAGTTTTAGCCTTAAAGTCTATTCTGTCTGATATTAATATAACTACACTTGCTCTCTTTGGGTCACCATTTATATGAAATGTCATTTTCTACCCTTTTGCTTTCAGTCTACATGTGTTGTTAAATTTAAGATAAGTCTCTGCTAGATAGCATAAAGTTGAATCTTGATTTTTAGTCCATTCAGCCACTCTATGTTTTTTGATTGGGGAATTTAATCCACTTACATTTAAAATAATTATTGATAGGGCAAAGCTAACAATTGCCATTTTGTTCATTGTTTTTTTTTTTCTGTCTTGTTCAAGTTTTTTTGTTCCTGTGTTTTTTTTTCTTTTTGTTGTCTTAGTGTTTTCTTAATTTTTATAGTGATATTCTTTGAATCTTTTTTTCTTTTTCTTTTGTGTGTCACCTGTAGGTATTTTCGTCATGGTTACCATGAGGCTAACATAAAACACTTATAACAGTTTTTAGGGCTGATCACAATTTAACTTCAATCATTTACAAAATTCTACATTTTGACTTCAGACACTTTATGTTATAAACGTCACAACTTACCTGTTTTTATATTGTGTATTCGTTAACAAATTTTTGTAAAACTAGTTATTCTTAATACTTTTGTTTTTAGGTTTTACACTAAAATTAAAAGTGATTTATCTGCCATCATTACAGTGCCACAGTATTCTGTATTTGTATATTTTCTTTTAGCAGTGAGTTTTATACTTTCCTATGTTCTTGGGTTTCTATTTAATGTCCTTCCGTTTTAACTTGAAGAACTCTCTTTAGCACGTCTTGTAAGGCAGGTCTAGTCATGATCAATTCCCGTGTCTTGTTTGCCTGGGAAATTGTTTATTCTCCATTTTTTGATGGGCAGTTTCTGGGTACAGTATTTTTGGCCAGCAGGTTTTTTTGTTTGTTTGTTTCTTTCTTTCTTTTCCCCAGTCCTTTGAATGTTAACACTTTACTCTGTCCTGTCACGCAAGTTTTCTACTCAGCAATCTGCTGATAGTCATGGGGGCTCACTTGTATGTGATGGGTTGCTTTTTCTCATGCTGCTTTAAATTTTTCATTTTGCCTTTGACTTTTGACAATCTAATTATAATGTGTTTTGGTATAGACTTCTTTAGATTCACCTTCTTTGAAACCTTTACACTTCATGAATCTGGATATTTATACTTCATGAATCTGGCCCAGATTTGGGACATTTTCAGTCATAAAATATATATTAGTTCTTATAAATAATGGTGTCTTAGAAGTCATGTAAACTATCTTTTTTTTTTCATTTTTTTCCTTTTTGCTCCTCTCTCTGGATAATTTGCTTGTCTTAAGTTCACTGATCTTTTCTTCTGCTTGATCAAGTCCATTATTGAAGCTCTCTGTTGAACTTTTCAATTCATTTGTTCTTTTTGTTTTTTGTTTTTTGTTTTTCATTTTCAACTCCAGCGTTTCCATTTGGGTTTTTTTTATGGTTTTTATTCTTTCTTGATATTCTCCTTTTCTTTATGTATTGGTTTCTTGATTTTATTTAGTTATCTATTAATGTTATCTTATAGCTCACTGAGCTTCCTTAAAATAATTATTTTGAATTCTTTGTCAAACAATTTGTAGATCTCCTTTTCCTGAGGGTTCATTCCTGGAGATTTATTGTGTTTCTTTTGTTGTGTCATATTTCTCTGAATATTGTGCTTCTTGTAGCTTTGTGTTCATGTCATCATGTTTGAAGCAATCATCTCTTCCACTTTTTACGGATGGCTTTGACAGGAAAGATCTTCACTCATTAGCCTGGCTGGATTCTAAGAGATGTCTATGGGTATTCATACACCACTCCTCTTCCTCCATTTGAGGGTTGTCACCTTCTAATTTTTCAGAGCCATGTGGATGGCCATAAACCACCCACTTCTTTTTCCTAGATCATTGGGTGCAAGCTCTGCTTCTCTTCCTCCCCTTCTTGAAGGGGAATCAGGGCTTACACCTTTTCCAAGGTGCATACCTTTCCAGGGTTGTATACCTTTTCCCAATCTTGCAGATCCATCCTGGCTGCTGAGAGCCAGCCACTCCCTTTCTTTGTCTATACCTGCCCCTAGGCTTTCAAACTTTACTTGTTTCAAAACTCATGATGAGGTGAAACAGAATCAGTTCTCTTGGGTAGTGCCTCAAAAGCCTGGCGATGTTGAATACATGCTTTCATCCTCTGTATCTCAGATCATGTTGATCTCTCTCAGTGTTAACCTCTGCCCACTTGGGAGAGGATCTGATGTGGGTAAAGTGAAACTGCCCTTCTTATTTATTTCAGTGAGCTGATTCTGGGATGTGTGCTTATTTGGGGTGCTGCAATCTCTTAACGGAATTCTGGAAATATCATAAAGTTATTTTGGTCTATATGTCAATGTTAAAGCATCACTTCTGTGGGAGAGCAAGACCTGGAACTCCTATTCTACCATCCTGTTTATTTTTTTTTAATGGTAATTTTTTTCTAGCGTGTTTTGGAATGTCATTTTTAGGTCACGTTCATTATTTAGGGGATTTATCAGTGGAGAACCTGAGGAGCTTAGAGTAAGAATATATACAGTTACGGTGCTTTTTGTTTGATTCTGCCATGTTTCACAGGATGTTACCACCCAAAACTTCTATCTTACCTGCTTGGCATGAGGAGTCTTACCTAATAAAACCAGTTTCCAAATGCAAGTGAAGACAAATTCATGGTTAAAAATTCATAGGCAAGATTTTATTTTCCTATTCCAAATTTAGATTGAGTTAGCACAGATACCATACTATTGATGAGTGTACTCTTTTTAGCCCATGGCTTATCTGTAACCTTTGCACTTTGAGGATCAGTGTTATATGGATGTCTCAACGACATGTGTTGTTGTTGTTGTTGTTGTTGTATTTTGTGTTTTGTTTTGTTTTGGGGGGAAGTTGTTTCGTTTTGCTTCTTGTGGTTTCCAAGGATCACATCCTGCTTTTGTGTAGGTATAAGTTCAATACTCTTAGAAGAAATGAAATTTTAACACATTAATTCCCCCTAAATTCTTCCCTTCCTTCCTTTCTGCCTTCTTTCCTTCCTTCATTTCTCACTCCCTCCCTCTCTCCCTTTCTCCCTCCCCTCCTTCTTCTCTTCCTTCTTTGACTAGGTAATACATTCATGTAGTATAAATTATAAAAATGTAAATAGGTACACTATGAAAAATAAGTCACCCCCTCTTCCTGAGGCCCCATTATTCTGGTCCCTTATTATTAATTTCTTCAGTATTTTTTCAAAATTATTTTAGGCACTCTCATGTGGTCTTCTCCCATCCATATGTCACAACATTTATACTGTAACATATATATAAGAAATATTTATATTTCATATAAAATATACTTTTAGAAGTTATCCCTTCTCTATACATAAAAACCTGTAAATATTCTGCCTAGTGGGGTCATACTATTCCATTCCATGTACATAATGTCTACTATCAATGTTTTTAATCTTTTGCCTTAACAAACAATGTACTGCATTGTATATTGCAGGTACAATGTAACTTTCATATAATTATATATATATACATATAATTATATATATTATTATGTTATAATATAATATGTATATAATATGTATATTATGTATAATATATTATACATAATATGTATATATTATGTATAATATAATATGTATATAATTATACATATATATAAAGGTACAATGTACCTTTCATATAATTATATATATATACATATAATACATTATAATACATATAATACATTATAATACATATAATACATTATAATATAATATATATGTATTATATGTATATATATTATATATGTGTATATGTATATTATGTATGTGTATATGTATAATTATATATATTATGTTATAATATAATATATATACACATATAAATATATATGTATTATGTATATATGTACATATGTATATATGTCTATATATGTCTATATGTCTATATATGTATATGTATTTATATTATATTATAACATAATAATATATATAATTATACATATATATAAAGGTACAATGTACCTTTCATATAATTATATATATATACATATAATACATTATAATACATATAATACATTATAATACATATAATACATTATAATATAATATATATGTATTATATGTATATATATTATATATGTGTATATGTATGTATATATGTATATATATTATATTATAATATAATAATATATATAATTATACATACATATAAAGGTACAATGTACCTTTCATATAATGTATATATATAATTATATATATTATTATGTCATAATGTAATATATATACATATATGTATTATATTTATATATATTATATATGTGTATATGTATATGTATGTATATATGTATATATATTATATTATAATAATATATATAATTATACATATGTATAAAGGTACAATGTACCTTTCATATAATTATATATACATATAATTATATATATTATTATGTTATAATATAATATATATACCTATATGTATTATATGTATATATATTATATGTGTATATGTATATGTATGTATATATGTATATATATTATATTATAATAATATAAATAATTATACATATATATAAAGGTACAAAGTACCTTTCATATAATTATATATATATATATATATATATATATATATACATATATATATACACGTATATGTAACGACATTTTAGGCTAATTCTTAGAAGTGGATTATGATTCAAAACATATATGCTTTTTGTGAGAAATGCAAGAAGGTATCTATTTTCCCATATTCTCACAAATATAGCCTGTTAATAGATTTTGGTCTCTACTATCAGGTAAAAATGATGTCTCATTAATTTTTAATTTTTCTTTTATATTTTTATGAACAAGAATCAGCTTTAATAAACAGGTTTAAATGTCACGTCAATTTTCTTTGTCGTAAATTTTGTGTTTATAATAGTTTGGCCATTTTTGTAACGGTTGTAGAACTTTTGTGGACTTGCAGCAGCTACGCGCCCATCATGTGTGCAAGTGAAGTGCTGAGATTATCCTGCTCAGATCCATTCTCCACCCTGATGCTACAGCAATCAAACAGTAAATCTGTTTATGCTACTGATCTATTTAAATCCCTTTGGTGGCTTCTTATTAACAAAAATAAACTCAATTACCATAAAATGGTAATGCAAAGCCCTCCATCATCTGCCTCCTGTTTATCTCTTAATTCTCAGCTTTAGCCTTCAACTGTTTGGAACCTAACTCCTCCTCCTGTAACACTAAACTGCTTCACATATCATGTTGCTTTCCCAGTGCTGTATTCTATTTCTAAAATACATTCCTCTTGGTCCTCATTTCAGTCACCAACCTCTTATCCTCTATCCTATACTCACAGCCTTTTCTGAGTTAATTTCTTTTTTTTTTTAACGTTTATTTATTTTTGAGACAGAGAGAGACAGAGCATGAACGGGGGAGGGGCAGAGAGAGAGGGAGACACATAATCGGAAGCAGGCTCCAGGCTCTGAGCCATCAGCTCAGAGCCCCACGCGGGGCTCGAACTCACGGACCGCGAGATCGTGACCTGATCTGAAGTCGGACGCTTAACCGACTGAGCCACCCAGGCGCCCCTTCTGAGTTAATTTCTACTCATCCTCTAGGATGCATTTAAACTTTAACTCCCTTTAATCTCTCAAGGCGCTACTCTTCTGCATATTCAAATTGCCTATTGTCACTATTAAAATTATCTGATTCTGTGGCTGTCTCTCCACTTGGCTGAGAACATATTGTCAAGGACTCTTTTCTATTAATCTTTGAATTCCTAGAATGTAGCCTGTGCACAACAGGTACTCAGTAGTATGTATTAAATAAATGAAAGTACCCACAAGTAAACTTGGATAACCCTTCCCAGGAAGAGAGAATTAGAAAAAGTGTGGAAGGACAAAATGGATTCGATGGTGTACTCTTCTTCCTAACCACTTCCTGCCTCTCACCAAACGCACTGTTAGGCAGGTATATTAGTTTTGAGTTACACAAAGAAGCAGTGGAGATACTATGGCTAAAAAGGAAAATGCACACACACACACACACACACACACACACGTTTTCAGAAGATCATTGAGTTGGTAGAGCACACACATAGGATAAATATCTGTAATTAAAAAATGCACACAAACGAATTGTTCCAGAATGTGAAAAAATATTATCAGAGCCGGGGAAGATCCATGCCTCTCAAGAAATAAAGAATATTTTCATCTGAGATGAACTGGTCTCATTAGTGTTGGTTGGCTATCACCATCATCATGGAAACCTAATTCACATTTTGAGCAGTATTTTTAAAAGTTTATTCCTGATGTTGAAATCACTCAGCTGTTTCAGAAGACAAAACAAAACAAAAAGTACAATTGCCGTGAAGGCAATTCTTAGATGATCAAAGCTCTATCTCAGTGATAGCCCGTGTTATACAATCCCCTTTCATAAATGCTATTTTAAACAGTTAACCAGCACAGTGTTGGAGGTCTGTCTGGGCTCTTGACTGGGGCTGAAGGTCCCAGAAAATTAGAGGAATTCTGGGAATCAGTATCTTCTCTTTTCACCATACTGTTATTGTCTTGGTTACAGCAAGGGAAAGAGATATTTAATACAAAATATTGGGTCGGAATCTTTTGTTTAGGTTATCTGATCTCACTGAACTCTTGCTGAAAGTAGATCAGAGAAAAGAGGAAGGAGAGGGTCCCCAGGCTCATACTAATGGCCAGTTTCCTGCATTAGGGGCAAAATACATTTCTAAATCCTGGTCTGAGACATCAGCCATTTTAGGTAGGGCTCCAAATTAAAAAAGACAGATTAAAATAGATTACGGAGGGGGGAAAAAGAATAGTGGAGGAGAAAGAGAGATGCGTTTTGTTTTGTTTTGTTTTGTTTGTTTTGTTTTAGACTACGGGGGGGGGGGGGGGGGGGGCTTTCATAGTCAAAGGGCTAGACAACCAGCCTCAGAAAATAAGAGCCAAGGTAATTCTGGCCCTCAGGCAATGAAAACCAGGGAGGCGCATCCTCAGCTATCTCTTCCTTTCTCATTTCTGCTTCTCTTGGCCTGCTGCTTTTACTCTTTCTTATAAGGAAGTGTCTTTACAAAGTGGAAGATAATGATTCTGACAGCAATGGCTTTACCACCTCACAGCCTCAGAGTAGAGAAAATGAAGATTTTACTCCACAGTTCCTGGAATGAAATATTCCTGGAACAGCATGCAATTCACCAGGCTCAGCTTGAGCCACGTGGCCACCACTTGGCTAAGTCTGGGACTTGTGGGGGTTGGGGCACTATGAAGGTTCCAACTTGAACCTTCATAGTTCAAGGGGTGTGAGGTGTTCTCTGAGAACCACAGGATGGAAGGTAGAGAAGGGAGTGTTATCAACAGCAGAAAAAAGGGAGGAATTGGGGCAGAAAAATAAAAGACATCGACTTCAGCAACCACCAGAATAACATTGATTTTAGGGGACATTATGTTCTGTTTTAACAGTGCTCCTGACAGATGAACTTTGTGAACTTACAAATTGGGGACCGCCTATATCTGAAAAATTACTCAAGGGAAAAAAAGACAATGGTTGTGGGAGAAAGTGCATCATGTCATTTATCATCTGTTTTCCCCTTGAAGAACAGGCGTGGCTTTCCTTTGGGTTTCTGGTAGTTCCAATGAGGCTGCTTCCTTAGTTGATAGGCCAAAGCCATTGCCCTTTAGGTCAAAGCCCAAAGTCAGTCTGATTGTCAGCAGTAAAATCTCTCCCGTCCTCTGAGGAGTGAATCAGGAAATCCTTTAGAGTATAAAACATATAGATTATTTTCTTCACAGGTCAAAATTTATGACATACAATATCAAAATAGAATTTAACACCATACAAATAGTGTGTCTATAGTCTCTATAGTTGATTCTAGTTTATTCTAAAATAGCTGCCATTAGGCTCAGGTTAAAATTTTCCCTGTGATGAAAGATTTGTCATAATCATCCTGATACTATGTAGACACATATAGATAATAGATAGATACCAAAATAATATCAATGATTATCCTCCAAAAGCCACACTATGCTTACTTGACCATATAGCCCTGTCCTAGAGTACCTGAGTGAGTAACTCCTCTGTCCTGAAGAAAAACTTATAGAAATACCATGTAGGAAAGTTGCTCTGATTTTTGGCAAATAACTCTGGAAAGATTTTTTAAAAGTCATTTCATGCAATTGTTTTACAAATGTTAAAAAAAAAAAAAAAAGGAACAAGAGCATGGAAAGTTTCCCAAAGTGCAGAATGTAAATCCAACAATCACAACTGAAATACAGTTCCTAACAGCTACCAGACTCTCAACAACTCCCTAGGCAAAAGCTCCCAGAAAAAAAAAAAAGTAACTTTTTTTTTATTTGTAAAGTTAAAATACCCTCCTCCTATGTTTATTTTCTTTCTTTCCCTTAAAAGCCGAAGAATGTAAGATTTCATAACAACAGACATTCATCTTGCTTTTGGTTGAGTCACTTTATGCAGATATGTGACCCGTTGAAAAGAGAATTAAGAAAAAAAATGTTCTGTTGCTGGCATTTTTCTACACTCACTGGAGCATCTGAGGTGACAGCACGGTCATCAGAAATTATCACGTTCTATGATTGAGTCATAACCATTCACTTTCGGAGCCATTGGACTAAAGGGTTTTGCTCTGGAAAAATTGTGCATACCCAGTGTGCAACAGACTTATTTCATACAGTCAGTGGTGATTCTTGTGATTTACTTTTGAATAATTGTTTAATGACCATACACATCTCCCTAGACTTTCAGCCACCCCTCTTAAAATTCTGTTTCAGAAATCACATTGGGAGAAGCAATGGCAAGTACCCAAAGGATTGAGGGTCTCGAATCTCAGTACTTTTTCAATGCAGAGAGGCACTAAATAGAATTACCACATACGAAACAGCTCAGTGTTCATTTCTTATGTTTTGTTACACTTTTTTTCTTTTTTTTATGACTAGCTGAGATTGAACAGTAAAAGAAGTAAAAAGAAAATAACATCAAATTTGAGGTCTTCTAATTCAGTCCTGACAGAGTGATATGCCATCTAGAGCACATTACGTCAATTGTCTGAAATTCAATTCTCTTCGTATCATTTAATGATAGCTACTGTAACAAACAACTGCAAAGCCTCATATATTCATTATCAATACATAATAAAATATATTTTCTGATCACAAAATCCAATGAGGATTTTCTTTATCAGATGATCCTTGGGATAACACTCTTTCAAGAAGCAATTTAGGGGGGGTGCCTGGGTGGCTGTCGGTTGAGTCTCTGACTCTTGATTTTGGCCCAGGTCGTGATTTCAGAGTCGTGCACTGAGCGTGGAGCCTGCTTGAGATTCTGTCTCTCTCTCCCTCCGCCTCTCTCCCCTACCTGTGTTCATGCTCTCTCACTATATACATACATACATACATACATAAATTTAAAGAAGCAATTTAGGTATCATTCCTCTTCCATATTGTGGCTCTGTTAATTCAGAGTCTTTCAGTTTTGGTTCCAAAGACAGGGAGAAAGAGAGAGAGCAAGAAAGACCTTGTAGGACGATTCAGGGGCCAAACCTGGAAGTGGCTTATATCATCATATCATGGCTTATACCATTCCATGTACAAGAACTCCTTCGGGGCGCCTGGGTGGCGCAGTCGGTTAAGCGTCCGACTTCAGCCAGGTCACGATCTCGCGGTCCATGAGTTCGAGCCCCACGTCAGGCTCTGGGCGGATGGCTCAGAGCCTGGAGCCTGTTTCCGATTCTGTGTCTCCCTCTCTCTCTGCCCCTCCCCCGTTCATGCTCTGTCTCTCTCTGTCCCAAAAATAAATAAACGTTGAAAAAAAAAAAAAATTTAAAAAAAAAAAAAAAAGAACTCCTTCAACAGGATAAGATTCAGTCAAAGTTGCAAAAAGACCGTGAATCTTTGGAAGGCCAGAACCATGCGTGATGTTTCTTATAATTTCCCACATACGTGCATACAACTTATGGGGACTTATTAATATTTACCATGGAAGATGCTGAAAGGCTTGAAGGTAGGGTGAAATTGGTGAAAAGAGCAAAATAAAGATAGGGTGCTCTTGAGGCAAACTTTTTTTTAACCTCGATAGGTGACCGTTAGCCAGTCTCGGCATGGAGAAAAAAGTCAATACGGAATTAAACAGTCAGTCCTCAAGAAAATCCCTCCCAACCCCATTACATGAACATCTCCATTTCTGTTGAAGGACTCCGATCACATTCCCAGTCACAGCAATGCAGCTGCATGTCATAGCAGTGAGGCTCTTTCTCGGGAGAAGGACAGGTCTTCAAAGGGCCTCAAAAACTTTTATTTTAGAGTTTTGTATTGACTTTATTTGTTGCTCGTGGTAGCTTTCTGTTGTTGTTGTTGTTGTTGTTGGGTGTATTTTTCATTTTTTTGTTTTGTTTTGGGTTTTTTGGTGGTTTTTTTGTTTTGTTTTGTTTTGTTTTGTTTTTGAGATGAAAAGCAAACACTTATAGATCAAAGAGTCTTGCTTTTGTAGGAAGTTTTCCAGAATCCATAAACTATCTATGAGGACAATTCTTCAAACACACAATGATTTCAACAAAATAAAACAAAGCTGTTGGACTTCTGCCCTACGTCGTCAGGCACAAAGGCATGTCTCTCCATCAGAAAACCCTTTGCTATAGCCTAGCCTCATGACTTGACTGCCTGCTGACTTCTATCAGTTCTGATGCCAATCTGAGCCTCGTTTCTAAATCCCAAGTGGACAATGGATACACTGTCTTAAAAGCATACCCATACTCTTACACCGATAGAGAAATAGATGAACTTTGGGAAAATTTAATAATAGCTAATATTTATCAAGTACTTCCTTTGCGCCGGGCTCTACTCTAAGATGTTTATATGTATTAACACAATTAATCCTTTCTTTGCGAGAGAGAAAAAGAAAAAAACAACCCTCCTACCTGAGAGGAAGTGGTTAAAAAAAATTTTTTTTTAACGTTTATTTATTTTTGAGACAGAGAGAGACAGAGCATGAATGGAGGAGGGTCAGAGAGAGGGAGACACAGAATCTGAAACAGGCTCCAGGCTCTGAGCTGTCAGCACAGAGCCCGACACAGGGCTTGAACTCACAGACCACGAGATCATGACCTGAGCCGAAGTCAGCCACTTAACCGACTGAGCCACCCAGGCGCCCCGGAAATGATTTTTTTTTTTTATTTTTTTATTTTTTTTTATTTTTGGGACAGAGAGAGACAGAGCATGAACGGGCGAGGGGCAGAGAGAGAGGGAGACACAGAATCGGAAACAGGCTCCAGGCTCCGAGCCATCAGCCCAGAGCCCGACGCGGGGCTCGATCTCACGGACCGCGAGATCGTGACCTGGCTGAAGTCGGACGCTTAACCGACTGCGCCACCCAGGCGCCCCCGGAAATGATTTTTTAAACAGGATGATGCATCCCCCCGGGGAGTGAGGGTAAGAGTGACATTCTAGTAGCCGACGCTCTAAGATTGTTTTCCAGCATCTCCGACATGTAGAGAATTTGGAAGTCAACACTCCCATCTTTACAACAAGAGAAAATGGGACGAACTAAAAATCAACTCTTTTGAACCTATCAGAGAACTGAGGCTTTAGGGGCAATATGGATGTGAAGGTGATGCCAGAGGGTGATGCTTACATGACACACAGAAGCCACGGGAACCATAAACGTGAAGGAAGCCGTGCGTGGTGAGTTTGATAAATTTCTGGCGGTTGAGTTGGATTAGCTTATGTGACAGAGATTCTTGGTAGCCACAGTCGTATGGTGCCCCCACAGCTTCCTGGGCTTTCCTTCCAGCAAACCCACTGGGTTCTCAGGTTCGCAAGATGGAATGCTGAGAAAGATCCCCTCCTGGCTCTGGCAGGAAAAGAAGAGTAACAGTAGAGAAGAAACATACTTAAGGCATTCTCCACAGCCAAGACCTACTCTGTAGGGAAAAATAAAACTTTGCCAGAGCCTTATCTCACCTGCCAGAAGGGCATTTCTGTCACTTCACCCCCCCCCCGTGTAGCTTCCGTGATTCAACCAAGAGGGTGAGGGGATCTCAGCAACACATGTGACTGCATGTACTTTTGAGCCCACCTGGTGCCCATCATGAAGTTCAATCCTTTTGGGACATAGGACTGCAGCAAAAACTCCAACCCACCACCTCAGTGGACCCAGGAAGGTCACGTCTGCCAGCTCTCCAAGCAGCTGCAGCAGAAGGACGACGTCTGCTCCCTGCCCGTTCGCAAGGATGATGAGGTCCAGGTGGCTCAAGGACACTACGAAGATCAGCACACTGGCAAGGTCGTCGAGGCGTAGAGGCAGAGACGGGACTGTATCACCTACATCAAGTGGGAGAAGCCTGAGAAAGCTCACCGCATAACCATTCACGTGGGCATTCACTCGAGCAGGGTGATTGTCACCAGGCTAAAACTGAACGAAGAGTGGGGAAAAAAATTCTTGAGCACAAAGCCAAATCTTGACAAGTTGGAAAAGAGAAAGGCAAATACGAGGAAGCACTTACTGCGAAAATGCAGGGTGGAAACTCCGTTGTGTAACCATAGCTTAACCATAAATTTTGAGCAAATATAGACGCCTTTGGAACATTTCAAAATGTCTCGGCCATTTCACGTCCCTCCTTTTTTGCTACTGATCTGTAGCTGTACCTTTGTAATTTTGATTAACAATTCTGGGAATGAAAGTTAGAAATGACTCCCCCCCAAAACCACTTGTGAGCGTCACAGCTCAAGGACACAAGGTTACTAACAGAAAGATTTAGTCATAAGATGACAGAATGGTTTTCCGCCTCCAACCCTAGATTACTACTCCAACCCTAGGGCTCCAGTAGAATAACAGTGGATTGCGATTGTTAGTCTTGCAAGACACAGGCTCTCTCTGAGAAGTAGAACTTAGGAAAGTCCAATGTCAACAGGGGAAACAAAAACAAACGCGTTAGATGCATTTGAAGCCTTTGGCACCTACAGCTGCAATAAACATTAAACACAACCCACTCCTACCCAGATTAACACAAACTTCACGCTAAAGGATTAGTTCATTTACTTCCTGTTCTCCAAAACATAATGTCAGGCTTTCAACAAAAAAATGGGAAGCCATGCTACACAGCAAGAAAAAGCAGTCAGAAGGGACAAAGAAAGTACCAGAATTAGACTCAGGCATGGCAGAGATGCTAGAATTATCATACCGGGGATTTAAAATAAATATGATGAACATACTAAAGACTCTAGTGGAAAAAGTGGACAGGACATAAGACCAAATGAGTAATGCAGGCAGAGGGGTGGAAACTCCAAGAATCAAGAGGAAATGCTAGAGATCAAAACCAGAATGCTTTTCAGGGGCTCATCAGTGGACTGGAAGGGAGCTGAGGAAAGAAGCAGTGAGATTACAGACAGATCCAGAAAAACTTCCCAAACCGTCGAGAAGGTGAAAAGACAAGGCACATAACGAAAGAAAAGTTCTCCCAACCATGTATCTCGTAAGGGACTTGTAGCTAGAAAGGAGTCTGGCTCCTGGTTAAAAAGCGTTTTGTGGTTTCTCAGGTCTGAGCATGGGCAACGTTACCAGGCAGGCCTCGTGGGGGGAAAGCTTTGCTCCACGCCCGAGACTTGGTGCGTGGCCTGTGCGTTGCAATTTCTGAAGGCAGTTGCACTCAGGGACTCAAGCCTCTCTGGCTGGTCAAGATCATGCATTTTGCATGTTTACCTTCCTAGCCCCCTTGCTTTCGTTCCTAGCTCATTTTATCTGAGGCCTTGGACAGATCTTCTCAAGCAGCCCCGCTGAGGGTTCTGTATATGGGGGACAGGACAACTTGGAACATTTGTCCCTCCTCCAACTCAGTACCCCCGCCCCCCGTGTTTGTACACTCCTGGTCTTTCCCTCTCTCCCTTTCCTCAACCCCACAGTCCCTGAGACTGCCAGAGTTTTGTTGGGGCTTCCTCAAACGTGAGACGACACTACATCTATGTTGATCCACCTGACTGTCGACTGGTGCGTCGTCCCATGGGGAGAAACGGAAAAGGAGAGGCGGTGCCGTCTCTGATTTTAGCCTCTTGCTTATACCATCTCCGTAAGTAATTAAGGGCGTCACTCTTTCATTTTTGGCTTGTTGCTTTAAATAGCTACTCTGACACCTGGCAGCTGTGCCCTTGCTCCCAACCCAGCTGCACTCCTGACAGCGAAAATCCATTTTAAAAATGTCACAACCCAATAGTAAAAGATAATCCAATGAAGAAAATGGGCCAAAGATCTAGACAGATACTTCTTTAAAGATATACCAACGGACAGAATGAAAGAAAAAAGAAAAAAACCTACGTGAACAGAGGCTTAGCATCACTACGTTATCAGAGAAATGCACAAGAAATGAGATAACACTTTGCACCCGCTGAGAAGGCTTCCATCAAAAAGACAGAGAATAATGTGTTGGCAAGGATAGAGAGAAGGATAGAGAGAAGGAACCCATGTACGTGGCTAGTGTGAATGCAATATGCTGCAGCTGCCTTGGAAAACAGTCCGGCGATTCCTGAAAAAGGTTAAAATGGAGTTACCGTATGATCTAGCAATTAATTCTACTCCTAGCTCTGTGTGCAAACAAAGATGAAATGAAATCTAATGAAATGAAAGAGAAATGAAAACATGTGCCCTTATAAAAAACATTTAGAAATATGATGATAGCAACTTTATTCATAACAGATAAAAGGTAGGAACAACTCCATGTTAATCAGCTGATGAATGGATACATAAAATGTGGCATATCCATACCATGGCATAGTATTCGGCAGTAAAAAGAAATTAAGTACCATTCCTTGCTGGAACATAGATAAACCTTGAAAACGTTAAGTGAGAAAGCCAGCCACAAAAGGACCACATATTGTGATTCCATTTGTAGGAAATGTCAAAAACCGGCCAATCTAGACAGGCAGAAAGCTGGCTAGTTGTCTACACCTGGAGGTGATGATAGAAGAACTGATGAGTGATATTTAAGGCATGTAAGGTCTTAGTTGGGGGCAATGAAAATATTCTGAAACTGATTGTCTTGATGGAGGAGTAATTTTGTGAATTTGCCAACAGCCAGTGAATTTTATACTTTAAGGGGGCTAATTATAAGCTCTATGAATCATATCTCAATAAAGCTATAAAAAGATATAAAGTGTTAAACATTGTATGCAATTTCTGAATGAACGAAGATGAAGTTATTTAGAAACATACTAACCATATCTCTGTACAGTTTAAAATCCATTCACCCATTCTTTATCTTTCTCTGCACACAGGTATATGTTTAGCTCTTAGGATACTATTTGACATAGAGTGGTATTAATCAAAAGTTACATAACTGTGATTAGAATACCAGGAGAAGAAAGTGAGAATAGAAAAGAAGAAATATATAAACTACTAGTGTCCTGAACTTTCCAAAATGAATGACAGACATAGATTCAGGGAGCTCATAGAACACCAAACAGGGTAAATACCAAATGACAAAACACACACACACACACACACACACACACACACACACACACACACATACACACACACATAGATCATCATGTTCAAAATTTAGAAAATCAAAGACAGCTGGAGGGTGGGGAATATTAGAATTATAGTACACTTCTTGTCAGAAACCATGCAAGCAAGAAGAAAATGGGGTAAAATGTTTAAAGTTGGAAGGAAAAAAAAAAAACAACCACCTAAAAGTATTCTTCAAAAGTGAAGGAAACATAAAGACTTTCTCAGATAAACAAAAACTGAGAGAATTCATCACAAGTAGATACAGTCTTCGATAAATATTAAGATAAGTTATTCAGGGAGGATGCAAGTAATACAGATCATTCTCTGGGTTGAATTGTGTTTACCAAAAAATACATGTTGAAGTCCTCACCCCCATGGAACAGAATCACACCGTAAGCCTCATCCCTCATTGATTCGATTGACTTAGATGATGTGGTTTTAGACTCAGAATTGACGCTGAAATAATTCAGTTTGGGGGATACTGGGATAGAGTGAACATCCCTCCGAAGGAACCAACCTGCCAATGTTTTGACATTGGACTTCTAGCTCCCAAAACTGGGAGGTGAATTTCTCTTCTTTTATCCACCCAGTGTGGAATTCTTTGTTATGGCCACCCGGGAAACTAATACAGATTATAGTAGCAGTAAGTGGGATGCTGCAGTGACACATCCAAAAATGTGGAAGTGGCTTTGGAATTTGGTAATGCATAGAGTCTGGAAGAATCATGAGGCGTTGGATAGAAAGAGCCAAGGTTACCTCGAAAAGACTGCTCTAGAAACATGCATGTTCAACGTGCTTCGGGTGAGATCTCAGACAGAAATAGGGGCATGTTATTTGTAACTGGACGAAAGGTGATCCTTATCATAAAGTGGCAGAGAACTTGTCTGAATTGTGTTCTGTTGGGCAGTAAGTAGACTTTGGAAGCAATGAACACCTATGTGTAGTTGAGGCTGTTTCTGACAAAGTGTTGAAGGCATGATCGGGTCTCTCCCTGCTGCTTATAGTAAGATACAAGAGGAAGGAATTGCTGGCCAGAATTTAAGGAGGTGGATTGACCATGTCAGCAGAAACACTTCCAGCTTGGCGTGAGGGAGATAGAGACCAGATGAAATGAAGGAAGACTTTCAGACTTCTAGGATTCTGTAGGCAGGAAACAGGTGAATGGAGCAATTTAGCTGTGAAAATGTGTTACTCTTCAAAAAAAAAAAAAAAAAAAAAAAAAGACACAGAAGAATTACCTCACGGGAAGTTCAGAGGCCAGTGGGTCTGTCATTGACATTAAGGCCCCAAGGCCAAAGGCCCAGGGCACTGGGTCACAGCCTCCTCTGTTCCAAAAGTCAGGGCCACATCATGAGTTCCAAAGGGTGGGGTCACTTCCCAGGCAGAGAAGTGACCACCCAAGGCTGCCACCCCAGTAGGCTCAGAAGACAAAGCATTGAACCAAAGAGGATTAGTCTCCAAGGTTAAAATCTAATGGATTTATCCTACTAGTTTTCTGACTTGTTTAGGACCCACGATCCCCCCCACCCCACCCCGCCCCCGCCCCTTTTCCTTCTTATTTGATCATCTTCGAACGGGAACGTCTATCCTATGCCTGCCCTACCACTGTATTTTGGAAGTGGGTAACTTGTCTGGTTTCCCAGGTTTGCAGGTAAAGAGGACCATTGCCCCAGAATGAATCACAACCCAAGCTCTATTCATAGCAATCTGAGTGATTTAAATGATGGGATTTTAGCGCTGGAGTTGGCAGTAAAGTGATAAAGATTTGGGGGATGTTGGGATAGGGTGAGGAGATTTCGCATGTGAGGAAGACATGGATTCAGGAGGCTTGGAGACAGACTATTATGAATTGAATTGTGTTCTCCGCATAGTGGTATGTTGAAGTCCTAACCTCAGCCACTGAGAATGCCACTTGATTTGGAAACAGAGTCTGTTCAGCGATAATCCAGTTCAAATGAAGTCATTAGGGTAGGCACTAATCCAATATGAATGGCGTCCTTATAAAGAGGGGAAATTTGGACATAGATTTAGACACAGAAAGGGGCAATGATGTGAAGATACAAAGAGAGTGCCATCTGCAAGTCAAAGAATGCCTGAGACTATCAAAAGCTAGCAGAGGGGACCGATTCTCCCTCACAGCCCTTGGGGGAACCAATGTTGCCTGCACCCCGATTTCAAACTTCTGACCTACAGAATCAAGGGACAATAAATTTCTGTTGTTTAAACCACCCATCTCGTGGTAATTTATTATGGCCCAGAAATTTGGTCCTACATAAAGAAAAGTAGCAATATCAAAACCACTCTAAATATGAAGCAATTAAAAGTCAAAAATTGCCAGAAGGCATAAAAAAAATACTACCCAACTATCTACTGTCTATGAAAAAGACTTAAATTTTTTTTTAATATGAAATTTATTGCCAAATTGGTTCCCATACAACACCCAGGGCTCATCCCAACAGGTGCCTCCCCAACGCCCACCACCCACCCTTCCCTCCCTCCCACCCCCATCAACCCTCAGTTTGTTCTCCGTTATTAAGAGTCTCTTATGTTTTGGCTAAAATAAAAACAAAACTTACTTTAAATGTAAAGATTCAAAGAGATTGAAGGTAAAGGGATAGAGAAAGATATGCCAGCTAACAGTAATCAAAAGAAAGCCTAAAGTGGCTGTATTAATTTCAGGCAAAGCAAGCTTCAGAACAAGAAGGGTATCAGAGATAAAGAGAGGGATTACATAATGACAAAGGGTCAAGTCTGCAAGAAGACATAACAGTCCTAAACATGTATGCACCTAACATCAGAGTGTCAAACTACTTGAGGCAAAACCTGGTAGCTCTGGAAGGAGAAATAGATGACTCCACCATCACTTGGTGGACATCAGGGCCACTGAGGCACCCCTAAATTGACATTACAAGACACCCCTAAATTGACATTACTATCCGTTTGCCAAGAATTCTTTATTTTGATGACTGCCTTCCATCCACAAAAATGTAGACTATATGCACTAGGGCACATAATACCATGATAAATTGAACATGCAAACATATATATTTATGGTATTTAGGCATCTCCCTCAACATATCATCGCTTAGTTTAATAATCACACAGTGAGGGGCACCTGGGTGGCTCAGAAGGTTGAGCGTCCAACTCTTGATTTCCACTTGGGTCATGATCCCGGGGTCCTGGGATTGAGCCCTGAGTCAGGCTCGACCCTGAGTGTGGAGCCTGCTTGGAATTCTCTTTCTCTTTCTTCCTCTCTCTCTCTCTCTCTCTCTCTCTCTCTCTCTGTCTCTCTGTCTGTCTCTCTCTCTCTTCCCCCTCTCTCCTGCTCACGCACACTCTCTCTCTCTCCAAAAAAATAAAAAAGTTAAAATTAAAAATAAAAATAATTAAAATACACGGTGATCTTTGCTTTTTTCCTGCATGTTTCTTCCTAAAAAGTATCCTCTACAAGGTGCTGTTAATGTCATCAAGGCACCATCATATAGAGGGAATCACAACTGAATGCTTCTTTAATTTCCTGAGCCCATCCTGGACCATTAGATTGAAACAAAGGAGCTGATTTCTGTAGGGTAATCTCTTCACCCTTATAAGGCATCTGTAAATCTGTCTAAAAGAAAGGATCATTCTCTTGTTCTAGCTTTTCTTTTTCACCATTATTCATTTTCCAGCCCCTTTCCCTCTTTTAATTCATTCTTGGTTTTCACTCAAATCCTCCTCCTATCCCCAGAGCACAACGGTAAGGTTCAGCAGAGGATTAACCCACAGAGGTGGCAGTAATAAGTCTTGCCAATGCCTTTCCTTTTGCAAATAGAGTAAGATTGGATAAGTACAACCTTAAGACTGTCTCATCCAATGGGTATAAAAGCAGAAACAGATCCACCTTAGACAGGTAAGGAGAAACACTAACCCATCATCCTCTTAGGAAACTGTACAGTGACATTCAGGGATAGTGTCCCGGTGGCATGATAAGCACTTGACCTTTTTGACGCTACTCTTAAAGTGAAATCCAACTCCTGGCACTACAGAATCAGACGAAGACAAAGAACAGAAAATTAGAAGTAGAGAAAAAAGCTTATGTAGGTTCCCATGCCCCACCCCTCTTCCCTGTCTTCTCCACAATATCTCAACAATTTGTCCAATGGAAAACTTGCTTTACTTCTATGCATATCAGATCTTCACACACATTTATTCAACCATAGAGGCCATCACTTCAATCCGTCCTCAGCCTCATTTTTGTAAGCAAATGTTTCTACTGTTCATTCCAATGTTCATCCGGCCCACTTCTTTGTAGGGCTAAACTCTTGCATACGATGCTTTGTAGTCCATGTTATATTACACCTGCAATAAAATTGGTTCTTTGACGGGGTGATATATAAGCAAGATAAGCTAAGATATATAAGCAAGGTCCAGACTGAAATAATATTTTCCCCTAGCCTCTATGGTGGTAGGGGAATTTGCTTTAAGCTGTCAGATATGCAATCCAAACCCAGAATGAATATCTATCCCAGTGAAGGTCCATCGGTACCCCTGCCCCTGCCCTGCAGAGTCACGAATTACCTACCAGCTATGGGTGGGCCCGGATCACCTTGGTATGAGGCCCACGGCTGTATTTAGTCTCTGATATTCCTGTTGACAGAGCAATTTTTAGTCACTTTTCAAGTTTCTGAGTGACAGAGTTAGATACATCTTTTTTTCTCGAAAAAAAGATTGTTGCATTGCTCGAATGTCTACAATCATTGATCTCCTTACCCAAAAGCCCACCTCCACGTATAAATGGGTATTCACTTTTGGGTTCAAGTCACCTTAGAAATCAGAAGGGGGGTTTTGATGGGCATCAATATGTCCCACTTTAGCTTCTCCGTTCAAGTTCAGGTTCTCTGAAACAGAGCATCCCAGCTGGGTGTTCCTTTAATTTTCCATTCATCTAACAGATTCTTTTCCAAATCACATTACCAGTCCATTAGTCCTAGTCCAAGCATCCTGGCTGTTGCCACTGGGTGGCAGTAACAGACTTCTGCCACCTGCCAGTAGCAGAAATTTCCACAATAATCACCGCCTTGCCCAGTCCTCTTATCATGTATCTATCAGCTTTTTTTTACAGGCCATATTGAACTATGACATAAGGAATCTGTGAACTCTAATTATCACCGCTTATCACAGATCCCTAGTTAAAGCCAAAATCGCTTTCCAGAGTATCTCATAGGGTTTTAAATTAACCACTTGAGTGGGCTCCAGTAATTCTACATATTTCCTATCTAACATGCGTGATTAAACGGGGGGGAGGAGCATACCTGCACAACATCCCTTTCCCAATGATTTGGAGAAGGCAAGAGCCCACTTAAACATCACATCCTTTGCAAGGATATATTCTGGTAAGAGTGAGGCAAAAACTGTGCAAAATTTGTATACATAAATCCCCACTCTAAGCCACACTGTCATATGCTATCCTACCCACACATCACCACGTTCCCCTAATGTAATTACAGTGCCCTTTAACACCACATTAGCAGGTTTGGGTGCCAGTGTCCATCTAGCAATCCCGATAAAGTTTCTTCACCACCCCATAGGCCTCTTGACCCAGATCAATGCAAATGACTGTGGGTCCCCAGCTGGGTTTTTTTTTTCCTAAGAGACTTGGACTCTCCCATCACTCAAAGTCATAATTCTCTCTTTGCTTTGCACTTTTTACATTGGCATCGGCTCGGGAGAGATTTTAGGCTCTTCTTCTGTGTAATATTCAGATTTTTAATCCTCCAAGACCAGGGTAGTTTGAATGAATCTGTCTTGATCATTTTACAATCTGAGGAGATGACTTTGGAGTTTTTATAATCTTTTATAGTGATTCATTAACATTTAGTGACTACTCCATTTATCTCCTCCTTCCCGCACCTTCTCGTGCCATTTTTAATCAACCATAAAACATGCTGCCTGGTTTAATTATCCCAAGGTTTTTTTTTCATCTCTTGTATTCTTATTGCCCTAGTTCTTCTGAATAATCCTATTCTCCCCCTATCATTAAACCCCATTCACGATTCAGAAGAACTGAGCAAGGAGATCGAGGGGGTCTTCTCTCAAATCATCTTGTCCCTCCCAACAAAGTAGGCACCTGCCATGTCCACGGAATTGTAACTCTTTTACCTTAGTACCAACCATCACCTGACTCAGAATCACAGTGTTAGGTTATGCATCATCACAGAATCAATCTAAAGATGCTGAATTCTTGGCATTTCAGTAGTCTTGGAGTATTCCATTTACTAGACAAGAGAGGCAATGGGCAGTTCTCCTTCCTGGGGCATGTACCACACACTTTTGCCATCATAAGCTTAACCGAGTGGGAGTTTGCCCCTGTGGCCACATCTCTGTGAAAGCTCCAAGCCAAGTTAGGATCTTGAGTTCAACTGCACATGATGTCACCTCTAATTCCCCAAACTCAATTTCCATTTTACCAGCCATCCCCAGTAGAGCTACAAAATGGATCCACAAGGTCACGTAATTCTATCATTGACCGAATTCCAATCAAAGCAAGTGTCTTTAGAAATCCCTCCTGGATACTCCATTCCTCCCCTTTACAGACAGTCACAGGCCCTAAATGGTGGTGCTGGCAGCTTCAGGGTGCTCTTGGTCACTTGAGCTCCAACAGATAGGGGCAGCAAGGCTCCGGCTCTTGGCTGACTTCTCCTCATATTGAATCTCTTTTGCTTTCTATTTAGCTACCTCTCCTGCACCTGGGCCCACAAATGCTTCTCTGCCTGTCAGTGAAAGAAGTATTTCTATGATGTCCACCTAGAATGGTCAGGGAGAAACCACCTGGAAACAATGTTTGCATTTCCCCCCCCCCCGCCCCCTCCCCCCATATCTCATCTTCCTCTCTCCTGAACCATGCCTTAGGCTTTATTATCTAAATTACAGTGGGGGAGGGTCATTTCAAATGTCCCATCTGGGTCACAAACTGCATGGTGTTCAGCTAACAGTATGGTGTTCCCCTGCTTGGGTATTTTGAGAAGAACTCACCGCCGGACTCTACAGAGTGTACCCACACAAGCCTTCTATTTAAAGATAAAAGACACAAAAGGGGATTGGAAGGTACAAACTTTCGGGTACAAAATAAATAAGTCAGGGAGACAAAAAGCACAGTACAGGAAATATAGTCAATGAAGACTGTAATTAATGTTGTTTGGTGACAGATGTTGACTACACTTACCACGGCAAGCACTGAGTGATGTATAAAATTGTTGAGTCATTATGTTGTACACCTGAAGCTAATATAACACTGTATGTAATTATACTTCAATAAAACTAATAAAATAAAGGTAAAGGATGCAGGGCAGGAAGAAAAAGAGAATGCTGGCAAGCATCAAGGAGGCCCAGGGGGCCTCACAAGACCCAAACGCCCTAGGGCCCTTTCTCTGAGCACCATGGACTGACTGATCCTTCTGCTTGAACCAAGAGATCTCTGTAAGGAATCTGAAGTGGAAATCCCACCCAAAAAGCCCTCAGTGGCTCCTTAAGGAGCGAAGCCAGGTTATCAAACTGGTTAGGCCGGTTGCAAACCATCAGTTAAAGGAACTGACCCTGGAGGTCAGCCTGGGAGTTTTGGGTCTTAAGCAGCACATCGTAAATACCACTGCCATTGTCTTGGCCAAAAGTAAAACCAGTCATTCAGCAGTGCCCAGAGATAAAAATCGAACATTTCCAGTCCAAAGATAAATCAGCTTTCTCTCCACATATCAGCTCACTGGAAAAACTTAAAGCATTTGTTGCCTACATCATGATTTAATTATTACACTATTGTTGAATATTAAGTAAAAATTGCTTTATGTTTTATCTCTCCACCTATATCATAAGCTTTTTGATGAATGAGTCCATTTATTAGTTACTAAATTAACATTTATCGAATAAAAGCATGAAAATTATGTAATTAATAAGTGAAGAACATTGATATTGAGATAAATTAGAAATAGATGACTGGTAATCCAGGATACTAAAATGGATCCTATAATCACCATGAGAGAGATACCAATAGCCAGTTCCTTTCTGGGGAAATCTACTACCTCAAAATTTCTATGTCGGTTTCACATCACTTAAATATGGCACTGCTTGAGAAATCCAAATTGCTGGTCAATATAATCCTCTGGGTTCTATGCAGCTCAGCAAAACAAGAAAGAATGATAAAATAAGTGGAAAGGAAAAAAAAATTTGTTACGAACAATTTGATTTTCTTTTTTTCTTTCTTTTATCCCTCCTCCTCCTCCTCCTCTTCCTCCGCCTCCTCCTCCTCCTTCTTCTTCATCTCTTAATTTTAGGGAGGGAGAGTGCACGAGTGCGGAATAGAGAAGGAATGGGGAGGGGGAGGGAGAGAGAGAGAGAGAGAGAGAGAGAGAGAGAGAGAGAGAATCTTAAGCAGTATCCACACTCAGTGTGGAGCCTGATACAGTGCTCCAAGGGCTCTATCTCATAACCCTGGAATCATGACCTGAGCTGAAATCAAAAGTAGGGCACTCAACTAACTGAGCCACCCAGGCACCCCTTCTTCTTCTTCTCCTCCTTCTCCTCCTTCTCCTCCTTCTTCTTCTTCTTCTTCTTCTTCTTCTTCTTCTTCTTCTTCTTCTTCTTCTTCTTCTTCTTTTAAAGAAAACTCCAGAGAATCACATATGAAGAGCTTCTGAAATCTTAGCAATATTCTTTTTTTTTCCCCTTGTATGATAGCTATACAGATATTTATTTTAGTTTTTCATTGTACTGGACATTTATGCTTTATTCACTTTTTGAATGTGTGTTACATTTTACAAATCTGAAAACAAAATTCTAAAATTTATGAGAATTAACAAATGATTGAAAATAAAATAAATAAGTCAACCAATAAACTAAAATCAATAATGATCCTATATAGCAGCAATAATAAATTAAAAGATGTAATTAAAATAAATAAAATGTATCTTAATTTATAAGAAAGTATCCCAGGAATTGGGAGGGAGTGTTGGAAAGGTCTGGAAAAGATGTCTGCTTATGTGTCCAGACAGCAAATTGAGACCCATCTGAGTTGGAAGTCATATCTAGCCATGTTTTATCTGGGAACATGAGGAATTATCTGAGCCATTTTTTTTTTCTACTAAAGCCTCTTATTTCTCACTACCAATGTTAGACTTCCTCTCCAAAGTATTCCTGACTGTTCTAGGAAAATCCCCTTTCCTTACAATACTTAATGCACTAAGTGGCTCCCATTTTTAAAATATGACTTCCTTCTCTATATGAATAAGATCAAGAAATAGACTTGATGGTTCATTTCCTTGTAGTGCTAGAATATATTCAACTGTCTGGATGTACCACAGTTTATCCATTTTCCTACTGAAGGACATCTTGGTCGCTACCACGTGTTGACAATTACAAATGTATCCGCTGTAAACATCTGCATGCATTTTTGTGTAGACACACGATGTCAGATCATTCAGGTAAATACCAAGGAGTACAATCACTGCATCATATGGTGAAGAGCATGTTTAATTTTATAAGAAACTACCAAATTGTTTTCCAGAATGGCTATACCATTTTGCATTGCCACCAACAATGAACAAGAGTTGTTGCTCACTACCATTTGGCGTTGCCAGTGTTTTGGATTTTGGTCATTCTCACAGGTGCGCAATAGTATCTCATTGTTGTTTTAAATTGTAATTCCCTAAGGACATAGGACACTGAACGTCTTATCATATGTTTATTTTTCATCTGTATATCTTCTTTGATGAGGTATCATTTGCCCATTTTTTAATTGGTAGTTCATTTTGTTATTGGTGGTTTTTTAAATACTTGAATGATAATCCTTTATCAGATGTACCTTTTACAAATATTTATTTCCAGTGCAAGGCTTGTCTTTTTATTCTCTTGATGTTGTCTTTCACAGAGCATAAATTTTTAGTTTTAATGAAGTTCAACCTATAAATTATTTTTGTTATGGATTGTGCTTTTGCTGTTGTATGTAAGAAGTCATCCCCATACCAAGCTCAAGTACATTTTCTCCTATGTTATTTTCTATGAATTTTTGTATTTTTGCATTTTATGTTTAGGTCCGTTAACCACTTTAAGTTAACTTTTGTGAAAGGTGTAAGGTCTGTGTCTAGAAGCATTTTTTGTTTGTTTGTTGTTTGTTTGTTTTGGCATATGGAGGTCCAGGTGTTGATAAAAGTACGTTTTCTCCATTGTATTGCCTTTGTTCCTTTGTCAGAAAATTAACTATATTTATGGGTGTATATTTCTGGGCTCCCTGTTCTGTTTCTCTGATCTATTTGTCTATTCTTTTCCAATAAACACAGTATCTTGATTACTATAGATTTATAGTAAGTCTTGAAGCACTGTCAGTCTTCCAACTCTGTTCTCCTTCAACAATGAGATGACTATTCTGAATCTTTTGTCTCTACATATAAAAATTAGAATCATTTTATTGATATCCAAGAAATAATTGGCCCAGATTTTGACTAGGATTCCAGTGAGTCTATAGATCAATTTGAGAACTGACATCTTGACAATATTGAGTCTCCCAAATACGTAAATATGGAATCTCTCTCTATTTAGTCCTTCTTTGACTTCTTTCATCAGAGATTATAGTTTTCCTTATACATAACTTGAATATATTTTGTTGGATTTGTATCTAAGTATTTCATGGGGTGGGGTCAGAAAATGGTAATATATTTTCAGTTTCAAAACCCACTTGTTCATTACTGGCATATAGGAAGGGGTCAACTTTTGTGTATTAACCTTGTGTCCTGCAACCTTGCTACAAATGCTTATTAGTCCCAGGAGTTTTTGTCAAGTCTTGGATTTTCTACATAGACAATCATGTAATCAGCAAACAAAAACCATTTATTTTTTTCTTCTCAAACTTCCTCTGCTTTATTTCCTTTTCTTATCTTACTGTATTAGCTAGGACTTCTAAGAGCACAATGTAGAGAAAGAATGATGAGAGAGGATATCCTTGCCCCTCTCCTAATTTCAGCAGGAAACTGAGTTTCTCACCATTAAATACAAAATTAGCTGCAGGTTTTGGGGAGATATTGTTTACAAGTTGAAGAGGTTTCTCTCTTTTTCTAGTTTGCTGAAAGTTTTCATCATGAATGAGTATTGGATTTTGCCAAATGCTTTTTCTTCATTCATGGATATGGTCATGTAAATTTTCGTCTTTAGTTTGCTGATATGATGGATTGCATTAATTGATATTTGAATGTTGAACCCACCTTGAATACATAGGATGAATCCAACTTGGTTGAGGTGTATAATTCTTTAATATATATATTGTTGGATACAATTTACTAATATTTTATTGAGGATTTGTACATCTATACTCATTAAAAATATGAGTCACAGGGTGCCTGGGTGGCTCAGTTGGTTGAGTGTCTGGCTTCAACTAAGGTCATGATCTCGCGGCTCATGAGTTCATGCCCCCATAGGCTCTGTGCTGACAGTTCAGAGCCTGGAGCCTCCTTCGGATTCTGAGTCTCCCTCTCTCTCTACCCCTTCCCCCTCTCTCAAAAATGAATACACACACAAAAAATTCTTTAATACAAAAAATACTGGTCTCTAGTTTGTTTGTAATGTCCTTTTTGGTTTGGTATTAGGGTAAAGCTGTTCTCATTAAATGGATTAGGACTAATTCCCTCTGCTTTTATCTTCTAGAAGACATTCTAGGGAAATGACATAATGTCTTCATTAAAGTTTTGGTAAAATTCACCAATGAGCCCATGTGGGACTGGAACTTTCTATTTTGGAAAGTTATTTGTTTCATTCCTTTAATAGATATAAGCCTATTCAGATTGTCTATTTCTTCTTGTGTGAGTTTTGGCAGATTATGTCTTTCAAGAAGGTGCATTTCATCTACGTTATCAAATTTTTGGGTATTGAGTTGTTTATAATATTTATTTAATAGCTCGTTAATGTTCGTGGGATCTGTAGTAATGTACTTTCTTTCAGTTTTGGTATTAGTAATTTGTATCCTTTTTTAAAATCTCGCTAAAGGCTTTGTTGATTATATCCATCTTTTCAAATAATTAGCTTTTGGCTTTATTGGTTTTCTCTATTGATTTCCCATTTTTAATTTTATTTATTTCTGCTTTAATAGTATATATTTTTTCTCCTGCTTACTTTTGATTTAATTTGTTCTTTGTTTTCTAATTTCTTAAAATGGAAGTTTAAATTACTGATTTTAATCTCTTCTTTACTAACATATATATATATATATATATATATATATATATATATATATAATGCTATGAATTTCCCTCTAAGCACTGCTTTGTTATGTCTCACAAATTTTAATAAGTTGTATTTCCATTTTATTTTAGTTCAAAATATCTTTTAATTTCTAAAGTTAAATTATCTTGAGATTTCTTCTTTAACCCCTGTGTTACTTGGAGTGTGTCGTTTTATAATCTCCAAGTACTTTAGAATTATCTAACTATCTTTCTGTTATTAGTTTCTAATTTAACTCCATTGGAGTCTGAGAGCAGACATTGTACTATTTCTGTTCTTTTAAATTTGTTAAGGTGTGTCGTATGGTCCAGAATGTGATCTATCCTGATGGATGTTCCATGTGGACTTGAGAAGAATGTCTATTCTGCTGTTGTTAGCTGAAGTAATCTATAGAAGTCTATTACAGCCATTTGATTGATGGTGTTGCTGAGTTCAATTATGTCCTTACTGATTTTCTGCCTAATGGATATGTCCATATTTGGAATAGGGGTTTTGGAGTCTCCAACTACAATAGTGGATTCATTTATTTTTCTATGCAGTTTTATCAGTTTTTTGATGCCCTGATGTTGGGTAACAACACATTAGGAGTTGCTATGTCTTCTTGGAGAATTTGCCACCTATTATTATGTAATGCTTCTCTCTTTCCCTGGTGACTTTCCTTGCTCTGATGTCAGATCTCTGAAATTATTATAACTACTTCTGCCTACTCTTGATTAGTCTTAGCATGGTATATCTTTCTCCATCCCTTTATTGCAATCTATATGTGTCTTTATATTTAAAGTGTGGGTTTTTTTTAGAAAACATATAATTGGACCTTATTTTTTGATCCACTCTGGCAATATCTGTCTTTTAATTGATATATTTAGATCATTGACATCCAAAGTGATTATTGATATAGTTGGAGTGATATATGCCATATTTATTACTGTTTTCTATTTGTGGCCTCTGTTATTTGTTCCTAGTTTTTTGTCTTCTACTTTTTCTCCTTTTGTGGTTTTAATTGAGCATTTTGTATTATTTCATTTTATCTTCTTTCTTTTTTTTTTTTTTTTTTTTAATTTTTTTTTTCAACGTTTATTTATTTTTGGGACAGAGAGAGACAGAGCATGAACGGGGGAGGAGCAGAGAGAGAGGGAGACACAGAATCGGAAATAGGCTCCAGGCTCCGAGCCATCAGCCCAGAGCCTGACGCGGGGCTCGAACTCGCGGACCGCGAGATCGTGACCTGGCTGAAGTCGGACGCTTAACTGACTGCGCCACCCAGGCGCCCCTTATCTTCTTTCTTAGTATATCATTTATCCTTCTTTTCATTTGTTTGTTTACTTTTTTCACAGTTGCCCTAAAGTTTGCAAATATGTTTGCAAATTAGTTTGCAACTAATTCAAGTCCATTTTCAGATAATACTGTACTACTTTAAAGGTATTGCAAGTGACTTATAATAACAAAACATTCCTAATTCCTCTCTCCTGCCCCTGTATCATTGTTGTTATTTATTTCACTTACACATTAGTATTACTGTACACATATACATTAGTTTACACATATACACACACACACACTTATGTGTATACTAACACTATATCTAACATATATACTAACACTATACTATATATGCTAATACATATACAGTAATACCATATACATATGTCTACTGTAGTAATAAATACATACTAATATTGATTTATATACATTAATACTATATACCAGCATATATTATATAAGCTAATACTATATGATATATATTAATACATAAATATATATTATATAATACATTTTTGCTATTACTATTTTGAATAAACTGTCATTTGTTAGACCAATTAATAGTTAAAAAAATAAAGTTTTTATTTTACATTTATTTATTAATCCTCTGATGCTCTTCTTTTCTTTATATAGATCCGAGCTTCTGACCTCTATCATGTTCTTTCTCTCCGAAAACCTTTTAATATTTCTTGTTTGGTAGGTCTTCCGGCAACAAATTCACTGAATTTTTGTTTTCTGAAAAAGTTTGCATTGCACTTTCACTTTGAAGGATAATTCACAAGGTAGGTAATTCTAAGTTGATTTTTCCCCCCTTCCACACTTTAAATATTTCACTCTACTCTTTTCCTGCTTTCATGGTTTCAGAGGAGAATTCCGATTTTTCAATCACTATGGCTTCAAATACTGCTTATGTTCCTTTCTTTTTTTTTCTGCTTTTGGCATCAATTGTATGTTGCATCTTTTGTAGTTGCCCCACAGTTCTAAGATATTCTCTTCCATGTTTTCAGTCTTTTTTTCCTCTTTGCTTTTTAATTTTAGAGGTTTCTATTGATACAGCCTCAAGCTCAGAAACACTTCCCTCAGTCATGTCTAGTGTATAAGTGAATCCATCAAAATAATTCTTCATTTCAATTGCAGTATTTCTGGTCTCTAGCATGTCTTTTTTATTCTTTCTTAGAATTTCCATCTCACTGCCTACATTACCCATGTGTTCTTACATATTGTCGACTTTTTCCCTTGCAGCCCTTACTTAGCAACTTGACATTGGTTGTTCTAAATTTACAGTATGATATTCCAACACCTCTGCCATATCTGATTCTCTGGCTCTGATGTTTATTCAGTCTCGTCAGACTGGGTTTTTGCCTTTTAGTATGACATAATTTTTATTGCTAGGAAGACGTGATGTACTGGGTAAATGGAACTGTCAGGGGTATACAGGCCTGGGGTATACACAGGGGTATACACAGTGGTAAGGTGTAGGGGGAGAAGACATGTTCTATAATCCTATAATTAGGCCAAGTCTTTCAGTGGGCCTAGGTCACTGGGCTATAAACTTTATCAGTGCATCTCATTTTTTTAAATATATAATTTATTGTCAAATTGGTTTCCATACAACACCCAGTGCTCATCCCAACAGGTGCCCTCCTCAATGCCTATCACCCACTTTCCCCTCTCCTCCATCCCCCATCAACCCTCGGTTTGCTCACAGTATTTAAGAGTCTCTTATGGTTTGCCTCCTTCCCTCTCTGTAACTCTTTTTCCCCCCTTCCCCTCCCTCCTGGTCTTCTGATTTTTTTTTTTACTTCATTAGGTGGGACAGGAAGTTTAGAGTGGGCTGAAGTTGAGTATTTCTCTTCCCCCAGGTTGGTTAGGCTCTGATAAAACCCTAATACTTTCAGTTCTGACCAAATAGCTTCTTTTAAGCGCAGGCTTGTTAAGGGCAAGGCAACAAAATGCCCTCACATATTTGAAAATGGTCCCTTTTCTTCTCCCCTTACCAGAAGCATGATAGGGTTTTTTTCCCCGACTTCTGCTGTGAAAGTTGGGAGAGTTCCTGGAGGTAAAACTCACTACAGGGTGGGTAACCTCTGACGACTGAGTCCCGCTGGAGTTTTGATCTCTCAGCGTTGTCCACACTGAGCCTCCAGTGACTTGTCAACTACGGTTCAGATTTTCCTACCCTGGTACTAGTTCCCACAGAAGGTTCTGCTGTATTACGTTGTGATTCTCTATACCTGCCTGTCTTTCTCTCCAATGTTTTTGATAGTTGTTTTCTCCATTCCTTCACTTCTCTGACTGCTCTAAGAAAAGTCACTGAGTTTTCAGTTGGTTTAGCTTTTTACTTGTTAGCATGGAGTAGTCGGTTCTAAGATCTTTACATGCCTAACCAGAAACTGTAAGTCCCTAAAGTCATCTTTTTCCTTTTAAACAGTTTTGTATATCCACGCTAAACTAGATAAGGGCAGAAATGACCAAACATTTTATGCTTATACTATTGATCTTATACTTATTGATCTTATACTTATACTTATCTTATACTATTGACCTTATGCTATTGATACACCCAACCTGGATTCAGAGTAGCAAGAGCAATAGTTTTACTGAGAGAAGTAGCTCATACGAGGGTCAGATACTTGAGGAATTTTATTTTCTTTATGGTATTGGCATTACTGCTTGAGATGGACAGACTTGCTTAGTTCCCTTTCTTTCTTTCTTTCTTTCTTTCTTTCTTTTGCTGTATTTGTTTTAGTTTTGTTTCTTGATCTTGCATTTGAACATGTGATACTAGTGGATAGTAGATACTCTGCTCACAAGGTCCTAAAGGTTATGCTCAAGCGATACATGGCTGAAGATGCAAAACATGGCCACCTATTAGCTTAATTAATACACGTCATTCTATTAAAATATAAGAACTACAAGGTAAGCAGTAACAGTAAATTTGGGCAACATAACCCTTAAACACATACCGTTTGACCCTATTCTAATCAATCTTTTAATGCTATTATCTCAACTTCAGCCCCCCACCGCCATTCTTCACTTCAAAGTGAAACTCATCAGCTCTTATAACAGCACGGCTGTTCTGGTATCGCATACACCGCTTTGCCTCTGTGACATCCCCACAGAGTTTATTTACTTCGTGGCTCTAAACCATGAGAAGTATCCATTGTCACCTCTTGGTAGAGTTGTTACTTGGGCATTTTTTGTTGTTGTTGTGCTTGCCATTGTTAAAACTGAAGTTCTGGGACTCGCGACACTCCAAAAGCCTCGTCATTGAAAGTTATAAAATGCCATAGCCATTTTTAGTTATGCAAACGCATCCTTTTGAATTATTCAAATGCGCCACGCAAGTTCAGACCTCAGGCTTCTTTGTATGCTGTTCTCTCTGCTTAAAACATTCTTTCTGCAGATATCCACTAAATTATGTCTTCATATTATTGAATCGATGGTCAGCAAACCCTCTGAGAGATCTTTCCTGACCAAACTGTCTCATGTGGAGGCTGAAGTCACTTTCTATTTATTTAAACTATACTATTTGATGGGGCGCCTGGGTGGCTTGGTCGGTTAAGCGTCCGACTTCAGCTCAGGTCATGATCTCTCGGTCGTGAGTTCGAGCTCAGCGTCGGGCTCTGTGCTGACAGCTCAGAGCCTGGAGCCTGTTTCAGATTCTGTGTCTCCCTCTCTCTCTGCCCCTCCCCTGTTCATGCTCTGTCTCTCTCTGTCTCAAAAATAAATAAACGTTAAAAAAAAATAAATAAATAAATAAACTATACTATTTGCTCATAGTAACCAATCATGCTGTTGAAACAAAACACTGTTTTTTGTGTGTGGGTTGCCTTTCCTATACTGGTGTGTGGTTTTGGTCCCTTTTCTGTAGGACTGCATGCTCACTGCCTAACAGAATGCGTCTGACATGGAGAAAATGCTCAGCAAACCCTCCAGAATGAATGGATGCTTCTTCCAACTGTCTCTTCCAGTCTGTGCACTGAGATGACGTCACGCCACATTTCTACTTTGGTGAATTCCGGGTAAAACAAAATTGTGCCTATTCTTTTGTTCTCAGTGCATCATCTGGTAATTGGGGTGCGGAGCGGTCCAGCTCCAGCACTGGAATCTTGCCAAAATCTGTTGTATGGCTTAGGACACGCCCTTTGGGAGGCTGAGAGGGTACCCCAGAGTTATTACCGGTACTTCTGAATTTGTACATGATCATGATGTGTTGATACCGTTATCCCTAATCCGTGTCATAACTCCAGTATACTACCCAAATATATCTGGTCAACTCACGGTAAGCGCTCTAGATATCACTTGGAGTGAAACTTTTCTTATATGCCTTATATTCTAAAATTCTATCAGTTCGTGTAAATATAAATTTGTATATGTATTATTGTAGGAAAAAAATCTTAATTAATCATTGTGAAAACTGCTACCTATGTATGAAAACAATTATTACAAATTTTCAAGAAGTTGAATAAATAGAATAAAATATTTGCAGTTAATTTAAGAACACTTGATAGCTTATTCAGAAGTACTTAATATTACAGAAAACGTGGTTCTTCTACATGAAACAACAATATTTATGAAAAATCTGAATAATAGTAATTGGCAAAAAGATAGAGATACGTTCTTGTCATAATTCTAATAATTTAATATAATAATGTTAACCAAAATAACCCTAAAGAATACTTTAGTTACTTAATTCCACTTAGGCTGTAGAACTTATTTTAAAAACATCCTATTTATTGGGGTGCCTGGGTGGCTCAGTCGGTTAAGCTTCTGACTTTGGCTCGGGTCATGATTTCACAGCTTGTGGGTTCGAGCCCCATGTCAGGCTCTGTGCTGACAGCTTGGAACCTGCTTCAGATTCTGTGTCTCCTTCTCTCTATGTCCCTCCCACACTCACACTCTGTCTTTCTCTCTTTAACAAGTAAATAAACATTTAAAAATACCCTATTTATGAACTTTCACATCTATGCAGGTGGACCAGAAGCCAAAATTTCATGAAAAGGGAAATTTTCAGAATCAAATAGAAAACACCCATAGTAAACTACTTTGATCCAAAGTAATAAAGAATATAAAGAGCATAAAGCAGAGAAATATTAGAAGAAAATAAGCAGAAAATATTAGAGGGAAATCAAGTCACCTCAAATACCATTATTTTTCATTCATCAAATTTTAAAACAATAAATATTTCAAAATCAATTACATAAGCTATTTTATCATGGTTCTGATTCTACAGAAAGGAAAAGCTAACAAAATAATCACCAAGACTGAGATAGGTACCCATTTTCAAACTAAACATTTGATAACTCATTGCAATAGCAGAGAATTTCAGTAGGCCTCTGCTCTGCTTCAGAGATTTTTTGATCCCACATAGTTAACAGCATGAATTTCCTTGAAGAAATATTCATTGAATAGATAGAAAATAGGCTTTAAACTAATGTCAGGCAATTGCTGGGTACAAGGAAACAAACGGGGTGTAGACTTTAAGAAATTGAGAAGTTATAAGCGTGCATTGCTTTGTTACCACCCATCATCTGCGTATTCAGAAAGCAATTACAGCATAGGACGAAGAAAAAAAAAAATCTGTGGCTTTAGCAGAAATATACTGGGGGCATCTACAATCTCTTTTTCCCAGCCAAAGACAAAGTATATGATGTGTAATAGATTTGGGCCCTGCTTCACCATGTATCCATGAAAAAAAAAAATCAAACAAAATGAATCATGGCAATCATAGGTTAGAAAGGCCTCTTGAATAAAAGAAAGGCTTAATAATTTATTCACAGATAATTACAACAACCGAGCAGGACCTATTAAATCAATAGTTGCAGAAAATGTAGCGAGCTTCATGGAAACTGCTGAGGAACTAATCAAACAGAGGTGTCTCAAGAGTGCATGAATTTCTTACATTCCATTTCCTGCAAAGATTGGACTATTACTCTATTCAAGTAACATGCTAAAATTAATATTAAATAAAGGTCTGGGACACAGATAATAAATCAAAGATAATTTTGTTGCCTAGAACAGCAGTTACATTGCCTTTATTTCTGCTTTTCTGGCTATATGGTTTAAGGGTAGGTCTTTTGCCTGTGATTGTGCAAAACAGCAAGTGAATGCAAAAATATTAGAAATAAAATGTAGAGTGATGGTAACAATTTTAAGCCTGCCTCTGAAAACATTGAGAACCCATTTTCGGTTTTTTTTTTTTTATTTTTTAAAATGTTTTTATTTATTTTTGAGACAGGGAGAGACAAAGCACGAGCAGGGGAGGGGCAGAGAGGGAGGGAGACACAGAATCCGAAGCAGGCTCCAGGCTCGGAGCCGTCAGCACAGAGCCCGACGCAGGGCTAGAACTCACGGACTGCGAGATCGTGACCTGAGCTGAAGTCGGACGCTCAACCGACTGAGCCACCCAGGCGCCCCCTGAACACATTTTCAAGTATTGGTTAAGGTTTGAGTTTATGAGATTGCTTCAAAGAAGTTACATCACATATTACAACTTAAGTTCGGAAACTAGAGGATGAAAGCCTTAATAATTGGGTGACGGAATCGCCAGGAGTCGGACACTCTTTCAACAGAAAGAGTTAGAAACAGTCTTGCTCATCCACGAATTTCCGTTGAAAATAAGCACCTCTCGTGTATGGCAATCGTACAGTACAGCGAAAGAAACAATCTTGAGGATTAAGCTACTGGGAAATAATTGGTCTCTCACACCAATGTGAAACTTACACAATTTGACTATTACACGTTCATAGCAAAGTTGTAATAATAATCATGGCTTTGTTGGTAAAATGCTGCATTTTTTATCGTGACTTTCCTTCTATGAGAGTAATATTTGCCTCTGGTTGAATATTGATCTTTAGGGCTGGTGTATACAGCCCCAAAAGATATGTTCAGAGCTCTTGTCATATATCAGGCTTTCTAGAAACAATGGATCAAGCTGAGACCGTGTCCCTATCTTTACAATGCTTACATTTCAGTGAGAGCTGGCAAAGAAGCAAAGGTGTGCTCTATGTCTAAAGTGGTATAACAAAAAATAAAGCAAGGTAAGGAGTGGGCGGGAAGAAAGGTATTTTAGAGAGGGTGCATACAGGAAGCTACATGAACAATTAGGAAAAGAGCATTCTTAGCAGAAGGTACAGCCAATGCAAAGACCTTAAGGCAGGAGCCTGAGTAATGTTTTTAGAAAGCAAAGAGGAGTATAATACCAAAAGAGAGAACAAAGAACTAATGGTAAGAGACAGGAAAAAAATGTACGGACTCTGAAACTTTTACCAAGGGTCACGAGAAACCTTTGGAGGGACTGAGCAGGAAGGTGAAACTGTTTGACATATTGTCATGTGGAACACAGACATTCTGGGAGGGGGATATTGGAGCTTCAAGGAGAACATTAAGACTATAGCAGTTGTCCAGCAAAAAAAAAAAAGATTGTGATGGCTAGTCCGGAGAGGCAGCAACACGAGTGTTGAGAAGCGATCAGAAGCAGAATATATTTTGAACATAACAAAGACATTGAACTTAAAAAGCATGAGTCATGGTGTGTAACAAACAGCAACTTCATTTTGTCTCCCACCATCTATTTAAAATGGATGAAAACCGGGCGCCTGGGTGGCTCAGTCGGTTGAGCGTCGGACTTCGGCTCAGGTCATGATCTCGCAGTCCGTGAGTTCGAGCCCCGTGTTGAGCTCTGTGCTGACAGCTCAGAGCCTGGAGCCTGTTTCAGATTCTGTGTCTCCCTCTCTCTCTGACCCTCCCCTGTTCATGCTGGGTCTCTCTCTGTCTCAAAAATAAATAAAAACGTTAAAAATAAAAAAAAAATTTTAAAAATGGATGAAAACTTGGACAGCCACATAACATTCCTACACTCTGGCTCACGATTCACTTTGGTGATCTCTATCACTTTAAGGTCTTAGCTTACCTTTTATCTTTAATGTTCTGTTCTATGAAGGTAAAAAAGAGGAAGCATGTCGATTGATTTAATATGATAGGGAAGATAAGGAGTGCAAAACCAGACATTGCTCCTAGGTATTCTTAGCTTTTCAAAAAGGATTGAAAACTGACCAAAATGGGGAAGGTCGGGGGAGAAGCAGGTTGGGAGGCAGGCAGGTGGGTGGAAATCAAGAGTTTATGCCTGCCACTTTCACTTAGGATGCAAAAAGCTGCAAAAATCGTTGCTCCCAACCTAACAATGAAAAAAGCCGAATGCTACCATTTTCTTGAGCCCATCAGTGAGCTGAGGTCTCAGAGCAACGAAGTAACTTCTGTGTCAAAAGGAAGCCTGCTCATGGAGAGACAAGACACAAGCTGTATCACCTCTAACGGCATGGGAGAACGAGGTGGCCACCACACAAGTGAATAAGAGGAAATTAATTAAAGTTTTAACGGATTGCTAAGGTCTAAGTATGGGCTATTGTGTGAGTTTGGAATAGCTGGAGGCCCCAGACACGAGAGGAGTTAATATACATTCCATCTCCTTACACCCAGACCTCCACTGGGTGCTCCTGAGGAAGGACAGTTTGTTTTAGGTTAAATTGTGTCCCCCAAAGAAATATGTTGAAGTCCCAGCTCCCAGTACCTTAGAATGCGACCTGATTTGGAAATAAGGTTGTTACAGATGTCATCAGTTAAGATGAGGTCATACTGGAACAGGCCCTTAATCCAATGACAGGCTTCCTTAGCAAAAGAGGAGAGAGGCACAGAGAATGCCATGTAACAGTAGAGGCAGAAATGGCAGTGACGTAGCTGCAAGTGAAGGAATGCCAAGGACTGACAGCCATCATCAGGTGCTAGAAAAAGGCAAGGAGCGATGCCGGCAAGGAGAATCTCAGTGGGAGCATGGCTCTGCTGACACCTTGACCTATCTTCTGACTTCCCTAATTGCAAAAGAAAAATAAAAAAGCATTTCTTTTGTTTGAAGCCACTTGGCTAAAGGAGCCCTAGGAAACTGATAGAGGGGGCAGGGCAGGGCAACAAAGAATCCTTCTTGGTGACACAGGCATGCGGGGATGATGAGCAGCTGCTGGGGAGGAGGAAGAGTAGAAAGTTCTATCTGCTTCCGCAGACCTTCCTCCCCTACGGTAAGTTCAGGGATTTGGGGCCTGCTCAAGGAAAAAGATACAACCATGAGGGGACGGTAGCACAGTTTTGTGTGAGGAGGGGAATGAATTCCCTGACGGCAGGAGATCTTCCAGAGACAACCGCATGGGGTCACCACCCAGAAAGAGAATTCGGGAGAGGGGATTAGTGAGGGAGCTTGTGTCTAGCAGGATGAGGAATCTCTGGGTCAGAGAACTCCACAGTCTGTGGGTTTTGTTTTTGTTTTTGTTTTTGTTTTGTTTTTTAATAGTGCCAAGGTTTGTGTTATCTGTGTCTAGCAGTTGTTGGGTGCAGTTTCATGCAATATACAAAGGCAGGTTCTAAAGGGCTAAAAATATGCTTATTTGAGCTATATTTAAAGCAACTGTATCAGTAAAAATTGGGGTTTACCTCTGGCAGGCTTTGGAGACGGTGATCCCAGCCTGGTGTGAAGTAAACCTATATAGAGAGGCCATTTCTGGCTCATTTGTATAAGAAGTTATATCTTGGCACTATGTTGTTTTACAGTGTAAGTTGTATGTTATTTCATAAAACCTGAATTTGGAGCCAGCCATGGAGTATTATAACGTTAGATCCAGAATCCTATAGGTCTAATTAAGATTTCAAAGTTTGTTTGCAGCTGGTCTGCCCTTTACCTGGGGGAAATTCAGAAGAGTAGATAAAAAAAAAAAAAAAAAAAAAAAAAAGCCAAGACTTTCATTTGTTTAATTATCTAGTAATAGTGTCACATTATGTATGGCTCCTTTGGTACATGTCTCTGGCTCTTTATAAAACTTGGTGAGTGTTATCTAAAGGCAGATATATTAGCAAGTGCCCAGAAGACCACCCCCACCCCCGCCTCTTTATCAGCCAATAAATACCATAATGTTATGTTGTTATTTAACACCACGGACCCTAAAGTATGATAAGATTCAGCCATGAGTTCTGGTTCTTGACCCATTTGTTTAATTTGTATGGATAATAGCTGGAACATGCCTCCCTGAATGTCTTTTAAATCAGGGCATCTACCTCCTCTTAAATTGTTTTAGCATTGGCCATCATTGTTTTTAGAGGCTCCCTCAGAAATGACTAGGTGGACGCAGGACTCATTTCAGCCTTCTCTGGACGTTCCAAGTCATCATGCTACAATACCATCTGTTGTCTGATAAGTTCACTCCAAAATCCTCAACTGGTAGAGGATATCTCTGGTCTCAGCTAACATTTTCCATTGATGATCCGCCCAGGCCATTATGAGACCTAATACAGGCCAACCAGGTTTCAAAGCCATTAAAATCCACATCAACAAGGTAGATAAGGACTGAGGTCCAACACCTTCTCTGTAGTTCAACCCACCTTCTGCATTAACTGTGCAAGATTAATGTTCTTTAATGTTCTTTAAGAACACCATTTTTTTTTTTTTTGCATCCAATACTATAGCATCTGATTGTTAAAATTCAGCCCCTGTTAGATGGAGCTCACTCTCCACCAGATACATTCTACATAGCCAGGTAGCTCCTTTTTTTTTTTTTTTTTTAATGTTTATTTTTGATAGAGAGAGAGAGAAACGGAGCGGACGGGCAGAGAGAGGAAGACAGAGGATCCAAAGTAGGCTCTGCACTGTGAGCACAGAGCCCAACGCGGGCTCAAACTCACGAGCCCTGAGATTATGATCTGAGCCAAGGTTAGAGGTTAAACTGGCTGATCCATCCAGGTACCCCTCCTTTTTAATTCATTTCCTGGTTTAGCTCCTTAAGGAGAGATTGGGCCCCAGGATAAGAGACAGAAGCTGCGTTTCCTCCTCCAAGCTAGAATATTCCCCTCCATCTTGACCCTTACTTTGTCTTTTCAGTCTTTATTATGCTGTGGGTGGTTACTGACAAAGCAGATGGTATATTATCCCAGTGACTGTCATGGTGACATTGTGCTGCCTTTTCAACTAAAGAGCACCAATCCTCCTTCCCAGGGCCCTCTCACTCTTTATCATCTCTACCAGGGCCTTGGGCTCCTACCTCCTCTCTGGGTAGCCTCCTGTGGCAAGCAGTCACAAGCAAGGCCTAGGACGAATCTTATGGTTTGGGCCATTCAGCAGAGCAGCTACCCCTTTGAAGTCTCCTGGGATAGACAGGGATATAAAGTTCCTGGTCGTTATTCACTTGAAGTAACACTTTAGCTAGTTCAGCCCAAGGGTTAGGGTCAGGTCTCAATATCCCTGTGCAGAGAAGTATAATGATGATATCATAATAGCATAAGTAAATATCACAGAGGTGTTAGCTGCTTGCAAAGGTTACTCCTCCAACCCTATTTAGGCGACTGACTCGGCTTCATATCTGTGCCTTATAAGCTTGTTTACCTACCATACACGTTTCATGCCAAGCATGAGAATGTCCTCTTGTCACAGATTACCCCAAATCACCAGCTTGATTGTGAGGAATTCCTGTCACCATAGCCTATTATAGGTTCATTAGTGGTCCATCCTTGTTCTAGGCATGCAATCTCCTTCTTCCTATCCAATGCCTACGGGTCTTACAACATCCAGCACCTGCCTAGTGGGGAACCCAGCCAGGAGGCCTGACTGCTTTCCTTGGGCAGCTCAGTGCTTCTGATCCCAGTCAGTTTTAATAACATGGGTTCACTCAAATACTGGTGTCATTGCTTGGCCAGGCTAATGAGAGGCACAGGGGAAACCATGATAAATATAGAGTACAATACGGTAGAGAGTAATGCCACACCAGACTAACATGTAAGGATCCTAAACGTGGAGTCCTAGCTGCTTAAGGATATTCAGGATCAATCTGCCGATTGATTGTTTCACTGACTGCTCATACCCCATACGAATTCTTTGATCATCACCAAAAATGACCCGGTCCTCATTGCCACTTGGAATGAGTTTATCAGAGGCTGACTCAAGAAAAGTTACGATTACACGGTAACTAACAAACAATAAGCTTTATTTAGATGACATTTTGACAGATTTTAATGTAGGGAGGTCAGGTAAGTACCTCACAGCATGACCACTTTAAGAGATAATGGCACAGAGCCATCACCTAGAAGGGAGAAAGTGCAAGGGAGTTCTTGAGAGAGGGGGAAATTGGTGAAGAAGCCTATACATCTGGATGAGTCATTCAGCAGCACAATGGAGAGTCTATGTGACAAAGAACTCCAAAGGGCAGTAGTGGCTTGGCAACTTTTATAATCCCATTGTTTGTCTTATCTATGGCTAGCAGATTTTGGATGCAATTTTGTAGGGTATGTAAAGCAGATAGGCTTTAAATCACTAAAAATATGCTGATTTGGACTGTATTTTTGAGCAACTTTTGTAAAAATTTGAGTTTGGTCCTGGCAGGCTTCTGAGCTAATGATGCCAGCCTGCTGTGATGAAATAAACAACATAGAACCAATATACAGAGGACATCTTTGGATAATTTATATTATACTCTCATCAGAAGCAAATCCATGGCTGCTGAAAGACAGTAGCAAACGCTTTTGACTTAGGGCACAGAGAAAGAATGATTGCTTCTAGGGTATGGATAGAAGTAGTCTGCCTACCCGTGGGAAGAAATTGGAAACCTTTCCAATTGTAGGATACATTGGAGTCCTTAGAGAAAGACGCTTGGAGAAAACATTGCTGCTTGCAGAAAGATGTAAGGTAAATCCTCTACGTCTGAAGGAAGGACAGGAAATCACTTCTGGCCTAGGATCTTACACCAATACTACACAGAGGTCTGTTGTCCCTGGAACAGTAAAAATAAATTCTCTCCCTTTCAAAACCTGCTACAAATAATGGCAAATATTTTCTACAATGGAGAGGATGGGCAGAAACACTGAGAAAGCCTTAAACCTGAGATCCAAGCACAGCACGATTGACATTAAAGTAAGACTGCGACTGGATGAGGACAACAGAGGACTCTCCTTTCCTTGGCATGAACCTCGTACTGAGCCACAAGAAATATATGTCTACTTCTGGGAGAAGGGAAGGATCTTGGGAAGAACCCCCTATGTGGTTCAGACATGTAGGGATGTTTGAAAAACTGAATGGTGGAGAAGGGTTACTGATAAAAACTCTCTGGTATTTTAGCCCCTACCCTAGCCACAGACAATAGAAAATCACCGTTAGAAAACTTTGAACCCAGTGGTGTGCTAGAGATAATGATACCAACAATAAAACTCAAAGATAGTTCAACTCCTCTGACTAAAATAAGTCATAGCTCCACACAAATAGCGTGACAGATAAAGAGGCATGTTCACTTCCAATTTACCTTTGTATCCACTATATCATGTTCAAGAGTCAAATTATAACACACAAAATAAAGCAAAGAAAAAAAAAAACTCACTTTCAAGAACTAAAGCAATCAATACAACTAGACCAAGAGATAAATCAAAAGCTGGGATTATCAATCAGAGAATTTAAAAAGAACTATGATTAGTATCCCAGAGGCTTCATGGAAAAGGTGGAAAACACAGATAGACATATGAGAAAATTCAGCAGAGAAATGACAATCAAATAAAAGTGTTCTAAATAAAGACAGACACACACACACACACACACACACACACACAATATCACAGATAAAAAATTCTTTAGACGAGCTCCTCAGTAGATTTACTATGGGTGACCTAGACAAAAGTAAATATACATAATTTTTAAATAATGTAAATAAACTGAAACACAAAGAGAAAAAGAGTGAAAATAGTACAGGCTATCCAAGAGCTCTTGGATAATATTTAATGATCTAACATGCATGGAATTGAAATCCTATGAGGCAAAGATCAAATGGGCAGAAATAATATTTGAAGACACAATGATCAAGAATTTTCCAAAACTAACAAAATAAATGAAACCAGAAATCAAAGAAGCTCAAGAAAAACAAAATCAAAACATGATAAAATATCAAAGGGATGGACAAATCGTAAAACTACTAAAAATCAAAGATAAATACAAAATCTTAACAAAGCAGTCAGAGGTAAGAAAAAACAAAAACAAAACCAAATTATATACGAAGGAACAAAGACAAGAGCAACAGCAGAAATTAGGCAATCAAAAGACAAGCTTGAAATTTCCAGCCCCACCCCCAATCTCCAGGGGGGAGAAGGACTAGAAATGGAGTGAATGATGAGTCATGCCTAAATGATGAAGCCTCCAAAAAAGTCCCAAAAGTATGAGGTTTGGAGAGCCTCCAGGTTGGTGAACACATAGAGGCACTGAGAGAGTGGTGCACTGGAGAGGCCATGGAAGCTCCATGCCCCTTCCCACATACCTTATTCTATGCGTCTCTTCCATCTGAATGTTCATCTGTAGCTTTTATCATATCCTTTTACAACAAACTGACAAACGGCAGGTAAACTGTTTTCCTGAGTTCTGTGGGCCACTCTACCAAATTAATCAAACCTGAGGAGAAGGTCATGGGGACCTCCGGTTTATAACCAGTCAGTCAGCACAGGTAACAGCCTGGATTGGTGATTGGCATTTGAAGAGGGGAAGGGGTGGGGTCCCACAGTTGTGGGACTCAGCCCTTAACCTCTGAGACCTGACACTATCTCCAGACAGATAATGTCAGAATTGAGTTAAATTGTAGAACACCCAGTTGGTGTTGTAGAATTGCTTGGTGTGGAGAACCACACCCATCTCTCTCTCTCTCTCTCTCTCTCTCTCTCTCTCTCTCTCTCACACACACACACACACACACACACACACACACACACACACACACCTAGGATCAGAAATGTGAGTGTGGTAGTCATGTGAGAGGAAAGGGGAAACCTGGGAAGAGAACTAGGTTTTACCTGCACAAATATCATTAGCATACAGATGACATTCAAAGCCATAAGACTAGACAAGATCATCCACAGAGAGTGTAATTTTAGAGACCAAGCACTGAGTCTTAGAAAAGTTTAACATTTGGACTTAAGAAAGAGAAAGATGATCTAGAAAAGTCAAGTGCGAGAGAGAGACTGTGAGGGAGAAAGAAAACCTGACAGCTATTCAAAGTTGCTGAAAGGTAGTGAGACTTGACCATTGAATTTGACTGCTAGCCTGGAGGTGGGCTGATAATATTGACAAATGTGGTTTAATTTGACTGATGTCATAGAAATGGCCAATTGAAGTGTGGCTTGAGGAACTGAGGTGGGAAAACTCAGATCACCAGTGTAAATATACTTTAATTCTGCTTCTAAAATAAAACGGACCAAAACAATTGCAGAGGAAGCACCTATGTGTATAATTTAACATATTATAAATAAGCATCACCAACGTGATTCCAACACCATCAAGAGAGTAACTGGCATGGCCAATTGCGGGAATTCAAAGAAAAAAAATAATAAAAAATTAGTTACTATAATTCATTATAATAACAAGTCAAAGGAGACAAAGGTATAATTGTTTATAAATGCCTCAAAAGGAAAGAGTATGGATTATTATTTTGGATCAGAGATCTGAAATTCAGTATCCACTTTCAAACATAGTACTTGAAAGGTGTTTTTGACTTTCAAAATATGATTTCCTAATCTAACTAACTGGGATTATAATACTTGATTTATAGAGTTGTGGGAATTCAGTGGGATCAGACATAGGAAGCAATTAGTATAGGGCTCTTGGTAAATACTGAATAATAATTTTTCAATTATAATTTAATGAGTGAACTCCCATTACTGATTTTTTAAAGACTTTTTCTTTAACGTAATAGAAATGTTGTTTCAGCTTTATTGAGGTGTAATTGACAAATAAAATTATATATATTTAAAGTGTACAAATTGATGATTTGACGTATATATTCTTTATTAAGTGATTACCACAATCGGGCTAATTAACACATCCATCACCTCACATAGTGACCTTTTTTTTTGTTTGTGCATAGTGAGAGGTCTACTCTTAAAATTTCAAGTACATTCTGTATTCATGTAGAGAAGCATTTTAAGAACACTTGTGAAAAAGAGGTTTCTGAGAATGCTACTTGCTTGCTACATTGAGAAAAGTGTTATATCAGTGAATGGATGTGACTGCCAATTTGTAATGCATGAAGAGAGGTGTTAAAAAAAAATAACACTTAAAAGCAGTGTTTCTGAGAATGTATTGTTACTTATAGTTACCATGCAGCACATTAGATCCCGGGAGTTTATTCATCTTATAACTGAAGGCTTGTACCTTTTGAAAAGCATGTCCTCATCCTCCCCATCCCCCAGCCCTTTGTAACCATTTTATTTTTTGTCTATATGAGTCTGACTTTTCTTCAAACCCTCTAGATCCTGTGTATAAGCGAGATCATACAGTGTTTGTCTAATTTCTGGCTGATTCCCTTTTTTATGGTTTTTTGATGTTTATTTATTTTTGAGATACAGAGAGACACAGCACAAGCAGGGGAGGGGCAGAGAGAGAGGGAGACACAGAATTTGAAGCAGGCTTCAGGCTCTGAGTTGTCAGCACAGGGCCTGACGTGGGGCTCGAACTCACGAACCGCGAGATCATGACCTGGGCCGAAGTCGGACGCTTAACCCACTGAGCCCCCTCTCTGGCTAATTTCACTTGTCAGGTGACCTAACATGTGCTCTATCCTGGAGAATATGCTGCTTATACTTGAGAAGAATGTATATTCTGCTCCTGTTTGATGGAACATTCTGCATATCTGTTAGTCCTACATTTTCTTAATGACTTTCTGATCTGGATGATATATTCATTGTTGAAAGCAGAGTATTAAAGTCTCCTTTTATTATTATTTTACTGTTTATTTCTCTATTCAGATCTGTTAGTATTGGCTTTACATATTTAGGTGCCCCAATGTTGGTACATATAATTTACAATTTTTTATCCTTTTGACAAATTGGCTCCTTTATCATTTTATAATGACCTGCTGTGTCTCTTGTTAAATCTTTTGAGTTAAACTCTATTTTGGCTAATATAAGTATAGCTGTCTCTGTTCTCTTCTGGTTTTTATTTCCTTCCCTTCACTTTGAGGCTATATGGGTTCTTAGAAATGAGTTTCTTGTGGGCAGCATATAGATGTGTCTTGTTTTTGTTTGTTTGTTTGTTTTGTTTTGATTTTATGTTCTTTAAATCCTTTTAGCCACTTTGTCTTTTCATTGGAGAATTTAATCCATTTAAATTTAAAGTAATTACTCATAGTTGAGGACTTACTCATGCTATTTTATTAATTGTTTTTTTATTTTTTGCCTTCTTCGTTCCCTTCTTCCTTTTTTGCTGTATTCCTTTTGAAATGATAATTTTCAGTAGTGCTGGGCATTGATTCCCTTCTCTTTATCTATTTTGTAACTACTGTAAGTTTCTGTTTTGCGATTACCATGAGGCTTATTTACAACCTGTTAAACAGTCCATTTTAAGCTACTAACAACTTAACTTTGACCATAAACTAAAACTCTACCCTGTTACTCCCCTCTGTATTATGTTTTTGATGTACAATTTACATTTTTTCTATACGGTGCATCTGTTAACATTATTGTAGCTATAGTTATTTTTTATTTTTATTTTTTTAAGCTTATTTATGGGGGGGGGAGGTGCAGAGAGAGGGAGAGAGAGGATCCCAGGCATTCCTAGAGGCTCATGGGTAGACTTCTGGATGGAGTACACAAAACGGTTAGTAAGATCCTAGTCCCTCTGATGTTCATTGCCTGGCTGATGGTCTCCCAGGCCCTCCCTGCCCCACTTATGTGGGGGTTGAACACCTCCATGCCAGAGAGAGTGAGAAAAAGTCAGCCTCTTTGGCAGTGCTGTGTACCGCTGGGGAAGCTGGCTTTTCATTCGCGTGTTCTCACTTCTCCCCATGGGACAAGTTGTGGGCCAAGACCATCTTTCTTGACAATGTGCTGTGCTGCCTTGGGGGTGAGGTGATGCAGGTAAAGTGAAACTGTTCCTCTCATCCTTTTCATTGTACCCAATCTTGGCTTTAAAATTTTTTTGAAATATTTATTTATTTGTTTGTTTATTTATTTCCTCCAACCGTGCACTGGAACGTCTCTGCTGGACTTCTGGGTTTCCCCAAAGGGACCCTTGTCCATGAGTCATTGTCATGTTAGATGTTCTTTGAGCACATGATGGCAAAAAATTCCTTCCCTGCCATTGTGCGGGGAAATGTCTTAGAGGAAACAGCCAAACTTTGAAATGAAATAATTTTCACTGGTTATTTATATGACTTTCAAAGTACTCGATAAGTGAGTGAAACAGAAAGATAAAACAAAGCACTTTCTATTGGAAGAGGAAAGAATAGCATCATGTACCTGTAGATGATGTGATTATCTATAGAGAAATCTAGAGAATGATGCACTATTTAAAAAAAATTTTTTTTAATGTTTATTTATTTTTGAGAGAGAAAGAGAGAGAGAACCAGTGGGGAAGGGGCAGAAAGAGACCCACAGAATCTGAAGCGGGCTCCAGGCTCCAAGCTGACAGCACAGAGCCAGACACGGGGCTGGAACTCACAAACCGTGAGATCATGACCTGAGCCAAAGTCGGACGCTTAATGGACTAAGCCACCCACATGCCCCTAGAGAATGATGCACTATTTAGGATAATTTACTAAGATATCCAGATGAAAATAGATGGCTGACAAAGAGTAGTCTTGCTATTTATCAGCAATTCTCTGAAGGAGTATACGAGGAAACCATGTTTCATTGATAATTCAAGTTTCAAAATATTAAATATCAAAAAACAATAACCTACATATTATCTAAATGTGCAAAACATACAGTATTTGGTATATGGTATGACTTTTTAGGGACATGAAATAAAATCTTATATATATATATATATATCACGATATTATGATATCATGATATGACATATATTGATATATATATTGACATATATTGATATATATGTATGTTTATATGTGTGTGTATATGCATATATATGTATGTATATATGAATGATATTCCCAGATGGGAAAATGCTATAAACATAGTATTCCTCACCAAATTCATAGATGAATTTTCAAAAATTAGAAAAAAATTCCATGTGGAATAGTTTTGATTGTTTTTTTCTCTTAAGAAATTCGACACTTCTTTGGGGGAAAATAAGAGTAGATGTCAGCCAAAAAATGTCAAAGAACAAAGGTTAAAAAAAAAAGTGACTTAATATCCTGTCAGACACTAAAACATACTACAAACCCGTGACAATAAAAAAAGTATTTCAATTAGCATAGTAGCAAACAGATCAATTTATGTATGAATTTAAATGTTATAAATATCATCTTCTAGGGGTGCCTGGGTGGCTCAGTCCGTTAAGCGTCTGACTCTCAGTTTCCACTCAGGTCATGAGCTCACGGTTTCGTGAGTTTGAGTCCCTTATCAGGTTCTGCATTGACAGTCAAGCCTGCTTGAGATTCTCCCTCTCTCTCTCTCTCTCTGCTCTTCTCCTACTCACACTGTCTCTGTCTCTCTCAAAATAAATAAATAAACTTACAAAATTTTTTTAAATATCATCCTCTGAAGGCATACTGAAATGATGAATTTTAAATTAATGGAACTGGAGAAATTAGTCAATCATTGAAAGTAAATGAAATGAGAACCTTATTTTCCATGAGTGTTAATACACACCAGATGAACTTAAGACAAACATATAAATAATGGAACTATTAATTTTTAAGATAAATATAGTTGTAAATCTTTCTTTCATGTTGGCTTTAGAAATTGCTTTTCTTTGAGTGCACAAAAAAACTAGTTTCCTAAGTTCTAAACCTGGATCTAGGAGGTAATTTTTCCTCCAAATAAGTGGCATTTAATACTGGAAACATACACTCACGAGATAGGACACAATTAAATCAAGGTTTTAAAAATTTTTTTTAAATGTTTATTTTTGAGAGAGAGAGAAGAGGGAGGGGCAGAGAAGGAGACACAGAATCGGAAGCAGACTCCAGGCTCCGAGTTCTCAACACAGAGCCTGTCCTGGGGCTTGAACTCACAAACCTCAGGATCATGACCTGAGCCGAAGTCCGGTGCTCAACTGACTGACCCACGCAGGTATCCCTGAAACAATCCAATCAGATTTTAATTTTCCTTCCTAGACTCATTCTTCGGGTAATAAAATGAAGGGGAATAGTAGCTAAGGACAGAGAAAAATAGAGATTTTTACGTCTCCAGGCAGAGTTGGTACACAATAATGGAGAGGGACTGGACTTTCTTCTGGCTGCCTGTGTGTCTCCAACAAAATGGGGTCTTGTCTTCCTAGGGAGGCAACTGCACTTTCCCTTGAACATCTTAACAGGTAAAAACCACTTGGGCTTTGATGAGGTGCCTCTCTTGTTTCCTAAAACGACCCCAGAGATCTGACCAGATGGAGGTCTTCATTCACAGGATCAACCGAGATGGTTCCAAAGCTTCTCAAGAATTACTGACAGGACTCCTCTCTCTCTCTGTCCCTCTGTCTGTCTCTCTCTTTCTCTCTCTCATTCTACTTAAAATATATTACTAAATATTCTTTTATTTAAAAAATAACATTTAATTCTAAATTCAAGTTTTTGCCTTATGATTAACCTGGGTCTATAAACTTGATATTTCATTCCTCTAATGTCTAGAAGTTTCAAGTAATTTATGGAACAGGTTGATGATCATGGGAGGTCTCATTATAAAAAAAAAGTGTTATACCACAATTTCTAACCTCCACAAAAAAGTGTACATTTGAGTACAGAAAAATTAGGTCCAAACAAATACAAATTAAAAGGCAAACTGAAAGAAATAATTGTATCATTTCAAGTATAAGAGTTAATTAATATCACTACATTTTAAAAATCTGAATAAGTAAGAAACACATAACTCAAAAGGAATTTTGGAAAATGTCTAAGCAAGTAACTCAGAAATGAAGAAATTATATATATGTGTGTGTGTATATATATACACATAATACACATAATATATGTGTGTATATATATATATATATATATCGCTTCTCGGCCTTTTGGCTAAGATCAAGTGTAGTATCTGTTCTTATCAGTTTAATATATGTGTATATATATACATACATATATATACACATATATCATATGTGTATATATACACACGCATATATATACACACATAATATATTATGTATATATATACACATACACACATATATATAGCCATATATATACACATATATATAACCATATATAAATACACATATATATAGCCATATATATATACACATATATATAGCCATATATATATATATACACACATATATATAGCCATATATATATAGCCATATATATATATATACACACACATATATATACACATATATATAGCCATATATACATATATGGCTATTAACATATGAATTAAAAAGTTTCATTCTCACTAGAAATTTTTCTTTTTCTTTTTTTTTTTTTTTTTTTTTGAGAAAGAGAGACAGAGCCTGAGTGGGGGAGAGGTACAGAGGGAGAGAAAGAGAATCTTAAGCAGTTTCCATGCTCAGAGCCCGATGCGAGGCTTGATCCCACAACCCTGGGATCATGACTTGAGCTGAAATCGGGTCAGCTGTTCAACCGACAGTGTGACCCAGTCTTCATTCTTGCTAGAAATCTAAATAGATATAAATTAAAATAATACTAATTATAAAATGAGATTTTTCAAATAAAATAATACCCCTGTATAAATGGGAATTTTTAGTGTAATGTTAAAAATTGTAAGCAGGTATAATATTTACAAGAACAATTTGGCAGCACATAATAATAAAAAGTGTCTATTGATTGATCACTATGCATAAAATACTCTTAACCTGGTAAGTGTGTTAGTTCGTGCAATCTGCATAATGATGAGGTAGATACTAGTACAAATGATATACAAATGAGGAAAATGATAGAGTTTGGGACACAGGAAGGGACAAAGCCAGAATTCTAACTGAGACAGACTCATTTCACAGTCCAACTTCACAATTACTGCTGGAAGATTTTAAAATAGGCATGCCCCTGACATACAAACTTATGCTGGAAATAGATCCTAAGGAAATAATCATGAGAGTCTGTAAAGATTTAATTACTAAGTTTTCCTAGCAACATCGTCTAATTGCAGAAAAGGGAAAACGTCCAAGAAAAAAAGATTATTTGAATAAGCTGAGTCCAATAAATACAAATCAGGGAGTTGTAAAAATAATTTTATAGAAGATTATGAAATTATGTAAAAATGTATGCTATATGTTACTTAGTAAAAACAGAAAGTTAAAAAAAAGTATACCTTATAACTGTTGAAAAATCTGGACCTATAAATATCAAAGTCATGATCGTTGTTGCCTTTGATTCACAATGATTTGTTTACTTTTATCTGTATCTGCCACATTCCTATAATATAATAAAAAAGCAAATAAACCTATTATGACAGAAAAATATGTTTGAATATATTTAACCTCCTCTATGTTGATACAGTCACTGTTTCTAAGAAAAAAATAACGGAAAATAATTTAAAATCATATTTTTATATTTGACTATCTAAAAATTTAAAATATCTGAATGCTCTTAATAATTAAAGACAAAGGAAAATGTGAAAAATAAATCATTCACATCACTTATCATCCAAAATATTTAGTATTCTTTAATATATTAACATTTCCTGTGATTCACTAAGGGAAAAGTATAGCGAACAATCTGGCAGGAGATTAATTAAAAACGAAAGAGACACACAAATGATCAAAAACACATTAATGTATGTTCAGATTCAGTAATGATTACGCTAATTCATTCCAGTTAGTATTTGTTACTCGTGGCTGAAATACTTCTAATTGATAAATCTCTACAGTGTGTGGGGTGACTGGGTGTTTATGCAGTGGCAGGGATGCAGTGAAAGAACGATAGTTTCTGTCAGCACTTTCTCCAAAATATATTCTTCATATCTGTACCTTTATCCATTTTTTTAATGCTTTTTTTAAACTCTATTTATTTTTTAGAGAGCGAGCGCACACACAAGCAGAGGAGGGGCAGAGAGAGAGGGAGACAAAGGATCGAAAGAAAGCTTCTGTGGGTTTCAAGTTCACAAACCATGAGATCATCACCTGATCCGAAGTCCAATGCTTAACCAACTGAGCCACCCAGGTGCCCCTACTTGTGTCCATTTCTAATGTTAGTATGATATTGCTTCGGCCTTGTTTCTTTTGTAGCATTTATCCATAACTGGGAAAAAAAATTGTTCTGGGGAGAGGTAAATCATTTATGTGTTTATTATCTGCATTTAGCGGAAGCATTGTATAGTCTAATATTTGTTTGGGTCATTCATTCAGTGCTATAGACTTATCACCTCAATATCGGCCTAAAAGAGTAGGGGTTCCATAATGATTCACAGAATTTACGACTAAATTAGTAAATGAGTTATGAATGGGTGAAAGTGTTATTAAGTCGGTAAAGTGATATTTAAGAGAAAAAGAAATCAGAACACATCGCCATTTCAATTCGCTGATACTTTGATCTATTTAAAGGTCATTCCAATGTACTATAATTCTCAAAGTAGAATCAAGTATAGTTTTGATTTAGTTTTTTTTTTTTTTAAATATTTTTTTTTTAAATTTTTTTTTTCAACGTTTATTTATTTTTGGGACAGAGAGAGACAGAGCATGAACGGGGGAGGGGCAGAGAGAGAGGGAGACACAGAATCGGAAGCAGGCTCCAGGCTCTGAGCCATCAGCCCAGAGCCCGACGCGGGGCTCGAACTCACGGACCGCGAGATCGTGACCTGGCTGAAGTCGGACGCTTAACCGACTGCGCCACCCAGGCGCCCCAGTTTTGATTTAGTTTTAAGAATCAGATGTCTAAATTGCTCTCATTTAATTTAATCCATAACTTTTCTTGTTCATGAGTTAAATGCTAGTTCCGGAAAAGGCAACATCAGGCGAATATACCTTATGTGAGTTTCACGGGAATCCTTCACAAAGCAATTGATGATTTAACATTGATCCCTTGAAAAATAGATCCTGTATGAGGTATACTCAGAATTTTTAAGAAAAAAAGCTAAGCATCTATTTTAGATTGTCTCATAAATTATTTCTACTTAAAATTTCTCATAAAATTTCTACTTAAAAAATGAGATACTATTGAAGGGATTTGTATAGTCATGTTCATGGCAACATTAGTGACAGCCAAAAGGTGGAAGCAATTCTAGGGTCAACCAACAGATGAATAGATAATAAACTGTGGTCTAAACATACCATGGTATATTATTCAGCCTTAAAAAGGAAGAGAACTCTGACACACGCTGTAACGTGGATAAACTTTGGAGACATGATGCTAAGTGGAATGAGTCTCTACGCTCCCACTTATATGAGAGAGGTGCCCAGAGCAGTCAAATCCATAGAGAGAGAAAGCAGAATGGTGGTTGCCAGGGGCCAGGGGGCCAGGGGATGAGCAGTTATTATGTAATGGGCATATAGGTTCAGTTTGTAAGATGAAAAGCATTCTGAAGATTGGTTGCACTGCAATGTAAATGTTACTTTAATATTACTGAACTACACATATAAAAATGGTTAAGACGGTAATTTTGTGTTATGTGTATTTTACTACAGTTAAAATTTTTTTTTAATGAGATGGGCTATACTTCTAACTGAACTAAATGAGTTTCTTCCTAAATAAGAGATGCCAAAAAGTTAACAAATTGTTGAGAATCAAAGCTCGTTCTTTAGAGAGATCCTTGAACAATTCTCAAGATGTGAACCTTTCCAAGATGTTTTATACCTTGCTAACCAGGTTTCACTTAGAAAGTAATCTGAAATCTTCAAATTACAGAGGTTGACGTCAATTCCGAAAGCTTGGGGAAAAGCCTTCCAGGAGGACCTATAATCTGAACTTAAAGTCACTCACCAATTTTATGTCTTGTATTTATATCAAAGACTACCCCAAACACATATTTTTTGGTGACAAAACTTAGAGCTTCCAAATGAAATGATTACAGTTGAGCTTTGCTTTTAATCAACAAAAACTTATTTCAAAAACTAAACTTTTAAAATATGCCAAGTGGCTTCTTGTGTTTGGATAGATGGAACACTGTAGATGGAACCAGTTTGAATTTAGTATTTAGTATTACTAAATTACTTCCTAATTTAGTATTAGGAAGTAATATCGCTTAGATAGAAAAGAGAGATTTATTTTTTTTTTAATTTTTTTTCAACGTTTATTTATTTTTGGGACAGAGAGAGACAGAGCATGAACGGGGGAGGGGCACAGAGAGAGAGAGACACAGAATCGGAAACAGGCTCCAGGCTCTGAGCCATCAGCCCAGAGCCTGACGCGGGGCTCGAACTCACGGACCGCGAGATCGTGACCTGGCTGAAGTCGGACGCTTAACCGACTGCGCCACCCAGGCGCCCCGAAAAGAGAGATTTATATACCCAAGAAGTGATACAACTCCTTACTAACTCTCATTTGCTTTTTTAAAGGGCATTATTTACCACGGTTTCTTTCTCAAAGTACTTTTTAAAGGTTTTCTAAATTCAAATCAAATGTGGATTTGATGATTTGAGGTGTCAATGAAGCCTAGAATATTTTCCAATTATGGCCCAGTATGGAAAATAAAAAACCTACGTCCCAAGTTCACCTCAGGGCTGGTGCCCTGTCAGCTTGTTCGCTTAATTTGTCTGTGTCGTCACGGTGTTATCTGGATATATATTAACCCAGGGCTTTACTTTAATATGAAAGCTATTTGTCCTTTCCATTTATAAAGATTTTTGCATTCCTTCTAGCAAAATACTGAGGTTACGCTAAAAATAATCTTGTTCACCAGTTTTAGATTAAGACCATCACAAGCAGCATTGTGGAGAATTACTGTAAATGTGTGCGTAATGATTGCTCCAAGTTGTACCAGTAAATTGCCACGGACATAATTTGAAGTATTACAGTTAAGTGAAAAAATAAGTTGGTTTTGGATGCAAAATCAACAGTATCTACTTCCAAAAAAAAAAAAAAAAAGGACACAGAGAATTAAGGCAATCATCTGGGTAATTTACAACTAAATTTCCAAATAATCAAGGCTTGAGCGATCAGATTGTTTCATCTCCCTTTTCCATTTCCCAAAGCATGTATGGATCCGACCAGAATACATTTTCACGTTTATGTATTTCCTGAGTCATGGCATTTCACAAGTGAGAATACACAATAAGAATGCTTCCTGTCCCATTGGCATAGGATGCTTAATGGAACTTAATCACACCCAGAAAAGTCTTTCTTAAAACAAAACGTATTGCTTATGAATGACGTCTATTGCTGTCTGACGTTTCTCACAGGTGGTGACTTCACAGACGAAAAATGACTAATGCACAATACCCAAAATAAATTATACCTCCTCTCTCCCCATTTCCTACAAACACTTGTTTAAAGTGAATGGAAATAAAACAAAAACAACCGGGAGTGACAAATTCCGTTGTGCATATAGTAGTCATTCCCTTCCTAGGATGAGATCCCAACCTTCTTGCCCTCGTCCCTTGCTAATGCCCCTGTCCTTTTAATTACAGAAACCGTACTTCTTGGACTTCTGCCCCAAAGAACTCAGAATCACTTTTAAGTAGTCTTTTCATTACCAACATTTCCTGGCTAGAGATTATTGAAAGATAACACTGCACATAAGGATGTTTCCATGTACTTGAGTCCTCTCTGCCCATAAAGATTAAACAACTCTCATATGTAGGGCTGAGAAGGATGTAGGGACTCTCTAGTTCACACTTCCTGTGTCAGAGACCAGGAAAGAGGCGTAGTCAAGCCAGTAACTTCTCACACCATGTGCTAGCTGCTAGCTCTCACTAACTCTTAACCTAATGTCATTGCCATTCTGCCCATCTATGAACTTGTTAACACAGCACAGAATCAGGATCAGAGAAGGTGCCAAAGCCATATAATTCTTTAGACTTCAAATTAAATATTTTAAGCCAGAAGAACTAAGTACTGACCAAAATTGGGAGGGTTTTCTTTTCTGTCTTTTTGGTTTTGGTTCCGTTTGTTTTTTAAGGAATCGGGTAAGCACAGATGGAGGAAAAACTTAAACTTGAATTTTGTCCCCTCTCCTGTCATTCTTATTGCCTTTCAAGGAGTTGCTAATAAAAAAAAAGTGGGGGATTAAAAGAGCTTGAAGGAGTAAAGGGACAAGCAAAGACGTTAATGACTCCAAAAAAAAAAAAAAAAAAGGTAATTCATAGACTGTATCAAATACAGTGTTGCCACTTCATAGCACCAAATTTTTTGGTAAGTTGAATTAGGTAAATATGAAGGACAAAATAAAATCAGACTAAGGTCTCTGGTGTATTTATTTCAAGGGGACTCTTGTCAGGTGGAATAAAATTGATTTCGGTGAATCAAGCAGTATGATTTTCCTCCTTGCTTTATCAGTTAGGAAGCCCAGAACCAAATTCTTCATGTTTCTATAACAGCAATATAGCTCCTACCGCATGGATTTTTTATACTAAACCTTATCTTTACCACCAGCTTATTTCTCTCTTTTCACATCTCTTATTTGTAAGTTATTTCAAATCCTTTTTGGAATGAGCTATATTAAAAATCAACCATAGGACCCATAAAGCATACATTTCCCCCATGTTTCCTGACTAAAGATAAAGTATTTATAGGCATAAACTGTAAAGAAACATTCAGGGTAAAATATATTCTACGTAGCGGTGAGAATGCTGCTCCCGAGGTTTCACCAAGAAAACTTTTCCTGTATTCTTTTCTATGTAAATAACTCCATTAGGACTTGATAGAAGTTACATGAAAATTTGCAGAAATGAACAGGACCACCCTTAATGGAGCAGAACCTGGCAAATCAAAATATGCTTCCTCCTCCAAGCGCAAAATTAATTTGAAAGCTCATTCAAATAAACACCAAGCCCAGCCCTCCTGGCAAGGGAAATGTTTTGGGAAATGGTCACAGAATTTTGGTCCGAGGGGGCTGGGACAGGAAATGTGTGTGCGCCTACATAGCCTTCTTCCCCTAGGTATAATCAAAGCCTTCTAGTCGAGAAATTGGGCTCCGTAGAGCCAGAGGAAAAAACCCCAGGGATTGCAGATGTCAAATATACTTGGTATTACTGTGGTCAACAGTATTCAGATAAAAGTCCCTTCATTTGTTGTTTTTAAAATTGTAGTACAAATATATATGTGTGTATATATACATAAATATGTATATATATTCATATTTATATAATATAAAGATATATTTATATAAATTTAAATATATATACATATATATTTTAAATATAAAGATACATAGTTATATAAATGTATATACATATGTATTTTTAAATATAAAAATATAAAGATATATATTTATAAAAATATAAATATATTTATAGCATAATTTCCCATCTTAATCACTTTTAAGTGTACGGATTAGTGACATTCACATTGCTGTGATGCAGAATTCTTTGCACCTTGCAAAACTGGAACTCTGTTCCCATTTAAAGTACCAGCCCCCATTCTCCGCTCCTTGCAGGCTCTGGTAAGCACTCTTCTTTCTGTCTTTAGGAGTTTGGCTACTCTAGATACCTCAGGTAAGTGGAATCATACAGTATTTGTCTGTGGCGAGCTTCTTCCACTTCGCATCTTGTCCGCAGGGTTCGTCCATGGTGCAGCACGTTTCAGAATTCCCTTCCTTTTTAAGGTTGCGTAATATTCTGATGTCATGTATATACCACAATATGTTTATTCGTGAATCCATCAAAGGACACTTGAGCGGCCTCCACTTTCTTGGCCTCCACTTTGTTGCTACGAACAAGGGCGAACAAATCTATCTTCAAGTCCCCGCTTTCACTTCTTTTAGGCATACATCCAGAAGTGGAATTGGTGGATCATATGGTAATTCTATTTTTAAAATGTCTGAGGAACTGCAATACTGTTTTCCGTTAGTGGCTGCACCATTTTGCACTCCCACCAACAGGGCGCAAGGGTTCCAATCTCTCTGCATTCTCACCAACCCTTGTTCTTTTCTGTGTTGGTAAAGTAGCTGTCTTAACGTGTGTGAGGTAGTATCTCAGCGCAGTTCCGTTGCTTTTTGAAACGTCTAGAATGTCTAGAAAATGTCTAGGGTGTCTCGAAAAGTGCTCTGTACTTCAGCCAGTACATTTCAGAGGACAGAAGAGAATTTACTCAGCGATGAGTAGATTTGCAAATTGTTCATAAGAGACACGATCCTCATCAGGTAGTCTGACTTGAACTTTGTTAATAACATGAAAACAAGAACTATTATTTCTTCAGCCTCAACTGACAACTATGTAAATTATCAGACCTGGCTGGTTGTGATTAGTCATGACTGTTGAATTTCTTCTGGAACAACAATAGGTGTCAGTAAATACGATTGTAAATGGGTCTATTTAAAGACAAGGGAAAGGTTCCAATTTATCCTTTTTGCTCCTTTTCGCCCTAAGCATTTTGCATTTGATAAAACCCAAAACACATTTAGCCCCAAGCAGCAACTGCCCCCCTCTTTAAACACATGTGTGTGTCTCAAGAGAATGAATCCATATGTTTCTGATTCATTTACAATTAATTCATCAAAATGTTGTTTTGATGTCCAAGAAGCTTTATTGAGGCTCTCTCATGAGTCTTTTTTCTTAGAAACAGGAAATTATGCCTTGCCAAGAGCCAAACTCAAAACACACCAAAGGGTTTTGAGCTGAGTTTGAAACGTTGGGACTTCAACATCTAAGTGACTGCCAAACTTGGGCAAGAACATCTCTTCATCTCTGCATTCAAGCCAAACCAACATTTAATGTCCGATTAATCTCTGGCTCTTGAGATGCCCAGCATGACTTGAGCCTTTTTGTATGAGCACCATCAGATTCCAGGTGAGCAGCAAAGCAGATTGATGATGAGAAAGTAGATCAACAGATATTTTAGAAGTTTACACCAGCAAGACACGCGAGTTTGTAAAAATGTCTGTCAACACCACATCCACCGATAAACCGCTGAATAGTCTCCTTTTAACCACTCCGCCTTGTTTCCTGTTTGTAAGCTATCTCAAACAGGATGGCTTAACCCCAGGTGATGTTAAACACCAGAGTTCAGGCCGTTCTCTCCCCACATGTTCTCCCACATACCAAACTTAACTTTTACAGAGATCAACATCATTCAGTCTTCAGTGCTTCAAGCATTCATTCTTCAGCCATCTCTAGGATTCTGATCTTCCACTTGAACTCGTACAGGTTTCTGTCCTATGTCAATCCTCCTCAGATGCTCCAATCTAGCCAAACGGGTCAGCTTTCTCCACATTTCACTTATGCCTCCAGAGCTTTAAGTCTGCTCACACAACCCAAATTTTCGGTTTCTCTAAATACCACCAACCATCCTTCCTGCTTGAATCTCACTTCCTCTATAAGTCCATATATCAACCTCAGCCTGATAACATCTCACCTCTCTCTGAAAGTGTATGTGGTCATTACTATGTACTCCTCTGTAAAATCTCTTTTATTGTAATTAGATATGCATTAAAACATGAATTAACCTGACTTAAATTATTTTTCAAGTATCTTATTGCTTTCACAACTAGATGCTACCATTTTGTGCACTAGGGAGAGCAAATCGTGGATGAGAATTTTTGAAATGACATAAAACTGATTTCACTTTAGACAATCCCACATGGGATAAAATATATAGAAAAATGGTTTAGTTTATGTATGACTGTAGTTTTGTAAGTATAAAAGCTACGGATGATGGTGACATAGGAATTTCTAGAACAACAAAACTTAACAATGATATAATTAGTATGGAGGGGAGGGATCAACTTGAGATCCAATTCTGCTAAAATGGGACTTACCAGGTTTGTTCCTGAGTTGCCTTAACGTCAATTCTAATTATCAGAAAGGAAAGGAAACAAAAAAATAAAATACTTCTTTCACTTTAGTTCAGCTCAATGAAGAAGAGCCGGTCGATGATATGAGAGTGTTTTCTAGGTTCTCCAGAGAAATACAGAACCAATGGCATATATATGAGATTTATTATAGGATTTGACTTATGTGATTTTGGAGGCTGAGCAGCCCCACAGTCTACTTCCCAAAAGAGAGGGCAAAGTTCTTGTGTGATCTTTATTCCTCTCCTTATATCCTGTAACTTAAAGAGTAAGATGTAAAATTAACAATACTTAAATACTGATATAAAGTCAACTCATCTTATGTTACATGATGAAGGAATAAGAGAGGAAAAGAAAACAAAGATATTTGCACAACATACGTATGTACACATATAAACATATTCATACCAAAATAAGGAGGAAATAGTCATGACAACAACAGTCCTCATTTCTGTAACTGATCACATGGTCATAACTAGACTTTATAATTATCTTTTTCTAACTATCTATTCTATTTTCCCTTTGCCTTCAACAAAAACTTCTGCTTTTTGAGATTCTTTACCTGGTGGGTGACCCAAATGTCATTCCTGAAGGGCCTATGCCATTTTTAATTCTGCCTAGATTGAGTTATAGTTTTCCATTGACCTTAATCATAGGGTATGGTACTACTAAGAGATGCCCTAAGGGATCTCCTGTATTCCAGACATAATCTTCCTTACTTCCATTATAGAGCAGTAGTCAATTTTCCCTTTTTATATAGGATTAATCACCCCAGCCAGCACTATAATTCTTTGCTTTTCCCATTGATTCAGAGGCATGAGAAGCCCAAAGTGGCCTGGTGACAATCTTAAAGTTCAATTGAATCATTGTTTCTCCTGGTAAAAACATGCCTCCCTCTGTAACTATGACCTCTAGGCCAGCAGAGCATAAAGTCATACAAACAGGAAGCATAAGTTCTGCTCGTTGGTCACTAGAGGTAATAGTGAGGGTTACCAGTCCCATTTCCACTCTTTGATCTCTGGACCCATGAATCCCAGCTATGGAAGAAATAACACCATATATTCAATGCTGACTCAGAACATATACAGCCTTATGGAGAGCCTTTTTCTAGCCCTGCCAAGTATTGTCACCTAGCCAGCATTGTGACAGAGTCTTCAAAAGGTCATTCCATTGTTCTATCAAGCCAGCTGCTTCCAGATAGCAGGGACCCTGGTAAAACTGGTGAATTCCATCAGCCACACTTACTACCCTACTTTGGTTGTGAAGTTCCTTGATCAGAAACAATGCTGTGTGGAGTACTATGACAATGGATAAGGCATCCTGTAACTCCACAGCTGGCAATTTTGGCAGAAGCATTGTGTGCAGGCAAGGCAAATCCACATCCAAGGTGTCTGTTACAATAAGGACAAAACTATTCCCCTTCTTTGTTGGAAGTGGTCCAGCGTAATCAACCTGCCACAAGTTAGCTGGCTGTTCACCCCAGGAAAGGTGCCATGATAGAGGCTCAGTTTGGGTCTTGCTACTTGAAAACTGGGTGCTCAGCCATGGCCATGGCTAGATCAGCATTGATGAGTGGAAGTCAATGTTTCTGAGTCCATACGTAACCTCTGTCCATGCCACCATGACCAATATGTTCAAGAGTCCATTGGAAGATGACTGGGATGTTAGAGAAATAGGATGACTGGAGCCCACAGAGTGGGTATCCTCTTGATTATTAAACCCCTCTCCTGCTGGGGCACACTTTGATGAGACACAAATAGCTTCATGTATTTTGTCAATTCAGAGAGGTCTACTGACTATCTCTTCCCTAAATTTCATTGTCAACAATTTTCCAATCATGTTCCTTCTAAGTCCCTGATCATACAGCCCAACCATTAGCTGCAGACCGTGAATCAATATATATTTGCACATCTGGTTATTTCTACTTGTGAGTGAAGTGTACAACCAGCTGTGTTTCCTGAATTTCTGCCCAGTGGGAGGATTTCCATTCACTACTGTCCTTCAGGGATGTCCCAGAAAGTGTCGGTAATGTTACAGCTGTCCACTTTTGGATGGTGCTTATGTATCATGTAGAACCATCTGTAAACCTGGCCTGAGTCTTCTCTTCTTCTGCCAACTGACTGTAGAGAACCCCTCATAAGACAATAAGTACAGGCTGGGAGCGAGAAAGCCACGGAGCTAGAGTGGGGACCGTGAACATTGGGGCCACTTGTAATTTATGCCTTCAGGACCTGCTTGAGCCAAACCACATATATACCACTTCCACTTGATCATAGAGTGCTACTTGGCATGCTCAACTTTCTGGCTTGGTGGGTCAGTCAGTACCCAGTTCATGAAAGGCAGCTCATGTCCTATGGTAATTTGAGGGCCTATGATCAAGCATTCATTCTCTTCTAAGGCCAATAGCAGGCCAAAAGGTGTTTCTCAAAAGGAGATTAATTATCTTTAGATGATTGCAGGGCTTTTCCACAAAATTCTGAAGGCCTGCTGCAATTCACCTACAAGGGCCTGCTAAAGGCTCAGGATGGTTTCCCCATCTGTCACTGCAGGTACCCTTCGATCTGCTGGATCACATGACCCAAGGGGCAGAGCTCCTGGCCTGGACAACAGCCTGGACTTATTGCATAGCCTTCTCTCATTCCCGGCCTCACTCAAAACCAGCAGCTTTTCTAGTCACTAGATAAGTAGTGTAAGAGTAACACATCCATATGAGGAATATGTTTCCTCTAGAATCCAAAGAGGGCCTCTAAATGTACCTTTTTCTTCATTGTAAGAGGGTCAGAGGCAATGATTTGACCTTCACTTTAGAAGGGGGATATCCTAACACATCCCACTAAAAATTCCACCTAAAGGAAAAAAAAAAAAAAAACAAACAACCCTGAATTTTAGTCCATTTCCCACTCTCTGATAAGCAAGTGTCTTATCAATAAATCTTACGTAGTTGCTACTTTTTGCTCCTGAGGTTCAGTCAACACAATGTCATCAATGTAGTAGACCAGTGTGACATCTCCCGTGAGAGAAACGTGGCCAAGTTCCCTGAGAACTAAATTCTGACATCGGTCATATTCCTGAGGTGCGACAGCGAAAATGCATTCCCGGCCTTTCCGGCTCAAAGCAAACTGCTTCCGTTGGGCCTTATGGGCAAATAAGAAGAAAAAGTCATTTGCTAGATCACTAGCTACACACCGGGTACCAGAGGATGTGTTGATTTGCTAAAGAAATAAAAACACATCTGGTTCAGCAGTGGCAGTTGGAGGCACCACCTGGTTAGGCTTCCAATAATCCCCTCTCATTCTCTAGGACCCATCTGTCTTCCTCACAGGCCAAATAAGGTAGTCAAAGGGGCATGTGGTGGGAATCGGGACCCCTGCATTTTTCAAGTGTTTCATGGTGGCACTAATCTCTGCAATTCCTCCATGCAGTATAGCTTTTGACTTACTATTTTCCCAGGTAGAGGCAGTTCTAGTGGCTTCTACTTGGCTTTTCCCACCATGATATTCCTCATTTAATAAGCCAGGGAGCCAATGTGAGGATTCTGCCACCCACTAGTATGTCTAGTCCAATTATGCATTCTGGAACTGGGAAAATAACCACAGAATAATTTCAGGGATCCTACTCATAAGCCTCTACTTTGATTAGAAGACCACAGTGACAATATGGGTCACCTGGAATCAGTGTCATTTCACAGCCAGTGTCCAGTAGGTCTGATTCTTTCCTCTTCCCCAATGTACAGTGTACCTTAGTAAAATATCACAAGTCCTTTGGGGGAAAGCTGAGAAAATGAATAACAGTGTAAATTTGGGGCAGTATACCAGGATTCTTCCTCAAGGAGACCTGACCTGCCTTTCATTCAAGGGGTTCTGGATCTGTAAACTGGCTCAAGTCTGGGAATTGACTGAAGAATTATGACTCTGTTTTTATGATTCAAGCTAGACTTTTGTTCACCTGACCTAGAACTTTTCTGCTTATACAGATAAAGTAAGAATTTAGTAGGCTTCCCATCTATTTCATTTATAGAAACACTATGATTAACTAGCCAAAGCCCTTGGTTTGTGCATGTCTGACTATTCCAATTGTTTCTTTGATTCTTCTATTCATTATTATAACTACACCCACCTTGCCTTTGGTGTGCCCTAATTTTACCTCTGCCTACACAGACCTGGATCCACCTACTCCTATCGTATTTAGGTTTTCCAGTTGAGTGACTCCCACTGTAAGGTCTGGCCTACAGAGAAGAATGATCATGGAGCCCTTCAAGATGCTGGGACTTCCCTCACAAATTTATTTCTCAAAGTGTTGGCGAAACATATGTCCTCTGGACCATCTCGGGGTGGGTATGTCTTAAATCCACTCCAACTTTCCTATCCCTTTAAACTTCTGAATCCCTTCCTATGCATTAAACCAAGGGAGGTTAGGCATTCCCAACTTTCTCAAAGGGCCGTCTTTTGATTCATGTTTCAGTCAATGAACCAAACAAAGTGTTAGAATCCTTTCTAACTCCCTGAGCTGCAATATTAAAAGCAGAAGCTCTGCTTAGGGAGTCTCTATCAGTAAATACTGCCTGATCCAACTTCATATGCTTCCACCATTATCCCATACCTTAGTATCTACTCCCATACATGTTAACCTGGTTTTCTGCTTATATACATTAGAAAATTCAAGTAATCACTTTGGAGTGTAGGACACTTCCTCATGGGTCAAACTTTGTACCTCATATTTAGGGTCCAGCTGGGATTGGAGTCTAGAAGCAAAAGAGGTGATGGGATGGGTCTTGAGAAAAATAGGCATTTTTTGCATGGTTACTGCTTCAGGGGTGACCTCAGGCAATGCAGACTTAATCCCCTCAGACAGAAGTGGAAAGGCTAATATTACTGTGGGTGGGCAGTATAATTCCCCTAGGTATGGAGAGACTTCTCCAAAAGACTGACAGAATTTAAAGACTCACCAGAATTTAAAAGTTCAATGTCACCAGCTTCATCAGGTGTTTCACACTGATCAGGTGTTCCACTTTTTTCTCAAGAAATAATCTCCACTTTAACAGTAGACACTCCGTGAGAATGGAAGTTCAACTTGCCTTGTAATTCAACCTATCACAGGAAGAGGTTCTGCATTGATTTACAGCAATTTTAACCCTTCTTCAGGGCACCCATAGAAATTCTTAGGTCATTTATGGGGCATTTGGGGCTGGAAATTAGAATCTTGGAGCTTATATTTTTCTTCCATCACTTTGTCCATCAATATTAGGAACAACAAACCAATGTAATTGCATTCCTTAATTTTCCAAAAATGTCTGAAAGTCTCATATACGGAGTCACTTAGCTCCTTGCTCTTATAAATGGTCAATTAGGAATATCCAATGCAGATGTTTTGTATATTTCTACAAACAATTCATGCCATTGGCTATCAGTTCACTCTTTACTACTAGAAATAGAGTGATCAGCATCTTTAAATCTAAGATTAGAAAGCCAACTCCATAAACTCCAAAACCAATTTAGAAAGCTCATCCCTAAAATTCTGTTCCTCTAGCACCACTCTCAGTACGAAAATCTATATTAATTGGCGTTCTCCAGAGAAACAGAGCCAATAGAATATGAATACACACACACACACACACACACACACACATTTTATATATGTTTATATAAACAGGAATTGGCTGACACAATTATGAAGGACATGAAATCTCATTGAGACAAGGAACCTAAAGGGATCCCATGAAAAACTGATTTTTTCACTCCTTTTCCTGCTTTCATTTTTCCTAGGATCTACACTCACACCTTACACATGCTTTATAAAATAGACAGTATATGTCCTCCTTGTCAAGGTCAAGGATTTAATGATTTATTTGGAGACTTCTGGCACAATAGATAACATCTAATGAGTGACCAGGTGGGGTCACATGAACTTGTTCCAAGACCACTGACACATTAAGACCTCTGGCTCCAGGGCATACATGACTTATGGAGGACACCTAAACATCAGTCTTTCTTTGTTCCTGGATTGCTGAAAAGACCATTGACCTCAATACAATTCTGGGCCCCAAGCAAAAATGAGACTCACTCTCCTTTCTTTTCTGAGTCTCCTGGAAATTCTGTCTGTAGCTACACTCCATATCTTTTTTTTTTTTTTTTAATTTTTTTTTTTCAACATTTATTTTTTTTTGGGACAGAGAGAGACAGAGCATGAACGGGGGAGGGGCAGAGAGAGAGGGAGACACAGAATCAGAAACAGGCTCCAGGCTCTGAGTCATCAGCCCAGAGCCTGACACGGGGCTCGAACTCACGGACCGCGAGATCGTGACCTGGCTGAAGTCGGACGCTTAACCGACTGCGCCACCCAGGCGCCCCTACACTCCATATCTTTAATAAAATTTTCTATCGCTTTCTCTCAGCTCATGTTTGATTTCTATCTTTCAGGAAGCCAAGGACCCTCTTGGTTGGTCCTGCAGGACCCCCTCTGTATCCTCAGACCCAGCCTGCCTGCATCACCATGATCTGCCATCTGCAAGCTGGAGAATCAGGCACAGCAGTGGTGTAATTCAGTCAAAATCCAAAGCCTGAGAATCACAGGAGTCTATGGTGAAAATCCCAGTCCAAGTCAGAAGGCCTGAAAACCAGGACTGGTGATGTCTGAATGCAAGAGAGATGGATGTTTAGGGCCCAAACAAAGAGCAAATTCTCCCTTGCTTGGCCTGTTTGTTCTACTCAGGCTCTCAAAGACTTAGATGGTGTTGACCTACATCGTACAGGAAATCTTCTTCATGTAGCCTTCTGATTTAAATGCCAATCTATTCTTTTTTCTTAAAATATAATTTATTGTCAAATTGGCTAACATACAGTGTGTAAAGTGGGCTCTTGGTTTTTGGGGTAGATTTCCGTGGTTCATCACTTATATATAACACCCAGGAATACTACTTGGCAATGAGAATGCTAATCTATTCTAAAAACACCTTCACAGACACACCCAGACGTAATGTTTTACCAGTTTTCTGGTCATCCCTTAGCCCAGTCAAACTGACACATAAAATTACCCATCACAGAGGGTAAACAGAATTTTGAGGAAAGGTGATTGTTTCAACCTAGACTTTGTGATAATGGAAGGAAAAATTCTATAGAGAAGAAAAAAGGAAATATTAGAGAAAACAGTGGTGCAGTCTGGGGACATTTATGGTAAGCTGAGATTTTCAAAAAGACAAAGAGAAAGGTAAAAAGTATGTTGGAGATATTTTTCTGCCTTCATTAATCTAGAGAAGGAATTGAGGTCCACCTACCCTTGGAGGGGAAGAAGGAGCATGAGACTACACTTTGAGAATCTTTTAGTGCTAGAAGGAACCAAGAAAATAATGAGCACTGACCTTGAAAATCTCAACACCACCAAAATCATCCCACTGAGATCAGATGAAAGAGATCGTGTTAAGGGATAGCTATTAATCATCAATATGCTGTCAATTATAAAAATAGTTCTCCCCAGTTGGTGTCCCTGATGCTGGCCTACAGAATAAAGGAAAAGTTTAAGAATCTGAAACCAGAGGTGCTTAATTTTGAAGCCACAAGGTGTGAAACACAATCAAGAGAAAATCCAATCTCTAAATAACACATAAATTGCTTATCGATAGGAAACAGCATATTTCACCAAGGCTAAGCCAGGCTACATTATGTTCAATTCCACAATGCAACAGTTTCCAATTTGAGTTGGAGGAGGGCCATATATGTGAAAAAAATCTCTGAAACAACTGCTTGAAAGAGTTGCATGTAATCAGTTCCCATCCTCGAGTGTCAGTAGAATTATGAATTTGTGATTCTAAAAAATAGGTATTGGGTATTTAGATACAATGTAAAGATAATCTGACTAATCAATCTTAATGATGAAGGAGGACAGGGCAAGCTGAGTGCAAAATACAGGCTAACAGAAACACACCGCCCCCCCCCCCCCCCAATAGGTGGAATATGTGTGATATTCCTGAGATGCTCCTGGCTACCCAAGAACAAAGGAAAGGGGTTTACGTGCTTGCCATGGTAATGTAGGAAACTAAGGCAAATGAAAAATTAAATTCCCTTATTGCCTACAGCCCATTGACAAGTCCTTGAAATTGGCAGAGTGACCTCTCTCTAGGAGCTCAGCTGTCTGGATGATGACACTTTCTTAGGGGCAAAGGAGAATCTTAGCTTAATATTAACCCAACTTCAAGGATCCTGTAAGTCTACTTCCTTTATCTCAACTACCCCAAGATATATGCTAGCCATCATACTCCAAGTTTATGGCCCCCGACATACATCTGAAGGGTCTCATGACTGAGGTTTTATTAAACAGTAATAAATGGTGTTTCCCTAGCAACAGCCAGCCTCTCAAGGTCCTGGAAACCTTGCTTTCAAAATACCTTAGAGACTTACTCGATCCCTGGCCCCCCAGCCTCAATTTGAGGGTATGTAATCAGTTACACAATCCCAGTGCACTCTTCCTGCCCACGGGTCCTATCCCTTTTTTACACCAAAGACGTCTTCAAGAATTCTTTCTTGGCCTTTGGCTCCAGAACACCATCACCTCACCCCACCATCACCCCAAAACTTTATCATTAAGATACCATATTTAACATATAATTTAAAACATAAATTTATAACATATAATTTAATAACTGATATTTTAAATTTTAAAATCTTATAAAGTTAATATGCAATTACAAGTTGAGATCTTTAGAGAAAATTACTTTATAAGATTTGGAAATTTTCTTAAGAATTTGGGAAGGTGTGTTAGAAAATAAAAAGTACTTAAAATATATCATAATGATAAAAGTACTTTGAAATACTTTTAACATGTTAACTAAGTTCGTATATGCTACCAAATATTAATAACACGCTTCTTAAAAAGTGTTTCCTGGGGCGCCTGGGTGGCGCAGTCGGTTAAGCGTCCGACTTCAACCAGGTCACGATCTCGTGGTCCGTGAGTTCGAGCCCCGCGTCAGGCTCTGGGCTGATGGCTCAGAGCCTGGAGCCTGTTTCCGATTCTGTGTCTCCCTCTTTCTCTGCCCCTCCCCCGTTCATGCTCTGTCTCTCTCTGTCCCAAATATAAATAAAAACGTTGAGAAAAAAAAAAATTAAAAAAAAAAGTGTTTCCTAGGGGCGCTTGGGTGGCTCAGTGGGTTGAGCATCTAGCTTAGCTCAGGTCATGATCTCATGGCTTATGGGTTCGAGCCCCGTGTTGGCCTCTGTGCTGACAGCTCAGAGCCTGGAGCCTGCTTTGGATTCTGTGTCCCTCTTTTGCTCTGCTCCTCCCCTAATCATGCTTCTCTCTCTCTCTCTCTCTCTCTCTCTCTCTCTCTCTCTAAGAATAAATAAAACATTAGGTGATGTCAGCTAGTGGAACAGGAAGACCCAGATCCTCCTTCCCCTTTGGAGGCACGAACTAAACAACAATCTGTGGACAAGTTCCCTTTGTGAGAAATGCAAAAACAAGTTAAGAAGCATTTGTACCCCCAGGTGAGTGTGAAACTAGTCCTATGAAAGCTGTTAGAAAAATTCACGGCCTTCACTCGTCATCGTCCCTCCTACCAGCACATTGCCCTGAGGTTGGGAGAAGACTCCCAGCTCCTGGGTTTTCTTAGGGAGGGAGAAAGAACACTGGACGGTACATCCAATATTCACATATTTTGAAGGCTGCCTCAGAGTCTGACGTTTATCTTCCTGAGTCTCAGTGTGGCGAGGAAAGTGTTCCAGGTTGGGGGCCACTGAGAACAAAGGTGGCGTTCTTGGCTAGCACACACTTACACACCATACTACCTCCTCCAGGTTCAATTCAGAATAAACAAGAGAAAATCCATAACTCCCAGCTTCTCTCTGGAGAGGGAAAAGGTTGGTGCACGCGTCTAACATTCTGGTTTTTCAGGGGGCTGCCTGAGGGACTAATTTCTGTTCCACAAATTTGGACCACTGACAGAAACTGAAATACTCTTAGAAGCCTGGGGGGTTCTACTGAGAGAAAAAGAACTGGGAAGCTTTCCGCAGCTCCAGAGAACCTGCAGTACCATAGACAGGCATGAGAGGGAGCAAGAGATTACAAGTTCCTGAAAGAAGGAATCCGCAAATTCTTCAAACTGGCAATTTACACACACACACACACACACACACACACACACACACACACACATCCAAAAAGGCATCCATAGAAAAGGTAGAAGAGGTCCCCATAATCTCTAGCCAAGCTGACTGGTGAAAGTCTTTCCCTATATGAAGCCAGCCCACAGATTGAGAAGTGGTATTTTTTTTTCAAATATGCTGATCCCAACACCGTTACAAGATACATGAAGAAACACGGCTCATTAAAAGGAAAATATACACACACACATGCACATACACAAAAATTAAGTCTAAAAAAACTGAAGTGTGTGACTATTCCAACAGATAATTCAAAAGAAACTTCATAAAGATGCTCAACAAGCTCAGGAAAACAATGCATAAGCAAAATAAGAATATAAACAAAGAGATAGGTAATATGAAAAATATCCAAAGAAAAAGCAATTTATCACATACGAGGGACCTTCCATAAGATCATCACAGATTTCTTAGCTGAAACCTTGCAGACCAAAAGGGAATAGGATGATATATTTAAAATGTTGGAAGAAAAAAACCTGTCAGCCAAGATTACAATACCTGGAAAAACTGTCCTTTGGAAATGAAGGAGAAATAACAACTTTCATGGATAAACAAAAGCTAAGGAAATACACCACTAGACCTGCTTTAAGAAAATGCTAAAGGGAGTTCTTTTAAGGTGAAATGAAAGGATGTTAGACATAACACAAAAGCCTACAGAAGTATAGAGCTTGCCGATGAAAGTAAATATATTAACAAATACAGAATACAGCATTATTTCAATGGTGGCACATAAATCACTTTTAATTGTAGCATAGATCAAAGGAAAATGTATTAACAATAACTATAACACAAGTATGTTAATATGCACAATATAAAATATACATTATATAAAATATATGATATGCACAATATAAAAAGATATAAGTTGCGATATCAATCATGTAAACTGTGGTGGTAGGAGGAAGAAGTAAAAGAGTAGTTTTTGTGTGCAGTTGAAGCTATGATATGCTTAAACTAAATTGCTATAACTCTAAGCTGTTTTATGTAAGCACAGTGGTAACCACAAAGAAAATACCTATAGAAGATACAAAAAGAAAATACAAAAGAAGATACAAAAAGAAAAAGGAATCAAAGAATATCACCACAAAAAGTCAATACAAGGGTGCCTGGGTGGCTCAGTTGGTTAAGGATCCGGATCTTGGTTTCAGCGCAGGTCAAGATCTCACAGTCCGTGATTTCGAGTCCTGCACCAGGCTCCGCACTGACAGTAAGAAGCCTGCTTGGGATTCTCTCTCTTCCTCTCTCTGCTGCTGCCTGCCTCGTGCACTCATGTGTGTGTGCTATCTCTCCTCTCTCTCTCTCTCAAAAATAAATAAATAAACTTTTAAAAAAAGTAAACACAACACAAAGAAGATGGCAAGAGACGAAAACAGGAACAGAAAAGCCCTAAGACAGACATAAAACAATTAAGAATGGTGGGGTGCTTGGGTGGCTTACTTGTTAAGTGTCTGACTCTTGATTTTGGCTCAGGTCATGATCTCATGGTTTGTGGGTTTGAACCCCTGCATCAGGTTCTGCACTGACAGTGTGGAGCCTGCTTGGGATTCTTTTTCTTTCTCTTTTGGCCCCTCCCCTGCTCTCCCTCTCTCTCTCAAAAAATAAATAAACTAAAAAAAAAAAAAAAAAAAAAAGAATGGCATGTAAGGAAGTAAGCCTTCCTTATCCATAATTACTTTCAGTATAAATGGATTAAACTCCTTGATCATAAGACACAAAGTGGCTGAATGGATTTTTTTTTTTTTTAATTTTTTTTTCAACGTTTATTTATTTTTTTTGGGACAGAGAGAGACAGAGCATGAACGGGGGAGGGGCAGAGAGAGAGGGAGACACAGAATCGGAAACAGGCTCCAGGCTCTGAGCCATCAGCCCAGAGCCCGACGCGGGGCTCGAACTCACGGACCGGGAGATCGTGACCTGGCTGAAGTCGGATGCTTAACTGACTGCGCCACCCAGGCGCCCCTAATGGATTTTTAAAAAGACTCAACTATCTGCTGTCTATAAGGTACTCCCAGGCACTCACAGTCTGGAAATTAAAAGATTTAAAGGGATATTGCATGTAAGTGGTGAGAGCAGGAGCAGCTATTCTTAATTCATACAAAATAGACTTTAAGTCAAAAACTGTGACAAGAAGGGCGCCTGGGTGGCTCATTCAGTTGAGGGTCCGACTTCGGCTTAGGTCATGATCTCATGGTCTGTGAGATCGAGCCCCACGTTAGGCTCTGTGCTAATAGCTCAGAACCTGGAGCCTGCTTCAGATTCTGTGTCTCCCTCTCTCTCTGCCCCTCCCCTGCTCATGTTCTGTATCTCTCCCTCTCAAAAATATATAAACATTAAAAAAAAATTTAAAAAAAACTGTCACAAGAGACCAACAAGAACAATAATTCACCAGGGAGATAAAGCAATTGTAAACATTTTTCCATTTAACATCAGAGAGCTCAAATACAATACAAAGATTGACAGACCTGAAAGGAGAAATTAACACGATAGATTTCTATACTCCACTTTCAGTAGTGGATAGAAGATTCAGGCAGAGAGAAAATCAATAGGAAGATTTGAATATTGATTGTTAGGTCAATATTATAGAACATTATAGACATTATAGAACATTCTACCCACCAGCAGCAGAATGCAAATTCTTCTCAAGTGCACACAGACTATTCTCAATGATAGATCACATGTTAGCTCATAAAACAAGTCTTAACAAATTTAAGAAGATTTAAATCATCCCAAATGCTTTTTCGGGCCACAATGGAATGAAACTAGAAATCAATAGCAGAAGGAAAACTGGAGAATTAATATATGGAAATGAAATAATACATTCCCAATGAGTCAAAGAAAAAAATCTAAAGGAAATTAGAAAATATCTCGAGACAAATAAAAAAACCAACATAACAATACTTATGGGATAGAGCAAAAGCGGTATTATGAGGGAATTTATAGTGATAAGCACCATTAATAAAAAGGGAGAAGGGTTTCAAATAAACAACTTTACTTCAAGGAACAAGGTGGGGGGAACCCAACTAAGCCCAAAGTTAACAGAAGGAAGGAAATAATAAAGATTAGAGCTGATTAAAGCAAAATAGAAAAAACAGGAAAATAATAGAAAAAAAAATCAACGGAACTAAAAGTTTTTTGGTTTTTTTTAAGATAAAGACAATTGACAAACCTTTAGCTAGACTAACAAAGAAAAAAGAGAAAGACTCAAATAAATAATAAAGAAATGAAAGTGGAGACATTATGGTACAGACTGGATTTTCATGCCCCCTCATATTCATAAATTAAATCCTAATCCGCTATGTAAAGATTTTAGGAACTGGGGCCTTCGGGAGGCAATTAGATCATGGGGGGCTTCACTGTCATGAATGGGATTGGTGTCCTTATAAAAGAGACTCCAGGGAGCTCTTCAACCCTTTTTTTCATGTAAGTATACAACAAAAACGCAGCCACCTAAGAAGCAGGAAGTAGGCTCTCACCAGATATCATATTTATCGGTGCCTTCATCTTGGACGTCCCAGATTCCAGAACTATAAGAAATAAATTTCTGTTGTTTATAAGCTACCTTGGCTATGGTATTTTTGTTAGAGCAGCTCAAACAGGCTGACATATTACAACTGACACCACAGAATAAAAATGATCATAAGAGATTACTATGAACAATTATATGCCAACAAATTGGATAATCTAGGGAAATGGATAAATTTCTAACACCATACAACCTACCAAGACTGAATCATAAAGAAATAGAAAATATGAACAGACCTATAATTAGTAAGGTATTGAATCAATATGCAAAATCTGCCGCCTCCCCCCCTCCAGAAAAAAAGTCTAGGACCAGATGGCTTCACTGGAGAATTCTACTAAACATTTAATGAAGAATTAATACCAATTCTTCTCAAATTTACCCAAAACACTTGAAGAAGAGGGAACACTTTCTAACTTGTGCTAGGAGGCCAGCATTCCTTTGATACTAGAGCCAGAAAAAGACACTACAAGAAAAGAAAACTATAGGTTAATGTCCCTAATGAGTACAGATGCAAAAATTCTCAAGAAAAGACTAGCACACAGAATTTAACAGCACATTCAAATGATCATACGCTGTGACCCAAAGGGATATATCCTTAGGATGCAAGAATGATTTAGCATATAAAAACCACTGACAGAAAAAAGGATTTAAATCCCATGATTGTCTCAATAGATATAGAAAACCAATTGTCAAAATTCAATACACTTCCATGATAAAAATTTCAACAAACTACAAATAGAAGAAAATTATCTCAATATAATAAATCAATATACTAAAAGCCATATCTGAAAAGCCCACGTCTAACATTATGTCCAACAGAGAAAAACTGAAAGCTTTTCCTCTAAGATCAGGAACAGGGCAAGGACGCCCACTCTAACTCCTATTTAACACAATACTGGGAGCCCTAATCAGAGTAGTTAAGTAAGAAACAGAAATAAGATGCATCCAAATTAGAAAATAAAAAGTAAAATTATCTCTGCTTACAGATTACATGATATTATATGTAGAAACTCTAAAGATTCCAAAAATAACTTTTAGAAATAATAAACAAATTAAGCAGAGTTACAAGCTACAAAAGCAACATGCAAAAATCAGTTGCATTTCTATACACAAAAAACACACTATCTGAAAAGAAAATTAAGGGAAAAACTCATTTAAAATAGCATGAAAATTAAAACTTTGGATAAAACTTAACTAAGGAGGTGAAAATTCCTATATTGAAAACTGGAAAACACTGATCATACCAATTTAAAGAAGGTACAAACTAACGGGAAGATGTTCATGGATTGGAATACTTCATATTGTGAAAATTCCATATTATCTAAAACAATATAAAGGTTCAGTGCAATTCCTATCAGAATCCTAGTGGCACTTCTGAAGTACAGACAAAATAATCCTAAAATTCATTTGGATCCCCAAAGAACCCCAAATGGTCAAAACAATCTTGAGAAAGGAAAACAAATCTGGAGGCATTACACTTCCTGACTTCAAAACATATTATAAAGCTACAATGATCAAAATAGTATGATACGACATAAAGACGGCCATACAGACCAGTGGGACAGAACAGACAGCCTAGGCACAAATCCAAATATATATGGTCAAATCATCTCCTACAAGGGTATAAAGTGTGCACAAAGAGGAATGGCTATTCTCCTCAACAAATGGTGTTGGGGAAACTGGATATTCACATGCAAAAATATAAAACTGGACCCTTGATTTATACCACACCAAAAAAATCAACTCAAAATTGATTTAAAACTTAATCACAAGAACTGAATTCACAAAACTGCTATAAGAAGGCATAGATGAAAAGTTTTAAAACATTGGGCTTGGCAATGATTTCTTGAATAAGACCCCCTGAAGCTTTCTGTGCAGCAAAGGACAATCAACAGAGTGAAAAGACAACCTACAGAGTGGATGGAAATATTTTCAAACTATATATTAGATAAGGGGTTAATACCCAAAATACATAAGAAAAATATATATATATATTTAAATATATATTTTTTTATTTATATATATAAATATATATATATATATTTGTATATTATATATATATAAAACAAATACAAACACACAAAACAAATAACCTTATTTAAAAATGTGGAAGAGTTTTGAACAGATACTTCTCCAAAGAAGACATGTAAATGACCAAGTATAGGAACAGGTACTTAACATCACTAATCAACAGGGAAATGCAAATCAGAGTCACAATAACATCACTTCACATCTGTTAAGATGGTCATCATAAACAAAATAAATGAAATAAAAAGAAAGAAGAGAAAGAGGAAGATAGGAAGGGAAAGAGTGAGAGAAAATGGGATGGGGTAGAAAGGGAGAGATTAAGGGAGAGAGGGAGAAAGCAAGAAACATGAGGTATCGGTGAGGATGTGGAATAATTGGAACTGTGTGTTGGTGGTGGGAATATTATATGCTGCAACACTATGAAAAACGTGGAGGTTTATAAAAAAATTAAAAATGGAACCATCATATGATCCAGCAATCCCACTTACGGGGATTTACCCAAAAGTATTGAAAACGGGCTCTCAAGGAGATAGTCATACTGTCATGTTCTTTGCAGTAATTGCCAAAAAGTAGAAATAACCTCAGTGCCCATCAGTGGATGAACAGATAAAGCAAATGTGGTATACACACACTTAGTATCTTAATTCATTTTTTAAAAGAAGAAAATACTGTCACATTCGACAACACGCATGACACTTGTGAACATTATGTAAGTAAAATAAGCCAGTCACAGCAGGACAAATATTCTGTGATTCCAACTTATACGAGGTACCTAAAGTAGCTAGACTACTTGTGGAGATTTGTAACTAGCAACTCAGGTTCTAGTTGAAAAAAAAAAAAGTGTTTGAAAAAAAAAAAAGTGCACCAATTCAGCAATCATCCTCCTTGGTATTTATCCAAAGGAGTTGAAAACTTCTGTCCACACAAAAACTTGCACATACACGTATGTAGCAGCTTTATTCATAGTTGCCAAAATTTGGAAGAAATCAAGATGCCCTTCAGTAGGTGAATGGATAAATAAACTTTGGTACATCCAGACAATAGAATATTATTCTGCACTCAAAGAGAAATGAGCTAATGAGTCATGAAAAGACAGAGAGGCCTTAAGTGCATATTACTAAGTGAAAGAGGCCAATCTGAAAAGTCTACCTATTTCCAACTATATGACCTTCTGGAAAAGGCAAAACTATGGAGACCATAAAAAGGCCAGTAGTTTTTAAGAGGGGGTGAAGGTTGAATAGGCAGAATGCAGAGGATATTTATGCAGAAAATACTGTTTCTGATAGTATAATGATAGACACATGTCATTATATGTTTGTCCAATCTCATAGAAAGTACATCACCAGAAGTTAACCTTAATATAAACTATGGACTTTGGGTGATTATGATATGTCAGTGTAGGTTCATCCCTGGTAACAAATGTACCATCCTAGTGAGTGACGTTGATAATGGGGGAGGCTATGCATATGTGGGGGCATAAGGTATATGGAAAATCTCTGCACCTTTCTTTCAGTTTTGTTGTGAACCTAAAACTGATCGAAAATAATAACGCTTCTATTTAAAAAAGTACATCTGTGAATGTTCTTCACAACAGCCAACTGAAAGGCATTAAAAAAGTCACATTTAACATTCATATACCATTCACACTCCTGCCACCCAATTCAAACTGGTTCCTCCCCTATAACTCTGCCAAAACAGGCCTCCACAAGGTCAACAATGACCTCAGTGTCACTGAATCTAAAGGATGTTGCTCACCTCTCATCTTCCTGGACACCTCAGCACTATTAGCCATGGTTGACCACACCCTCCTTCTTGGAACACCCCAAGTTGTTTCCTCACTGGCTTCTCCTTCCTTCCTTTGGACAATCATCTTCCTCTACAGGCCAATGTTGTGGTCCCTGAGCCTCAGTCCTAGACTTCCTTGTGTCTTATTAACTCCTTAGGGATCTCACTAGAACCAATGGCTTCATTTACCCCTTCACCCATTTGTCTCACAAATTGTAGCTCCAATTAACTGTCTCTCCTGCAGTCCAAGCTTATATAGCCACTGTCCACTAGATACTTCTGCTAAGAAGGTTTCAGGGAAACTTCAGATTCAACAGAATAGCTGTAGCTTATTGAAAACTTGCTATGTGCCCATATAATGAGCTCCATGAACGATTAACTGGAAGCTGCTCTAGAGAAGAACCTCTAGAAAGAAGTTCTAGCTTTCTGAGTTGGTCCATGAATCCGGAGGAGGCCTCCTTGGAAAAATGACATTTATCTGAGGCCTGGGATGAGCTGAGTTAACCAAGTAAAACTGTGGGAGTGGGGAGAAGGTGTCATCAGAATGTGAAGAGAGCCACAGTTAAGATCTCATGGTCTTAAAAGCAACAAAAAGAAAGGATGCCTGGATGGCTCAGTCGATTGTGTGTCTGACTCCCGATTTCAGCTCAGGTCATGATCCCAGGGTGCGGGATTGAGGCCTGCGTTGGGCTCCACACTGAGCATGTAGAGCCTGCTTAAGTTTCTCTCTCTCCCTGGGGTGCCCGGGTGCTCAGTCGGTTAAGCGTCCGACTTCAGCTCAGGTCAAGACCTCACAGTCCGTGAATTTGAGCCCCGCATTGGGCTCTGTGCTGACAGCTCAGAGCCTGGAGCCTGCTTCAGATTCTTGTCTCCCTCTCTCTCCCCTTCCCCACTCACACTCTGTCTCTCAAAAATGAATAAATGTTAAAAAAAATTTTTTTTAAGATTCTCTCCCCCACCCCTCCCCACTCATGCTCTCCTTCTCTCTCTGTTTCAAAAATAAAAATAAAAAGGGGAGTCTGGGTGGCTCAGTCAATTAAGTGTCCGACTTCGGCTCAGGTCATGATCTCACCAGTTCGTGAGTTCAAGCCCCGCGTCAGGCTCTTTGATGCTAGCTCGGAGCCTGGAGCCTGTTTCCAATTCTGTGTCTCCCTCTCTCTCTCTGCCCCTTCCCCATTCACACTCTGTCTCTCTCAAAAATAAATGAACATTCAAAACTTTAAAAAATAAAATAAAAAAATAAAAATAATAAAAAAACTCACGGTCAATTTGCTCAATTCTTTAATATGGACACACAAACTTTCCTTGGTTTTCCTCTATGTCTATGCGCTAAATTAATTCCTTCCTTCGTTTCACCATGCGCCTTTTTAAAATACTTTCTGTCTCTGCGTTTTCATTCTTCAGTCATTACAAGCTTACTTCACAAAGTTTGAAAATCTCCGCACACATGACGATGCTGACCTTCATAGCTCAACTGGGCTATCCCACCAACTTGTTGTTCCTGATATTATTTCTTAAGTGCTCTTCTTGCTTCTCTTCAGTGTCCCTCTCGGTCTTTTGCACTGGCTCCTCCTACCTGACCTAGCCTGGAGCATTGGTTTCCATGAGGTTATTTTCCAGAACATCATTTCTCACTTTACATACGTTTTCAGGGAGTCGCATCCTAGTCGCATGGTTTTTCATATACATGCAATTGGCTTTCAAATACATAGCTCCAAATTCACTGGTTCACAGAATCACAGGCCTGTCCCTTCCACGGTTTTTCTTTGTTCTCGCTCACGTCAGAATGTTCCAGACTCAACTCATTGTTATCCCTGGAAACATGCTTCTCTTTGTAATATAATAATACGATCATCTCCACATAAGCGCAAAGGAGAATCTTGAGAGCAGCCATAACTATTTCTTTTTCTCACCGACAAAACCCCATTATTACCAAATCCCTGGTTAATTTCTAAATAGCTCTTAATTTCCTTATTTTCTTCTCCCTAACTTCTCTTTTTTAATTAAAAAAAAATGTTTATATTTGAGGGGGGGAGGGGCAGAGAGAGGGGGGACACAGAGGACCCAAAGCAGGCTCTGCACTGTCAGTGCAGAGTCCTATGCTGGGCTCGAACTCACCAACAGTGAGATGACGATCTGAGCCGAAACCGAGAGTCAGATGCTTACCTGACTGAGCCACCCAGACGCCCCTTCCTCCCACACTTCTTTTACTGCAAATCTGACATTCATTATTTCGGCTTCAGATATTCTAGAAACCTGAAATTTCATAAAGTCTGTTTGAATGTGTATGCTTTTTCTCTTCCTAATTTATTCCGTTGCATTCTAATCACGTAAAAATGCCTAAATCACATAAAAATGCCAACTGCTTTGGCAAAGGATTTAGAAATATTATCAAATTCTAAAATCAGATTCAATGGTCTCAAAAAAGGTAGGAACCACTTACCTAGAGCAATCCTATCTCCAAACTTTATTTCCACATACCCATCAATAAAAAGAATTGCAGTATAGACACCAAAATACATGTATATATTCATGTATATAGCATATGCTATATCTCATCTGTACATTCAATATTACAAAACCTTGGTTTCTTAATTTAAAATTGAAACGTTAATAAAAAGGCCAATTCTAACATCTTCTTGACTCACCCCAGTAGACCAGGGTTGAGCATACTAAAATGCAGACTGTGACCTAGATAAAACATTTCTTTTTTAAAATTTTTTTTTTCCAAAGTTTTTTTTTTTATTTATTTTTGGGACAGAGAGAGACAGAGCATGAACGGGGGAGGGGCAGAGAGAGAGGGAGACACAGAATCGGAAACAGGCTCCAGGCTCTGAGCCATCAGCCCAGAGCCCGACGCGGGGCTCGAACTCACGGACCGCGAGATCGTGACCTGGCTGAAGTCGGACGCTTAACCGACTGCGCCACCCAGGCGCCCCAAACATTCCAATCCAATGATCCCACTTCTTTGAGTTCTCCTCTTGCTGCCTTCACTGTTGCTTAAAGTGTTGTCGACCCGTGGTCTACAAGATAAATTAGTACCACTTATCATGGCTTACAAAACTGCCACAACTCTCTCTAAACCAGCATCCCACGTTTATCCCCTTCCCATGTTCCCTTGGTCCTTTTTTTCTTTTACTCATCCGTTTACTAAATACACCAAGAATTTTCACACAGCTGTGAGTTTGATTCTGCTGTTCTCTCTCCTTAGAAATGCCCTTCTTCTCCCGTTCTCTCTGCACCCCCCGCCCCTGCTCGTGCTCTGTCTCTCTCTTTCTCAAAAATAAATATTAAAAAAATATATTTTAAAAAGAGGGGTGCCTGGGTGGCTCGGTCGGTTAAGCATCTGACTTCGGCTCAGGTCATGATTTCATGGTTCGTGAGTTCAAGCCCCGCGTTGGGCTCTGTGCTGACAGCTCGGAGCCTGGAACCTACTTTGGATTCTGTGTCTCCCTTTCTCTCTGCCCCTTCCCTGATCATTTTTTCTCTCTCTCTTTCTCTCTCAAAAATAAATAAACATTAAAAAAAAGTATAAAAAAAAGAAATTCTCTTCTTGCCCTCCCAAACGAGCCAGTAAAGTGTTGAAGCATGAACTCTACGGGGCCAGACCACAGATATTCCAGATATTGGAATAGAGTCCCTCGTACATTAGACATTAGAGTTTGTACATTATAGCCATGTGCATTAGTTAGCAGTTCTCTCTAAGGCCCAGTTACATGTGCTTTCTTTTGAGAAATCTTTCCTGACTGCTCTGGCTGAGTTAGCATCCCTCAGGCCCTGACGAAACTACTGTTCTTTTGATTACATCATTCTGCCTCAGAAGCAAATGATCTCTGTTGATGAATCTTAGTGACTGTCGCCTTCCAGTAAGTTTTTACCTAAAGAAGAAGAAAAAAAAAATGTGTGTTTCACACTGCGATCGCTGTATGTATATATTGAATCCCCACAGCAAGGTTATAAACTAGATAATACTGGGGCGCCTGGGTGGCTCAGTCAGTTAAGCGTCCGACTTCGCTCAGGTCATGATCTCACAGTCCGTGGGTTCGAGCCCCGCGTCGGGCTCTGGGCTGACAGCTCAGAGCCTGGAGCCTGTTTCGTATTCTGTGTCTCCCTCTTTCTCTGACCCTCCCCTATTCATGCTCTCTCTCTCTGTCTCAAAAATAAATAAATGTTAAAAAAAATTTTTTAAACTAGATAATACTATCTTCATTTAATAAATGAAGAGGCTGTGACCTGCAGAAGTCAAGTTACTGGTCTAAAGTTGCACAATTGCAGGGTGCGGGGCTGGGCTTGGGGTGTTCTGAGCCCGTTCCTTCCTATTCCGTTGTTTGGCCTGTTAGATGTGTGCCTGCAGTCTTAGTCTACTTGGGCTGCTATAACAAAAAAAAAAACTATAGGTAGGTGGCTTCAACAACGGATATTTATTTCTCACAGTTCTGGAGCTTAAATTCAAGGTGCTGACAAATTCCCGTTCTTGGTGGGGGCTGGCTTCCTGGCTTGGAGACAGCCACCTTCTCACTGGGTGTTCACACGGCCTTTCTTCCCCCTGCAAGTAGAGGAAGGGAGCTCTAGTCTTTCGTCCTCTTCTCATAAGGCCAGGAATCCCATCATGAAGGTCGCACCCTCATGATCTCATCTAAGCCTGATTACCTCTCAAAGACCCCCACCTCCAATACGGAGAAAGGGGAACCCTCCTGTGCTGTTGGCGGCAAAGCCTGTTTTCTCTAGAAAACAGGATGGAGGTTCCTCAAAAACTTAAAAATAGAATTACCCCACGATCCAACAATTGCACTGCTAGGTATTTACCCAAAGGATACAAAAATCCAGATTCAAAGGGGCACATGCACCCCAATGTTTATAGCAGCATTACCAATAGCCAAACTATGACGAGAGCCCAAATGTCCATGAACTGATGAGTGAATAAAGAAGATGTGAGATTTATGTATATAATGGAATATTATTCAGCCATCAAAAAGAATGAAATCTTGCCATTTTACAATGGCGTGGATGGAACTAGAATGTATTATACCACGTGAAACAAGTCAGTCATGTATGGAATTTAACAACAACACAAAACAGATGGACATATGGGAAGGGAGGGGGAAGAGAAAGAGGAAAACAAACCATAAGAGACTCTTAATGACAGAACAAACTGGGAGGTGAGGAAGGGAGGTTGGTGGGGGATGGGCTGGATGGGTGATGGGTATTAAGGACAGGACTTGCTGTGACGAGCACTAGAAGTGATGAATCACTGAAATCTACTCCTGAAACCAATATTGCACTATGTGTTAACTAATTCTAATTTAAATAAAATTTTTTAAAAAGACCCCACCTCCAAATGCCATCACATCCAGGAATAGGGCTTTATATATGAAATGGGGGGGGGGGCGCACAAACATTCATTCTACGACATCTGGCTTCTCTCTATCAACTTGTCAAATGTTGGCCGGCTATTCTAATCATCCCCAAGTTCCCAGAGTCTCCTCAAACCTAGGGAGCAAAAGTGGTGCTGGTCGTCAGCCCACAAACTCTTTTCATTGACCGTCCCTCCTCTTTCCCTTTGCTTATATTTTGTGCACTAATGACGATCCTATACCTCTCTTAATTTCTATGTGGTTATATATATATATTTTTTTAATTTTTTTTTTCAACGTTTATTTTATTTTTGGGACAGAGAGAGACAGAGCATGAACGGGGGAGGGGCAGAGAGAGAGGGAGACACAGAATTGGAAACAGGCTCCAGGCTCTGAGCCATCAGCCCAGAGCCCGACGCGGGGCTCGAACTCCCGGACCGTGAGATCGTGACCTGGCTGAAGTCGGACGCTTAACCGACTGCGCCACCCAGGCGCCCCTGTGGTTATATATTTTATGATACACATATCCAATAGATTCTATCACAGCTGGAAGTGCCCTTAAAGAACAGGTAAATCAACACTTTCATTTCTACAGAGGAAGAGGCTGAAACTCAGGAAGATAAAAGAATTTACTTGACAGCCAAGTTGATTTATTCCACAACATGCCTTACCAAATGAAATCATTTCATTTCTAGGTCTTTTTATTACTTGCTAAGCTCGTAAAATAAGTTCAATGAAGACAAAACTGTTTCTCTCATCTTCTCTGGCAAGAAGATTAAGTTCATGACAACAGATACTTTTGTCACTATTATACCTCAAGGGTTACATCAAATATTTATTTTTTTAAATGTACCCTCAGTTTCAGTAACAAACTTTTTGGAGCGAAGAAACAGTGTATTAAATATAGACATATATTTGAGACCAGCAATAACACACGAATTCCTATAAATAAATATAACTGTTATCTTTCCATGTCCAAAAGCTTGTGTTTAAACCTTCTTCACATTCCAGAGACTAAAGGCTCTTGCCTTTCAGTGAGCATGTGGATCATCAGACCTAAAATCATGACCTTGATCTCTTACTTACTTTTGATCAACAATGTCATTCCATGATATCCAAAGAATTCTGGAAGTTTCCTCCCTTTAATTTCTATTTATGTTTTTCTTTTCTAGCCCCCAAATTCATTCAGAAACACCTGACAGAAAAATTAATATTTTGAATCTCACGTCGTCCCCTTCTAGTTTTGTTTGTTTGCATTTCTTGCACATCTCATCTAAGAGACTTGACAGTTTCCACACGACTCTTCAGCATACGTAACAACTTGCTCCAAGATACTGCCACAGAGGACTATCTTTCCATGAAGCGTTTTTTGAATGTATGAATAGAGGCAAGAAGAATGGAGCTGTAATTCCTAATTCAACCTCTGTCTCCATCAGATCATGTTGAAGTGCATCTGCTAGCATAAGCTCATATGGCACGGGTGGGTCTTATTCAATTGCTTTGTGTTTTCTGCTTTATATACCATAATACCTTGGATAAGACTGTAATAAAAATCTTATTAAGGGCGCCTGGGTGGCTCAGTCGGTTGAGCGTCCGACTTCAGCTCAGGTCATGATCTCGCGGTCCGTGGGTTCGAGCCCCGCGTCGGGCTCTGTGCTGACAGCTCAGAGCCTGGAGCCTGTTTCAGATTCTGTGTCTCCCTCTCTCTGACCCTCCCCCATTCATGCTTTGTCTCTCTCTGTCTCAAAAATAAAAATAAACGTTAAAAAAAACTTATTAATATTTATAAGGAAATCTAAGGGCTAAGTTTGTTGCTAAAGCCCTAATGAATCCAAAAGCCAATTAATGACATGATAAAAAAAACATCATACACCCCCATATGTCTTCATCCTTTTAGTCTGAATGCCCATACTAAAATAATGGCATATCTCAGATTCTTGTAAGCATCAATATTCCCTCTCCCCGCCCCCCGCCCCCACACACAATGTAGAACCAATAAATGTTTAAGGAAGGAGAGAAGAGGTAAAGAAGGAACTTTGGGAATGAAATTTGTTTACTCAGCTCCCATGTTTATTTTGTTGAAATTTATTACGGCCCGTAATTGGTTACTTTCAACGTTTCCGATGTTGGTACCGTTTCCAAATCATAAGACTTACGGAAAGGCCACACATTTCAGGGTAGTCTTAATAAAGAATATAAGAACAGTGGGAGGCAGAGCGAGACACATGAGGAGGCAAAGGGCCAGGAAAATGTGATGGTGGACTCATGTGGCATCCCAGTACCCATGCCATCTCTCAGAAAGTTTGGCTTCAATCAAGTTGTTTTGGGAATGCATTCCTTAGAGATATGTGTCCTCCGTTATTAACTGCCCCACGCGGGCACTGTCAGGCCATCAGTGACTTCCAACGCTTTAATTTCAGATGAGAAGGCAAGGGGAAAGTATTTCAGTGTCACCCACTTTCGCAATGGAAGGTGGTTTCCTGGCTCTCGAATACAAGCACAAGTGTGCCTTCTGTGAACTGGTATCAGACAAGCGATGTCAAAGGATTCAACAGGCTGCGAGTCATAGATGGAGTAAGCAGAGAATTTGACATTGAAGTGTGGATTAGTGAAACTCTATGCCCCTTTTGACAAGATTTAAAATGCAGTGATATATTTCCTCTCCTTACATCATTTTGGGGCAAAACCCATCTCTATGCAAGTACCCAGCCAGTTTGCCAAGGGATAAAAGTAAACAGCATCTAGCATCCCCAGATAAAAATATAGCGAATATTGTCAGTTAAGTGGAAGGAAGCTGTTAGAAAGGAACTCAGAAGACTGCAACCAGGCTATGGCAGTAGGAAGACAAATACACTAGCCTCTGTCATTTTGACATCAATTGACTAATTTGCTCCAGGTTTTCTTGAGGTTTCTTTTAGTGTATTTATAACCACGAAAGCATTTATTTTGGTCCCAAGATAAAAAGCCTTTTACGCAATGGTGCATATTTTTAAGGTAACAATGTTTCCATTGTCAAAACTGCCATCGAAGGGGGTAGGGAGGGAATCCTACCTACCCCATTTATTTTGTTGGTCATCAACTTTACCAGAGTACTGGTTTGGAACTTAACCTACGTTCTATTGCACAGTTGCTAGCCAAAAGAAGGAAAAAATGCTTCTCAAATGATTTCATCGTTTCTGATATCATGAAGAAGGAAAATATCTTAGACACCAATGTCCTAGGACATTCTATTCTCTAACCTGGTACCCAGAACTCGTGCATGCTGGATGAGACACAAGGGAAGAGGCAGATGTCCAAAAGATAAGTTAATCCAGATGTTTTTCCTGCTTTTTATTAATGCTGCACTCCAGCTGTTCCATCTTTATACTGGGAAATTCCCAACCAGCACACAGGACGAAAAAGCAGAAGGTAGAGGTGTTCCGAAATACTAAGAGGCTAAAATAGTGTTCTCTACGAAGCTGAAGATAACACCCAAAAACTGAGACCAGAAATTTCTAAATATTGGCAATTGTCAGAAGGAAGCAGTTGCCGAGCCTTATCCTCCTATTGGAAAACAAGACAGCAGTCTCATGACTCTACTGGCCAATTGGCAATTCTCCAATTGTCCTCGATTAAGACTGTCCCCAAGAAAATACGAAAAGAGAGATAGAGTGCAAATATGCGGGGTTTCGTTTAAGCCTTTCTCACACACGAATGAAATAGACCACAAGAATGAACACAGTTTAACAATAGCAAACAAATTAAAAGTAGTACCAGCCTTCACTTTGCTGGAAGCTACATGCGGCTCAATGATGACAAGTAAGATGTTCATTCTTAGTCTAAAAAATGTTTCCCTGGGACAGCTGTAGGGCATGGCTCAGTGGTCTGAACATCTGGTTTGATGTACCTAGACTCTTTGGAGCCATGGACTGGAATCCTGGTGTGATTCAGTTAACTCTTTATCTTTACAGAACTAAACAGAATTCCCAACTCTTTAGTGTGTGGTTCTTGGGAAGTTTTGGGAAAGATGTGCCCGCCCTGGCTCTGCTTGGAGATAAAAGAATTCAAAGAATTAAACTTGACACTTTAGCCCCAAGTTACTTGCTCTCTATTGTTTACTGTCACTGGAATATCCTCTTTGTTGTTTATGTAGGGTCTTTCATTTAAGGATTTCAAAGTACTCACGGACATGGTCTGATGACAGAAATGAGCAATGCTCATGTTTTAAGGACAAGAAAAATGAGACACAAGAATCCCACAGTATGTCAAAGAAAAGGCAATAATGAAATCTTGTCCTTGCATTCGAGTGCACAGTCATTTTATATGACAGAATGTTCCAGGGGGAGGGTGAAAGTCAATCAATGTACATCTTGGACCATAAAGAAGGAATCTAGTGCAAGTGATATCTCCTGTAAAGCTACTGTCCAATCTGAAACAAAAGAAATTTATTAGCTTCTTTGAGTCTCGGTTGTTTTATCTGCAAACCAATGGAAATAGCGCCTATCCATTTCTGTCCAAATTTAATAGTTTCTTTGATCCTTAGTTGTTTAGCCTTAATGTTGCTAAGGAAATAATGCCCACCTATCTGGGTCCATGTAAGGATAAAATGAGACAACATCTGAGAATGGGCATAACACATAATGGGCAATGCAGAAATGTCACTCTTTCTTTCATTCTGACCCACAAGGATGGCATTATAAAGTACCCTTTAAGAACTCTCTATTCCCAGGGTGCCTGGGTGGCCCAGTCAGTCAAGCATCCAACTCTTGATTTCAACTCAGGCCATGATCTCACGGTTCCCGAGATCCAGCCCCAAATCAGGCTCCACAATGACAGCATGGAGCCTGTCTAGGATTCTGTCTCTCCCTCTCTCTCTTTCCCTCCCCTGCAGGTACGTGCATGCCGTCTTTCTCTCTCTCTAAACAACGACAGCGAGAGGTATGGAAGAGAGTACTTTTTAAGAGTCTGATGTCTGAACCAAATAACCTGGAAATGGCAGGCCAGCAGGATTTCCTTCACTTGTGTTGTTGTCTTTAACACAGCACACCCTCCACCCACTTAGCCATTCCTCTATGCACTCAACATACCCTGAAGTACTTGTTATGTGGTAAGCTCTAGGGATACCAAAAGAAAGAAGTCAGACCTTCGCAAGTGGTTTAAGAGTCTGGTGGAAAGAGACAGACATGTATACAAACATTTACAATGCAGAAGGGTGAATGACACAACAAGCCATTCCAGCAACTATTTAAACGCGGCCGGCGCGCGATAGATTTCCTTTCATTTCCCGGAGTACTCTGCCCACATCAACTGTTCAGGAAGGTTTTTTTTTCCTACACTTTGGCATTAATAATAATGGGTAGTAGCATAGTCTTCCCTACCTGCTACACAGTTATCCTCATCCATTACAGAAAGTTGCTAAAAGGATTAAGTAAGTTATTTTATATAAAGCACTTAGCGCAGTGCCTGCACACATAAAGCACTCATTAGTGTAGTTGTTATTATTGTAATTATCATGATATCATAATCAGACAATCGTGTCATCGTTAAGTATAGGAAAAGGTTATGTCCCAATAATCCTAAAAATGGGACAAGGACACTGGGGCTGAGGACGGGGTCACGGTCAATCAAAAAGAGTCCTTAGCGCATACAGGCTTGATTTGCTCAACGTCCACCCCAGGCTGAAGGGCACAAGAGTGCCCTGAACTAGAGCTGTTCTAAAAGGTAAATTCAACAGTCACCTTACAAGCACTTTGAAGGACCTCCTAACAAATGCCTTCCTACTATACCTCTTGCAGTTTCTTGAAATTCCTTTAGTAGGAAACACCTTGAATATTCTTGGAGAAATCATGCATTTCTCTAAGGCAGTGGTCTTCAGCTAGGAGGATATTTTGCTTCATCTCCTCAGTAGATAATTGTAATGTCTAGAGACATTTTAAATTATCACAACAGAGTAAGAGGGCATGGTGAGCACAGAAATATTGCTGGCATCTAGGAGGTAAAGGTCAGAGATGGTACTAAATACGTTACTACGCACAGGATAGACTCCACAACATATTTATCTGGTCCAAAATGTCAGTAGCACCAAAGTTGAGGAATTGTGCCCTGAAGAAACACCTTTTTATTCAGGTCAACGTAGGTAGACATTCCTATTCATTATCTTTTTTATTTAATTTCAAGTTATGATATAAATGAGCTATAGCTTCCTTAAACAAGAATAAACAAGGCAAAGAGAGCTAGAGAAAGAGTAGTGGGAAACAGGGCATGTATTCTGTAAATAATAGAATTATTTCTGTAGGGAAGCAGAAGAAAACAATCTAAGAGATATGAACTTTTCTTAGTCCGTGTTTTTTACCCGAGGACCATCTCAATGCCTTTCCTTGCACATTCTGTTTTGTCTTAATACTGTGGGATGCACACATATAAGGTGCTCCATAAATTCCCACTGTTTGATTAATTTCAACTGTAAATCCAGACCTCATTTTGTCATGTCCCTGAGGAAGCTCAAACTAGATTTCTGAAGATTCGAGAATTTACAGAATGATTTAACAGAATTTATGGAACCACTGTTGTATGTCAGACAAGGTTCTAGATGTGTGAGGCATATCAATGAACAAAGCATTCCTGGGGGCTCATATTCAACGAAGTTACAAGTAAAGTTTAAGAAATTCTTGACCTGGAATGCCTCTATATATGGCGCATTATAGTTTTCCAACCTATTTATCTGTGTCAACTCAAAAAGAGAAATTAGTTTTTAGAGAAGTTTTACCTCCACGAGAAGTTAATCTATTTCCAAGGCAACAAAGCAAAATAGACTGCAAGAACAAGCCACTCTTCTGCAGATCATTGTTTAAGAAGTTAAGGCTTGTCATTGTGTAAGAGACCAGTTGCGAAAGACATCCAAGTCTGAGTGCATTTCTCTGGTCCAGATAAAACTGGAGATGGGAGACTGAAAGATCTATTTATTCTATGAATTGCTGTGTTTTAGGAAGAAGCTTTCCACAACAAGACAACTGATAGCTTTTGAAATAGCCTGCGTGATTGTGTTAAAAATAGAAGTGTTTAATTTGGTTCTGCATTACACTTGAAAGCACAAGGCATTTACCCTGAATTCTCCCTGATTCATTTCAGTGATAACATTTAACCACTCTTCCCATTGTCCCAGTCTCAGAAGACAAACAACAGCTCGGATTTATCCTATTCCTGCATTCTTCAAGCCTGAAAATTGTACAGGAAGATAAATGTTACCTGTCTCACAGCTCTGCTGAAGACGTGTCCCCATAAAGGTCTCAATATCTCTGGGAAGTTTGCCGGGTCCTCTTTTCCCTGTATATTTTCTTACAGGTTTTCATTTACCCAAGTACTACTTTGAGTAATAGAGCTATTTTCATGTCTCCTAGATTCTACGTTACTTACAGGAAGAGACTGTGTTCAAGTATCTCTTTCCTAGGCGGCACCTAGCACAACATCTAGTATCCAAAAGTATTAGGTAAATAAAACTAATCACTGGACTCATAAATACTGGGGATGGACTGAGGGGATGGCGGCTAAGGAAATCTTGAGAACCCAAGGAAAGCAGGGGAAAAAAAAAAGTATTATTGAGCTTTCTCGGACATTCACTTTAGGCACAAACCTAAGAAAAGCAACTCGCATTTCACACCTCATTTTTTCCTATTAAACATGAATTAGAATTAAGACCCTTTTCTTTCTTCCGCTCCTTAATATATTCCTCTGCTTAATCTATTCTTCTTATGCTAAATCCTTAATATATTTATAAATACATATTTATGTGTTGAACTCATACGATGCGTGGAATTTCATGAGAAAAGAAGCAAAAAGGGTTCGTACTGGAACCTGATGGGAAGACCCTCGCCACTGAGACATATGGCATCTCTGCTTCCGTTTGCTGACTTTCCAAAGAGATGCCACTAATGAGTAGCCTGTGAGCCCTGAAGCCACCACCACCAACAAACCTTGAAAGTCCTTTTGGTTCTAGAACTTGATGTGAGACACAAGTTGAGCAAAGAACGTCACATATTTATACGAGCCTCTATATACTAGTGTATATACTAGATGATTTCTATCTTACCGTTCACCTCTATACTTATTTATACTTTTTAATGTTATTTAGTTTTGAGAGAGAGAGAAAGAGAGATAGGGCATGAGTGGGGGAGGGGCAGAGAGGGAGGGAGACACAGAATCGGAAGCAGGTCCCAGGCTCTGAGCTGTCAGCACAGAGCCCGACGGGGAGCTTGAACTCATGAACTGCGAGATCATGACCTGAGCCAAAGTCAGACGCTTAACCGACTGAGCCACCCAGGCGCCCTATATACATATTTACCTGGAAACTAAACAGAATAGTGAGGCCAGTGCCAAAGACAGCTCATAAAACAAGCTCCACTGTTCCACTTTCTGTTTCCGTTCCACTTTCAGTCCGTCCACCAAGGCAGAGCATTTGTCAGGTGTTGTCCAGTTTAAATCCAATGACATCCTCACACAAGAGATCCGAGTGTGCTTTGTGGTTTAAGACCCTGAGATGAGGAATTCCCAAAGTTAAAATAAGGCAATTGCCTGTACGTTTAATTAAGATTGAATATATGGCTCCAAGAGGTCAAGTCCAAACCTTAACCTTTCTTTAGGGAAGTCCAAGGCCTACCTTCTACCAGATATACCTATGATGGTTAAAGGTCTTCAATGAGCAGAGTGGTCTGAAGGAAAAAGTGGATCAAGCAGTAAGATCTTGAAATGAGAAGTATCAATAGGTCGGAGAAAGTTGAAGAAATAATTTAAAATATTGGATGTGGAGAGGGGTTGAACTTTTTTTTTCACTTTTGTGGTTTAAGGAGTGATTTTTGGATAGCTAGTCATCATATGATCAGAAAATCAACCAACCAGCATTTTCTAATGAAATAAACAACTTTGGAAAACACTGTGTGTGTGTGTGTGTGTGTGTGTGTGTGTGTGTGTGTGAGTTGTAGTTGCAATATAAAATGTGTTTCTATAAAATATTTGAAGCCCACTGACGTACAGGAATGTTTACTGTGTGCGTTATAAAGTGAGACAGGCTTTTAAAACTTCCCTTGACTCTTTTTTGGAAAAAGTAAACATTATCATCACCTGGTCTGAATTAGTTCAGCACTTCCTCCTCCCAAGGGATCAACCAGTTAGATGATCAGGTTCACTATTCTGCAGGACTGCGTTGTTGCTATAGGCAAAGAGTGCTGTTATGTGGTCTTAGAAAGTACTGTGCCTTAAATTTCTTGAGCCTCAGTTTCTTCATCTATAAAATTGGGAATATGATTGGCTATTTTATAGGGTGTCAGAGTAATAACTAACAACAAATAAAAGCATTTAATTCTGATAGAGAGTATGTGATAAATAAATATTTCCTTTCCTTCCAGCTTCTGTTCAGAGAAACAGACACCTTCTTCCATTCCCTGTTCTCCTATAAAGAGACAGGGTCACCTTTCACACACTGCCCAGAGTTGGGACACTATGACATTGTCAAGTGCTTTTCTGCTGTCAAGTTAATGAAGGATTACACCCGCCCCCTCTCCCTGGTCAGCACAGTCTGCTTACGGAAAAATTAAAAAAAAAAAAAATCTAAGAGCACTAGCAGGAATCATCTCTATATAAAAGCAATTTTCTCCAGCTTTATGACTGAGGGCAGCTGTAAATCACTCAACCCATTTGCATTTATACTGCTTTAAAAAGGGGGGGGGGTGGTGGATTTAACAGAAGACCATGGGGGAGGAGAAGGAAAAAAAAGTTAGAGAGGGAGAGCGCCAAAGCATAAGAGACTCTTAAAAACTGAGAATAAACTGAGAGTTGACGGGGAGTGGGAGGGAGGGGAGGGTGGGTGATGGGCACTGAGGAGGGCACCTGTTGGGATGAGCACTGGGTGTTGTATGGAAACCAATTTGACAATAAATTTCATATTTAAAAAAAGGGGGGGTTGTAAATGAGATGGGAAGGGTATCTACCCTGGGACAGAAGAGGAAATGTTTCCAAGATCACCTCCCTGTTTGGCCAGTGACAGGGTATTTGTGCCAAGAGAGTATGAGGGAGGGGTAAGAAGAGGTTACATCGAACTCCGTCTCATGGCGTAAAGCTCAAAATTGGAATACCTGTTCTTAGAATTATCAGCTCCATTTGGTTTTTCTTTGCAAGTTGAGGGGAAAAAAAGTTTACTTAAAATAGCTTCATCGTTTCTGTAATGCCTGATACATAAAACACTCACAGTGTTACTGATGGACCTCTTGGCTTTTACCATCTCAATGACATTTACTCCATCCCTGAGCAATTTGAGATAAGCTAAGCCAGCAGCTGGGGAGACCCCAGCTGTAACTAAGCCTGATGGCCTTGCTTCATCTAAGAGAAAGCCCATGGGGCCGAATCCAAGCATCCAAATACAGAGAAAATATTTTCCACTACCAAGGACAGATAATCTGAGCTATGTTAAACCCAGTCTCTGTGGAATTCTTACTTGAAATTTCTCACTTGGCGGTAAACCGAGGTCGCTTGAAGAATGTCATAGGAAATTTATTGAGAACAGTCTTCCATCTTCAGCAATTATGTTACTCGAGAAATAAATGCCTGTGGCCATAGAAAGAGCAAAGGCAGCCTGTCAGCGCGGGCTGGCCTTGTGTCAGTGGTCAGTCAGTCCTATGCTACGACCATAACAGGTGCTCCAGTCGGGAATATTTCTGAAATAGTTGAATTTATCGTCAGACAAATCATCAGAAAGATACAATCATCAGATAAATAAAAAAACAAAATCCTATTTTAAGTTCAAGCCAAGAGAAGGAACAGTGGTTTGCAAAAGTAGATGGAATCCAACCTCAGACCTCTTCATATTTCCAGCCTCATTTTCCGCATGTTGAGGGGAGAAGCACAGTCACAGTCATTTCATCATTTTTGTGTAAAGGTGAATGTCCAACTGCTGATTTAGGCCTCTCCTCCCTTTAAACCAGGTTCCTCAAGTAAACATTCTATAGCTCGCCATCTTCTTTGAGCTACTAATTAATTCTTGCTAGCCAAGAATTAATTCAATTTTATATCTATCTATTTACCTCTCTGTCATCTATTTATCTATCTATCATCTATGACTCTTTATAAGCCTAAATCTCACTCTCTTTTTGATCTCTTGAACTCCTTTTTGTGCTTCTCTTTGATCTCGGCTTCTTATTTATATAATATTGGCTTGTTTTTAGAAGATCTTACTGTTTCTACCAACTTCCTCAACTGTAAATTGGTATCATAAAATATTACATTTATGGTTTCTCTTCCACTTCCCAAACTACTCCATTTGTTTTCTTCCTTAGCTACATGCTTATTTTCAATATATCCCTTTCCCCCATGCTTCATATGCAAAGATAAAACTAATGAAAATGTGTCCTAAAACTTCTCCAAATACCGTTTCCACCGTCTGGAATGTCCCCTTCTCTCTCCATTGACTTGGAGGCTGGAATTCAAACTTGTTCTTCAACACTCAGTGCAAGGATTGTGACATTTAAAAGCTATAAACAGGAAAATTTGATTCTTTCGCCATGTGAGGGAAAAAGAAGGATATTTTTAGATATATAAAAACTAAAAAAAAAAAAAAATTATCTAAATACATTTCTGGGAAAAATCCTTGAAGAAGTGTACCAAACAAGCAAAACTGAATCTGAGCAATACTCCAAGAAGGGAGAAAATGTGCCATAGCAGAAATAGTGATAAGTGAGAAACAGGCAAAATTTAGAGCAAAGAGAAACATATGCTGACGCTATCTGCAAAGTGAACCGCTCCTATGAGGAAAAAATATATACAAATAGAAGTGGAGCATATAAAACACATAATGATAATAATAATAATAATAATAATAATAATTAGTAATAATAATAAATGGCGACCTGAAGCTAAATTTTCAGGTTATTTCAGCAAAACCCATATTTTTTGAGAAAAGAGTGGATGATAAGCACAGAAGGAAGTTAAAACAGGCTAAGATCGTATCTTGTTCAAACGAGAGAGACTATTAATACTAAAGTTCTTCATTTGGATAGCTAATTTAAAACGGGCCTGTTAGAAATTAAGTATAATTAGGGGCATCTGAGTGGCTCGGTCGGTTAAACGTCCTACTTTGGCTCAGGTCATGATCTTGTGATTCCTGATGTTCCAGCCCCACGTGGGGCTCTGTGCTGACAGCTCAGATCCTGGAGCCTGCCTCGGATTCTGTGTCTCCCTTTCTCTCTCTGCATCTCCCCCGCTCACAGTCTGTCTCTGTCTCTGTCTCTGTCTCTGTCTCTGTCTCTCTCTCAAAAATAAATAAACATTAAAACAATTTTTTTTAAAAAAAGGGGGAGTGGGAGAGGACATTACTTTAAAAAATGTCAATATACAAAAGTAAAATAACGTAATATGCCCTGACAAGGGCCAAGCAGATCAGAAGTTACAATAAATGTGATTAGGTTCAATTTATCTATTAAAAACGAAGGATATTATGTTAGGTTAAATAGTCCATTATTTCCAAAGGAAATAGATAAAACAGAATGACACAGAAAAGTTAAAAATAAAATGTGGAAAAAACACATCAGTAAAATGAAATAAAAAGGTATTTTAAAAGGTAATAGTAACACTAATATTTCAGGCAACCCCACTATAAGGAAATACAAATGGCCAACAAATTTGAAAACATTCTCAGCCTCTCACATTTTAAGAAATTCAAAGTAAGGTAAAAAAGAGATTCAGCTTTCCATGTATCAGATCGGCAAAGATGTGATTGAAAATATTCAATGTTTGACAACAGGGAAACAGAGCCACTCAAACATTGTTCTGGTGACTTTATATAAACTGCAACAAAATCTGCAATTTGATAGTAGCTTCAATATATATATATAATATATATATAATATATTATATATACTTCAATATATATATTCAATATATATATACTTCAATATAGATATTCAATATATATATTATATATTCAATATATATATTATATATATTCAATATATATTATATATATTCAATATATATATTATATATATTCATATATATATGAATTATATATGAATTATATATGAATATTATATATATTATATATATATATTTAATTATATATTATATATATGAATAATATATAATATATATATTGAATATATATATACTATATATATTCAATATATATATACTATATATATTCAATATATATACTATATATATTCAATATATATATACTATATATATACATATATATATACTATATATACATATATATATACTATATATACATTGAATATATATACTTCTATATATATATTCAATATATATACTTCTATGTATATATTCAATATATATATACTTCTATATATATTGAATATATATATACTTCTATATATATTGAATATATATATACTTCTATATATATTCAATATATATATACTTCAATGTACATATATACTTTGATCTAGCAGTTTTAATTCTAGAAATTCATCCTGCAGATAAAATTATGTAATGGTGCAAAGATACATACGCAAGGATATTCTTTGCTACATTTTTATAAGACCAAAAATCTACAAAAAATTCATGTTAATAAGTGGGAAAAAAGATACATTTTTGTATATTCCCGTAAGACCTTAGAAAATACTTTAAAAGAATAGATCATGTCTGTGTGTACTGATAGACAAGTCTAACATATATGGAGAGTGAAAACAATTAAATTTTATAATAATACATGTAAACTATCATTCCATCTGCAATTTTAAGGGGAAAATACAGATTTCATCTAATGCACCATTGTAAATATCTTCATTAAACAGGGAAACATATATAGTCATATCTGATTTATTTCTCCTATTATCATACCTCAAATGTCTCACCAGTAAAAAAAAATCCTGCTTCGGGGCAGCACCTGGGTGGCTCAGTGGGTGAAGTGTCCGACTTTGGCTCAGGTGGTGATCTCGCGGTTCATGATCTCGCAGTTCATGAGTTAGAGCCCACGAGTTCTCTCTCTCAAAAATAAATAAACATTAAAAAAAATTTTTTTTAATTCTGTATCTTCCTGGAAAGTTTCTCATCTTCCTAACTTTAAATTCTGTAACAAAAC